>NC_142852.1:7500000-8750000 GCF_061612785.1 Hesperophylax consimilis
CTAGAATGTAGAAACATATGGTGGCGATATAATACACAAGTATTCTCCAGTTAAATGCAGCGCCCGGCAGACTTGCAAGGCGGCTATCCGTCGGGCCAGCACTCTGGTTGGCATGGGGTGACCCTAGAATGTAGAAACATATGGTGGCGATATAATACACAAGTATTCTCCAGTTAAATGCAGCGCCCGGCAGACTTGCAAGGCGGCTATCCGTCGGGCCAGCACTCTAGTTGGCATGGGGTGACCCTAGAATGTAGAAACATATGGTGGCGATATAATACACAAGTATTCTCCAGTTAAATGCAGCGCCCGGCAGACTTGCAAGGCGGCTATCCGTCGGGCCAGCACTCTAGTTGGCATGGGGTGACCCTAGAATGTAGAAAGATATGGTGGCGATATAATACACAAGTATTCTCCAGTTAAATGCAGCGCCCGACAGACTTGCAAGGCGGCTATCCGTCGGGCCAGCACTCTAGTTGGCATGGGGTGACCCTAGAATGTAGAAACATATGGTGGCGATATAATACACAAGTATTCTCCAGTTAAATGCAGCGCCCGGCAGACTTGCAAGGCGGCTATCCGTCGGGCCAGCACTCTGGTTGGCATGGGGTGACCCTAGAATGTAGAAACATATGGTGGCGATATAATACACAAGTATTCTCCAGTTAAATGCAGCGCCCGGCAGACTTGCAAGGCGGCTATCCGTCGGGCCAGCACTCTGGTTGGCATGGGGTGACCCTAGAATGTAGAAACATATGGTGGCGATATAATACACAAGTATTCTCCAGTTAAATGCAGCGCCCGGCAGACTTGCAAGGCGGCTATCCGTCGGGCCAGCACTCTAGTTGGCATGGGGTGACCCTAGAATGTAGAAAGATATGGTGGCGATATAATACACAAGTATTTCTTGCAGTTTTTCTAAGGGAATGCAAAAAAATACAAAAATATCAGAATACTGAGAAACTTGCTTAAGAAGTTCCCACTAAATAAGATCTCAATTAAGAAGTTCCCAACTAAGAAATTCCCATTTCCCTTTTTAAAAGTTCCCACTTAAAAATTTTTCACGTAAGAAGTTCCCATTTTCCACTTACGAACTTCTCACGTAAGAAGTACCCACTTCAGATGTTCCCACTTAAGAAGTTCTCACCTGAGAAATTCCCATTTTCCACTAAAAAAGTTCCCACTTAAGGAGTTCCCACATAAGAAGTACTCACTTAAGAAGTTTCCACATAAGAGGTTCCCACTGAAAAAGTTATACTTAAGTAGTTCCCTCTTAAAAATTCCCCATGTAAAAAGTGCCCACTTAAGAAGTTTCCACTTAAGAAGTTCTCAATTAAGAAATTCCCATTCCTCATTTTAAAAGTTTCCACTTACGAAATTCCCATTTCCCACTTAAAAAGTTCCCACTTGAGGCGATGCACAACGCCGTGTAACATTCGGAATCAGGCTGTTAACAATAACACTACTAATGTAGACGGCGATAAGGTTTAAATTCCCTCTTAACACCAGCCAGCCGCCTGCTATGATTTATGTAAGAAAAAAACATTGCCAAAAAGTGTGTTTTAGCAGCTTGCAACAATCGAGGTCTAATAAGAGAGCGCACCAGAAGAAGAATATGTTATGACTCACCACGATCTGACACTTCAGTGGACAGTTTATGGGGAGACGAATGCTGCAAACGTACAGCAACGTCCCTCGATACATCACTGCCTCCGTGTCCCACAGTGGCACCAGGCGCGTGAACGAGTCCGAAGGTAACTTGGCACAGTATCTGCAAAGTAATAAACAACTTATTATGTTTGAATCACGAGACAGGTCAAACACTGATATTATATTGAATTGAAGACACTGGAAAACGCTGCACAACGTTGTGAACGAGGAATACTTGGAGCAGGTGGATGAGTTTGTGTATTTAGGAAGTATGTTCTAGAGAGATGGGAAGGCTGACAGAGATATTGGAAGAATAGGAATATATCAAACGTCGCCCTGTGGACCCCATCAATTCCGGCAGGGAATGAATTGAGCGGGCATTCGTTGATCACATGTTCGGTGGTCTGCGTGACCGACTCTTTAAGGCCCTATTCATTTTATTAGGCTTTATGTGGATACAACGGCTGTGGGAGCACCATATCCTATTGATGGAGGAGCAGAGTTAAAGAGGCAGAGAGAGCGCAGGCTGTGTCTCATTGGGGTCGTGCACAAGATGGGCATTTCTCATGTCGGCCAATTGCCACCCAATCTTCTGAAATGAGAGCTATCTAAAGGAGCCTCTCTCCTTTTATCCAGAAGGGTTTTCGGGACTGCATCATCGGGCGAGAGACAACATCATCGTGCCAAGGTATTGCACTATTTTACAGCACCTTTTTGTATTCCCTCAGTTTTGTAATCTCTCGCCTGTGGCGGGGTAATATTTGCAAGTAAGGGGAGACTACTCGGAATCAATGGAAGTATTAACGTACAAGTGTTGAATCCGAACATAAAAAAGGTTTGATACCTATTCAGCAGCTGTACCGCTTGAGCCAGTGATACGGCCTGGGCCCCCGGCCGGTAGGGCTCTACCAGGGGGCTGAACTTGCTGGCGTGGGCCTCCTCAGCCGGTCCCGGTTCCCTCCAACTGCATTTCCTCACCAGCATCTGGAACAGGGCGCAATAGCTATTCAAATAACTCAATAGTCTTACAGAAAAATTAAGAACGAAGTTAATACTTCTACTTTTAGTTCAACTTCTCAAACTGTACATGATATATATTATATGTATTTAGTACGCACCTTTTCGATTTGTGCATAATTAGCAAGTGCCGTAACTAGTCGACTGGGGTTGTGCGGAGCCATCAGGGCATACAGAGACTTTGGCGCTCGAGCTCTAGATCTGCACGCTGCATACGAACGATATCTGCAAACAAAAATGGGAAAATAATAAACATCTATTATTTACTAAAATTTATATTTTTTATGTTCCAAACTCATTGGTACCACTGAAGAGGAAACCAGATAAAAGTGGGTGATGCATCTGTTGATAACACTAGGCCCTGGACAAGCTTGGGACACCCTTGTGACTAGACAAGCATGTACTTACTACTTACAATGTTACTTGTGTAATAATGTAGGACTTATGTAGCTAACAGAGGATTGTACCCAACCACCCACGTCAATTCATAGCTTCTGACGGTGTACCTCAAGGATCTCATTTAGGTCCACTTTTATTTTTTATGCTGACCACTCAGGACGCCAAGAATGGTCATCATCTATGGGGATGCTATCGAGAGGAAACCATGGCTTTGGACCATTCAACCAACTAATTGACCTTCCAATCTTCATGTGACGAAGATTTAATAATAATAATAATAATGTGACGCGACATCAATGAAATAATAGGGCACGTAGATAACAATTCATATTTTTAGTGGTATACCTCAAGGATTACATTTAGGTCCACTTTTATTTTTTTTATATCGACTACTCAGGAGGCTCAATAATGGTCATCATCTATGATCTCCATATGATCTGTGAGACGCCAGGAGATGAAACCATGGCTTTGGACTACTCAACCAACTAAAAGACCTTCCGATCTTCATGTGACGAAGATGTATTTTGGCTGTTGGGTAATATATAGCTAGAGGGGGATATTAAAATGGTTGCAACTCACCCCTTGGGTGCATCCCAACGTATGACGAGATTGCATTTGGGTAGGTCCATCCCGTCCTCCAGGACCGAGGTTCCAATCAGGAGATTGCACTCGTGTGTACGGAATCTAGAACGAAATAAAAAAAAGATAAGAAATAATTATACACTAATTTATTGTTATTGTTCATAATATATATTTTTTAATTTAACCACAGCAGTACTTGTGTACTTCAAGGCACAAGCTGATACAGGCTCATAATAGTCATTCTACTCCTTTTGTATTACTGTGAGATCTATGATTTAAGCGGTGTTCGAAAGTGGCAACACCAGCTTTTGTATTTGCATTTAAAAGTTAACCATAGACACAAGTGACAGCCTTTATAGTACTTGTATGCTTTTACATATTTTTTCAGTCTCGTATAAAATGTTATTTTTTACAGTTTACAAGAAAAAAATTATTGTTAAGCGACAAGACAATCGAAAAAAAACTCATTTATTTAAAAAAAATAATTGCACATGTTCATTTAAAGAATTGTGCAAGTTTGGATTGCCAGGGTAGTGCGCGATTATTGTTTTGTTGAGAGTTTTTCGGGTGGCTGCCCTGCGATCGGTTGGACGAGCGGGCGAGATAGGCGGGTAGAAAGGACCGGTGACAAAAACGAACAGACGCGCGGTTTTTTTGGAGGACGATTCCGCTGCTCTGAGATTGGCCAGACAAATTTATACCAAAAATTGAAAATGAGCACGCGGATACCATCAACCGATCCTTCGGAGAATGAAAGATACAGACTTTCCGTGCAAACTAACCAAACATGAAAACAAACGTTTTGACTCCTGCGCAGGATCAGCCTGTTCTTTGTGCGAGTGTTGTTGTTTGGTGAGATTAAAATATACAATCAGTTATTTGGATTATACAATAGTTTTATTTGTGAGTGTTCTTGAAGTTCAATTCCTTGGAGACTACACTGGATTACCAAGCATGCTGTCGGGGTGACACAAAGATGAATCATCACTGTCCCCGCGTAGCCTGCCAAACGTTCAATGGATGCTGGTTAATTGAAGATGGCCTCGCGCACTCCTTCCCACGAATCTCTACCTGGAGCTAACTCATTCGGATTTCGCGGGGACCTGTCGTCCTGCTCACCGCTGGCGGACTCTCCAGACACCCTCAGACAGGACAACATGATCAAGGTTCTTCAATGCTTTCACACATTCTGGCCTCCTTGCCTTAGCCCCGTCATAGCCCTGGTGATTAACAAGGGTCCATGCTCATCAGACGTGACATATTATAATCCGATTCTTTCATCCGCTTTCAAAAACAGTATTTCATATTTTCAGATGAAATTCCAAGGCCCCTAGTTTTTTTGTTGTTTTTATGATCCATTTTTGGTCCCACGAGATCTAGAGAAATAGAAGGACCACCCCAACAGAGCCCCGAGTGCTGGTGTAAGGTACCGTTGGTGCACTGTTCCCCAGCGTCACTCAGCATGGTTGCTCACACCTCGGCTTGGGATGGCTATTGCAGAGTAATTACCCCGAGTAATGTGTTCACCACTCAAAACCAAATGTTGTACCTTTTTAAGACTTCTTCCTGTCTCTTGTGCTCGGTTTCAGCTTCTCTGGGATCTGTGAGTGGATCCACCATCTTGTCCACTGTGTATTGCGGACAGACGTACTGCAAATCTGGACAGGATCGACAATATTCCTGAAAGAGAAACCATGTTTCATTTTCATGTACATGATAATAATAATATTTGGATGATTTAAATAGCGCCGATTTTTGTGAAAAATCACCTCAAGGGCGCTGTACAAACTATCATCAACCTATGTCTACCAGATTGCATCCACAAGTTCGTCCATCACTAATCTTCTTAATCTCTAAATAGTATAAAACAAAGTCGCTATCCGCGTCTGTCTGTTTGTGCGCTATGCCTGTAGTTCTTCTATAATACCCAACAGATTTTGATAGGGTTTTTACTATCGTTTAGAGAATTACTTCCAGAAGGCAAAATGGCATCTTCATTTTTAAGATTAAACATTATTTTCAAAGCTGTATAGCTCAAGAATGAAATGACATTGCAAGCTTAAAATAGTTGCATTACCTACAAATTTCTTACAGAAAGAAGAGGGAAGATTTAATAGTGCCACACTAACAAAGTTAATAAATGACAAACAGCATGGCTTCATTAGAGGTAGATCAACTACAACAAATTTACTACTGTTTCAAAACTATATATTGGAGTCTTTTTCTAAAAATAAACAAGTTGACTGTATATATACTGATTTTTCGAAAGCCTTTGATAAAGTGTCTCACAAAGTACTGATCCAAAAACTTCATGCTATAGGAATCAGAGCAAATATGTTAAGCTGGTTAAGTAGCTACATATCTGGTAGAACTTTACTTGTTAAAATAAAATCTTTTTTATCTAAACCATTTTTGGCCACTAGTGGCGTACCGCAAGGTAGTCATCTTGGCCCAATTTTATTTATTGTTTTTATAAATGACATAGTCAACTGCTTTAAAAATGTCAATGTACTGCTATTCGCCGACGATATTAAATTATATAAAGAAATAACTTCCTTAAACGACTGTCAAGTTCTTCAATCTAATATAGACATGCTAAATAACTGGTGTTCACAAAACAATTTATATTTAAATGTAGAAAAATGCAAAATTTTGACCTTTTCCAGAAAAAAAACATCACAATTTTTTGGCTATTCAATAAATAAAACAAATTTAGAAAGAGTAAAGGAAATGCGAGATCTTGGCATAATAATGGATGAGAAACTAGACTTTACGGCCCACATTCAACAAACTGTGAATAAGGGTATGAAAACATTAGGTTTTATATTAAGAACAATTAAAAACTTTGAATCTTTACAAATCATAAAACTATTGTACATATCCCTTGTTAGAAGCCTGATAGAACATAACTCCATAGTTTGGTCGCCCTTCTACAATGTACATATTCATAATGTTGAAAGAATTCAAAGAAAATTTCTACGCTTCGTCAATTTTAAACTTAACATCCCTTTAGAACACATAAATTACCAGTCATTATTGTATCATTTAAATATTCCGACATTAGAAAACAGAAGAAAAATAAACGACCTAACCTTTTTATTAAAATTATTGAACTCTAAATTCGATTGTTGTGAACTCCTGCACTTAATAAATCTACACATACCTACACGAACAACTAGGCAAATATCAACATTTTACATACATACATCTCATTCCAACTATAGTTTTCACTCTCCAATACAACGTTTACACAGTCTTGGTAACAAATACTTAAATAATATAAATGTATTTGACAATAATTTGAACTTGGCCAACTTTAAACGGAGAATGTGCGAACTATTTTTACCTAATTTGTAAACTATTGTTATACTTTCTTATTATCATTTTTTTTTTTTTTTTTTTACTTCCGATTTAGTTGTCCGGGTTAAGTCTTCCCCAAAGGAAAAACTTAACCCTTCCACTCACTTTTCCACAAATGATCAGCTAGTCAATCAACACTATGTAAGTGCATTATATAAGTAAAATAAATACAAAACAATACAAGAACAACAACACGTCAAATCACCAGATATCAAATGGGAAAAAAAAAAATTCACCGTCTCCAGATATTTTCATATCAGAGGGTTCGGCTCGGTAGAACTTCTAACAGGGCCTATAAATCCTACTGATCCCTCAACATAAATATTTAAAAAATCTTTTGTTATCCTACATGTATTCAAAATGACCGACTTTTGCATCTTTATATATAAATTTTTTGATAGATCTAATACGCCTAAATTTTTAATTAGAGAGCTAGGTATAATGCCAGTAGCCGAAATAACGAATGGTAATATTTTTATAGTCTGAGAATGCCAAATTCTTTTTATTTCATTTCCTAAATCTGTGTATTTTCTTATTTTTTCACTAACAGATTTTTGAATATTACAGGAATTTGGAATAGCAACATCAATGATATAAGTTATTTTTTTAATTTTGTCATGTAAAACTATATCGGGTCTATTATGACTAATCGCTCGGTCTGTTAGTATAGTTTTATCATAATATATTTTATAAAATTCGTTTTCTAAAAATGAATTTGGTTCGTATTCATAATATGGTACTACATTACGGCAGTCAATCAAGTTATGTTTAATTACCAAATTTTGGTGAATTATTTTTAAAACTTGATTGTGCCTAAATGTATACTCGGACGGTGCTAATATAGAACATCCCGATATAATATGTTCTATAGTTTCCGGAAAAGCCAAACATTTTCTACACAAATCATCAATTTGATTTGTATCTTTGATTATATGCTTTCTATAATTTTTAGTATTAATGACTCTATCCTGAATTGCAAGCATAAATCCTTCTATTTCTGCGCTCAACTCTCCAATACTCAACCATTTGTTTGACTTAATTTTGTCAACATACGTTTGGTTGAGATAATTGAAGTGTTTTGCGTGTAAAATTTTATTTGACCAGGAATCTAATAATTCCTGGTTGGGATTTATAAAAATGTTGGCATTCTCATCGTATAAATTTAAAGGTGTAATATTTCTATCTGCCTTGCAAATTATTTTGTGCATTTCTGAGCTATGAGCTTTCCTATGGAAAAAAGTTCTTAGCATTTCTACCTGATTATGTTTCAAAGAAGTTATTTTGACTATACCTCTACCTCCTAAATTTCTAGGTAAATTAACTCGTTCTATAGCTGAATTTGGATGATGGCAATTAAACTTTGTTAGCGTAGTTCTAATTAATCTTTCTAAGTTATCTAAATCTGTATTAGACCATTTAATTATGCCAAATGAGTACGTTAATAGAGGTATTGCCCAAGTATTTATTGCTTTTACTAAATTTTTAGCAGATAGATTGCATTTTAAAATTTTCCTTATCCTATTTTGAAATTTAATCCTAATATCATTTTTAATACTACTATGGTCTAATCTATTTGATTGTGGGTATCCTAAATACTTATAAACCTCATCCCTTTTCATACTAGTAATTTGGAAATTTCTAAATATACTCTCGTCCCCATCTACAATTTTGCCTTTCTCTATATGGATCGTTCTACATTTATCTAAACCAAATGTCATTTTGATATCATCTGAAAAGTTTTTAACTACCTCGATCATTTTCTCTAAATTTTGTTCAGAATTCGAAAATAATTTTATATCATCCATAAATAATAAATGCGAAATTGTACTACTCTCCCTTGTATTACCCTTAACTTTTATTCCAAACTTGCTTTTAATTAACATTTTAGATAGAGGATTCAATGCTAAGCAAAACCAAAGAGGACTCAATGAGTCTCCTTGAAAAATCCCTCTTTTAATTGAAATGCCCGGTATTACTATTCATAATCAGTGAGTTTGTTTATTTAAACGCCCATAGGGCTTTTACCTATAATAATGTACATCTTTATTTTTTAGTTATTCAGATTACATATAAAAAATTTAAAAAAAATAAAAAAATCAGTGTTAGCAAAATACAGGTTACATAAAAAAATATCAGAGTTGACAAAATATGTTACATAAAATATAAGAATTTTAAAAATATAGGTATGGATAGAGTAAGTCTAAGTAAGTCCTCTTTGGTTTTGCTTAGCATTGAATCCTCTATCTAAAATGTTAATTAAAAGCAAGTTTGGAATAAAAGTTATGGTTGATTTTGTGGATTTTGGAAGATTTTATATTTTTCGTCTCACTTACTCTATCCATACCTATATTTTTAAAATTCTTATATTTTATGTAACATATTTTGTCAACTCTGATATTTTTTTATGTAACCTGTATTTTGCTAACACTGATTTTTTTATTTTTTTTAAATTTTTTATATGTAATCTGAATAACTAAAAAATAAAGATGTACATTATTATAGGTAAAAGCCCTATGGGCGTTTAAATAAACAAACTCACTGATTATGAATTGTCAGCAGATAAGATTATAAAAACAGAATGAATAAAATATATAGTATTTAATGTACATCCAGCACTCTCTCAGAAATCTGCCGCTTGGTTTTCCGTCTACTATAAATATATAATCCGCCTATACATTATCCGCCGGAACTTTTGGTTTTATAAAAGTGCAGATTTAAATTCTTCTGTTGATTTGAATATAAAGCGTGGTGTTTTCTCTTTCTAAAACCGACAGTAAGGGAGATTTATAACGATTTATATGAGACCATTTTTAGACCTTTAAATCAAAAAACGAAAGATCGATAGCGGTGTTCGCTTGTTACCGGTTTTAAGTTATCGCATATTTTTTACGGTTTTTGGGCAGGCGGATTACTGAGAGAATAGTGAATTTTTAATTTACTTACATGAATTAGAGCGCATAATATCTTCGCCATTAAAGGTTCGTCCACGAAAACGATACCGCACAATGCATCAGGATCGTTCCACGAGTAATTTCTGACGTAGCTGCTCCTAGGCCCTTTACCCTTCCAACGTTTTCCCTCCCACGGCTTTTTCCGTGGCAAGAACCGGGTGTTGTTCGAAGTTCCGCCGTTATTACGCAAATCGTTGTTGCACATTTGCTGATCTTCGAATTCGGCCTCGTTAAATAGACGAGCATCATTTTGTTGTAAGTGCGAAATCGCTTTCGCGCCGCGTGATTCTATTACGCCATCCAAAATTTCTTTAACTTCGGCAATGACCTTCTCGTCGGTTGAACTGCTGTTCTCAACTGTAGAGTCGTGGCGATCTAGGTCTGATTCTTTTGTTGAATCGCGCTCAATGTGTGATTCTTTAGTTGAATCACGTTCGATGGGTGATTCTTTAGTTGAATCATGTTCGATGGGTGATTCTTTAGTTGAATCATGTTCGATGGGTGATTCTTTAGTTGAATCACGCTCGATGAGTGATTCTTTAGTTGAATCACGTTCGATGGGTGATTCTTTAGTTGAATCTCGCTCAATATGCAATTCTCTAGTTATATCACATTTAAAATCAGACAATTTTGATGAGTCAGAATGTTCAAGGTGTGATTCTTTAGTTGAATCAAACTCAATGTGTAATTCTTGACTTGAATCACTCTCAGTGCATGAGTCTTTCATTGAATTACCCATTAATTCAGATAATTTGATTGACTCACAATCTTTGAATTGTGATTCTTTAGTTGAATCTCTACTTAGATTTAAACTGCACTCAGAATCGTCTAAATAAACTTTCAAATCATCGAGATTCAACACGACCGTGTCCCCCGTTGAGTTCAAATCATCTCTCAATTCAACCGACTCGGGAGACTTTGAAACTCTCTCTCTTGTCCTGTCAAAGTTCTCGTCGTCAAGGGTTTTCATTTTTTTTCTGGCTTCCGATTCATCAGTATCGCAACTGTGACGTTTCACACCGAAATGATTTCCGGAAAGCTTTTCAAAATTTTCCTCAATTTTTAAACCGAGCTTCTTAAAATCACATTTTTCTAATTCTTGCAAAACTCCACTCAGATCGGTGGCCAACGATTCTTTTTTCGATTCACAATCGGAATGTTCGCCAGCCGAATCTATCACATTCTTTAATTCAGAATCGGAATCAACTTTAACCGAATCGATTCCATTTTTAAATTCGGAATCTTTGACAGATAAATCATCATTATCTTTTTGACTAGCAATGTCAAATATATCACAAATTTTAGCATTATTTTCACTTACAACCGTAGAATCGTCTATGTTTGGTTTGAGCACTTGATTTCCGGTGCGTCTTGCATTATTCAACGCAGTGCTTCTTGGCGAATTCGTAACGCTCTTATTTCTGGAATCGGGCGGCTTGAAAATTTTGAAAATTTCCATCATTTTTAAGAATCTAGGACGTGTGAATTTTTGAATTCGTTCGAATTCGTTTGGGTATTTGTCGAACACCAAATCGGCAGCAGCGCGTACTTGTAGAAATACTGAAGTTAATAAACAGAGTAAGAGAAAGTGACGTTCGTAAGGTATTTTGACTTTCAATTTTTCAATTTTGACTAGGATTGAAAATGCCGCTTTATCAGCTCCGTAAGGACCTGAAAAAAAATTATTTATAAAATTTATTAATATTGTATATTACAAAGGGATAAAGCTATCGACAAAGTTGAAGATAACATCTCCAGAGGCTTTGTTTCCAAATTGTGCACCGGTACCACAAGAATCAATGACGCTAGATCTACAGAGCATCTTCCATTGAAATATCGGTAGAATAAGGACAGACTGCAATCATTCTTTAATATAGCGGAATCTATCAAACATACCATCGGTTTTTGTCCCCAATCCCCAATTGGAGTATATTGTGAGGCTGAAGGTGGTGGGGAGCGGAAGGCGATGGGGAAGAGGAAGGTGGGTTAACCTGGCTATTTAGATCTAGTCACCAAATACGGGCAAAGCCATTTCAAGCAACGTTTCAATTCTGAATGGTGTTCTCACACCAGGGTGATACAGGGTGATATCCTCCACATGTTATACAAATATACTATATATTATTTTTAATTAGTAAATTGTCAAATAACATAAATTATTCAAATAAAAAAATTTCTTTTAACACGCCGGAATTTGAACCTGCGACCTCTGGCTTGATAGTCAAGAGCCTTATCCTTAGAATAAAAAAACAATATAGAATCTGTATGTATATATTAACTCCACACAGAAGGCCCTGAAGAAAACAATTTCCCCTTAGGGCCTTTTTCATCATTGGGAATGGTGTGTGGAGGGGCTTTTTAAGAGAAGAAATTTTGGAATGGAAAAAAATAAGCTGGTCGGCAAATGTCACGCTATGAACCTGAGCACCCCTGCTAAGGGGGTATTTCACTATGTCGGGCTAAATATCTGACTAGCTAGCCGTTGGCTGGCTTTAAAGATCAGAATAACTTCGTTATTCAACGGCGACCGTTTCACCATTGTTTCCGAGCTTCCGGATAGATAACACTCGAAATAGTCTGGCAACATCGCAAAATGTTTGCAGTTCTCCATCTACTGCCACGGCTGTCATGCGTCACAGTCCGCACACCGCGAAGTGTGCATTTTTTTGGTTATGTTATGTTGATTATCAGGTCATTTTAGATAGATTCGTGTCGAATTAATACATTGTTTCTTATTTTGAACACAATCAAATAATTCAGGATGGATCATACAAGCATTCAAATTCATTCTACAAAATTGGACTCACTTCTCAGCTGTCAAACTCGGAATGTTTTGACGCCAACTTTGATTCGAGGAATAGCGCCTAACGTGAAGTTCGAGCACTGATTAGTCAAATCTAACTTTAACCCGAGCGTTAGCGTTATTCAGATATAGTGAAAACGAAAAAATGACTAATCCGCGGATTAGTGCTTAGTCAGAACCACAGACATAGGAATTAATAGACGAGAAGATAATGGCGAGGGGTAAAATCAACTGTTGAAGAACGAAGGGAGTAAGGCTGACTGTGATTCGTCAATAAATCAATCTGACAGTAAATAGGCATCTCGCATTATAATATCACCATTTACTTCTTAAAAGTAAAACCTGCTTTTGAATGAATAGACATTTTTACATGGGAGCGCAAATTACTCGCCACGTTATGAACAAATTTGCGAAGTCCAAATTCGACAAAAAAAATCGGTTATATTGTCAGAGTCGAATATTTCGTTTAAGTATTTAGTTAAGACACTTTTATAAATGTTCATAATTTACTTCCCAGCAACCAACCAGCTTTGTGTTTCGCGTCCAGACGTTTCTCGATGTGATAGTATATGTTTCTAAAACTGATCTATATTATACGATGTGAATATGCTTAAAATAAAGTAAAATAATGCTTATATATGGAATGTAATACGACAATTGGGTTTATTCTCTTTTTCACATCTATTTTTACAAGTTTTCATATCACAAGTCAACATTTAGCCGTGTTATTTCGTAAAATGAACCGATGATGCCTCGACCATAGTTCGCACAAGAATGATGACGTCACGTTTTCAAATTTCACTTGAGGCCATACGCGAGCCCAGCCGGCTCCAATGGAACCGGTATGGGGAGTGGGGATAATACGCTTTTAATCACTTAGGGCAGGTCTACTAATATTCATATGTCTATGGTCAGAACATAATCAGAGATAGTGAAATACCCCCTAAGTCTTGCCACTTGGGGTGAGTTAGGCAGAGGTGTTGGTTATCCAATGAAAGATTCCCGGGGCAGCACTGTCCTCCAAATTGAAGATGTATATAAAAAAATGTTACCGGCATTTTCCAGGATGTACAGAAACTGTTGCAGCATAGACTCCGGCTCTAGGCAAGGATCCGGAATGGCTCTCAGTTCTTCTCCAAAAGCCTCGTCCCCGTATATTTCAGTAGGGTCGTATCTGAAAGTGATACAACATTAAATAAAATACCCTTATTTTGCATTAACCCTTGGAATACCAGGGAATCTGTAACGGATTCGTTATAAACTCACCGCGCTTGCCCCGATTGTGTGATCAATTGGAACCATAAAAAAAATGCTCCAAGGATATAATGTTACTTAATATTATTCTAGCTTGACATTTCTCCACTTGCAAACATTGATTTTGTCACAAATTCCGTGCTGCATGCCATTATTTTTTTTTATTTCAAACTAGCTGACGTGCACCCGGCGTTACTGGGGGTTATCCTTAGGAGATAGACAAATACCATCCAGGACTTTTTTGTAGGCCTTTTTAAGACATACAATTCCGTAGTACATTATTTTGATGTATCTCATAAGGTTTAGCCAGTGTTGGCAATTTAAGCGCATGAAAATATTGTTTTAACCGGTCAGCAACGTAAGCAGATATACACGATAAAATAACGATAGCAGTCAAGTACAATAAGCGTGTTTACACGTCAACGCGTGTGTTTCCACAAAAATCGTCATAACTCCGTTATTCTTCTAGTGACATCCCTAAAACAAAAAGTAGAATATTCGTATTGAATGAAGCTTCACATCTCTATTCAAAGTTATCCATAGAAACCCGTAAAAAGACCTACGTCAAAAAGTGAAGTGACAGAATTGTTTATTGTACATTTGTACGATGAAATAAGTGTTTTTTTTTTACATTATCCGTGATTTTAGTATCGTTTTTACATAAAACATTACAGGTGAGTCATTTTTACAATTTTTTCATGTTTCCATTCTAAATTTAAATATTTACAAATGTTAATATTTATTTATGATACAACAATTTGAAAGCCTATTTTGTAACCTTTCTAAAACAGTTTTTACTATTCGGCTCCGTTCAGTAATGTTTCATTTATAGAGCTTTGATTGTGAGGCGGTAATAACACAACGTTTTCGTGAAATTGACATTTCGGTAAAGACATCTTAGCTTCAAGTTCGCGAAAAGTCGGAGGGGTTAAGACTTGATACAAAACATTGACTTTTCTCTACTTTCTATAAATATACTAAGCATGTATCATACAGGGTTTTCCAATAAGAGTTGTTATTTTGAATAGCCCGCTATTTCGGTAGATGTTACTTTTGAAGCTGTCATTTTTTGACATTTGACAAGTAGAAACTACGCCATTAATAAAAATGCAACGATACACGCTTCAACAACGCATTGAAATTATTAAAATTCACTTGAGTGAATCAAATGCAAATCATCTTGAGTGATGAGGCCCATTTCCACCTCGGTGGCTTCGTCAACAAGCAAAATTGTCGCATCTGGGGCTCGGAAAACCCAAGAGTTATTGTTGAAAAGCCTCTCTATCCTCAACAACGTGTGACTGTTTGGTGCGGTTTATGGTCCGGCGGAGTCATTGGACCTTACTTTTTCGAAAATGAGGATGTAGCAACAGTTACGGTGAATGGATTGCGCTATCGAGAGATGATTAGTGATTTTTTATGGCCGGAATTGGATGGTATTGATCTGGACAGCGTTTACATTCAACAAGACGGCGCTACGTGCCACACAAGCAACGAAACCATTGATCTTTTACGATTGAATATCAAAATAACACCTCTTATTGGAAAACCCTGTATTATATATATATATATATATATATATAAACCTTCCAGAAGAAATTTTCTAAATGATAGTGAAAACTTTATCATAATCCGTTACGTACTTCAAAAGAACTAAGCGAACAAACAGACGGACGCGGATAGCGACTTTATTTTATACTATTTAGAGAAATCATAGTACTGTATTTATTTAAAGTAAAACCTCACGTGACTTATTTATATTGTGACGAACGTTTATTTATCTTGAAAATATAATAAAACCCAAGAATATTTTCATTTTTATTCATTATATAATATTTTTTATAACTTTAGAGAGAAAAAAACATTTCTCTGAATATAAATAGCTGTCCCGGAGAAACTACATCGCATGGGGGGCCCGCTCGTCATTTTAGTTGGGTTGGCACACCGAGGGTTAATACAGTCTTGAAACACAAACATACAAACTTCAAACAGTATTGAATACTAACTTTTCAATGTTATGAGAATGGAACGGAGTATATCACATGGTACAAGCGTGCTGGAATTAGATTTGTAGTTATCTTGGTGTACTAAAATAAAAGTCTTGATTTACTCAGTTGGAGCGTTTATTTAACCTTTTGAACGCGTTAATTTGCTCCGTTTTATCTATACCCGTACGCGGTACATATTTTCAAATACCTATGCACGCAATTTAATGTCAAATTATAGCATTCTGGCATGATTTATTGGACTATATAGACAGAACAGATTATTCTCCACAATATGAAAACAAATCCTCGTGTGTCAACACTCTTAGATGTTTATAAAAACAAAAACATAAAATTTCATACAAAGACGTACCGTATCTTTTGAATGTGTTCCCGCCATTCACTCGGCGTGTGTGTACTTAGGTGATAGACACAAGTGGGACACCATGATCACTTATCATTTTTAGTTATGAATGACATACTAGTACTAACGCCATCCGTTGACAAAAATGTAAACTAAAGGACTAAAAGGCGCGAAGAGGCGCACTTGATTATCGATCTTTTTTTATGAAATACAATTTTATTTTTGAGAAATTCTTGTAGATGTCAGCATCGTGATAGTTCTACGAATGTCCAAGTGAGCAAGAAATCCATTTATCACGAAAGAGCGCTGGAATATCGGCCGTCAAAGTTTCCGTATCAACTGTTGATACAGCCGCGTGTGAGTATAGACTTTTTGCCATAACAACAGTTGATATGGCCGCGTGCAAAGAGTTAAAAATGCACAAATAGCAATTACTTCACAATAATAACGCGTTTATTTTACGGGATAAATACGAGTAGGCACTATATTATTTAGCGTGGAATGCAGGCGATATCTAGGTCAAGGTTACGAGCGCGCGAGCTGGTTGACTGAATACTCGCTGCGTCGGGCCTATTTATATATCCCAGTCGGTGGCGGTAGTAAGCGGGCGAGACCGCTGGTAAACTGAAGACAACTAGCTCCGTTTTTGTACTTCTGGTATTTTCGTTGGCGCTGAAATTATGCCTAGGCAACAGGCTAGAACCTTCTAGCGAATGCGCGTAATGTGCTAGTCTAACTCGCAACGTATTGTCGTAGGTAGTTCTAGACGTCGGTAGCCCGTAGACAGGTAGGTACGTAGGAACGCTTCGCATTGTCTGGAGTATTCCTGTTACGATGCTTTTTGTATAGGCGAAACGTTCTAGATGAATCTCGTCGATCGCTACAGATTCTTATCAGTAGCAACACGTGAGATAAAAGTTAATTGAAAAAATGCATTACCGGAGACCAAAATGTCACCTACTCTGTTTACTACTACTCTGTTAACTCTGAAATAGAGTCTGTTTAGTCAGTCCTGATCATAGAATAAAGAAGATAAAGCTAGAGATTGCTAATGTCTTTCTCGAGCGTCTCCGACTTTTCAAATGTTCTCATTAAAAATACGAAAAATTTAATCATTATGTTTGTGTTCGCAAAACTCGAAAAGTATTCGACCGATATGACTGAAAATTTCAAAGTGTGTTCTTATTAGTGCCAGGAGTGTTGAATTATAAGTCGGAGATGCTTGAGAAAGACATTAATAATAGCAAAACATTGCAGGATCCACTAGTTATAAATAAAATAAACTGGGTGATGTTTAGTTGGTTAGTTAGTTAGTTAGTTATATTTTGAAATGGATAAAAAAATTAAAGAGGTCTCACCGATGGTCCTTGAGGAACACCATGGCTCCGGCCACTACCTTCTTCATGAACTCCTCGAGTTTCCTGCCCTCTTCCGTGCTGGCTACGGCCGGGGGACATTCCAGGATCACTTCTCTTGGCTTTCCCGTTATCCTGAACACAAAAAACATTATTTATAACAAAAGCAATGGACAACTTTTATAACAATGTTTTTTAGTTCAGAAAGATTTTTTTGAAAAACATTCAGTTTTTTTAAACGCCAAGAAAGACGTGCTAAATCAAATATGAGGAAAAAAAAATGTCTCTGCTTTCTAAAAATTTTGTCAGTACCCTGCAAACCAATGAAACTAAGGCGTCCTCAGTCAGGGTATTTTTGTATTTTTTTTACTAGTTTTCTTTTGTATAAATTTCTTTGGTCCGTATAATAAAATAATATTTTTATTGTAATAATAAATTGTATATTTAGAATGTGTATTTCTTTTGTTCAAGTTAATCTTGACAAGTTATATTGTATTATGTGATTTTTCAAGGATCTGCGCGATTCCATTTCAAGAAAGCATTATTTACTAACTAGAATCCAGACTATCATGTCATTTTTCACGGGTCTCCGATAGTATTTTAATGGCCTCCGTTTTCCAGGGGTAAGTCCCTCGACTAGCGATCCGGAGAATATAAGGTATATTTGCAGCACATTCCAGAGTGGAAGATACTCTCAGTATCGCCCTGGTGTAAGACCACCATTCGGAATTGAAAAATTGCTTGAATTGGCTTTGGCCGTGTTTGGTGACTAGGCCTGAATAGCCAGGTACTTCTCAGCTCATTTCCCCACTATTACTTTCAGCCTCACAACATATTTCAATTGTGGATGCCATAGTCTCACTGGCTCCAGATGGTTGGGAGCAGTTGGGACTCTTGTGCGGTTTCAAATAAAACAAACTTTAAAAAGAAAACAAATAAAAACTTACTTCTTCAGTCCGGCAATATCACCCGCCATATCAGCTTTACACATGATCAGCTCTTCCAGTTTCTCCAGTTGGCATTCCAGTTTATCATAGATGGACCTCTTCAATTCCAGCTCGTGCTCCGAGTCCGAAACAAAACACCTCTCACTCTGGGATATGACCGCTACATTACTCAAGATATCCACATCCTCCAAACCCAACTGCTCCGAACAAAACCTATCACCTTTGACGCCAACACCACTGGCATCATCATCACTTTTGACCCCAACACTATTGACATCATCAATTTTGACCCCAACACGACTGACATCATCATTACTTTTAACCCCAACACCACTGACATCATCAGCACTTTTGACTTCAACACCACTGGCAACATCATCAATTTTGACCCCAACACCACTGATTTCATCATTTTTGCACCCCAATTCACCGATTGCATCAGGTTTTAATCCATTTCTACCAATTTCATCAATCTTTGACTCTTCGATTGCGACTTCTTCGCATTTAACACAGTTTAATGGTTCGACTTCAACAAAATCCATTCTCCAATAGTTGAAATCGGTCATATTCAACGATTCTCCATCGTTCAAATCCGTTTCTATGATTTCATCGATAGTTTCCGACGAATCGCAATCGGAAATCGAATCCATGGAGTTGGAAAGTTTTTCCCAGGATGTTTTCGTGTCTTCTTCGAATAGGAATTCATTGTTGAAGAGGGGATAAGTGAAGGCTATTATTCGTGGAATATTGCCGTTCTCCGTTTCGATGAATGCTTTATAGTTGGCAATGATCTGAAATCGAACAAAAAATAACATTGTAAAGGGTTTTCCAATAAGAGGTGTTATTTTGAATAGCCCGCTATTTCGGTAGATGTTACTTTTGAAGCTGTAATTTTTTGACATTTGACAAGTAGATACTACGCCATTAATAAAAATGGAACGAATGAATCAAATGCAAATCATCTTGAGTGATGAGGCCCATTTCCACCTCGGTGGTTTCGTCAACAAGCAAAATTGTCGCATCTGGGGCTCGGAAAACCCAAGAGTTATTGTTGAAAAGCCGCTCTATCCTCAACGTGTGACTGTTTTGTGCGGTTTATGGTCCGGCAGAGTCATTGGACCTTACTTTTTCGAAATGAGGCTGGAGCAACAGTTATGGTGAATGGATCGCGCTATCGAGAGATGATTAATGATTTTTGAAGGATGGTATTGATCTGGACAACGTTTACTTTCAACAATACGGCGCTACGTGCCACACAAGCAATGAAACCATTGATCTTTTACGATTGAATATCAAAATAACACCTCTTATTGGAAAACCCGTAGTAGAACGGGTATGGGTAGCGTTGCTCCGGGAGCCATTCATTGAATAAACATCACCTATGCCATAGACTACCCCAAGTGGCAAGCTATGACCTGTGACTTAGTAGAGGTGGCTGGGTAAGACTTGTTCAGGATGAGGATCGAAAGAGGCCGGTTGAGGCAGACTCTCTGGACCCAACGCCTTGTACCGCAGCAGGAGGAATGCATTCACAAGGTCTGCCACTCCTGAACACACTGACTCCAAGATTCTTACCCAACCCTGATAGGCTTTTCCTTCCCAGAACCTACTCTCCTTCACATCCTTAAAACACTCTTCACATGACATCTCCAAAGATGACAAGGGCCCTGAAGGAAATTATTTTCCTTTTAAGGCTTCTTGTGTGGAGCTAATGTAAAATAAATAATTAATTGTTAGACACGGTGCCTAATATGTTCCCCATGAAAAAATCGATTACAGACAATTACCGAATTAAATTAACTAAAATTAGGGGGTATTTCACTATGTCGGGCTAAATATCTGACTAGCTAGCCGTTGGCTGGCTTTAAAGATCAGAATAACTTCGTTAATATCTATAAGGGCCGGCATAGTCCAGTGGTAACGCATTGGACTGCCATTCCGAAGGTCGCGGGTTCGAACCCGGCGTGCGCAAATAAATTTTATTTGATTAATTTGTGTTATTTCACAATTAATTAATTTAAATAATATATAGTATATTTGCGGCACGTTCCAGAGTGGAAGATACTACCAGTATCGCCCTGGTGTAAGACCACCATTTAGAATTGAAACGTTGCTCCAAATGGCTTTAGCCGTGTTTAGTGACTAGATCTGAATAGCCAGGTACTTCCCCACCTTCCTCTTTCCCTTCCCCACTTACCTTCAGCCTCACAACATCCCCCAATTGGGGATGCCATAGTCTCACTGGCTCCAGACGGGAGCAGTTGGGACTCTTGTGAGGTATTCACTATAAAAATAAATAAAAAATTCAACGGCGACCGTTTCACCATTGTTGCCGAGCTTCCGGATAGATAACACTCTAATAAATTGTTTCTTACTTTGAACACAATCAAATAATTCAGGATGGATCATACAAGCATTCAAATTCATTCGAGCTCTTAAAACTCGCGGCCTTCGCATCGCCGCCCTTTCACCTGCTTCTGTTAATCAAAAACCTCGGTATCCATAATAATTCGCAACAAAATTCGACTCACTTCTCCGCTGTCAAACTCGGAATGTTTTGACGCCATCTTTGATTCGAGGAATAGCGCCTAACGTGAGGTTCGAGCACTGATTAGTCAAATCGAACTTTAACCCGAGCGTTAGCGTTATTCAGATATAGTGAAAACGAAAAAATGACTAATCCGCGGATTAGTGCTTAGTCAGAACATAATCAGAGATAGTGAAATACCCCCTTAATCTTTTAATATTAAAAATTCCTCATCCCACTACTATCACTGACTAGTTTTGTCCTCCATTGAACTCTAATATTGTGTCATAATAGAATCTAGTCCAAACATCATCGCCCTCTGTTGAGCTCGATCACTTCATCGGGGATCTTGGGAAATTCCTCAATCCAGGTGATATGGTCGTTGAATTATAGTTAGAGATGGCAAAATTTCGTTTTAACTAAAAACGCGAAAAAATATTTTTGGTTCGAAAATAGGGCATTTATAAGTTTTCTTTGCGTTTCAAGGCATTTGAAAGTGTTTTCAGTGATTTCTATTTCGCGAATAACGTGATTTTGGCCGTATTTCAGCTAAATTATTCTATTTAGCGAAATAGGCGCGAATTTCCCGAAAATACTGGGTATTAAAATAATATGTGAGAATTAGCGGAAATAAGTGATTAAAAATCATCTCTAACTTCAGCTCGCGCTCCACCGACTGTGTGCGTAAACGCTTTCCGAGAATATAGCGTATTTCAGAAGTCAAAGAACCATACAAATTGGAGAAGCTGATACAGTAATATTTAGTCCAGTACAACTAAAGAAGAATTGAGAAAAATGCATAAGGAAGGTAGTTTCATGTGAATGTGCAGGGAAAAGTATTATGCCTACTTTATTTCATTTTTGGAAGCCTTTCCTACGATTTTTTATAATTTTGTTACTATTTTATGTGTAAATATTTAATATTTTTGTACTGTAGGCTAAAATTGCTTTTTGACATTACACAAATTGTGCTAAATAAATTAGGCCTATTGATGTTAATCGCAATCTGTTGTGTTTGTGTTCGACCCGTACTTAGAGTTTCCTTCCTTATTCATTTAATATTAAAATTAATTATTTATAATCTTTCACATGGAAATACTTGCAAATGAAGGTTAAACACATAGACATATGAATATTAGTAGACCTGCCCTAAGTGATTAAAAGCGTATTATCCCCACTCCCCATACCGGTTCCATTGGAGCCGGCTGGGCTCGCGTATGGCCTCAAGTGAAATTTGAAAACGTGACGTCATCATTCTTGTGCGAACTATGGTCGAGGCATCATCGGTTCATTTTACGAAATAACACTGCAAAATGTTGACTTGTACTATGAAAACTTGTAAAAATAGATTTGAAAAAGAGAATAAACCCAATTGTCGTATTACATTCCATATATAAGCATTATTTTACTTTATTTTAAGCATATTCACATCGTATAATATGAATCAGTTGTTACTATCCCATCGAGAAACGTCTGGACGCGAAACACAAAGCTGGTTGGTTGCTGGGAAGTAAATTATGAACATTTATAAAAGTGTCTTAACTAAATACTTAAATGAAATATTCAACTCTAAAAATAGAACCGAATTTTTTTGCCGAATTTGGACTTCGCAAATTTGTTCATAACGTGGCGAGTAATTTGCGCTCCCATGTAAAAATGTCTATTCATTCAAAAGCAGATTTTACTTTTAAGAAGTAAATGGTGATATTATAATGCGAGATGCCTATTTACTGTCAGATTGATTTATTGACGAATCACAGTCAGCTTCACTCCCTTCGTTCTTCAACAGTTGATTTTACCCCTCGCCATTATCTTCTCGTCTATTAATTCCTATGTCTGTGGTTAAACATATATTTTACCAAAAATACTTAAAATATGCGCTAAAAACATTCAGGAAATACATTTTTTTCTATTTTGCTACAAAACGCTAAATTATGCCTCAAAATACTATAAAACGCTAAATTTCCAATTGTTTCCAAAAATCTGAAAATTAATGCTAAATTTTGCCATCTATAATTATAGTCAGTGAATTATATAAATCAGCATTTTTGTGGACACTGGCTTATTGAGTTCGGCGAATACCTCCTCAAAAGTACTTACCCTTTGCAGGTGTTCGTCCGATACAACGGCGTGGCAGTCTTCAATGATCAGCAAGTTGATTCTGTCCATCGTGATAAAGGCGTCCGTCAGAAGATCATCCAGAATATTGGAAGTCAATACCAAAACCTGCAAAAATAACGAATCAACATATTAATTGACTGAGAGTAGAGAAGTCCTGTCTTAAATAGACCGTTTTGCAGTTCTTCTGTCTGTAAATTTGTTTGTACATTACGTTTCAAGATGGTGGCTGTTAATGGTTCGGTAAAGACTTCTTTTTTTTCATGTGAAAATGCAGTGTTTATTTGTACTTTTTTTATACATATTTACCTACCTACCTGCCTGCCTGAAGAAAAAAATAATTGTCATTGATATAGTGGCATTTCTTTAGATAAATTGTATAAAACATATTATGGTTTCTTTATTTATTTTTTCATTCAAACGCCATATAATGGCTTTTACAATACAGTGGTAAACAGGATAATACAGTAAAACCCACAGACATATGAATATATAGACTAGAAATTAAAGATGAGGGGTAAAATCAACTGTTGAAGAATGAAGGGGTAAAGCTGACTGTGATTCGTCAATAAATCAATCTGACAGTATATAGGCATCTCGCATTATAATATCACCACTTAGTTCTTAAAAGTAAAATCTGCTTTTGAATGAATAGACATTTTCACATGGGAGCGCAAATTACTCGCCACGTTATGAACAAATTTGCGAAGTCCAAATTCGGCAAAATAAATTTCTTCTATTTTCAGAGTCGAATATTTCGTTTACGTATTTAGTTAAGACACTTATATAAATGTTCATAATTTACTTCCCAGCAACCAACCACAGCTTTGTGTTTCGCGTACAGACGTATCTCGATGTGATAGTATATGTTTCTACAACTGATCCATATTATACGATGTGAATATGCTTAAAATAAAGTAAAATAATGCTTATATATGGAATGTAATACGACAATTGGATTTATTCTCTTTTTCACATCTGTTTTTACAAGTTTTCATACCACAAGTCACCATTTTGCCGTGTTATTTCGTAAAATGAACCGATGATGCCTCGACCATAGTTCGCACAAGAATGATGACGTCAAGTTTTCTAAATTCACTTGAGGCCATACGCGAGCCCAGCCGGCTCCAATGGAACCGGTATGGGGAGTGGGGAATAATACGCTTTTAATTACTTAGGGCAGGTCTACTAATATTCATATGTCTATGAGTAAAACCCCTATTTTACGTTTTTTAAGGGACTGAAAAAAAAAAACCTAAACGGAGGGAAAATGTAAATGGGGGGTATTGAATTTTATTTTTTATTTCAAAAATTGTGTATATATATATTAGGGATACTGAAGAAAAGAAATTTTTATTTTTAAAAAAATCATGTCCTATTATAGGGGGTATTGAAGAAAAACACATTTTAAATTTTAAAAACTATGTGATGATTGCGAATAATGTCAGAAAGAAGCGTCACAAATCGAGTTGAAAACCGAATGACAGATGCGTAAATAAACCGAACAAATGATGCTACAGTATTTTACACATGGCTAAAATTCAAAAATGTCGGCCAATCACCGCGTTATGCACCGTACCCCGACCAATCACGGCACGACCGGCTAAAATTGAAATATGTCGGCCAATCACCGCGTTGAGCGCCGTAAGCCGACCAATTACGGCACGGCCGTGTCAAGCCCGAGAAACTAACATTTTTTTTAATATTTTCGACGTAAATTGCGGGAAAAAAAACGTAAAAAGCGAGTATCAAATGTACTAAAATATATCGGGACTGAAATAATAACGCGTAATTGGCGAGAAAACGTTAAATCTGGGGACGTAAAATTCGGGTTTCACTGTAATAGCAATAAATTAAAGAACAATTAATGTGTAAACAAAAACACTATTGCAAGTGATGCAGTTATTAATATAAGTGCAGTAAGACAATGCATAATTCAAAAGCAATATATACCAGTGTAACAATAGTTGAACTAATTTATACTAGACTTGTATAAAACCTGTCTTAAGTCAAAGTATGAGGTGTCTATGATAATAGTCAGTAGTGACTTTATTGTTACCCACTAAATTATTTGTACTTGGAATAGCTGAGTAGGCATCGTAACTTGGCATTAACAATTCAGGGCTGTCAACGATTCAATGATACTTAAGAATAATTATAATAAAGATGGTGGGTATTCAAGTACCTCAGTACAAATCTTATGATTTCAGAGATTATTGATTTTTGATTTATTAAATTAGAAAACCAAATACTAAGTTAGGCCATGTCAAGAGTAACAGAGGGGGAATGTATGAGATGATGTATGAGTGCGAATGAAGATGGAGTTGTTTGGTGGAAAAGGCGTAATTGTGATTAGTTATATATTTTTACAAAAATACGAAAACAACACTTTGATAGTGAAATTGCAAAAGAAAAATAATTAAATCAATGATATATCAAGTCAATAATAAACAGGATAAAATAGTAGGTTAAGTTAGGTTATTTAAAGTCAAGTTATGTTGTGTTGGTTGTCTGTGTTTGTGGCAGTCCTACTGCAGATTTGCAGTTCGCTAACCCTGCAAAAGCGCGGTGAATCATTGAAAAAATGACTAGTAGATATAATAGATGTGCGGAGATAATACGCCTCTCTTCGAGAGAACTCTTTGGGAACATTCTCCGAGACAACCCACTGCGGGAACTCCTACATAAATGCTGCGCCAGCCAATCAATCTAGTAGTAGAACTCCCTCGCTACTACGAACTACTTGCGATTTGCGACCGGAGACACTCGCGTCTTCAGCCCTGCTTACTTCTCTGGTTCCTCGCATCGTCAGAAGCCTCCGTCCACACGGTGTCGTGCATTGGCATGGAGGAACATCGGAAGGTCTGTGATTTTCACCATTTCAATATCTTTTATTTTTCTCTCTTCACTTTTCTTTTCTATATTTCTTCAATATCTGTTTTGCCATGGAATTGAAAGGCGGGTACTTCCATAACCTCATTACATTTTGGGCAGTTAGGAATCACGTGTAATATTTAGTAACCTCAGAACAGCATCCATTGCCCTGGTTTTCTCAACGTCTGAATACTGCGCTCCAGTATGGGCTAGAAGCGCCCACACTTCCATGGTAGACGTTCAGTCTAATGCCACAATGCGAACCGTCAGCGGGACTTTAAAATCTACTCCTCTCCCTTGGCTCTCCGTACTTGCAAACATAACCCCGCCAAATATCAGGCGAGAAATTGCACCAAATGTTGCGGCGTGAATGGACTGTAATTGTGGTATTTTGTGAATTTGTTTGATTTGACTTACCAATATCTCCAAGCTGTCGGCACCTTCCACTTTGCTCTGCGGTAATC
Organism: Hesperophylax consimilis; assembly: GCF_061612785.1. Taxonomy (NCBI): domain Eukaryota; kingdom Metazoa; phylum Arthropoda; class Insecta; order Trichoptera; family Limnephilidae; genus Hesperophylax; species Hesperophylax consimilis. The sequence goes on from NC_142852.1 coordinate 7,526,651, forward strand.
ACCGGTAGGGTAATTGTTAGTATTGGAACAGAGGTCAGGAAAGGGAAATGGTGATATTTGGTTTGCGAAATGGTCAATGCGTTAGAGATTGCTATTTTTATGCACTTTTTCACGGCGGTATAACATTTGCCGTTTACAGCGCGGCGCGGTGGTTTTAATAACTCAAGATAGGTTATGTGGAAGCGGTAGGTCGGTTGAACCTTGCGGGCGGCGCGATAATTTTAATACAACTGGCTGATGTAGGTAAAAGGCGTGGGACGCGGGCGGGAAACAACAGAACCAAATACTATGCAACAATTATAACTGGCCCGAGCACTGAGGGAATAAAAGGCGCTGCAAAAAAGCGCAATACCTTTGCATGAAGATGTCATCTCGAACCAGGCATAACGCTTGAAGTCCCGAAAGCCCTTCTGGTTGGAAGGAGAGAGGCTCCTCCGATTACCTCTCACCCCAGAAGATAGGTGGAAACTTGAGTGGCAAACGGCCAACGTGGGAAATGCCCACCTCATACAGGACCCCACCAAGAGACAGCCTGGGTTCTCACTGCCTCGCGCAAAACCTGGTTCACCATCAATAGGTTAAGGTGCTCCCATAGCCGCTGTGCCCACATGATGCACAGATGGGGCGTTAAAGAGTCGACCACCGATCATGTGGTCAACGAATGCCCGCTCCATTCATTCCCCGGCACGATTGATGAGGTTCACATGGCGACAAAACCACCATACGAAAGAACTCTGACACCCCCACCATAAGAAAGAAGAAGTTACCTGATTGAGTTCAATTGCTCCCGTCCAGCTTCGGGCCCTATCCTCGATCGATGCATCACAAATGATGGCGGCGTTCAGATCCGTCAGCAAACTGATCTCCAGAACAACCGAATCGAGCCTTCTGGATTGCACCACGATTACGGTCTTTCTCGTGTTGGGGCTAGAATCAGAAATAATATTTTATTTATTTGCATTATAAACAGTCTTTATTCATTCATATTTTAGTGTGTTAGGAATTTATTATATGAATCCTACAATTTCTATACCCGCTATATCCGATTTTTTGACAAAATGATCTGAGTATGACATCTTGTTCACATTTTTGCGAGCAACAAGAGGAGCCTAAAATTGAGTTTCAAAACCCTCCTTATCGCGACCAAAAACCATGTTAAAACTGCGAGTGAGAAACCAAATCCGCTATATCATACAGAAAGTTACTATCAAAACGCGCTATATCGGATTCAACCAATCACAAGCAGTTATTTTGCCAAAATACAATATGGCCGCCACTCTGACGCCACGCTCGTGTGTCAAAATGATCTACGCGTGTGTTTCTAAACCCGCCATGTCGGCTCAGTTGACTTTCAAAAGCCTCTATATCACGAAGTGAGTATCAAAATCCGCTTTATCCATTTTATTTATCGAAATTACTTAATTATAGCTAGACATATATAGAAAAATAAATGCTTTTCGAAATGCTATTACTCCAATACATTATATAAAAAATAGTAATGCAATTACTTATGTACGCTAGAGATGTGACGGTTTTTTGCGGTTTTCTCCAAATCAATGAAAGTTGATATAGCGGGTATAGAAATTACACGACTCATATCATTGACCAATAAAATAACGACATTAGACCAAATTAATAAAAGAAATATACATAACATCCAGACAATTATTATTATTATAATACTACTTGAATACACAATAAGTGTTTTGTTTTTTTTACATTTTCTACGTTTAAGGCGATGCCATACGTAGTAATGCAAAATCATGTGTTTTTGGTTTGAAAATTTGGTCGCCTAGAAATGTTTCAGATGCTTCAATTAAATACTGCGAGTAGAATACATCTTGGCCTTTGAAATAATCGAGTATTTTTTAGATAAGTCTTTTTATAAGCCCAGAAAAAAATAATGTAAAGGCCTATGAAAACTGCTTTAAAGTTCAAAATCTCCTACTTACGAACCCATTTTCGGCTACGATTTTATTGTATAATGTGGCAAATTAAGTTATTTATAAAACGATCGAAAAAAAATTAAATATTTATGCCTGAACATCCACAAAATAAAATAAAAGGCACTTTTTGGCCATGTTTTTTTCTTGCATAAATCAAAACAGGCGGATGGTGTTAAGCGGGAATTTAAAGCTTATCGCCATCTACGTAAGGGTTATTATTGATAGCGGCTCAATTTAAAATATTACACGACGTATTGCATCGCCTTAAACATGGAGTGGGTATCAATAATGACAATGAGAGAAAGTGATGTTATTCAATTAAAACTGCTGTTATTCAATTAAAACTGCTATTATTCATTAAAACTGCTGTTATTCAATTAAAACTGCTGTTATTCAATTAAAACTGCTGTTATTCAATTAAAACTGCTGGTTATTCAATTAAAACTGCTGTTATTCAATTAAAACTGCTGTTATTCAATTGGGCTGTTATTCTGCTATTCAAACTTATTTTTTTCAGTTCTTACTGAAAGCAGAACGGGTCACAAAGAAGGAATTGAGATGAAAAAAAAATCAATAAAATAATAAGTTTTCTGATATATCGATCAACCGAATGTTATTTTGTAAGAATGTTTCTAATTTAATCGAGAGGTTCGTGTTACAAAAATCAATGTACGAACATAATCTATTAAACGTGATGCAACTTCTTCTTATAAATACATTTTTAAGATAATTAGTATTGCTCTTGGGAATCTATAACTATCTATGTAAACAAAAATGTAAATGTTAGTTTGTTCAAAATCTTAAGTCTCTGAAAATTCTTCTCCGATTGCTTTGAAATGTTGACACAATGTTTCATACGAATATGCGTGTGTTTTTTCATATACCTTTATTATATAAATGTCACCTGTGACAGGTATAAGGATGCTTTTTTGAAAAACAGCATAATCTGTTCGACACAAATGCTTTTTTTTTTACAAACAGCACCATCTGTTGGACTTAGCAACACACGCTATTGTTTTTCTATCTGCACAGAAAGACGGAGCCACAGCAATGCGTGGCGGGGTAAAGCTAGTATAAAATAATGAATATAAAGTAATTATACAAGGGAAACATGTAGTATACTAAATTTTCATAGAATATATGTCATCTTTGGGTATCCTAAGGATTAGTAAGGATTTTTTTCAAGTATTTAGGGGCTCCCAACTAGAGGTGGCTGCCATATTTAGATAGATTTTCACAGGGTAAGCAGTTGTATACTATCTGCAGTACACCTAGCTTCTGTCAGACTAACTTGACTCTGGCTTCGATGGAACCTCCGTGCCTGAGCTGGTCGCTTATAGTTACACCAAGCATATCAATGGAAGCCATGTTGGGAAGATTGCTTCTGTTGAAGGAGACTGGATTGTCGTTTTGATCCCTTTTAGACGTAATCAGACAGGATTAGGTCTTTAAAAATTTTATTAGGTTATTCTTACCGCAAGAGGAAACCCTCTCGAGGAAACCAATTTATATAGGGCAGTATACCAAATGATTGACACATGGCAATATACCAGATGGTTGACATAGGGTAGTAGACCAGATGGTTGACATAGGGCAGTATACCAAATGATTGACACGTGGCAATATACCAGATGGTTGACATAGGGTAGTAGACCAGATGGTTGACATAGGGCAGTATATCAAATGATTGACACATGGCAATATACCAGATGGTTGACATAGGGTAGTAGACCAAATGGTTGACATAGGGCAGTATATCAAATGATTGACACATGGCAATATACCAGATGGTTGACATAGGGTAGTAGACCAGATGGTTGACATAGGGCAGTATATCAAATGATTGACACATGGCAATATACCAGATGGTTGACATAGGGTAGTAGACCAGATGGTTGACATAGGGCGGTATACTAGATGATTGGCAAAGATAAGTACCAGAATTTTGTGTTACAGACCTGCGCACCTGCCACGCCAGTTCCTGCAGCACCTTGAGCGCCACAAAACCGGCGGACTGCGAGCTTGGGGGGCACGCCAGCATGTTACCCTGGCCGCCCGCCTCCACCAGCTCCTGCTCGTACTCCCGGGGCGTCAGGCGCAGCACCCCCACGCCCTCAGACCAGTGGTGGGCCATGGCTGCAAATAAATTGATAAATAAATAAATAAATATAAATAAACTTGCACACAAACAATTATATGCATTAAACAATCTATATTAATTATGTTTATATTTTAATCTTAATGTTTAATATTTTTAATTTTTATTTGTGTCTTTTTAAATATACATATTATACTTTTTCTTTATTTTTCAGTTTACTATTAATTTTAATATATTTGTTTTTAGTTTTATTTATCATTAAATTTGTTTTTTTTTTCTTTACTTCTTTCTTATGTTTCTATAAAATAGTATTTTTTAGTTCTTCTAAGTTATTTTTATTATTACTCCATTATGATTTATACTTACATACTTATGTTACTATAAAATAGTATGTTTTAGTTCTTTTATGTCATTTTTATTATCATTTCAAGTATAACTACCACAACACGGGTATTAGCCTAGTATGTTAGTTAAAAAAATGTTTAAAAATGTAACATGTAAACATTTATTAAATAAAAAAATAAACAATCAATCAAATCAGATGAAATTATGAAGTAACACCAACAAATATGAAGATGTGGAAATCAACAAACATGGTCAACAAACATGAAAGTTATGAAATCAATAAACATGAAGATGTGGAAATCAACAAACATGACAACAAGGAAATCAACAAAAGTGAAAGAGTGCTGTATTAATTTTAACTTCTTAAATTGGAACTTTAATTCATCTCCCTGATGTAAATAGTTGTTTCTTATAGTAAATAAGTTGAAACATTCCCTGATAGCTTTTTGTCTGACAAGCCCCAAAAGGACAGACTAACTCTAACAGCTCGCAGGACTAAGCAGAGAATGGACGGTTACCTCGAAAGGGTTTACTCTTGGGGTATGAATTAGAGATGCAACGAATGTTGATTTGGCCGGTTACCGAATATTCGGCAGTGTTCTTGGCAGAAGCGCCGGATATTGGAATTGCAATACGGAGAACATATGAAGCACTTGTCCGCAGCATCCTGGAATACAGCTCCATTATTTGGGCCCCTTCTGAACAAAACCTTAACATATCTTAGAAATAGAAAAAGTACAAAAAAGGTTTATGGGTTACCTGTATATGAGGGAATATACATACTATCCATTCCTGTATCCATCCTTGTTCTTAACAGGAATGCTCGATTTCAATACATTAGAAGCCCGCAGAAAAATATTTTTAGGCAAACACTTTTTTAAGTTAATCTCTGGTACAATACACAATCCACCTATGTTGAAATAGGTTAACTTAACAATTATACTGGAGGGAGATCCCGTACACTCTTATATGCTCCGAAAGCGAGGACTTCTGCCTATCAGAACGCGCCAATAAACAGAGCGACTCAACTGCTTAACGATTCTGCATTAGCCATCGACATTTTCAATGTCACCTACAGACAATTCGGTAACTATCTTTTAACACATGTCACAAAATAGTTAAACTGCCTCTGTAAACTTTTTAATTTGTAATCTTCTCCATGATATATTGGTGTATTACCGTTTTATGGAGAACACGATAAAATAAATAATAAATAAATATTAACGCTACTGACAAAATGGAAACTGAAGGGTTGGAGATAAGAGCAGTAGCAAATTAGATAGATTTTTATTTGAAAAGTGCTCTTCTCAATCGTAAGCAGTGGCGGCTTTTGACTTTTGGGTGTACTAGAGTGCTAATATTACAAAAAATAAAAATCGTTTTCAGCTACAACAACATCAATAATGCCATTTTTTGTAATATTAGCACTCTAAAACACCCAAAAGTGACGAGCCGCCACTGATCTTAAGGCAAACCTTACACTGGCAAACACTGGTCTGAGACAGTCAACTCTTAGATTAGCAACATCAGTATAGGCAGACTGATAGAACCTAAGTGCAAGACAAATACTAAGTTTGGTGATCGCGCTTTCGGAGTATCTGGGCCGAAGGCTTGGAATAAACTCCCTCCAGAACTAAGATCCATAACAAGTCCAACAGAATTCAGGTCTAAACTAAAAACTTACCTTTTTAAGCTGTCATACCCTGAAATTAAATATACTTGCCTGAGAGTAGTATTCTTGTATTGCCTATAATACATCCTAATCACACTTTTCTTATTGGATTTACATTATTCGAAATCTGTTTTATACCGACGGACGAATCACATTTAGGATAGTGAATTCTGATCAAAACCTTGTACTGTAGAACCGCCCAGAATAAAATTTGTCTAGTAAACAATAAACAGTGTTAATATCAAGTGATCTACCAGGTAAGTATGGTACTGTATATTATCTGCTTGTACAAAATATAAATTAATAAGATTAATAACATATGTACATTATAGCATTATTTGTATTAGTGATCGACGAACCAGTGGATGCAATCTGTTGGATATCAATTGATAATAGTTTGACTAGTCTATTGTTAGTAATAACATAGATCATTGTAGAAATGTATCATATATTTGTGCAGCCCTTGAGCTGATTTTGCACAAAAACGGCGCTATACAAGTCATTCAAATATTATTAATTTCCGACTTTATGTCCGGGTTAAATCTTCCCCATAGGAAAAACTAAACCCCAGTAAAGTTTCCCCAATTAGTGTAATGTTTAAATTTGACTGAATGTCTTTATGTTAGTTATTCCCAAACAATGACTCATAGGGTTATTTGAATAGCATAATTAAGTACTTCATAGTGCACTCATATTTGCACATTACAGTACAATTTAAACATTACAGTAATTGGGGAAACTTTACTGGGGTAATAACCATTAATAATTTCTAACATTTTACTCAGAAATCAATTAAGAAATCAGTAATTGAAATATCTATCTACAAATAATATAAATGTATCGTCTGTAAGTGGGCTACCCACAGTTTGATAATGCCTTCAGAGGGCGAAACAGCTGTCACGCGTAATAATAATTACACAGCAGAACTTGTTTAGAAATAAACTGTTTTTATAAACCCAATAACAATATTATTGAATATATAAAAAATTAAAATTAAAATGGAGTTCTACAAATTAAACTTAATAACAATAAATAAAAACTAAACCCTTCCACAAATGATCATCTAGTCAATCAACATTATGCAAGTGCATTATATAAGCAAAATAAATACAAAACAATACAAGAACAACACGTCAACTCACCAGAGATCAAATGGGAAAATAATTCACCGACTCCAGATATTTTCATATCAGAGGGTTCGGCTCGGTAGAACTTCTAACAGGGCCTATAAATCCTACTGATCCCTCTACATAAACATTTAAAAAATCTTTCGTAATCCTACATGTATTTAAAATGACTGTTTTTTGCATTTTTATATATAAATTTTTTGATAGATCTAATGCGACTAAATTTTGAATGAGAGAGCTAGGTATAATGCCAGTAGCTGAAATAACAAATGGTAATATTTTTATAGTCTGAGAATGCCAAATTCTTTTTATTATTATTGGTGGTCAAATACCAATAATCGAACTTAACAAAGTTTGTTAAAATTTATCTTATGTCACCTTGCAGTAATGTCCATAGTGAAAGATTATTTTTGGTATCTGGTATAGTCTACAAAGATAAACGCAATCATCTGCTAATATCAAACGCAGAAAAACTGGTTTTTATTCACCACAATTTTGCCTCTGATTGATTTTAAATATTAAATAATGTAGGTATAACTCTTCTATTAAAATGACAGTTTTTGATTGATAATAATAATAAGTGTTTTTATTATCTTCTCTTTTTGTAACAAATACCCAATTATGTCCCATGAATAGAATCTAATAAACAATAAATAGTAATAATCTCAAGAGAACTATCAGGTAAGTTTGGTACTGTATATTATCTGCCTGTACAAAATATAAATAAATAATAATAAAATATGTACATTCTAATGCAGTATCACATTCATTAGTCAATATTTGGATGATTTGTGTGTTATTTTTGTGCAAAATCAGCTCAAGGGTTGTAAAAATATATGATACATTTCTACAATGATCTATGTTATTACTAACAATAAACTAGTCAAACTATTATCAATTTATGTCTAACAGATTACATTCACCGGTTTGTCGGTCACTAATACAAAGCTATATGTACAATGCATTTGATTAATGAATGTGATGCTAGAATGAACATATGTTATTATTAAGTTGGCCTCTCAGAAGCTGGGCGTACTGTACAGGGCCCGCAGATACTTTAATAGTACACAACTGCTGACCCTGTACAAATCGCAAGTGCGCCCTATTGTCGAATTTGGCAGCCATCTCTGGTCCGGAGCCCCTAAATACCTGAAAAAAACCCTCGACTCTGTGCAAAAACGGGCGGTCCGTTTGATAGATTCCCCAATCTTAACAAACGGACTGCAATCTTTAGAGCACAGGCGTCAGGTAGGTATGCTGTCCTTGTTCTATCGGTATTACAATGGAAGATGCTCTGAGGAACTAGCGTCATTGATCCCTTCGGCACCGGTGCGTAGTCGGGATACACGCCAAACGCGCGCCCAACATTTGTACACGGTTGACATTTGTCACATGAGAACGGGTCGCTTCTACGATTCGTTCTTAAGTTCAACAGCTCGGCTGTGGAACGAACTGCCGGCCTCTGTGTTTCCTCCCTCCTACAACATGGGACTCTTCAAGACCCATGTTCACTCCTTCCTCTCCACAAAAAGACCCTCCACACAGCATCCCCAAAGATGACATAGGCCCTGAGGGAAATTATTTTCTTCAGGGCCTCCTGTGTGGAGTTAATATAAAAAAATAAAATTATTATTATTTATTTATATTTTGTACAGGCAGATAATATACAGTACCATACTTACCTGGTAGATCACTTGAGATTAACATTGTTTATTGTTTATTAAACAAATTTAGATTCATTCGCATGCACAGGACATAATTGGACTTTCTGGCATCGATTTTAACAATGTGTATTTATGTTCAGTATTGAGCACGTTTAGGAAAGGAAAAGCACACTTCACATGCTTGATGTAACTTTAAATGACCAGCTAAGAAACGGGGGCTGCATCATGTATGTAAAAAAAGAGCGTGTGTCTAAATACAGTTGTGTGACGTATCATCCCTGCCTACCCTTGTAGTAAACAACATAACGGTTATTTAATTAGTTAAAAAAACGCAAAAGATCGCTGCAAGTACAAACTACCGGATTTAATTTTATTGTGACATTATTATACTACGCATTCAAATCACAAAACATCATAAAATCTTTAAAAACCGTTATAATAATTATAATTTTATACTATGATGCCAAGATTTGGAAGCAATGAAATCCAAAAACCGGACAATCCTTTGTATTGTGTCTTGTAGACTGACATTTTCGTTTCAATATTAAACTGCACTTACCTGTTTTTTTGTACTTTTTCCAGGCGCCTAAGCTCACTCTGTCATTTTTTAGTAGTTTTTAAAACAATTCACAGTTAGTTTAAGTGAAAAATACGTATAAATTACAGTTTAAACGCAAACGTCAAACGAAAACATTTCGCGAAAATCGTAGCGCATTCGCCCGTCTGCTTGCAGCTGTCAAATTGAAAATCAGTGTTGCCATGTTAAAAATTATTTTAATTTTGCAAAATTATTTGAAAATTCCCTGATTTTGTTGTCGAAGAGATTTTTTATAAAAATAATATATTTTTTATTTATTTATTTCTAACAATACACATTTGGCATAACACATATAATTAGACAATAGATATGTAGTCCCGCGAAGCTGCCACATGGCTGCTTATCTGCAGATTATTATACATATAAAAATATCCTCAATATAAATCCATTTATGTTTATATAAAAAGATATACATACTTTGAAAAGTACAAAAATATTTTAATGGCCTTCCCGAAGAATAAAAAAAAAATAAGATATTTGGTATCATTCAAGAAAAAGGTGAAACTATTAATACTAGTAGTTCCTTGAACAGTATCATGCTTCTAAAAACGAGGTTTCTAATTTTCTCAAAATCAAAACCAAAATTTCCTTAATCATGCGATTTGTAAGTAGGAACTTAAATATTTAACTTATTTTTTTCAAACATAAGGAATTTACCATTTGTCGCAAGAAACGTTACTATCTCAATGACAATAATTATTTTTTTACTTTCTTCGGGAAGGTAGTTACCGTTCAAATAAGCCCGTCGTCACACGGTGTCGTCCCTGCGATAACGGACTTTATTTTCTGCGGAGGGTGTTATAGCACTCAGTTTATGTTGAATGCTTACCAACGGTGGGAAGACGTGCTAACAAAGTCCAAATAAGCACGAAGATTTGATATTATTTAAAACAAGACCATCTTGAACTGGAAATGGTACGTACACACAAATTTATAGACAGACGAAATGCAAAACGGTCGAGTTAATACAAGTCTTCGCTACTCATAGTCAATTATCATTATTGTTATTTAGCTGTTTAAAATTTCCTAAATGTAGCAAATATTGCAGCTATTCTGTAGTATTGAAAATATTTTCCAAATAAATTTTACCTTTTTTAATAGTTGTTAAAACAGAGTTCTAACTGCCTGTAGTCAATTGGCTTATGGCATCTTTGATAAATATGGTATTTTGACGTTGTGAAGTTGAAATTGCGCAATGTATGCAAAAAATGCCAGAATGTAAAAAAAAGTGCCTTAATTTTTACATTCATATGAAAGGTTTGCAGTGTGGCTTTTTGTTACTCACCTTAATTTCTTTTTATTTTTTTTAATTATCACTCTATTTCTTTTCTGAAATCAAAAGATAGAAACATGGTATGTATTTGGAAGCGTGCAGTATGCAAGCAATACATCTTCAGTGGAGTACTTACTCTGTTCGACTCTATATTATTTTCTACGATATGTATCTATTAAATTAATCTTTATTCAGATAAATAGAGTTTAAAAAAATCATTTTAACAATACTTACATTTGACATAAAAATTTACACCATTTTTCTTTATGTTTATATGTATCGTATTTTTTGGAACTCTCTACATATAAGCCAGTCTTGAAAAAGAATCCATCATTGCCAGGTTTCCTGTTTTTGGATTTTTTCTTGAATTTTAGATAGAAGTACATCAAATTGTTTTTTCGAAATTTGCAAATGATTGCGCCATCCTTCAATATCTTCTAACTCCATATCTCTTTCAATCTAGTGTTAGAAGCACCCAATTCATTTATTCTTATAATCTATTTTCTGGCCCACGTGTGACGTTTTTTGCCCTTTTTCATATTTTCAAGTTCGTTCCATAAAAGGTCCGAAGCTTAAGGGACGCACGCAGTGATAACTTCGCTTGACGCCATTTTGACTAACAATATCTTAATATCTTAACTGAAACGTCTGAACGATATCTTTTTCAATTTTTGTAGTTCAATAAAAGTCATTCGACTAAAATCGCTCTGTCTGAATTGAACATTACTAGGTCCATGGATATAATTATATCAGCTCACTCACCAAGTAACAATTATTTTACAAGCAATAATTATTCGCCTGAAACATTCATCCACATTGAAAAATCTCCTGATAAAAGATACATGACGCCAACAGAACTCGAACCCGTGTCCCTTCGATATCCGGTCGACAGCTCTGACCACTGAGCTATGGCGGCTTATCTCTTATCCGCGAAATAATTCAATATATACTAGTGTTTCATTCAACAATTACTGCTTGTTACATTTTTAAGTGTTTTTTGCTCATTTATACCTGCGTGGTTTTAAACCAAAAATATTAGGTGCTTTTGAGTTGAAACGAAACGTTTTTAGCTTGGGATATCCTGAATTCAGGAACGTTACTGTTCTAAAATTTCAGTACAGGATCAAAACATTTTTAATCTAATCATTTTCGTTGTAAAAAAATAAATATATAAATGTAAATTTTTAATTATGTACCTACACTACCCAGGTAAAATCCATTGTTAAGATTATGAGGGAACTTCATCTCCCAGAATCGATCGGTAAATAACTAAAATGATAATTGTAAAATCATTGTATGATGTGTTTATTTCTATCAGTACTTTTAACACTTTTACAATGTTTTATTTATATTTCAAATGCGCTTATACATTTTTTTAAATATATAAAATTATCTCTCCGGTGTTCGTATCTAAAATAAACATTAATTTTTCTAAATAATAATTAAAAATAATACCAAACGTGAAAAATGTTGTCAAAAACGCTAAACACGTATTAACTTAATTTTTTCTCAAATCGTAGAAACATTGAGAGAATTAGATATTTCGAAAACACATTCGTTTTGTTTTTGGAATTTTGTAAAAAAAACTGTAATTTCACTTTTATCTCGTTCATATAATAAAAATAAGAAATAGTTTTTTTTAAATCTTTTCTTTTCTAAATCCATCAAAAACATTTTCCCTCCAACAATACTCAGATCCATATATTTTGCACTGTGTCAATCCATTGCCACATATGGAATACTAGCTTGGGAAGTGCTACAAGAATGACAATTGACCCAATTCAAAAAATTCAAAAGGCGATAGTTAAAATAATCCTAAAAGTACCTTTCGACACAGAATCAAGCGAAATTTACAAAACATTAGAAGTCTTGTCAATAAGACAACTTTATGCCAAATCTGCATTACTACACCTCCTCCAACACAAACTCCATATTCCAATTCAACCAAAAACCTCGAGAAACCAGATCCTTAACAAATAAAACACTAAACATACCGATAACACACACCACACACGGACAAAGACACTTTCAATACTGCGCTACTAAACTGTTTAATTGTATGCCCAGTACTATGAAGCAACTACTAACTGCAAATACATCCGCAAACGTTTACAAAAAACATATCACAGCCTGGATCAAAAATCGAGATATTTTATTTTTTCAAAACATAATAACTCCAAACTAAACATAACTAAACCATAAAAAGTATATAATAAATAAACAGGTTTTTCGAGATTTTACCAACTATACTCACACTTACAATACAAATATATGCACTTACATGTATGTTAATATATATATTAATATATTTTTTTTACAAATTTATTATGAATATTCAATTTACATAAACCATTAAAATTTTATAAATATTCAACTATCAAAAACAACAAAAAAAACATACAAATTAAAATTAAAACTTATAAAAAATAAAAACTTTCTTCTACAACACATAAATACTTGTCACACCTATACATAACCACGTAAACACCTCAGCACAGGTTCTCCTAGTGAGGTGTTCACGAAACATACAATATTACTCACATACAGTTTTACCTTTTCAAACCTACCTTACACACAACATATCATAGTTATAAGTTTGAAATATATCATGTACAAATATAAATAATTATGTGAACACTGTAAATATTGTATAGAAATAAAAAAAATTAAACTGATCATTTATTTTGGCTGTTTTCAAGATTTTACTAATGGCATCCAGCATAAATATTTGAGGCAAACTAAAAAAAATTATTAATTCTTTCTCTAACGTCAAAAAATTGCGTATTTCCACATGATAGAAAAAAGATAAAAATACTTTTATAAAATATAGACGCCAGGACATATATGACCTTGTGGAGACAAGAATTATTCAAAGAACAAACATAAAATATTTGTTATTAATACAGCAGTAATTGATTATGTACAGGTGCTTCAGGTAGCAGCTCGTAGCAGCTTAAATTGTCAATTAAAAATTTAAGATAAACTATGTATTTTTATAACCTTCAAAGCTGGGTTTTTATTTACCACTGAAATAGGGTTTTTCATTTTTGGAATATCACAACACTGCGCTCAGCTGTCAGATATTTTCGCGATTTGTTCACTAATTTTCTGTTTCTTACGTTTGTTGTGTGTCGTGAATTAGCTTCTGAATTAAAACTAATGAAATTATGTAGTTTTAATTCAAACGATGTAATACTTGTATAGTTATTAGGTGTTCAAATAATGCCGTCAGTTCAAATTGTATTAATTTTGTGATTAATATATTCAATTATCGTTTTGCCGCAGAATTTTTTCAATATAGGTTTGTACCATTTTCATTTTGCTGCATTATCATGAGATTTGTATGAAATGTTGTTGTTGTTGTTTTTTTTAATGAAATGGATGAATGTTTAAAACGTGTTGTTGATTTTAACCGTTTTAAACTGGAGTTTTATGTTATTGATTGACCAAAATAGAACCTAGATTGTTATCTAAGATGCAATACGCATTTGGTAATTTTTCGGGATCGCTGGCCACTTTTTAAAAAATAAATCCTTTTGTTTTACCTTAATTACAATATAAGGAAATTGATTGCATTTGAAACATTTTTAATTTTAGCATTTTAATTTTTAATTGCTTAAAATGAAAATTAGCTTTCGTTGTATGGGATGACAGCCAAAATAATTTCAAAATAATTAGGTAGGTACTATTTTGGCTAAACTCAAAGGTATTTAGGCATGTTTTATAAATAAAGACATATTTTTAAAGAAATGTTAGGTTAGGTTAGGTCAGTATAGGTAAGGTTAGGTTAGGATAGGTTAGGATATGTTTGGATAGGTTAGGCTAGGATAGGTTAGGCTAGGATAGGTTAGGCTAGGATAGGTTAGGCTAGGATAGGTTAGGCTAGGATAGGTTAGGCTAGGATAGGTTAGGTTAAGATATATTTTTTCTTTTTTTTTTAAGAAAGACAAACATTCCTGGGTTACGAATAACCTGACAATATTAGAAAATCTCCTACTACCACCACAGTAAGCTGAAAATATTGCTTGTGTTGTGATGGAGGACTTAGCCAGCCGAGGAATTGAACACACTACGCCTGGGTGAGACCCAAACGCGATGTCAACTCGGCCACCGACCGGTCAAAATATTTGGATAGGTAAGGTTAGGTTAGGATAGGTTAGGATATGATTGGATAGGTTAGGCTAGGATAGGTTAGGTTAAGATAGGTTAGGTTAGGTTAAGATAGCTTAGGAGAGGATAGGTTAGATCAGGTAAGGAGAGGTTAGGTTTCTTTACACACAAAAATATTTAAAAAAACTTGAATACCCTGATTATATTGATTTGTTTTTGGGGTATTATGCCATGTTGCGCTACCTCCTTCTTTAACCAACGTTTCGGACAGCATTGCAGTATCCATCATCGGGGCAGATGTGTAATCAGATTACACATCTGCCCCGATGATGCCCATAATACCCCAAAAACAAATCACTATAACTTTGTGATTGCGTTTTTATTTTCGTTACTAGGCATTCGTCGTTAGAATGTTAAAAAAGAAGGCAAATACCAAATGTTGCTTCTCTAGTTCCCCGGGCAGTGGTACCAACAACCACCTTCCAAATTGAAATTGATTTAATCCCATGTGATTCCAGGACATAATGGCGGTGCAGAGCAGACTACTGTATGCCTTTAGAGGCTGGCTGGCGTTCCTTGCATTTATGGATCTTGGCACCG
Source organism: Hesperophylax consimilis (assembly GCF_061612785.1). Classification (NCBI taxonomy): domain Eukaryota; kingdom Metazoa; phylum Arthropoda; class Insecta; order Trichoptera; family Limnephilidae; genus Hesperophylax; species Hesperophylax consimilis. Next base: position 7,542,084 of record NC_142852.1, read on the forward strand.
CGGGCAGGTCCTACATCGAGAGGCGCTCCTTCCTAGAAGATCATTCTCACGGTAAGAAAAGCTTTGATTCTCATTATTTTTCTTCTTCTTTATTAATTTCTTACACAATAACAAATTAGGGTTTAACCTCTCAGACAAAGACATTTATATACTATGTGTTCCTTTGAGAACTGTCAAAATGTGATAATTTTTGTGTTATTTACGAGTTTTGCTAAAAGCTTCATAACTCACGTTTTGGGAAACGTAGCCTCATTCTAAAAAATGTTTTGGAAAGATTATGAAATCCACTATCGCATTGTGTTGTTATACGTAAATATTTGCGTTTCTAAATATACATTTTATGAAAACGTCAAAAATATGTAAAAATCGCTTACCATTATTTCAAAGCCGTGAAAAATGTACTTTTTTCTGAGTATCATAAAGAAATAACACTTTATATATTGAAGAAATATAATTAAAAACTATTAGTCACCTCAAAATATTAACCGTCCAAACTAAAATATTTTTAATAAATTATTTAGAAACGCAATAAATTATAAACGAACAAGATGACAGATTCAATCGGCTTAGATAATGCACCTCTACGTTCCATAGATATTCTTGAATACAGACGCGTAGCGTTATTCATTATCGATACTCTTTTTTAAATCATGGCAATCCGTATACTAGTGATGGAAATAAATCGATTTTTGTAAAATCTCGCGCGCTTACGTGAAAAGACGTTCCAATGTCTTGACCGCTATTATCATATTTACGTCTTTTGACGTTCTAATGTTCTGAGTGGTTAATACATATAAGAAATTAGGTTATATAAATTTTTTACAAAAGATTGTTTTCAAGTATTTATACTTGAAAGAAATTTCAAGAAATGTGGAATTTCCAAAAAAATTCCAGGCAGTGGTGAAAGATCTCGTCAATGTGGAGAGACTCTTTCAAGAATCAGAAGAATTTCCCTTCTGAATCTCTCCTCACTGACGCCAAATATATCAATCTCGGAGGAGATTTGGTTCAGGAGCAATATACTCCTAGAACCATTGGCAGGTTAGTTCCGCAATCCTGTCTGATTACGTCTAAAAGGGATCCAAATGATAATCTAGTCTCTTCAACGGAAGTAATCTTCCGAACAGGCGTTCCATTGATATGCTAGGTGTAACTGTAAGTGACCAGCTCAGGTACGGGGGCTCCATCGAAGCCAGAGTAAAGTTGGCCTCTCAGAAGCTGGGCGTACTGTACAGGGCCCGCAGATACTTTAATAGTACACAACTGTCATCTCTGGTCCGGAGCCCCTAAATACCTGAAAAAAACCCTTGACTCTGTGCAAAAACGGGCGGTTCGTTTGATAGATTCCCCAATCTTAACAAACGGACTGCAATCTTTAGAGCACAGGCGTCAGGTAGGTATGCTGAGTTCTCAATATAGCCTCGCAGCAGTCTGAATAAGTGGGTAGCGGCATACCCCTCCCTTCTGAGCTGCAGGGAGTGAAGTCCCAGCATGCCCAGAAGAAAGTTCGTCGGGTAGAGCCATGGATAGTGGCCGTACTCCCTCATGTAGAGAAATCTTACTCTCCAACATGAGGGAGCACCCCACCTCATGAGGATTCCCGATAAGCGAACCACTCTCCAGCCTACTGCGGACCAGGGAGAAGTATAAAATCTTCAGAGCACGGGTATCCCGAAAAACTCTGACGGTTCGGAGAACAAACCCTAACATTTTTAAGGCCGACTGGCACACCCCTTCGATATGAGAACGAAATGTCAACTTATTCTCATCAGAGATGTGTTTTATTTCAAATAAATCCATTTCAAATGGAAATGCAAAATGCAAAATGGGTATTTTCCATTTTGCATTTTAAATGCTTTTCTAAAAACCATTTTGAATTTTGCATTTTAAATGCTTTTCTCAATGCATTTTCCATTTTGAATGCTTTTTTGCAACATTGTTCCTACTATCTCCACTCATCTTTTTTTCATATGCCCCAAATATCAGTCGGTCCTCAACCTCGCTATGAGAGATAATTTATATTTGTCAAGTTGCTCCCTGGTAGAAGCCCTGGCAATTGAGTGATACCATTACAAAAAATACTGATTGAAATACTGAACATGGAGCCATGACGCTGTAATATTAAATGTTGACCGTTATGGACCGACTGATATTTGGGGCTTATGAAAAAAATATGAGTGGAGATAGTAGGAAGAATGTTGCAAAAAGCATTTAAAATGGAAAATGCATTGAGAAAAGCATAATGCAAAATGCAAAATGGTTTTTAGAAAAGCATTTAAAATGCAAAATAGAAAATACCCATTTTGCATTTTGCATTTCCATTTGAAATGGATTTATTTGAAATAAAGCACATCTCTGCAATCTAGTGAGTGATTTATTTATGTACCATCGTTTCTGATCTGTTTGAAAAACAATTCTAAATGTCGTAACGATTTAAAATTTCATTTTCGATTTCACGCCTAAACGACATAATCGTTTTTATACGTGATGTCACTTCGGGCGATATTAGTGACAGCCGTCTTACCAGCCACTGGCGGTTTCTATGTCATAATAACGTTGTAGCCAGTTGGAACCGTGTCGGAATATGAGGTTTTAGATCTTTTTTGAAATCAATAATTATGAGAGAAAATTTTTTATATGACGATCAAAAAATCTTCCACACATTTTTACCAATATTCATAGTTTGTGAAAGTAGTCCATTGGCCAAGGGCATTGGCGCCAATGTTGGCCCAACGCATTGGGCCAACGTGTACTAGGGGCAATAAATTTGGTAGGACAATACGTTAAGTTAGTTGTTACAAAGTGATTTGTAACGTGAAATCAATTAAAAACCGCAATACAATGATTCAAATTTGCGTTGCGTACATAGGACAAGTGTGCACGTCGGCCTAGGGACATAGTATTGTATAAATTACGTGCATGGGCCCAGTGTGTCCTCAACTTAAATCGTGCAACCTATAATATTATGTACATAATGTTTCCAGATGACTTCACGGTGTCCAGGATGCTGGGAATGTACTCGCTCCTTAAGGCGCTAGCCCTTATCCACTGTACACTATACATTCACTATCCTCCGTGAGTACTTCTATATATACATTGGGTGTCCAAATTATTAGCTAAACGTGTAAAAAATTACATCATCATCAGTTTGAAGCTGTATAACATTTTTAAATAGAGGAAATTTATATTTTTATTGGTTTTTTTATGTTAAATTAGATATTTTTTATGTTAAATTAGGTATTTTTTATGTTAAATTAGGTATTTTTAATGTTAATTTAGGTATTTTTTATGTTAAATTAGGTATTTTTTTTATTTAAATTAGGTATTTTTAATGTTAATTTAGGTATTTTTTTATGTTAAATTAGGTATTTCTTATACAATCTTCTCTAAATAGTATAAAACAAAGTAGCTTTTCCCGTCTGTCTGTTTGTGCGCTTAGTTCTTCTGAACTACGCAATGGATTTTCATAGGGTTTTCACTATCATTTAGAGAATTTCTTCCAGAAGGTTTATATATAAATAACATGTATTCACAGACATATGAATATATAGACTAGAAATTAAAGGTGAGGGGTAAAATCAACTGTTGAAGAACGAAGGGGGTAAAGCTGACTGTGATTCGTCAATAAATCAATCTGACAGTATATAGGCATCTCGCATTATAATATCACCATTTAGTTCTTAAAAGTAAAATCTGCTTTTGAATGAATAGACATTTTTACATGGGAGCGCAAATTACTCGCCACGTTATGAACAAATTTGCGAAGTCCAAATTCGGCAAAAAAAATTTCTTCTATTTTCAGAGTGGAATATTTTGTTTACGTATTTAGTTAAGACACTTTTATAAGTGTTCATAATTTACTTCCCAGTAACAACGATGCGCACACTTGAGAATCGCTACATTCAACCAATGTTGGCTCGATGTGATAGTATATGTTTCTACAACTGATTCATATTATACGACGTGAATAAGCTTAAAATGATGCTTATATATGGAATGTAATACGACAATTGGGTTTATTCTCTTTTTCACATCTATTTTTACAAGTTTTCATAGTACAAGTCAACATTTTGCCGTGTTATTTCATAAAATGCCTCGACCATAGCTCGACGCTAGTTCGAACAAGAATGATGACGTCACATTCTCAAGATTCACGGTAAGCCATACGCGAGCCCAGCCAGCTCCAATGGAACCGGTATGGGGAATAATACGCTTTGAATCACTTAGGGCAGGTCTACTAATATTCATATGTCTATGCATGTATTTTATATTTATAGAAAGTAGAGCAACGCTGGGAACACGTCAGCTAGTAAAATATAAAAATTCAGCTTGCGTATGTTTGTGCTCGCAAAACTCGAAAAGTAGTCGAACGTTATTGCCGAAAATTTCAAAGTTTGTTCTTATTAGTGGCAGGAGTGCTTAGAGAGTGGTTTGAATGGTGGAATAAGTCATCAAAACAGTATCATTGTGGTATAAAGTAGTGAGTGGTGGAAAAAGCCTGAGTAAGATATTAGCAATAGCAAAGCATTGTGGGATCCACTAGTCAAGGCGATGCACTACGTAGTAATGCAAAATCATGTGTTTTTGGTTTGAAAATTTGGTCGCCTAGAAATGTTTCAGATGCTTTAACCCATTGGCATCCGAATTGTTTGGCTAAAAAATTGTCCTTCACATCCGAATTAATTTTGTACCAAAAGTTTTAAGTGCAGTGGTGTACTAAATCTTACATAACTTTTAAACTAAACATGCAAACGAAACAATCTTTTTTAATTTACTTGTGCATTGAATCAAGGTATGTAAAAAATATATGCATTGTTTAGAAAAAAATAACAATATGATTAAAAGAGGATATGAAAATTTTTTTTTTTCAAAAACCAATTTTTTTTTCTTCATTTTTTATAATTGGATTAAGAAAAGTTGTACATTAATCATACTTATTACCATAATATATATTTTTTACCATTTGGGCTCTTGTTAGCCGCCCACCATGCGTTTTACAAACAAGCTGGTCAATTCCCGAACCACACGCCATTTTGAAATAATTCAATGAAGCAAAATATAACTATAACAAAATTTCAATCGTAAATATCAGGAAAAAAATGTACCAACGGAGTCCTGCCAATTACTACGAAATAAATGCTTAATTATCTACAGAGCGATTGGCATTTAAAATTTTAAACACAGATGTCAATAATGTATCCCTTTTTCGTTTTTAAGCCGACAGACATCAGACCCGCCGGGACGGCGTCGTTTGATTTTAAGACACAACGCCGTACACACGCCGGGACGGCGTCGTTTGAGGCCAATGGGTTAATTAAATACCGCGAGTATAATACATCTTGGCCTTTGAAATAATCGAGTATTTTTTACATAAGTCTTTTTATAAGCCCAGAAAAAAAAAAATTTATAAGGCCTATGAAAACTGCTTTAAAGTTCAAAATTTACTAATTACGAACCCATTTTCGGCTATGGTTTTATTGTATAGTGTGGCAAATTAAGTTATTTATAAAACGATCGGAAAACATTTAAATATTTATGCGTGAACATCCACAAAAAATAAAAGGCACTTTTTGGCCATGTTTTTTTCTTGCATCAATCAAAACAGCTGGATGGTGTTAAGCGGGAATTTAAGCCTTATCGCCATCTACGTAAGGAGTGTTATTGATTCAAAATTCGGCGGCTCGATTCAAAATATTACACGATGTAATGCATCGCCTTAAAATTTTTTATTTATTTTTAATAATATTTTTAACATAATGTATGTGAAAAGTTTTTTGTATTCGTCACAGTTATACACGGTGTCCGGAAACTCGTAGTACAAGCGGGAAACTGGAGAATCTACACCACATGGGGAACCCAAAAAAACATAAAGTTTTTTGATTTGAGCATTTTCAAAAAAAAAAAAAAAAACCAAAAAAAAATATTTTTCGGCTATTTTAGGGTTAAAGTTTTTTCTGGTGTTTAGGGTTGAATAACAGATGTTTTAACCCTTCAGAGCAGAAATATTTTATGATTACACCGGGTTAAATGAAGGGTGATTTCAAAATAATGCTTCAAATCCGAGTTTCTTCATTTGTTTTACTTTCAAATAGTTTTAATTAGTTGGGTACTTTGATCTTCAGTAATAATTTATAAGAATTTGATTAAAAAAAAAAAAAAATCAACTTCAAACTCGATTTACTCGATAACGAAAGCTCAAATAAAAAAAAAAATACTACAAAATCGACTCCAAATGTGATGTAGATTCACCAGTTTCCCGCTTGTACTACGAGTTTCCGGACACCCTGTATATAGTGAAAGTAAAATTATGTTAATAAGGCAGTTGTAGATAATACAGGCTATCTATAAAAGATCACAACAAATGCGCAACACTAGATTGGGTTTTTCTTTAACCTCTCAGACAAAGACTTTTATTTACTGTGTGTTCCTTTGAGAACTGTCAAAACGTGATAATTTTTGTGTTATTTACGAGTTTTGCTAAAGGCTTCATAACTCACGTTTTGGGAAACGTAGCCTCATTCTAAAAAATGTTTTGGAAAGATTATGAAATCCACTATCGCATTGTGTTGTAATACGTAAATATTTGCGTTTCTAAATATACATTTTATGAAAACGTCAAAAATATGTAAAAATCGCTGACCATTATTTCAAAGCCGTGAAAAATGTACTTTTTTCTGTGTATCATAAAGAAATAACACTTTATATATTGAAGAAATATAATTAAAAACTATTAGTCACCTCAAAATATTAACCGTCCAAACTAAAATATTTTTAATAAATTATTTAGAAACGCAATAAATTATGAACGAACAAGATGACAGATCCAATCGGCTTAGATAATGCACCTCCACGTTCCATAGATATTCTTGAATACAGACAGGAAATAAATCGATTTTTGTAAAATCTTGCGCGCTTACGTGAAAAGACGTTTTAGTGTGTCTTGACCGCTATTATCATATTTACGTCTTTTGACGTTCTAATGTTCTGAGTGGTTAATGTATCAGCCGGTGAATACCAGAACATCCTTTGGACAAAGGAGTTTTACTTATAAAGCTCCGTTGCTCGGTGAAAATATAAAAAAAAACTATAGGTTCGTTGAATCTATTCAAGAAGATGGTAAAAAATTCCATACTAGCTGAGAGTGGTGATTTTGGATTGCCCGTGTAGTGGCTTCTGTTAATAATCACCGTAGAAACCCCATATTCGATATAATCCATTTATGTATGTATTATGTACTTTACTTATTTGATTAAATATAATTGTAAATTTCTCATCTCGACGCCGTAATTCCCTAGTGAGATGAGTTGTGAAGGATTATATTGTAATGTATCATTTTATGAATGAACTAGCTAACAAATAATAGTAATAATAATATTTGGTTTCGTGTTAAATCACCTCAAGGGCGCTGTACAAATATATTTCTTAAATAGTTAATACTAGAACTACTGACTTAAAACTAGTGACTTACGTCTAAGACTTATATCTAGAGACTTACGGCTAAGGCCTATAACTACTATCTTAATGACAGTATATATTTACATATGTAGAAACTTATCATCATCACTTTTGGCTCTACAACCCCTGGTGGGTCTTGCTTGGCCTCCTCAAGAGTCTTCCTCCACTCATCTCGGTCCCGCGCCAGCTCTCTCCAGTTTCGAAGCTCCAAGGCAGACAAATCTTTGAGGACGTTGTCGCTCCATCTTAACCTTGGCCTTCCCAGGCTCCTTCTCCCTATCGGTCTTGAGCTCGGCAGGGACTTTGGTTCTTGATGCTCGGTCATTCTCTCCACATGACCTAGCCACCGAAGTCTTCCCAGTGACATGAACTTTGTGACGTTTAGCTCCTTAAACAGAGTATAGAGCTCATTGTTATAACGTCTGCGCCAAAATCCATTTTCTAGAACCGGTCCGAAGATGCGCCTCAAAATTTTCCTTTCAAAAACGTCCAGTGCTCGCTCATTCTTCTTAGTTAGAACCCACGTCTCGGCTGCGTACGTAAGCACTGGTTTAGAATGTAGAAACTTATAACTAAAATTAACATTAACAATCTAATTTTACAAGCGCCAGAAGAAGGAGGAAGTTCTATTATATTAGGGTGTTTATAAAATTAGTTTTTATTATTAGCTGGAAAAACATCTTAAATGGATGAATGAAATTAATCGTCGATCTTAAACGCATTTTAATGATTCATCTGCCAACAATTAAACCGATTGACGTGTTATGTTCCCGCTGATATTGTCCATTGTCCATTGGTACGCTAGTCAATAGCATTTTGACTTTATCATAAGTAGTTGAACGCAATCGCTAGAGAATGTATGTGTTTGAATCATCAATAAGGAAGTTGAGTCCATTTTTTTTATTTTTTTTTATCAATGTTCGCATTCAAACTTAAATACTGGTATTTTTTTTTTTTTTTTTAAAGTTTGTTTTCATAGTTAAATTAATTCTCAAAGTTTAAATTTTATTAAGCCCGCCAAAACGAGCGGAATCCGAGCGGTAACAGGCGGGGTGTAGTGTGACGTCATTAGAACTGTGAAAACCACGTCGCTTAAGCATTATGTATGGAAAAAATTTTAATTCTTCAACAAGGAATTCCAGTAATTTTTTTACCAATGTTAACCGTCTATTATAATTGATGTTATTAAAAAAAAAAAGAAAATTGATTAAGATTTCATAGTTAAATTAATATTTTAAGTTAGAATATTTGCTTTTCACGCCCGGTACGGTATTGCCGTCGCTACTTGTTGACGTTCCCCGCGCGAATTCAGGACCACCGCGCAGAAAAGTAGAGACCAAAAGTAAAATAACGGTTTACAGCCCAGTTCACTGTGAGACTTTTCTGAGCGGCCGGCGGCCTGAAGTGTATCACATGCTATGTGACATGTATAATAATAAAAACATCTAAGTTATGCAATAAACAACATATTATTATAAAGCACTATACGAATATGTATCTTTAGAAATCCATTTCATATAATAATAATAACAAATACGTACATATATTTGACAAACCCAAATAAACCTTTGGCCTATACACCTCTCTCATCTAAACCGACCATCTCTCATGTAATAGAAAGAGATGCACCATAGGTGTTCCGTTGTACGTACAAGTCACGACACATGTGACGACAGAATTCTTTCGACCAATCGTGGAGCGTATACAGTCTATTGCTATTGAATGCTTTTTCAAGAACGTTTAACTAATTCTAAGAATAATAATATAGAAATATATTTATATATTTAGAATCGATATTTTTTGATCTACATGAACATATTTTTTATAAGTCAAAATATTTTTCACTCAACTTCCTTATTACGATATAAAAAAAGAAAAAAATGTAATATTTGGATATAATGACGGATTTACCCGGCGTTGCTGGATGTTATCCTTAGGAAATAGACATATACAATCGCCGACATTTCTGTAGTTATATAAGCGACATCTATATAATATAGGTATATAAAAACATGCACATATTCGAATGCAACGTTGTATAAAAATTTCAAAGGAATTGATGAAGAACTTTAGGACATTTGAGATTTTGAACAAACAAACATTATTATTTAACCACTCGGAACATTAGAATGTCAAAAGACGTAAATATGATAATAGCGGTCAAGACATTAGAGCGTCTTTTCACGTAAACGCGCGAGATTTTACAACAATCGATTTATTTCCATCACTAGTATACGGATTGCCATGATTTAAAAAACAGAGTATCGATAATGAATAACGCTACGCGTCAGTATTCAAGAATATCTATAGAATGTAGAGGTGCATTATCTAAGTCGATTGAATCTGTCATCTTGTTCGTTCATAATTTATTTCGTTTCTAAATAATTTATTAAAAATATTTTAGTTTGGACGGTTAATATTTTGAGGTGACTAAAAGTTTTTAATTATATTTCTTCAATATATAAAGTGTTATTTCTTTATGATACTCAGAAAAAAGTACATTTTTCACAGCTTTGAAATAATGGTCAGCGATTTTTACATATTTTTGACGTTTTCAGAAAATGTATATTTAGACACGCAAATATTTACGTGTAACAAAACAATACGATAGTGAATTTCATAATCTTTCCAAAACATTTTTTAGAATGAGGCCACGTTTCCCAAAACGTGAGTTATGAAGCTTTTAACAAAACTCGTGAATAACACAAAAATTTTCGCGTTTTGACAGTTCGCAAAGGAACACAAAGTAAATAAAAGTCCTTTTCTGAGAGGTTAAATAGATAGATGACATGCAATTGTTTTATATTTGCAGTGTGGTTTCTTTGGGCTACTGTGCCTTGACAATGACCATCTTCATGTACTGCAGCGAGGCGCTTTACTTCCATTCCTGCACCCTCAACTTCTATGTCATCTTCCCCTGCATCCTCAATGGTGAGATGTCTCTTTCTTCTTTCTAACCAAACAAAACATTAACTTTATTTTACTAACCTTTGCGTACCTGAAGGTAAATAACTTTTACGATTCAAGGGGGTCACTAGGGTCCCCCATATCGCATAGCGATCGAATCTCTTAATATTCCGTTTGCCTTTTCCAGTAACACTCAGATATTAAATTTTTATTGTTCCGATGTTATGTCCAGGTTAAATTTTCCCAACAGGAAAGACTAAACCCTTCCACACACTTTTCCACAAATGATCATCTAGTCATTATGTAAGTGCATTATATAAGCATAATAAATACAAAACAATACGTCAACTCACCAGAGATCAAATGGGAAAATAATTCACCAGACTCCAGATATTTTCATATCAGAGGGTTCGGCTCGAAATATTTATATGTTTAGAATTAACGGCAATAAAATAATAAACAATATTAAAATAAATAAAAATAAAACACCTGTTACGCAGTGATCTCATTAATATATGCACTTCTAAAATATTTAATCAATACAGATGTGTATTTCGATATAGGTATATTAAAAACATTAGTGGTTTGTAATCTATTTGTAACAGAATTGTAGCCTGAAACCGTAGTATGATTATTACAATAATACATACTGTGTATAGGGAACTGTGATTTAATGGTAGGAACATAAAAATCATTGTTCTGTCACTTAACTTCAACAATTTCGATTATCAAAAAATCATTATCTATTGACTATTGATTGAATTCTATGTCTAAAATCAATACACCTCAAAAATTGGCATTGGACTCTTTCAATGATATTAAAATGATTATTATAAACAAGTGAACAAATTGTAGAGTTATGTTCTAGAATACTTCTGTAAAATTTAATTATTGAAGACAATATTAGCGATTTCTAAACGAGGTTTTACTCAAGTTATTCCAAAAAATAAATATTCATCCTAGACTTGCAGAAAAGTCAATAGATGTCGCACATCAAATAAAAATAAGATATGTTTATCTAAAGACAATGTCTAGATTGCATTTAGATCGGGTTGAATCTTGCGATCGTACATAAAGATAGTTGCCAGTAAAAATGTGCGGTGAGAAAAATGAAGACAATGTGGGAAGTTCTTATTCGAAGTATGATACAGTTAAATATGACCGAAGGAGATAGGGTCCCATTAGCTCAGTTGGTAGAGCAGTGCCCCGGCAAGTCAAGGGTCCTGGGTTCGAGTCCTAGATGTGACCGTATGTTTCTCTGATTTTTTCATTTCAGATTTTCATTTAGGAATCGCTAATATTGTCTTCAATAATTGACTAATTATATATTTTTGGATGTTTAATTCTATAGAACCTCATAACTTTCTAGCATTTGTTAATATTTAGCTCAAGTTTTTTTTACCAGAACCCCATTTGAGGAAGTTATTAGGGATCTCTTGCAAAATAAGGCAATCGTCCACATCATTAATGAGCTTAAACAGCTTCATATCGTCAGCAAAGAGTAAAACTTCAATACTGTAGAAAATTAAAAACAGAATTCATCAAATGAATAAACGAATCTTAAAAGTTACTTTTCAAGTACTGTGAAAATTCTGTTATGGTTTCAGTTTTGTGAACTAATTCGCCAATAATGATGTAATAACAGAAATTGAATAGAACCATCGCAGAATTTTAAAATTTGAAGAATTGTTCAAATTCTGTGAAACATTCCTTCCTAAGTAATGCTAAACGGTATAAGAGATTGTGCTAAGTCGAGCGTAACTCAAATATATTTAGCAATTAAATACAGTAGCCTTTTCCAGTAAAATGTACATTTTACGACCACACTCGCGGCTTCTTTGTAACGAGAATTTTTTCTTCAAAATTATGAAGATCTGGGGTGGGGGTATTGTAGAGTAGGTTTTGTAAAAAATAACTTCGATATCTCACAAAACTCTCTCATGGGGGATGTATATACCCCCCTCCGGTGCGGGAGGGTTAAACAGCCAGTCTTTGAAAGACTTCTTTTTATTGATATTAATTTTCTTCAATAAAAATAAGCTGGAATCTGCCGAATTGGCAAGTTGTGTGTGTACTTATTGGAACAGTTATTTAACAATTACGTTTTATCTTATATCTTATTGCTTTTTTCTGATCATCTTGCAGCGCTAACACTGGGCGGTCTCGTCTACCTTCCCGGAGCCATCAATCTTTGGGCCCAGCCTCAACCAATCGGCTCCTCACACGTCATCAGCTCCGATGCTGGAGACGAGAACACGGTGCTGTTCCGACAGATGGTCAAGACTCGGCGGCCCAGGAACAAGCAGTAAAGTCAACATGGACTCTTTCTCGTTGCGAGATTAACTTACCCAAGTTTTTCCCGTGGCGAGATACACTCGACCAAGTTTTTTCTCATTGTGAGGTGAATTTAACCAAGTTTTACTCATTATGAGAAGCACTTAACCAAGTTTTTCTCATTGCAAGATGCACTTGACAAAGTTTTTCTCATGGCGAGATACACTTAATCAAGTTTTTTGCATTGCAAGATACACTTAACCAAGTTTTACTCATTATGAGAAGCACATAACCAAGTTTTTCTCATTGCGAGATGCACTTGACAAAGTTTTTCTCACGGCGAGATACACTTAATCAAGTTTTTTGCATTGCAAGATACACTTGACCAAGTTTTACTCATTATGAGAAGCACTTAACCAAGTTTTTCTCATTGCGAGATGCACTTGACAAAGTTTTTCTCATGGCGAGATACACTTAATCAAGTTTTTCTCATTGCGAGATACACTTAACCAAGTTTTACTCATTATGAGAAGCATTTAACCAAGTTTTTCTCAAACGAGATACACTTGGCCAAGTTCTTTCTCATTGTGAGATGAACTCAACCAAGTTTTTTATCATTATAAAATACAAGGCCGAGGAATAAGCAATATTAACAAACATCCAACTGTCAAAGTGCGGTTTGTTTTTACAAAGACGTTTAAAGTGATGACTATTTCTCATTAGGAGATAACCTCAACCAAGTTTTTTCTCGTTAGGAGATACATTTACATGGTTGAGAAACACACAGTAAAACCTACTAAAAGTACTGTTAGTTTTTACACTAAAAAAATGTTAATTAGGGCCACTTTTTCAATATGATATTCACTTAGAACTCTTTCTCATAAATTTTTCTCACTGCGAGATACACATATGGTTCTTTCTCATTACGAGATACACTTAACCGATAGATTTATAACGAACTAACATTGTGGTTTTGTTTTTACGAGGAATTGACATAAATAAGTGATGATTTTTTCTTTCTTATTTGAAATACACAAATTTTTTTCTCACTGTGAGATACACATAGCCAAATCGGTGCCATGTTTTATTTTTAACATACTAAAAGTGCAGTTGGTTTATTAAAATATTTTATGTATTGTTAGTTAAGGCCCCTTTTTCACTAATCCCTCAGGCCTCTGGCATATTCTATCAAATTGTCAGATTATTTCCGCTTTTCAATAAAATCCAAATAAATGGAATATTTCTAAACGTATCGGAAAACTAAAAACTGTTTTTAAAAGGTGATGAAATATGCTTTCAAACTGTATATAATTTTTTAATGCAATCAATAAAAAAATATTAGATGGCTAACTAAAATTACTGATAACGAAAAAACAAAGTCATTTATTTAGAAAAATGTATTACAAACGTTACTATCACCTCATTTTCTTTTCGTTTCGTATGAAAATAATTATTAAAAAATTCCCAATGTTTCATAATTTTTTTTCAAATTACAAAAAAAATTTTGTGGTTAACTATTAGATTTGAATATAAAGCGTGGTTTTTTCTCTTTTTATTACCGTTGTAAGAGAGACACAATGATATCAATGAGACCGTATTATCCTGAGGGAATTTTTTTCTTTTTGTTTTTATAGTGTTAACTATCTTTACTACCCGGTTTCACCTGTAATTTTGGTTCTAGTACACATTAATTTTATATTCTCTTTTTATATTTAACTAAAAAACACGAAAATAATTAATGATAGAAAAAAAAAATTCTCTGTAGATTTCAACATTCTTTTTTAGAAATCTCTTCTTGTTTAATTTTTAGAAAAAAATGGATATTTCAAATCTCCGAAACTCGCTCGTGATGAAAATCACTTGATGTGAGCTAAAAACATTAAAGAATAGATAAAACATTCTAGAAATGCTTTCCTTGTAGATTTGAATGGAAAAAGACATCGCCACTGACTTAGTACCTTTTGGTTCTAGCCCGTTTAGCCTGCGCCCATATTGCATTTCTTGCGTTTTATTTATTCTATGACAGAAATTCCAGACAGCAAAAACTGTGCAAATTTCTTGACTCCATTTGAGAGACAAACTAACAAATTTTTGCTTTATAGTTTAAATATAACAAAAATACAAAACTGAATATCAAAGTGACATTTCTAAATTTAAAAAAAATTCAAAAATTGGTTGTGAATTAAACTATTATTTTTTTTATATTTACATTATTTGATGTCAATGTAAGATTTAAATTTCTGCAAAACAACCTAACCTAACCTAACCTTTTTCTAACGGCAGCTTTTGTAAATATAAAATCGTCTTGAGACGATTTTTCAACTAAAAATGCCATATAAAATTTTGAAAAAAAATTATTGACACCATTGCTCAAGAATAAACCTAATACAAATTAACAATACTTATATACAGCTTTAAAAATATTATAATAATTAAATTTCTTTACTAGGTAGATACTTTTAATTTTTATTGTTAAGGCGATGCAATACGTCGTGTAATATTTTAAATTGAGCCGCTATCAATAACAATCCTTACGTAGATGGCGATAAGGTTTAAATTCCCGCTTAACACCATCCGCCTGTTTTGATTTATGCAAGAAAAAAACATGGCCAATGCCTTTTATTTTATTTTGTGGATGTTCAGGCATAAATATGTAATTTTTTTTCAATCATTTTATAAATAACTTAATTTTCCACATTATACAATAAAATCATAACCGAAAATGGGTTCGTAAGTAGGAGATTTTGAACTTTATAGCAGTTTTCATAGGCCTTTACATTATTTTTTTCTGGGCTTATAAAAAGACTTATCTAAAAAATACTCGATTATTTCAAAGGCCAAGATGTATTCTACTCGCAGTATTTAATTAAAGCATCTGAAACATTTCTAGGCGACCAAATTTTCAAACCAAAAACACATGATTTTGCATTACTACGTATGGCATCGCCTTAAACAAATTGTAATATTTTATTCTAAGGACCAATAAATATTGTCAAATTCTTCTAAAAAAATTTAGTTTAGTTAAAATGTAGTAATTTTTTCAAAACTCAGTAGTGTTTAGATTTTTAATTGCTTTGCGTCCATTGACATTACAAACTTACAGACACGTTGCAGAGATCTCAAAGTGGCAAGCAAAAGATACGGCAATTGCAGTACTTTTGATTTAGTACTAAACTGTCGAGGGTCGCGTGAGTTTGTATGCTATCTCTAAAAAAATTGCATAAATGGATACCAAAATGCCCTTGTGTGTGTGTGTTTTTTTTTATGTTAACCGCACAAGTGCTATGAGTCCCAACTGCTCCCAACCGTTTCCCAATTGGGGTATTATAGCTAAGATTATCTGTGTCAGTTTCACTTGATTAACTTTTTTGTTTTCTTATAAAATTATTTACAAAATAAATTAAAAACAGTTTTGTGCTTGAAATCGAACGTTTCTAGACTCCGTTTGTCAAGCGATTTTAATGCCTATTACCTGCAATATAAGGTACCTATACCAAGAATATACACATTTTTGGATTGTAGCTTCCTCTTATAGGCCATTAGAGAAAGTGAGATAGCGTATGTAACGACACATAAGAAGGACAACCTACTGTCAGTAGGTGTTTTCATACAATGTTCCGTATTATTCGTCCTAGTGTAAGCGAGTATTGTCATCTCAACCACACCCGTAATGTCGAATGTAGCATTCGACGCAACTTTTAAGTACATAAACGCAGCCCGTTCTTATATCTACTTCGTTTATACTAACATCATTTTTGAATGTCTATCTTTGTCATATATGAATGAAAGCTTGTATTAAAAATTTACTGGAAACGTAACGATATTTTGTGAGACAATAACGTGTCTGTTAATTTGTAATGTTTGTTTGAGTCTAACACTTAATTATATAGCGCATAAATCAGGGTAGGCAGAGAGAATAGAACGCCAAACGTATCTGTCATTACACGCTCCTTGCTCCATCCACGTCTAGTGTTAATAATAATTAGATTTTCTTGTAAAATTTTGTACGATGGTTAACCATTTTTTTGATTGTGCCATACCAGATTTCTGTTGGGTTGACTCCAACTATTTCTACCATCATTTTGTTGTGTAACCTTATCAACATAGGCTATAATATTAATAATGCGTCCAACTCCAGTAAAATATTGGCAGTATTAACAACGCTAGACGATAGAGAACCGGTGTTTTGCTCTTTCTAATTTGTATTTTGATCAATATTGACTTAAAATGTATATAAAAATGTCCCACGAAGTAAGTTCTATTTGAGCAGTTTTTGAATGTAATAATTACAAACAAAAACCCGTTGTCTTTCAGGACGCTTAAAAATATTGACAGGTTCTTGGTGAATTCCTCTTTATACAGGGTTTTCCAATAAGAGGTGTTATTTTGAATAGCCCGCTATTTCGGTATAAGTTACTTTTGAAGCTGTCATTTTTTGACATTCGACAAGCAGAAACTACGCCATTAACTCTTTGCACGCGGCCGTATCAACTGTTGTTACGGCAAAAAGTCTATACTCACAAGCGGCTGTATCAACAGTTGATACGGAAACTTTGACGGCCGATATTCCAGAGCTCTTTCGTCATAAATGTATTTCTTGCTCACTTGGACATTCATAGAACTATCACGATGCTGATATCTACAAGAATTTCTCAAAAATCAAATTATATTTCATAAAAAAAGATCGATAATCAAGTGCGCCTCTTCGCGCCTTTTAGTCATTTAGTTTACATTTTTGTCAACGGATGGCGTTAGTACTAGTATGTCATTCACAACTTTTCATAACTAAAAATGATAAGTGCTAATGGTGTCCCACTTGTGTCTATCACCTAAGTACACACACGCCGAGTGAATGGCGGGAACACATTCAAAAGATACGGTACGTCTATGTATGAAATTTTATGTTTTTGTTTTTATAAACATCTAAGAGTGTTGACACCCGAGGATTTGTTTTCAGATAGTGGAGAATAATCTGTTCCGTCTATATAGCCCAATAAATCATGCCAGAATGCTATAATTTGACATTTAATTGCGTGCATAGGTATTTCAAAATATATACCGCGTACGGGTATAGATAAAACGGAGCAAATTAACGCGTTCAAAAGGTTAATAAAAATGGAACGATACACGCTTCAACAACGCATTGAAATTATTAAAATTCACTTAATTGAATCAAATGCAAATCATCTTGAGTGATGAGGCCCATTTCCACCTCGGTGGCTTCGTCAACAAGCAAAATTGTCGCATCTGGGGCTCGGAAAACCCAAGAGTTATTGTTGAAAAGCCTCTCTATCCTCAACGTGTGACTGTTTGGTGCGGTTTATGGTCCGGCGGAGTCATTGGACCTTAATTTTTCGAAAATGAGGCTGGAGCAACAGTTATGGTGAATGGATCGCTATCGAGAGATGATTAATGATTTTTGAAGGATGGTATTGATCTGGACAACGTTTACTTTCAACAAGACGGCGCTACGTGCCACACAAGCAACGAAACCATTGATCTTTTACGATTGAATATCAAAATAACACCTCTTATTGGAAAACCCTGTATATAAAAATGTAGTGTGTGTATGTTTGTAGTCGAAGTAAGTAGTCGACCGATATCACTGAAAATTGTTCTTATTAGTGCCAGGAGTGTTTAGAGAGTGGTTTTTAATGGTAGAATAAGTCGAGGATGCCCGAGGAATACTAAATGTAATATCTCTGCTAAACAGCGCCATCTGTTGGACGTAAAAGCAACACGCGCTGTTGTTTCTCTATCTGCACAGACAGACTGAGCTACAGCAACGCGTGGTGGGGTGCAGCTAGTATTTTATATTTGTTTTTCTTACACATAAATTGTTCTTTCTCGGATATAAACAGGATCGTCAAAAACCTGTTTCTCGTTAATTATTTATATCTAGGAAATATTAATTTTGTAATACATATAATCCTTTTTAAAAATAATTTGCTATGCGATTTTGACCTTACTGCTTTGAAAAATGTATGCCTTTTTTATAATGTTCTTGATCGATCTATAATCCTGATATCAATTTATATTTGAAGGAAAAATGTGATTTATTTTTTAAAATCTGTTGGTATTCATTTTCAATGTGAAATTTAAAAAAAAGAGGCTCCCATACTAAGAGTTAGCGATGAAACGCTTTTTGTTTTCGCCAAACATTTAAATTTATCTCGTGGCCCAAGGGTCGTGACGCCACTTGTTTGTGTGCTTACGAGCGGAGAGGGGTATCAGATACGAGCCTCGAAATTTACTATTTTGCTCGACTAATCGGCCATAATTCTGCAAACCAAAGGTTATTCATGCGTCGTCGTGTAGTTCTTGAGGTGCTCTAAAAAGTAAGCTGAGAGGAAAAACAATTTATGCCCAGTGATAGAGATTCTACCCATCTCATTTTTTGTTTCTTTTTGTGGCCTCTGTTAGGGGCCAAAATAATGACAGTGGGTTTTTAAAATATGTAATGTATTTGGTAGAGAAGTCATATATCCGTACTGATAATGTATTATATTCTGTATTTTGTAGTTTTTAAGATTTTCCTAAATAAATGCACCGTTGATTTTGAAATTTTTGTTTGATTTAACAACTCTCGAACGTTCCGCAAATATGGATAACATGTAATCTTTGGGTATGCTGTGTGTAGGTTATTTTGGTGTATAGATGTTGGGTGCGTGTTTGGCGTGTTTTTCCGGCTGTGCACTGCTGCCGAAAGGATCAGTGATACTAGTTCCTCAGAGCGCCTTACATTGAAATACCGGTAAAACAAGGAAAGCATTGTCACATGTTCTGATGACTGCAATCTATCGGTAAGATAGGGGATTCTATAATTAAATCATTAATTCAATAAAAATACCATGTTATTTTTAAAGATTAAAGTTTTTTTTTATTTATTATGAAAGATATATTGTTGCCTGGTTTCCAAATCATCCATGGTGGTAGTCGCTCTCAATAAACTGAAATAGTTAAATATTTATTATTATTTAAAGGGGAAAAGTTACTCACTGATGGTTGCAAAGTTACACCTTATTTCTGTAAGGTCGTATTTTACCGGTACAATGTTACCTCTTGATGTTGTAAAGTTACATTTATTGGTGCAAAGTCACCCACAATTGGACAAAGTTACCCCTTAACGGTTCATGTTTAAATTTATAACATTAGTAATTGGCAAACTACAAAACCTAAACAAAACGCCAATCCCAAGTCACTTGAAACAGCTTTTGTCAGGTCAGGACCAGATCTACAAACTATAGACAAAACGCCAATCATAAGTGACTTGAGACAGCTTTTGTCAAGTCAGGACCAGATTTACAAACTGTAGACAAAACGCCAATCCCAAGTGACTTGTAACAGCTTTTGTCAGGTCAGGACCAGATCTACAAACTCTACACAAAACGCCAATCCCAAGTGACTTGAAACAGCTTTTGTCAGGTCAGGACCAGATCTACAAACTATAGACAAAACGCCAATCATAAGTGACTTGAGACAGCTTTTGTCAAGTCAGGACCAGATTTACAAACTGTAGACAAAACGCCAATCCCAAGTGACCTTTAACAGCTTTTGTCAGGTCAGGACCAGATCTACAAACTCTACACAAAACGCCAATCCCAAGTGACTTGAAACAGCTTTTGTCAGGTCAGGACCAGATCTACAAACTATAGACAAAACGCCAATCATAAGTGACTTGAGACAGCTTTTGTCAAGTCAGGACCAGATTTACAAACTGTAGACAAAACGCCAATCCCAAGTGACTTGTAACAGCTTTTGTCAGGTCAGGACCAGATCTACAAACTCTACACAAAACGCCAATCCCAAGTGACTTGAAACAGCTTTTGTCAGGTCAGGACCAGATATACAAACTATAGCCAATCCCAAGTGACTTGAAACAGCTTTTGTCAGGTCAGGACCAGATCTACAAACTTTAGACAAAACGCCAATCATAAGTTGAAACAGCTTTTGTTAGGTCAGGACCAGATCTACAAACTCTAGACAAAACACCAATCCTAAGTGACTTGAGACAGCTTACGTCAGGTCAGGACCAGATCGGAAATACCAAACATTTCCCAACCAAGAGATATTTTTCGTTCAGTCTGGGATTCTAACAGAATGTCGTGATAAATACACACTTTAAATTTATTTTGAACCACTTTGGTGTTACCATTGATAGAAATTTAAATAATTGCAGTACCCTATTTTTAATGTTTCATTGTGATTTCTTACTACTTACCACTATGGAGTTCTCGGCACACACAAACTGTTCCATTGCAAGTGCCTCCGCTGTCAAAGGATGGACTCCCATTGCGACATTGTTCGCCGCACGTGTCATTTTCTATTTTGCATTCTATATTGAAAACAGAAAACAGGTTTTGAATTAAATTTCTAACCCCAAGATCTTTTTTCAGAACCGGGATCCCGGTACCAGCCCCGGGAAATTCATTCTTCACATTATTATTAAGAAATGAGAGTTGTAACACAAACATTTTATATGTATTATACATAGTTGTTGCTGAGGAATACTTGGAGAGTTTGTGTATTTAGAAAGTATGTTCTAGAGAGATGGGAAGGCTGACAGAGATATTGAAACAAGGGCAAATGCAGGGAACTCCATTCATGGAGGACTGAACGCAGTTGGCGCTAACTAAACATTGTCCAAACGTGGAACTGGCATTGAAAGGATGAAAGTAGACTGAATGCTGTAAAAATCAGATCCCTGAGGTGAATGTGTGGTAAACCATGTATGATCGTGTGAGAAATGTGGAGATACGTAATGAGTGAGAAAGGGACGCTTATAGATATATAGATTATAGATAATTATTATAGATTATAGATAATTAGCTTATAGATTATAGATAATTATAGAACGAATTTTCTCTAATGGAATCATTTCGTGCGGGCTTATTGCTGGCGCAGTTATAGTATTTTTAAATGGTTTTCCTAAAATCTGAGGAACTGTTACAACCGTTTCATAACTTAAACCTCTAGTGTTCAATACATACATAATAGGGTGCATATAAATCATCCCTACTCCCATTGGAAACTATTCAAAAAATATTAATAAAAATCATCTTAAAAAAGCCTTATTACTACCCAACTATAAATGTTTTTCAAGATTTCCCGGTTCCCGCACTTACAAAAATTTATGACAAAATTGCACTTCTACAAATACATAAAGATTTCTTTAGTAAAAATAATTCACCACAATTGAATATTAGCAAAAGAATAATATCTGTTGGAGAACTAACCGTGCCACTAGCACGAACCACAACAGCACAACATCACTATATATTCAAGGATGTAACATTATTTAATAAATTACCCCTTGATATACGATCGGAAGAAAACTACGAAAAATATAAAAAAATAATTAAATTAAAATACTCTTGTACCACCTCATAACTTTACTTATTGTTTAGAAATATGTTTTTGCCTTTTCAATTCTTTGAATTATTTATTAACTAACCTATAGATTAGTCACCGAACCTCGGTAGTGTGCAGTCGTGTTTACCAGTGCTCTGTGTTTGACGGCTTACTTTGACGGCGGCGCGGCGTACAGATAAGATTTATTTATTGTTACCTTTTCGTATTCATTATTTTTGTTTGTGTTATTGGTTTGCGACGAAGTTGCGTGTATTATTTCTATCATTTATTATTTCTAAAATAATAATTATTGTTTAATTTTTTTTTTAATTTGTTGAAATGGAGGAAGATGAAAATCGACCTCCGGACCCTGAGCCCATTTCTAATATTGTAGACGACTACGATACTGATGATACCCAGACTTCTGTAACCCTTCCTTCACGAAAACGACGTCCTCCGCTTTGCCTTAATGTACCTCCTAAAATTAAATCTCTTTCACAATCAAACGAAGCCCCAATCTCTCATGGAAGTTATAATGATACAATTCCTCCAGAAGCAAAAGCCATTGAGCTTATGTATTCTATTTCATCTTCAGCTCCATTTATTGTCAATGTCCAAAGGACTGAACAGGGGAAAATAATTCATCCCCTGGATTTGGGTAAATTTATTTTTAGCTCAAAACTCAATAACCTCGGTATTATAAATGGATCAATAAAACCGGAAGGTCGATACAAACTATCCATAGAATTTAAATCAGCCACATTAGCTAATGATTTTGTTAAAAAAATAGGTTCTCTTTCAAATAATAAATTTAAATCTTTCATACATACATTCAATTTAACCAGAATGGGCAGAGTAAGAGGTATCCCAACCGATCTATCAGAGACAGAAATAGTAGATGCTCTTAATGACTCTCAATTAACTCCAAAAGTTTTAAAAGCACGTCGTTTGAATTTCAAGGATACTTCCACCGGCACCATTATATGGAAACCTTCCCAATCCGTTGTTATTACTTTCGAAGGTCAAACATTACCATCCCGTGTATTTATTTATTATAACGCTCTTCCCGTTGAAATATACAGATTCCCGACTATCCAATGTTTCAACTGTTGCCGTTTTGGCCATTCAAAACCTATTTGTCGTTCCCCTCCTCGTTGTTTCCATTGCGGAGAGGATCATCCCTTTGAACAGTGTCAAAATACAACGAATAACCCTATTTGTATTAATTGTAAGGGCAACCATACTGCTGTTAGTGTGGCCTGTCCAGAGTTATCTAGACAGAGAAATATCAAACAGTCAATGGCTGCAGACAATATTTCCTACTTTCAGGCCTCTAAATTATTCGCTCCTACAAAAAAATCTTTTGCAGAGATAACGTCTAACGCTTCTCTCTTTCATTTTTCTTCCCCTAAATCCCCTCTATCATCTTCCCACAAAGAAACAATTTTCAAACCGATAAAATCTAATCCAAAATTTATTCCTTCTTTCGATAAAAAACTACATAATGAACTTTTACTTAACCCGAATGGGAATAATAAATCCCAGGCTCCCAATGGGACTGCCTTAAAAAACTGTTCCACTTCCGATATCTTCCCTAAAGTCACGATTGAAAATTCTTCTTTTATTCAAACTTTAATTACCCTATTAATTACGATCCTTTCAAATAACAATAAAGTACCGTCCAACGCTGCCGATTATATGAAATCTTTACTCTCTAGCCTTCCCGATGTATCCGCAAATGAGCAAAATACTTCAATGGAATAGTAGAAGTCTATTCGCCAACAAAATTGATCTTGTACAGTTACTTGATGAACATAATATTTCAGTTGCTGCCATCTCCGAAACGTGGTTAAAACCCTCATACCAATTTAATATTCCTGGATATCATTGTCTAAGACATGATAGACTGGATGGCAAAGGTGGCACTGCTCTTATTATACATAATCCTATAATAATAATTCTATCCCTTTTAAACAAATTATTTTCCACACTCTCTCCAATAATTTTCAGATAGTAGCTGCTGTTATATCTGATATTACATTACTATCAATATATATCCCTCCCTCTACAATTTTTGTTGAAAACGAATGGTCAACATTTATATCCCAGATTCGTCCCCCGTATATGATACTTGGGGACTTCAATGCTCATTCTCCTTCTTGGGGCAGTGAGTTAACAAACCGTTCTGGCCATAATCTATTAGATTTTATGGATACCTATAATTTATGTATACTAAATAATGGATCTCCAACTCGTTTCACTGCCCCTCAACATCGGAAAAGTGCAGTCGATTTATCTCTTTGCTCATCTTCGGTGATTCCCATATGTTCTTGGAACATCCTTAAAGATCCCCTTTCCAGTGACCATTTTCCTATAATAGTTACCTTCCACCATATATCTTCCACGCATTCCTTTTCGATAAACAATAGTTTTAAATTTAAAACGAAAGACGCGAATTGGAGAAATTTTTCTTCAGAATTAGACTCCATTGTTCAAGCATCTAAGTCTTCCCTTGTCAACACTAGTTTACAATGTGAATTATTTCCTAACATGATAATAAAAGCTGCAGAAAAAACACTTAAAAAACGTAATGTTAACATTAAGATAAAACATTCCACCCCATGGTGGGATGAAGAATGCACTAGTGTCGTTAAATCCAGAAGAGAAGCAATTTCCATTTTCCGTAAATGTATGTCTTTCGAAAATTACCTTTCTGTGAAACGCGCCCAGGCAGAAGCGAAACGCGTTTTGAAAAACAAAAAGCGGTCTGGATGGCGAAAATTCTGTGAACGCTTGTCTCCTGAATCTCCCCAGTCATCCGTATGGTCCAATTTAAAAAAATTCGGTTCGTCATATACTCCGCAGCGTTCTAAACATATTCCAGAAGAAATTATTATAGGTTTTGCTGATAAGATAGCTCCTCCGTCAGTTGCCAGATGTGAGGAAATGCCTTCCTTTATTTCGTATCCATCTCACTCTAGCTGGCTGGACTCTCCTTTCTCAATAAGTGAATTAAATCGAGTAATCAATTCCCTTCCAGACTCTTCGCCTGGCCCTGATGGAATCTTATATAGTTTCATTAAAGCATTCTCAGACATGTCGGTTGAATATTTTTTATCCCTAATTAATTACATGTTCGAAACGGGATTTATTCCGGAAGTCTGGAAAGTTCAAAAAATCCTTCCGATTTTAAAGCCTGGCAAAAATCCATCTGAAATCTCATCCTATCGTCCTATTGCTCTTTCGTCATGTTTAATGAAAGTAGCAGAACACTTGATAAAGAACAGATTGGAATGGTTTGTTGAAAATCACAGAATTATCTCTCCTAATCAATATGGCTTCCGGAAAAAGAAATCAACCATAGATAATTTAAGTGTGTTAACAACAGACATCCGTATATCTCAGTCCCTTAATTCTTGCACTCTGGCCACATTTCTTGATCTTTCGTCAGCTTACGACGATGTATTAATTAACATTTTGAAAGAAAAATTAATTAAAATAAAAATTCCATTAAAACTAGTTCAATTTATTATTAATTTACTAACAGACAGATCCATTATTATCCACTTTTCCTCAAAAACTATAAATCGCAAACTATGGAAGGGGTTACCTCAGGGGTCCGTAATCAGTCCTTTATTATTTAATATATATATAAGTGATTTAGACAGTGTAATTCCTTCATCTATCAAGCGACTTTATTTTGCTGATGATTTCCTTATATATTTATCACACAAAAATCTATCGCGCGCTGCGAAGGAATTGAATTTGGCTTTACATAATATTAAAGTTTGGTTGTTGACAAATGGGATGAATTTAGCTACGTCTAAAACCAAAGTAGTGGCTTTTACGCGCAAAAGAAAAATACCCCCCTTTTCTGTCTGCTTTGATAATGTCCCTCTTCAAATCGTTAAGCAAATTAAATTTCTTGGACTACTTTTGGATCATAAACTTTCCTGGCTCCCGCATATTCAGAACATTTCGGCTAAGTGTGAAAAGGGGCTAAATATTATGCGAGCTGTTTCCAGAGTGTGGTGGGGATCTCATCCTGCTACTCTTAAATTAATGTATGGTGCTCTAGTGCGAAGCCATTTGGATTATGGAACATTTCTTTTTGATCCTCTTCCTAAATATTTGGACAAAAAACTTGAAAGAATTCAGTCCAAAGCGCTCAGAATAATTATTGGAGCGATGAAATCTTCTCCAATTAATTCTCTCCAGGTAGAATGTGTTGATCCCCCCTTAATTTTAAGGAGACAATTCCTAGCTGATAAATATATTTTTAAATCTTTTTCTATATCGCGTCACCCTTTAGAACAAAGCCTTGATTATTTGTTCAATTACTTAAATAACGAAAAAAGATCGACAGATAAAAATCGACTTTCTCTCCTTCTAAAAAGTTTTTCTTCATTCAAATCTCTGTCTTCTTCCCTCCAAAATCTACAAAAAGATCCTATCCTTCCTATTTTCACCATCCCATTTGATTCTATCAATTATATCCCCAACGTTATAACTTCAGACTTCCGAACTGATATTTTAACCTCATCTAATCAAAATGTTGAGGAAAAATTTAAAAACATTACATCTTCTAAGTTTCCAGAATTTTCTCTCATTTACACAGATGGTTCTAAGTCTGATAACAAAGATTGTGGAGCTGCGGTACACATTCCCGAATTTGATTTAGATTTGTCTTATAAATTGCCTAAAGAAATTTCCATATTTACTGCAGAATGCTTCGCAATTGAACAAGCTTTGAGCCAAATCCAGCTTTTCAATATTCGACGAGCCTTACTGTGCTCTGACTCACTAAGCGCAGTGTTGAAAATTTCCTCAAATATCCATAAACCAGAAGACTATATTATTTATAATATCAGAAACACCCTTAAATCTTTAAATGAATTAAATTTCGAGACAATATTGGTTTGGGTCCCTGGCCATTTAGGAATTGAGGGTAACGAGAAAGCCGATTGTCTAGCTTAACTTGGAACAATTTCTGGCTCTAATCCTTTAGATTTTAGAATTCCTATCTCTGACGTCATCCCAATTCTTAAATCCAACATGATCCGCTCCTGGGAAGAAAATTGGACTAATACGAAAACCCGAACTGGTACTTTTTATGCTGGAATACAAAATCATATTCCAAGTAAACCTTGGTTCCACGGCAAAAAAAAATCCAAAAGATTTATATCCTGTATCTCGAGAATGAGAATTGGTCATTGCTCCATTGCATCCCATTTGTTTAAAATCCGGGTCCTAGATAGTCCACTCTGCCAGTGCGGCATGGAAAATGAGACTCTTGATCACGTTTTCTTTAATTGTAAAAATCATTCATCCTTCAAAGGCATTTATCGTTTACTTATAAAAATCACCCACCAATCTCCCCTTAGTATTCCTTATTTACTTTCTCTCAACAATTCTCGCATTTTCTCAGTTCTATACAAGTTCATAGACTTGAATGACTTCAATATTTGAGATTTCCTATTCCCGTATAGATTTCCCATAAAATTATAACCATCTCCCTTAACTTTAACGGCACATAGCACTCTCTTTAGGGTGAATTGCCTAATACAAAAAAAAAAAACTAACCTATATTTTTATTACTTTTATTGTTATTTTTTTTTTAGTTTAATTTAAACAAATGTAAAAATATTTTGTTGTCCTCTCCTAAACACAAGCAGCTGCTTTATTAGGAGAGTGATTGATATATTGTTATAATATTGTAACCTTGTTCATACGTTTCAATAAAAATTAAAAAATAAATAAAAATAAAAAATACAAAGCTTTTATAGTTTTTTTTTTCTATCAATTCTCTCATCATATATGCTTTTGTGAGATATATTATAGTTTTTTTTGCCAGAAAATTCTATTGAAATCGTAAACTTACTATAGTTGTCTACTTTTGCGATGCAGAGACAGGTGGTGTTGTCCGGAGTGCACTCCCCATCATCATAGTGACGTGTCCTATCATCACATTTTTTTTTGCAGTCGTCTTTTTTGCAGGGTTTTGCAGTCGTGGCTAAAAATTTGATTAAAATTAATCTTTCCATATCGATGACTGAATCCAACATTACTGGTGTCGCGGAACTGTGACTCCACTGTATAAGTTGGTGTTAGAAGGTGTTGTTGAGATAAGCCCTCTGCAACACGCTCGAAGGACCAGTCCTAAAACTATGTCAACTGTAATTATATAGGTTTTAACTTTAAGAAATGCGCCATAATGTGCTATACTAGAGCAAACATTGTGATTTACTTCAACTATAGGATGACCCAATGTTCTCTTAAACATATTTCTGAACCGAAAGATCTGGGAATAACCTTTGACCCACACTTAACATTTTACGTTCATATTTAAACGATACGCAGCAGGGCTTTGAGAATGCTTGGATTTGTGCTATGTAACTCCAGGCATTTTTGAAGTGCAAAATGCGTTGAAAAGTATCTTTTTCACGTTTGTACTGCAAACGTGAAAACGCCTTGACAGCATACCTGCTCTAACGGATATCGCTCTTCTTTGCCTTTATATCCTCAATGTCTTTCAGGACGTTTGTGATAATATGTCCCGGGTATTTGACGCTACGACTAAAATCCATTTTCCTTCCATCTATCCACACTGAAGGTGTTGGCATGTTTTCGTTTAAATAAAAAATATGTACAAATGATATTGTCTCTACGTCTCGAATCTACTAAGTGAAGTAATTTATTTCAACTTACTACTCGGTGTGGGTCCAGATGGTGGTGGTACAGTTGGTGGTGGTTCAGTTGGTGGTGGTCCAGATGTAGAGGGTCCAGTTGGTGGTACTCCAGATGGTGATGATCCCGTTGGTGGTGGTCCAGTTGGTGGTGGTCCAGATGGTGGTGCTGCAGTTGGTGGTGGTCCAGATGGTGGTGCTGCAGTTGGTGGTGGTTCAGTTGGTGGTGGTCCAGATGTAGAGGGTCCAGATGGTGGTGGTCCAGTTGGTGGTGGTCCAGATGGTGAGGGTCCACCACCTAAAATAAATAGAAGTTTTATAATTTAGTTCCGGCGTACACGGGCAACTAGAGTTGCATCGCAACAGTTGCGTGCATCAAAATCAATTACTGCAAAGGTTCCTAACCTTATCTACCTTTCAAGTTTTTTTTAATGCCGCCCCCAACACAGATTAAAAAAAAATGTGACAGCAGAGGAAAAAACTAAGAAGTAACATGTGTGCAAGGGGAAGGTCCCCACACTTTTGCAATATCACGACCAACCGTATAGTAGCGTGGTAGTTTGCAAGGGGAAGATCCCCACACTTTTGCAATATCACGACCAACCGTATAGTAGCGTGGTAGTTTGCAAGGGGAAGGTCCCCACACTTTTGCAATATCACGACCAACCGTATAGTAGCGTGGTAGTTTGCAAGAGGAAGGTCACCACACTTTTGCAATATCACGACCAACCGGTTGGAGGGGTGGTACTTAAAATCAAGTTTTTTGTAATGGTAATTTTTTTAAACCTGGGCGTTGCGGGTTGATTCCTCTATTAGATTAGTGCTTCATCGGTGCACAAGCTACATTTTCCTCTTATAATGATTGAAGTGGGTGGATATTCAATATTCTGACATTATTTGTAACCCGGAATGCTGTTTAACATATTCAAATTCAATATTGCGCAACATTCACCGCATTTAAATACAAAATATAGTGTGCAACATTCAACTGATTCAACTTCAATAGCTTGCGAAATTCAACTGATTTAAATTCAATAGTGCGCAACATTCAACTGATTCAAATTCAATAGTGCCCAACATTCACCTAATTCAAATTCAATAGTGCCAAACATTCACCTGATTCAAATTCAATAGTGCCCAACATTCACCTGATTCAAATTCAATAGTGCCCAACATTCACCTGATTCAAATTCAATAGTGCGCAACATTTTGATGAACAAATTATCGAAATTCAATAGTGCGCAATATTCCGATGAACAACTGATTCGAATTCAATAGTGCGCAACATTCTGATGAACAATTGATATGTGCGTCGTAAAAATCATATGCTCTGATATGAGTATCGTAAAAAGGCCCTTTTAACTTACCACTGATTTCAAAAGTTATAGCAGTTATGGTGAGGAATACCCATATAGTGAGAAAGTTGGAGAAACGTGCCATTTTGAAGCTGTCTTAGACACAAAGTTCATTTGTGAACTCTTGCTTCTCATAACGTGAATATTTAAAATATTTCTTGTATGGTATGGTCAGAAAATCTTTATATTTGTTGACTTGTGAAGTTTTGTGTTTTATTTAATTACCGGCTACAATTACTAGAAACTATTCTTCCTAATCTTATTCCCTTTCCCTACTCTCTCCAGCCTTACAACATACACCATTTTTGGGTTATACCATAAACATACACAACCATAGGAACAAACCAAGGGCGCGGAGTGGGGAGATGGCTTGACCAAACGGCCAAGATACTAGAAGACCAAACTGAACTATTATTTTTGTAATCAAAAGGTATTGCAATATTTAGTACAGAAATGTGCTATTTTATTGAATTTTGACTTAAATTTAAAATACAGGCCATTAAGGAATTCAAATTATTAAAAACGCCGTTTCCCTGCAGGGGTAGGCAGAGAGGAAAAACAGTTCGGTACTGTCACATACTCCTTGCCTCATTCATATTCATACATACTATTCTATTAAATTTGGTCTGAAGCGACCCTGACATCTTTTACCATTCATATTCGCGTCATATACCCTCTATACAAGTTATCCTGTTATATAGCAACAAGTGGAGTTCCACAGGGTTCACACCTTGGTCCAATCTTATTTATCTTGTTTATAAATGATCTTACAAAAATTTCTCATGATGTATCTATCTTACTTTTTGCTGATGACCTTCAAATTTATAGAACTATTTAAAATATTTACCATTGCAACATTCTTCAAGACAATATCAATAAATTATTAATTTGGTTTAATGAAAATAGACTTTACTTAAATATCTCAAAACGTCAAATAGTTAGATTTTCTCGAATAAAATATCCAGTGATTTTTGATGAAAACATTGATATCAATGCCCTTGACACATTAACACAAATCAAAGACAATCAAATCTTTAATTTTTTAACCACATAACATAAATCTCTAATTAGGGCTTAAAAATGTTGGGATTTATAACTAGGCTAACCAGAAATTTTAACAATATAAAGTGTATTAAATTGTTATATTTTACCAATTAAGAAGTCAACTTGGGTACAATACTCCTGTCTGGAACCCACATCATAATATACATGTACAAGCTGTTGAAATAATACAAAACAAATTCTTGCGTTTTATAAATTTTAAAATGGGTATTCCAGCTATTATGTTGAACTACAACACTCTGTTAAATTATATGAATATGCCCGAATTGTCAGACAGGAGAATTTTCACTGATTTGATATTTCTACATAAAATTCTAAATGATTTAGTTGATAGTCTGGTATTGCTAAAATTGAACCAGCACTCCATTGTGGATTGATAGGTTCGCTTCTTTGGACAATTTTTGTTTGTGCCAACCGTGTTCACTCCTCCATTAATGGAATTTCCTGTCTAAATATTGCTTGCCTTTATCTCCTATCAGTTGGGACTCCTACAGTGCGGTCTCATTTTGCAAAAAGTTTTACCTCATTCTGTAAAATTGGTAGCAATTCGTTAGTTAGTTTTTTAACCACCTTGTTTTGGTAATGAGAAATTAAAATTTCCTTCTCATGTCATAATTATATATGTCGTTCAAACAAAACGTGATGGAGAAATTAAAATTGTTGTCATGATTGCAATACCGGAGGTAAAGTGCACTTACTTCGGGAGGTGAGTGAACACGATGGTAGAAGTAATAAAGGTAAATTACCTTTTTAAAAAAATTGTTATTATTTTCTCATGCAATCATATTTTTCCATCTAAGAATATTATTTTCTACATACAAACAATTCACTTTTTGTCTGAAAACTACTATTAACCGTTGAAATTTTTAAAAAGGTTATTGATCTTTTTTACTTGTACTATCATATAGGATCACCTCAATTTGCGCACGTTGCACCCGGACCCTGTATTTCTATAAAATTTAAAAGAAGTTTTGTATTTATTTATTTATTGAAGAAAAAAGTTATTTTGTTTATATTTTCTGTGAAATGGTACAAGAGTCCCTTTGTCTCTGTTGAGCCATTGTAAAAACAAAAACAAAATCAGCGCCGTTTTAAATTTTAAACATTTTCAGTCCAAGCTAATCGGAATATTGATCCTATCCGTGGTTTGTAAAGGTTGGATTGCTTGATCTGCTAAAGTCAAAATATTCCAAAAGACGGTCGTAGCCAACGGTGCCTATTAAATTATCTCATATTTAGGGATGCTGTGTTGAGGGGAAAACAACTTTTTTCATAAGAACGGCGATGAACAAATCATCGAAATATTATAAGATGTTATCAAGCGTACTAATACGTCTTGTGGTGTGTTTTGTAGTGGTATTTTTGCTGTATGACTTGTTGGTATTCTTGTTGGCGTTGTTTTTGGAGTGGTTTGAGATGATGTCCTGTTGGTTGTATGACTTGTTGTAGGAGTCAGTGTCGGAGTTGTTTCAACTGTCATTGTTGGAGTTGTTTCAGGTGTTGATGTTGGAGTTGTTTCAACTGTCATTGTTGGAGTTCTTTTAGGTGTTGATGTTGGAGTTGTTTCAACTGTCAATGTTGGAGTTCTTTTAGGTGTTGATGTTAGAGTTGTTTCAACTGTCATTGTTGGAGTTCTTTTAGGTGTTGATGTTGGAGTTGTTTCAACTGTCATTGTTGGAGTTCTTTTAGGTGTTGATGTTGGAGTTGTTTCAACTGTCATTGTTGGAGTTCTTTTAGGTGTTGATGTTGGAGTTGTTTCAACTGTCATTGTTGGAGTTCTTTTAGGTGTTGATGTTGGAGTTGTTACAACTGTCAATGTTGGAGTTCTTTTAGGTGTTGATGTTGGAGTTGTTACAACTGTCAATGTTGGAGTTCTTTTAGGTGTTGATGTTGGAGTTGTTTCAACTGTCATTGTTGGAGTTCTTTTAGGTGTTGATGTTGGAGTTGTTTCAACTGTCATTGTTGGAGTTCTTTTAGGTGTTGATGTTGGAGTTGTTTCAACTGTCATTGTTGGAGTTCTTTTAGGTGTTGATGTTGGAGTTGTTTCAAGTGTCATTGTTGGAGTTGTTTCAGGTGTTTATGTTGGAGTTGTTTCAAGTGTCATTGTTGGAGTTGTTTCAGGTGTTGATGTTGGAGTTGTTTCAAGTGTCATTGTTGGAGTTGTTTCAGGTGTTGATGTTGGAGTTGTTTCAAGTGTCATTGTTGGAGTTGTTTCAGGTCTTGATGTTGGAGTTGTTTTAACTGTCATTGTTGGAGTTGTTTCAGGTGTTGATATTGGAGTTGTTTCAACTGTCATTGTTGGAGTTGTTTCAGGTGTTGATGTTGGAGTTGTTTCAAGTGTCATTGTTGGAGTTGTTTCAGGTGTTGATGTTGGAGTTGTTTCAAGTGTCATTGTTGGAGTTGTTTCAGGTGTTGATGTTGGAGTTGTTTCAAGTGTCATTGTTGGAGTTGTTTCAGGTGTTGATGTTGGAGTTGTTTCAAGTGTCATTGTTGGAGTTGTTTCAGGTGTTGATGTTGGAGTTGTTTCAACTGTCAATGTTGGAGTTCTTTTAGGTGTTGATGTTGGAGTTGTTTCAACTGTCATTGTTGGAGTTCTTTTAGGTGTTGATGTTAGAGTTGTTTCAACTGTCATTGTTGGAGTTCTTTTAGGTGTTGATGTTGGAGTTGTTTCAACTGTCAATGTTGGAGTTCTTTTAGGTGTTGATGTTGGAGTTGTTTCAACTGTCATTGTTGGAGTTCTTTTGGGTGTTGATGTTAGAGCTGTTTCAACTGTCATTGTTGGAGTTCTTTTAGGTGTTGATGTTGGAATTGTTTCAACTGTCATTGTTGGAGTTCTTTTAGGTGTTGATGTTGGAGTTGTTTCAACTGTCATTGTTGGAGTTCTTTTAGGTGTTGATGTTGGAGTTGTTTCAAGTGTCATTGTTGGAGTTGTTTCAGGTGTTGATGTTGGAGTTGTTTCAAGTGTCATTGTTGGAGTTATTTCAGGTGTTGATGTTGTAGTTGTTTCAACTGTCATTGTTGGAGTTGTTTCAGGTGTTGATGTTGGAGTTGTTTCAAGTGTCATTGTTGGAGTTGTTTCAGGTATTGATGTTGGAGTTGTTTCAAGTGTCATTGTTGGAGTTGTTTCAGGTGTTGATGTTGGAGTTGTTTCAAGTGTCATTGTTGGAGTTGTTTCAGGTGTTGATGTTGGAGTTGTTTCAAGTGTCATTGTTGGAGTTGTTTCAGGTGTTGATGTTGGAGTTGTTTCAAGTGTCATTGTTGGAGTTGTTTCAGGTGTTGATGTTGGAGTTGTTTCAAGTGTCATTGTTGGAGTTGTTTCAGGTGTTGATGTTGGAGTTGTTTCAAGTGTCATTGTTGGAGTTGTTTCAGGTCTTGATGTTGGAGTTGTTTTAACTGTCATTGTTGGAGTTGTTTCAGGTGTTGATGTTGGAGTTGTTTCAACTGTCATTGTTGGAGTTATTTCAGGTGTTGATGTTGGAGTTGTTTCAAGTGTCATTGTTGGAGTTGTTTCAGGTGTTGATGTTGGAGTTGTTTCAAGTGTCATTGTTGGAGTTGTTTCAGGTGTTGATGTTGGAGTTGTTTCAACTGTCATTGTTGGAGTTCTTTTAGGTGTTGATGTTGGAGTTGTTTCAAGTGTCATTGTTGGAGTTGTTTCAGGTGTTGATGTTGGAGTTGTTTCAAGTGTCATTGTTGGAGTTGTTTCAGGTGTTGATGTTGTAGTTGTTTCAACTGTCATTGTTGGAGTTGTTTCAGGTGTTGATGTTGGAGTTGTTTCAAGTGTCATTGTTGGAGTTGTTTCAGGTATTGATGTTGGAGTTGTTTCAAGTGTCATTGTTGGAGTTGTTTCAGGTGTTGATGTTGGAGTTGTTTCAAGTGTCATTGTTGGAGTTGTTTCAGGTGTTGATGTTGGAGTTGTTTCAAGTGTCATTGTTGGAGTTGTTTCAGGTGTTGATGTTGGAGTTGTTTCAAGTGTCATTGTTGGAGTTGTTTCAGGTGTTGATGTTGGAGTTGTTTCAAGTGTCATTGTTGGAGTTGTTTCAGGTGTTGATGTTGGAGTTGTTTCAAGTGTCATTGTTGGAGTTGTTTCAGGTCTTGATGTTGGAGTTGTTTTAACTGTCATTGTTGGAGTTGTTTCAGGTGTTGATGTTGGAGTTGTTTCAACTGTCATTGTTGGAGTTGTTTCAGGTGTTGATGTTGGAGTTGTTTCAAGTGTCATTGTTGGAGTTGTTTCAGATGTTGATGTTGGAGTTGTTTCAAGTGTCATTGTTGGAGTTCTTTTAGGTGTTGATGTTGGAGTTGTTTCAACTGTCAATGTTGGAGTTCTTTTAGGTGTTGATGTTAGAGTTGTTTCAACTGTCATTGTTGGAGTTCTTTTAGGTGTTGATGTTGGAGTTGTTTCAACTGTCATTGTTGGAGTTCTTTTAGGTGTTGATGTTGGAGTTGTTTCAACTGTCATTGTTGGAGTTCTTTTAGGTGTTGATGTTAGAGTTGTTTCAACTGTCATTGTTGGAGTTCTTTTAGGTGTTGATGTTGGAGTTGTTTCAACTGTCATTGTTGGAGTTCTTTTAGGTGTTGATGTTGGAGTTGTTTCAACTGTCATTGTTGGAGTTCTTTTAGGTGTTGATGTTGGAGTTGTTTCAACTGTCATTGTTGGAGTTCTTTTAGGTGTTGATGTTGGAGTTGTTACAACTGTCAATGTTGGAGTTCTTTTAGGTGTTGATGTTGGAGTTGTTACAACTGTCAATGTTGGAGTTCTTTTAGGTGTTGATGTTGGAGTTGTTTCAACTGTCATTGTTGGAGTTCTTTTAGGTGTTGATGTTGGAGTTGTTTCAACTGTCATTGTTGGAGTTCTTTTAGGTGTTGATGTTGGAGTTGTTTCAACTGTCATTGTTGGAGTTCTTTTAGGTGTTGATGTTGGAGTTGTTTCAAGTGTCATTGTTGGAGTTGTTTCAGGTGTTTATGTTGGAGTTGTTTCAAGTGTCATTGTTGGAGTTGTTTCAGGTGTTGATGTTGGAGTTGTTTCAAGTGTCATTGTTGGAGTTGTTTCAGGTGTTGATGTTGGAGTTGTTTCAAGTGTCATTGTTGGAGTTGTTTCAGGTCTTGATGTTGGAGTTGTTTTAACTGTCATTGTTGGAGTTGTTTCAGGTGTTGATATTGGAGTTGTTTCAACTGTCATTGTTGGAGTTGTTTCAGGTGTTGATGTTGGAGTTGTTTCAAGTGTCATTGTTGGAGTTGTTTCAGGTGTTGATGTTGGAGTTGTTTCAAGTGTCATTGTTGGAGTTGTTTCAGGTGTTGATGTTGGAGTTGTTTCAAGTGTCATTGTTGGAGTTGTTTCAGGTGTTGATGTTGGAGTTGTTTCAAGTGTCATTGTTGGAGTTGTTTCAGGTGTTGATGTTGGAGTTGTTTCAACTGTCAATGTTGGAGTTCTTTTAGGTGTTGATGTTGGAGTTGTTTCAACTGTCATTGTTGGAGTTCTTTTAGGTGTTGATGTTAGAGTTGTTTCAACTGTCATTGTTGGAGTTCTTTTAGGTGTTGATGTTGGAGTTGTTTCAACTGTCAATGTTGGAGTTCTTTTAGGTGTTGATGTTGGAGTTGTTTCAACTGTCATTGTTGGAGTTCTTTTGGGTGTTGATGTTAGAGCTGTTTCAACTGTCATTGTTGGAGTTCTTTTAGGTGTTGATGTTGGAATTGTTTCAACTGTCATTGTTGGAGTTCTTTTAGGTGTTGATGTTGGAGTTGTTTCAACTGTCATTGTTGGAGTTCTTTTAGGTGTTGATGTTGGAGTTGTTTCAAGTGTCATTGTTGGAGTTGTTTCAGGTGTTGATGTTGGAGTTGTTTCAAGTGTCATTGTTGGAGTTATTTCAGGTGTTGATGTTGTAGTTGTTTCAACTGTCATTGTTGGAGTTGTTTCAGGTGTTGATGTTGGAGTTGTTTCAAGTGTCATTGTTGGAGTTGTTTCAGGTATTGATGTTGGAGTTGTTTCAAGTGTCATTGTTGGAGTTGTTTCAGGTGTTGATGTTGGAGTTGTTTCAAGTGTCATTGTTGGAGTTGTTTCAGGTGTTGATGTTGGAGTTGTTTCAAGTGTCATTGTTGGAGTTGTTTCAGGTGTTGATGTTGGAGTTGTTTCAAGTGTCATTGTTGGAGTTGTTTCAGGTGTTGATGTTGGAGTTGTTTCAAGTGTCATTGTTGGAGTTGTTTCAGGTGTTGATGTTGGAGTTGTTTCAAGTGTCATTGTTGGAGTTGTTTCAGGTCTTGATGTTGGAGTTGTTTTAACTGTCATTGTTGGAGTTGTTTCAGGTGTTGATGTTGGAGTTGTTTCAACTGTCATTGTTGGAGTTATTTCAGGTGTTGATGTTGGAGTTGTTTCAAGTGTCATTGTTGGAGTTGTTTCAGGTGTTGATGTTGGAGTTGTTTCAAGTGTCATTGTTGGAGTTGTTTCAGGTGTTGATGTTGGAGTTGTTTCAACTGTCATTGTTGGAGTTCTTTTAGGTGTTGATGTTGGAGTTGTTTCAAGTGTCATTGTTGGAGTTGTTTCAGGTGTTGATGTTGGAGTTGTTTCAAGTGTCATTGTTGGAGTTGTTTCAGGTGTTGATGTTGTAGTTGTTTCAACTGTCATTGTTGGAGTTGTTTCAGGTGTTGATGTTGGAGTTGTTTCAAGTGTCATTGTTGGAGTTGTTTCAGGTATTGATGTTGGAGTTGTTTCAAGTGTCATTGTTGGAGTTGTTTCAGGTGTTGATGTTGGAGTTGTTTCAAGTGTCATTGTTGGAGTTGTTTCAGGTGTTGATGTTGGAGTTGTTTCAAGTGTCATTGTTGGAGTTGTTTCAGGTGTTGATGTTGGAGTTGTTTCAAGTGTCATTGTTGGAGTTGTTCAGGTGTTGATGTTGGAGTTGTTTCAAGTGTCATTGTTGGAGTTGTTTCAGGTGTTGATGTTGGAGTTGTTTCAAGTGTCATTGTTGGAGTTGTTTCAGGTCTTGATGTTGGAGTTGTTTTAACTGTCATTGTTGGAGTTGTTTCAGGTGTTGATGTTGGAGTTGTTTCAACTGTCATTGTTGGAGTTGTTTCAGGTGTTGATGTTGGAGTTGTTTCAAGTGTCATTGTTGGAGTTGTTTCAGATGTTGATGTTGGAGTTGTTTCAAGTGTCATTGTTGGAGTTCTTTTAGGTGTTGATGTTGGAGTTGTTTCAACTGTCAATGTTGGAGTTCTTTTAGGTGTTGATGTTAGAGTTGTTTCAACTGTCATTGTTGGAGTTCTTTTAGGTGTTGATGTTGGAGTTGTTTCAACTGTCATTGTTGGAGTTCTTTTAGGTGTTGATGTTGGAGTTGTTTCAACTGTCATTGTTGGAGTTCTTTTAGGTGTTGATGTTAGAGTTGTTTCAACTGTCATTGTTGGAGTTCTTTTAGGTGTTGATGTTGGAGTTGTTTCAACTGTCATTGTTGGAGTTCTTTTAGGTGTTGATGTTGGAGTTGTTTCAACTGTCATTGTTGGAGTTCTTTTAGGTGTTGATGTTGGAGTTGTTTCAACTGTCATTGTTGGAGTTCTTTTAGGTGTTGATGTTGGAGTTGTTACAACTGTCAATGTTGGAGTTCTTTTAGGTGTTGATGTTGGAGTTGTTACAACTGTCAATGTTGGAGTTCTTTTAGGTGTTGATGTTGGAGTTGTTTCAACTGTCATTGTTGGAGTTCTTTTAGGTGTTGATGTTGGAGTTGTTTCAACTGTCATTGTTGGAGTTCTTTTAGGTGTTGATGTTGGAGTTGTTTCAACTGTCATTGTTGGAGTTCTTTTAGGTGTTGATGTTGGAGTTGTTTCAAGTGTCATTGTTGGAGTTGTTTCAGGTGTTGATGTTGGAGTTGTTTCAAGTGTCATTGTTGGAGTTGTTTCAGGTCTTGATGTTGGAGTTGTTTTAACTGTCATTGTTGGAGTTGTTTCAGGTGTTGATATTGGAGTTGTTTCAACTGTCATTGTTGGAGTTGTTTCAGGTGTTGATGTTGGAGTTGTTTCAAGTGTCATTGTTGGAGTTGTTTCAGGTGTTGATGTTGGAGTTGTTTCAAGTGTCATTGTTGGAGTTGTTTCAGGTGTTGATGTTGGAGTTGTTTCAAGTGTCATTGTTGGAGTTGTTTCAGGTGTTGATGTTGGAGTTGTTTCAAGTGTCATTGTTGGAGTTGTTTCAGGTGTTGATGTTGGAGTTGTTTCAACTGTCATTGTTGGAGTTCTTTTAGGTGTTGATGTTGGAGTTGTTTCAACTGTCAATGTTGGAGTTCTTTTAGGTGTTGATGTTGGAGTTGTTTCAACTGTCATTGTTGGAGTTCTTTTAGGTGTTGATGTTAGAGTTGTTTCAACTGTCATTGTTGGAGTTCTTTTAGGTGTTGATGTTGGAGTTGTTTCAACTGTCAATGTTGGAGTTCTTTTAGGTGTTGATGTTGGAGTTGTTTCAACTGTCATTGTTGGAGTTCTTTTGGGTGTTGATGTTAGAGTTGTTTCAACTGTCATTGTTGGAGTTCTTTTAGGTGTTGATGTTGGAATTGTTTCAACTGTCATTGTTGGAGTTCTTTTAGGTGTTGATGTTGGAGTTGTTTCAACTGTCATTGTTGGAGTTCTTTTAGGTGTTGATGTTGGAGTTGTTTCAAGTGTCATTGTTGGAGTTGTTTCAGGTGTTGATGTTGGAGTTGTTTCAAGTGTCATTGTTGGAGTTGTTTCAGGTGTTGATGTTGTAGTTGTTTCAACTGTCATTGTTGGAGTTGTTTCAGGTGTTGATGTTGGAGTTGTTTCAAGTGTCATTGTTGGAGTTGTTTCAGGTATTGATGTTGGAGTTGTTTCAAGTGTCATTGTTGGAGTTGTTTCAGGTGTTGATGTTGGAGTTGTTTCAAGTGTCATTGTTGGAGTTGTTTCAGGTGTTGATGTTGGAGTTGTTTCAAGTGTCATTGTTGGAGTTGTTTCAGGTGTTGATGTTGGGGTTGTTTCAAGTGTCATTGTTGGAGTTGTTTCAGGTGTTGATGTTGGAGTTGTTTCAAGTGTCATTGTTGGAGTTGTTTCAGGTCTTGATGTTGGAGTTGTTTTAACTGTCATTGTTGGAGTTGTTTCAGGTGTTGATGTTGGAGTTGTTTCAACTGTCATTGTTGGAGTTGTTTCAGGTGTTGATGTTGGAGTTGTTTCAAGTGTCATTGTTGGAGTTGTTTCAGGTGTTGATGTTGGAGTTGTTTCAAGTGTCATTGTTGGAGTTGTTTCAGGTGTTGATGTTGGAGTTGTTTCAACTGTCATTGTTGGAGTTCTTTTAGGTGTTGATGTTGGAGTTGTTTCAACTGTCAATGTTGGAGTTCTTTTAGGTGTTGATGTTGGAGTTGTTTCAACTGTCATTGTTGGAGTTCTTTTATGTGTTGATGTTAGAGTTGTTTCAACTGTCATTGTTGGAGTTCTTTTAGGTGTTGATGTTGGAGTTGTTTCAACTGTCATTGTTGGAGTTCTTTTAGGTGTTGATGTTGGAGTTGTTTCAACTGTCATTGTTGGAGTTTTTTTATGTGTTGATGTTGGAGTTGTTTCAAGTGTCATTGTTGGAGTTGTTTCAGGTGTTGATGTTGGAGTTGTTTCAAGTGTCATTGTTGGAGTTGTTTCAGGTGTTGATGTTGTAGTTGTTTCAACTGTCATTGTTGGAGTTGTTTCAGGTGTTGATGTTGGAGTTGTTTCAAGTGTCATTGTTGGAGTTGTTTCAGGTATTGATGTTGGAGTTGTTTCAAGTGTCATTGTTGGAGTTGTTTCAGGTGTTGATATTGGAGTTGTTTCAACTGTCATTGTTGGAGTTGTTTCAGGTGTTGATGTTGGAGTTGTTTCAAGTGTCATTGTTGGAGTTGTTTCAGGTGTTGATGTTGGAGTTGTTTCAAGTGTCATTGTTGGAGTTGTTTCAGGTGTTGATGTTGGAGTTGTTTCAACTGTCATTGTTGGAGTTCTTTTAGGTGTTG
The DNA here is from genome assembly GCF_061612785.1 of Hesperophylax consimilis. NCBI lineage: Eukaryota > Metazoa > Arthropoda > Insecta > Trichoptera > Limnephilidae > Hesperophylax > Hesperophylax consimilis. The sequence continues at coordinate 7,583,124 of NC_142852.1, forward strand.
ATGTTGGAGTTGTTTCAAGTGTCATTGTTGGAGTTGTTTCAGGTGTTGATGTTGGAGTTGTTTCAAGTGTCATTGTTGGAGATGTTTCAGGTGTTGATGTTGGAGTTGTTTCAAGTGACATTGTTGGAGTTGTTTCAGGTGTTGATGTTGGAGTTGTTTCAAGTGTCATTGTTGGAGTTGTTTCAGGTGTTGATGTTGGAGTTGTTTCAGGTGTTGATGTTGGATTTGTTTCAAGTATCGTTGTTGGAGTGCTTGAATATAAAAGCCCTGAAGCTTGAGACGAACTTAAACTGGTTGGCTGTCATTTATTCATTCAATTAAAGTGGTGTGTTACCAGAGATGTGCTTTATTTCAAATAAATCCATTTCAAATGGAAATACAAAATGCAAAATGGGTATTTTCCATTTTGCATTTTGAATGCTTTTCTCAATGCATTTTCCATTTTAAATGCTTTTTTGCAACATTCTTCCTACTATCTTCACTCATCTTTTTTTCATAAGCCCCAAATATCAGTCGGTCCTCAACCTCGCTATGAGAGATAATTTACATTTATCAAGTTGCTCCCTGGTAGGAGCTCTGACAATTGAGCGATACCATACAAAAAATACTGAACATGGGGCCATGACGCTGTAATATTAAATGTTAGATAGCAGTTTCTATGTTTTTACGTTGGCAACATTAGTCCCGCGCAAATTTTTTGTAGTTTCATAATCTGTAGTCGTGGGTTTTTGAATTTACCATCATGTAATATGTTTATTCTACATTGATGTCCATTATTAAATGATAAAATTGTTTAAAAATTCTATAATTATTTTAATTGTTTGACTTGAGAAACCATTTTGCATTTTCAATGCATTTTGAAAATATTTTTTTTGCATTTTGCATTTGAAATTCTTTTCTAAAAACCATTTTGAATTTTCAAATGGAAAAGTTTTGACCCATTCCCATTTTGCATTTCAAATGGTTTTGGGTACCCATTTTGCACATCTCTGTATATTACAAAGTGTCTTTTTTCATTTACATCTCAAGTGTCAAAAATAATATAGATATTTTTTTTTTATAGTGAATACCTCACAAGAGTCCCAACTGCTCCCGTCTGGAGCCAGTGAGACTATGGCATCCCCAATTGGGGGATGTTGTGAGGCTGAAGGTAAGTGGGGAAGGGAAAGAGGAAGGTGGGGAAGTACCTGGCTATTCAGATCTAGTCACTAAACACGGCTAAAGCCATTTGGAGCAACGTTTCAATTCTGAATGGTGGTCTTACACCAGGGCGATACTGGTAGTATCTTCCACTCTGGAACGTGCCGCAAATATACTATATATTATTTTAATTAATTAATTGTGAAATAACACAAATTAATCAAATAAAATTTATTTGCGCACGCCGGGTTCGAACCCGCGACCTTCGGAATGGCAGTCCAATGCGTTACCACTGGACTATGCCGGCCGTCGGATATATACACATATATATATTAGCACATATATATATGTGCTAAGTCCTCCATCACAACACAAGCAACATTTTCGGCTTTCTGTGGTGGTAGTAGGAGATTTTTAAACATTGTTGGGTTATTCGTAACCTGGGAATGTTTGTCTTTCTTTTAAAAAAAAAATATATATACATATATATATCTCAGCACGTTCCAGGGTGGAAGATTCTCTCAGTGTCGCCCTGCTGTAAGACCTCCATTCAGAATTACTTTAAATGGCTTAAGTCGTATTTGTTGACCAGATCTGAAAAGCCAGAAACTTCCGCACCCTCCTCTCCCCACCACCTTCCTCTCCCCACCACCTTCACCTTCCCAACATATTATAATTGGGCAAGTCACAATCTCACTGTCTCCAGATGGTTGGGAGCAGTTTGGACTCTCTGCTTATCTTGTATTCACATAAAAGCCACCAGATTCTCCGCCTTGCATGTGAGTTAACTTAATGGTGCAAAGTTAGCAATCAATGGTTATCCCTAAAATGGAGTAGAGTTCACTAATGATGGTACAAAGTTTTCGTTAATGTGATAATGTTAATATAAAGGTGAAAAATTAAACCTGTACTGGTGCAAATTATTTAAAAGTTAATTCTTTCTCAAGGTCGGGGAATTGAAAGGTTTTTTTAAAAATAAAAATCGTTTTTTACAAGGCTACCGTACTTAGGTCCGGCCAGAGTTAATGATGAAACGCTTTGTTGTCGCCAAATATTTAAATATATCTCATGGCCCAAGGGTTGTGGCGCCAAGTGGCGTGTATATTCTTAAAACAGATCCGTTGCTACGTCATCGAGTGAGGAGGGTGGTCAGATAAAAGCCTTGAAATTCACTCTGCGCAATCAAAGAATCAGTCATAACTCTGCAACGGAAAGGGTTAGATGAGTTTTTCGTGCGTCGTCGTGTAGATCTTGAGGCGTTTTAAAAAGTGTGCTGAGTATAAATACATTTAAGGAAAAATGTGCTTTTCATTTTCTCCATCTCCCAGTGATGGACGAAGGACGTTTTCTCGCAAAAAATAACGGTAATGCAGGGATACTGCCTACAGTATTCGCCTCAATTATTTTAATTTGTGGAAACCAAACTTGCAAGGATTATCCTTTCGGTTATTATAAACATACGCTGCTTCAAATCCACGAAGATCTGTATAAGAAGTCACACCATGCCATGGTTCGTGTTGAGAGCAATGGGCAAAATACAATGGGTCGCTTATTCACTCCACTAATGCACACCAGTTTTGCACAACACTATTACACGTACACTGGAGTAGTGAGGTTTAATCAACTAACGACAGAGATAAGGTTAGAACCGGACTATAATAAATATAAAAATAAAATAAACTTCACTACCTTAAATAATTTAGCGAATTAGACTGACGATGACATCTCACTATATTACTTTATAAATTATTATAGGTATAAAAAAAAACAAAAATCTCTTCACTTTATATGTTTTTATGAATTTTTTTTCTTCTATTTACATATGTTTGTTTATTTATTTATTTATTAACGGACATTGTCCAAATTACAAAATAATAACACGAATACTGTAAAATGAAAAATATAGGAGTAGACAAAGGTACATGAAATCAAAGACATAAGGCAGATATAATATAAGAAAATGACAAGTCGAATCAAGTCAAGAATACGCCGTGGGTCAGGACCACAGGACACTTATAATATTCCGTCACTTGTTTAGCGACTGGCAAAAATCATTCAGACTTATCCCAAAAAAGTTAAGGTTTTGACTTGAGTTGACCAGTCTACACATTTTGTACAATGGTGAATAATATTCAAAATTTGTCGAATGATGGTTGAGGAAGAGCAGTTAATTATTTCTGAGTCTGTGCGAGGGGATATTGAAGAGAATGAGTTGCAGTAGAGTAGGTGAATCAATAATACCATTTATAATTTTGAAGAAGCAAATGAGGTCATTTCTTTCCCGACGGACTTCCAAAGGAGAGAGGTTTAGAGTTAGTTCAATTTCATCATATGAGTATTTGCCTTTTTCTAATCCTAGCCTCCTAGCAATCCCTCTTAAGAACCGATGTTGAACAGATTCAATGCGTCGAATGTTGACAGCATAAAAATGGGACCAGACAAGCATATTCAAGATGGGGGCGAACCAAGGAGCAGTAAAGAGTTCTAAGGGTATTTACGTTTTTGAAGTCCGAAGTGATTCTAGTGATGAAACCAAGTAGTTTGAGGGATTTATTAACGATTGCAGTTATGTGATCCCGAAAAGAAAGCTTGCTATGAGAGATTTGCTTAATAGATGTAACAATTGTTAAGCAAATATTATTAAGTTTGTATTCGAAGACAATCGGTTTTTTGATCTATAGAAGGACATAATTTTGCATTTATCGACATTTAGTTTCAAACAATTAATTTTACACCAATCATTGAAAGAGTCGATATTCGATTGGAAAATAAGGCAGTTGAGAGAAAATACTAATAATGTCATTTATAAACAAGTTAAAAAGAAGCGGTGTTAGATGTGGTCCTTGAAGTACGCCGGACGTTACTTCAATAATAGTAGACACAAAGTTGTTGTTAAGTTTTTATTTTTATTTTTTCCCTTAAACACGAGTTTTTGATTCTTGTAAAGGAAAATATTTTAACTTTTATTTGAAATATGTTCTTACTATGTAAATTTAAATAAATAAATAAAAAAAAATAATGATGATAATAAAATATTTAAAAAATTACCGTGTTTCTTTATTAATTATTTATGTCATAAATGCATGTAGTAATTAAAAATGCAGTAATTAAAAATAATATAATCATGATTGAAAGCTATAAAATTGGAACATAAATCGTTATTCTTTCTGGGAAAAGATAATGAATTTTGCTCACCTGTTTATCGGAGCCTAGGAGTTGGACGGTTATTTTTTAATATTTTTGAAAAAGGCTCCCATTCTCCAGAGTTAACGTTGAAACGCTTTGTTGTCACTAAAGGTTTAAATAAATTTCATGGCCCAAGGGTTGTGGCGCCATGTTTTGTAATCTGTAACCCAGCCCAATTTTTCACTCGAGAACTTTAATATATTTCTGCTTAGCTTGATTTTTAGAACACCTCAAGATCTACATGACGATGCACGAATTACTCATGTAAACCTTTCCGCTGCGGATTCATGATTGATTAGTTTGAATTTTGAGGTTCTTATTTGATCCTATCCCCGCTGGATGACGTTAGCGAAGATTTGATTTTTTTTAGAATATACACAATGTGCTATAATAAGCCTTGTTTTGTGACGTGATATGTTTACAAATACACATTGTAATTATTTACACAACAAACAATGGAACATGAATAATTTGTATCATCAATGTACATACATCACGAAACTTAACAATAAACAACAATGTCAAATTTCAATGACTTCATGTCTTTAAATTGTCACGCAAAGTCGAGTAATAAAATCAAATGTTGCATAATGGAAAACGTGTTAACACTTTGCAGGCCTCAAGTTTTGAGGCGTGCTAAGCTTAGAGCATGCGCACGGATGAAGTTCGTGATATAAAATTATCGCCCATCCGGCCGGGCTTTATGGCACGTATTTACATAGCCATTATATGTATTGAGAATATTTTTTATTGGTTATAACGATTTTTAATTATTGTATTTCAAAACAACATATTTTTAATTAAAAACAGCAAATCTTACAAGTCTACCGACAACAGTACATTAATAATAATATTTTAATGATTTGTATAGCGCCGTTTTCGTGCAAAATCACCTCATGGGCGCTGTACTAATATATAATACAGTTCTACAATACTTAATTGGTAGGTCTCTTGAGATTAACACTTTCAAATTAACATTAACTAATTGTGTATTAGCGAAAGTTAGATACAGGATTTAGAAAATAATTGGAAAATTCGATATAATTGGACTTTCTCTCAGGAATGGTATATTTAATTTAAGGGTATGACAGCTAAAAAAGGTAAGTTTTTAGTTTAGACCAGAATTCTGTTGGACTTGTTATGGATCTTGTTCCTGAGGAAGTTTATTCCAAGCCTTCGGCCCAGATGCTCCGAAAGTGTGAGCACCAAACTTAGTCGTGTTTTATATGGAATTTTTTAAGAATTCTGGCAATTAGAGCGTAAATGTAAAAGGCAATCAGAACTGTTAACAAATCTCTTTCTCTTTTTTCGTCCCCTCTTGCTATTTGCATATGTAAACATCTCAGGTCTTGTTGCATGCAAACGATTTTATGTATGTATGTGTGTGCTTTATCAATACTACTTGATTCCAAACACAACAACTCCCAAAAGGACACATGATTTAAAAAGGAAACATTATACAAAAAGATCACGGGCTACGTTCGGGCTACGCCGATCAGCTGAAAACATCACAAATGGAGTTCGTGCTTTGCCGGATGAGGATAGACCATGCGAAATTGTATAAAAATACATTTCATTGATAACTCAGGACAGCGACAAATCATTACAATTTTGATATGTGATATAAGTGATGAAAAAACAAGCATATAGCATATAACGAAATGAACGTTGTTTCTTTTCTTCGTTTTTATTTATTTCTTTATTAACGCCCTTTTTGGGGCTTTTACATGTGAATATTAAGAAATTTTCATTATTTATTGTACATAACTGAATCGAATCATTAAGATAATTTTATCTTTGTTTAAAGATAAATTGAAGATGTCCATTTGGTATAATTGTTTACCTCTATTAGTATTCTCGGCAAGGAGGAATACATATGGTAGTTAGTCCCAGAATTTCTGCACTGAAATAAATCTAATAAATCTAATAAATCTAAATAAATCTAATCTAATCTTTTCTAGTATTACGTTGTGGAATCCAAAAGCTTATCAATTTTAGCAATACCGGACTATCAACTAAATCATTTAGAATTTTATATAGAAATATCAAATCAGTGAAAATTCTCCTGTCTGACAATTCGGGCAAATTCATATAATTTAACAGTGTTGTAGTTCAACATAATAGCTGGAATACCCATTTTAAAATTTATAAAAAGCAAGAATTTGTTTTGTATTATTTCAACAGCTTGTACATGTATATTATTCAATTCTAGCAATACCGGACTATCAACTAAATCATTTAGAATTTTGTATAGAAATACCAAGTTAGTGAAAATTCTTCCGTCTGACAATTTCAGCATATTCATGTAATTTAACAGAGTGTTGTTGTTCAACATAATTGCTGGAATACCCATTTTAAAATGATGTACATGTATATTATAATGTGGGTTCCAGACAGGATAATTTTACTCAAGTTGACTTCTTACATATGCAAAATATAACAATTTAATACACTTTATATTATTAAAATTTCTGGTTAGCCTAGTTATAAATCCCAAAATCTTTAAGCCCTTATTAGATATTTCTGTTATGTGGTTAGCAAATGAAAATTTTAATGACTTTATATCATCGTGTTTCAAAAGTGTGTTGATTTTTCACTATCTTGAGTTGTCCGGAAACCGACAAATGCATGCCGAACAGAGTCCGGGCTCGGCTTGGAAAGTGTTAAGACAAATGCATGCCAAACAGGGTCCGGGCTCGGCCTGGAAAGTGTTAAGACAAATGTTTTTTTTTTGTGTAAAGTTCATATTTTCCTGTACAAGTGTCCACTCACAGATTATATTTCTCTGCAAAAAAAATAAATTATTATCTTCACTTACATTTCAGTTTTTAAAATGGAGAGACCTTCGATAGTCTGTTCGCTGTTTATATTGGTAGGATTTCTGGTTGCAGCTCATGCCATAAGTAAGAGTTTTTATTTTTTTTTAAATTAAACTGACAAAATTTTGCTACCGAGTATGAAATGAATTATTTGCACGGAGTGCTCCTTTTAAATGCATATATTTGAATTTTCATTTTGTTTTCACGATTGAATGAACAAATTAATGAATCTTTTAATATGAAATTAATCCACTTCCTGACATCGGATCGGACAATGAATTCTATAAATTCAATAATGATAAAGGGTTTTCCAATAAAAGGTGTTATTTTGATATATAATCGTAAAAGATCAATGGTTTTTGTTGCTTGTGTGGCACAGATCAATACCATCTAATTCCGGCCATAAAAAAATATTGATCATCTCTCGATAGCGCAATCCATTCACCGTAACTGTTGCTCCAGCCTTATTTTCGAAAAAGTAAGGTCGAATGACTCCGCCGGACCATAAACCGCACGAAACAGTCACACGTTGAGGATAGAGAGGCTTTTCAATAATAACTCTTGGGTTTTCCGAGCCCCAGATGCGACAATTTTGCTTGTTGGCGAAGCCACCGAGGTGGAAATGGGCCTCACCACTCAAAATGATTTGCATTTGATTCACTCAAGTGAATTTTAATGATTTCAATGCATTGTTAAAGCGTGTATTGTTCCATTTTTATTAATGGCGTAGTTTTTACTTGTCAAATGTCAAAAAATGACAGCTTCAAAAGTAACATCTACCGAAATAGCGGGCTATTCAAAATAACACCTCTTATTGGAAAATCCTGTATTATATTCCCACTAAAAAGCCCCCAGTTTTCAGATAATAATAAACAACGTAGAATTCCATTTATAACCCCGAGAAACGCGGGGCGATATATAACTAAGTATGAGAGATAAATTTATATTTTATTTTTCAGCACAAGAACCTCAGATAACATCTCCAAAACCAGCACCGCCGTTAGTATCCATATTTGATGTCAAATGTAAGACCCTGGTTTATTCATATATTTTATTTATTTATTTATTGCAATTAAAATATATTTTCTTCGTATGGTCTAATTCAAATATAGGTTCATTTTAATTTACACTTCCTATAGGTACTTATTAGCAAGTGGCGGCTCGTAACTTTTGGGTGTTCTAGAGTGCTAATATTACAACAAATAGTATTATTGATGGTGTTGTAGCTGATAAATTTTTTTATTTTTTTTCGAAAATTCGTAATTTTGTATATTTGACGTCGTGGGTTTACGTCAAAGAGTCTCAGACTCTTGAAGCCTTTAAGGAGAATATTCGCCAGGAATGGGAGAACCTGTCTCCCGAAATTCTGGCAAGAGTGATGGAAAATGCCATAAAACGGACCCGTGTGGTCATCAACACTGGCGGCGGCCACTTGGCCGATATCGTTTTCTCGACTTGATGGAATTTATTCTAATGTACGAAGTACGAAGCCGTACCGAAGTTTATCATAAAAAGAAAAAATACAGCAAAAGAACATCGGGTGATTACTTTTGCCTCACCTTGTAGAGGGTTTTCAAATAAGAGGCGTTATTTTGAATACCTCGCTATTTCGGTAGATGTTACTTTTGAAGCTGTCATTTTTTGACATTTGACAAGCAGAAACTACGCCATTAATAAAAATGGAACGATACACGCTTCAACAACGCATTGAAATTATTAAAATTCACTTGAGTGAATCAAATGCAAATCATCTTGAGTGATGAGGCCCATTTCCACCTCGGTGGCTTCGTCAACAAGCAAAATTGTCGCATCTGGGGCTCGGAAAACCCAAGATTTATTATTGAAAAGCCTCTCTTTCCTCAACGTGTGACTGTTTGGTGCGGTTTATTGTCCGGCGGAGTCAATGGACCTTACTTTTTCGAAAATTAGGCTGGAGCAACAGTTACGGTGAATGGATCACTATCGAGAGATGATTAATGATTTTTTTATGGCCGGAATTGGATGGTATTGATTTGGACAACGTTTACTTTCAACAAAAAGGCGCTACGTGGCACACAAGCAACGAAACCATTGATCTTTTACGATTGAATATCAAAATAACACCTCTTATTGGAGAACCCTATATAAGGATACGAGTAATGACAGCGCTGTTCATTCATTGATGTTAAAGATGTCGATATCCGAATTGATTCTGTTCAGCAGCAAGATTGCTCTCCCCACAGGCATGACCATTTGCAATTAGTTAGTCCTGCAGGCTGGGGAAGATGGAACAGTCTATGTTGTTGGAGACGGAGATATCCATCGGGAACATAGAGATTAATGCTACCCATGATAGCCGAGATCTCAAAGCATTCACTAATCAGTCTGAAGAAATGTGTAGCATTGCGCACATCCCTCCTGACCCGTAGATGGTTCATTCCGAGCATACACAAAATAAAGTTGGTAGGATAGAGCAACTAATAGTAGCCATAATCCCCTAACGTAGAGAAATCTCAGGCATTATGTATACAATTAAAATGTTGACGTTCCTTGTCAAAACCAGAAGACGCCTAAGTAGGTGATCACTGTAGTCAATAAAATTCGGATCATTTTTATTTTTGTGTAGTGCCGTTTTTTATGAAAAACAATCTCAAAGACGATGTGTTAGGACTGTTTGGTATTATTAGCGCCTTGATAATTCAGCGCCTGGCGGCTACGTTCTTACGGTCTAATTAAAAAAAACTTAACAACCGTTAATCGGTGTTCTTGTTACACATTGTACAAAGACTGTACAGTTTTTACTTAGAATTATTACTAATTTATTTATTTATTTATTTATTTGAGGAACATAAACAGTCTTAGTAATACAATATACATAAGAGGATAACAAAAAACAGACCAATTATTAACGTTCACAGATAGATATTCAGAAACATAAAACTAACCTGTAAACTAGAATATTTAATAAAAATAGAAAAAAAAACAAAATAAAGCAGCAAATAAGAAAAATAACTAATGATTGCAACATTGTATTGCATAATATTGCAACATTGCATTTTTTAGACTTTTGCGCTACTTTTACTCATGCGCGTCAGTCTCCGGCGAATGTTGAGACCAATTCACTATTTTATTAGTATAATTCAATAAATTTACCACTAGCTTTAACTATAATATCCATGTACGAGTATTATATATATAAACCTGCCGGAAGAATTTCTCTAAATGATAATAAAAACTACGTTTCATAGTTTAGAAGAACTAAGCGCACAAACAGACAGACGCGGATAATGACATTGTTTTAGATATTTAGAGATACCAATGTATTGTAAAAATTACGAATTTACTAAAAGTTTATCAGGAAACTGTCTGTAATCCCATTTTTAGTTAATTATGATCTGGGATATTCTCGAACGTTCCAGACTATTCCTGAATGTTCCGGTATCGATGTTCTGGAATGGTTGTGGAATGCTCTCGAGTACTCTCAAATGTTCTGGAAATTTCAAGAGGGCGAAACTTCCAGCCTTTATAACTTCAGAAGCACGCCCTTCAGGAAAAAACGGGAATCTTCTTCGTGGATGGGGGATAGAGGGTTACCACACCATATAAATCCCTCGATCGTACCGGGACTCGTTTCTGACTTTTAGCGACACGCACTTTGTACCTTTTCAATATATATTGATTATTGTCAGATTTGATCCACCAATAATATCATATTGTGAATAATATAGTTTCATCTTATCAGAAAAATCGAGTTTATATGGACTTATTACTTTCTAAATTTACGTTTACAGCGTGAATTTAATAAAACTTCCATTAATGTAATGTTGTTTAATAACATACGTAAATGCCTTATGCATCTGTAACCTGTAAACAACCAACTTTATTTTTGTAGGAAAGGCTTTGTCAGTGCTAAATTTCCCACTAGATGGCGTCGAACGTATTATATCTACATTTGTTGGTGAAATAAAATATAATAAGCAGTAATTATTGATTTAGGTACTAGTACATATTGTATTATTTGGCGGGTTGGAAATATCATAGATTCAGAGCACCTGACCGGACATCAGAAAGTTCGGGTTCAATTCCCGTTGGCGGCTAGTTTTATTATTAATATTAAAAAATATTAATAATAAAACTAACCTCCTTCCAACAGAAGTCGTGCAGAGAATAATTATTAAAATCATATTAAATAAACCTTAGGACTACCCAACTGACCGCTTATTCGAAGAATTTCAAGTAGCTCCTTTTAAAGATCTATACATTAAAAATTCATTAATTTATATCATAAAAGAAAAAGAAAAGTACCAATTTCGAACTGAAAACCGCACTCGACTTAAATACATTTTTCCATGTCCAAAATTGAACACATCCTTTGCACAAAATTACTATACATATCAAGGAAGAACCTATTTTAATCAACTCCCTGAGGAAATCAGAATCATAAACGACAAAAGCTAAGCTTTTAGCATTTTGAAGAAACATTTTAAAGATAAATTATCAAAAAAATGAATAATAAATATTCTTCTCAAGAAGCAACTTCTTCTCCAAATATAGTATACATATTAATAAAAAAATAATAATAATTGTCTTTATCCCAGAAACTAATAACATCATGTTTTTATTTATATATTATAGCTACTAGTAGTGCATTTTACTTACAATATTTTTTCCTACTTCTCTTGATTCTATATGTTTATCTACAATAACATAATGTACACTCCTCTTCTCTACTTCTCTGGAAGAGTTGTATTAAATATTCTCACTGTAAATTGTAAGCCTTTTTACTTACATGTACTTTTTCCAAAATAAAAATAAATTATTTTATTTTATTTCCAGGTGACATAATGTACTTCTGGCGCTACGGCGTTTGGCCCCAATATTTAGGTCCCAACCAGATCCGATTGAGAGAGAACTTCTCGAAGAATTTCATCTACAAGAACGGCACCCTTTTACCTGATGAGGAACTGTGGAATCTCTATAAAATATACCAGCCAGAGATTCTGGATCCAGATTCAAATATTTTTCATTGTGAGTTAGTTAATAAGTCAGTGGCTAAGTTGGCATCGCGTCTGGTTCTCACCCTGGTGTTATGAGCTCTATAATTCTTCTGCTGGCTATGTCTTCCCTTCACAAACAACATATACCGATTACTTTGGTGGTGCCAGAAGATTTTTCAATATTGTCAGTTTATTCGTAGACAATAACAATAATAGTTGATTCGCAAATAATTAAAGGTAAGTGTGATGAGTAAGATTAAGAAAGGAACTCTTGGATGATTTGGAAATATAGAGCAAATGAACGAAGATAGAAGTGTAAGAAGAATATTAGTAGAAGTGGTCGGGGACTTGTTCTTGTAGATACTTGAGTCGAGCCATGTCAAGAGTCAGAATAATAGAAGTATATTCATGAGACGATGTATGAATGTGAATGAAGCAAGGAATGTGTGCCAAGATCGACTTGTTTGGAAGTCCGTCCTCTCTGCCTACCCCTGCAAACAACTTACAACTTACATATTTTTAATTCAACTTACTTAATATAATTTTTTGCGGAAGTCACAGGAACAATTTTGTACATGTGGATGGATCTGTCCGGCAGACATGCATGCAGAAATTTCCGTACGTGAATACTAGGCTTAAGTACCTTATGGTTCCAGCTCATTCAGTAGCTGCTCTGTCTGTCTCACACTTGCGCGACATCGTATATCGCCATCCCATTTCAGAGAGAGGTCGTTTGTGCCGTCATCGTTCTCACATCTTCTGTCTTTTTCGTTTTCATACAAGACGTGTGAGAAGAAAAATGACATGACCTTTCTCTGGGACTTCTAAATGAAATTCATGCGGAGAATCTTCAGACTTTCAGAAACATCTTTTCCTGGGTTCTTGATTGTTCTATGTGTTAGCTTAGTTACGTTTTACTTTTCACACTTCTATTCTACGTTCTGTCTGTTTATGAAATTCCTTAATTTGTATTTAATTTTGTGATTCCAGACGAGTTCTGCTGGTACTTGAAATACAACGCGTGGAAGACGAACCCGAAGAACTACGAGGAACAGATCGGGAGGGGCGCTCTGCTGAACCGATATATCTACCGTTATGGGCAGAGGATCACGCAGAAAGAGGTGCAACGCTTGTGTCCCAACTACTGGAGGATGAATTGCGCGATCTGCGCGGTTAATACTGGTAATTACCTCTTTAGTTGCTCCCTCAACACTAAGTATCATAGTATCTTGTGGCAGAGTGGTGAAATCCGGCTCGAAGGACCAAATTTTACGATATAGGTAGTAGTCTCTTTATTCCATCTTTTTGTTAGTAGTGTGTTCCAACTACAAGAGGATGAAGTGTGCGAAATGCAGGGTCTTTACTGGTAACTTCCTGTACCCATATATTTCTTTAGTTGCTCCCTCAACGCTAAGTATCATAGTATGCCATTGAAGTGTAATCCGTGTGAAATCCGGCTCAAAGGACCAAATTGTATGATTTAGGTAGTGGTCTCTTCATTCCATATTTTTGTTAGTAGTGTGTTCCAACTACAAGAAGATGAAATGTGCAAAATGCAGGGTCATTACTGGTAACTTCCTCTACCTATCTACCTCTTTAGTTGCTCCCTCAACGCTAAGTATCATAGTATACCATTGCAGTGTAATCCGTTTGAAATCCTGCTCGAAGGACAAAATTTTTGAATGTTGGTAGTAGTGCACAGCCGGAGAAAGATTGACTCCACGAAATAATAAGTCAGAATGTATGAAAAACGATTTTATTAAATTGTTTTGGAACTCACACTTAAGTTTGGTGCCTTGGCCTGAAAAAAAATGTGTTCAACCAATTACTGCCACTATTGTCAGTTTTGCCGATGACACAGTCCTACTATTCCAATCGAGAGTATGGACTACCGTATACGCCAAAGCGGAGGAAGGAATTCAAAAGATAAAACAGTTGCTCGACTCTAATTCACTAACTCTGAATGTACCTAAAACAAAATACTTACTGTTTAGTCTCACCAATATCCCAATGTCACACCTAACTCTAAAAATACACGTTTGCAAAAATTCTCCCCTTGGCCGGAATTGTAACTTCCCATGCCTAGAACAAGCAATCAATATCAAATATCTAGGACTAACCATTGATACACACCTAAATTGGAAACAACATATCTATAACATTACAAACAAAATTCGTAAATATATTTACTTTTTCAAACAAACACGTAATTTCCTTGACCTTAAACTTTTAAAATCAGTATATTTCTCACTATGCCAATCACACATAGAATAAGGAATTTTAGCTTGGGGTAATACTTTTTCTAATGCCCTCGACCCCATTATTAAAGCACAAAAATTAATCATAAAAATAATTCTCAAACTTCCTCTTTCTACCAACACTGATACTATTTTCAATACTATCAACGTTATGGACATAAAACAGCTCTTTGCAAGATCCATCTTGATTAATTTACACCAAAATAGCAAAACACTATACAAACCAACTCAAACGATACACAATACCCGAGCCAAAAATAAAAAACTTCTCCAAACTCCTTTTGCTAGAACCACCTTTGGGCAAAGACATTTTAAATACACAGCTTGTAATCTATACAATACACTTCCAGCCACGATTAGACAAACAGAGTCAATAACCAAATTCAAACATGAAATAAAGACATGGATAACAAATATTGGGCGTCCCTTATCTGTAAACCGAATTACACGTAAACAATAACAACAATTCAAATACAAAATAAAATATTAGAATCAATAATTTTATAAAAACCCCTTTGCAACTACGTCCTCCAACTAAATGCATTTATATTGCATATATATTTACCATATTGTCGTACCTGTACCTACTCTTTCTATTATCTATCTATTGACTCCATAGTTTAAAATGTATACAACTTTGTAACTTGTATTTTGATTTAGTCATGCATGTAAATATTCTTTTGCAAGTATCTGAATACGTCTGTCTCGACACAGATGTACCATAGTGAGACAGATGCCGATAAATACACGTAAAAAACTTTATATTGATAGATAAAAAAATATAAAAAAATACGGGTAAAATTTTTCCAAACATTTTTCGTTTTATAATCCAAAACCAATCCCCTTCCTCGAGGATTCTTCTCTATCCTAATCTTTCAGAAGTCACTTTTCGCCAACACCTCTGAAGTTAAACATTTTGGAGTAACATTTGATATGAATCTTAAGCGATCTTCCCATAGTTATTATAGTTACTAAATGCGACAATAAAATAAATATCATCACATCATTAACCGGAGTTTTGTGGGGTACTCACACTACTTTATACTATGCCTGCCCTGTTTTTAGTACTTCATCAAAAAATGTACACAGTAAATAAGACAAAATTCAATTTAAATCTTTGCGAATAATAACTCAATTCCCTTCAAGTTCTGATGTTTTGAAGTTCTGATCTACTTCTTTATTTAAGGCGTCAACTATTTGCTAACAAATTTGTTCTGAAATGTTTAAATTCTAAATGTAATCAGGTTATCCCCGGAGTCTCGATGTTTAAAATTTTCAGTCTCTCTCAGATCTTCAAATTATCCAAAATTAAGATATGCTCACGTGACCCCATCTTCAACAATTGTAGAAGGGATCAGCATCTTTAAGGCCCCGTAGTAAGCGTTCAAAGATGGTTTGAAAGGGAGATATGTTAATACGAATGTTAGAGAGAGCGCGCTTATATTAAAATACGATAATAATTGAGCGAAAACGGTGAAAATATTTAATAAAAGATGACTCGGTGGAAATATAGCAAAAATCTCTCGATAAATACTTAAGTTGAGTTAGATACACTTTGAATTTTTTCATGCCTATAACAAAACAGAACAAAAGTGTTTTTGACAATTTTCGGAGCTTACTTTGCGATTTTTTTTCTATTGAGGGAATTTCATGCAATTAACGTTTTGGAATAACCAATGTATAGATATTATCTTAAAAAATAATAAATATACTATTTTTGGAACTTAAAAACTTAAAGAGTTAACGAGAAACTTGTTATGAATCGGTAAAAATTGGTTATGCCAGGGATTAAAAGCTATTCCAATCTCCCGGCCCGTACTGTCAATAATATGTTCAGTGACATTATTTCATCTAAATGGCCCAATTCCTCTATTTTATTTACAGATGACTCCAAATCTCCAGATCTCCTTACTGTGGTACAGATATTAATATAAATATATTTCAATGGAAAAATATTTTTGATTGTGGAAAAAAAAATTTGGAATTTAAAAAAACGTTATTTTTCTTTTTCATGTAGAATCACCTACCGAAGTTAGCGCAATAGGTTTTCAAGTCTAATCAAATAAAATAATATGAAAATTTTCAAGACATAAAATCCAAGTCATTTAAAAAAATAATTTGTCGATTTAAATATTAAAATTGCCTACTATTTTCAAATTGATACAAAAATCGTTTTCATCAACTCCTTAAACACGATGTTTCCAGATTGATGTAGAAATTCCCATTGAGAAGGTTATCAAACTGATACATACTAACTTTTACGTTTGAAAAGCTCTCAAATAAATATAACATCAATATTTACTGTTCAAATCCGGCTCGAAGGACCAAATTGTACAAGTTTCCACCTTTACGTCACTTGATTTCATGATTCTTGATGTTTTGGATCACTCGGCCACTAATCTACTAAACGTTACCTGTTTTTTTTCCAGACGAGAACTGTTTCTTCGCTCGCAACGGCATTTGGAAGTCTTCCCCGCCCAAGCTGAAAGATCAGCGTAGGTTCTTCTATAACGGCAAGGTGCGCATTTCTGCTTCAGAGATTGTCAAGAAATGTGCTGAATATTTCAATCTAGCGACTACTAATCTCGTTTACTATCCAAACTGCTCGGGAACTGAAGTGACACCTCACACATAGACTGTGCTCTAGGATACTTTATCTAACCTAACCTCAACTAATTTTTCCACTTAACCTCAACCAAAAAAAATTTATCGTTTCTTGCCACTCATAATCTCACCTATACTATCGTAGCTGAGATGGAAGTCAATAAACTTAATCTAGCTTCTCATTTAATCATAACTCCCAATTCTCCAATCCTAATCTCAACCAGAAGAGATTGATTATTCCGTATTACTCTTAATTTTAGCTATCCTAACATAGCTGAATGGGAATTCAATCAACTTAACCTAACCTTACCTAGTTACCTCGGATAGTAATCCGGACTGCTTCGGGACGAGTGTGTTGTCTACGAATTCTACTAACCTCACATTTTCCGAAACGAAAATCAATCGAACTCAGTTCGAAAATATTTGACAACGATCCTGACTCAATCTTGAGATAATTTACCAAATTCTTCCAAACACTTTACCTGAAAGATCCGACGTACAATATTTTTTTTCAATGAAACGTGTTTGTGTTTTATTTTGAATACGTGATTATTTCAATCATAATTTATATAAACAAAGATGCCTGGAAATAAGACATTTTGTAATAAAGTATTAGAAGTAACTTAAAGAAGCCTCTAAACCATAGGTTCCCAAAGTGGGCCTCCCGGCCCCCCAGGAGACCCCGGAGGGAACTGAGGGGGTAATTCTGGCCCTGGGGTAGTAGGGGAGCCCTGGAAAGAAAACAGGGGACCATAAGTTGCTAAAATTAAAAAAAATCAATTAATAAACGATGTATGTACATACGTATCTAATTTGTTATGTACTCACTGAACCCTGTAACGAAAAGTACCCACAGAACTCACGAGTTAATAAAATCAAATTTCCTCCAGCTCCAGGCGTGTTCTTAACTATCTGGTGTAATACAGAATATCTTTGTATTTTTCACATTTACTTGTTAACCTTCCCATTCCCAAAGGGGTATTAAAATACCCCAGCTCATATTTGAATAAAATGCAATACGTATAATAAAATGCAATACGTAATAATAGCTCGCTTCAAGAGGCGTAATCCTGACCATCTGATCTGACTTAGAATGTATTTGAATTATTCACATTCCATTGCCAATATCACCTTCTTTATTTAATTAATATCGCAATGTTGTTGGTTTAGAGCAATGGTTCCCAAACTTATTTGACCCATGGCCCCCCCTGCAGACACAAAATTACACAAGGCCACCCTGGAAATTTACCTTTTTAAAATTAATAATCCTAATAAGAGAGACAAACCTGATGTATGTCAATTACGAACCTGATGTAAAATCTTTAAAAAATATATTGAACTACGAGTGTATTTTTAGTAACTGTAGTCAGATAATTTCTGCCCACAACGATTCCCCACAAATTTTCCACGTAATATATCGAATATTTTTGGAGGGGGGGGGGGGGGGGGGTTAGAGAATTTCTGTGAAAGGTAATTCCCCACATGTATGGTTCCCCGCAGTAATTTTTAAAATCCATGGAGGAAGGGGGTAGCTAGGTAATTCCTTGTCGAAAAATTCCCCACATTTTTTTCGTGTCCACTGGTGAGTGAACCATCCACTCATTTTTTTCAAATTTAATTAAGATTTGAACCTGCGACCTCCGGCTTGCTAGTCGAAAGCCTTATCCCTCGACCACGAAGACCTCCAAGAGGCTCCACCAAATGAAACAAAAAGAATATAAAAAAATAATGTATCATTGAAAAAGAAGAAAAATCTAATAAATCTAAACGGAACATGAAACAGAATAAGACACATAAAATAAAAAGATAACGGTCACAACTGGGAATCGAACCAAGGATCTCTTATTCTACCGGGACAGGCATCTTAACCACTCGACCATTGGGACCTATTTATTAAACGTCATATTTCCAATTCAGAAATAACAATATACCTTCTTACTTTAGTTGAGACCGTTATATTTTTTTGTGTCCTGTTCTGTTTCATGATCCGTTTAGATTTATTAGTATTTTCTTCTTTTTCAATGATTTATTACATTGATGCGTATAATCTTAGAAATAAATTAAAGAAAAAATTGTTCCTAAAAATTTAGGTAATTAAAACTTAAGACTCAGTGATAATCAACTTGAAAACATTATTAAAACGATATAAAGTAAATTAGAAACTAAATACAATAATATAAAAAAATACTACACGCACTCCGCCTCATAACAGGAAATCCTAGTGAGGAGGACTATAAAAGCTGTGACAGAATTCGTACATATTTTTTATGGTTCCATGCTAACTCAACACAGTGACAATTCAACACACTTTTAAAAAGTGATATAAAGTCATTAGAAACGATGAAACTTTTTTTAACCTAACCTTATCTAACCTACTTAACCCAGATAATAAAGTTTTTGTTTCATCACTTTCCATGACTTTATATAATTTTTTAAAGATGTGATGAATTATCACTGTGATGATTTATCCGGTCACCATTTTTTATTACTTTTCTGTAAACACTAATATTTATTTTAAAGACTGCAATGTATCTGACAGAGGAATCTATTGGAATATATCTATAAAACGGACTACCCGTTTCTCCAAAGAGTCTTTCTTCAGTGTTTCTAGGGGCTTCAGATCAGAGGTGACTGTCAAATTAGATATCAGAGCACTTTAAATATGCACAAGATCGGCAGCTGTGAAGATGTGATGTCTGCGGGCCATATACGTGTACAATACGCCCAGGCCAATGGCCTAGACAATGTTACGAACAAATCTATTAAAAATCCCATATCATAAGCATCAAAGTCACCCCAAGTGGTTTGCTACGTTTGGTGACTAAGCAGAGGTGCCCGAGTTCATGGGATGAGAAAGTTTAGGTCTTGGAAGCAAACGCGTCAGCCCACCTGCTATTTGGCGGGCCGGATCTGGAGAAAGTGGTTGAGAGAGATCTTTTTACCTCTTTAGACTCTGTTTACTCATCTCTTTGCACCGCAGTGGGAGAGATCAATTTTAACATCCACACATCGTCACACCTGGACATAATGACCCCGAAATTCCTATCCACCCCTCATATCTTTTTCCTTCCCAGATCTTCCACTTTTCCCTTTCCCTAAAAATACCATCCACACAGCGTACCCAAAGATGAAATATATCTTGAGGGATTTTTTTCCTCAGAGCCTCCTGTGTGGATCTAACGTGAAAAAATCATAATCACCCCCCCATTACAACCATATATTTAACACATGCATCAGAAATAGCATTTTTGAGAATAAATTTAAACTGCCTTTCAATACATAAATCAGGAGTACATATTCTTACCTCGATGCAAACAACATAACTCTAACAATTCTTAATTTCTAGACTTTAAAAAATCCTTTGACAGCGTTAACCATAGAACTTTTTAAATAAACTTTCCAACATTGGAATTAAAGATAAATGTCACATGCTACTAAACTTACTAATTTATAAAACTATAAACTAAATTGTCAACAATGCACTAAAATTGGAGAAGGCTTAAACAATTTAGATCTTGTTAAACATGGTGTCCCACAAGGTACTACTTTAGGGCCTCTACTCTTTCTAGTATGTATAAATGACCTATGTAATATTGTTATACCTGGTAAAATCGTTTGATGATGAAACTGCAATAACGGTTCAAAGAAGAACATTGGAGACCAAACCAATAAAGCTATTGTATTGCTATTGTCAAAGAATGTCACATTAAGTACCTACTTAGGTCTAAATATAGATTGCCAACTGAAATGGACCAACCATATGGAAAACAATCAGTAAATAAATTAAGATACTTAATGTACATGTTTAAACAAATGAGTATCATAGTAAATATTAAAAAAAAGAGATTTGTCTACGATACACTAGTTTATTCATTCATTTCCTATAGAATAATTGGTTAGGGTAAAACCTATAACAATCACATAAAGCCCCTTAAAATTGCCCAAAAATCGTTTATCAAGATTATGTATAGTCAAATAAAAACTTACCCCTCCAAATAATGCTTCCAAGAAAGTGGCATTTTGGACCTCAGGCGAACCCGTAGCATACAATGTCTAAAATTTATTTACACGCGTCCTTAAAATTTCCAAAAAAATGATAAATGGACTAGCGAAAAAAATGGCACTTGAATATTTGCAGTACCCCTTTGAAAAATCCAGATTAGTCCAAAGGCATACTAATTTTACTGCCTCTAAAATGTACAACACACTAATTATTAAATTAAATTAAAATACACTGAAATAAATACATTTTTCTTATAAATCAATAGTCGTCCATATTTATATTTACATCGGTTGTGCAATGCCACATATTCAATATTCATGCCTTTGTTTTTGTTTTTGATTGCTGATTCTTTTTATATCTCTAAATATTATATAATAAAGTTGCTATCCGCGTCTGTCTGTCTGTGGGCTTAGTTCTTTTAAACTACGCAACAGATTTTGATAGGGTTTTCACTATTATTTAAAAAAAAATTCCGAAACGTTTATATACATAATACATTCCTATTATATTTATAGAAAGTAGAGAAAAGTCGATGTTTTATAATCAAGTAGTAAAAATGTGTTTTCGGGAACTACATTGTTAACGCTGGTTTAACCTTATGAGATACAACAAAATAATGTATCACGGAATTGTATAAATTAAAATGGCCTACAGAAAAATCTACGATGGTATATGTCTATGTTCTAAGGATAACCCCCAGCAACGCTGGGTACACGTCAGCTAGTACTTTTATAAAACTTATTATTTAGCGCACATGATAATAGGTCATTTTTTTTTAACATTATTTCTGGCTTTCCTTCAAGGGTGTTCTTGGCCATCATTTAAAATTATTGAGAAATGAAATGTGAATTTAAATATTAATTTTATTTAAATGGGCAAATTTCAAAATTATAATGAAAATTGGAGTCGAGTTCAGACTTAGAAGAGATGAGATGTTGAATGGAGGGGAGGCAATTTTAGATAAGGCTTGATAGAAGAGAGGATATTTGTTTAGAGAGGGACAACCAAAAAATAGGTGATCTAAAGTTCCCACTTCTAGACCACAGAATGTACAATCTGAGGAGTCAACGACGTGAATTTTAAAAAGATGGGAAGGAACGGAACAATGTCCGATCCTCATTCGAATGAGTGAAGAAATTTCTTTTTGGGAAAAATGAGGGAATTGCTGAAACCACGGTTTTGATGGAATAGTCCTTTGTATTGAGGCATAGCAGGCTCCCTTGGATTGACTAGCAATGTGCCAATACTCAGACCAAACATTGCGGGATCTATCTTTGATGATGGAAAAAATGTCAGATAAGGGAATGTGGTTTACGAGGGTAACAACAGGGTTGGACGCTCCTTGTTTTGCCAAGGCATCCGCAATATCATTACCCATGATACCAACATGTCCAGGAATCCAAATCAGAGTTACAGTTTTACCAGAGCTTTGAATGGAGGCTATCATCTCTCAAATAAGGCATACAAAGTGATCATCAGGATGACGAAGAGGACTGGATTTAAGTTTTTGGAGGGAACTGAGAGAGTCAGAGAGAACGAGGGAATGTTCGAAATTATTTTTGATTATATATTTGAGAGATTCTATTATTGCAATGCACTCGGCTGAAAATATTGAAAATTGATTTGAAATTGAATGAAATATTCTGTCATTAGAATTATTGTGGTAAACGTTAATACCTATACCACAGTTAGGAGAGTCGGGAGATTTGGATCCATCAGTAAATAAGAGAGAAAAGTTGGGCCATTTAGATGAAATAATGTCATTGAACATATTATTGACAGTTCGGGCCGGGAGATTGGAATGACTTTTAAGGATTCCGATCCCTTCTATTATTGGTGGGGATAGGGTGACATGACTATATTTTAATTTGTTTTACAACAAAAACATAGTCGGAGACAGAAACGCTCTCTGTAGGACGCCAGAATTTAATAAATATTTGCAAGAGTTGAAACCATAATAATTTAAATCGACCTATCACTATAAAAAATGACAATCTACATGCACGGGGATGCGGAAAGTTTACAAAATGACAGTTTGTTTGCAATTATTTTTCGATGCCAAACCTTTTCAAATGCTGCCGTTTGGATCACACCGTAACATTTCAGGCATAACCCCCAAACAAACATCATACACGCGAGAAGATCGCCGCACGAGTCTGTTAAAAAATGTTCTTCTTGTGTTAAGTTTGGAGTTCGTTGTTGATCATGTTATCGTTCCATAACCTTATATAGAACTGATGTGATTGCTATGAGGCTGTATTCATTCGGATTGGAGCGATGGAGCTTGGTTTTAAAATTGGATTCATAACCGATCCCTGTGGGACGCCAGCATGTATTGATATTGAGCAACTCTGTGAATTCTTACCAATACACGTGTCACAACTTGAACGCATGAACACTTTCGTAAACATATTTTAAAACTTAATACTTCACGACACCTTTAAAAATAACAGTTTATATCACACGAGAAAACAAAAATCACGACTGTAATTAACTTCTTATCACCCTAAAATTCACCGCTAATTAATTTCTTATCACCTTCAAAACACGATTTTATTCCATATATAAATCATGAAAAAATCATCATTGTCACATTTAAAAAAGTGGTGGTTTGACACTGTCAATTTGAGTGAATATAATATTTAAAAAAAATTGAAGTCCTAAATAATATGTTCAATATGGCAAGGATTACCAATACATGTTTGGTATTCCTCGCTTTAACAATTGCCACCGGTAAGTTAATTTGTTCGTTATGTATACCAGTTTAAAAATATATATTGTTCTTTAAAGTTGTATCCCGTTAAGCAGTTTGCTAACAGGATGTACATGTTCAATTACAATGTAAATATGTATACATAATGTATACTAATTATAAATGTACATAATATTGTTGCTACTTATAAGATATTCAGATTATTATTATTAGCACACATAATCTAAAATAACACTAAATCTACGTGCTAATAAATAACCACTATCGATTGATAGTGATGATTAGTATAAAGTATTTCTACTTATGAGCCATGTTTTCAGCATATATCTGAATCTATTTGGGAATTTACATTTTTTGTGTTATTTGGCAACATGTTGAACATTTTGGGTACCTTATATTCTAGGGTTTGATGTCCGTATTTATTGCTATATTTTGTAACAAGCATGCCTTCATTCTTTGTGAACCCAGTGATGTGTTCATACTGTTCATGCTGCAATTTTTTTTTTATTTGGAGTCAGATATATGCTGAATCAATAGGTTGTCCCTTAGTAAGGCCTGCACAATCAAGATATTTATGTTTCGATTCAACAATGAAATGTTACGTCTCTGTGAAAACCTATATTAATTTAACCATAGAATTTTGTACTGACTGTAGGTAATTTATGTTAATTTTACAATAATGTCCATGTAGTTATTCCATAATCTTAGAGTTGATTCTGCGAGTGGTAGGTGAATGATTTTTAAAATATTCACAGCAACGAAATACTTCAGTTTATATAATCAGTCTTTTTCAAATATAGTTTATTTGAATGTCTCATTTAAAATAGCAATCAACAGACACTCCCAAATAAACGTAGTCATTTACCATTTCAATTTTATCGCATTTGCAGGGCTGCAAAATGTTTTGATTTATTATTATATATTATCCATGTGGAGATCTTATGTGCATCAATTTTTTTATTTTGGTATTTATGATTAGGCCTGCGTCATGTGACCATTTTATTAGGGACGTAAAGTAATGTTGCATACATTTAATAGCAACAAATAATGGTTCATCAAATATGACAACAGCCGTTTCTTTTTGATTTTTTTGTTTTTTTTTTTTGCTTTGTGCATTACAGATTGATGTAATCCGATTACAATACACATGAAATATACAAAGATTTAAATGAAACATTTTACATTAACCGATATTTTAGAGTTCTTGCCTAAAATGACTTTTTAAATCTTCAAGGCCAATGTTGAAAATGTCAAGAGACCTAGAATTATCATTTAGCAGCACCATACCTCTTGTTATGCTGTGCTGGGCCATAACGTCCGTTCTTCCGTGTGGAATACAGAGCAAATCGTGGCGTCTACCCTATACAACATATAAAAAAATATTTGACATGTTAAAAAGTTTTTAATTAATGATACAAATATAATATAACCCAACGACATGGTGAAATTTCACGAAATTTCGGAATGCTCCCGACGTATCTAAAATGTGCCATAAATTACTAATTTTTGAAGTTGTTGTTAAAAGAAATACCATTTTAGACACTAGATGAAATTATCTTTGAAATTTTTGTAATTGAAATAAACATTGAAAGTTATAAAAAATGTTTTTTTAATATCAAACATGAAAATTTTAACAAAAAAACTTACCGAAACATTTTGACGCGGAACGTCCATAATTTTGTGAGAATTCAATATGTATTTAACACATTCCTTTTGTGTGGACACTTAATAAGAAAACTGTCACTTCTTTTCTTATGCTATTTTTAAAATAAAAATAATATTTTAACTTTCAATTAAAAAATACTGCCGTTTCGTAATCATGCACTTTGACATTTTTTTATTTATTTTATCCATGTAATTCGGTATAAATATTTGATACAAACTGAAAAGAATGATATTTTTTGTGTTTCTAATAACTAAAATATCACATATCTAGAAAGAGTCACGGAAATGAGAGATCTCGGAATTATTTTGGATGAAAAACTAAGTTTCGCCAATCATATCCACCAAATTGTAAACAAAGGCATGAAAACACTAGGCTTCGTATTAAGAACAACTAAAAACTTTAACTCCATACAAGCCATTAAACTGTTATACATATCTCTAGTTAGAAGCATAATTGAATACAGTTTGGTCTCTCTCTTACAAAATTCACATAAATAACATTGAGCGAATACAAAAAAAAATTCTACGTTCTATATTTTAAATTAAATATCCCACTAGAAGATTTACAATATCATTTCTTATTAAATAATCTAAAAATTCACAAATTGGAAGACAGGCGTAAAATAAACGACTTAACTTTTTTATTCAAAAAACTATAAATTCGACTGTTGCGAACTTCTGCAACTCATAAACTTACTTGAATACACTATTTCACTGCAACACACATAAGCGCAATTACATTGCGAACTCCCCAATACAACGGTTTCACACTATGGGAAACCAATACTTAGGTGATGTCGATATATTAAATATTAACTTTGCGAATTTTGTGAATTACGTAAAAGACTTATTTCGACACTATTCCTAAATTTTTTTATTTTATTTTTTTAAAATTTTATTTTATATTATAGAAACAAACAGTACATGATTTACAGAGATGAAACAATATACAGGAATAAGATACTTCATGTTGTGTACCTATGATATGCTTCCTTGTAATGTCTGCTAAGTGGTATGTTTATTCCTTAATTACCAGGTGACTTGTGTAGTTTATAGGATGTGTGTGACGTGTGTAGTGTATGTGTGAGTGTTTGTGTGTGTGTGTGTGTCTGTATTTATGCGCATTGAATTCTTTAAATTATTGACATGATGCCACGTTTGAATTTGGGCAGTGAATCCGAAAAAATGTCAATGTTAGAGTTAAGACAAATATTATTTAGAGTATGAAGAGCTCGGTTAATTGTCGAATTAGATGCTGCATTTGTTTTATAATTTAGCGCGTGGAATAGCACTGTATGTTGTGTACGTCTCAAAGGTATGTTAAAGTTAATAAGGGATAAAAGTTCAGTACAGTCAATGTCATTGTTTAAAATTCTGTGTATAAATATTGAGTCAGCCACTGCTCGTCTTCGCTGCAATGTTTCAAATGTACACTCAAAATTATTGTTGAATCTGTGGGTAATATATTTTATAAATTTGTTTTGGGTTCGTTCTATACTATTTATGTAAAGTTTATATTGCGGATTCCAAATAGGTGATGCATATCTATATATAAATGGAAGTTATATTTTTGTAAACCAGTCAAATCGCTGTATTTTTTAATTTATGTTCTTGTTATTTTTAATTTTGTTTCTTGCATATATTATTTTTTAATGAAATATTATTTTTATTATTTCTTTCTCATGTTTTCAAACTGTCTGTCACTAAAATTGTACGCATTATAGAAAAAATGAATAAAATACTTTTATAATGTATTGACGCCCCGGTCAGAACTGTCCTTGAGAGGCTATAATGGAATATGATGTTTGTGGCCAGTTATGTCCTTCCGAAGTCTGAAGGGTTAAAGCGTGGGTTCCATATTTTTTTCACAGAATTCGAACAATTCATCAAATTTCAAATTCCTATTCAAATTCTTTTATTACTTCAGTTAAGTGAATTAACTGGCCAATAGAGGAAATATACTAGCTTTAGCTTATTCACCCTGGAGTGATTTTTTGTATATTATGCCAAGTTTGCAAAAACGTTTTGATCGATCGCTATTCATAATGTGCCATATATAGGTGGATTGATGGCTTTATTTTCATATTAGGGTGCTCCCTCTAATATTCGTATTTACACATCTCCCTTTAAAGCCATTTTCTTTTTCTTTTTGAACGCTTACTACGAAGCCTTAACGTTATAAACTTTTGCAACCTAAGGTTACATCATTGCATAAGCAATATTTCTCGCAATTTGCTATTAAAAATAATGAGAAGTAAGTTTTTCAGTTTGTGAAAATGGAAAATAATGGATTCTAACATTTATTTCTTTCAAACTAAAATCGCTTGTTCCCTTGGCGGACAATTGTTATTGATGTAAAAGTTTTAAGGTAAGTTTTTTCTTCTCTTATTTAAATCAAAACTTGAAACTTAGAACCCAAAATAGGTTTCCAGTTCGGGCTGAATGGAAATTTTTTTTAAAAACTATTTTAATATTACTAAGACAAAATGTGGCGTGAAGAAAATCCGTGTTATTGAGGTATTTTTTAACGAAAAAGCTATTGAAATGCAATATTTTCCATTACAGAAATAGTTGTAACTCAATGTAATCTCAGTCTTACTTGTAAAGCTTCTCTAACACGCCGCGGTAGCCTTGGTATAGCTATACGTAAAAAGGAGCCGTATACTGCTCAGGTTAAAATCTTTACTATATATACCGGCCGTATACTGCCGTATTACGGCCGGTAAACGCAGTACGCATGTGCGTGATTATGAGTAACGTTTTCAACTAACCCGCTCATATCGTGCGTGTTTGTAAATGTGCGTGTTAATCATGTTTTCTTTTTTGTATATTTACCAAAATCAATTATTGTGAGGTTATTGGAACCTGCTAACCTTTCTTGTATATCTTTGAAGAAATTTCTGTTATTAGCAGGACAGTTATTTATTTTGTTGATAGCCTGAAAACACTTTCATCGTGATGCAAAATTTTATAAAATGCACGATTTATTTTACTGCCTATAAAAGCAACATATTTTTTACGATTCACTTAATTTTGTTACAGATTTTTTAGACTTTGGAAAGAAGTCTAGAGTTTGTTTTATCGGTAGATTTACATTATAAATCACAGCAAATTAGAGCCAAATTGGGATCAATTGATGGATTATTTGTTGGGTGGAATTGTGGACTAATTTACCGTTTATTGCTAACTAAAGGACCCGGCAATTCATCGCTAATAAATCAATTTCCTCGGGCGTCCACCACTTTCTTTACCATTCAAAACGCCATCAATCCACTCTTAGCCCTAAAAAGAACAAACTTTGAAATTTTTAGCGAAAATAAATTAAAAAATTAAATATACGGGATACAAACAAACGAACATTACTTTTTATTTAAATAAAATGTGGAAAAAGAACATAAAATTATTTCTACTTCCTTTATCCCTCTTTTTTCTTTAGCGTTTTATTCTCCTCTCTGGGTTTTTTCTTTCTTTTTTACGATACTTAATCTCTCATCTTTTCTTGTCTTCGTTGATATTCTTACTTTTTTGGTTAAATTTTACTAAAATTATAATTAATAAAATTTTTGTTAAAATTATGTCCATTCTTGGTTCGCATTTTTCCCTTTCTTTTTTCCTTTCTATTTTTCATTTTCTTTTGGTATTTATTTTTCTTTCTTTTTTATTTTCCTATTTTCCTCTATTTTTTCTATATCATTCTTATTTTTCTTCTGTAATTTCTTTTTTCCTCTTTTTATTTTTTTCTTTTCCTATTCTCCTCTTTTTTTCGATTCCATTCTCATTTTTCTTTTCTACTTTCTTACATTTTTTTTCAAATAGTTTTTATTTTACTTTTATTCATTTTCCTATTTTTCTTCCTTTATGTTTCACTATCCTAATTTCCCACCATTCAAAACTCTCATATCTCTTTTTTTTCCAAAATATCTGACCTTCATCCACATTTTGTTTTTATTTTAATAAAAGAAGATACAATATATTAAAATATTACATAACAATCTTAATGAACTAATTACAATTCCCGGTTAGTCGAGAATTGTTCTGGAGTCTAACTGGGTAGTTAGTCATATTCGTAATTTATTTATTTTTTTATTATTATTAATTACTATTATTTTTTAAATGTTCAATAAGAAATTTCTTGTGTGTATGGGATGAGGTGTATGAGATCATTTGTTTAGTTTTAGATTTATTATTATTGTGTATTTTTCTTATTATTTATATTTTTTTCCTACGTTCTTATTTATTATACATATTCCACGACAAAAGAAAAACATTTAACATTGTACAATAAACATAACCATTAATTAATTACTTAAATAATTTCAGTTTCTTCTCAGGCAAACCTGCCTGTCTCAACACGCGGTCCGCCAAATCAAGTATCCGTATTCGAAATAAAAGGTAAGATTAAAATATTGTATGTTTTAAAACATTACATTAATATATGTTTGATAATAAACAATAACAACATCAAATAAACACGGCTCCGTGGTCGAGGGGTAAGGTTATAATGTTATTTGATTAATTATTGTTATTTCTAATTAATTCATTCAAAATAATATATAAATACACTGTTTTCCAATAAGAGGTGTTATTTTGATATTCAATCGTAAAAGATCAATGGTTTCGTTGATTGTGTGGCACGTAGCGCCGTCTTGTTGAAAGTAAACGTTGTCCAGATCAATACCATCCAATTCCGACCATAAAAAACATTAATCATCTCTCGATAGCGCAATCCATTCACCGTAACTGTTGCTCCAGCCTCATTTTCGAAAAAGTAAGGTGACAATTTTGCTTGTTGACGAAGCCACCGAAGTGGAAATGGGCCTCATCACTCAACATGATTTGCATTTGATTCACTCAAGTGAATTTTAATCATTTCAATGCGTTGTTGAAGCATGTATCGTTCCATTTTTATTAATGGCGTAGTTTCTACTTGTCAAATGTCAAAAAATGACAGCTTCAAAAGTAACATCTACCGAAATAGCGGGCTATTCAAAATAACACCTCTTATTGGAAAACCCTGTAGCATACTTGCGGCATGTTACAGAGTGTAAGATACTCTCAGTATTGCCCTGGTGTAAGACCACCATTTGAAATGAATTGAAATGGCTTGAGCCGTATTTGGTGACCAGATATATGAATAACCAGGTACCCTCACCTTCCTCTTTCACCTCTACTTTCCTCCGTCACTACCTTCAGCCTCACAACATTTATTTATTTATTTATTTATTTATTTACGGACAAATAGTCCATTAACAACATATTAATTACACGAATAAGTTTTATAAACAGAGATGACAGTGAAAGGAGAGCATATATAAATGAGGAGCGAAGACAATAACAATGACAATAATAATATAAAAGTAAGAATGGGAGATAATAATAAGTCAAAGCATGAAGATGGTTCAAAGGGCATTAGAAATTAGACATTGCGTATTGACTGTCGAAAGTCATTTAGGCATATACCACAAAATTCAATGCTTTGACTTGACAGTGAGTTGACAAGTCTCGACATTCTGGACAAAGGAGAATGGTATCCATAACATACCCCAATTGGGGATACCATAGTACTCTCACTGGCTTCAGACGTTTGGGAGAAGTTGGGAATCTTGTGAGGTATTCCCATTTAATTAAATTTGTTGCATTTGCGATTTTTTTTACGAAATTTTCGTGGTGTTCTAATTCGAAGTATACATTCTGTTGTCGTTTTTCAGCTGATGTTTGCTACAAATGGAAGACCGGCGAATGGCCCTCGTGGTTATATAATTCACAAATTCCACTGCGAGAGTCCTTCGAGCAGAAGTTTCTGTACCCTGATGGAGAGAAGCTGAGCAACGATGACATTTGGGACCTCTGCAAGAAGTACCAGCATGTAATCCTGGACCCGGAGTATAACTCACTGCACTGTGAGTCACATAAATATTTATTTAACTCCATTGAAAATAATATTACTCTCAATCGAAAGATGTGAAAAAATTCAGTCGCTTCCAGGAATTTAACCCAAGATGGTCTTTGCTATACCACTGATCTAATCCCACCCTATCCCCTACGGTCACATTTAACTCTATAATACTTCATTAAAGATTTAACCAAAACATGAAATAGTACAAGACACAAAAAAATAAAAAGATAACGGTCACAAATAGGAATTGAACCCAGGATCTCTTTTCTTAGCAAGGCAGGCGTCTTAAAGCACTCTACCATCGGGACCTTTACATAAAACGTCATTTTGTCGATATCATATTCCGAAATGAGAATTAACAATATCATCTAGTATGGCAAAAATTATTTGGAAGATG
The DNA here is from genome assembly GCF_061612785.1 of Hesperophylax consimilis. Lineage (NCBI taxonomy): Eukaryota > Metazoa > Arthropoda > Insecta > Trichoptera > Limnephilidae > Hesperophylax > Hesperophylax consimilis. Next base: position 7,614,781 of record NC_142852.1, read on the forward strand.
ATATTGTTGTGACCGTCAACTTTTTATTATTCTGTGTAAGTACACCACGAATAACCGCTGCATTCATTCCCCTGCGGGATTGGTGAAGTCTACAGAGCGACGCCTGACTGGCACTAGACTGTCTGGCTGACACAAATGTTTCCCTCTGATCCCCTCACCATACGAAAGATGAAGAACCTGTGAAAGATGAAAATACATTGTTTTACTGTTTTTTTTCAGTCGAGTTCTGCTGGTATGCCAAATACGGGTCGTGGAAGAATAATCCCATCAACTACGAAGAGCAAGCCGCTAGAGAATCGCTAATGACACGCTACTTGTATCGGTACGGAAAACGCATCAACCAGCAAATTGTAGAACGACTCTGTCCCAACTACAGAAGGATGAAATGCACTCAGTGTGCTTTGAATAATGGTAATATATTTTAATGCACACATTTGATTTACATAGGAATTACTTTGAAGGTTTGATGTAATATATCATCAACGAACGAATAAGGACTCTTTTGAGGGGAATGAATTATATATTTGAATGTAAAGGGTTTTTTAAGGAAAGGAAGGAGAAACGCATCCACCAAACGTAGCGAACCACATAGGGTGACTACAACGGAGGTGTTGATTATCCAATAAATGGTTCCCGGGGCGACGGTACCAAAACCCGCCCCCCAAATTGTAAATCATTACGCATTATGAGATACTGTTACGAATAATTATAATTATAAATGTGTAATATTGCGTTTGTTGTTCTTAAATCCAATTCTCAATAAAAACATTTGAAATCAGGCCGATAACAATATAATTCCTTGCGTTGATAGCGATAAGGTTAAAATTCCAGCTTAAAACCAGCCGGCTGCTTAGGTTAACGCAGGAAAAAAGTCGCAAAAAGTGTGTTTTATTTGTCAAATTTTGCTTACTGCACTTAGTCCAGGCAACAAATATTACATTAAATATTAATACAAACATAAATTGCCACATTTTAATGCGATCAAATTTTCAAATACAAAACATCTAGATATTAATATCATCGTAGTGTAGAGTCTTGTTTGATATTTATAAGTGTGTGTTTATAGTTTTTTTGCAAAGCTTGTGAAAAAGACAGAATTTATATCTTTTGAGCTTGAATAGTAAGAATGTATTTGCAATAATTCGGTGTATTTGGAATGATTTTATGAGTTTTGTTGCAGAGAAAATGTGTTATTACGCTCGTTATGGGCGCTGGAAGACGACAGTACCAGATTGCAAGACGATTCGCCGTTTCTTTTACCTTGGCAAAAAGAAGATCGGTCTACTAGAACTGATTAAGAAGTGCCCGAACTACTTCGACAAGCACTGCAAAAAGATCTACTATCCGGACTGCTCTAACCACACTACCCAGAAAACCACAACTTCGGTACATACACCCTCCCCGTCCCCTCACTCTCCATCGCCCCCTACACCATCTGGAGCTCCGCCATCTGGTCCATCTCCATCTGGACCATCAACATCCGGACCAACTCCATCTGGACCTCCACCACCGGGACCAAGCCCATCTGGACCACCACCTAGTGGACCTTCTCCGTCTGGACCACCACCATCCGGACCATCTCCATCTGGACCACCACCTAGTGGACCTTCTCCATCTGGACCACCACCATCCGGACCTTCTCCATCTGGCCCACAACCTAGTGGACCTTCTCCATCTGGCCCACCACCATCTGGACCTTCTCCATCTGGACCACCACCATCCGGACCATCTCCATCTGGACCTCCACCATCCGGACCAAGCCCATCTGGACCACCACCATCCGGACCTTCTCCGTCTGGCCCACCACCTAGTGGACCTTCTCCATCTGGCCCACCACCATCTGGACCTTCTCCATCTGGACCACCACCATCCGGACCATCTCCATCTGGACCTCAACCATCCGGACCAAGCCCATCTGGACCACCACCAAGTGGACCTTCTCCATCTGGCCCACCACCATCTGGACCTTCTCCATCTGGACCACCACCATCCGGACCTTCTCCATCTGGACCACCACCATCTGGACCACCACCATCCGGACCTTCTCCATCTGGACCACCACCATCCGGACCATCTCCATCTGGACCTCCACCATCCGGACCAAGCCCATCTGGACCACCACCATCCGGACCTTCTCCGTCTGGCCCACCACCTAGTGGACCTTCTCCATCTGGCCCACCACCATCTGGACCTTCCCCATCTGGACCACCACCATCTGGACCTTCTCCATCTGGACCACCACCTAGTGGACCTTCTCCATCTGGACCACCACCATCCGGACCAAGCCCATCTGGACCACCACCTAGTGGACCTTCTCCATCTGGACCATCACCATCAGGGCCTTCTCCATCTGGACCACCACCATCCGGACCTTCTCCATCTGGCCCACCACCTAGTGGACCTTCTCCATCTGGCCCACCACCATCTGGACCTTCTCCATCTGGCCCACCACCATCTGGACCTTCTCCATCTGGACCACCACCATCTGGGCCTTCTCCATCTGGCCCACCACCATCTGGACCTTCTCCATCTGGACCACCACCATCCGGACCATCTCCATCGGGACCTCCACCATCCGGACCAAGCCCATCTGGACCACCACCATCCGGACCAAGCCCATCTGGACCACCACCATCCGGACCAAGCCCATCTGGACCTCCACCATCCGGACCAAGCCCATCTGGACCGCCACCTAGTGGACCATCTCCATCTGGACCTCCACCATCCGGACCTTCTCCATCTGGACCACCACCATCCGGACCATCTCCATCTGGACCACCACCATCCGGACCAAGCCCATCTGGACCACCACCTAGTGGACCTTCTCCATCTGGACCACCACCATCTGGACCTTCTCCATCTGGACCACCACCATCCGGACCTTCTCCATCTGGACCACCACCATCCGGACCATCTCCATCGGGACCTCCACCATCCGGACCTAGCCCATCTGGCCCACCACCTAGTGGACCTTCTCCATCTGGCCCACCACCATCTGGACCTTCTCCATCTGGACCACCACCATCTGGACCTTCTCCATCTGGACCACCACCATCCGGACCTTCTCCATCTGGACCACCACCATCCGGACCATCTCCATCTGGACCTCCACCATCCGGACCAAGCCCATCTGGACCACCACCATCCGGACCATCTCCATCTGGACCTCCACCATCCGGACCAAGCCCATCTGGACCACCACCATCCGGACCAATCCCATCTGGACCACCACCATCCGGACCAAGCCCATCTGGACCGCCACCTAGTGGACCATCTCCATCTGGACCTCCACCATCCGGACCAAGCCCATCTGGACCGCCACCTAGTGGACCATCTCCATCTGGACCTCCACCATCTGGACCTTCTCCATCTGGACCACCACCATCCGGACCTTCTCCATCTGGACCACCACCATCCGGACCATCTCCATCTGGACCACCACCATCCGGACCAAGCCCATCTGGACCACCACCTAGTGGACCTTCTCCATCTGGACCACCACCATCTGGACCTTCTCCATCTGGACCACCACCATCCGGACCTTCTCCATCTGGACCACCACCATCCGGACCATCTCCATCGGGACCTCCACCATCCGGACCTAGCCCATCTGGCCCACCACCTAGTGGACCTTCTCCATCTGGCCCACCACCATCTGGACCTTCTCCATCTGGACCACCACCATCTGGACCTTCTCCATCTGGACCACCACCATCCGGACCTTCTCCATCTGGCCCACCACCATCTGGACCTTCTCCATCTGGACCACCACCATCCGGACCTTCTCCATCTGGACCACCACCATCCGGACCATCTCCATCGGGACCACCACCATCCGGACCATCTCCATCGGGACCTCCACCATCCGGACCAAGCCCATCTGGACCACCACCATCCGGACCAAGCCCATCTGGACCACCACCATCCGGACCTTCTCCATCTGGACCACCACCATCCGGACCATCTCCATCGGGACCTCCACCATCCGGACCAAGCCCATCTGGACCACCACCATCCGGACCAAGCCCATCTGGACCACCACCATCCGGACCAACCCCATCTGGACCGCCACCTAGTGGACCATCTCCATCTGGACCGCCACCATCCGGACCAAGCCCATCTGGACTGCCACCTAGTGGACCATCTCCATCTGGACCTCCACCATCCGGACCTTCTCCATCTGGACCTCCACCATCCGGACCAAGCCCATCTGGACCACCACCTAGTGGACCTTCTCCATCTGGACCACCACCATCTGGGCCTTCTCCATCTGGATCACCACCATCCGGACCTTCTCCATCTGGCCCACCACCATCTGGACCTTCTCCATCTGGACCACCACCATCCGGACCTTCTCCATCTGGACCACCACCATCCGGACCATCTCCATCGGGACCTCCACCATCCGGACCAAGCCCATCTGGACCACCACCATCCGGACCAAGCCCATCTGGACCACCACCATCCGGACCAAGCCCATCTGGACCACCACCTAGTGGACCATCTCCATCTGGACCTCCACCATCCGGACCAAGCCCATCTGGACCGCCACCTAGTGGACCTTCTCCATCTGGACTACCACCATCTGGGCCTTCTCCATCTGGACCACCACCATCCGGACCTTCTCCATCTGGCCCACCACCTAGTGGACCTTCTCCATCTGGCCCACCACCATCTGGACCTTCTCCATCTGGACCACCACCATCCGGACCTTCTCCATCTGGACCACCACCATCCGGACCATCTCCATCGGGACCTCCACCATCCGGACCAAGCCCATCTGGACCACCACCATCCGGACCAAGCCCATCTGGACCACCACCATCCGGACCAAGCCCATCTGGACCGCCGCCTAGTGGACCATCTCCATCTGGACCTCCACCATCCGGACCAAGCCCATCTGGACCGCCACCTAGTGGACCTTCTCCATCTGGCCCACCACCATCTGGACCTTCTCCATCTGGACCACCACCATCTGGACCTTCTCCATCTGGACCACCAACATCCGGACCTTCTCCATCTGGACCTCCACCATCCGGACCAAGCCCATCTGGACCACCACCTAGTGGACCTTCTCCATCTGGACCACCACCATCTGGGCCTTCTCCATCTGGACCACCACCATCCGGACCTTCTCCATCTGGCCCACCACCTAGTGGACCTTCTCCATCTGGCCCACCACCATCTGGACCTTCTCCATCTGGACCACCACCATCCGGACCTTCTCCATCTGGACCACCACCATCCGGACCTTCTCCATCTGGACCACCACCATCCGGACCTTCTCCATCTGGACCTCCACCATCCGGACCAAGCCCATCTGGACCACCACCTAGTGGACCTTCTCCATCTGGACCACCACCATCTGGGCCTTCTCCATCTGGACCACCACCATCCGGACCTTCTCCATCTGGCCCACCACCTAGTGGACCTTCTCCATCTGGCCCACCACCATCTGGACCTTCTCCATCTGGACCACCACCATCCGGACCTTCTCCATCTGGACCACCACCATCCGGACCTTCTCCATCTGGACCACCACCATCCGGACCTTCTCCATCTGGACCTCCACCATCCGGACCAAGCCCATCTGGACCACCACCTAGTGGACCTTCTCCATCTGGACCACCACCATCTGGGCCTTCTCCATCTGGACCACCACCATCCGGACCTTCTCCATCTGGCCCACCACCTAGTGGACCTTCTCCATCTGGCCCACCACCATCTGGACCTTCTCCATCTGGACCACCACCATCCGGACCTTCTCCATCTGGACCACCACCATCTGGACCTTCTCCATCTGGACCACCACCATCCGGACCTTCTCCATCTGGACCACCACCATCCGGACCATCTCCATCGGGACCTCCACCATCCGGACCAAGCCCATCTGGACCACCACCATCCGGACCAAGCCCATCTGGACCACCACCATCCGGACCAAGCCCATCTGGACCGCCGCCTAGTGGACCATCTCCATCTGGACCTCCACCATCCGGACCAAGCCCATCTGGACCGCCACCTAGTGGACCTTCTCCATCTGGCCCACCACCATCTGGACCTTCTCCATCTGGACCACCACCATCTGGACCTTCTCCATCTGGACCACCAACATCCGGACCTTCTCCATCTGGACCTCCACCATCCGGACCAAGCCCATCTGGACCACCACCTAGTGGACCTTCTCCATCTGGACCACCACCATCTGGGCCTTCTCCATCTGGACCACCACCATCCGGACCTTCTCCATCTGGCCCACCACCTAGTGGACCTTCTCCATCTGGCCCACCACCATCTGGACCTTCTCCATCTGGACCACCACCATCCGGACCTTCTCCATCTGGACCACCACCATCCGGACCTTCTCCATCTGGACCACCACCATCCGGACCTTCTCCATCTGGACCTCCACCATCCGGACCAAGCCCATCTGGACCACCACCTAGTGGACCTTCTCCATCTGGACCACCACCATCTGGGCCTTCTCCATCTGGACCACCACCATCCGGACCTTCTCCATCTGGCCCACCACCTAGTGGACCTTCTCCATCTGGCCCACCACCATCTGGACCTTCTCCATCTGGACCACCACCATCCGGACCTTCTCCATCTGGACCACCACCATCCGGACCTTCTCCATCTGGACCACCACCATCCGGACCTTCTCCATCTGGCCCACCACCTAGTGGACCTTCTCCATCTGGCCCACCACCATCTGGACCTTCTCCATCTGGACCACCACCATCCGGACCTTCTCCATCTGGACCACCACCATCCGGACCTTCTCCATCTGGACCACCACCATCCGGACCTTCTCCATCTGGACCTCCACCATCCGGACCAAGCCCATCTGGACCACCACCTAGTGGACCTTCTCCATCTGGACCACCACCATCTGGGCCTTCTCCATCTGGACCACCACCATCCGGACCTTCTCCATCTGGCCCACCACCTAGTGGACCTTCTCCATCTGGCCCACCACCATCTGGACCTTCTCCATCTGGACCACCACCATCCGGACCTTCTCCATCTGGACCTCCACCATCCGGACCAAGCCCATCTGGACCGCCACCTAGTGGACCTTCTCCATCTGGCCCACCACCATCTGGACCTTCTCCATCTGGACCACCACCATCTGGACCTTCTCCATCTGGACCACCAACATCCGGACCTTCTCCATCTGGACCTCCACCATCCGGACCAAGCCCATCTGGACCACCACCTAGTGGACCTTCTCCATCTGGACCACCACCATCTGGGCCTTCTCCATCTGGACCACCACCATCCGGACCTTCTCCATCTGGCCCACCACCTAGTGGACCTTCTCCATCTGGCCCACCACCATCTGGACCTTCTCCATCTGGACCACCACCATCCGGACCTTCTCCATCTGGACCACCACCATCCGGACCTTCTCCATCTGGACCACCACCATCCGGACCTTCTCCATCTGGACCTCCACCATCCGGACCAAGCCCATCTGGACCACCACCTAGTGGACCTTCTCCATCTGGACCACCACCATCTGGGCCTTCTCCATCTGGACCACCACCATCCGGACCTTCTCCATCTGGCCCACCACCTAGTGGACCTTCTCCATCTGGCCCACCACCATCTGGACCTTCTCCATCTGGACCACCACCATCCGGACCTTCTCCATCTGGACCACCACCATCTGGACCTTCTCCATCTGGACCACCACCATCCGGACCTTCTCCATCTGGACCTCCACCATCCGGACCAAGCCCATCTGGACCACCACCTAGTGGACCTTCTCCATCTGGCCCACCACCATCTGGACCTTCTCCATCTGGACCACCTCCATCCGGACCTTCTCCATCTGGACCTCCACCATCCGGACCAAGCCCATCTGGACCACCACCATCCGGACCAAGCCCATCTGGACCGCCACCTAGTGGACCATCTCCATCTGGACCTCCACCATCCGGACCAAGCCCATCTGGACCGCCACCTAGTGGACCATCTCCATCTGGACCTCCACCATCCGGACCTTCTCCATCTGGACCTCCACCATCCGGACCAAGCCCATCTGGACCACCACCATCCGGACCAAGCCCATCTGGACCGCCACCTAGTGGACCATCTCCATCTGGACCTCCACCATCCGGACCAAGCCCATCTGGCCCACCACCATCTGTACCTTCTCCGTCTGGTCCACCACCATCAGAACCTTCACCAAGTGGCCCACCACCAAGTGGTAAATTTCTCTTTATAACTATAAAAACAAATGTCCTCAAATTTTTGCTGTGAATTTTCTGTAATTATTATACAATCTTACAAAACTAATACAAGATCTATTAGGTCTAGTACAGCCGATCGGTTTAGCCGTACGTCAATATGATTTCGACTGACTTCATTATTTTTCATTATCATTTTGTGCCAATTACGTTTGATTTCTTCAGACGCGCAGAGACGAATTTCGTTCGTCTGAAAAGTTGTGAATAAAAACATCATTATCTTATTAACTCCCCAGTATGTGCCAAATAGAAAATATGGACGGTCAATTTTCAGGAAAATGAACTTATATTTTTGCTGTCTCTCAGAAATGAAATTTGTTTACCTAAAGCGAGGACTCCACAAACAATATGTCAAACATTACCTCACAACTTTCTGTTCTCATCCACATTCCGTCTCCTACCTTTGTTGAAATATTGGGGCTTGATGGACGTGGCCACATACACTTTTTCATTATTTTGCAGATGTTTGATGAGGAAAACGTGTGTTCTATCAGTTTTTCGCGGAAATATGAGTTTTGACGAGGAAGATATTTTCGCAGTTTTAGCAATTATTGCATCACGAAGAAAACACAGATCTCTGGTTCGATCGTTACTTGCAATTTTCATTTTTGTACCAGGTATCAAAAATGTGACAGATTTGAATTAGGTTATAACTTCTGCGTTTCGAAAACTGATTTTGAAGAATTTGTTTTATTTATTCGGCCAGATATTAAAAAAAAAACAACAACAACGCAGGGAAGTGACGTCATTTCACTAGAAATTCTACTTTTAATTTGAATACACGCACAAGAGTCCCAACTTACTGAGAGTATCTTCCACTATTACCACATTCACCAATTATTTTAAATGAATAAATTTTGAAACAATAACATTTAATCAAATTATTATTTTTATTCGTACGCCGCGATTTAATTCCGCGACCTCCGGCTTGCTAGTCGATTGTCTTATCCCTCAACCACAGAGGCCATGGTCTCACACTACGATTACTCGCAACTTGAGATTCAAATACAAGCATGATGTACCAATTGAGAATTTCGAATCAGCAGCTTTCAAAAATTGTTTCGGAGGTTTTTTGGGATCTTTAAAAAAGACTTTATTGTGAATTCATGTACGAAAAAATTATCCACTCCGACATTATTTATTTACAATTTATTAAACTCATAAATATTAGCGTTGCTTGGTGCACATAACCTCAAAAATTCGTACGATATATGTTCTTCTTCTTTCATATGGTGGAGGGGTCAGAGGGGGACATCTTGATCTGCGAGCCATTCTAGGGCCTCAGGCGTCGCCATATGAACCTCATCAATCCCGCCGGGGAATGAATAGAGCGGGTATCAAGTATCTGTTTAAAATGAAATAATCCCCTTCCCTGCGTTTCCTGTTTTAAATGTGCAGAGAATGTTTTCCATTAGCCACTGAAAACACAAACATTGTGTTTTCGAACAAAAATGCTGATGAGAACGTCCCCTTTCAGAAGGATTTAGGAAATGTTCGTCGTAATGTTTGAAATAATGCTGTGGAAACGATCGCTGGAGATAGGAGGAATTACATAGTTATCTTGCACCGATTTACCAAAACCTGTATAGTCCAGTCAGTACAAATTATAAAGCCCTTTGCCTTTCAAAAGGTGGTCTAAAAGATATGTTGATTTTATATAAAATTAATAAGAATATTTTGATGATTTATGTAGCGCTGTTTTTGTGCAAAATCACCTCAAGGATGCTGTATAAATGTGTTATACATTACTACAATGTTATTACAACTATAGACTAGTCAATCTATTTTCAATTTATTATTTTAATTTATCAGATTGCATCCACCGGTTCGTAAATCACTTATACAAAGCTATATTTACAATGCATTTGATTGATCAACTTGATGCTAAAATGTACGTATGTTATAATTATTATTTATTTCTATTTTGTACAGGCAGACAGTATACAGTAAAGGAAAAGCAAATTTTATGCTTGCCGTTACTACAGTACAAGGTTTTGATCAGAATTGACTATTCTAAATGTGATTCATCCCTCGATATAGACAGATTTCAAATAATGTAAATCCAATAAGAAAAATGTGATATAGGCTACACAAGAATGCTACTCTCAGGCAGGTAAATTAATTTTATAGTATGAGAGTTTAAATCATCTTAGAGAATTAATGCATCTTAGATACGGGGGGAATTTATTTCAAGCCTTCGGCCCAGAGCTCCAAAAGCGCGATCACCAAACTTAGTATTTGTCTTGCGTTTAGTCTGCCTACAACTGCTGATGTTGCTAATCTAAGAGTTGACTGCCTCAGACCAGTGTTTTCCGGGACGCATAGTTCAGAGATGTAAAGTGGGCAGTGCCGTTTTAAACTAGGCCTGGGCCCTTGGGCACACAAGAATTTGGGGCCCTTTTGGAAAGTAAAAAAGCAAATTATAATACCATTTTGTCATGGGTCGGGCCTGATGGGGCCCCCTTCCCTTCCCTTTCCCTAACAAAGCACCACTTTGAATTTTAAATTGAATGTTTTTTGGATTAATTTTGAGCTATCATATATTTTATTGACCGAAACACATTCCTAAAACAATAAAATATGTACCAAAACAACATTAATTGCGTTAATTTGATAAATTGATAGGTTTTACGATGTTTTCGTCAAGTATCACGCATCAGATTTGCATCGCGACAAATTTGACATTTCGATTCCAAAGATAAATTATTTAAAAATATTCTGGTGTTGCCAGGTGAAAGAAACTAGTGGCTATATCATCAATGATGTTGGCGCAAGCGATTCTGACCTTGTTCTTTATACAAATTCTGTACACAGAAGGGTCAAAATCGCATTCTAATTTTTTTCCGCGCGCATGCGCACACACCGCCCGCATTATCGCGTTTCGCGAGAGAAATTGTCAGTCCTTCGGGGCCCCCTGAGAATGGGGGCCCTGGGCACGGGCCCCGTGTGCCCTTATGGTGAAGACGGTATTGAGAGTAGGGCCATTTCATTGATGGATTTAAAAACACTCCAGCACAATTTGTACTGGATTCTTTCAGGGCATCTGAGCCAGTGAAGGTTACGAAGGTGTTCTGAAATGTGCCAATATTTGGAAACCCCGGTTATGAGCCGTGCTGCTGCATTAAAGACTGATCGAAGTTTGTCAATTTGATATTTTGGAAGGTTGGATAAATGCCGCCGCAGTAATCGAGAAATGAGACTACGTAAGAGTTGATAGTAGCTTTGTTGCCTCTGTAGGAAGGTTGTAAAGGTTGGTGCCATTAATTAAGGCGATGCCTTATGTCGTGTAATATTTTGTATCGAGCCGCTATCAATAACACACCTTACGTAGATGGCGATAAGGCTTAAATTCCCGCTTAACACCATCCACCTGTTTTGATTTATGCAAGAAAAAAACATGGCCAAAAAGTGCCTTTTATTTTATTTTGTGAATGTTCATGCACAAATATTTAAATGTTTTTCGATCATTTTATAAATAACTTAATTCGCCACAATATACAAAAAAATCATAACCGAATTTGGGTTCGTAAGTAGGGGATTTTGAACTTTGAGCAGTTTTCTTAGGCCTTATACATTATTTTTTTCTGGGCTTATAAAAAGACGTATCTAATTAAATTGTATTAAGTTGTATTAAATTTGAAAAATTTATCTTCTATTCGTTTGCATTTGACAACTTTATCTTAAGATCAACCGTTGAGGATGTATTTAAAAAAAATCATTTTTTGTCACCTTTCATACAAAATGGCAACCTTAGCAGAGGTCACCAAGTGTATAAACCTTAATTTTTTTTTTTAGGGTACCAATATTAACAATATAAAATAATAATATCTTATAAACCACCTTTACTGAAAACCTCTACTGACAGGACTAATATTGGTAGTGCAAATCGACATACGCTTGCAATAATGGTGCATCTGTGTGTAAATTTTCGTCAGACGGCAACGTAAAAGTTAAAAATACTACTTGATTGACAATCTCGAATAGAAATAATAACATTAATACATTGGCAGTTTGCATGTACTTTTTGAAACAAAAAATGGAGCTAATTAGTTCATGATGCCTTTAATTATGACTTACAGCCCAGTTATTCTTGACGAAAAATAGATCCTGACTGGAACAAATTAGGATAAAGCTGAATTTTAGCAAGTGAATAGTACATACTACGCGGAGTATTTTCATTTAAGTCCGCATTCCTCCCCCGCTTGCTTCCCTCCTGTGTCCACCCAAATATGAAAATTGTGGCGCTCTACTAAAACGACTATATCTCCACAAACTAAAACACAAATCGGAGAAAAAAATCACCCGGTAAACTAGTTACAAAACTGCCTAAAATTCTAATCTAAAAGCTTGCCAAATACTTTTGTGTTCAATTATTTGTTTTGATTTCACCACAAATAATTGTAATATATTCCAACAAATCATCGGCCATACAATTTCAAATTGTGTGACATTTTAAGTATGTTTTTACATGAAACGAAAAAAATAGAAGAAACAATAGCCGAAAAAAATTGTGTTAAACAATTTTTTTTTTTTTCAAAACAGGACCTACACCATCTGGCCCACCACCTAGTGGACCTTCGCCATCCGGACCTCCACCATCAGGACCTCCACCAAGCGGACCTTCACCATCTGGCCCACCACCTAGTGGACCTTCACCATCCGGACCTCCACCAAGTGGACCTTCACCATCTGGCCCACCACCTAGTGGACCTTCGCCATCCGGACCTCCACCATCAGGACCTCCACCAAGCGGACCTTCACCATCTGGCCCACCACCTAGTGGACCTTCACCATCCGGACCTCCACCAAGTGGACCTTCACCATCTGGCCCACCACCTAGTGGACCTTCACCATCCGGACCTCCACCAAGTGGACCTTCACCATCTGGCCCACCACCTAGTGGACCTTCACCATCCGGACCTCCACCATCAGGACCTCCACCAAGCGGACCTTCACCATCTGGCCCACCACCTAGTGGACCTTCGCCATCCGGACCTCCACCATCAGGACCTCCACCAAGCGGACCTTCACCATCTGGCCCACCACCTAGTGGACCTTCGCCATCCGGACCTCCACCATCAGGACCTCCACCAAGCGGACCTTCACCATCTGGCCCACCACCTAGTGGACCTTCACCATCCGGACCTCCACCAAGTGGACCTTCACCATCTGGCCCACCACCTAGTGGACCTTCGCCATCCGGACCTCCACCATCAGGACCTCCACCAAGCGGACCTTCACCATCTGGCCCACCACCTAGTGGACCTTCGCCATCCGGACCTCCACCATCAGGACCTCCACCAAGCGGACCTTCACCATCTGGCCCACCACCTAGTGGACCTTCGCCATCCGGACCTCCACCATCAGGACCTCCACCAAGCGGACCTTCACCATCTGGCCCACCACCTAGTGGACCTTCACCATCCGGACCTCCACCAAGTGGACCTTCACCATCTGGCCCACCACCTAGTGGACCTTCGCCATCCGGACCTCCACCATCAGGACCTCCACCAAGCGGACCTTCACCATCTGGCCCACCACCTAGTGGACCTTCACCATCCGGACCTCCACCAAGTGGACCTTCACCATCTGGCCCACCACCTAGTGCACCTTCACCATCCGGACCTCCACCAAGTGGACCTTCACCATCTGGCCCACCACCTAGTGGACCTTCACCATCCGGACCTCCACCAAGTGGACCTTCACCATCTGGCCCACCACCTAGTGGACCTTCGCCATCCGGACCTCCACCAAGTGGACCTTCACCATCTGGCCCACCACCTAGTGCACCTTCACCATCCGGACCTCCACCAAGTGGACCTTCACCATCTGGCCCACCACCTAGTGGACCTTCACCATCCGGATCTCCACCAAGTGGACCTTCACCATCTGGCCCACCACCTAGTGGACCTTCGCCATCCGGACCTCCACCATCAGGACCTCCACCAAGTGGACCTTCACCATCTGGCCCACCACCTAGTGGACCTTCACCATCCGGATCTCCACCAAGTGGACCTTCACCATCTGGCCCACCACCTAGTGGACCTTCGCCATCCGGACCTCCACCAAGTGGACCTTCACCATCTGGCCCACCACCTAGTGCACCTTCACCATCCGGACCTCCACCAAGTGGACCTTCACCATCTGGCCCACCACCTAGTGGACCTTCACCATCCGGATCTCCACCAAGTGGACCTTCACCATCTGGCCCACCACCTAGTGGACCTTCGCCATCCGGACCTCCACCATCAGGACCTCCACCAAGTGGACCTTCACCATCTGGCCCACCACCTAGTGGACCTTCACCATCCGGACCTCCACCAAGTGGACCTTCACCATCTGGCCCACCACCTAGTGCACCTTCACCATCCGGACCTCCACCAAGTGGACCTTCACCATCTGGCCCACCACCTAGTGGACCTTCACCATCCGGATCTCCACCAAGTGGACCTTCACCATCTGGCCCACCACCTAGTGGACCTTCGCCATCCGGACCTCCACCATCAGGACCTCCACCAAGTGGACCTTCACCATCTGGCCCACCACCTAGTGGACCTTCACCATCCGGATCTCCACCAAGTGGACCTTCACCATCTGGCCCACCACCTAGTGGACCTTCACCATCCGGACCTCCACCAAGTGGACCTTCACCATCTGGCCCACCACCTAGTGGACCTTCGCCATCCGGACCTCCACCATCAGGACCTCCACCAAGCGGACCTCCACCATCAGGACCTCCACCAAGTGCACCTTCACCATCCGGACCACCACCATCAGGACCTCCACCAAGTGGACCTTCACCATCCGGACCACCACCGCCTGGACCATCTCCGTCTGGCCCGCCACCAAGCGCACCTCCTCCATTCGGACCTCCACCTAGTGGACCTAGTGGACCTCCACCAAGTGGCCCACCACCAAGCGGTAATAATATGTCTTTTTAATGGCAGCTCCACGAAGCGTAAAATAATATTTCTGGCGTGAGAGGAATAAGGTAACAGGATTTCTGCCGACACAATCGACAGATTCTGCCCTCTTTTAAATAAATCCTATTGATTCTATCTTCTAGTAAATAAATCCTATTGATTCTGCCCTCTAGTAATTAAATCCTACTGATTCTGCCCTCCAGTGAATAAATCCTATTGATTCTACCTTCTTGTTAATAAATCCTTTCGATTCTGCCCTCTAGTAAATAAATCCTATTGATTCTGCCCTCTAGTTAATAAATCATACTGATTCTGCCCTCTGATAATTAAAAATTCCAAAATAAGTATGTTTTCCATGTGCGTGTTTGTGTATCTTTTGCAGATTCTTGTAAGTTATTTGTACTATCCCGGTTTTTAGGCCAAAAGTCTTATTTATTCCCCTATTAATTTAATTCCCTGTATTCTTGATATTTAAATGTACTGTTATCATTGGAACCCCATTCCTGTCATTGTAACCAGCTTTTTTCGCTACCTTAGCCTCCTCGTGGTCAATTCCTGCAATCACCGTAAGCTTAGTGCAATCCCTCTCCCCATTTATAAAGTATTTCATGTAAGCAGCCTGCCACCCTTATACTGGATCCCAACTACAGAAGTTAGTTCTTGTAGATTATTACATCTTGTATTTCAACAAATTTGCCATAATTACGTTATTTTCAAAGACAATTTTTTGGTTCATTGATAATTAACCAGAAAACTTTAAAAAAATTATTTTAACTTCATGAGAGATATAAAGACAATAAAAAAAATCTTTGTTAAGGCTCTTTAAAAAAACATTACTTGATTTAAGTTGAATTTCTACTGGAGGCAATTATTTAAGTAGCTCATATGCACATTTTAATAATTTAGAGTATTTCCATTTCTAAAAACATAACGTTGATTGATAAAAATACCTAGAACTTGAAACACTCTTTTACCAACTTCGACCACATATTTAATGGTTTCTTGTAGAAATTAAGTTGAAACCAAGTGCTATTTACATATGTTTGTATTTCGTGAAGCGGAATTCGACAAGTTTTAGTATAATTGTTGTCAGAAGTTGTAATTATCGCTAGCGTGACCTCAAAAATGAAACAATGCTAATTTTTTTTGGTATCAAATTGATAAGGAGACCAATTTTAAATAACCTTTAAAAATGATTATTAACTTACTGTTGTTTTAAAAAAAAACCAATAACTGACCGCGTTGAAGCAAGGTTCGGTTACGTTTTTAAGATATTTATTAATATTTTACACAAAATACAAAACATATTAACAATTTTTATAACAATAGAAGCAGAAAAGAATCAGAAGATATTTCAAATATATTGCTGATATAAAAATTATAGAAATATATTAATATTTGTCCTGACAGAAAAACAAAAAATAACAGCAAAATATCAATAAACTTTGCCATACCTATAAGTAAATATCAAAGTTATAACTCTAAAGATAACTTGTAGTGATTGCTTTGAACTATTCGTACAACGTTGCATTCGAATACCACGGCAAACCCTTAAACAGAATAGTCCACAAATGAGGCCAGTCTAGCATTGTGTTCCGGGTGGTCTATTCCAGAAACCATTTAATCAGTAACATTCCTATTATCTTTCATTTCTTCACAGGTAAAAATAATAAATGTCTTCATACACACTATGACAACAAAATGTCAATTCTGAATTTAATCTTGATGGTTTTTTCAAGTATCTCCAAACCAGGAAATTTTTCAGTTAAAAAGAGAATCGTGCTGCAAAATATTACTTTCCGTTTAAAAAAAATAGTTTTATATATATAGATAAAATAAACTAATTTCCTTCCTCCCAAATTAACGGTAGTTTTCTTTTCCTTTGTTAATACAATTGAACGAAATTATTATTTATTTAACTGATAACGGATTCACAACAAAACGTAGTAAAATGTTTTTCATTTGATAAAAGAGCGAGCATGAGAAGACATTATTAATTGAAATAACCCGTCTAATTGAAGCTTACGTGCATATTTTGAAAACCTTTATAGCAGCTTTATATTGACACAGAATTCGCTGGTTTTTCTACTTGCACAAGGTGACCCCTGCGGCACTATACAGACTCAAAGACGTACTAGTATTACCCCCCCCCCATCATACGATAGAAGAAGAAGTATAATTCTAATGTGCCATTATTTTTGCAGGACCTTCCTCAAGTGGCCCACCACCATCAGGACCATCTCCATCTGGACCATCACCATCCGGACCTTCTCCGTCTGGACCTCCACCATCCGGACCATCTCAATCTGGACCACCACCTAGTGGACCTTCTCCATCTGGACCTCCACCATCCGGACCTTCTCCGTCTGGACCTCCACCATCCGGACCATCTCCATCTGGACCACCACCTAGTGGACCTTCTCCATCTGGACCCCCACCATCCGGACCTTCTCCGTCTGGACCTCCACCATCTGGACCTTCTCCGTCTGGACCACCACCATCTGCACCAAGTCCATCTGGCCCACCACCATCCGGACCATCTCCATCTGGACCTCCACCATCCGGACCATCTCCATCTGGACCACCACCTAGTGGACCATCTCCATCTGGACCACCACCATCCGGACCAAGCCCATCTGGACCACCACCTAGTGGACCATCTCCATCTGGACCTCCACCATCCGGACCATCTCCATCTGGACCTCCACCATCCGGACCATCTCCATCTGGACCACCACCTAGTGGACCATCTCCATCTGGACCCCCACCAAGTGGTCCATCTCCATCTGGACCACCACCTAGTGGACCATCTCCATCTGGACCTCCACCATCCGGACCATCTCCATCTGGACCACCACCTAGTGGACCTTCTCCATCTGGACCTCCACCATCCGGACCATCTCCATCTGGACCTCCACCATCCGGACCATCTCCATCTGGCCCACCTCCTAGTGGACCTTCTCCATCTGGACCTCCACCATCCGGACCATCTCCATCTGGACAACCACCTAGTGGACCTTCTCCATCCGGACCCCCACCATCCGGACCTTCTCCGTCTGGCCCTCCACCATCCGGACCTTCTCCGTCTGGACCTCCACCATCCGGACCATCTCCATCTGGACCACCACCTAGTGGACCTTCTCCATCTGGACCCCCACCATCCGGACCTTCTCCGTCTGGACCTCCACCATCCGGACCATCTCCATCTGGACCTCCACCATCCGGACCATCTCCATCTGGACCACCACCTAGTGGACCATCTCCATCTGGACCACCACCTAGTGGACCATCTCCATCTGGACCTCCACCATCCGGACCATCTCCATCTGGACCACCACCATCCGGACCATCTCCATCTGGACCACCACCTAGTGGACCTTCTCCATCTGGACCTCCACCATCCGGACCATCTCCATCTGGACCACCACCTAGTGGACCATCTCCATCTGGACCACCACCATCCGGACCAAGCCCATCTGGACCACCACCATCCGGACCATCTCCATCTGGACCACCACCTAGTGGACCTTCTCCATCTGGACCTCCACCATCCGGACCATCTCCATCTGGACCACCACCTAGTGGACCATCTCCATCTGGACCACCACCATCCGGACCAAGCCCATCTGGACCACCACCTAGTGGACCATCTCCGTCTGGACCTCCACCATCCGGACCATCTCCATCTGGACCTCCACCATCCGGACCATCTCCATCTGGACCACCACCATCCGGACCATCTTCATCTGGACCACCACCTAGTGGACCTTCTCCATCTGGACCTCCACCATCCGGACCATCTCCATCTGGACCACCACCTAGCGGACCATCTCCATCTGGACCACCACCATCCGGACCAAGCCCATCTGGACCACCACCTAGTGGACCATCTCCATCTGGACCTCCACCATCCGGACCATCTCCATCTGGACCACCACCTAGTGGACCATCTCCATCTGGACCACCACCTAGTGGACCATCTCCATCTGGACCTCCACCATCCGGACCATCTCCATCTGGACCACCACCATCCGGACCATCTCCATCTGGACCACCACCTAGTGGACCTTCTCCATCTGGACCTCCACCATCCGGACCATCTCCATCTGGCCCACCTCCTAGTGGACCTTCTCCATCTGGACCACCACCAAGTGGACCATCTCCATCTGGACCTCCACCATCCGGACCAAGCCCATCTGGCCCACCACCATCTGGACCTTCTCCATCTGGAACACCACCATCCGGACCAAGCCCATCTGGTCCACCACCATCTGGACCTTCTCCATCTGGACCACCACCTAGTGGACCATCTCCTTCAGGCCCACCTCCTAGTGGACCTTCTCCATCTGGACCTCCACCATCCGGACCATCTCCATCTGGACCACCAAGTGGTCCATCTCCATCTGGACCACCACCTAGTGGACCATCTCCATCTGGACCTCCACCATCCGGACCATCTCCATCTGGACCACCACCTAGTGGACCTTCTCCATCTGGACCTCCACCATCCGGACCATCTCCATCTGGGCCTCCACCATCCGGACCATCTCCATCTGGACCACCACCTAGTGGACCTTCTCCATCTGGACCACCACCTAGTGGACCTTCTCCATCTGGACCTCCACCATCCGGACCATCTCCATCTGGACCTCCACCATCCGGACCATCTCCATCTGGACCACCACCTAGTGGACCTTCTCCATCTGGACCTCCACCATCCGGACCATCTCCATCTGGCCCACCTCCTAGTGGACCTTCTCCATCTGGACCACCACCAAGTGGACCATCTCCATCTGGACCTCCACCATCCGGACCAAGCCCATCTGGCCCACCACCATCTGGACCTTCTCCATCTGGATCACCACCATCCGGACCAAGCCCATCTGGTCCACCACCATCTGGACCTTCTCCATCTGGACCACCACCATCTGGACCATCTCCTTCAGGCCCACCTCCTAGTGGACCTTCTCCATCTGGACCTCCACCATCCGGACCATCTCCATCTGGACCACCACCTAGTGGACCTTCTCCATCTGGACCTCCACCATCCGGACCATCTCCATCTGGACCTCCACCATCCGGACCATCTCCATCTGGCCCACCTCCTAGTGGACCTTCTCCATCTGGACCACCACCAAGTGGACCATCTCCATCTGGACCTCCACCATCCGGACCAAGCCCATCTGGCCCACCACCATCTGGACCTTCTCCATCTGGATCACCACCATCCGGACCAAGCCCATCTGGTCCACCACCATCTGGACCTTCTCCATCTGGACCACCACCATCCGGACCATCTCCTTCTGGCCCACCTCCTAGTGGACCTTCTCCATCTGGACCTCCACCCAGTGGACCATCTCCAAGTAGCCCTCTACCAAGTGGTATGTTTCTTACAAAAATAATGTTTAACTCACCATGACTACAAATCATTTACTTGTTTTGCCAAATTTCATACGTTTGTGGAATATCGGCACAAATTTATACATTCGAGAGATGAGAATTTGAACGGAGCGTGTCATCAATTTTGTTTGAAACTTGATAGATAATTTTTATTGCTATTTGTTTGGATTTGTAAAAAAATGTTTTCTTAAAAACCCACTACTTGTCCACAGAAACAGAAATAATAATAACAGAAATATACAGAAATAATAATTTCGGCAGTTGGATTTTTCAAAATGTTGAATTAATCTGTGCATTATTGATTTCGAGATTTGAGTTTGAATGGTATCAGGGCTATCGAACCGACAATTTCAAATTTTATTTAAAAATATCAAATTTTGAATTTTTCAATGATATCATAAATAATCATAATCTCTTGATTCTTACAGAATTCCGAATCTAAAATTAATACAATTTAAAAATCTGCGTACATTTAATGCCAAGAATACTTTATGAAATTTCGCTCATTTGACCTTTAAAACGTTCAGAAGTCTATTGTCAACATCTCCGAATAAAGTGACGCCAAAACCGGGGACCTTCACCAAGGTTGAAATTATAAAAAGGTTTCATTAAATATTAATGGTTGCTTCTTGCTTCTTTAGTCAACGTTTTGGAGCGCATTACATTGTCAATCAATAGATAAGATATTACCATATCTTCCCTGCCGACGGACACTGTTATGGTGTTCGAATCGTTGACTAGAGAATGAGGTAGGACAACACGGAATTATACCCCTAAAATGAACCACTATGATAGTGTTTTTCGTTCGAATCCTCACTTGTCGAGATTTCAATAAAATTTCCAACAGACATTAAAAATGTAAAACTAATTATTCAACCGATTAATTTTGTAATTATTGAGTGCACTTTTGAAGGCTTCACATAAATGCAGTATTCCAGTTTATATTACTTTATAATAATATCCATTGCCCACTTCACTTTAATATTCACTTTAATGTACCTGCCCGCTCCACACGCTCTTCTGTCCTGTTCAAAGTAGATCAATGTAAAATAAACTACAAAATTCTTGCTTGAACGGACTACGTTATTATGGTGAAAACGTTATATCAGAAGTGGATATTTTCAATTGCAAGCTTAACAAAAAAAAGTCTCTTACCTTTCGGTATGCCATGTGAAAAACAAAACTTTGAGTGTCAAGAGGAGAGACTGTGTAACCCCGAGCTTTAATGTAATTTTACTCATTTATTATAAATTATATTGCTAATTTTCTCAAATTGTTTTTAAAAAATAATTTTAAAAATATCGTTTAATTTTTTTTTACAGTTAATTTTTATTTATTAAAACATTTTTAATGGTTTTAGTTAGTAAAAAATATAAATATTTTTTTTTGAGGATATCGTACAAGGTAGGAGGCTGATTTGATTCAGTGTCCCGGCATTGTAGGAGGTTTTGGTTATAGTAACCATACTGACTTACTAAGTCGTAAAACGGTGCTTCCAAAATAACAAAAATCAAATTTATTTGGTGTCAAATTTTTATATGTAAAATATCATATCTATGAAAAATGCTTTTTTTCTATTCCACACATTTCATATGAAAATAATACAGTTATTAACATTATAATTCAATGTAAAGCAATGATGTGACATTCATACAATTATAACAATAACATTATTTTATTTTTGGAATAACTTGATGATTAAAGTCTCAAATTGTAATATTTAATAATTGAAGAAAATATTCGAGATTCCTAAACGAAATTTGAAACAGAAAAATTAGTAAAATATATTGTCACATCTAGGACTCGAACCTAGGACCCTTGCCTTGCAGGGGCACCGCTCTACCAACTGAGCTAATGGGACCCTATCTCCTTCGGTTATATTTAATTGTATCATACTTCGAATAAGAACTACTAATATGGTCTTCATTTTCTCACAGCACATTTTTATTAGCTGCTATCTTTATGTAAGATCGCAAGATTCAACCAGAACTAAATGAAATTTAGACAGTGTCTTAGATAAATATATCCTATTTTAATTTTAATGTGCGACATCTATTGACTTTTTATGAAAGTCTAGTATGAATAATTTATTCACTAATATTGTTTTCAATATTTAATAACATTATTTACCTAGTCCTAACAGCTCCCAACCGTCTGAAGCCAGAAAAACAGTGTTTCCCCAATCGGGGTATGTTATGGGGCTAAATGTATTGTGGAGGGGAAGAAGATAGGGAGGAGAAAGATGGGGAAGTTCTGGCTATTCACATTTGGTCACCAAACGTTTCAATTCTTAATAGCAGCCTTTCACCAGGGCAATACTGAGAGTATCTTCCACTCTGGAACGTGCCTCAAATATAGTATGTATATTGGTATATTTTAAAAATCGGTATCGCTTAATAATTAAATCATGTATAAAAATCAATTTTATCATTGTTTTGTATGTATTTTTGTTTAATTCAATCATCTCTTGGTTTTCAAAGTGGTCTTCCAGGTCAGAAAGATTTTCGCAAAATTATTTCAAAATCAAAATCAATATAACTTTGTTCTAAATTTTTTTCTTATTTTTTCATCTGATGGACCCATTTCCATCATCATGGACACAGCTAGTGAACACAGAAATATCACAACAACGAAATGAGCAGTACTTAACAAATAATCTAAGTATAACTAACAATATTTCGATTTGTTACTATGTGAGGCCCGCGAGCACTCGAACCACGTCTCCTTACTGTGTGAAACCCGCGAGCACATGAACAACGTTTCTTTACTGTGTGAAGCCAACCCGCGATCTTTCGATCAATATCTTTACTGTGTGAAGCCAACCCTTTGTTGATCAATATCTTTACTGTGTGAAGCCAACCCGCGATTTTTCGATCAATATCTTTACTGTGTGAAACCAGCCCGCGATCAGTCGACCAATGTCCTTATTGTGTGGAGCCAACCCGCGATCAGTCGACCAATGTCCTTACTGTGTGAAGCCAGCCCGCGATCAGTCGACCAATGTCCCTACTGCGTGAAACCAGCCCGCGATCAGTTGATGAATGTCCTAACTGTGTGAAAAAATACCAGATCTGTTAAGTCTCTATTTAAAATTAAACACGTAGGAGAAAGTATTTAGAAATTTTGGGTACCCCTCTCAGAAACGGGAGGGCTAAATAAGTATTTCTCTGATGTTTAAGAATGCTTTTCCGTTTCTGAAATTTAGAATTATTCTGTTGTAAATAGAATTTGTTTGACGTACATCTTGTCTTCTTTGGCCCAATGGTTATATCCTGTGTTATATCTATTATAAAATGATATCTTGTCTTAATTTCACACCATCAAATAACTACACCAGATAATAAATACCCCATAAAAATCCTTAAATTCAAAAGCAATATTTAAAAGAAAACATTTTCTCGTTAATTTAAATATTCATAAACATAATTTAAGGGTAAATTTCTACATTTTTTTTCTTATTATGTCTTAAAAGAGGAACTGCTACAATGAATCCATAATTAGTATTATTTTGGAAGTACAACACATATTCAAACTGATAAAAAATAAAGTGTTGAACTCCCGAAGAAAAATAAATAACAGTAATTAAAAAAAGTGTATTTGTTAACAGGTTCACCACCGTCAGGACCATCTCCATCCGGACCACCACCTAGTGGACCAAGCCCATCTGGACCACCACCAACCGGACCATCTCCATCTGGACCTCCACCATCGGGACCAAGCCCATCTGGACCACCTCCTAGTGGACCTTCTCCATCTGGACCACCACCATCCGGACCAAGCCCATCTGGACCACCTCCTAGTGGACCTTCTCCATCTGGACCTCCACCATCCGGACCATCTCCATCTGGACCACCACCTAGTGGGCCTACTCCATCTGGACCTCCACCATCTGGACCATCTCCATCTGGACCACCACCTAGTGGACCATCTCCATCTGGACCTCCACCATCCGGACCATCTCCATCTGGACCTCCACCATCCGGACCATCTCCATCTGGACCACCACCAAGTGGACCATCTCCATCTGGACCACCACCTAGTGGACCATCTCCATCTGGACCACCACCAAGTGGACCATCTCCATCTGGACCTCCACCATCCGGACCATCTCCATCTGGACCTCCACCATCCGGACCATCTCCATCTGGACCACCTCCTAGTGGACCATCTCCATCTGGACCTCCACCATCCGGACCATCTCCATCTGGACCTCCACCATCCGGACCATCTCCATCTGGACCACCACCAAGTGGACCATCTCCATCTGGACCACCACCTAGTGGACCATCTCCATCTGGACCACCACCAAGTGGACCATCTCCATCTGGACCTCCACCATCCGGACCATCTCCATCTGGACCTCCACCATCCGGACCATCTCCATCTGGACCACCTCCTAGTGGACCATCTCCATCTGGACCACCACCAAGTGGACCATCTCCATCTGGACCACCACCTAGTGGACCTTCTCTATCTGGACCTCCACCATCCGGACCATCTCCATCTGGACCTGCACCATCCGGACCATCTCCATCTGGACCACCGCCTAGTGGACCATCTCCATCTGGACCACCACCAAGTGGACCATCTCCATCTGGACCACCACCTAGTGGACCATCTCCGTCTGGACCACCACCATCCGGACCATCTCCATCTGGACCACCACCATCCGGACCAAGCCCATCTGGCCCACCACCATCTGGACCAAGTCCATCTGGCCCACCACCATCTGGACCAAGTCCATCTGGCCCACCACCTAGTGGACCTTCTCCGTCTGGACCACCACCTAGTGGACCTTCTCCATCTGGACCACCACCTAGTGGACCTTCTCCGTCTGGACCTCCACCATCCGGACCAAGCCCATCTGGACCACCACCAAGTGGACCTTCACCATCAGGACCACCACCGTCAGGACCATCTGGTTCAACCGCCACCTGCAATCCAGATTTGTCAACAGTCACCGAATCAACTGACTGTTCCACGCCTGACGATTCGGAAGACACATGTCACCACTCATCTTTCCCTGACTATTCAACCGTCACTTGCACCGGTGACTTTACCGGACAAACTGAAACTTGCTCTTCCGGATCGGAATCCACCGAAATTTGCTCTGTAACCGGTACAGAATGCACTGATGTAACCAGTTCACAATGTTCTGATGGAACCGTTTCAGAATGTACTAATGAACCTAGTTCAGAATGTACTGATGGAACCGTTTCAGAATGTACTAATGAACCTAGTTCAGAATGTACTGATGTAACCGTTTCAGAATGTACTAATGAACCTAGTTCAGAATGTACTGATGGAACCGTTTCAGAATGTACTAATGAACCTAGTTCAGAATGTACTGATGGAACCGGTTCAGATTCAACTGTAACCTCCTCTCCTACTGAGAAGTGCTTAGGCGGAACTGATTGCGATTTTATCGGCTGCTCATTTGACGGATTTCAAAGTAATTGCCCTGATTTGACTACCAATCAATAAAATCACCTTGAACCAAGACGACACTTCGATTCTTACTCTTTGAAAACACATATTATTTGTATGATTTTAAAATATTTCCTATTATGTTCTCGTGAAGACTATTTTTACTATTTTTTTGTTTCAATGACTAAAAAATTACCTAATAAAACTTCTGTTAAATGTTGTTCTTTTAATTTTAATTCATTCCATTTTGACCCGAGCTAGGCACCCCCGGTTATCTAAACTGGGCGCCTTTACGTATCCTTAGATGTCTTGGACACGTTGCTCTTTAAAATGACAACTCCAACTTGAAAAGCTCGCATTCACTGAAAAGTATTAGGTACGAGATACAGATGAAGATAATTGATGCTGTTGCGTATTCCTATGTTGTACGTGTATGCGGCACGTTACGAGAATCATTCATAGTGCAATAAATAACATAGTCTCATCTCAAAAATTTGAGAATAATAATAACTAAGATGCATCGAGATTCTCGAGTCATCTGGAATTTGCTCGGTTCTGGTATACCCGTGTGATTCTACATTAGTACAGTCACGGAGTACTACCAGCCATTTGATCGGTTTATCTCGTCCAATCGAAGGACCAAGTTTCTTAGATGTCCGGAACGTCGGTGTCCTTGGCTCCCCATGCAGTACAGGACCACGAGGAGTAGAGTTCACTGCTCTATCTTGTTATTATATTAGGGGTCGTCATCCTCAATAGTATGATGAAATTCTTTTTCAAAGATTTGTCAACAATAATATCATATATATTTTACAAGACAACTTGATGAAAATATATTTTAAACATCCAAATCGAATCCGCCCGTGTCAGAAGTCAGGCTAACAGAAGAGTGAGAATATGAATGATGATTAGATTTTGTGACAAAATAAAGTTGTGTGGATAGTTAGATAGTTAGTTAAGCCACAAATATTTAGTTGTGACCGTTATTTTTAGTATTTTATTTGTCTTGTTCTGTTTCATTGTTAGTATTATGTTAATCTTCAATAAATACTCTTTCAAGGATCCAAAATATTTCCTCATATATTTTTCTAATTGATGCATATTTACAATACAAAACCGTGCTTACGAAATTCAAATCGGATCGAGATTTACAATGCTAGGTGAGTGAGAGTGAGACGGAGATATTCAAATTTGTGTAGAAAGCACTTCTAGCGTAATTCTTTATGCTATGTTTTTCTATTCCGAATTCGTTCTCACTGGAGTACCTAATGAAAAAAAAGCAAGACTGACATAAAGCCGACCAATCATGATCTTATAGCTAAACCCTAATATGAATATAGTTGATTTTATCTACAGCGGTCTCATGGTGCATTTTTAGAAACTAGCCAAGCCTTTCAAGAAACCTTAAAAGTTTATATCCTTAGTAAACCAGGAAACCATCGGATCGCCGATCGTCCTTTTTTCAACTTTGTAAAAGAAATGAATTGGTGTTTGCTGGAATTGGGTGATTAGGAGTTTGTGTAGGAATTAACAAGGTATACAAGAAAGGAAAACGGGGTGATAAATGTTTTAAAATCAATTTCATTTATTTTTAAATCAATTTCGTTTGTTTTTACGTAAACTTTAATTGCTTTTACATTAATTTTTGTTGTTCTTAAATGAACTTTAATTATTTTTTCATTATTTTTTGTTGTTCTTAAATGAACTTTAATTGTTTTTATATCAATTTATTTCAGTAATACTTTCGTCAGCTTTCATAATTTTTTTATATGAATTACTTGTATAATATTCATATTTTTTTATATGAAAGATGATAGGATTGGGTGCCAAAATAGATTTGTGTGGTGGTATATCCTCTCTGCCTACCCCTATTAAGAAATAGCGTGGTTGTTAGTTCTTATTTTAACATTGTGAACGAAATAAATTGGTGTTTTCTGGAATTGGGTGAGAGTTTGTGTATGAATCAACAAGGAAAACGGGATGATAAATGTTTTAACATCAATTCCAATTATTATTAAATCAATTTCGTTTAATTTACGTTTTAGAACTTTAGTTGTTTTTACATCAATTTATTTCAGCTGTTTTCTAAATTTTACAGCATATTTGTATTTAAATCATTCATAATGTTGATGCAAACTGTATTATTACACGTTCAAGTTCTGGTAATACTTCTTTATCTTTATTTTCCTCTTAGCTGGTGGTGGCTTGCAAACGGTGGGGGGTGGTGATCGACAATGTGTAGACTTTTTTGTCGTCGCTGTTGTTGTTGTTGTTGATTTTGATGTAGTTGTTGGCGGTGATGTTGTCGTTACAGGTGGTGTTGAAGTTGTAGGCGGTGGTTGTGTTGAACGCCCTGGACCTGTTTCAAAAAATCAAAATCTCCTCAAAATCTCATAGGTATTATTTATATGGAGTAAATAGAGGGAGGAATCTGATCTAGAAAGACAACCAGAGACTGTTGCTTTCATGCGGGGATTTACCGAAATTAGCCTAACTAGTTTCAACGAAATGCGACAGTTGTGTTTTGTTTGTGAATTTGTACCTTTATTTAATTATATTGGGGTTTTTACTCATGATCTCACTTACGTGAGAACAATTTACTTATGAAAACTCACTTGTTTTGTGAAAAACCAAGAGTTTTAAATAAATTTATTTACCGACCGGTTTCGCTTTGCCCAAACATCAGGCTTTCGATTTGAAACTCGTGGTTTTACACAAAAAGGGTTTAAGTTTTTAATAAATATGACAAACTATCTCTATCTCAATTATTAATGTTTCTTTTTTGTGACTTTATTGAAATATTTAAAGAAAGATTATGTTTGCCAAACAATGTACATGTTTATGTTTATAAAACTATTAGCACACACGAAGATGTGAGCTAACTTAAGATTAATAAATAAATAAAATAAAAAAACAACAAAAAGATTGCTTTCTACAATAATATAAAATATCACTTAATACAAAATACGTACATTACAATAATTTAATCAGACATACGACACAATAATTTGCATACATCTAAATAAAGATTAAAAAACAAATGAAAAAACAAAATTACGTAAAAGTTCTCTCAAATGACAAACAGTACAAACGGAGACAACAGATTAAAGAGACACAAATAGAGACCAATTAATATATAAAATAATTAGAGCAATATATGTTTTGCAACCGCAGAATATTTTTATTGAATCCGTATAAATTTTATAGAAGAAAATATCTATTTATTATTTGGCTTTGTCGGCTTTTATAAAATTATAACTAAAAGAATCGCAACCACCCGGTGGGACTTTGGCATCCCCAATACATGTGTTTTGGGCACAATCGCCTTAAAAATTGTCGACACGGTAAACGTTGTTATCGATAATATCGGTGATTAGCCGATCTTCGCTAATCTGTTCAATTCACATCAATTCGCGATCTGGCAAATGAGAATGGAAAATAGGTTTTTTTATTTATTTAATCCTTATTCCAGTGTATGCATTTAAAATAAACATGATTATTTCTAAAAAATAAAAATAAACTTAATTTCAAACGTGAAAAATGTTGTCTAAAACGCTAATCACATGTTTACTTAATTTTTTATTCCAATTATTGAAAAATTGAGAGAACTTGATATTGGGAGATTTTTATGAAAACTGTACCTTCACTTTTATCTCATTCATTTAATAAAAATTAGAAATACTTTTTAAAGTTAAACCGATTGTTTTGATAGCGCGAGAAATATGAATTATTCATTTTGGGTATTTTTAGGATTTTTTGTATGGATTTGAGTATAAATATTTGAGATAAATTGGAATACATTATCATTTCTCTTTATAACGCCATAAATTTTTTTTTTCGCTTGATAGAAAAAAAGATAAAAATACTTTTATAAAATATGGAAGACAGGTCATATATGACCCTCAAACGTTGAAGGGGGTTAAATTGTTGGTTGTAACATACAATGGTGTTGTAACTTACAATCACAATCTTGTTCTGAAAAGTGGAGATGACATGGTGAGTTACCACAAATAGCACTACACAGGAACTCACAGGACTCCACTACAGCTGAAAAAGACACAGAAACGATTTAACAATATATAGAAACGCTGATTGTCAAAAACCTATCCAACAAACAACTACAAATACAACATTTGGGCAAAAAAAGCCTTATATACGAGGCATATCCAGAAAGTAAGTGTACTGAGGCTCCCACGACCGAATGAATTTTATTTTCGATATGTTGGCTACACTTACGTGTAGCCTGACTTTTCCCCTCCGCAACGAGACCTGTTCAAGGTCAGTACGTTGATAAGTGTCAACGCAACAACACGTTTCGTGAAAAATGTCAATCCAATCTCCCGCCAAATGCGAAATACGCGGCGTCATCCGTTAGCTCGTTTGGAAGGAAAAACCTCCGTTTGAGGTTTATAATGAGGTTAAAACTGCATATGGTGATAAAGCTATGAATTGTACGAGTGTGTACAAGTGGTATCGCGAGTTTAAAAACGGTTCTCACCTCTTCACCCTCCACCAAAAAGTTCAAAACCACAATTTCAGCCAAGAAAATCGTGGCATCCGTGTTTTGGGACTGTCAAGGCATAATTTTAATTGAATATCTGCCTCAAGTGGAGACCATCAACTCTGCAAGATACTGTGAGACCCTAAAAAAATTGCGGAAGGCGATTCATAACAAGAGGAGAGGCATGCTGACAAAGGGAGTCAGCCTGCTGCACGACAATGCCAGACCACACACGGCCAACGCCACGAAGGAACTGCTTGCTTCGTTTAAATGGGATATCCTGAACCACCCCGCGCATTCCCTTAACCTAGCACCTTCAGATTATTATCTCTTTACCTCCCTGAAGCTGTACATGGGTGGAAAAAGGTTTTCAACCGACGAGGAGGTAAAGGAGGAGGTGGAGAAGTGGACGAAGGGGTTGGCGGGAAACTTCTTCGAGGAAGCCATCAAAAATTGATACCCCGCTTCACCACCTGCATTGAGAGGAATGGCGACTATGTCTAAAAATAGCTTACATATGTACTACGGTAACCATGTAATTTTTTTGTTTCAATAAAAAGATTTGTAACCTACAAAAATTCAGTACACTTACTTTCTGGATACGCACTATGATACTAAACTTTAAAAAAAAATCCCACTCTCATTCAAAATTCATAACAATTTTAAAACATTTATATCTCAAATAAAAAGCTGGATACAAAATATAGGAAGATCATAAATAGATAATAAGACACCAAATACAGAGTGAAACTCGTGATTTTACTCACAAATGAGTAAAATAACGAACAATAACGAATGAGGAATCACTAGTTAAGTCAAGCAGGTCACTTAACACCCTGCTTATGAGTAAAATAACGAACAATAACGAATCAGGAATCACTGGTTAAGTCAAGTACGTCTCTTAACACCCTGTTTATGAGTAAAATAACGACCAATAACGAATCAATAATCATTGGTTAAGTAAAATACGTTTCTTAACACCTTGTTAAAGAGGAAAATAATGAACGAAACCTTTCTAGTTGTACAGTTAAAGTTCCCTCAAATCGGAGATACATATTATATATTTTTTATAGATCTTGGACTCACTTATTGGTGTTGTTGGTGTTGGCGGTGGTATTGTCGTTGATGGCAGTGATGTTTTCGATGTTGGCGGTGATGTTGTCGATGTTGGCGGTGACGACGGTGGTGTTGTCGTTGGTGATGGTGTCGGACCTGTTAAAATTTATATCACTTATAAAGAAAGTTAGGTTAATTAGTTTGTGGTGTTTCGTATATTTGTCACATTTGAACGGCCCACTTAGGAGATCGACAGTTTTTAGCTGTATATCAAATTGTGCTCAATTTTCAAGATGCTTAACAGCTGATCAAAGTTTTTTTCAGCATAAAACATAGATTTGATGTCGAGATACACGAATTCGGTTTTATGTATTTTATTTTATTTTGATAAAATATATGATTGATTTTTTTAATGTGCCACCTTGCAAGAGCGCACCTGTCTTTACAGTGTGAAGGCAGGAAGCTTTGTCGCCTCCCGGTTGGGCAGCTTTGTGAGGCGGGTTAAGGTAGGGGCTGTAGGAAGGGATTTATTAATGCGGGTCTTAAAGAGACCCCGATTATACGACGGAGTAAAAAGTAAAAATACAAAAAAGTAATAAATATTACTTTACCCTTTTCATAAATTATAAGATTTCTTGTACTACTATAATCACGCTAGTAAGATTGCGCAGAGACCAGATTCGGTAGTTTCCGGCCAATTGAAAGTAAACAAGTGGAACTTATCTATATATAATGCATCAAAGGGGACAGTCTGTCAAATCATTTCGAATTTTGAAAATAGCAATTCAAAAAATAAATCTATCTTTTGGTGTTTGTTTGATTTTAATACAAATCTACCGATTTATTCCGACATCGATGAAATTTTGGACCCTCGTCTTTAAAATAAGAGGAATAACAGAATGGTGAAATATTAATGTGCATAAAGTAAGGAGTGTGTGCCAAAACAGAAATATCTGACGGCCTGTCCTCTCTGCCTACCCCTCCGGGAAACGGCGTCATGGTTGATTATTATTATTATTGAATCTTACGATTCGTTGGTTTTTATAGTTTTCGGGAATTCCTCAGGGAAAAATCTGAGTACCTCCTCTATTTATAACAATTTATCAAGATTATAAAGATTGTTTGCTTGCGTATATTTAATTTTGTTTTCTTCATTTGGATGTAGTATGTCGGTACAGCCGTTGTTTGTTGTGGCGGTGATGTTGTTTCATAACCTGGAAAATATTATATAGAATAATATTACTAAAAATTAAAAACATTACGAAAAAATTATGACAACACGATTTTCGTTGAAAATTTAAACTAAATACAGAATATAAAGAAACACGAATAAAAATATGCTATAATTGAATTTAGAATAAAATCAATAAATAAATAGAAAACCACTCACAGTCGCATATACGATTACCAAAGTCAAAATGGCACGAAGGATTTGGACAGTAAAGGCTGCATAGGAATTCACACGAATCCTCTATCACTGCAACAGAAACAATTAATTATTCCTATCACTGGCTCTTAGGGCTTTACTAATAAACGTGTTTTAAATTTTTCACAAATGATAAATAATCATCAATTTAAATGGTTGTTTTTCAGTTGTGTAAAATTTAAAACAAGTTTATTAGTAAGGGAAGTAATTAGATATTATGTAAATAAACACAGCAAACTTGTTCTGTGGCATCATTTTAATTAAATAAGCTCTGAATAGGTGAGCATAGTTCACGAAACATGTCGGCTGTGTATATATTTATTACACTCAATAATAGAGTGTTTAAAACTAGGTTATTGTTAGTTAAAATTTAATTTTATATAAAAATAACGTCAGAATGCTGTTATTTAAAAAAAATAAGATGTTAGTTTACTTGACATGGAGAAATTTTGATTCGGGACTTACATGGTGGTGGTGTTGTCGTTGTTGGCGGTGGTGTCGTCGTTGTCGGCGGTGGTGTTGTCGTTGTCGGCGGCGGTGTTGTCGATGTGTGCGGTGATGTTGTCGTTGTTGGCGGTGATGTAGTTGTCGTTGGCGGTGGTATCGTTGTTGATGGCGGTGGTGATCTTACAGAACCTATATAAAATAGTAGCATCACACATCACTAAAAAAATATTTTAATAACATTTGTTTTATCCAAGAATTAACAATGGGTGGAAAAAATAGCAATATTTTGACAGAAAAAGTATTATTATTGAGAACATTTTTTAATTATAAAATTAATAAAAACATTAATTTGACATCATACTAACATTTACTTACAGTCACATACAGGAAACCCATTCCCAAAATCTAAATGACAAGGAGGCTTCAGACAATAGTGGCTGCAAAGGATCTCGCACGTGTTTGTCCCCGCTGCAACAGAAATAATAAGGCCTATTCACATCTTTCTTACTTTAACCAACGATTCTTGAGCTTATTACAAATAATGTTAAGGTATTACGATAAAGACGGGTAATTCTTGTGGATATGAACATTACGGGCCCCACGCAAATAGCGTTGGAAAATAACTGAAAAAAGAAAGGACAATTTTACACAATACTTACCAACGTGTACCCGTTGTTGCTCGGGGACTTATGAATGCTTTGGGGTAACGTTTTGAGTTTGCGAAATCAAATGTACCTGTCTACTGTAAAGTGAAAATACTATTAAGGTAAGATCAAACTGGGTCAACGTACGCTACATAAGCAACGCATTATAATATCTGGACTAATTACAATCCATACATTTTCTATGGAAATAGACGCTTTAGAAACACACTTGTCACACGCAATGCACATCGTTGCGCCAATCTGGGTTCTCCAGATCGGCGTGCTACTTGTAAGATGGAGGGGGTGGCTGAGTCGCCTCCAACGAATAGCTTCCACATCTACGAGTGATATTATCTATGCTTTTCGGGGGTGACAGATTACACTATAAGTTCAAAGCGGTTTACGTAACTACATTTTGCTCATCATACAATCTCATTCAGACATGTCACTCCAAAAATGACGATGTGTAAGTGTTGGCGTTGCGACGATATGCGCTGTGATACAGGCGATAATAATTTTGCGACTGTCATCTGTCAAAGTGACAGATCCCATACAAAGAAATGATATTCCGTTGCAGTAACCCAATTGACCTAACCCCCTCTCCTGAGGAAGATTATAGCGTAGTGTATTAACCCAACATATAATACGTACATGTCACGCCCAATTTACAAACGCATAATATAGCGTAATACGTCTAAGCCTTTTAGGGTTATGTTTATTTTGATTTATTGATTTGACAGTTGATTGAATAGCAGATGGTTTGACATAAATTGATTATATATTCGAATAAGAATGAATTTGCATTCAACCACAAATAAGGCAGTTCTCTTCAGCAGCTCGCAGACTGAAGGAGCAGGTGTTGAAGACACAACAACATGAAGAATCGCTGTGATCTTTACATACAGATTGTTTTGATATTGTGTAAAAATATTATATACTATAATTATTTTCAATATTATTCCCATTGTACCCATAGAATGAATGATAATTGTACCGTTGAAAACTGCCAGTCATCCTGTGGTACCAATAATTGACTTCCAAAGACGTGTATTTTCTTTTCTTATGTTACATTCATTGATTCTGTGTAGTTTGTCTTATTTCACTCCGCTCATACGGAAATAAACGAAAAATCGCTCGTCATCAAATTCTAGTTCCTTTACAAGATCATGGAACTCTCCGAATGTTTGTCTTTGTTTATTTATTTCGTGAACTCTTTAGTGAAGTGTTTTTCTTTATTTTTTTATTTTTTCTTTTTGTGACAATGTTCATTTAAAAATAGCATCTCTGCACACATGAGACTCCTCAGGCTGAGATGGGCTGGGCATGTACAGAGAATGCCGGATACACGCGTCCCAAAAAGAATTCTGACTGGTCACCCAGGTGGAAAGAGAAAAGTGGGAAGACCCAGACTGAGGTGGGAAGATGAGGTAAGAGAGGATGCAACACAACTTCTCCAGGTGACAAACTGGAAGTCAGCCGCTGAAGACAGGAGGAGTTGGAGGCGACTGTTGCAGGAGGCCAAAGCTCGATATGGGCTGTAGCGCCATCGAAGAGAAGAGAGAGTTCATTTAAAAATAATAAACTAAGTAAATTGTCCTCAAATTCACTCTCTGAATCATAAGACATGACAAAGCTACGAAGACAAGTTTAGTGAAACATAACTATATCGAAGCGGAAGCCTGATTTTATACATTCAATAAAATGCGTTATGTAGAATGAAACCTTGCTGCCAATCACTGGCCGCCCGCCTACGGGTACACCTGCGAGTTCGATGTCCCATTTTTACTCGTCATACTGGAAAATATAGGGAAAACAATGCTATAACCATTCATCAGTAAGTAGGGTTTTGCCATAATCAGTAGTCGTGTAAATTGACTTAATTTTAAAACCTCGTGGAGCATTTGCGAGGCGGGGCGCCTTCGACTCACTCGTTTGTTGAGTTCATTCGCGGTCGGAAGGATTCGGGCAACATCGACAGCCGCCACACCCACTTCCTATTTAACACGGGAACAATATATCACTGGCATTGCAAGGAACGTAGACTCTATTTGTATATTACTCAATGTTTCCAGGAATGATTAAATTTAAATTGTATTTAAAATAAAACACATTGTGTTCCAATACAAATTCTGGACGCAATTTTTTAAAAGGAGAGATTTCTTTTTTTAGGCAAACTGTTCTAATACGTTTTTATTTAGGACATTTTAATACAACATTTATATTTATTCCAGCATACTAAGATCGTAAAATGAAATTCAAAAATCCATATTCCCAATATAAACAAATAATTTTACTGAACATATTTCTATAGACGTTGCTAAACATATGAATGGAGGATTTTCAGAAATTAATATTGGTTCTGTATCATACTTTTATGCAATATAGCAAGGACTTTAATCTAGAAATTTAATGACTAAGTCTGCCGCCCAGTAAAATTTTGTTTCGAATTCGATTCAGGACTTACGTGCAGGCGGAGAAGGCGGTGTCGGCGGTGGTGTTGTCGTTGTCGGTGGTGTTGTCGTCGTTGGTGGTGTTGTCGTTGTTGGCGGTGCTAGTGATGGTGGTGGTGGTGATATAAATATATCATCTGTATAAAATAATAATATCGCACAAAAGTACATAAAAAAACGTAAGAATTTTTTTTGTACAATATTCAAATGACATCAATAAAGGATGTTGGAATTTTGTTTTTTTTTTTCGTTTTTTTTTTATTTTTAAGTGAATAACGCATAAGTGTCCAAACTATTTCCAACCGTCTATGGCAGTGTTCCGCAAAGCGTGTGCCGCGGCACACTGGTGTACCGTGGTCATTAGTAGATGTGCCGCGGAAAAAAATCAAGGTATTGTGAAGATAATAAGAAAGCAAATGGGAGCAGATCATCAGTCACTTCTGTTCATACAGGAGTACGATGGCTTTCTCGCGGAAAAGTGCAATTTCAGATTTACGGGCTAAAAAATGAGTCCCAGACGTTTTTAGAGGCCCAGGGTTCAGATTTTGCTTTTGAGTTTTAAAAAGAAGAATGGGTAGTAAAACTTGCATATCTGGCGGACATATTCGGTCATTTAAATGAGCTCAACAGAAAAATGCAAGGCAGGAATTCTTATATTTTAACGTCTTTGGACAAAATTGAAAGCTTTCGCGCTAAGTTCGTATTATGGATCAGCCACGCTGTCAATGGTAGTAATGGAATAGTTTCCAAAAAATAGTGAAACAGTTGCAGCTATTAGCAGAAAAAATGAACTGTTATTTTCCTAAGTGTGACCTACAACCTATGGACTGGGTACGAAATCCACTCTCGGATAACATTTCCCTTGGACACTTACCGATAAACGAGCAGGAAGAATTCATGAAGTTAAAAACTGACCGGACATTAAAACTACAATAGATTTGGGAATAACCTTTGACCCACACTTAACATTTCACGTTCATATTGAAACGATATGCAGCAGGGCTTTGAGAATGCTTGGATTTGTGCTATGTAACTCCAGGCATTTCTGCAGCTCTGCCGTGGTTCGCTTGCTATATTTTAGCCTAGCACGTAGTATTTTGGAAAGTGGCTCAATAATATGGGGACCAGGGGATGCAACGTACACTTCTATGGTAGAGAAAGTACAAAAGTTTCTACGTTATCTTTATCTTAGAGACTTCGGGTACTATCCCCATTTATACCCATCAGCCTTCCTTTCCGGAATGCTAGGTATCGATAGTCTTGTCAACAGGCGGAAAGCTGCGTTGCTGATGATGGCCTATAACTTGTTGAACGGTCACATCAACAATCCAGAAATTTTGAATAAAATTTTATTTTACGTCCCTGATAACTTCGCAAGAGCACGTAGACACAAACCATTCATTCTTCCGAGATGTAGGACTAACTTACCATCAGCAATGCCTCTCGGAAGAATGATAGGCCTTCTTAACTCACTAGCCTCTGACATCGACATTTTCCACCTGCGCATCACTAAATTTAAATTGCTAATTAGGCAATTATGATTGTATAATGTATCTTTGTTAATGGATATTTTTATTCTGTAAATATACATGTAAAATATAAATAAATAAAATATTCCAAAGTAGAGCTAGCACATTTTTGGCTGCATATAAAAAATGAGTATCCACTGCTTTCAAAGCATGCTGTTGAAAATATATTACCATTTGCCATAGACTACTTTGCGAATTGGGATTTTCAACTCTCACTACTATTAAATCGAAAAAAAGAGAACACTCGATAACGATCAATGAAGAGATGAGAGCAGCCTTATCAACGATTGCTTCAAATTTTGATCGCCTGTGCTCAGTTAAACTGGCTCACATTTCTCACTAAATATCTTTGCATATTAGGTAAATTGATTTAAGTAATAAAAAATATTGCTTTTTTCTTTGGTGTACCTCTAAAATTTCTTGATTTGATAAGTGTACCTTGAACACAAAAAGGTTGCGGAACACTGGTCTAGGGTCATGAAACAAGGAAACTATGGCATCTTTAATTGGGGTATATTGTGAGGCTGAAGTAATTGGGGACGAGAAAAAGACGGGAAGAGGGAGGTGGCTATTAAGATATGGTCGCCAAACAGCCATTTCAAGCAACGTTTCAACACTAAATAGTGGTTTTACAGCAGGAGGTAAAGCACGGCCGATAGGTAAAGCCCTATTTCAATATGATATTGACAAAATCTGTCATGTATGGTCAGTTAGCTATATTTGCGAGCACGGACGGAATATGATTCCGACAGTCGGTAGAATACTTTTAGCCCGGCCTCCAAGGTGTCGAATAAGCTGTTGTAGAAGGACTGCTTCAATTTGAAAATATTTTATACCACTGGTATCACTGCTAAACCAGTAGCGGATAACCGTGGCTAGCAAATTCATTATGTTTCTAGTGTCTTAACCCCGAGGTTGACTACTGCCCCCGTCGTTACACCGCGAGTTCCTTGTGAATTTATCGTCAGTAAATTTGAGAATCTTAATCAACATCTCCACTGCAACAACTGAACGCTGATTTAAGGATTAGGAAGTTCTGTAAATCGCGAGGTTATATTCCAACCTCTGTGACGACGATAAACCTCTCTACACTGTTGATTTATTGATATGGACAACTTTTTGGATAATGACGTTCGTTTTGCAAAATAACTGGCTTGATGGAGGTGAACTAACCAAGCTCTTAGAACTAAAGGAAATCGTATACACAATCCATAGACTTAATTAATTCATCTAAGACGCGATCAATTTATTCCGTTTCAACATTGAGAAAAAAATGTTGTTAGTTGTGAATAATGACACTATAGACTTATTTACTCCCTGTAAAGATTCAAAAAATACATACGGACTGCCAATGCATATTAAAATTAATATTTCAATCGACACTGTCAACTTATTAGTATTGTTAGCTTGCACGTAGGCGTTCGACGTTTAGTAATGTGAATTCTTCGAGACATGCGGTATTGTTGTCAGCGTACATCGAATTTTGATTTATTGCGTTATCAACATCGGTGTTGGTATCAACAGTGTGACCGTGCTCAGGAAATCAGTATAAAATCATACAGTTGCTACGCATATCAATCCGATATTATAAAAGTTATCGATCTACCACTGT
Organism: Hesperophylax consimilis; assembly: GCF_061612785.1. NCBI lineage: Eukaryota > Metazoa > Arthropoda > Insecta > Trichoptera > Limnephilidae > Hesperophylax > Hesperophylax consimilis. The sequence continues at coordinate 7,654,454 of NC_142852.1, forward strand.
ATCCATTCTGGAACGTGCCGCAAATATACCTTAAATTATTTAATCTTGAAATAACCAACATATTTAATATCGATTTGGAAGTAAAAAAAATTCTTCCATTCCTTCCACCCCTGTACTAAATGTTCAGTCAAACCGATCGAAATTCAGCCCTTTCCAGTAATAACTTAGAAACTGGATGCTACCGTTTGTACTGTCCATTTATGCCAACGCTAATTTTTCGGCTACTGATCAATCATTTTAATAATGCAAAATTGTAAAAAGCGATTGCGATTTTCAGGCTCGTAACTCGCGCGATCTTGGTAGATGGTAGATGGTACAGATACAAACGGTGGGACGTTAGGTAAGGTTAGGATTGATCCTGGGGAGGAAAGCTATATCGCAAGAATTTGACATAAATTATTAAATATTAAAAAAAAATTGCAAAACAATAAATTTTTCATTGGAGTTCAGTAAATTAATTGTTTTTTTAGGATTACCTAAATTATAGAGTATGTAGTGTCAAAAAAAAAGAGATACAGCATAAAACTCTCGTTTATGTAACTGTGTTTTCTATGTTCGGTACGGAAGTGTTAAGGAAAATGAAAAGTACTTTACTGTCCACACAAAAAAAAAATTGAATTTGTTTCAGTACTTACGTGAAATAGTACAAATTGTGCTCGGTGTATATTGCGGCGGTGTTCCTTTACCTGTATAAAATAATAATGTTACACAAAATTAAATAAAAATTTAAAAAATATGTAAAATTAAAAACAAATCGACATTAATAAGTTAAGCAAAAAAATATTACATTCCAAGCGAAGAAACAATAACTTGTCTTAGTACTTTACTAAAATTAAGAAATAAGATGTATGTATAGGGTTGCCAGATGTCCGGTTTTGGACTGGACAGTAAGGTTTTTTGAACGGCTGTCCGGTCTAGAAAATTTTGGAAAACCGGTCAATAGAATGTCCGGTTTTTTGAAAATACGCGACATATATACCTCACTCACGAGATAATTCACAGAGCAAAAGCCGTGAGCGATTCTGGTGGGTGGTAGCAAGACTTGCTCAAATCTGTTGAAAATGGTACAATATGTGTGCAGTTTTCCAATGCCTTTGTAGAAAGAGTTTTTAGTGTAATGGGTAATGTATGGACTGACGAAAGAAATTTACTAGTTGTGTATACCATAAAAAGCGAATTATGTGTTTTCTTCAATTTAAATGTCAGTTGCACTGAATTTAAAGATACTGTAACGTGTTCTATTACACATAAAAATGAACCGTAAATCAAATCTATAATAAAATACGACAGTAAAGAGCTCATTCAATTGGTTTTTGAAAAAATCACGGGAAAAGTTGAATGAAGGAAACAGCCTACCTGGAATTCCCATGAATCCGGGCAATAGGGCTGTCGATGCACTTGCACTGTTCTGGTGAAATTTCCTCCACAATGAGATAAACGAGAAAAAACGAGAGAATTTTGATATTTAGCACAAAGCATTTGAATAATACAACGACGATACTAAGATTTCACCTTCTTGTTATACGACACGAATTCGACTGACTTGCGATAATTTACAGTGCAACATAAAATCTTCATAATTTCTCCAATGTGGGTAAGGCTGTTTTTAGGGAAGGAGATGGATAGTATATGATGGGAAAAATGGTAGGTATTATCCAAAAAAACTGTTTCAATACTAAACAGATACAATTTCAGACAATCAACGATTATATAAAGCAGTAGCATCTAGTGGCAAATATGTTAAAAAGTGATTTTATGTTTACCAATAGCAATAATAAATATAAGTTTTAATGTTTACTAAGTGTTTCATTGTGTTCACCCTGAGAGATTTTCGGTAATTTTTGTGTTTGTTTTGGCCAAAATCAAAGGGGTTTGAGATTATCAAAGGACCCTTTGGTTTTCGACAAAAGGTACAAAAAAAAATCAAAGGGGAGACCCTTTAATAAAAAATGTTCGGTTTTATTATCTGGACCATCTGGCAACCCTATGTATAAAGCGCATTTAAAATGCCTCGGAAGCATTCCGATTTTCCATGAAATTTTATCGTGTCGTTGTGACTTTTAAATATTTTAAAGCCTTGACGGTTAAAGGTGTGATATTATCACTATCTCAGTTCAGATAGTTAATTTGATTTTTTATTTAAATTAATTTGACATTTAACTGATACTTACAATAACACTCAAACTCTCCATAGTCCAAATGGCACGGAGCTTTGGAACAGTGCTCTTGGCACTTTAACTCACAGTCTACTGGAACAACTGCAACAGAAACAATTATTCCTATAGACATCTCACTTACTTACTTAACCAACAATTCCTGGAAGTCTATTATAGACGATCGAAAAAGCTTTAATTCAGTACAGAGGTATGAGGTCTATATTGTGCTCTAGCAGATATTCTAGGATACAAACAATGGAATGCCAACTCAATATTAATAGTGTGTAGAAACGTTTGGTCTTTAATACCCTAGTAATAATATTCACACATTCAAGTGCGCTTAGCTATAACAAACTTAAAAACGGTAATTTAGTATTAGTGGTCATGTTAAAATTATTCCTACAGTGTGCCTTACCCAATACAGATTTAATATTATAACACTAAATATACTGTTTATACAAAACTTCGAATAACAATAACAGCAGGACAGGACAAAAAAAGAATATTAAAACTAAAAACATTATTTAAAATTAAACAATAACTTTGTAAACATCACTTATAGGTAAATACTTAATGCCGACCGGGTTTCGCTACAACCGTAGCTTCATCAGGACAGTATAATACTAAACATCTAAAATATAAATTAACGTGTTGATATCACGGTAAGTAGACAGTCTGAGCTACAGTGGAAGAGGTAGGGATAGGTGGGAGATTGAGAGCCTCTTCCACTGTACCTCAGACTGTCTACTTATCGTGATATCAACACATGTATTTATATTTTAGATATTTAGTATTATAATGTCCTGACGAAGCTACGGTTGTAGCGACACCCGGTCGGCATTAAGTATTTACCTATAAGTGATGTTTACAAAGTTATTGTTTAATCTTAAATTATAATGTCACATCACAAAGTAACCGCTTCATATGAAGAAATAAAAACATAATATAAAACAGGAGGCAGTTTGTGCTCAGAAATGAGAATCTTCTGAGCAGACATTTTAAAAAGGTACAATAAGGAGGCAACCGAAACCAAACAATAAGGAAGTTGAGTGAAAAATATTTTGACTGATAAAAAATATGTTCATGTAGATCAAAAAATATCGATTCTAAATATATAAATATATTTCTATATTATTATTCTTAGAATTAGTTAAACGTTCTTGAAAACGCATTAAATAGCAATAAACTGAATACGCTCCACGATTGGTCGAAAGAATTCTGACGTCACATGTGTCGTTGCTCGTAGAACGGGTCACCGCTGTGTGTATGGTGCATCTCTTTCTATTACATGAGAGATGGTCGGTTTAAATGAGAGAGGTGTATAGGCCAAACGTTTGTTTGGGTCAAATCAAGTTAAAGCTTCCAAATAAGTATATCAAATTATTACCTAATTGTGTTCATTTGTACGTTACGATAAATATAATACATTTTTACAGTATAATAATAATTGCGTATTCTACCCATCTGACATTTCGCCATAACCTAACTAGTTTTGTGCAGGTATATTTATTGATTTCGCATGACATGATAATTATTCTCTACTCATTATAATATATATTATAATGTGATGATGGCTTTTAAATATTTCATCTTTTGCTTACCATATAATAAGGCACTGCTGAAAACCAGCTGCATTCCCGGAGAAACCGCTTTAACAATAGAATCTATGTGAAAAAAATAGTTCCCATCTATTGTCAAATATATGTAGGTGTTTGTTGTTATTATTATATGGAATGGATTTCTAAAGATACATATTCGTATAGTGCTTTATTATAATATGTTGTTTATTGTATCGCTTAGAAGTTTTTATTATTATACATGTCACATTACATGTGATTACTCTTCAGGCCGCCGCGCAGATAAGTCTCACAGTGAACTGGGCTGTAAACCGTTCTTTTTCTGCGCGGCGGTCAACAAATAGCGTCTTCAATACCGTGCTGGGCGGGAGAAGCAAATATTCTAACTTAAAATATTAATTTAACTATGAAATCTTAATCAATTTTCTTTTTTTTAAATAACATTAATTCTAATAGACGTTTAACATTGGTAAAAAATTACTGGAATTCCTAATTGAAGAATTATTTTTTTTTCCATACAAAATGTTTAAGCGACGTGGTTCTCACAGTTTGAATGACGTCACACCCACACCCCGCCTCTTACCGCTCGTTTTGGCGGGCTTAGTAAAATTTAAACTTTGAGAATTAATTTAATTATGAAAACAAACTTTAAAAAAAAAATACCAGTATTTAAGTTTGAATGCGAACATTGATAAAAAAAAAAAAAAATGGACTCAACTTCCTTATTACGGGAAGTTTTAGAATATAGCTTATTATAAAGTAACGAAAAAAAGTTTAGATTTATGAATGGTAAGATTTTTAAAACAATTTTGTTATATTTAGTATTTATATACAACTTAAAAAATGAAATGTTACCAGACCATGTGTTAAAAAGTATTTGTATTTATATTATGAAGTTTAAATCTTGTTCTACATTTGTACAATGTATCTGTAGGGTAGACTGGGTACGATTGAAACAAGTTATGATTGAAACATCTCAATTTACTCGAAAACTATAATACCTAAGAGTGTGACGCAACAATCGAATCTCCGTCAGATCTGTAGGTACCTATCACCAGTAGCCCTCCAGCCGGCAAGTGATACAGTCGTGCACAGGAGACATTATTGGATTTCGCGCTAAAAAGTAAGTAGTTACGAAATTTTTGTTTACGTTATAACTCATTTTACTCTCGCAGCTCGACAAAACTTTTTATTTCATTCTCTTCTTTATCTATTTTAGAGTATTTGTAATGCATTTGCGCGGCGTTTATGTCTATTTAAAGGGCTTATTTTAGACCTTAAAGTAGAAAATGCAGCGTGGGGATGTTTGAAACAACTCGTGTGGGGATGATTGCAACGTTTCAATCATGACCATGTTTCAACCGTCCACACGAAGAGAAAATTAAATAGTTTTAATGAAAATTGATCAGAAATTGAAATCATTCTGTCTTCGGTAATCTTGAATACGGATGATGAAATCGATCTCATTCGACCGTAGACAACCTCACTTAACCATATAATAATTATATATCTCTGTTGAACGAAATTTTTACATTCATAACTAAAAAAAGTTCATGTTCAGCGTTAATAGTATACATTGTCAATATTAGGACAAAAAGTTGACAACAGAGAAAAAAAATACATACGAACAGTAGGTAATATTTAAAGATTAGAGATTTATAATTATAAATCGAGTTTTCACACAGCCCGCCTCAATAGGCTAGCCTGTGTTGAGGCAGTCATTTTATAAGTTAATTTGAAATACATACGAACATACCTACACTTGTAAGGTTTATTCACTTAATACGATGGTTTCATTAATAATGTCATATTTTGTCGGTAAAGGCCCTATCATTACTTTTATTCCAATTTTTTACGATATCCAACCTCATCGTGATGGGTAGGTACCTACTCTTGCAATTGTTTTCATTCAGTATTTCTGACAAGGATTTTTTTTTAAATTTTTCAGATGCCTAGAAAACGAATAAACGTCACAGACCGAAATACTAGAGACATGTTGAAAATAAATTACCCCTTGATATACGATCGGAAGAAAACTACGAAAAATATAAAAAAAAAATTAAATTAAAATACTCTTGTACCACCTCATAACTTTACTTATTGTTTAGAAATATGTTTTTGCCTTTTAAATTCTTTGAATCATTTATTAACTAACCTATATTTTTATTACTTTTATTGTTATTTTTTGTGTTATTTTTTGTTTTATTACTAATATTTTTTGTTTAATTTAAACAAATGTAAAAATATTTTTGTTGTCCTCTCCTAAACACAAGCAGCTGCTTTATTAGGAGAGTGATTGATATATTTTTGTTTATATTGTTAAAAAAATTGTAACCTTGTTTATATGTTTCAATAAAAAAAAAAAAAAAAATAAAAAAAATGTTTTCATATCAGCAAGCATATGAAGAAACATTATCTGGAAGATCGTTGAGAAAGGCTGCAGCGATGTTTAATTTGGACCACGTCTCATTGGGAAGGTACAAAAAAAAGAGAGAAAGTGCACCAATAGATAAATCTGTTGATTCCATAACCATGGGATACAATTCGGCGAAGAAAGTATTTTCCCCATCTCAAGAAACTGAGAGTGCAAATTATGCAATAAAAACGGCAGACATTTATTTTGGACTGTCTAGAAAGGATTTAAGAAAACTGGCATTTGATTTGACCACACGGTACAACCTGACAAGGCCAAATTCATGGGACACAAATAGCATGGCCGGAATAGAATGGCTACGAGGATTTTTAGACCGCAATCCATAATTATCTGTAAGGTGTGCCCAAGCCACGAGTTTGGCACGAGCGACAAGTTTTAATCGACATAATGTTGATGAATTCTTCAAAAATTTAGCGAACGTTTTGGATAGATATAAATTTGAAGCAAAGGACATCTACAACGTAGATGAGACCGGTGTCACAACTGTTCAAAAACCAAATCGGATTGTAGCCAGAAGAGGAACTCGGCAAGTAGGTGCGGTAACGTCGGCCGAACGAGGAACTCTCGTAACTGTTACTGTAGCAGCAAACGCAATTGGCAACTCAATTCCGCCGATGTTTACATTCCCACGTATCAAATATCAAAGCCATTTCTTAAAAGATGGTCCGATTGGTAGTATCGGTACCGCGAACAAATATGGATGGATGCAAGAAGAAGATTTTACCATATTTCTAAATCATTTTCAAAGGCACACCAATTCGTCTTTAGATCATAAAGTTCTTTTATTACTTGATAATCATTCATCGCATGTTTCTATAAATTGTATTGATTACTGTTATGCCAATGGTATAATCATGCTCTCCTTTCCCCCGCATTGCAGTCACAAATTACAGCCATTGGATCGATCAGTGTTCGGACCATTTAAAAAAGCGGTGAATACAGCTTGTGATGGGTGGATGAGAACAAATCCAGGAAAACCAATGACTATTTATGATATCCCAAGCATAGTGGCGACTGCTTTACCCCGGGCAATAACCCAAACTAACATTCAATCTGGGTTTAGATGTTCTGGAATTCATCCGTATAACAGAGACATATTCAGTGATTTAGATTTTGAACCCTCGTACGCCACGGACAGACCAAATCTAAATGTTTTAAGTAGTGCCAAAAGTGACCCAGTGGTAGTTCAAAACTCAGAGATTTCACGGCCACTTGAAGCAGCTGTTCCACCTACTTTAATCTCAGTGATTTCGCAGCCAATTTCAGTAGGAATTGAAACAGTTGTTCCGTCCACTCAGAGAGGCTCGGTGACTCCAGAACCAAATGTTAGTACTGAATCAATAACATTTGTTACGTGTTCATTGAGAGGTTTGGTCAGTTTAACAAATAATACGCTGCCTTTACCTACAGCTTCTGATCTTCTTGAGATTAACACGACCGAGTCTCTGATATCATCGTCACAAAATTATGTACATGAATTACCAGTCGATTTTATTTCCGAAAGCAATTATTGCAACTTGTCCGTGCCTTCAACAAGTAAAATGTTTATACCAGAAAGCGTGCGACCATTCCCAAAAGCGCTACCCAGGAAAACAACTACCAGAGGTTTGAAGAAGAGGAAATCCACTATTTACACAAACACTCCGAAAAAAGAATATATACGAACAGAAACCAAAGAAAAGGAAAGAAAAAAAGGTGCTAACATGATAAAAAAGAACATGAAGAATACAGAGAGGAAGAAAAAGAAGACTGAAACAACAGAAATATATCGAAATAACGCTTCGAGATCAGATAAACATACTTTTTGTTTAGTATGTGGTGAAGACTATAATTCTAGTAAGTCCGGTGAAATTTGGGTCCAGTGTATGATTTGTGAACTTTGGGCTCATGAAAAGTGCACCAAACAAGAATTACAGTACACTTGTCATAATTGTGAATCTGACTAATTATTGATGGTGTGCCTTGTAATATGGACGGATAATTTTATAAATATATTTAATTGCGTAAGAGTAAGGAGTTTACCTAATATTTGATTACTCATCGTTTCATTGGTGTTAATTTTTATAATGTACCTTAAGAAGTAGGTAGGTACCCCTTTGTTTTAGTGCCATTCTTTACACATAGGTGTTTTATTCGTATGATTCAAGTGTTCACTGAATTTTTTTGTAGGTAATAAGTCGCAAGTAATTATAATGATACAGTACCAGATACTTACCTACTGATTGTTTACTTGTAATAGATACTATTTACTTATTTATGACCATTTTCATTTTTTTGTTTTGTTGGCTAAGCCCTTTGTTTTAGTATCGTTCTTTACAGAAAGACGTTTTATTCGTATCATTTAAGTGTTTACTTACCTTTTTGTAATTGATAAGGGGTTTAAAAAAAGGGGTTTAATGTTACTTCCAGTGTTAAGTACCTACCTACAATTTTTTTTCTTCTTTAAATAGATACCTAATATATACTTATTTATTAGATATTTATGGCCCCTTAACCGATTATTTAGAGTTTTGTTAGTTCTAGAATATTGCGATACTTTGTAATAATATGATCTCACATCACAAACCACAGATACAATTATTTTCTATTTTTGATTTCTAAATTGTTGAATTTTACATGGAGAAAATTCTGTCGAGTCAGAGGTAAAATCAATATTGTTATGATTGAAACAGTGTAATGATTGAAACAAGCACTTTTGTATGAAAGCAAAAAACTTATTTTTAATACCGTTCTATTCTGTTCCAGGAAAATATCGCTGGAAAACTATGTTGATTATGCCAAATACTCATAGTTAGTATAACTAAGAGCACTTAAACACAAATAATAAATAATATATTTAAAGTTGTTTTATTTCAAGACATTTATGTTTATAGTTTTTAAAATACTTGTGATATGTTTAATCACTATTCAAGATCTCATTGAGTACTGTTTTTATAATGAAAATGTTTAATATTTATTAAAATTACTCCAATTATTCCAAAGATATTTAGAGTGTTTCAATTATCCCCACATACTGTTTCAATCGTCCACACTATGGGGATAATTGAAACAGATTTCCCCATCGTCTTTAAGTGGTTATTGTAGCTTACCTGTACGAGTTGTGGCCATCCAATAAATTTAATTTGATAACTAGATAGATCATAGATCATCTAGTATAAACACCTTATCCATAAATGCAAAAGAAATATTACTACACCTAGTTAAGGTAAAAGTGTTTCAACCATACCCGGTCTACCCTACTCTTGTACTTCAGTGAGTTCATTAAATATATAAATATATAATTTTAATTTTGGACTTACGTAGAGTAGGAGGGGGTGCCGGTGCTGTTATATTAAAAAACTGTGTAGTACCTGCGAACAATAATAGTAAGTTATAACTTATGACCTGACATTTTTAATCGGTAGTGATATGGCAAATGATTATATCTGCAGTTGACACAATTTTACAAAAGAGCAAAAAGTTTTTAAATTCAACTTGTTCTGAGATGTGAGATGTCAAAGTTTACAAAAACGATTTTCCATAATATATTTACCGATTTCTGATTTTGAGTATCTATCATTTTTAATTAGTTATTTTTTCTTATATAAGTGGGCAAAGGTGGGCAAAGGCAAATATAATTTTTGAAAAAAAAATAACATTTAGAACCGTGTCCAGCTGATGTGACCATTCGTTGGAAAGTTGAACCGGGTATTATTAACCCCTCAAGCCTCTGCCATATTGAATGTTATGTTTCTTAACTTTGTTGTCAAATGGCGGTGGAATTTGTGTGTATTTTCGCGTCGCAATAAAATCCAAATAAATTGAACATTTCTTTCAAAAACTGTTTTTGAAAATACTCTTTCAAATTCTATTATTTCAAGTCTTTATATTCTTTTAAATATTGAAATTTCAAAAGCAATCATAAAAACTTTTAAAAATTGCTCACCAACTAAGATTTTTTGGCTACTAAAAAAAACATTTTTTAGTGACCAAAAAATAAAATAAACATTATTATTACCTCACTTTATATTATTTTATATAAAAATAAATGATAAAAAATAACAAATTTTCAATAAATTTATCTCAATTAATCTGCTGTCGGAACCTTACGTTTTATATGGGTGTACATTTTAAGTAATCTGTAGTTAACATCTATATTTAAATATGTAGCGTTGCGTTTTTTTCTTGCTAAAACCGTATAGTTTCTATTTTCATATATTTTACCACAATAGTAAGGGAGATTCAACGATATCCATGAGAATATATTTATGAGCTGATAAAAAACTCTACAACAAAATCCCACTCTTATTCAAAACTCACATCAACATTTTAACATTTAAATCTCTAATAAAACGCTGGATACGAAATACAGGGAGATCAGAAATAGATAATTTACTGACACCAAGTACAGGCTGAAATTGAAACCACTCAATTGAAATTGAACGAAAAAACACCATGTAATATATTTATAATTGCTTTAAATTATCCATACTACTAAACTTCAATAATACGTAAACGAAATCTTCAGCACGGGAGATCACAGTGAAGACTTCATTATCTCAATTTGTTACAAAAAAGATGATAATTAAACAATTTTTCATCGTGTCTTTTAGTGATTCAACCACCTAAAGATCTATCCTCTACTTTAAATACATATCCTTGGACACTGCTGTGGCTAAGAATACTAACACTTAAACCTTTCGCACATACTTCTACTTTAAATACATATCCTTGGACACTGCTATGGCTAAGAATACTAACACTAAAACCTTTCGCACATACTTCTACTTTAAATACATACCCTTGGACACTGCTATGGCTAAGAATACTAACACTAAAACCTTTCTCACATACTTCTACTTTAAATACATACCCTTGGACACTGCAATGGCTAAGAATACTAACACTAAAACCTTTCGCACATACTTCTACTTTAAATACATACTCTTGGACACTGCTATGGCTAAGAATACTAACACTAAAACTTTTCGCACATACTTCTACTTTAAATACATACCCTTGGACACTGCTATGGCTAAGAATACTAACACTAAAACCTTTCGCACATACTTCTACTTTAAATACATACTCTTGGACACTGCTATGGCTAAGAATACTAACACTAAAACCTTTCGCACATACTTCTACTTTAAATACATACCCTTGGACACTGCTATGGCTAAGAATACTAACACTAAAACCTTTCGCACATACTTCTACTTTAAATACATACCCTTGGACACTGCAGCTATGGCTAAGAATACTAACACTAAAACCTTTCGCACATACTTCTACTTTAAATACATACCCTTGGACACTGCAGCTATGGCTAAGAATACTAACACTAAAACCTTTCGCACATACTTCTACTTTAAATACATACCCTTGGACACTGCAGCTATGGCTAAGAATACTAACACTAAAACCTTTTGCACATACTTCTACTTTAAATACATACCCTTGGACACTGCAGCTATGGCTAAGAATACAAACACTAAAACCTTTCGCACATACTTCTACTTTAAATACATACCCTTGGACACTGCAGCTATGGCTAAGAATACTAACACTAAAACCTTTCGCACATACTTCTACTTTAAATACATACCCTTGGACACTGCTATGGCTAAGAATACTAACACTAAAACCGTTCGCACATACTTCTACTTTAAATACATATCCTTGGACACTGCTATGGCTAAGAATACTAACACTTAAACCTTTCGCACATACTTCTACTTTAAATACATACCCTTGGACACTGCTATGGCTAAGAATACTAACACTAAAACCTTTCGCACATACTTCTACTTTAAATACATACCCTTGGACACTGCTATGGCTAAGAATACTAACACTTAAACCTTTCGCACATACTTCTACTTTAAATACATACCCTTGGACACTGCTATGGCTAAGAATACTAACACTAAAACCTTTCGCACATACTTCTACTTTAAATACATATCCTTGGACACTGCTATGGCTAAGAATACTAACACTAAAACCTTTCGCACATACTGAACTGAACTGAACAACAACAACAACAATCATAAACGTCAGACGATTATTTAAATGCTCCAACATTAATCTAATCAAAAGTGTAGTAAAAAGTTAAGTGGATCACTTCAGTTTATGAAATACAGTGTAGTTTTTCGCGCACTATCATCGCGTGATCTTAGATACTGAACTGTAACACCCGAAAGTATCAAAATAGTGTTTTGAAATTAAAACAATAAACTTCCTACTAGATTGCACAGTTTAATCTCATTAAAAATTAAAATCATATAGACTGTATTTCGACAAGAAGCTATACAAAACAAAGAGAACAACAGTAAATAATCCACAGTTTTTCGGTGAAGATAAAAAGTGAAATAACAAAATAAAAAAGTGCTAAAAACGTTACAAGTGCAACAATAAATACATGTTTTTACCCAAGAGCATAAACGAGAGCGCGCTAGAGAGTGTGCCAGTGTGTTTGCCCACCAACAGGCGCAACCCTCAAAATACATAACCGGTGTTATTGATTTTGCCTGCCTTTAGGCGCTAGAGAGTGCCATTGTTTTTGCCCACCAACAGGAGCAATCCTAAAAAAAAAAAAGGACAACACAACATGTCTAAATCTCGCAGTAAATTCTCCAGCGCGAAGAAAACCACATTTTCACCACAAGCTAGCACTATGGACTCACCGTCGGCGACACATCAATCTATGATTAATATAGACAGTGAATCAATATTTGAATTCATCAATACGAAATTCGAGGAAATGAAGACAGTAATGCTCAATAAAATTGAAACAGAGCTGCAAGAAATAAAAAACTTCACGAACTTCATCAATGACAAATATGATGACATTTTACAAAAACTTCAACAAATCATGGACATTCCAAACACCGTCAACAAAATCAAGGAGGAACTAACGGATAAAGAAATCAGATTATCTACGGTAGAAATCCACCTGGCGGATATAGAACAAGCAGCCCTGCTGAACTCCATAGAGATAAACGGCCTAAAATTACAGGACAACATATCCCCAGTCCACGCTGTTACACGGATCGCTGAACTCGCAGGCGTTACGATGTCCCCAGAGGATACATACAAAGTCACAACAAACAAAACAAATGATCAAACAAAAATAACAATTAATTTTAAGGATACCACAAAAGCACAAACCATGTTAGCATCCAAACACTATGACCCGATAAAAAAATTCAACGGAGAAGGAGCCAAATATGTTTATCTTAATGCGGCATTAACCCAATATTACAAAAATCTGCACTGGAACACCAGAAAAAGAGCCCAAGAAAAAGACTACAAATATGTTTGGGTAAAATCAGGAAAAATTCTCGTCAGAAAATCCAAAGACTCAAAGGTTATGGAAATAAAACACCTAAACGATATATCTAATAAACTGACATAAACACGACTGTACATCTAACACAACCTCACATCACATACTTACACAAATACACACCAACATGGCAGATTACATGGAATATATAGATTCGGACAATCAACACTACTGTGAAAGTACAAATGATATTAACCTCTGGACCAAATTCACAAAAGAAAAACATAGAATCAATATATTACACCAAAACATTAGATCGATCAATAAAAATTTTGATGAATTTTTTATATACCTCCAACAGCTTGAAAATAATTTTGATGTCATTGTACTGACAGAATGCTGGTTGAATGACAACTACATACCAAAAACAATCAAAAACTATAATACACACCATACAAAAATACACAAAAACCAAAATGATGGTATAGTTATATACGTCAGTGATAAAAATAACACAACCATTCAAGAAATAAACATAATCGACTCCAACTGCATACAAATTACATATAGAAAAGAAACATGTATCCTAGCTATGTACAGATCTCCATGCAAAAACAACATCACAAATTTCTTAACTGATCTTAACAATACATTAAATGATCTCAACAAATACAAAAATATCATCATCATAGGAGATCTTAATATAAACATCCTACAAAACGGACACCCACAAAACATAGAATACCTAGCAATACTAGCACAACACGGACTGGAGCCAATAATAAAGGTCCCAACACGGGTCACACAAAACACTAAAAGCTGCATAGACCATATGATGATCAAGACAAAACTAAAAACCAAAACAGTAGTACTTGAAAGCACAATCACTGATCACTACATGAATATGATAGCAATAGACACCGAAAACACTACTTCGAAACAACATAAAATATTTACAAAAAAAATAATTGACTACTCAAACTTAAAAGAAAAACTCCAAAAAATAAACTGGAATACATTATACCAAATAGATAATGTCGAGGAAGCCTGGAATACATTTACAAATACGCTAACGCAAGAAATAAATAATTACACTACAATAAAACATATAAAACTTACACACAAAGCAAAAAAAATTAAACTATGGATAACACAAGGAATATTAAACTGTATTCGTAAACGAGACAAAATTCACAAACAAATTAAACAAACACCGTATGACATGGAACAACTTAATTACTATAAAAGATATAGAAACATATGCACGAAAATTATTAGAGTAGCTAAGGAGATGTACTACAAAGAAAAACTTAAAAAAGCAAACAATTACCCAAAGGAAATATGGAAAATATTAAAGGAAGTTACATACACACAAAAATACAAACAAAAAAATACTATCGAACATCTAAATATTAACTCGAAAAAAATAGATGCCAAAACAAATATAGAAATGATGGCAAACCACGCAAATAACTTTTTTGCAACTATAGGGAAAGTTTTAGCGAATCGTAAAAAACACAGCACAAACACACTAACACAAACAAACAGATCAAACATCGATACCCAACCAACACAACACAGATTTATATTAAAAACAAGTTCGGAAATGGAAATTAACAAAATAATAAATACATTAAAAAACCAGATTGCTCCTGGATTAGATGAAATAACAACGGATTGCATTAAAATAATAAAAAATGAAATATTAAAACCTATAACACACCTAATCAACCTTAGCATAATACATGCCTGCTTTCCTAATACTCTTAAAAAAGGACTGGTAATCCCTATGTATAAATCCGGAGATAAAATGGAAATAACTAACTATAGACCAATTACTTTGTTAAACTCTCTATCAAAGATTTTCGAAAGACTATTAAAAAACCAAATAATAAAATACCTGGAAGAAAACAAATTAATCTCGGACAAACAATATGGATTTAGAGAAAAAAGAAGCACAAAAGAAGCTTTAGCAAGTACAATAGATTATATACATAGCAACTTAGATCAAGGGTTTAAATGCATAGCGATATATTTAGATTTGGCTAAAGCCTTTGATTCAATATGCCACAAAACACTTTTTAAAAAATTAGAAAATATGGGTATCAAAGACAAAGAACTACAACTATTAAAAAGCTACATGAGCGACAGAACACAACAAGTCAAAATTAATAACTATACTAGCAAACCACTGCCGATTACACACGGAGTTCCACAAGGAAGCATACTAGGGCCCGTTCTTTTCATAATTTACATAAATGAACTTTGCAGCATGAAAATAGATGGAGAAATAATTAGTTACGCAGACGACACAGTTTTATTATTTAAATCTAAGGATTGGAATAAGGTTTATAACATAGCGAATCTAGGAATCACGCAAGTGAAAAAATGGTTGGACTCAAATACACTCACACTAAACATATCGAAAACAAAATTCACAACGTACAGCATAACTAACACAGGACAGCCAAAAAACAATACAAACACCATAAAAATACACGAATGCATAAACACCAACATCTGCGATTGCCCCCCTCTAGAAAAAACAGAACAAATAAAGTATCTAGGAATCCTAATTGACCATAATCTTAGATGGACACATCACATCAAACAAATCACAAATAGACTCCTCAGAACAATACACATTTTCCTAAACATAAGAAACATATATAAAATAAAACAATTGAAAACAATATATTATGCACTATGCCAATCAATAATAGAAAATGGAATAATTGCTTGGGGAGGAGCAACAAACGCAGCTATCGCTCAAATAGAAATCGCACAGAAAACGATATTAAAAGTAATACTCAAAAAACATAAACTAACCGACACAGACCAAATATTTAAAAGCTGTGACGTACTTGATATACGCCAATTATATGTTAAAACACTACTAAACTACATTTTCGACCAAAAAAACAAACCCCAACAAACACAAAATATCACTAATAGACCGGTCAGACAAGCGTACAAGGAAAACATAAAAACTCCGACGGTAAACACTACCTTTGGACAAAGACACCATAAATACCACGCTATTAAAGCATTCAACAGTCTTCCACTTGAAACAAAAATTGAGGAAAATAAAAATAAATTCAAACACAAAATAAAAAAATGGATTAAAGAACAAAAAGACAATATTACCAAAATACTATAACATAAAAGAATAAAACATATACACGCAACACAAAAAAAAATTATATAAAACACGCAACACGCACAAACACATATGGTGTCGCGAAGCTGCGACTCCACTATATTTTAAAGGTGGTGCAGAGGCTCTATGAGGCCCTATGCCACACGCCCAAAGGACCAGTCCCAAACTACTCCGAATGATAGGTATGGGACGATATATGCATCCGACAAACCCGATGGACAGTGCAATAATCAAAGGTATAAATCTGGGCTTCTGGAGCACAAGATAAGCCCAGATTGGAATGCAGGAAAGATGGACTCACCCGTTGATGACTATCACACGTCTCCAGGAGTATTAGTTGATTTCACTTCACAAAATATATGTATATTCGCCCTGTCTGATATTAATTATCACTCCGAACTCTGATAAGCAACTGACACCACTTGTCAGATTTTACATGTGTCGCAACAATATTTTTAATATGGTGACATTTTGGGATGGGTAAAAAGGTAGGTAGGACATTTGCAGGATTTGGTATTGACATTACACTTGTCCTTTAAGCCTGTGGATGCATACCTAACAATCCCATATATATTGCGCGAACATTCTCCCGGCGTTGAAAGTACCTTCCGAAATTTTAAGTACTTTCAAATAAAGTAAAAAGTTAAATGTAAAACGAAGATGAAATATAAATATTCTTATCAATACGCTATTAATATTGCAAAGTTAAAACGAAAATTTATAAAATAATGAAATAATAATTATTGTGTAGGCAAAGGACACAATTTTACGACTGGTCGTTTAAAGTTCCCGGAAGGGGTCCTTACGCGTGCGACACGAACCACTCCGTCTTTACCAGGGAACACCTCCTCAACAACACCCACCGGCCAATAAAGTGGAGGCGCATCCTCTTGATGCACCAATACTATGGTACCTACTAGAATGTTATTCGCGGGACTATTCCATTTTTTTCTCATCTGCAGAGAGTGAAGATACTCTATATGCCACTTCTTCCAATAAGATTGAACGAGGTGGTCCAAAAGCTCTTTCCTTTTCAGTAGACTAATGCGTTCATTAGTCAAATCATAAGCAGGTAGATGCTGAATCGGGGTAGACATCAGAAAATGAGCCGGAGTAAGAGCTTCTGGATAATGAGAACTGCTTAATAAACATAATAGCCGTGAATTAAGTACAGCCTCTATTTGTGTCAGAACTGTGAGAAGCTCTTCATAACATAAAAGTTGAGTACCCACAACCCTATACAGATGCGATTTAATGCATTTAATATTTGACTCCCATAATCCTCCAAAGTGAGGAGCGCGGGGTGGAATCGTCTTCCATTCAATTCTCCGAATGTTAAATTCATTGCGAAGAACTTCTTTAGTTGAATTTGCCTCTAAAAAATTATATAAGTCATCCAGACAATTCTTTGCGCCTATGAAATTTGTCGCATTGTCACTGTACATACATGAAACCGGTCCGCGTCTGGATAGAAAACGCTTAAATGCGTTTAAAAAATTGTCCGTGCTTAGATCTGATACCACTTCCATATGTATAGCCTTCGTTGTTAAACAAATAAATAGACATATATATGCCTTTTGACTTTTTACCCCACGACGCCTAGAAAGGGTTATATTTATTGGTCCGGCAAAATCTACACCCGTATGTGTAAATGCCTTTGCTTCCTGAACTCTAGCTGTAGGTAAATCTGCCATTAGCGGTATAATATTAGAAGGTGCAGTTTTAAAACAGAAATTACAAGCATGTACTCTTTTGCGTATTAGATTTCTCCCCGATAAGATCCAATAACGCTGTCTAATTATTGACATAAGGAGATGTGCACCAGTATGACAATTCACACGATGGTGAAAGTCTATAATTATATCGACAATATGATCCTGTCTTGGCAAAAGTACTGGATGTTTGTTTTCAAAAGGTATATTCGCGTTTGTTAATCTACCACCTATACGTAACAAGCCATTATGATCTAAGAACGGGTTTAGTTTTCGGATTGAAGGTGAGCATAATTTATCCCTCTGTATTAATTGTATATCGGCACTAAAATACCTATTCTGTAAAGCTTTTAATACATTCATTTCAGCAATGTTTAATTCCGTGGAACTTATAACTGTTGAGCGTGATAACTTTCGCATAAATCGTAAAATATATACCACAATTCTCAGCAGTTTTGGCCATGAGGAAATTTTTAAAGCGAGATTATATATCGGAGAATTTTCCTCTATTGACGTTATCGTAAATGTATGCGATTTTTTCAATTCCAAAGTATTCTCCTCCTCTCGTGAGGGGGAAAATCTTTCGACAGGCCACTCGGATACTGGGTTCGCAGCCCAGGGCGGACCGTGCCACCAAAGAGAATGATCGACCAGCTGAGCAGGCAGTAGTCCTCGTGATAAACAATCACTAGGATTGGTAACGCCATCTATGTGATAAAAATGTTTCGCGGGTAAATTTTCCTGAATTTCACTAACTCGATTAGCTACAAAAGTTTGCCACCGGTGCGGGGACGAGTGAATCCAAGAAAGTGCTATTTTTGAATCTGAAAAAGCAAATATATCGTTTATCGAAACGAGATTTCTATAAGTATCTATAATAGATCTAACGAGTCTAGATAAAATAAGCGCAGCGCATAATTCCAATCGAGCGAGCGACACTGTTTTCAGAGGGGCCACCTTGGATTTAGAACATATCAAATTCATTGTAGTGTTGCCACCCTTATCCGTTACATGAAGGTATATTACACAACCGTACGCTTTCATACTCGCATCTGCGAAGGCGATAATATTTATCGTGCAGTCCTCCTTTACTCCCAAATATCGAGGTAAATTTAAATTAGAAAGCATCGGTAATTCTTCCTTGAATTTGACATATCTATTAACAATACTTTGGGGTAGTTCCTCGTCCCATCCTACTTTCTCTAACCACAGCTCTTGTAAAAGTAATTTGGCATATAAAATTACCGGAGCAACCAAACCTAATACATCGAATAAACGAGCTATTGTGGAAAGGATTGATCTTTTACATATAGTTTTTTCCTCCGTCGGACATATCATAAATTGAAAACAATCAGATATCGGATCCCATTTTAATCCTAAAATGCTACATTTATCCGAAAAATCCATTGTCGCGCGGTGCGACTCTGGTAATTGGGCCAATAAATGAGGAGAATTACTCGACCATTTGACTAATTCAAATCCTCCACACTTGAACATCGCCATTAAATCTGTAGCCAAAATGATGCCTTCACTTATAGTATTTACAGAATATACAAAATCGTCCATATATAAATCATTAATTGCAACTTCCGCCGCTTTCGGATAACGATTTCTTTCATCGCTCGCTAGCTGCCGTATAGTTCGCATTGCTAGAAATGGTGAACAGTTCAAACCAAACGCGAGTGAATTAAATTGATAAACTCCAATTTGTTCATCTTTGTGAAATCTATAAAGAATTTTTTGATATTTTCGATGGCTTTCCGTTACCATTATACGTAGATACATTTGCTTAACATCTGCGGTTAATGCTACAGCGAATAAGCGAAATTTAATTAAAAGTGTAAATAAATTAGATTGCAAATTTGGACCTGTATACAAAATATCATTAAGTGACAACCCTGAACTGGTCTTTGTACTTGCGTCTAATACAACACGAGTTTTAGTTGTTGATTTATCTTTACGGATTACTGCATGATGAGGAATGAAATATCCCTCATCAATATTAGATGAAGACGGAACTTCAACCCTCATATATCCCTTTTCCAGATATTCAGAAACTACTTCATTATAACTGCAATGCAATTCTGGCGACGTATTAAATTTCCGTTCTAAATATTCATATCGACGCTGCGCGACACGGCGCGAATCACCTAAATTATTAGGATCTATCTTAAACGGTAAAGATACAATATACCTTCCCGATTCATCCCGTTGGACTGACTCGAGGTACATTTTCTCACATTCTGCATCTTCAGCACTCATCAACGACTTAATAGGCATGTCTTCCATCGTCCAAAACTTGGATAACGCATTATATAAATCTACATTGGTTATGGGGCCGAACGTCCACGAAACCTCCGGCGTACACGTAGGTATTTCACCCATTACAATATACCCGAATACTGTCTGTATAGCCGGTGGTGCATTCGTATTATGTTTAGATAAAACCTTATTCCCCAGCAGAATATATGGAAATAACTGTGCACCTAATAAGATATCAACATCGGATGGAACGTTCCAGGATTCATCCGCTAAGTTTAAACCCACTAAATGCTCACATGACTTTGTGTCAACATGTTGTGTAGGAAGCTTATCAGTTATTTTATCGACAACTAATAGACTAATTTTATAAGTATCTTCTGAAACGCGGGATTTAATTTTTAACGCAACGTGTCCCAATATTGGTGTCTCTACTGAACCAACACTTTTAACTACTGAATTATTTAAAGGAATTATTTTAAGATTTAATTCATTACAAGTGTTTAAACTGATTAAATTTTGTTGCGAGGCGCAATCAATTAAACACCTTACGGTTACTTGATTATTTTTATTGTCATAAGCAAATAACTGCGCGGTTGACAGTAGTACATTCGTAGCTATATTACCCGCAGAAAAATTATTATAATGTTTATTATTACGCGCTATTAATGTAATGGCTTCGTTTTTCGATTGACTTTCAGTATTCACCGTGCTCTCAAAATGCAGAGCGGTGTGATGTCGTTTTTTACAAATTCTACAATCCGATTTAGATGGACATTTCACAGTTTTATGTTTATCGCTTAAGCAGTTTACACATAAATTATTTAATTTCACAAACTGAAAGCGAGCATTTGGTCTTAATTCGTTAAATTGTTCACATTTAAACAATTCAACATGATCAGAATGATTACATTTCCGACACCTGTTACGATTATTATTACTTGACTTCGGTTCGACCACAGCGAATGAATGCGTAACTTTGTTTTTATTATTAACAACTTTATTATCATTTTGCCCAGTTCGTTCTAGGATTTTAACATGCGACCGAATGTATTCTATTAAATCGGTATATGTAGGTATAGCTTTCTCCCGTATAGACATTTCGAAATTTTGCACCAACTGTATATCTAATTTTTTCAGTGCAACATGTAATATTATAAAATCGGTTAGGTCATCAATACCTAATTCCTTGAGTGCAGCTATGGAAGACGCAAACCGTTCAATAAAATTATTTAACTCATTTGGGTTACTAGGTGCCAATAATTTTAAATTCAAAATATTGTTCAGATAAAAGGTACCTAGCACGCGTTTGTCCTGATATTTCTTTTCGAGAGCTTCCCAAATTAAAAAATAATTTTGTTCGTTCGGAAGTATTCCCGCAAAAACTGATAACGCCTTTCCTTGGAGTTTCCCTATCAGATATTGCATCTTCTGCGATGTATTCAAATTTTCATTTGAGTGAATGTTTAATTTAAAAGCTTCATAAAATATCGACCAATTCTCTTGATTACCATCGAACGATGGCATCTCGATCGGTGGGAGTTTAATTAATGGTGAATTATTTAACTTCTGTCGATCACGTGATGAATCTTGCTTTGCTATAATGCTTTCGCGTATAGAAACTACAAAACAGTACTTATTTTCGAATTTACTCCATAAATCGAAATTCATATTGTAATTTGAATCCTTTTTCAACTGAAGTGTATGAAATTCATCACAAAATGTGTTAAATTGTGCATAATATGTAGCTATATTAACCGTTTGTTTAAGAAAATCCTCCGAACTTCTCGTCTCCCTGTCCGCAATACTTTTCGCTTTCTCGTATAATTCATTAACACGATTATGCATCAAATTAATCTTCGATTCTACTAACTTGATTTTAATATCCTGAGTACTATCGCTAGTCGCCATGATTAATTGTATGTAGGAATTTAAACACAACAATAATTACAAATGCAACCTAGTACATACAAATTAACAAAGTATAAAGAGGAAATAATATTTATTTATAACTTTAAATATGTTAATTTTAAATACCCCGTTGGTAATCCGGCTCGAAAGAACCAAAAATGGTGTCGCGAAGCTGCGACTCCACTATATTTTAAAGGTGGTGCAGAGGCTCTATGAGGCCCTATGCCACACGCCCAAAGGACCAGTCCCAAACTACTCCGAATGATAGGTATGGGACGATATATGCATCCGACAAACCCGATGGACAGTGCAATAATCAAAGGTATAAATCTGGGCTTCTGGAGCACAAGATAAGCCCAGATTGGAATGCAGGAAAGATGGACTCACCCGTTGATGACTATCACACGTCTCCAGGAGTATTAGTTGATTTCACTTCACAAAATATATGTATATTCGCCCTGTCTGATATTAATTATCACTCCGAACTCTGATAAGCAACTGACACCACTTGTCAGATTTTACATGTGTCGCAACAATATTTTTAATATGGTGACATTTTGGGATGGGTAAAAAGGTAGGTAGGACATTTGCAGGATTTGGTATTGACATTACACTTGTCCTTTAAGCCTGTGGATGCATACCTAACAATCCCATATATATTGCGCGAACAACATATATCATTATAAATGCCGATTTACATTCTCTTTTGATATTTTTCTTTTAGTGTTATAATTATATTTTAATTTTTAATCTTTATTTTTTATTTTAAATTTATCTTTATTTTAATGTTGTTTTTCTTTTATTTTTTTTAAATGTATAAATTCTTAAATTATAAAATGGGGGCCTCAGCACGGGTAAACAACCCAGTAAGGCCAACATTACTAAATTGAAATATGAAATATTGTAAAAAAAATGTATCAACAATAAAAAATAAAAAAAAATAAAAAAAATACTTCTACTTTAAATACATACCCTTGGACACTGCAGCTATGACTAAGAATACTAACACTAAAACTTTTCGCACATACTTCTACTTTAAATACATACCCTTGGACACTGCAGCTATGGCTAAGAATACTAACACTAAAACCTTTCGCACATACTTCTACTTTAAATACATACCCTTGGACACTGCAGCTATGGCTAAGAATACTAACACTAAAACCTTTTGCACATACTTCTACTTTAAATACATACCCTCGAACACTGCTATTGATAGGGATGCTAACACTTAAATCTCTCGCGCATACTTCTACTTTAAATACATACCCTTGGACACTGATATAGCTAGGAATGCTAACACTAAAACCTTTCGCGCATATTTCTACTATAAATACATACCCTTAGACACTCCTATGGCTAGGAATGCTAACACTAAAACCTTTCGCGCATATTTCTACTATAAATACATACCCTTAGACAGAGGCGGATTAACTGTTGAGAGCGCCCTAGGCAAGCACCTCATCGGCGCCCCTCTAGCGACCACATATTATAAATTTTAACAAGTACCTAAAGTAGCCGAATTTGTAGTTAGGTGGGTTTTACGTGAAAATAAAAATTTCGTGGGAGGGGGGGGGGGGGTGGCTAGAAAATTTCAAGAAAATAAAATTTGTCCCGAAAAAAAAAATTCATGGGGGGGGGGGGTGGCTAGAGAATTGTTTAAAATTGATGTTTTTACGTGAAAATTATGTTTTTAACTTGACTCTGAAGTAGCCCGACCAGTCGCCTTTTAGATTTTTTCAGCGCCGATTCTCGTTCTGAGTAGCCTAAATGGCGATATATCACCCTCGTTGGCAACACTGCCAGCTATCTTTTTTTTACATACCAAGTTTCATCACAATCGGTTCAGTAGTTTTTTTGCATGAAGAAGTAACATATACCTATACAAACACACACATATACACTTTCGCAGTTATAATATTAATAGGGATAATTAATAAAACATAAAAAATTTAAATGATCAATTATTTATGTAAAGGAATAAGTACTCACAAATAAGTACCTACCTAGAAATGCCTAGGATCCCTTTGTGTTTAAATTACGAATTTTATTTTATGCACTTTTCAAATGTCACTTATGTTTTTTTTTTTTTTATATTTACTCCACACAGGAGGCCCTGAAGAGAATAATTTCCCTCAGGGCCTATGTCATCTTTGGGGATGCTGTGTGGAGGGTCTTTTTGTGGAGAGGAAGGAGTGAACATGGGTCTTGAAGAGTCCCATGTTGTAGGAGGGAGGAAACACAGAGGCCGGCAGTTCGTTCCACAGCCGAGCTGTTGAACTTAAGAACGAATCGTAGAAGCGACCCGTTCTCATGTGACAAGTGTCAACTGTGTACAAATGTTGGGCGCGCGTTTGGCGTGTATCCCGACTACGCACCGGTGCCGAAGGGATCAATGACGCTAGTTCCTCAGAGCATCTTCCATTGTAATACCGATAGAACAAGGACAACATACCTACCTGACGCCTGTGCTCTAAAGATTGCAGTCCGTTTGTTAAGATTGGGGAATCTATCAAACGGACCGCCCGTTTCTGCACAGAGTCAAGGGTTTTTTTCAGGTATTTTGGGGCTCCAGACCAGAGATGGCTGCCAAATTCGACAGTAGGGCGCACTTGCGATTTGTACAGGGTGAGCAGTTGTGTACTATTAAAGTATCTGCGGGCCCTGTACAGTACGCCCAGCTTCTGAGAGGCCAACTTTACTCTAGCTTCGATGGAGCCCCCGTACCTGAGCTGGTCACTTATAGTTACACCAAGCATATCAATGGAAGGCCTGTTCGGAAGATTGCTTCCGTTGAAGGAGACTAGATTATCATTTGGATCCCTTTTAGACGTAATCAGACAGGATTGGGTCTTTGAAACATTAAATTCGACGAGATTATTTTTACCCCAGGAGGAAATACTCTCGAGATAACCGTCCATTCTCTGCTTCAAAGCCCTCCGAGCCGTTGGAGTTTGTGTGCCCTTTGGGGGCTTGTCAAACAAAAAGCTATCATGAACTGTACTGTCATCCGCGTAACAATGAATCGGTGCACATGTCAAAAGGTCATTGATGTGCAACAAAAACAAAGTCGGAGACAGAACCGATCCCTGTGGGACGCCAGCATTTATGGAGTGCGAGGAAGAGGTGAAACCGTCAGCAACCGCCTGAATCGACCTATCCCTTAAAAAGTTAGCAATCCACGTACACAGGGATGCGGGAAGTCCGTAAGAATGCAATTTGTTGACAAGTCCTCGGTGCCAGACCCGGTCAAAGGCCTTGGATATGTCTAGTGCGACCGTTTGGGTCTCACCGTGACGTTCCAGGCACCGCCCCCAAACATGCGTCACATACGCGAGAAGATCACCGCACGAGCGGTTCCGCCGGAATCCGTATTGACGGTCGTTGATAATTTTGTTCTTCTCGAGGTATGTGAGCAGTTTGTCGTTGATCACACGTTCCATCACTTTGGACAGAACTGATGTGATCGCTATGGGGCGGTAGTTGGCCGGGTTGGAGCGGTCACCTTTCTTGGAAATAGGGTGAATTACCGCTTTTTTCCAACCAGAGGGCACAGTGCCACACTTCAGGGACATTTCGAAGAGCTTTGTCAAAACTGGAACTATTTCCGCAGCACACCTCTGCAATACCAGGGCAGGTATTCCATCAGGTCCACTAGCTTTGTTAACATCGAGCCCCCGTATGACGTGGAGTACATCCCGATGCCGGATCCTCAGCTTTTTCATATAGAAGCCGCAGTGAGGAACCGACGGCGGAACAGCACCCCCGTCGTCGAGGGTCGAGTTTTCCGCAAACATTTTCCCTAAAAGGTTTGCCTTTTCGGTGGCGGTGTTTGCTAGTGAGCCGTCAGGTCTGGTAAGAGGTGGCAAACTGGGTTTGCAAAAATTTCGACTTATTGAGCCCGCAAGCGACCAGAATGCTCTGCTGCCATGCGGGCAGGCAGCCAGCTTTTTGCTGATCTGCAGGTCGTGTTCGAATTTTGACCTATTGATGATTCTCTTGCATTCCTTTGCCGATTTGTTGTATGCTGATCTGCTTTCGGGCGTTCGAGATGTGTTGTAGGCTCGGTAAGCCGCGTTTTTTCGTCGAACTGCTTCGGAGCATTGTCGACTGAACCACGGCTTTGAGCCCACACCAGTTTCTTTAGTAGTCGATTGTATGAAGCCATCCATCGCCGAATTGATGATGTGTTGTCTTGGTTACACTTTAACAGCATTTATTTATGAACAGCATTGTGTACTCGCTATGTGGCTGACTGAGTGACTAATAAAAATAATGTAATTTTTTAATATAAAAAAGGACGACAAATAAAATTTAAATTTCGTTTCTTTGTACTTCAGAGCAACGCATTGTTTTATTTGTCTTATAAAACGATATTTTTAGTGAAGAAAAATGGAAAAGTTACGATTCACATTTACAGTGTTAGCAGCATTGGGCAGAAGACGCACTGTGAATTGCGTTAGAAAATTCCGAATCATCACTTTTTAATTTAGAAAAAAATGTCTCAATATGTTTCGTATGCTTTTTGATTTTTTTCTTCTTTTTCCTTAGCCTTCCTTTTATAAGCTGCACCACTAGGTTTTTTCTTCAATTCACTCATTATTTGGGTAATGAACTAAAACGCAATGTACTAATTAATTCACACAAATACCGCTGCGAGTACGTAATCAATAGAAGCGCGCGTAACCGGCGACATCCAAGCTGAAAGTGATGCCGGCCGCTTAGCCCCTGCCCCCGCTGCGCCCTTTGCCCTGCAATCTAGCAACGCCCGCGAACGAATCCACGAGCGAGCGGTCTTCTATTAAAAAATCATGCGATGGAGGCATGGAGGAATAATCAAGAAGGCGAGTATGCTTTGGAAGCTCTGCATCTCTACAGAAGTAAATAATCTTTTATATTGTGTAAGCAGGTGCATACTTACTTACAAAATTAAGTTTATACATATATTTTTTTTAATTCTAGGGGCGCCCGCCGGCGCCCCTTGTAACTGGCGCCCCTAGGCACGTGCCTACTTTGCCTTAGGGTTAATCCGCCACTGCCCTTAGACACTCCTATGGCTAGGAATGCTAACACTAAAACCTTTCGCGCATACTTCTACTATAAATACATACCCTTAGACACTCCTATGGCTAGGAATGCTAACACTAAAACCTTTCGCGCATACTTCTACTTTAAATACATACCCTTGGACACTGCTGAGGTTAGGAATACTAACACTAAAACATGTTGAAGTCGCCCCATTTTCGCAAAGTACTTCTTTTACGTTGAAACCAAGAAACTGTTAGAAATATGTCTTGCCGGTCTATTCTTATAAGATTATTTTTTTAATGTTAAGAGCCGATATTTCAACAAAAGACATGAATATTGATCATGCTTTTTTCTCTGCTGTGTCGTTACATTTTTTAATAGATGAACGTAATAAGAACTCACTGGGCCAACGGCTTAACTTAATGAAACTGCCGACCAAAAAGATCACAAATATTTTATTAGACAAATGTATTATAAACATTACTGTCGGCTATTTTTTTACGTTAGTTCCACACAGAAGGCCCTTAAGGAAAATACTATCCCTCAAGGCCCATGTCGTCTTCGGGGATTCTGCGTGGAAGTTTTTTTAAGGCAAGAAGATCTGGAAAAGAAAAAGGAATGAAGGGTGGGGGTCCGTTTGTCCAGGAGTGACGGATGTTTGATTTCATCCCTGCCACCTCGGTGCAAGGCCATGGATCGAGAGAATCCTGCCGGAGAGATAAAAATTTGATTTCATAGAAGTGTACATTTTAATTATTATGTGGTTAACTTCTAGATTTGAATATAAAGCGGGGTGTTTTCTCTTTCTAACACTGTTAAAATCATATTATTTCTCACCGTGACAGTAAGAGAGACACGGATGTATGAGCTGTACCCGAAAGCGAACAAATTAGCTTGATGGGTTAAATTTAAACTCTAGAGTCAGTGGAACTACTCGTGTATTACCACCAAATGGGAGGTGATTTGAGGCGAAATGGGAACGCCATGGTTAAGAGTTGGTTTTGGCAGTAAGTTTTCAATTTGGGAGGATGGTATGGGTACCGTCGTCCCGGGAACCACTTATTGGATAACCCACACGCCTGTAATATGTGAGCCCAAGTGGTTCGCTCCGCTTGGTGATTTAGCAGGGGTGCCAGGATTCATGGGATGAGGGTATGTCTTGTTCGTAGCGGTGGATGCGTCTGCCGGGTGGGAAGATACTGGTTGAGGGAGACCCTTTGACCTCTCCATCTGAACTCTATCGACCCATACGTCCGTCACTCCTGGTCACACTGAACCCTTTCTTGAATTTCCTGAGAGATGGGAAGGCTGCCAGAGATATTTAAAGAAAGGTAAATGCAGGTAACTCCATTAATGGAATGTCACCATAATATGCAGCAGTCCACAATGAAGTGCTGGTACCTACCCTGATGTATGGAACTGAGGCATGGAACTGGCAAATAAAGAATGAAAGTAGATTGAATGCTTTTGAAATGAGATCCCTGAGGAGTATGTGTGGTAAAACCATAATGATCGTGTAAGGAATGTGGAGATCCGCAAAGAGTGCAAGGCTGATGTAAGCGTAATGAGTAAGGTTAAGAAAGGAACGCTTAGATGGTTTGGGCATGTAGAGCGAATGAGCGAAGAAAGGAGTGTAAGGAGAATATATGATGCAAATGCGAAAGGTAGCAGAAGTCGGGGTCGCCCGAGGAAGACATGGCACGATCAAGTGAATCAGATACTCGAGTCGGGCCATGTCAAGAGTCAGAATAATAGAAGAGTATGTATGAGACAATGTATGAATGTGAATGAGGCAAGGAGTGTGTGCCAAGACCGTGTTGTTTGGCGGTCCGTCCTCTCTGCCTACCCCTGCGGGGAAACGGCGTGATGGTTAGTTAGTTAGTTAGTTAGTTAGTTAGTTAGTTAGTTAGTTAGTCATAAGGTTTAGCCAGCGTTAGCAATGTAAGCCCGAAAATAATTTTATTATGACTTGATTTGAAAACATCAACTTCTCTCTACTTTCTAAAAATATAATATGCAAGTATTATATATATGAACATTTTGGAAAAAATTCTCAAAATGATAGTGAAAACTGTATCAAATATAGTTGCGTGGTTTAGAAGAACTAAGCGCACAAACAGACAGACGCGGATAGCGACTTTATTTTATACTATTTATAGATATCATTTCTTTAATTAATAAGTAATGAAAATCGTGGCTTGACAATATAATTTTATTACTTATGTTTTATAGCTTGCGCATTAATTATAATGTTTATTTTATGAATTTACGTATTGAACAATACGAAATCTACCCAATCAGGAGAGAGAATAAAAAACAAAGTTTTTTTACTGCAATAAATTTTGTTTTAAATATCTCGTCGCAAAAATATGGCAACTTCCCAAGGGTGTCACAGTTGAAAAAAGTTTGGGAAGAAAGACATTATTAATAGAGCAGCATTGCGAAAATAAAAATCTGAGCACAAAACAGAGAGATCAGAAATAGAAAATAAAGAGACAAAATACAGACTAAAACAAAACTGCTAAACTGTAGGGGCTGCACTAGCTAATTGAATTTAAATAAATAAAAAATCTCTCAGAAAAGTTATTCACATTCTGTGATGTGAAGCTTATTATTTCAAATCTCATTAAATACGAAAAAGGTATTTTTTATCGTTATTTACATAATTTTAGGTAATTAAAATATTAGACCATAAAAACAGAAATAATGATGTATTTGTTAAGTATGCAATTATAAATAATATTATCTTCGTGATGTCAAGCTCGTGATGATCGTGAATTTTACTGTTCGGTTTAAGAGGACAAGCTTTTTCAAGAGTTCCAATTGCCCAAGTCGACGATGACATCCTAGGGTATATTGTGTGATTAAAGGAGGTGGGTAAAAGAAGCAGATGGGCCAGAGGATAATTAGAAAGTACGTGGTTATTTGGATTAATTTTTACACTAACTCCGCACTACGTTTTATAAATTTTAAATTAAATATCCCTGTCGAAGACTTAAAATACAATTTTTTATTAAATACTCTAAAAATACATACATGAGAAGATAGACGTAAAATAAACGATTTAATGTTCTTATTCGAAATACTCAACTCTAAATTCGACTGTTGTGAACTCCTGCAACTTATAAACATACATACACCCACAGTAACAACACGACAAAATACAATATTCTACAGCAGCACACATAAGCGTAACTACATTGCCCACTCTCCGATACAACGACTTCACACCATGGGAAATCATTACTTGGGTGATGTTGACATATTCAATACCAACTTGGCAAGTTTTGTGGATCATTTAAAACATTTATTTCAACAATACTCCTAAACACATCATGTAAACCTACAAATAGCTGTAATTTTCTGTTTTTGTTTCTTGTGTTTGTATGACTTGTTGCATAGCTTTTATCAAATGTTATTTTATTCTTATTTTTTATGTTTCAAAATATCTGTCAAATTAAAATTATACTACCAACCATGTAAAAGCCCTCTGGGCGTTAAATAAATAAATAAAAATAAATAAAAAATGTCATATTTTGGAGTGATGTGTTGAGAGCCATTTTTTTTAAAAAGGAAGGAGACAAAATTCTGAGAATGCAAAAGGTATTAGGGTTGGGTGGGAATCTAGGGCTCATTGTATCCACGAGTGACAGACATATGAATATATCCCTCCCACTGCGGCGCAAGGCGATGGGTCAAGGGACCAGTTGGAGAGGTTGGAGCTTCTCCCGATCTGGAATGTCACGCAGCTAGTAGGCAAGCGCATCTTGAACTCACCCAATTAACTCGGAAACCCCTGATAAATTACCACATATAGTGAACAAAGACGGCGATACCCAAAACCACCTGCAAATTAGAAGAATATTGTGATTTTGTACAAATATTTATTGAAAAAAAACATAAACATCCTAAAATTAACTTGTCTGGCAAAAGGGCTTGCTTAGAGTAATAATATGATGCGATACCGGCTGAAGCGTAGTTGATACACAGCTTGGCAGGCAGCAATGAAATCAGCATGAATTTTCAAAAAAATAGTGTTAATTCCAGAATGAGAGTGGCCTTGTCAATCATGGCTCCTTGACAAAAAGCCGGTAATTGTCCAAGATTGGAAGATATTTCATGACTATCAAATTCTCCATGAATTCAGTCTCCAATATCGAGTGTTGGAGGGGTTATTAAAGGCGACATAAGACTAATAAGGCTTTGCTGAACGCTCACATTTTAATTAGGGACCATGTGCAGTGGAGCTGCTCAACAGCTCTCAGAAGGCCGGGCAATTCCTAATCGGACCATTGTCTCAAACTCCTTCTTGGCCCGTTTGAGCTTCTCAAGGGAGAGGCGGCGGGGACGTTCTGCGACTGGAGGATCTGGAGTAGTTCTAATGTGGTGAAGGGTATTATGGCGAACTTCCTTCATGGCTCCGTCAGGGCGCGTAAGGTCCGGATATTGTTACAACAGTTTGTGGTAGGGGGATGTCCCTGTGACAGTCGGAGGCGGTCATGTTGTTGCTACGCCTGCCTGTAGTTGTCAGGTTCGTCACCTGATCCAGCAATCGTCTATTATGGACATCTACCAGGAGCTCGAATCGTGCCAAGAAGTCCGCTACTATTATGGGCCTGGATACGTCAGCAATGACGAAACTCCAATTAAAATCACGACGCAGGCCTAGGTCCAGGTTGAGCGTCAGGCTTCCATACGTCGCGAGGTGCTTTCATTTGCGGCCGCCAATTCGTAGGACTGCTTGGTTGGACGACCTTGGACTAGGCGTCGTGGGTAAACTCAGAAGTCCACGCCGGTGTCTACGAGAAACTGGATGCGAGTTACCTGGTCAGTTACGAAAAGGCGACTTACTTGCGCCGGGCTGCTGGTGCTGGTCGCCATCAGTGTGAGCGTGGCGTTTCCCTGCTCAAAGTTGCAGGGTTTTGTGCAGAAGCGCGCCTTGGTACCGAAAGTAAGATGACCCATGGAATGACCACGCGAGCGATGACTCCGCCGATGAGGACTGGTATTCCTTGATGGGCGTTCCTGGGAGCGCAGAGTTGATAACTCTCGTCGTAGGGTGGTTATTTCTTTTTGGAGCTGTAGCACCATTTTCTCCATTATGTTAAGCACACAACCTTTGTAACTCTTTGTTGATGTCGTAGCGCCGGGCGGGAGAGACATTTTTAAAATTAACCGTAGTACACGATAACACATAAAATATTTAAAACTCACGTCGTAGGTCACCACTGTGGTTATCTAAGTGCACAAAATAAAAAGTCTCGTTTAACTCAGATGCAGCCTTTATTATTGAATTAAAAATCGTTTTACAATCACAATATCTACGCGTTTATTATGCGAGGCAAATACTATGAAATGCAGGCGATATCTAGGTCAAGGTTTCTAGCGCGGTAGTAGTTGGCTGAAGAATGAAGACTGAAGACTGAAGACTGAAGACTGAAGACTGAAGACTGAAGACTGAAAACTGAAGACTGAAGACTTAATACTGAATACTAACTGCTCGCTGCGTCGGGCTTATTTAAACAGTCCGGCCGATGGCGACAGTAGGTAGGACAGTAGGTAGTAGGTAGGCGAGATCGCAAGTAAAACGGAAACACTCGCTCATTCTGGGTCCTACTGGAACTTTCGGTGGCGCTGCTATTACGCATAGGCGATAGGCTAGAACCTTCTTGTGAGTTGGCATAATGTGCCAGACCAACTCGCAACATATTTTCGTAGGTAGTCACTCGCAAGTAGATAGGTAGGTCGCGTTGTTTACAATTAGTTCTCGGTAGTAACTCGCAAGTAAATAGGTAGGTCGAGTTGTTTACTTTGGTCAAGACGATCTAGATAAATCTCTCGCCAAACTTGTATTTAAATTTCATTATTTAAATTTTATTTTTGAGATTGAATGCAATGTGGTTTTAATTAAAAACATACTTGTATTTGAATTTCACTTTTATTTTTGAGATTAAATGCAATGTAGTTTTAATTAAAAACATACTTGTATTTGAATTTCACTATTATTTTTGAGATTGAATGCAATGTGGTTTTAATCAAAAAAATACTTGTATTTGAATTTCACTATTATTTTTGAGATTGAATGCAATGTGGTTTTAATTAAAAAACATACTTGTATTTGAATTTCACTATTATTTTCGAGATTGAATGCAATTTGGTTTTAATTAAAAACATACTTGTATTTGAATTTCACTATTATTTTCGAGATTGGATGTAAATTTTGGAAGTAGAAATTAACTCACTTCCCGACATAAGATAGAGCTGAAACTGCAGATAGACTCATTGTCAATGACAGTGCATTTTATCAACATTTGGTTTCAAACGCGTAAACACGCGGACAACGAGACGACTTTACAGGCTTATTTGTTCCATCTTGGGAACAAACACAGTACCCGTGGAGTCAATTTGTTCACTTTTTTCGTCAACCCGATCTTTCATTCGATTCTGAAAATTTCACGATTTTGCCTTGCTTTTCTAATCATCTCATTTGTCAGCAGAGAAATGAGCAAATTATTTATTCTAACTAAACTATTCGAATACCCTCTTAACAAATCCTCAAAAAGTGTTATAAGTAAGTTACGGCAAGTGTTTTGGTGTCAGTCAAATTGCATTCACTCCATCAAAATGAGGAAACTTGCTTGCATTAAGGTGGTGTTCCTAATCGTTGCAGTTTGTGTTGGTAAGTTTTAAATTATATAATCTTTT
Source organism: Hesperophylax consimilis (assembly GCF_061612785.1). Classification (NCBI taxonomy): domain Eukaryota; kingdom Metazoa; phylum Arthropoda; class Insecta; order Trichoptera; family Limnephilidae; genus Hesperophylax; species Hesperophylax consimilis. The sequence goes on from NC_142852.1 coordinate 7,688,666, forward strand.
GAATTTTTCAATGAAAACAACACCTAGGTACAGCTAAACAAAATTATGTATGTATGCAGGCGTTAAAGAGAAACTAAAGACTCAACGTAAGAATTGTATTTAAAAATATCTATTTGAAATTCACTTTTGTTTTCGGTAATGCACTTCCCGACATCCGATCATGCTATAAAAAATCCACCAGAAGAAAAAAAAGGTTTTTTACTGTAAATTAAAAGTATTTAAAACCTTAAAAGAAATGACTTACCTTTCATTTTTGTGTAACTAAAATTACTGATAATGATAAAAAACACACACTTTATACTAAATAAATTTAATTGTTTACTCACTTTTTGTAGTTTCATATAAAAATAATAATTTTAAAAAGTTCATTTTTTTTTTCAAATTGTGGATGGAACATTTGGTTTCATAGAGGTAATATTTTCATTCTTCTTCGGTAAACTTCTAGATTTGAATATAAAGCGTTGTGTTTTCTCATTCTGACACCGTTTCAATCATATTTCTCACCATGGCAGCAAAATACAACGATGAGTACGAGAGGGGTTAAAAAAATCAGTGAAAATACACGCCACAGGCGAAAGTTTTATATCTCTAAGGCCAAAAAAATTAATTCTGTGGATTTTTTCATTTCGAAATATTAAAGAACATATTTTCAAAAATGTTTTGAATCTATTCTAAATATCATTCGTAGCGTGCACAAATAATGAGGGCTGCGTGAATTTTTACGAAATTGTAATTGAAATGCACTATTGACCTTCTTTCACGACATAAATAGTAGTTTTATGAAATAAATCTATTTTATTTCGATTTTTTTTTAGTGAATTAATAAATGGACATTTGGGAAATAGAAATGAACTCACTTCCCGACATGTGATTGAGCTGAAACTCAACAGATAGATTCGTTGTCGATGAATGTGCATTCTGTCAAATTTTGGTGGTGATCACGCATACGCGCACGGAAAAATACGCATTTCTCTAAATACAGATGACAATGACCACCGTGCTGTGTTCCTAATGATGGTTTTTACTAACTACGAGTATTTATGTGTACGTGCAAATACAATGGAGTGTCGCGCTGTTAAATTGTATTACGAACCTATTATCTTATTTGCGTTGTTTTTCTTTGAATTAGAACTATTTATTTTTATGTATTAACCAAGATAAATTCAAAGGACAATATCTTTCACCTTTATCCTACAGTTACAATTATTGTTTAAAGGTTCTAATCAGGCAGATTCTCCGACAATACCACCCACAACGACAACAGAGGCACCAACACCACCGCCACCGTCAACAACGACAACACTAGCAACAACTGAGGTCACGCCACGTAAGTCTAACATCCACATGATAAATAAAGCACTTCTATGTTTTGTTAAGTTTTAATTATTTTCTTGTTTAGAGAATTAACTTCCATCATTAAAGTGGGAAAATGTTGCTTGTGCAATGATTGACAATTTAGCTAGTCGGGCATTAAACCAGTACTATGCTGATATCTGCAACATGTTGAATAATATTAAGAAAGAGACTCAAATGATTGGGTTATTAATGGGGGATTAGCGTGAAGTTGCAGGATAAAATTGTCTGTGGCTAAGTTGACATCGCGTTTGGGTCCTACCAAGGGGTAACGTGTCCAATTTTTCGGCTGGCTAAATCCTCCATCACAACACAAGCAACATTTTTCGCTTAGTGTGGTGGCAATAGGAAATTTTCAAATCTTTTCAGGATATCCGTAACCCGGGAATGTTTGTCTTTCTTTAAAAAAAATATTTATAAAACGCGGAGGTGAATAGTAAAAGAAGTCGGGGATTAGCGAGGAAGAGATGCCATGGCCAAATAAATATAATACAAATCATGTCAAATGTCTAAATAATAACAGAAAAGGATGTATGAGTCGATGCGTGAATGAGAACAATGCAAAGAGTGTGTACCAAGATATTTTGTGTAAAGGTCTATTATCTCTTTCTTCTCATCCGGGTAAATGGCGTGATGATTAGTTAGTTAAAAAATTGTTATAATTAAAAGTGGTCCTAACACAGTTCCCTGGGGCACTCCTGGAAGTATGAACCTGACCTGACATTTCACTCGGACACTACAACAAGTTTTATTTCATTGCGCTTTTTCAGAGTTGGAGGCATGCTGGTGGATCTGTAACGTGTTCTGCGAATCATGGCCGTGTTATATTTACTTGGGTCCGGAATGCGACTGTAAGTACACGACAAACATCAAACATGGACTGATCTAACTCACTCATTGCTTCAACCTTCATCCATATTCATGCATACGGTTCCATTACAGATCAGAACATTGGAGAAGAAGTGAATAAATAAATAAAAATAAACCGAACATTAATTTTTATAATGTTTTGTTTTGTCACTGTTGTTTTTAGCTACCTTAGTAAACATACTCTCTGGTTACGCCATTTACACAATACACTACTCTAATTTATATTGTCACATAAATATTATGTGACTAGTGCAGTTCATGCCTATTTGGGTTTGTCTATGGTGTTTTTTTTTTTTGAAGTTTGGCATTTTTTTTGGGGAAGACAAATAGTTTTTTGTTCATGGTCACTTCCTCCCCGTCAGCATGGGCTAGCTGCACGCGGAATTAGTCACTCACGATCAACGTGTTTTAATCTGAGTAAATCATGTGATTACAAGTTGTTTTTATCTTTAAGGGGACGGTATCAAATCTCAACTTCAGTACAGTTAGGTATTATTGCTACTTTTAAACGAATCCGTCGGCCGCCAGAACAGATGCGGTTTCAAAACCAACACCTGCGTCTTTTGAGTAGATAGGGGGATGATTGACACGGTTTTGATAAATCAGTCAGCATTTTGATAAAATACGAAATAAAAATACACGTGCTTTATAAAATTTATTTACTAAATAATGAATACAACTTGACAGAATAAAAATCATATAAGCAAAATAATGCATATACAGTCACATCTTTTACGCCCTGGACCTTTTTTGACGTCTCAGTTTTTTACTCAAAGTCACATAGAATCTAATCGTGTTTTGACTTGGAAAAGATTTTTGGTTCATAAATTTGATTTTATGGTTTGTGTAATGACAATAACTGTTTTTTTTTTAATATAGGTAATATTACCAGAAAGCAATGGGTGTGAAAAAAGGGAAAACGTAAAATTAAGTTACGAGAGATATTTTTTGATTATATATTAAGTGCGATAGAAATGGAAAAAAAGTTTATTTGTAAATCATGAATGTAATTTGAAAATTTATTTAAATGTTTTTTTCGTACTCGGGAAAGAATATATTTTACAATATTAACTTAGATATACAAAAAAAGTAGAATGAAGTACATAAACTTAGAAAAAATCTTAGCTTCAGTTTGAAAGGAATCGCTAGAATCGTTGAAAGCACCTTCACAATAGTCTCGCAAAGTCCATCTCCAAACTCCGTAATCCAGATTTTGCACCAAATCGGCATGAAACTCAAGAAATTCAAGCTGGATGCTGAAGTTATGACATAAGATCCGAGTTCAGTGCACATCCAAACTCCTTAATCCCGATTTTGAACCAAATCAGTAGAAAACTCGAAAAATTCAAAATGGATGCCAAAATTATGTTTTTTGACGTAGATCCGAGTTCAATGCACATCCAAACTCCCTAATCCCGATTTTGAACTAAATCGGTAGAGAACTGAAGAAATCCAAGATGGATGCTGAAATTATGCATTTTGACATTAGATCCGAGTTCAATGCATATCTAAACTCCCTAATCCCGATTTTGAACTAAATCGGTAGAGAACTGAAGAAATCCAAGATGGATGCTGAAATTATGCATTTTGACATTAGATCCGAGTTCAGTGCACATCCAAACTCCCTAATCCCGATTTTGAACTAAATCGGTAGAGAACTGGAGAAATTTATGATTGATGCCGAAATAATGCAATTTGAAATTAGATCCTAGTTCAAGCCACCACCTACTCCGTTTTACCGACTTTGATAGAAGTCGGTAAAAATTTGTAGAAAACGTGTCCATCGGAATGATGTATTTTGACAAACCTTATTCTTCTTTTCCTCCAGTGGAGCGGTCTCTTTCTTAAGGCGCTGTACGCGCGAGTCCCTTTATTATTTCCCATTTATGTGACCCTTTATTATTTACGTATTGGTACCTGGAAAAGGTAAAAAAAAATTGAGACCGTAAATCAAGTTTCAAATTATATATAAGATAATAAATAATATTTAATTTCCACTTACCCCTTGGCTATAGCACCAATCTCCTCTGGATTCCTATTAGAAATTTGAAAGTTGGCTGCGGACTGGAGAATAAACAAAATAAGCGTGCTCTCACTTCCGAATTCACCTCGAGACTGACAGTGACTAGCGTTCGGTCAAGCCATGGACAATGATTTCATCCATAGGATTTTGTATGACGGAAAATAATTTAAATATTCGGGAAGTTTAATTGAATCACAACAAAAATCCATATATGTTAAAGTGTTTTTTATTTATTTAAAATGACCTGTATCATATTTACTTTGAGATTACCGATGGATTTTAAAATAAAATCTCTCTGATAGGAGCTATTCTGCTTCCAGCGAAGGCATTTTTGAAGTTTTACGTAAAGTTGCAATGTGTATTATTTCATAGAGAATAAAAAAGTTTACGATAAAAAAAATTTATTCACTGGTAACATAAGACATTTTTCTAACTACCCCTATGGAATTTTTAGATAAATTATTAGTGGTATTCCTTTTACTAGGTAAATACAAAGTGATGTTTAGCGCTATTTGTGATACTTCCCCCTTAAAAAGGGCGCGGGGTGTTTTTCCTAACACTTTTTATTTTTAGTGGAGGTTATGTGAACCCCATTTTTTTCGGTGATGGCCGGTGCTCAGTTTTGTGGATTTTGTGTTTTGGACTTGAAATTGTAAAGAGATTGGTCCTAGTTGTGGCTAGAATATTATGCCTGTTTAACCCCGCGTCGCGAAGTCTCGGATTGCTGTTGGTTCTTCCGAAGTCCGTAAGACTTGGAGACTGGTTGGTTTCCACGTGCTACTCGGATGAAGATTCTACAGACGCTCTTTGAAGGTGTTGCGCCCTTTCTCCCCTAAGTGAAGGATGACCTGGCTTTCCTGGATTCCACGCCATCCCTGGTAGATCCGTGGTTCCGTCACGGGTCCGTTTCCCTCTACCTGAATCAAGTTTTCGTTCACCATCCGTTGTTTTCCTTCGATACCCGGCCACGTTCAGTTAGCATAGTTTGTTCAGGAGTCCATCTGGTATGTTTATGCTTTATATTCTTTATGTTACATTGGTATACTTTGAACTCCTATGTTGTGTTCTTTTGATGGTTACATTATAGTTTTGATAAAGTTCATCCTCTTTTATTTCTGATTTTCTACCTACTTGACAGAAAACAAATCCCATAATCATGAGTTAAGATCTCTGCTCTGCCGTATTAATACCTCTACTTTGATCCTGAATATCTCACCATTACAGTGGAATGTATTTATAACTATTACAATATATACAAACTACTGTAGTTGGTGGAAATTATTGTTGCTTCCCGTAGTCCCTAAAAACTACCTCTTGTCCCATATGTACCTCTCTCGCTTCTGAGACTGGCCACCAGCCGCGATAAAAACACATAAACCATGTTATGAAAATAACATAGGATTATTACAGTAAGTAAGAACCTGTCAAATCTGTGATTTGTCTTGTCTATTGTTTATGCTCTGGCAATAACAGGAAGTGACTAAAATTGAAGATGGTGTCACTTTCCGGCCGGACAGAGAAGAGTGAGCGCGTCCAGTCGAGGGTCAATTATTTCTGGAGGTCTGAGGATCTGATCGAAAGATATTTCATGGATTTGTGATTAATACCGAAATGTTCGGTTTGTGCTTCAAGTTTAGAAGTTTGATAATATTTCCCGCGAGTGGAATTCGCCACGGGTGGCGTGGATAGTGAAAACGTATTTTGTCATGTGCGGCCGTGGAGGTAATCAGAGTTTATCCAAGTGATCGGTGGTTATTTCTGCCGATAGACTGTTTTCGCCGTGAGCATTTTGATTCGGAGCATTTTTAAGTCCCACCTTGCCTCGTGGAAGGTCAACTTACGGGTTATCCGTGGAACCGGCACATGGCTGGACCTCACTGGGCCGTTGGCCAGTCCCATTCTGAAGCTGTCATCTACTCCACATCCTGGCTGGTACTCACTGGGCCGATACCAGTCACATTCTGAAGCTGTCATCTACTCCTCATCTTGGCTGGTACTCACTGGGCCGATACCAGTCACATCTGAAGCCGACGTCCTTTAGCTACTTGGCTGATTCATCTAGTCCGCCATTCGCGGCACTCAGCGTTCGTTCCTCATAACTATATACGTTCATATTATTTTAGACAGGGTAGATAGATTCTACGTTCTGGTCGATAGGGGTAATTTATCACCTTTTTGTATATCTCTGTGAAATTTATCAAAATATAACTTGTTACGGTCAGTCCAAAGTTTAACCAGAATACTTTCATTTTATAACCTTGCAACTTCCTTTCAAACATCTTGTAGATGGGATATATTTTTCCTCGCCCTGTAAGGAGAATTATGTTCTACCGTCGGTTGGTCAGTTTGGCGAGTTCTTTTCCAGTTCAACCACTGGAAGGGACTCTGGCGCGTTTGGTCTTTCTAAGACCAACAAAGTCAAACTTGGCCACCCACTTTTCAGTCATCATAAGAGTCAATAATGTACTTAAACACCTAACTTAACCCAGCCTATTAACACAACATTGGGCTAGGTAAGTATCATAACATTGTGGGCAATACTCAAACATAACAACCATTATTTGTGAAAAAAGGCTGTGAAACCAGAACTAGTACAGATAAGACAATTGTGCTGCAAATTACGCACTGAGTCCTTTCCACTTTCCTATGCGACATATTCTCTTTGATGCAGTGGTTTTTTCACAGACTAACTTCGTCGTCAAATTGGTAATTCGATACACATTATTACACACAAATATACAAACTCATCTATTTATATTGTAACTAATAAAATATCCGAAAGAGAACTAATTAGATTAATTAGAGATTTCTTACAATCAAACTGAATATTACTCAGTTTTGTAAGACACTGTAAAATACGAATGTAAAAAATAACTGAATAAAGAAATCATTTAAAAAAAGACTTTCTGTAGTAGTCAAAGCGCGGACAATGAGAGAAACACCTTTCACCTCAACATAAATATCGTCAATGATAAAAATGTTTCCTCTCCCATACCACCGAAATTATTTCATTTTGTAATCTAAATTAATTTGAAAACTATAAACGTGTAATTCGGTAATTAAAAAATATCTACAATATTACATTATTATTTTTTGGTAAACTAATGCTTAAGACAAGATTTTTTTATGCATAGCACAAAGGGTAACAATTATTTTTATAGCAATAGACATTTGCAGTGTCCCACTGGACATTTCCTCTGTCCGATAGGACATTTATTCTGTCCGATTGCACTTTTCCTATGTCCCATCACATTCCCAATGTCCCAATGGATAAATATTTTTTTAAAATTTTAAATGAACTCAGAACTCGTGATTCTATATAAACGTTCAATATTTAACACGTAATTGTGAATAATTTTTACTGTAATGTAATTAATCCAAAGGATTATAAACTTTCTAAAACATATTTTCTTCGATATTATCTAAAAATTATATGAGCAGAAACGATTTTTTTGAAGAAATCTTGTATTGCCTGAGGCGATCCATAAAAAAGTACATTTTCAATGTCGGAATGAGAATAATATACATCAATGCATACACTAAACTTTACTTAAAAGTTATAATCAAGTTGTATAATTATTATTTTATAAAGGTTCTACCCAGACACAATATCCCACGGAAGTGCCGCCAACTACAGAAGTGCAAACTACGACAAAACCGCCAATGACAAAACCCCCAACCACGGAAGAACCACCAACGACATCACCGACAACAACTTCACCAGCACTTACACCAAGTAAGTACAGCACCGACATGAAGAAAAAATCTTCCTTGATTAGTGACTTCTTTTCTTTTTTTAAGGCAAACATTTCCAAGTTACACGTTACCCGACAATGTTCCAATTGCAAGACAAGAACTTCCACCAAATAATATTATCTTCTTCTTAATTGGGTACGTCCTGAATAGAGCCGCCCCAGCTTGCAAAATAAATAATTTAATTAATCAGTTAAAGCGGAAAAGCACATGTATGAAAACAATTGTAACTAACAGTGTTTTTGAGCGCTCTTTTGACAGCATTACCCAGTTTCCTATAATGATGTAATAATATAGCTTATTGTAACTATGGCGTCCAGTAACTTTTAAAATATATTTATCGCGCTAAGCAACAGGGCGATGTGCTTGAATTATTTTAACCAGTAATTTGAATGACATTATTTCGAGTAAAAAAAAATTGAAATTTTTGTCTCCGGTGACTTTTTTTGATGTTTTTTCATTGGACAATTAGGGACGGGTTGAGGGGTTGGGCGGGTTGGGCATTTACTTTGCATAGTGACCACATGTAGAAGAAAACCAAATTGTTTGGTTTTGAAAAAAAAAACAGCACAACAATTATTTCAACAATAACCAGTCTACGTGAGTAATATATCCGTGGTCTACTAATTTCACATCAACGTTACCAATTCATAGAGAATTCGCCAAATTTTGGTAATAACCTTTTTGTGGCAAAAATGTGGAGATTTTGGGCATTTTTTTGACTATCCAACCATTTTGATTTATTTGAAAACTCACTCAAAAATTAGAAAGAGTAATAATAGACATACCTTTAAAACATTTGGAAAGTCAACTTTTACAGACACTACAATAAAGCATTCAATTTTATTTATTTATTGCATCTCACTATACATAAAACACGTTTTTTTCACATAAAAATCCACCCCACTAGAACTAAGCCTGTATCAAGGTTAACTTGGGACATAGTCTCATTAATATTCCCTTGAACAATAAAACGTACGAGGAAGAAGAGGCAACGATACAAACCATCGCGGTTAATAATGGCTATGACATAAATAACATTGAAAAATTATAAAAAACAAGAAATATAAAAATAAAATTAATTTAATATTGTAAAAATTTCGTGTCTCGATTCATCAGTCCAATATCCATAAATATAGCAAAAGAAATTTAAAAAATTACTTGCGCACGCCGGCACATTTGAACACGCGACCTAAAGTTTGCGAGTTGAGAGTCTTACCGCATTTGGAAAGAAAGTATGGAAACCAATGTAGCCACTGACTTAGGTTCGAACCCATTCCGCACGGGCTCATCTCATCATATCATTTTATAATTTTTCACGCGCTCTGTCTCTCTTATACTCCATTTCATCGTATTTGCAAAATTACTCCTTTTATGTATATTATGCCTACAAGGTTGAAATGCAACATTTTTTTAAGAATCTGTCATTTTTAATAGGTCCGGTGCCAACTACAGAACCACCACCACCTACGCCAACAACTCCGACAACAACAACGATATGTAAGTCCAATTTATAAATAATTAAAAGATAATTGTTCTTGAGCTTTGGTAATAGGGCTGTTATTTTTTTGTTGTTGAATTTTTTTTTTATTTATTTTTTTTATTATTTATTAACCAATAAATTATCATACATTTTTTTTGGTATAATCCACCTCACTAGGCTGAGCCTGTTCCGAGGTGGCGGGAGTTTGATCTATAATAGATAATGCGAATTTACATAGAATCGACGATATAAATAAAAAAGATATATATAGAAAAGATAAATAAAAAAGATAAATAATTTGATAGATAAAAATTTTAAAAAAAAACATGAGAAAAATGCAAATACAAATAAATTAATGAGAACAAAAGAGAAAAATTCAGGCGTGAAGTGTGCTATAATTTATGGTATTGTAGATGTTATCTGTCCGCAGTATACAATGCCTTTGTTGACTATCCATGTGTGGATTTTGTGTCTTATATTTACACTTGTTGCCAGGTCTTTAATATCTTTTTCCATTAAATTGAAAATTTTTGGGGCCAGATTATGAAAATGTCTTTGTCCATAGGTGGTATTTATCTTCGGGGTCATGTGTTGATATCTGTTTCTTGTTTCGTAATTGTGTTGTATAGTATGATGATTAAGTTTGTCTATTTTGTATTTAACTTATAATATTTGTTGGGGGCGGAAAAGCACCGTCACACCGCGGAAATGTAATAGGAATGGAAAGTTCGGATATGCCGACTTACCTTTTCTCTATTCTTCCACGTTTTCTATCCTTTGCGCTGGTTCACACACAAATCACTAATTTTTCACCAAAATGCGCGACCTCACGATGACTTTTAAGTTTCGACACGGTCGATAAAGGGGGCTCCGTAATCAAACGTTGTTGACAGGACGATTTTTTCAACTCAACTAAAGTTCACTAAGTCGGCATAGGAGAGGTAGGAGTTGGGTCGATGGGCAACAATAATATTCATAAAGGAGATCAAAAGGAAAGGTGTAGGTAACATGATGCTAGGTTACAATAATACTGATATGCCTTGGGTACGTAAAAGTCACTGATACGTCTCTAATGCGTGGCGGGACAGTGATATCTGATGCGGGTGTTTCACAGGTTTATTTATGCAAATTTAGAATTTTAACAATTTGAGAATTGTTTTTACCTCATATGCTATTGGTGTTTTAGCGCAGAAATGTGCATGAACTCTGGAACCTCCAAGATCATGGTTAAACCTTCGCCGAGGATTAGGAATATCTCAAACTCTTTACCACTGGAGCTTGGTTGGCCGAAGCGGTTGGAGTCTACGCTGGCCGAAATGTGGCCAATTCGAAGAGATATATTTTTAATAAAAAATCAGGAATGATTTTAAAAGTTCTCGCATATATTCAATGGCGATATTCAATAAGAGAACAGTTTGACACATCCCCATTTTTAAACAGATTCTCCCATATATACGGATGTCTCCCATATATACAGATGTCTCCCAAAGATTTTTCAGATTCTAAATATTTTTTTAAATTTTGTCTTGTAGTTACTACAAAAATTCCCCTGAATGTTTTATTTCACACAAATTCTGATATTTATTATACATATCAATGTATTCTTCATTGAATTCTCTTTCTCTTAAGTTATTTCATAGTCCTATAATGAAAAATAAGATATTAAGGTGAAGTTTAATTTTCAACTATCAACAAATGTTATTAGAAACAACAAATTATATATTTAACACATCATTAATCGTCTCATTAGATGTTTTAAGCTACGTATACATAAGCAAACCGAATTGCTGAACTGAACCTCAACTTATGGGAAAGAAACGAAGCAACCGCAAATGGCGCAAAACGCCGCTTGCATTCGATTCGTTCCTTTCCCGTAATTCGTGGTACGGTTCGCGTTACGTTTCTTTTCGCAAATGTATACGCACCCTAATATCATGACACGTGTATGTTTTCATTATTAATTCAGTTAGAGTGATTCCCAATAACGAAGAAGATACAATTTATATTATTACAGGATAATTTTTAGTCAAATAAATTACGATTGAAAAATTATTTGTTAGCCATTTTTGCGGTTTTTGTAAACACATTCTATTTTTTTTTATTAACATAAAAATGCGAAATGTAACTTTATTATATATATATATATCTTTTTAAACTTTGTTTTTAGTTTTATTGAACATTAAAAACATGTTGACAAAATTACCTGTAACGAGTACCATTATAAACCATGTTTGTTAACAACAAGACGAATTTCTTGCATTTGTGAATTTAATGATTTTTTATTTATTTTTATATAAAACCTAAAAATATAGAATAAATAACGAAATTTAGGAAAATTTATTAGGTTTAAACGACAGTTAACAGTTTATATATTATCATATCAATATTTGGAGGTATGATTTTTTTAATTAGACGTACGAATTCAAAACCAAAAGTGCTAAAATCTCCAGAGCTTGACGTAACTTATCGTAAATATAGTGGCGCACCTGTGGTTACAGAACTCCAGGATAAAACACGGTAAATGTCCTTAACCTAGATTCTAAGGGAAATCGATGCTCTATCTCTATGTCGTGTTTTTTTTTAAATTTAAAACCGCACAAGAGTTCCAACTGCTCCCAGCAATCTGGAGCCAGTGACACTATGGCATTCGCAATTGAGGTATGTTGTGAAGCTGAAGGTAGCGAGAATGGGAAGGAGATGGGGGAGTGAAAGATGAGGAATAACCTGAGTGTTCAGATCTGGTAACCAAATCAGAATGATGGTATTACACGAAGGCCATAATGTTATTTACCCATTGTATGTCAATCTGTTTATATTGGAAAGTTTAATGATGGAGAACTTACTAGCAGAGGATTGAACCTGCAACGCCAGTGTAGATACTAACCGGTCAAACCTTTTATTTTTCAGTTTATGACATAGGTTGTGAATACGCATGCGCGACGTTATGTGACTACTCTAAGGGACCGTGCACCTTCCATCTACCAGCGGAAGCGGAACCTTGTTATTGTAAGTTACAACTAACTAACTATTACGTCATTCTGCAGGAGTACTACTTCATTCATCGAAATTCATACGCACTATTATTTTATTTAGTTGAGTGACCCTATTCTAATTATTATCCTGATTAATCCGTGCCCTCAAAGGGATTCTCCGATTTCTATGATTTTATTTTTATTTATCAATACAAAAAATAAAGCTAATAAGGAAATGAGTCAAATATAAACATTCGTAAAACCACATTTACTGCTTAGAATAAATAAGTACCCAAGAAATGCGATATGATTGTGTTTCGATATCCGAAAGTCACACTGTCGGACATGAATTTAATATGCAGAACTTTTAACCATCATTATGAAATCGTCCACAAATAACCTTATCTTGCACTCTTTGATGACTCTAACAATATAATTTAAAAACATGATGAATAAACGTGGTCCTAGCACGGACCCCTGTGGCACTCCCAGATTATTTATTAGAGGTTTTTTTAATTAAATTTATGAATTTATTATATAGCCCTGCATACATTCTGGAATAAACTCTTTGTTTATTATTGTTAGGCTGTTTGTCTATGGTCAGCAGTGGCTACACAATTTACAAAGCTGTGGAATCCTCAACTAGAATAGTCATTTTGAAGTGACCCCCAGACCTGGACCCTGTTTGGAAATCTATGCTCTGCTCTAATCAGATTCCAAAAAAATATATGTTTTACTGGCAGATTTCTGTCAGATATTTTTATAAAAGAATCTGTCATTTTTAATAGGTCCGGTGCCAACTACAGAACCACCACCACCTACGCCAACAACTCCGACAACAACGACAATAAGTAAGTCCAATTTCCAAATAATTAATACATAAAAATTTCTAAAGCTTTGGTAATTAGACTGTTATTTTTAGAATTCGTTGTAAGCTATTTATATGTCAATCTATTTATATTGGAAAAAAATATGGAAAACTTACTAGCAGAGGATTTAACTTGTGATGCCAGTGTGGATACTAACCGGTCAAACCTTTTTATTTTTCAGTCGGTGACATAGGTTGTGAATGGGCATGCGCGAACCTTTGTGACTACTCTAAGGGACCGTGCACCTTCCATCTCCCAGTGGAAGGGGAACCATGCTATTGTAAGTTACAACTAAATACCGACGGAATAAGTGACGCACGAATGAATATATCCCTTCCACTTTTGGATTGGAAAGGCCGAAGACTCTTAGAACTAGAGCTATTAAGGCGAGCCATTAAAAATAATTTGGTATATTTAACAGGTCCGGTGCCAACATTGTCGATAACGTCCCCAACGACAACATTAACAACAACGACAAAACCGCCAGTGACACCTCCACAAAGTACGCCAGCACCAACTCCTCCACCGTCAACTTCAACAACTAGGCAGTTTACACCTAGTAAGTCCGTCTTTTAAATGAATAAATAATAATCTTTCATTCTTCTGAACTTTGGTAATAAATAAGTGAAAAGTTACAAATTATATTCCCGTGTATTATCTGTACTGAACAGATAATTGTTTTTAATGTGAGATATCTAGCAACTTGATATAAAACTTCTTTAGATAATTTACATTAGCGAGGTGATAGATCGTTTGTAAGATGAGATTAATCACCAAGCAAAACCTCTTGTTGATCGATAGCAAATAATTCTATTACAGGTAGAGTTTAAACTCAACCGTTTTAATGATAAATCAATCATTGCTATCTCATTCATACACGGTTGTCTCTTTCATACATTTTGACACACTTTCCTTAAAATGAGATCTTTTGACCCCTAACAAAAATTATATTGATACCAGTTATAATCTCGGAAGTAATTAAGGAAAAGACATCAACCTTTTTAGTAACGCATCAATCATTGCTGTCTCATTCATACAATGTTGTATCTTTCATACATTTAGACACCCGTTCCCGTAAATATCGACGGAAAAAGCAGCGATTTTATCCCGAATTCGATTCTTGAGTTCTTCATGGCGTGAAGCCAATTTTCAATTATGGAGGACTTAGACGATTTGCTGGCAGTATTTAATTATTCACTTCGATGCCAACTGATTAAATCATTTTATTTCCTAGCTGATGACATATCTTGTGAATACGCATGCGGCTACTTATGTGACTTCTCAAAGGGTCCATGCACCTTCCAACTCCCAGCCGAAGCGGAAATTTGTTATTGTAAGTTTTGTTTATTTATTTATTTATTAAACGCCATAAAAGGCTTTTTATTTATTGTTATTAAGTTTAATTTGTAGAACTCCATTTTATTTTTTTATTTTTTATATATACAATAATATTATTATTGGGTTTATAAAAACAGTTTATTTTTAAACAAGTTCTGCTGTGTAATTATTATTACGCGTGACAGCTGTTTCGCCCTCTGAAGGCATTATCAAACTGTGGGTAGCCCACTTACAGACGATAAATTTATATTATTTCTAGGTAGGTATTTTAATTTCATTTACTGATTTCTTAATTGATTTCTAAGTAAAATATCAAAAATTATTAATGGTTATTACCCCAGCAAAGTTTCCCCAATTAGTGTAATGTTTAAATTTGACTGAATGTCTTTATGTTAGTTATTCCCAAACGATGACTCATAGGGTTATTTTAATAGCATAATTAAGTACTTCATAGTGCACTCATATTTGCATTAGGTTTGAAGATATCTAGTAGGGGTGAACGAATTATATTTGTTTGTTCATTAATTAGAATAGCTTTTGGATTATTAGAGTTTTTGTTAATTTCTAACTGCTCTAAAAGATTCAGTTTACGGCCTTTATTTTGTATGTGTAACGGAGTTGGTTTATTATTATCATTAAGTGAGTGATTTTCATCTAGGAGATGTTTGGCAAATTGAGATTGTATTTTATTATTATTTTTAAAAGATCTTATATGTTCTTTAAACCTAGTGTTAAAGGACCGGCCCGTTTGTCCAACATAAACAGCGTAATAAATTCGGGTGTTTAGAATTCATCGGACAGACATCTAATAAAATTGCCAAAGTCCTCAAAAAGTGTGGTTTAGATATTGCCTTCCGCACAAATAACAACTTAGGATCATCTCTTAAAAACTCAAAAAGTAAGGTACTCAAATTACAAAATAGTGGCATTTATAAACTCCAGTGTGACGAATGCAACGCTGTTTATGTTGGACAAACGGGCCGGTCCTTTAACACTAGGTTTAAAGAACATATAAGATCTTTTAAAAATAATAATAAAATACAATCTCAATTTGCCAAACATCTCCTAGATGAAAATCACTCACTTAATGATAATAATAAACCAACTCCGTTACACATACAAAATAAAGGCCGTAAACTGAATCTTTTAGAGCAGTTAGAAATTAACAAAAACTCTAATAATCCAAAAGCTATTCTAATTAATGAACAAACAAATATAATTCGTTCACCCCTACTAGATATCTTCAAACCTAATGCAAATATGAGTGCACTATGAAGTACTTAATTATGCTATTAAAATAACCCTATGAGTCATCGTTTGGGAATAACTAACATAAAGACATTCAGTCAAATTTAAACATTACACTAATTGGGGAAACTTTGCTGGGGTAATAACCATTAATAATTTTTGATATTTTACTTAGAAATCAATTAAGAAATCAGTAAATGAAATTAAAATACCTACCTAGAAATAATATAAATTTATCGTCTGTAAGTGGGCTACCCACAGTTTGATAATGCCTTCAGAGGGCGAAACAGCTGTCACGCGTAATAATAATTACACAGCAGAACTTGTTTAAAAATAAACTGTTTTTATAAACCCAATAATAATATTATTGTATATATAAAAAATAAAAAAAAGCCATAAAAGGCTTTTATAATAATGTGATACATGAGATTATAAGTACACAATGGTACATAGGCGAATATTAGTATTACATTTAAGAACACAACAATATATATACAAAACGACATTGAATGTTATCACAGCTGTATCCAGCTGAAATTTTCTTAAGGCGTAGAATGCTACAATAATAGAAAAAAACATCATTTAAACAGGATAAAATATACATAAAAGGTGACTTGCCAACAGATATAATCTATCAAAATATTATAATATTGCAAATAGTAGTGAGTTTATTGTTACAATCAAATTTATCTCCACTTGGCCACTATGGCCGGAGTGTATGGCAAAGTAGCTTCAACAATTCAGGGCTGTCGGAGACTTGACAATTAAAAATAACATTTTTCATTAAAATAATACATCCGTTAGCCAACACTATAAGACATCTGAAGCAAGCAGTTTATATAGATGCTATACATATACATTTCACATACATGTATATATATAAGAACACCATACATATATTACACATAAAGAAAAACATGTCAGTATGATGCAGTACAAACAGACATTTAACATTTCACAAACATATCAGTTACATTAACAACCAAGTATTTTTGCCTTGATGCAAGACGGTGAGGTTTTGAAAATATCAAAAAGGTCTGTATACGTGTTGGCAGTGCAGTTAAAACGCGCTAACGGTGAATGATACAAATAGTTAGTGCTATAATTGTCGCTGTGGAAAAGGTGGTGGAGTCGAGTTAATTTAACAGGGACACTAAAATTTATAACACTTAACATTTGAGGGCAGTCTATGAGATTGTTCAGTAATTTAAAAAGTATAAGAATGTCATTAATAGTTCGCCGGGTAGAAAGAAGTGGTAGAACTAACTAACTATTACGTCATTCTGCAGAGGTACTACTTGATTTTGTTTTTAAGGTAACGTGACGTGAATTGAAAACGATGTCACCACTGACTTAATAGTTTTGGTTCTAATCCATTTAGACTCTTCTCTATTCTGTGGGTACACAAGCAAACAAACGAGGTGATTATACGTTGCTCGTCCAAGTCGAGGGTTAAAAATAATTTGTTTTTGGATAAAAGCGTTTTGGTTATTTCCCGGTAGTGGTGCTAGAGTTTTAGAAATGGTTATGTTATGTTCAAATATCCTTTGCTTGCACACATTTTTCACCTCTATTCCACATTTTTTTGTATTTTGTACCTGCATACATTCTGGAAAAACTCTTATTATATATTGTTGGTGGTTTTGTAGGTGGCCAGCAGTGGCCACACAAAGCTATGGAACATTTATGAACTAACCCTTAACTAGAATCGTCATTTTGAAGTGACATCCAGACCCGGGCCCTGTTTGCAATTTATACCCTGCCCTAGTCAGGTTCCATAAAAGTTGGAAAGTTTGTATTTTTGTGATAGATTTTTTTCACGGCGTAGTGTTTTGTAAGGGTTTTCGCCATTTTTCGATATTTAACTCACATGTGTTAATTTTGGTGATTTACAAACAAACAAAATGTTTCTATAGTGACGCCATGGGGGTGTTTTGTATAAATTTTTGTGGTTGAGTTTTAAACAATGTTTGCTCTCGACTCAAGAGTGTTGTAATAAGGTGCATAAAATCATGTGTGCTCAGGAATCGCTATTTCTAAATTTCATATTGTGATGATAAAACACAGGTTTGCATTGGAAATTTATGGCTCAATTTGGATCTCTATAGAAAATAGTTTTACTATATTAAAAAAAAATTGTTAGTTCTTAGTACATGATATCATTTTATAATTTTGCACGCGCTCTGTCTCTCTTATAATTCCTGATATCGTTTTCCAAAAATGACTCTTTTCGTGTTTATTATTCTTTCAAGGATGAAATGTTATTTTTTTTTTTTTTTTTAATCTGTCATTTTTAATAGGTCCGGTGCCAACGGAAGGACCACCACGACCTACGCCTTCAATTCCGACAACAACGACGATAAGTAAGTTTACTTTCCTAATAATTAATAGGTAATATTTCTTAAGCTTTGGTAATTGGACTGTCATTCTTTTTATTTAATTTTTAATATTGTTCCGATAATACCTACTGGTACGCTGTCGATACGTAGGCATCAGTGATATCTGATGCGGGTGGTTCACAGGTGGAGGTTCATACGTAAATTCAGAACAATTTAAGATAAGCTAATTATTGTGTTTACCTCATGTGCTCTCGGTGTTCTAACTCAGGTAAGTGTATGAATTCTGGAACTCCTAGAACCGTGGATAAACTTCGTCAGGGATAAGGAATCTCTCAAACTAATCAAATAAAACATAATTTATGCGCTGGAGCTTATTTGGTCAAATATAGGCCAATTTTAAAAATTTTCGCGCTTACGATAGCCGAAATGATTTGAAAAGATACATTTGAAAAAATAAGGAATTATTTTTAAGTATTTTTAAGTAGAGACAACTGTTTACGTAGCAAATGGTTACCTCATTTTGATGGTGATAAAATGTTGTACTATCTCTTCTTCCATTTTGCTGGCTGTGCGACGCGACGGTGAGAATTTCTTGTTAGTCCATTGTATGTCAATCTCTTTATATTGGAAAATGTAATTATATAAAACTTACTACAAGAGAATTGAATTTGTGACGCCAGTGTGGATACTAACCGGTTAAACCCTTTTTTTCAGTTTTTGACATAGATTGTGAATGGGCATGCGCGAACTTATGTGACTACTCTAAGGGACCGTGCACCTTCGGTCTCCCAGCGGAAGCGGAACCTTGTTATTGTAAGTTACAACACACTAATTATAACGCCATTCTGCACGGGTACAATCAATTGTGTGAGTGACCCTATTCTAATATTATCCTGATAAACTATCGCGCAACCAAATGGGGGAGTAGGTGGTTCCCAAAATTACTTACTATATCATTTACACGCATGATGAATAAACGTGGTCCTAGCACGGATCCCTGTGGCACTCCCAAATCATTTATTAAAGGTTTGCAAATTGTATCTACATAGATTAAAAGGTTTTTTTCATGTGGACGACGAAACGTTATTATTTTAGTGGAACGAAAATGAAAGGAATAAATGAATAAAATATTTTTGGGGAAAGTAATAAAGCAAGCATCTTATCTTTAAATAGTATTAAATAAAGTCGCTATCCGCGTCTGTTTGTTTGTGTGCTTAGTTCTTCTAAACTAAATTATCTTTTAGATTTTTTTCCAGAATGTTTATATGATAATAATTCATTAATATTAAGTTTATACACGGTGTCCGGAAACTCGTAGTACAAGCGGGAAACTGGAGAATCTACACCACATGGGGAACCCAAAAAAACATAAAGTTTTTTGATTTGAGCATTTTCAAAAAAAAAAAAACAAAAAAAAAAAATTTTCGGCTATTTTAGGGTTAGGTTAAGTTTTTTCTGGTGTTTAGGGTTGAATAACAGATGTTTTAACCCTGCAGAGCAGAAATATTTTATGATTACACCGGGTTAAATGAAGGGTGATTTCAAAATAATGCTTCAAATCCGAGTTTCTTCATTTGTTTTACTTTCAAATAGTTTTAATTAGTTGGGTACTTTGATCTTCAGTAATAATTTATAAGAATTTGATTAAAAAAAATAAAATCAACTTCAAACTCGATTTACTCGATAACGAAAGCTCAAATAAAAAAAAAATACTACAAAATCGACTCCAAATGTGATGTAGATTCACCAGTTTCCCGCTTGTACTACGAGTTTCCGGACACCCTGTAGAAAGTAGAGAAAAGTCGAGCAACTCCGGGTATACGTCGGCTGGTAGAAAATCAATCAAATTTTATTTATTAATTTGCATAATTAACTTTTAATTATTTATCTTTTAGTAAAAAATTTCAGTGTTTAGTTATAAAAAAAACAATAAATAAGTGTTTATTTTTTATTTTTTTTAAACTGGGTTTCGCTTACATCCTTCTAAACGAAGATGTGAACGACTTTTGAGATTAAAAAAACTGGTGGTATAAATGAGACGGACTAAAATCTCAAATATTGTCAAAATATTTATCATTTTAAACATTGCTCTATGTATGGCACATAGTAGATAACGTAAGTTGTTGCTTTTCATACTTTTTTTACTGTTTGAAGCCTTCCCTGAAACAATTCCGTTGGTGTTTTAAATATTCAAAATTCAATCATCTATATCTGTGATCTCATTATCCGACCAATGTTCGCTTTTTAACAAAGCAGGAATATCTTGGTCAAGGAGACATTTCGCTATTTTAACCTGAAACTCCTAAAAATACAAAATAGATTAATAAAAACGAAACAATAAAAACACGTAACTAGTGTTTTGGGTTTATTTTTATTTATTTTTATTTTTATAGTGAACACCTCACAAGAGTCCCAACTGCTCCCGTCTGGAGCCAGTGAGACTATGGCATCCCCGATTGGGGGATGTTGTGAGGCTGAAGGTAAGTGGGGAAGGGAAAGAGGAAGGTGGGGAAGTACCTGGCTATTCAGATCTAGTCACTAAACACGACTAAAGCCATTTGGAGCAACGTTTCAATTCTGAATGGTGATAGCAAGTTCAAAACTTCCAGCACCTACCGCTGAACGCGACGTAGTAAGATTATCCAGGAGCGTTAGATTCTACACTGAGAAAACTTACTGATATGCAATATGATTAGTTTATTAAAAGTCTGCTCAAATTATTCGTTTTCCTGTTAAAAACTGGAATAACGATTTTTTGTTTTACCAGTCGTTGACTGAGTTGACATCGCCTTTGGGTCCCACCCAAGCGCACTGCGTTCAATTTCTCGGCTGGCTAAGTCATCCATCACAATACAAGCAACAATTTCCGCTTACTGTGGCGGTAGTAGGAGATTTTCAAATATTGTCAGATTAATTTTTACCCAGAAATGTTTGTCTTTATTTTTTTTTAAAAATTACAAATTTTGTAACAAACTATCAGTAAAGCACGAATATGTGATGATGAAGTCGGAACACGTGTTCTTCAAATTTTAGCATTTTCTATTTTAGCATCTCGTTCATTACATTTATTCGAACAAGGCCATCTGAGTTAACACGTGTTCAGATGTATTCTGAATGACTAATATATTTTAGTAGGAAATGCACACATTTTTAATGCACTCTTGATAAAAAAGACGGTACACATTTTTCTCCGTGTAGAGCTGCGCAGTTGGTAGAAATAAAGATTTACGTATAATAAATTAAGTTTTTGTCCAAATCGACCCACTATTGGTTAACGGTTAACTGAAATTTGTGAAATTTTGTTATTTTTAATAGGTCCGGTGCCGATAACGACAACGATCACACCATCGCCTTCTCCACCACCGCCAACAACAACAACAACGACAACAAAGCCAACAACATCAACAAAGACAACAAAGAAAGCAAAAACAACGTATTGTCCTCCCCAACTGGCAAAACACCGAACCAAAAAATATTTTCATCACTTAATTGTATAAAATACAACTTGTGAAATATCGAAATAAAAAAAGAATTTAAAATGTTAGTTTAATGAAACAATAAATTAATAATTTCTTTAAAGCATCACTTATTTCTTTATTACTGTGTGAGTGGGAGATTCTCTCAGTATCGCTTTAGAAAAAAAACAACTATGCAGAATTTAAAAGTGGCTGGAGATCGTTTGAGTAAAAATATAAGTACTTGTTTACTTTCATTTACGCTTCTTTCAATAATAAAAAAAAAAAAACATTTTCGCCGTTTCACATCTACCAGGCGTATGACCTGATGGATATTTTTATTGCTGGGCTCCAGACCAGAGGTGACTGCCATATTCAAAAATGGGACGAATTTTAAGTGAGGTAGGGTAATTATACGTATAGTCATTTGATTGTGTATGTCTTCCTCGGGTGACCCTGACTTTTAACAATTCACTAATGGATACCACGTTGTTACTATTAAAAAATCTAGAATTTGTTATTTTAAAAAACTGCATTACATCGAGTTAAATTCTACTCCATATCTCATTTAAGTGCAGAGATAATGTGTTTAGTTTTCCACAGGCCTTCTTCTACCATTAAAACTACTCTCTAAGCACTCCTGAAACTAATAAGAACAAATATAGAAATTTTTAGCGTAATCGGTCCAGTAG
Organism: Hesperophylax consimilis; assembly: GCF_061612785.1. NCBI lineage: Eukaryota > Metazoa > Arthropoda > Insecta > Trichoptera > Limnephilidae > Hesperophylax > Hesperophylax consimilis. Next base: position 7,711,061 of record NC_142852.1, read on the forward strand.
TTTTTGAGTCCATATGGGACAAACAAACAAGCAAACATTAAATATTGTATATTTCTATTTTTGATACTGACAATTCGTGGTGAAATTACATTACATTGATATACTGAAACAATTTCAAACTTATTTGCGTTACTGTTACCGATTACTGTTCATTACAGGAGTCTAAAGCAGTGGCGGCTCGTGACTTTTGAGTGTGATAGAGTGCTAAGTTACAACACTATAAATGTTGTTTAATTCAAACCATTTTATATATTTTTTAGAAAATTTGGTTTTTTGTACTAAGATTATCAGGAAAATTTTGTTTGGCAATGCGCTGCACCGATTTCCTGAAATTTTCACGTAAAAAAACAAATTTTCTAATAAAAACAGTTTCGGCTACAATAACATTGGTAATGTCATGTTTTTGAAAAAAATTTGGGGGTACAAATGAGCGGACCCCCATTTACCTCAACTCAACATTTAGGAGTTCCGTAAATAACACAATAGACCTAACACAAATATAATAGACTGAGAAATTACTTATTTGATATTTGTATTTTTATATATCGTAAAGTTGTTTATTGAGGTATATTAAATAGAGTCTACGTTCCTTTCCTCGTCAGAATTAATATATTCAAGCAAAACATTGCACATTGGAAGCCGCGAATTTTCCTAGTTCCCCAACTTGTTTTTGAAAAACTTCCAGGGTAATAATGACGTTCAACATTTAGATGTACTTCACACAGACTTTAAAACTAAGTTTGAGGACATTTTGACTGTGGAAATGGAATGTTGAAGAATCAGATATCACGTGACAAGAAGAACTGATCGGAATAAGCGCTAACAAAGAAATTAAGGGGCAGTTCTGTAGGGCCAGCTACAGAAAGAAATTCACGTTGCTTATCCTGCTCCATTTTCATTTGGTGTAATACCTCACAAGGGAGCCCCTGTCTGCACAATGTAAATACAGAGGAACTATACCGCCACCCGGTTGTTGGACAGGCAAGGGAAGGGAATCTTTTTACTAAAAAAATAAATGATTATCACATGGGACGTTAATAGTTTTAGGAAAATTCTTGCAATAATCCCCCTGGAAAGACATTGTTGAAATAATAACAGAACTTGAATAGAAATTTCACAGAACTTGAAATTTGATGAATTGTTCAAATTCTGTCAAACATTCTGTCCTAAGTATTCAAGATTTGGATAATGTCTGATTTCCAGGTTAAATCTATTTTAAGGATAAATTCCATGCATTCACATATAAAGGAATTTTGTACCAGTATGTTTAGTTTGGTGCGCAGTACATTCACCCTTTTTATAATGCCAGCAAACTTGAGAGGGATTCTTGCTACTCAGATCTGCTCACTAAACGGCATTTTAAGTAACATTACGACTCCGAATAGTGGTCTTCTTTTTTTTCGCTCCGTTTTATCTATACCCGTACGCGGTACATGTTTTCAAATACCTATGCACGCAATTAAATGTCAAATTATAGCATTCTGGCATGATTTATTGGACTATATAGACAGAACAGATTATTCTCCACAATATGAAAACAAATCCTCGTGTGTCAACACTCTTAGATGTTTATAAAAACAAAAACATAAAATTTCATACAAAGACGTACCGTATCTTTTGAATGTGGTCCCGCCATTCACTCGGCGTGTGTGTACTTAGGTGATAGACACAAGTGGGACACCATGATCACTTTTAGTTATGAATGACATACTAGTACTAACGCCACACGGTGGTCCCAAATCCCGATCTAGCTAGACAAAAATATTTTTTCATGGCATATGACGCAAAAGGGTCACAATGTAATAAAAAAAATATACAATTATTTTAGCCATTGTCACAGAATTTTAAAACAAAATTAATTACAAATAAAATGCGTATATTACAATGGTTCGATTAAGTCACAACGAAGTACTTATTTTAAGTTATTAGTTAAAAATATTTTTTTAACATAATATAAGAACAAAACCGAATAACATTTTTTGTTTATGAACTACCGGCCGTGTCGCTATCGTTAATATTATTAAATGCTAATTTTCCAACAGTGGATTTGTTAACACACTTCTGTATTTTCTTCGCTGAAACTTCTGGAATGGATAATAATTTTAAGATACCTGTACAAAAATATCAAAACACTAACACTCATCCTCAATTTTTATTTTTTTTTGTATGAGGGATAAATATTTGCTTTCCGTTCTTTTGCCCCATTTCGTATATTTAAATATTGCTGCTTGGTGAATTTATTGTTAATTACGAAAGCTAGAGCTTCCCGGGGTGAATATGGGATTAGTTTTAAATTGTGATAATATATTATATTAATAATATTTTTCATCTATGTAGCTCGTTTGGATGAAAATTCAGTGGCCTAGTGAATAATTTAGGCTGCATACCGCTTTCCACGTGACCTCAAGCTGATTTGAGTAGTATGAGAGTGGACTTCGAGAATTCAGAAGACATTTAATTTTTCTTGTTTTGCATTTTGAAGAGCATAAACCAATTTATTTTTCTGGTTTACCACGTAGTCCCTCATCACGTGTCACTAAAGGAAGAATAAAAACGGTGTTAAGCCATTTTGCGTGTTTAAACTTCAATTTTAAAGTACTTCTTCCGACTTCAATCCATTTTCTATGAAATATTAATAGAAACGAAGCGATGTTTTTCTTGTAAAACTGTGTTTCTTCAATAAAAGTTTTATATGTTCATAAACACATTGCCGTGTTTCAGCACAATTCAAAATTGATGTGCCCTTTACTTCTAGAATCTACAAAATATCCAAACGATAGACTGTAGGTACAGGCTCTGTAAAAGACAAAAGAGCAAGTTTGAGCAAACAAATTTTATAAGATATTATACATAAAGAATGGTTTTACATGAAACCAGTTTCATTTGGTGGTACAAATCGATATTGAAAGTTTAATCAAACTTTGGAAAATAATTGTAAATATTGATACTTTTTTCACGATTTATAATTAATAATGTAAGTAAATTTGAATAGGAAAATCATAAAATAATTAAATTAATTTCAAAGAACATACCATAGACTTTAATTTCTATATTTGCGTAATTTCTCTCCGATTTCAAATAACAACACAAACGGCCGAACAGCGTACACACCCGAAAGCGATTGACCGCTGGGCGAACGATTGGCACATCCAAAGTGTCGTGTTTACAACGTTGCCACGTATCGCACGTATGGTTTTAAATTTTTTATCGATGTGAATATAATACTATGGACATTTTTCAATGTTGTGAAAATATTTTTGTACATAAATAAAAACATCGTTGAAATCTTTTTGTCCAGCTAGTTTCCTCTAAGGGGACCATAGTGCGCCATCCGTTGACAAAAATGTAAACTAAAGGACTAAAAGGCGCGAAGAGGCGCACTTGAATATCGATCTTTTTTTATGAAATACAATTTTATTTTTGAGAAATTCTTGTAGATGTCAGCATCGTGATAGTTCTATGAATGTCCAAGTGAGCAAGAAATACATTTATGACGAAAGAGCGCTGGATTATCGGCCGTCAAAGTTTCCGTATCAACTGTTGATACAGCCGCGTGTGATTATGGACTTTTTGCCGGAACAACAGTTGATACGGCCGAGTGCAAACAGTTAATTTGTTTTTGTTTAAATATTCCTTCTCAACGAACAAACATATCTTATCTTTAATATTATTAAAAGTAGTGTAGAAAATGTATGTTATTTTTTTGTCATAGTCATTCCATGTATTTGAATTATTTTAAGATATTTTATTATTATATATTTAAGTGTGATATTTTATTTCTTGTCAAAATCAAAATACTTAGCTTTTTTTTTAGGCCCTGAGGAAAATAATTTCCTTCAGCGCCTTCTTCATCTTTAGGGATGCTGTGTGGAGGTTCTTTTTGAAGAGAGGAAAGCGTGAGGTTGTAGGAGGGAGGAAACACAGAGGCCGGCAAATCGTTTCACAGCCGAGCTGTTTAACTCAAGAACAAGTCGTAGAAACTCATGTAACAAATGTCAACCATTTAAAAAAAGTCATGAAAAGTTTTTTGAAATCACTTTTAATGATTTTATCACTTTTTAAAGGTGATAGTTATATCATGTATGTGTGGTGTAATTTGGACAATCCTCCGTCACGTCAGCGTTTCGAAGATTAAGAATGACAACACGTCTGTTAAGTGTTAAGTTGTTTCCGACCTTTTGCCATCACAGTACCAAATTGGCTCCTTCAATGAAAGCAATTGTAGAAAATTCGGAATAAAGGGAGATACGCCAGTTATGACCAAACTGAACGCACTATCAAAGCGGCTATGCAATGAATGTTTTGTGTTTGGTGTGAAGTTTGAAACATTGACTGGACACCGCTGTGCGTAGATGCGATTCGCAGTGACGGATATGAACGATGTTGGCGACACTTTTGTGCGCACAGTTTCATACTATCAGTTGGTTTATGACCCATTGCCTTTGTTTCTATTACTATGACAACCATCTTCCCAACGAGACTTCCATCGACGCGCTCGGTGTAATTTAAGTATTGGGTTTTTAGCTTACAGTTTCGTATTTAAGGTGTGTTTTGTGTTAGCAAGGAAATACTTTATTGTAATTGTGTGTGTGATGTTTCCTAAATAACTATTACAGACTTTTGTATTGATTTTAATAAAAAGCAATATTTTTATCGATTTATTTATTTAAATTGAAAGTTACATTGTTAAAGCACTTAGGCCATAGGGCCATTGTGTTATCTTCCATTTTACCTCATTCCTTTAACAATAATCCGGTCCTTTTAATGAAGTTCACCAGGGTTGTCATTGGATATGTGGCTATGTCTTCTAGTTCTACAATGTGTCTTCCCAGGTATCGGAGCATAACGTAGCCTGATATAGTCTAAATCCTAAATGAAAAAAATGTCGCATCCTTTTACTCTATCATATTCGATACAACTCAAGATATTTCAAAAACTGATCAAATGTGTGAACTTTACCGTTATTGTATGATCGAGAAAGACGAAAATGGAATCCCAAAGGCGCTTTTCATTAACCTTTCCCTTACTGTGCTAAAAAAATCCACGCGTTCCAGTGCTGTGTAGTCAATACACATCTCAAAATAAGCAATTTAATATCGGAAAAATATGAATATTCATAGCAAATCGATTGTGTTTATTATATTTTATGTCAAAAGCGATAATAATTGTAATTTAATTGCTGAAAACATGAAAAAATCATCGGCAGATGATAAAGAAACGTGCGAGGGGTCCACATCTAACGACGATTCGCGGTCGACTGGCTAGCGGCTGGCGGCTGGCACAAACACAGCTGTGCGGTCGTAGGTATCGATGGTCTAAATCAAAATACAACTGCAGACGTGTGGATGTCTCATGTTCCCGCATAGCGAATTAAAGCGGGACATCAATAGCGTGTCATTTCATCGCACACTCTTCGCGTATTAGTATCATACGGTTGATTGTATTGGTGTATTTGTTCCCGATTTTTAACAAAAATCTCTGATTTTTAATTGAATTTGAAAACTATGTAAAATATTATTTTTTAATTCAGTGCATAGATGTATAACGGGGGAATACCTAAAATCTGAACCAGGAATTTATTATATTTATAGAGTTATTAAAGTTATTAGAAGCAATGTGTAGTAAATACACACCACAGATAAGGAAAGGTTTAAGAGTCATTTTTAGGATTTCATGAAGTTAAGGACCAAACTGCCTTATCAATGTCCAACCAAATTATTAAATCCATAAATCACCAAAATATACCTCTAAATAAGTGTCGAGGACAAGGATATGATGGTGCTAACACAATGAAAGGCACTTATGGTGGAATTCAAAAACTCATAAAAGATATCGAGCCAAATGCGGTATATGTTCACTGTGCTTCTCATTACTTAAATCTAGTACTTAATGATGCAGTAAGAGAGGTTATTGATATGCAACATTTTTTTGAAACAGTTCAACAAATTGATAATTTTTTTGGGCATAGTATCAAAAGATGGAATATCTTATCAAGTTTTATATCTGACAAAGAAGGGGAGTCTTCAACTTCGATAACATTAAAATCCCTACTAGATGGTCAGGACGTTATGATGCTATTTTTGCTTTAAAAGTTCGGTTTGTTAAAGTCCAAAAAGCGCTAACGAAAACAATTATGTTAAATTGCAAATCGGATGAAATAAATGAAGGTTTACAAATCGAGAAGAAGATCGAGAACTACAGTTTTATTATGTTATTGGTTTTCCATTTCAAAATTCTACAAACTATCGATGCAGCCTCTAAAGCATTTCAGTCCAAAGCCATCGATCTTTCAAATGCCTTAAAACGTTTGAAATTTTATCTGGAAGAATTCAAAGGTATCGACATGAATTTTAAAATTTAAAAAAGGAAGCAAGAAGTGTAGCAGAAAAGTGGTCCATCAACCCTGAATTTTCTAAAACCCGTCAGAGGAAGGTGAAACGCCATTTTGAAGAACTTTGCGAAGATGAGCATCTCCAAGATCCGGAAAGTTTGTTTAAATTCAACATATTTTATCGAGTATTGGACATCATTATTAATCAACTGAAATCGCGTTTCCTTCCAGTGTATGAAATTGTTTCCAATTTCAGTGTTTTGTACCTGCCACTTTAGAAAATTTAAATGACACTGATCTTTAAAAAAAGCTCTAGAATTTGTTGATATTTATAAAAAAGACATATCTGAATCATTTGTCAGGGGAATTCTCAGTTTTCTGTCCCCACCTTCAGATACGAAATAGAAAAGGCTTCATGTATTAGAGAACTTTTAATATTAATAATAAAGGATCATTTTATGTCGTGCAGCTTTCCTGAAGTATGTACTACATTAATGTTAGTTGTTACAATTCCTGTGACTACAGCTAGGGCCGAAAGGTTATTTACGAAACTAAAATTAATAAAAACATATTTAAAAAAGTCAATGGGACAAGACAGGCTACGTAACTTGGCTATTCTGTTTATTAAAAATTCAATGGCCCGATCTTTAAACTTTGATGACGTTATTGATACTTTCTGATTGAGAGAAAAGAAATTTATTCATAAATATCTTGTAAAGACTAAATTTTTTTTTCATTATACCTACATATGTAATAACTATGCCTTTGAAAACAAAAATGCACACAATATTAGTACCTAATACTGTTGGGTAACTTCTTAAGTTATTTATAAAAAATCAATTACAACACGACTGTGATTTTTACTGGGGGGGCCCATCCCATGAATTTGCCACGAGACCCCGATGGTATAGTTTTGCCGCTGGGTACAGTGCACAATCTTCGGTAAGTGATTCTTCATGATAGTACAAGTAAAAAAATAGAAAATTTTAAGATAGTTTGAATGGAGAAAATAAAATTCTTCTAAAAAAAATATTTTTGCATGGGAATGAACAACGGAATTTTCAAAAAAATTTATATATTTTACTTCGACCGCCATGTAGAATCTCCTCCAGAAGCTTACCCCCCGACATACTTTATAAATTCACTTTCCCTCTGTCCATAGTTTGAAGTAATGGCCTAGAACACCCTTTAAGAGTGAAAGTCAAAAACATTTGAAAACAAGTCCCTTCCTCGACCTTCCTTGGTGGTGATGTTGTTCTGATGAAGGCGCAGAAAGGGGCTGTATTGTGAGGTGTAACATAATTTTTTTTAAAATATCTTTAATACAGGTATACACCGCTAAATTCAAATGTGACCGTTAATAGGTACATTTCTAGAAACGTACCAAGATTAACCCGTGTTAAAGAAAAAAAGAGATATAAAATAATTTGGTATAATTTTACATGTATTTTAATCATACTTTTAATATTTTTATTTCTATTTTCTTTAAAATATCTTTTTATAAATCAGTTTAATCTTTAATTTTATTTCTAACATGGTTTCTATAATAATATGTATTTCTTTATTTTTGTTTTACCATAGTATGTCCCCCATCCCTTTTCCTTATGTTTTATTATTTGTTCTACAAAATATTATTATTATCATGTACGACTACTGTTTAAAAGTTAAGACTTGAGAACAAAAGGGTAGATTCCTCTTTTAAAATAAAACACTTTGTAAAAGTTGAAATTACACCGATTTTATTGTTGTTTTTTCCAAAGTTTATATTGCTAGCGACTCTCTGTGGAGATCAATCCACCAACGGAGAGCGAAATATAATTGTCACTTTGCGTTCCTTTAGCTAGAAACTATCGAAGAGAAGTGAGATCCCTAATCAAAATTGGAACTTAAATAACATAATTTCGCTGCCTTTAAAGAAGATGTAAACTAGCGCCATCTATATTCTAAATCAGTTACTTTTTACTAATTATAATTGGTTTGAAACTCGGAGCAAAGCCTAGTATGGTAGTTGGGAAAATCACCCAATTGTAATATTTTAAAATTTATAAAATAAATAAAAGAAACATACATACCTCAGAATGTATATATAAATAAATAAATGTATAAATAACTTATATCATTGATGTCGCTATACCAAATTCTTGTAATATTCAAAAATCTGTTAGCGAAAAAATAAGAAAATACACAGATTTAGGAAATGAAATAAAAAGAATTTGGCATTCTCAGACTATAAAAATATTACCATTCGTTATTTCGGCTACTGGCATTATACCTAGCTCTCTAATTAAAAATTTAGGCGTATTAGATCTATCAAAAAAATTATATATAAAGATGCAAAAGTCGGTCATTTTGAATACATGTAGGATAAAAAAAGAGTTTTTAAATATTTATCTTGAGGGATCAGTAGGATTTATAGGCCCTGTTAGAAGTTCTACCGAGCCGAACCCTCTGATATGAAAATATCTGGAGACGGTGAATTTTTTTTTTCCCATTTGATATCTGGTGAGTTGACGTGTTGTTGTTCTTGCATTGTTTTGTATTTATTTTACTTATATAATGCACTTACATAGTGTTGATTGACTAGCTGATCATTTGTAGAAAAGTTAGTGGAAGGGTTTAGTTTTTCCTATGGGGAAGATTTAACCCGGACAACAAAATCGGAAGCATAAAAAAAAATTATAAAAAAATCGGGCTTAGAATTTGAGGTGAATAAGGTTGTTTATAAATAAATTTAACAAGCTAATAAATAAATAGTTTTACTAAGACATGGTTGCGGTCAAGTTTTTATTTAATGTATTTTTTTAATCGTTATTATATTAAAATGTTGGGTGATTAAAAAATTATGGTAAGTTCGTTATGTGGTGATTAAAATTAACTCAGTGTCGTGATGCAAAGCTCGTGATAATTATATTATTAGGGTTAAGAGAACAGTCTTATATCGGATTCGAAGGTTAATTGTTGTATTGTTCATAAAGTTTTTTGTGTACCCTATTGATCCGCGGATGTGACTTTTTTACAAACTATTTGGCTTGTCGCTATCCGCGGACCTCAATTTAATGTACCTATCTTGTAAATCATACTACTAACTCCTGCAAGTCTGGGTTGTCTCATAAAGTTTTAAAATAAAAACTCCAGGATTTAAAGTAAAACTAGACGAGATTTTCTCCTCAGAACTTCCACAAAAAAGCGGTGTCCCTCAATGTCACATAACCTCTTTTAACTCTTTCTCATTATAGATAACACAGGGGGATAAGAATGGGTTACTTGAAAAGGTTACTCATAATCACGCGCATGCGTACTGGGTACACCGGCCGTAATACGACACTATTAGAAGTTGACAGATTTTTAAACCATCCGATACCCAGATATAGAAACGTATTACGATCGTATTGAGACGGAATTTGTTAAAAATCTGGTTGATTTGACAAATATAATGTAAAAAAGCAAGCACATCCATCAGAGGAATATTTTAAAGCAAATACGGAACGCGTAAGCGAAATCGCCGAACTAATTAAAAAGCAATTTGGAACAGGCCGGGTCATTGACATCGCAAATGTCATCCGAAGAAACGTTAAGTTAGCAACTAAACGCAAAATGCGAAAATTAACGTGTTTTTAAGGATTGGAACAAAGTGGTGCCACTCTAAAAAAATCGATTGAAGATTTTAAACCGAGCACTATACGGCCTCCTTCACCTTATAGCAAAACCAACGCTGAGCCGGCGTATTAGGGAATCTTTTTAAGTAAGACTGTTAATTTATATTCTAGTGACATTCCCAAACCATTTAACCATAACGTAAACATTTCTCAATTAGTTGACGATGCCAATATCATATTGAACTCGACTGTCGCGGTCACTGCTACATGCCGCTTATAGATTCAAGACACACTAGTCGAAGACTATTATTGCGAAAAATGGTTAATTTCAATAAATCCTACCAAAAGTTCTTCCTTCGTATTAACACGAAGAAAGTATCAACAGCACCCGAACATAATAATGTTCGGAAAAAAAGTGTCATGACAAAAATCAATCAAATATCTAAAAGACACTCTAAACCAGTGATTCCTAATGTGGTCTATATCGCCTTTCAGGGGTCGATTTCGACCTGCAGAGAGTTCTTGTCAGTAAAAATTTCGGGATCACGAAAGTGGATCCTTTTAGGCCACATTTTTTGGGAATGTCACTTTTTTGTGGTTTCATATGGATTAGTTATCAAAGTACAACAGTGATTGATATCTAGGGAATTTCTGAAATGTTTACGAAGAGATCAAATTCTTGTGAAATCTCAAATATTTTAGTAAAAATCTGAAAACATTAAATATTGTGTAGAATTAATTATTTCGAAACTCCCTAGCCATCCACCCATGGATTTGAAAATATTGTACGGGGAATAAGTGGATTCGAAAATATTTTTGGGAATTAGTATTGAGCAATCGAGAATACCTCAAACATACAAACCCATTCTGAAATCTAGGGAAATTTCGGCCTGAAAAATCAACATTAGGAAAGCGGGGGTCTAATCAAAACAGAAAAATCGGAAAGCGGTATGCCAGACAAATAAGTGTGGTGACCTCTGCTCTAGACTAAAGATTAACGTGGCAAAAACACATTAAAGAAAAATCTAATTCAGCAAATAATCAATAGCCACCCTTTACACATACTACGGAGAAACGTACCAGACCGAAATCTGTACAAGACTGTATATTTAGGCACCAGTTCCAAAACGTATCTTCAACCGATGAAGATGCTGATTTACGATGATGATCATTAGATATGGACTGCCTCCCGCATCCAATGCTCGGTATGAAGTGAGCACTGGATGAGCTTTGCCTCTGCTTGCTTCTGGCACTTGATGAAGTAAACACCAGAAGGTTTCCAAGAGACGCGGCGAAGCGAGGCAGCTGATGGTTAGGAGTTATTTTGTAGGTAAGTAAAATACCTTGCTTATTTGTAAAATTCAACTTATTTATTTTGTAAAAATGTAGTGTTTTTATTTGATTCGGCTGACGTAATTATCGAAATTTGCATATCGGCCGAAAAAGTGTGGGATAATCTGCTCTTGCTTGAGAGTGCTTTATGGGCTGACCAAAAATGTTGCTTTATAATTTTTTCAAAGTACTCGACGAAGGCAGACGTTTAAAATGGACTCATTTGTCTAATAATTCACTATATTACTTTAGTTAAAAAGTATGACTTGACAAATAGATTTTTATTTAATCAAGAAAATAAGAGATAATTTGTAAAATTAGTACAAGTTTTATTTTTCCGAGGCTCTCCGTAGAATAGCACTCTCAAATATTTTTGCACTGGAAAAAGTGTAAATTTTATGACACACAAAATGAAAATATAAATTAAAATAAAATTAGTCGATTTAAACAGTTTAATTAACACCTTCCCATTGGCAGTGTACCCCTAATATATTTTAATTTTATTTTACTGCTTCTGGAGAGATGTACAAGATATAAAATAAATGTAATGGAAGTAGTTGATTTTCACATGTTTTTGGAGAAATAGTTATGAAATTAACAATTCGGCCGCAAAGTGTCGGCGGCGCGGTAAAGTAAGAATTTTCATGGGATTCTGGCCAGAATTTTTCTTCATAAAACATGTAATGTATAATCAGTCTTGTAAATACAACCACCAGACGGTAATTGTAATAAGGCCAAATGAGCCGCAGTACTAGTTAGTTAGACACATTAAAGGGTATTATTATAAGCCCTAGATAGTTAGAAGATTACGAATCTATAAATCATAAAAAAATGGCTAGAATCTGCTTGGAATTGGCCAGTGGACATATTTTACCAAAATTACAAATTTATGAAATAATTCATTTCCCAGAATGACGTCCGTTACATAGTCAATAATTATCAGACAACAAGCTTCTCATCTACTAGACGAGGCTAGGCTTTACATACCTTGCACCCTTTGGGGACACGTAACTAACAGTCTTATAAATAAATTACAAAACAAACCCATTCCACTAGCGATGAATGCGCCCAACTCGGCTTTTCTTGGAATTAATGTTTATTACTAATCGACAAATCGAAGTGACCCTCTTAATACAGCGGCAAAAAATGCTATAAGTAGATATATCAAGTGTTTTTGGTTTCAGTCAAAGTGAATCCACTCCATCGAAATGAGGCGTATTTATTATATTAACCTGGTGCTACTAATCATTGCAGTTTGCGATGGTAAGTTTCTTAATTTGATTATCGTTTGGATCCAAAAAGTACTGTTCATAAAATTATGTTGTATCTGTGGCTTCGTATATTCGACGCCCACACAAAGAACTGTGCCGCTCCCAACACAATTGTAGCAACAATTTTTTTTTATTTATTCATTTTCGGGAAATCGACATTTTACATTTAATCAGTTTGTACATAAGTATTATATGGTAAAATAAAACCAATTATGGATTTCCTCCTTGTGCCTTTAACTGAGACAGCATAATATGGAATAATTTATTTAAATTTGTGAGAAAGTAATATGAATTTAAACATTTATACAAAACAAAAGATTATATAAAACGAAAACTTTACAAAACAATGCATTTATAGCCATGGAGAGAGGTTGAAGATATAAATCAAATCATTATAGAGATATAAACATTATTCAAAACCATCAGAAAAATATTATTTTATGGACCTCTTGTATTTGGTAAGTTCGCAACTGAAACTATCAACCATAGATAATAGGCTATTGTAATTATTGCATAGTCTGTTCTCTAGACAAGAATTCTGCCTAGAGTTCGTTTTGCTTTGATCAACCCTGAACAGGACACAAGAGTGTGTTCAACGCGCAGGTACATTGAATGGAATGTTGTTTAGCAACTCTGGGCATTGAATATTATTGTTAACTACTTTATGCAGGAATAGTGCATCCTTATGATGCCACCGTATACACAGTGAATCAATTTTAAAGTATGAAGCTGCCTCTGCATAATTATTAAATCTTACAAATGACTTGTAACAAAGATATTTTAGGAATTTGTTTTGAATTGGAGATGGAGACCAAACAACTGATACAAACTCCAAATGACTTCGTACATAGGCAAAGTAGAGTTGCTTAATGATATCGATGCTATTAAAAAGTTTTGTGTTTTTTATAATGAAGCCTAACATTTTAGCAGCTGTATTTGTGATTTGATGTGTATGAAGGTTATATTGTAGTTTACTATCAAGGATTATTCCGAGATCACGAATATCTGAGACTGTTGCAATGTTGTTGTTGTTTAAAGAATAATTAAATAATATTTTATTATTATTTCTCGAAAAGACAACGTGATAACATTTTGAAACATTTAGATATAGTTGATTTTGTTGGCAATAGGTGGTAATATACAATTGTGTCTATAATAATAGTGAATTCAGGTCTTCCTTTCAAAGGATTAGTTTTTTGACGGAATCATTCCTTTTCCTATGTTGATGTTACTATTAATATTGAAGAATAATATAATGCTAACAAATCTAAACCAAATAGAAAATTAAAAGATAACGTTCACATCTAGGAATCGAACCCAGGATCTTTTTCTTAGCGCGACAGCTTCTTAGTCACTCGATCCTTGGGACCCAATTATTAAATGTCAAATAATACAGAAACTTCACTGTTATAAGAATATAAATTTATAAGAAACTGAGCGATGCCTTCAAAAAGGTTAATCCTTTGCTGACCACTTTTGATTATATGGTACATTTAGTAAGACATTGCAGCTTTTATGTATCTATTTACGAGTGAAAATGTATGAATAAAGGAATATACTATTTTTTATATTTGTTCAAAGGTTCTCACCAGGCACCACCGTCTCCACCAACAACGACACCGCCAATAACGACAACACAAGTTGACACGCCACGTAAGTTCAACATCCTCATGACCAAACAATCCATGCTTAGTTTTTAGCTCTTTTATTTGTTTGCAATGAAACAAATAACCTTACAATATATGTACACCAGAGTCGAAGATACTTTCAATATCGCCCTGTTCCTGTAGCGGCAGCTACTAGTAGGTTCTAGAAATTCAATATACGCAACGCGCATCACATTAGGATATACGAGTAAAACGGCGAATTTACGCTACATCTACCCAACCAGAATAAAAGCGAAGCCAGCCTACTTACTTACGACCGGAAAGGTTCTAGACTTTACTAAGCGAGTGTGACTACTATTTAAATACCACATCGCGGTACCTAGCGGTCAGTCTTCAGTACTCAGTCGATCAGTCTCGCTCAAGTGCCTAACTGCAACTGATGACGGACGGCTGCCCCGCCCCGCGTCATCACACTGTGCACGCACACCGCGTTCCGTGATCCTCGCTCCCGCAACAGTCCACAGGTACTTACAAGCGTACCCGGCTTCACCCGCTAAGTCCACCGGACCTTTGGCTTATTTCACACTGGAGTACCAGGAAGATCCATGGTCTTCACCAGTGATGAACAGCACTTGCAAGTCCGGTCTCTAATGACGCAGTGTTGAGAAACCGAATTCATCGCCGTGATCATGGATTTACATCACACCGTGATGTGACCTACAAGTATCCCATCGTGATGCACATCAACTACTATAACGACATCGTCATTTTTCGTCAGCAACAACTGTGACCACTCTGGCTACTCTATCTGGACTGCATAATTCGTCTACTTCAATAAAGCCGCTGCTAGGATACCACACACATCTTTCATTGATTGGTTTCCCTACCAGATCCCAAAATTTCTAACATAAATTCTAACGTTTTCACAGTCTTAATGACAATTTGTTGAATGTGGACCCCGAAATTTTATTTCTCGTGTGTAGAAATCTTTATGACGTGACATTGCATAATAGATGGACCGTCGTTCGAATTCGCCATAGCAGGCTAAGAAAATTAATATTTCTGTGTGGTTTATTTCAATTACTCCTAATGAACCGATTACCAAAATCTCTGATATTTCAAGGGTAATCCCTTATGAAGTGACTAATTCACCGTCGGGAAAAATACAATCTGGTTTAACGTCTATTTTATATTTGAAAAACTTTTTTAAATTTTTTCATACCGTTTTACATAAAATATTTTACTGGTAAGGTACTGTTCTTTTTAATCGTAAATTAAAATACGAGTATCAAACAAACCCGGCCGGCAAATTCACTATGGCAATAGTCCTTACGTGAGACGACGAACGAATTTATTAATGACTTTGTTTTATCAGAGCGAAGGAATCTCCATATATTTTATCAGCCTTATATGGGGAAAAAGCCAGAACTCACAATTTTTTAATTTTGCGAGTCCAAAGAAAGACTTCCCAGAAGATTGTCTATGGTGAAATCCAAAAAAATTATTTATGCCGAAGGGATTATATCTATATCCTGAATACGGATTGGAATGGAGTCAAAGAGGACTTGCCTTCCAGTAGAAGCCAACCAAATCTTTATTATATTAAGTTTAAGCGTATTGACAGACATCCAACTTAAGATTGTGTTAATGAAGATAACCACATTGTTTTAAGGACGTCTTTTTCGTCCAGGGAACGGAACTTGATAATCAAACGATCATCTGAGTAGCCTTATGATTCAAAGCCAGCTGAGTGAATAAGTTGTTCAAAACGATTTGTATAAAGAATGAAGAGAATGGAACCCAGGACAGAACCCTGGGGAACTCCAAATTCGATGGGAGTTTCAGGCATCTTAGTACCATTTAAATTTATAAATATTTTACATTATTCAGGCCATGTCAAGAGTCGGAATAACAGAAGAGGATGTAGGATGAAATGCATGAATATGAAAGAAGCAGCGAGTGTGAACAAAGAGTTGTGTGTTGGACTTCATAGTATCATCTCTACCTACTTCTCGAGAAAAATGGCTTGATGTAGACAATGACGTTTTCCTTATCAGTTCTTCTGAGGCACTTCTGAAAGTTTATTAAACCCAATCTGAAATTGGACTGTTTCAGAGTATGAGGCCTGCTGGTGGATGTGTAACACGATCTGCGAATCTTGGCCATGTGATAGACAGTGGGGTCCCGACTGTAATTGTAAGTACAAATATCAAACATGGGCTTAATTAACTCACTCATTGCTTCATCCACATGACATGTGCACACGGTTTCATGAAAAAAAGGCAAACCAAACGTTTATCGTGTTCCGTTTTGTTACTATTATTTTTAATCCGGTTGCCCTCGTAATGATACTTCCGAAATATACAAACTGTTTCTATTGCCCCAAGTATTCTATACAGCGTTTACGTAGTCTCTAGTAATGCGGGTTGTTTTCTTCTTCTAAAGAAAGCACCAATAATTTCTTTGGAACTAAACTTAGACAAAACTACAACACCTTTAAATACCTTGTTTTCTCTTGAGACAGATGGAGTTCAAAAACTCAGCTATTCCGGATGTGCCAAGGTGTATGTAGGCTAGACAGAATGAACCATCTCCAAAAGGATATTAGAATATTTTTGAGCGTGCAAACTCAGCCATCCGGACAAATCGGCAAATTCCGAGCATTTAATTTGTACGATTTCTTTTCTGAAATGCGTTTAGCACGCCTAATTAAGGAAGCAATTGTAATTTATATAGGGGTTAACAGTTCTTGGTATCTGGTAATCATCGGCAACACTAAAACGCAAATCTTTTTAAATTGTACTGCAATACCAATTACTGAGGATTTAGGAGGTAGCGTACCACGGTATAATACCCCAAAAATAAATCACGCTTGTACTTTTGGCCGTAAACACCTCAAATTATTTTCTCATTATTGGCGTTTAATTTCAGACACTTTTTTCATCATATTTCTAAATTCGAACATAATATTATGTTCGTTGTTCCCGCACCTAACGTCCCCACAGGAAATAATCGAGAATTGTCAATTTGCACAATTTGTGTCAGTGGGTACATTGGGTAGGTAGGACAATTACAGGATTTTATAATGAGGTTTCCAATCCATCAAGCCCATCACCCGCACATATTGCTCGAACAACTATAAAGTTTAAGCTTTTAGAGTATAAATATGAAACATAATTGTTTTGCAATTTTATAACCCAAGATGTACAGTTATTATTACTATCCAAAAGGTTCTACCCAGACAGAATATCCGATAGAAATTCTGCCAACGACTAAATTACCAGACACTGCCAGGAGGGAACCACCAGAGACACCTTCACCATCTGCCACATATTCTCCATCACCAAGTAAGTCCAACTTACAAACGAATTTTACTGTTATTTTTTTTGTGCACAGCTAAAATTTGTCTACATACAATGCACATGTAACATAAACTAAATATTTAACCAAAAAAAGATGAAGCATAAAATATATATTTATAATGAAGAAATAATATAAGTTGCAGAAATAAAACAGTACATTAGATTCAGTGATGAATCTATATTACACATTTTAAATATTTATTATTGGGTACATGTGATAATGTTCCCTTGTAATGTCGTATTTGTGGTAAATACATTGAGTTATTACCGGGTGATTTGTGTGGGTATTTTTGCCAATGTTTGTACATTGAATTTTTGTCATACACCACGATTTTTATTGGTTTTTCTTTTCATATATTTTTTTATTGGAGAATGTGAAAAATTATATATTTTTTACACGAAAATTTATTTAGTCGGTTTCAATCTATTGTGAACTTGTATAATATGTTGTTAATCAATTATTTATATAAAAATTGACTTGTTGCATAGCTTTTATCAAATGTAATTTTATTCTTATTTTTTATGTTTCAAAGTATCTGTCAAATTAAAATTATACTACTAACCATGTAAAAGCCTTCTGGGCGTTAAATAAATAAATAAATATGTAACTAAGCCTCTCATATTATTATACATTCAATTGAACAAAAAGGTGACCCACGATCTTTCGTGACTTGTGACAATGTAGTACTTAACTTACTAAATCGAAAGCAATACAATTGTCATGCTAGATTTTTGATTCTCTTGCTTTCCTTCGCCAATTTTTTAAATGCTAATCTGTTTTCCGACGTTCCAGATGTGATGTAGAATCGGTAAGCTGCATTTTTTGCGAACTGTTTGGGAACATTGTTGAACTAACCACGACTTTGAGCCCATACCAGTCGCAATAACACAGGATTGTATGAAGCCATCCATCTTGGATGTGATGTAATCACCAATTTCCCGAGCACTGTTGTAAAATAGAACATATAACTCGCTAGCCATATTTATTACTATCTCAGGGATCTTCAGTTCAGGCCATCTCTTAAGACGTAACCGGGCGTTGATTTTTCCATACAAACGTAGTCCCCATTTATCTTTCTGGATTTTAACCCGAAAGCAAATATTTTTTTAACATAAAATAGATATCGGCGATTTGCGTGTCGGTACGTTTTGTTTTTTTTTTGATAAATTGCTTCTTATAGAAGTTATGACCTTCCAAAAATCAATAAAATTGCCTGATTTAAACGCAGTCAAAAGACGTTCAGTCTACAAACTAGACAATATATTTTGAAAAAAAGCAAAACGGTCCGACATAGAATAGTTTTTTCTTATGTAGTTGGTAAAAAAAAATGAAAATCGGTTAACTTTCGGAGGAGAAAAATGGGGAATACAAAACCTCGATTTTGAAGATTTCATTTAAGTATTTGTAGCCCGAGCTGCATGTGTCCCTTTTGCTCAGTATTCGGGAGGTAAGGGTCGGGGGACAGGGTTTAGATAAATACGTATGTATTTGTGCGAAGTGATGTCACGTGGTCATAAATCGATATTCGATATTCTAGTGTTGTGTTGTCCCGAGTAATCGATGTTTTTTATTATTTTTTTCCGTTTGGTCACTTTTGTGTTTGTTTGGTGAAATATTCCGATATTCTTACTTTAATTTCATATGTTTACGTAGAATAATATCTGTAAAAAAAACATCCGTTACGGCCAGACCAACTCCGAGGTGATTTCGTTCCGTATTGCCAATATGGATACAAAACACTCAAATGGATATTTTTTTTTTAAATAACCTTTGGGTAACTAGCATAATATTATAATTCTTCAATAACCTATAATGTATATTGTTATTTTATTTATTTAACTTCTATTTCGACAAATAAATATACAGCAAAGTGATGTAGCGTAGTATATTGAATTGTGTCGGTGCACTAGTGTTGTCTTTTCCTGAGTTATTGATATATTTTATTAGTTTTTTTTTGGTTTAGTGACTTATTTCGAGTATACCATACTTGCCAATCTTACTAAAATTGGACCAAATTCAATTTGTATACGTCAAGTACTATAATAATTTTCAATTTGGGAGGTGGTTATGGGTACCGCCGCCCCGGGAACCATTTATTGGATAACCTCTGTTATAGGTCACCCCAAGTGGTTCGCTACGTTTGGTGACTTGAGCAGGGGTGCCCGGGTTCATGGGGGTGAGGATTGTCCGGGTCTTGGCGATATATGCATCGGTCCGCCAGTTGCGTGGCAGGCCGGATCGGGAGACCAGTCTAAACGCACGCTCAAGTCGCGACGCGACTGAAGATGAGTTAGCAGCAAGAAGCCACCTGACTATTGTATGTGCGCGCTCAAGTTGAGACGCGACTTATTTGGACGAGTATTATAACAAAACCCTGTATCAACCCGATACAGAATTTGGTCGTAACACGGACATGTACCTAGCATTAACTAACTAACTAACTAACTAACCATCACGCCGTTTCCCCGCAGGGGTAGGCAGAGAGGACGGACCGCCAAACAACTCTGTCTTGGCACACACTCCTTGCCTCATTCACATTCATACATCGTCTCATACATACGCATTAAAGTCAAAAAATCCTCAACTTACAATGAATAAAGAATTTTTTTTTAAATATATAATTTTAAAAAGATGCCATTTGCGTGGTGATCTGTTATAACAAAACACAGTAGGAAAAGTTGCGCCGTTTAGTCATGACATTTTCTATTATTTTCGAGTTACATGGATATTAAAATACTAGTTCATTTTTACTCATGATCCGATTTTCAGAACCCCGACATGTCTGGAGGTAGAGTGGAAAAAAATGGAGGTTTCCTCCACACCATCCGATTTGCAGTGTGGTGATTGGCAAGGGTGTTATGGCTTTCATGTCATTTTCAAAATTTCAACGAATGGCATTAGCGTTGGCTCTATTAAAAAAGTGGGTGTGTCAAGCCTACGCAAGACAGAAGTGAAACTTCTAGTATTCCTCTCTCTCTATTTTCATTTCATCATCTCTATTTTCTCTCTTAGGTTAGTTTGAAAATTAGAGGTTAAATAATTCAACGACGAAGCATGGATTTGCTTTTTCTAATATTTTCTTATAGATGAATGACGTTCGATTAATGTATAGTTCCAAAAATTTTCAATTTATTCACAAGTATACAATATTACATAAATAACAATATTACAATTAAAAATTACAAAGAAATTACAATGACAATTTACCAATCATGTGCCATTTTCATTGTCAATTTCATGAATATCATTTCCTAATGTCGTGATAATTGGGTTATGGTAACTAAAGTGCGAGATATATACATGAGCACTTAAATCCTTAATGAATCGTGCAAAAACTGCATCGATTGTTGTCCCGTGTCGGGAGAGAACGTTCGTGAGCGGCTCCCCCACCTCAACAAGCGCATATGGTGAGAGAGGGACAGTGAACGGTGAGCGGTGGTGGGGGTACCCGCATTTTCGTGTCGATTCTGACTCGGTTTTACTCCGTCCCCGAACATTACGCGCCTAAAGAAGTTTCACTTCAAAAACACAATATTAAGATTCGTAAAACAAAATAATGAACAAAAAATTGCAATATTATATCGAAAATTGGTCACTTGCGATGTTTATGTGGTAAAAATTGGTCATTTTGGCCAAATAAACATCGCAAGAGAATTAAAACCTGTTGATTTCAGGAATTTTACTAAAATAAAAAATAAATATTTTATTTTAATACTTTTCCCTGTCTCAAACAACTTGAATGGTTTAGTTAAGTTTTGATAAACAAAAAAGATAACTATCTGTCCAAACAAGTATTTTATATTATTTTTAATGGATTAATTTAGCAAAACGACACAAATTAATTTAATAAAATTTACTTGCGCTCGCCGTGACCTGCGAATTCGTAGCCAAGAGCCTAACCCTTCAACCACGGAGGCAGTTCAAATGTACGCACCTACATATTTTAGTAGGTGTACCTATATGGGGAGTAAGATTTTTTTTTAATTTTTAAAAGAAAGACAAACATTCGCTGGTTACGAATAACCTAACATTTGAAAAACTCCTACTACCACCACACTAAGCGGAAGGTATTGCTTGTGTTGTGATGGAGAACTTAGCCAGCCGACGAATCGAACATGGGACGCCCGGGTGGGACCCAAACGCGATGCCCACTCAGCCACTGACCGGTCAAGTAAGTAAGAGCAATACAATTAATTAGTAGTACATTATTTTGATGTATCTCACAAGGTTTAGCCAGCGTTAGCAATTTAAGCGCCCGAAAATATATTTTAAATCACTTGATTACACAATGACTTTCCTCTACTTTTTATAAATATAATACATATTTATATATTACGTGTGTAAACCTTTCGGAAGAAAATCTTTAAATGATAGTGAAAATCCTATCAAAATCCATTTCGCCGAGATTTACGCCGAGACCAAATAAGTAACGGAGAAATAAGTTGGAAAGATAACCACAAACACGAAGGACGGAAGACGGGTGATACGGGAGGCGGAGGAGGTGGGATGCGGGAGAGGCGGGAGTCGAGCGTAACATGCACACACACACTCTTAGTTAGGTGGGTACCTAACATCGATAGCGCGCTCGCTGAGCGAGTGAAATAGCAAGTGATTTTTAAAATACCTATTGTTCAAATTTCTCAGTGACCGGGTTTCCTCTTAAGGAACCATCAAAATGAAAACACTTAATTACTAAAACGTCTACTATTTCATGTAACAATTGTACGCTGGAAGTTACTGGCTCTGTTTCATTAAGTTTGTAAGAGGTACCATATATTTAAAAGCGCTTACTGCTGTGCACCGATGTGGGACGATTAAGTTTCTTCACTCGAATCCATCGCGTGATTCAACCCTCCAAAGTTTAGAGTAAATCTGCATTCGGCCTTTCCGCTGCGTGTGAGTGACCAATGCGTCGTCTCCCGACTCCCACAACTGAATTCCACGGCTTTCTGTCTTGAAGTGAGGAGTTCTCCGTACTCAAGTGCAGTCCCGCTGCGTGTTCCTGCTTCCCCCCCCTGTTTTGTCTCTTCCCCTCATCGGTAGTTAATTATTCCTTTAATGGGCATGATTTTTGCGTTGGCGCTTGTGCTTCTTCCGTCGATCACCATATAAGGTGATCCTTCTGATTGCACGTGAGCAAGACATGTTTTACACTATATTGCTGCATGAGCGGTGTGATGATGCATCCTCTATTAATGGAGGATATGGGCAACTCATAACAGCACTTCTAGAAGGATCCGAAGTTTGAAAACGAATAGCTGATCATGATTATAAAAACATGTACATGAGTGTTTATGTGAGTGCGTTTGTAGGTGTGTTGTTTCTTATGCACTTTGGCAAAAGAACAGTACCTACTTCTCCATGTTCCTATGTAGGTATTACACACACTGATCTGAGAATCTTTAGAATTATATTTTCAACTTCATATAGACCTGATTTTCCCAGTTTATAGAAGACATTTTGACTCCTTATCACCGGATAGACCAATGAAATTGATTTTCAGTTCACGAAAGTTTTGTCATTTTATTAATTTTTAAAGAAAAACACACTTAGTCGTATTGCAAATAAGCTGACAGTGTCAGAATGCCCATAAAATCAAGGTTAGATGGTAGAGGCATTCGACCACTCGGATACTAACCGGTCAAACCCTTTTATTTTCCAGTAGACATATCTTGTGAATACGCATGCGCGAACTTATGTGACTATTCCAACGGACCGTGCAAGTTACAACTTACTATTACGTCATTCCATAGGGGTAGTATTTGATTCATCCAAATTCGAACATATTTTATTAACCTTTCAGGCCTCTGGTATATTCTGTACAGAATTACACTGCAATAAAATGAAGATAAATGGAAGGTGTTCCATCGTATCCAAAAACTGTTTAAAAAAACCGAAATGCATTAGAAAAGGATAGCAATTCAAGGAATGTGTGCGTACGGACGAAATAGCTGTATTGTCAATAGCCCGCCCCACGTGAGCCTATAGCGAACAGCGTAGTAGAATACGACACTGGTTGTTCTTCCCACAATTACGTGCTTCTGCGTTCTCTGTCTCGATTTAGTTCATTTCGACATTTAGCGATTTCGGGTAGCAAAACATTTGAATATATGTAGTGGTACGCAACTACTTCATTCGAACGAAATTCTAGAAGTCTCGATTGTTCCAAACAAACTTCTTGGATGTTCTTTTATTTATTTGTTTGGAAAATTCTACATAGCAACCAAATTGTTCCAGAAGCTTCTTCACCTTTTAAAATCGACAGCTTGAAGAAGTCAGTCAGTCATCAATCCGCCATGAGTTAACAAGGTGCTCAACGAGTGATAATCCGCGCACCTCACTTGCGTGAAGGACACTCTTCCCGGCTCTCATCATGGACTCCATCGGGACATCATCATAGCGCTTTGGCCCTGATCGCCGTTCCTGGCCAACGCTACATGGATTACAGCGCCCTGGTTCCAGCGTCTCTGACCAGCGCTTCATCCATGCACCATGACCACCACGAGGACACGTAGCATCCTCACTGGTCTACTCAGCTCCCTTTCAACCTCTTACAAGGTCCATCGCACCTTCAGCATTCTCGTCAGCACTGGAGTACTGATTGCCAAGATCGCCAGTGCCTGACAGACAACGAGTCCGGTCACCAGCGCCCGGCGTCGACTCACAGACCCGCGCTTGACCAGCCATCACAGCCAGCATCCGGAGAATACAACATCAGTCCTACGCCCACTCTCATCACGGCCCTGACTCACAAAATAAACACTCTGACCTTCACAACATCTTTCATTCCGTGCCTCCTCACCAGATCACCAAATATATTTATTTTAAAATGGAAGTTATTTGTGTGTATGTTTGTGGAAATGAACTCTATCGAATGGAGTTGGAGTTGAGTTGTATTTTACTCGTGAATAATTTTTGCACCTCTCAATAGCACAGAAAAGCTACATTTCACAAAAAAGTCGAGAGGGTGACAGCTTGTCTGACGAACGAACGTATGGGTGGTACCGGCGCACGGTACTAATCTCAGTAAATATCAAGTATGTCCACTTGATGCAGATCGGTCTTAGTCTCAGTAACCTGCCTTTTCTTTTAAGAATTAATCTGGGACCAATTAAATGATTTTTTTCACTTTTAACAGGTCCTGTGCCAACAACAACGCCATCTACCACAACATTTACAACACTACGTAAGTCCATAATCGAAATGAATGAATCTTTATTTTTTGTTATATTTGTTTTTATTTACTATTGACTGACTTATAAATTATCAGGTGTTTATTTATTTAATTGAGGTTATAATTTCTTGAGTACCTGACGAATATTGCATTGCAATAAGTATTTTTTCTCTCGATCGTGTCGTGTCTTCCTTGGGCGTCTTAAAAATATCACTTCCGAGTCATTCATTCTTCTTACTTTATTATTGATTATTTGATTCCTGTCTCCCTCTTTTGTTCCCTGTCACCGTCCTTTTCTACTATTCACTTCATTTTGTATCACGATATCCACACTTTATTGTTCATAAAATTTATTATGTCGAATTTAATTCGACTCCGTATCTCATTCCAGTGCTAAGGTATTACGTTAAGGCGATGCACTACGTCGTGTAATATTTTTAATTGAGCTGCTTTCAATAACAACCCTAACGTAGATGGCGATAAGGTTTAAATTCCCGCTTAACACCATCCGCCTGTTTTGATTTATGCAAGAACAAAAACATGGCCAAAAAGTGCCTTTTATTTTATTTTGTGGATGTTCAGGCATAAATATATATTTTTTTTCGATTATTATAAAATTACTTAAAATTAATTTGCCACATTATACAGTAAAATCATAACCGAAAATGGGTTCGTAAGTAGGAGATTTTGAACTTTAAAGCAGTTTTCATAGGCTTTATAAATTATTTTTTTCTGGGATTATAAAAAGACTTTCCTAAAAAATACTCGATTGTTTCAAAGGCCAAGATGTATTCTACTCGCAGTATTTAATTGAAGCATCTGAAACATTTCTAGGCGACCATATTTTAAAACCAAAAACACATGATTTTGCATTACTACGTATGGCATCGCCTTAAGATTTTCGACTTCGCATTACATGTCGTACATTCGAGAATTATAACGAATCCGCCAGTGCACCAACTTGAGGCACGCGGTCCTATATATTTATTAATTACATGTCGTACCTTCGAGAATTATAACGAATCTGCCAGTGCACCAACTTGAGGCACGCGGTCCTATATATTTATTAATTACATGTCGTACCTTCGAGAATTATAACGAATCCGCCAGTGCACCAACTTGAGACACGCGGTCCTATATATTTATTAATTACATGTCGTACCTTCGAGAATTATAACGAATCCGCCAGTGCACCAACTTGAGGCACGCGGTCCTATATATTTATTAATTACATGTCGTACCTTCGAGAATTATAACGAATCCGCCAGTGCACCAACTTGAGGCACGCGGTCCTATATATTTATTAATTACATGTCGTACCTTCGAGAATTATAACGAATCCGCCAGTGCACCAACTTGAGGCACGCGGTCCTATATATTTATTAATTACATGTCGTACCTTCGAGAATTATAACGAATCCGCCAGTGCACTTACTTGAGGCACGCGGTCCTATATATTTATTAATTATCTTGGACTCTAAACTTACCTTTGATAAACACGTTGATAACATTGTCACCAAAGCATCAAAAAGTCTAGGTTTTGTACTGAGAACATGCAAATTTTTCAAAAATAGTAAGACATATCTGACTCTCTACAATTCACATGTTCGTCCTCACCTGGAGTACTGTTCACCGGTTTGGAACCCGCGCTATATTGTTTATGTTAACAGGTTAGAAAGAGTTCAGGAACGATTTCTCAAATTCCTCAATTTTAAATCATTTAACATATACAACTCTTACGACGAAATCGAGAAACATTTTCGAATCACGAAACTACTCAACAGGAGGATTGTCGCTGATCAGATGCTCTTGTATAAAATTATTAACTCTAAAGTTGACTGCCCGGAGTTGCTGAACAAAATAAATTTCCATGCGCCAATTCGATACAGCAGACAAAATACCCTTTTCTACATTGATAGATGCAATACCAATTCCAACCAAAATGAATTTATGCAAAGGACATGTAACTACTATAATAATAAATTTGCAAATATAGACACTCGTGCTGACATATTCACTGCTAGTTACTATCACTACAGAATTTCATTGTATCACATTCTAACTCATATTAACCACTGTTAAAATGATTGTACCTAATATTTTAATATTACCTGCGTGGCAACTTTTCCTCATCCCTCTCCTCCCCTTTCCCGTTCCAACCCAAGTCTATTTAAGTATAGTTAAAATCACTTTTATTTATTGCTGTTTATGGTAGGCATATTATAGGTTTATCGTTTGCAGGTTAGTTTTATGTTTCTATATATATCTGTGAACATTAATAATTGGTCTGTTTTTTGTTATTCTCTTATGTATATTATATTACTAAGACTGTTAATGTTCCTAAAATAAATAAATAAATAAATAAATAATTACATGTCGTACATTCGAGAATTATAACGAATCCGCCAGTGCACCAACTTGAGACACGCGGTCCTATATATTTATTAATTACATGTCGTACCTTCGAGAATTATAACGAATCCGCCAGTGCACCAACTTGAGGCACGCGGTCCTATATATTTATTAATTACATGTCGTACCTTCGAGAATTATAACGAATCCGCCAGTGCACCAACTTGAGGCACGCGGTCCTATATATTTATTAATTACATGTCGTACCTTCGAGAATTATAACGAATCCGCCAGTGCACTTACTTGAGGCACGCGGTCCTATATATTTATTAATTACATGTCGTACATTCGAGAATTATAACGAATCCGCCAGTGCACCAACTTGAGACACGCGGTCCTATATATTTATTAATTACATGTCGTACCTTCGAGAATTATAACGAATCCGCCAGTGCACCAACTTGAGGCACGCGGTCCTATATATTTATTAATTACATGTCGTACCTTCGAGAATTATAACGAATCCGCCAGTGCACCAACTTGAGGCACGCGGTCCTATATATTTATTAATTACATGTCGTACCTTCGAGAATTATAACGAATCCGCCAGTGCACCTACTTGAGGCACGCGGTCCTATATATTTATTAATTACATGTCGTACATTCGAGAATTATAACGAATCCGCCAGTGCACCAACTTGAGACACGCGATCCTATATATTTATTAATTACATGTCGTACCTTCGAGAATTATAACGAATCCGCCAGTGCACCAACTTGAGGCACGCGGTCCTATATATTTATTAATTACATGTCGTACCTTCGAGAATTATAACGAATCCGCCAGTGCACCAACTTGAGGCACGCGGTCCTATATATTTATTAATTACATGTCGTACCTACGAGAATTATAACGAATCCGCCAGTGCACTTACTTGAGGCACGCGGTCCTATATATTTATTAATTACATGTCGTACATTCGAGAATTATAACGAATCCGCCAGTGCACCAACTTGAGACACGCGGTCCTATATATTTATTAATTACATGTCGTACCTTCGAGAATTATAACGAATCCGCCAGTGCACCAACTTGAGGCACGCGGTCCTATATATTTATTAATTACATGTCGTACCTTCGAGAATTATAACGAATCCGCCAGTGCACCAACTTGAGGCACGCGGTCCTATATATTTATTAATTACATGTCGTACATTCGAGAATTATAACGAATCCGCCAGTGCACCAACTTGAGACACGCGGTCCTATATATTTATTAATTACATGTCGTACCTTCGAGAATTATAACGAATCCGCCAGTGCACCAACTTGAGGCACGCGGTCCTATATATTTATTAATTACATGTCGTACCTTCGAGAATTATAACGAATCCGCCAGTGCACCAACTTGAGGCACGCGGTCCTATATATTTATTAATTACATGTCGTACCTTCGAGAATTATAACGAATCCGCCAGTGCACTTACTTGAGGCACGCGGTCCTATATATTTATTAATTACATGTCGTACATTCGAGAATTATAACGAATCCGCCAGTGCACCAACTTGAGACACGCGGTCCTATATATTTATTAATTACATGTCGTACCTTCGAGAATTATAACGAATCCGCCAGTGCACCAACTTGAGGCACGCGGTCCTATATATTTATTAATTACATGTCGTACCTTCGAGAATTATAACGAATCCGCCAGTGCACCAACTTGAGGCACGCGGTCCTATATATTTATTAATTACATGTCGTACATTCGAGAATTATAACGAATCCGCCAGTGCACCAACTTGAGACACGCGGTCCTATATATTTATTAATTACATGTCGTACCTTCGAGAATTATAACGAATCCGCCAGTGCACCAACTTGAGGCACGCGGTCCTATATATTTATTAATTACATGTCGTACCTTCGAGAATTATAACGAATCCGCCAGTGCACCAACTTGAGGCACGCGGTCCTATATATTTATTAATTACATGTCGTACCTTCGAGAATTATAACGAATCCGCCAGTGCACTTACTTGAGGCACGCGGTCCTATATATTTATTAATTACATGTCGTACATTCGAGAATTATAACGAATCCGCCAGTGCACCAACTTGAGACACGCGGTCCTATATATTTATTAATTACATGTCGTACCTTCGAGAATTATAACGAATCCGCCAGTGCACCAACTTGAGGCACGCGGTCCTATATATTTATTAATTACATGTCGTACCTTCGAGAATTATAACGAATCCGCCAGTGCACCAACTTGAGGCACGCGGTCCTATATATTTATTAATTACATGTCGTACATTCGAGAATTATAACGAATCCGCCAGTGCACCAACTTGAGGCACGCGGTCCTATATATTTATTAATTACATGTCGTACCTTCGAGAATTATAACGAATCCGCCAGTGCACCAACTTGAGGCACGCGGTCCTATATATTTATTAATTACATGTCGTACCTTCGAGAATTATAACGAATCCGCCAGTGCACCAACTTGAGGCACGCGGTCCTATATATTTATTAATTACATGTCGTACCTTCGAGAATTATAACGAATCCGCCAGTGCACCAACTTGAGGCACGCGGTCCTATATATTTATTAATTACATGTCGTACCTTCGAGAATTATAACGAATCCGCCAGTGCACCAACTTGAGGCACGCGGTCCTATATATTTATTAATTACATGTCGTACCTTCGAGAATTATAACGAATCCGCCAGTGCACCAACTTGAGGCACGCGGTCCTATATATTTATTAATTACATGTCGTACCTTCGAGAATTATAACGAATCCGCCAGTGCACCAACTTGAGGCACGCGGTCCTATATATTTATTAATTACATGTCGTACCTTCGAGAATTATAACGAATCCGCCAGTGCACTTACTTGAGGCACGCGGTCCTATATATTTATTAATTACATGTCGTACATTCGAGAATTATAACGAATCCGCCAGTGCACCAACTTGAGACACGCGGTCCTATATATTTATTAATTACATGTCGTACCTTCGAGAATTATAACGAATCCGCCAGTGCACCAACTTGAGGCACGCGGTCCTATATATTTATTAATTACATGTCGTACCTTCGAGAATTATAACGAATCCGCCAGTGCACCAACTTGAGGCACGCGGTCCTATATATTTATTAATTACATGTCGTACATTCGAGAATTATAACGAATCCGCCAGTGCACCAACTTGAGGCACGCGGTCCTATATATTTATTAATTACATGTCGTACCTTCGAGAATTATAACGAATCCGCCAGTGCACCAACTTGAGGCACGCGGTCCTATATATTTATTAATTACATGTCGTACCTTCGAGAATTATAACGAATCCGCCAGTGCACCAACTTGAGGCACGCGGTCCTATATATTTATTAATTACATGTCGTACCTTCGAGAATTATAACGAATCCGCCAGTGCACTTACTTGAGGCACGCGGTCCTATATATTTATTAATTACATGTCGTACATTCGAGAATTATAACGAATCCGCCAGTGCACCAACTTGAGACACGCGGTCCTATATATTTATTAATTACATGTCGTACCTTCGAGAATTATAACGAATCCGCCAGTGCACCAACTTGAGGCACGCGGTCCTATATATTTATTAATTACATGTCGTACCTTCGAGAATTATAACGAATCCGCCAGTGCACCAACTTGAGGCACGCGGTCCTATATATTTATTAATTACATGTCGTACATTCGAGAATTATAACGAATCCGCCAGTGCACCAACTTGAGACACGCGGTCCTATATATTTATTAATTACATGTCGTACCTTCGAGAATTATAACGAATCCGCCAGTGCACCAACTTGAGGCACGCGGTCCTATATATTTATTAATTACATGTCGTACCTTCGAGAATTATAACGAATCCGCCAGTGCACCAACTTGAGGCACGCGGTCCTATATATTTATTAATTACATGTCGTACCTTCGAGAATTATAACGAATCCGCCAGTGCACCAACTTGAGGCACGCGGTCCTATATATTTATTAATTACATGTCGTACCTTCGAGAATTATAACGAATCCGCCAGTGCACCAACTTGAGGCACGCGGTCCTATATATTTATTAATTACATGTCGTACCTTCGAGAATTATAACGAATCCGCCAGTGCACCAACTTGAGGCACGCGGTCCTATATATTTATTAATTTAAACGACCCGATGGATTAAGTTTTTATTAATTGATAAATTGAAGATGTCCACTGGCTCGGAATAATAATTATCCTCCATTAGTATTATGGTCGTTGAGGAGCAAATATTACGGTAGTTAGTCCCGGAATTTCTGAGCTAAAAAAAAACCCGACTTAGTAGATTATTCTGGTACTGTTGGAAACTTATAAAAGAAACGTAATTGAGTGCACAATATATATAATAACTTATTATTTGAATATTTTCACTTTTTATTTTATTTTTTATAGTGAATATACCTCACAAGAGTCCCAACTGCTCCTGTATGGACCCAGTGAGACTATGGCATCCCCAATTGGGGGATGTTGTGAGGCTGAAGGTAAGTGGGGAAGGGAAAGAGGAAGGTGGGGAAGTACCTGGCTATTCAGATCTAGTCACTAAACACGGCTAAAGCCATTTGGAGCAACGTTTCAATTCTGAATGGTGGTCTTACACCAGGGCGATACTGGTAGTATCTTCCACTCTGGAACGTGCCGCAAATATACTATATATTATTTTAATTAATTAATTGTGAAATAACACAAATTAATCAAATAAAATTTATTTGCGCACGCCGGGTTCGAACCCGCGACCTTCGGAATGGCAGTCCAATGCGTTACCACTGGACTATGCCGGCCGTCAACTTATTGAGTGAATACGACAATAATAAGTGACACGAAGAATACGTTCAATTTTGAGCTTAAATCTAATAAACAGTCTACAGTTGTTTTGAATAGTGTAACTTATAAAATAATAAGCCACTGAGTGGCAAGTAATTCAAGTCACTTCACCTTAAAACCAGGCTAAACCATCATCTATTAAAAACACAAAGAAAACAGTCGAGATGGCTACCACCCGCAGCAACACTGATAAAACTAAGAAGTTCGCAGATATCCCAATTTCCCCCTCTCCTGATACAGAAACAACGCAGCTGACTCTAGCTGATTTCCAAAAAGGTATGAACGAAATTGAATCCAACATTTACCAAAAACTAGAAGCAGAAAACTCAGAAAGAAAGAAATCAATAGAGTTCATTAGTTCAAAATATGGCGAACTTATCAAAAAAATGAGATGGTACTAACTAACAGTAAAAAAATGGAAGATAAAATGGAAATCGTCGAAAGTACCGTGACAAGTTTACAAAACCGTATCCGGGCTTTGGAGATGGAGGCGGAAAACAAAAACAGGGAAGCAAACATAAAGTACTTGGAATTTCGAGGAATCCCTGAAATTCAAGAAGAGTCACCAGATACCTAAATTAAAAGGCATTATTAACAATATAAGCAAAACAACAAACTGCAGTATAGGATCAAAGGACATTGAAACAATCTACAGAGTTCGCTAAGGGAAAAACCTACTCAGGCCAAGGATATCAAAAAATATAAAAATATGAAAGCAAAGACTGAAATTTTTAAACTCACCTCAGAAACACTTAAAGAAAATTTGCACTCTGCAATAAAAAAAATTATCGCAGTAAACATAGTAGGCAAAAAGTACAAGTGTTATAGGTATGTCAGGTCCCAGAAACCCAATATACGTTTCGGAACACTTAACTTCTCAAGCAAAACGTTTATGGTTCCTAGCCAGGCAGTTAGCACGTAAACACAGTTACAGGTATGTCTGGACAAAGGTTGGCAGAATCTATGCAAAAAATGATGTTAATTTGCGGCCAAAAGGAGCAAAAGCTAACCGATATTAAATGACTCGAACTTGTAGTTTTTTCTATTGTACTATTATTATTTTTAATAACAAACACTAACAACACGACAAATGAAGAGGTTTTAAAAATTATTAACAATCTTAACAATACACATTCTAAAGGTCCTGATGGTCTTAACACTCATACCCTAAAAATCATCAAACACAATATTGCACCACCTTTATTGAACATTTTCAAAAAAAGTTTCTGTTCAGGGGTTTTTCCGCCCATCTTAAAAAGTCTTAGTACCAATATATAAAAACGGATTCAAAAACCAAGTGGGCAATTATAGGCCAATATCCCTGGTGAGTGCCATTTAAAAAAATACAGAAAAAGTCTTTAAAATAGATTAAGGACGGGTTTTTTCGGAGAATTTGAACAATTCATCAAATTTAAAAGTTCATATTCGGGTTCTGTGAAAGTCATATTCAAGTTTTGTTATTATATCATTATAGGCTAGTTGCTTGACAGAACTGAAATAATTACAAAACTTGAAAATTAACGTTCTTTAGCACGTCAGGAAGGATCCGAACTAACAAAACGGATAGCTGATCATGATGATAAAACCATGTACATGTGTGTACACGTGCAAGTGAGTTTTTAGGTGTGTTGTTTCTTTCTTATGAATTTTGGTAATATAACAGTACCTATTATTTTATGTTCCTATGTAGGTATTATGCAAACTGATCTGATAATCTTTAAAACTATTTTTCCAGTTTAGGAAAGACATTTCGACCCTTTTTTATCGGATAGATCAATGAAATTGATTTTCATTTCACGAAAGTTTTTTTAATGTATTATCAATTTCACCAGAAGCAAAGTTTGTTTTGAGCGCTTGTTTTAAAATAAAAAAAACATACATTATCGTATTGCAAATAAGCTAACACTGTCGGAATGCCTCTACCACCATCATTATACTAACCGATCAAATGCTTTTATTTTCCAGATGGTGACCTAATTTGTGGATATTACGCATGCGAATTGTTATGTGACTACTCCAACGGACCCTGCACCATACATCTTCAGGGAGGGGATTGTTATTGTAAGTCACAACTAACTTACACATTACGCCATTCGATAGGGATACTATTGGATTCATCCTAATTCGTATTATTATTAACCTCTCAGGCCTCTGGTTTATTCTATACAGAATTACACTGCAATAAAATGAAGATAAATGGAATGTGTTACATCATATCTTTTTACAAAGAACATCTAAATAAACACAACAAAATCAAAAAGAAAACAAAATCAAGGTAAAGTCAAAAAAAATATCAAAAAGAAAATAGAAGACATAATAAAACACAACCTCTTAAACAAAAACAATGTCAAAACGAAATAAAGTGTAAACTAGACACTCCACCATGCAAGATTGAAAAATATATTGGAAATTTACAAAACGTTGGTGAGATAAACAGAGCTACTTAGTTTATATAGTTAAATAACCCATCTGAAATTATAGTGAAAACCCATCTGGCAATATTTTATTAGAGTTTCGTTGAATAATGTACGTACATACCTACATTCGCGCGCTTTTAAAATCATAGCGAAATGGCATGGCACCATTCGTCTTATCTTTAACTAATATTATTTGGTGTGTATGAAAGAGCGAGGATGCTTTTTGACACACTTGCTAATAACAGCTGTTGAAAACGAGAAACAATGCCAATGTAATTGAAAAGAAATGTTACTGGACAGCAAAGTGCCCATAACATTTTTTACTTCAAATGTGCTAAGGAATAGCTGGTTAAAGTTTGTCGGGTACGTGCTGATACACCCTGTATATTTATTTAAAATTGAAATTAACTCCATCAAATCTATTTTTGCATCTCTCAAAAGCACAGCAAGGCATTATTTTACATAAAGAGCCCAGAGCAACGTGTTTGTGGCAGCTGGTAAAAACTTGTCTGACGAACGGTACTCAACGCAGTAAATATCAATATGTCCCCTGGAAATGATCGGTCTTTGAACGCACTTTGTCTCGGTAATCTGTTTTCTCTTTTAATAATTATTCTAAGAACATTTCAAACGAATTTATGATTTTCAACAGGTCCTGTGCCAACAACTCCACAACCACCGACGCCACCGCCACCTACCACAACAACTACAACACCAGGTAAGTCCATAATTATTGTTATTATATATATTTTTTAACCTTTAGCACTATGACCATTTTTTCTCAGAACCAATTGGCTACTCTGATTAAAAATAAATGTTATATTTTTGATTTAAAAATGAAATTTTTGGTTCAATATTTTCGCGGCACCCTATCTGGTAATTCGTGTGACCATTATATGTTTGGTACATTTTGCATAAAATAGTTGTTAAATCACACCTCAAGTAACTAAAGATAATACGTTTGATTTCAATATGTTTTATTTACATAATTTCTTTTATTGCGTAGCGATAATTATGTAAAATATGGGAATAATATACAAAGAATCCAATGTAAGTCCTTGTAGAAATTCCTTTCTAATTGTCCTGTACCGCACAGGGGTTGACCGGTGACTACCTGAACCCGATTGGCTTAGGTTTTATGGTTAGTACACGGTTTTTTTTTTATTTTGCATTGGTTATATTATTTTAAATTCCGACCCTCATTCAGGAAACAAAAGATAGACCAGTCCACAACATATAAAATAGATTATAAATTTGGCAAACATTCTAGTTTTGTACATACAATAATTATAACTAGTAACTTACATATACGACTTATAGCTAGTGACTTATATTATCGGCTTACAACTAATTTTTACAATTAGTACTAGTGACTTAAATCTAAGACTTATAGATAAATGACTATGCATAATAAAACAATGTCACATTTTAAGTATATTTATCACAGCTACAGACACAGCCACCACCTATCCGGGTATAATAGCTTGCCACACTAACCAATTATTTTCGACGGTATGGTCTAACCTTGCGGAAAACATTCTAAGTGTCACCAAAGAAACTGAAGATTCATTGGCATCTGCAATAGAACAGAAACACAACTCTTTTTCATTTCAATTCTCACCCACGACAAATGAAGAGGTTATTAACAATCTTAACAATACACATTCTAAAGGTCCTGATGGTCTTAACACTCATACCCTAAAAATCATCAAAAACAATATTGCACCTCCTTTATCGAACATTTTTTAATGAAAGTTTCTCTTCAGGGGTTTTTCTGGACCATCTTAAGAAGTCTTAGTACCAATATACAAAAACGGACTCAAAAACCAAGTGGGCAATTATAGGCTAATATCCCCGTTGAGTGCTATCTCAAAAATTATAGAAAAAATAAATTGAAATATGTAGAGATCCGAAAACTTCTAAGCGAAAATCAGTTCGGCTTCCGCCCGGGGAGAGGAATGGACGAAGCTATATCGCAAGTTACAGAACATATTTCTGGAAATATAGATCGCGAAAAGAAAAACATCGCACTGCTCTTAGACTAAGCCAAGGCATTTGATACAACATCGCATAAACTAGTACTCAAAAGATTAAAAAAATATTGGTATTGTAGGTATGTATTCATAAATAGTTAAAGAGTTACTTGAAGACAGCAACTCAAAATGGGCAAAACGGTGAGTAATTCACTGAACACTAACTTTGGGGTACCACAGAAAAGCACATTAGGACCTTTTCTATTTATAATTTACATCAATGAGTTATGCGAGCTAACAGTGGGCGGAAAAATGATAACATTCGTGGACGATAGAGTAGCTATATTTGAAGGAGAGGATTGGACTCAAACTCATAAACATACTGAAAGTGGAATCAATGCGATAAAACAGTGGCTTGATAATAAATCTACTAACACTAAATATAACAAAAACTAAATACATAATATTCAGCTCAATTATAAAAAGACAACCATACATAATAAAAATACAGAAGCTTAATTGTAATTCCGATAATATTGATCAACTGTGAAGATTTGAAATGTGTGATAGTATTGAATAGTATTATTATATTATATTATATAAAATATATTACTAAAACAAAAAATCAATATCCTGTCTGGTTTAATCAGCATTTGATTGCTCTTCTTAAGAAAAAAAACAGCATTAGACTTAAGGTAAAAAAACATGGTAACGAGTCAGATTATAGAGAATTTTCTTATTTAAGGAAAGTTACAAAAAAAATACAAAGCGAATGTTATAAATCATACATCAATTCTGTCGAAAGTGGTCTGCAAGGTAACATAAAGGTGTTCTGGTCATACTCAAAATCATTACGAAAAACCAATTGTATTCCTAAAGTAATGCATCTTGACGATATTTCCGCAAATGACGGTGAACACATAGCAAACATATTTTCTAAATATTTTTCATCTGTTTATACCAATTCGGAATCATCCACTAATGGTTCAATGCCAAACATAACTGAACACAATCAAAGCAATTTGGGTAAAATACATATTGGTGCAGATGAAATAAAATGTTTTTTGAGTAAAATAGATTCCAACAAGGGTCCAGGCCCAGATAATATTCCTCCTTTCTTTGTCAGTTGCTTTGCAGACTCTTTATGTTTACCGCTTTTTATAATTTTTAATACATCCCTAACCACGGGAACTTTTCCTGATCTGTGGAAAAAAGCACATGTGGTACCAGTATTAAAATCGGGAGACCAATCTTTAGTAAAAAATTATAGACCAATCAGTATATTATCCTGTTTTGCTAAGGTTTTTGAATCTTTGATATATAAAAATATTTTTTCGCATTTTAAGCCCCTTCTCTGCACTAGGCAACATGGGTTTGTTCCTCAAAGATCTATTAACTCAAATCTTTTGGAATTTTGTAATTATGTATGTAATTCTTTTAATGAAAGATTACAAGTAGATGCAATTTATACTGATTTCCAAAAAGCTTTTGATAAAGTTAATCACTCCATCTTATTAAAAAAACTTGAACAAATAGGAATACATGGAGATCTACTTCGCTGGGTGAAATCATATTTGTATAACAGAACTCAATTAGTTCTTATTAATGGATACAAATCATCCCCTATAATTGTAACTTCCGGTGTACCACACGGTTCAAATCTTGGCCCCCTGCTTTTTCTTATATTCATAAATGACCTTGGCTCGAAATTAAATTGTGATTATGCTTTTTTCGCCGATGATCTTAAAATTTTTCGTAAAATCAAGTCTGTTTCCGATCATCAACTGCTTCAAAACGACCTCCACACACTTAATAACTGGTGTACTGTCAATGATATGCACTTAAATGTTGAAAAATGTTACATTTTAAACTTCACTAGAAATAGAATTATAAAGGATTTTTCCTATGTTATTAATAATACTATTCTCAAAAAAGTATCTTCAATAAGAGATCTAGGAATCACTCTTGATTCTGAATTCATATTTGGTGTACACATTAACGACATTAAGTGCAAATCATTAAAAATGATGGGATTTATTCATAGAATATGTAAACCTTTCCAAGATCCTCAATCAATTCTAACTCTTTACAATGCCTTAATTAGAAGTAAACTTGAATATGGAAGCTCTATTTGGAATCCACATTACTGCAAATATGAAAATATTGTAGAATCCATTAAAAAAAAATGCTAAGAATGTTATCCTTCAAATGTGGATTACATGACCATCTAAGATCATATGACGTACGTCGTGATTACTTCAAGATTGATACACTTAAAACTAGAAGGCAATTGACTGATCTCATATGTTTACATAAAATTATTCACGGTCAACTTGATACTACATTATGTCTTAGCAATATTAAAATAAATGTCCCCAATTCGCATTGTTTAAGGCGCCATAATATTTTTCACTTGAATACATTTATAAATAATATCGCCTACTTTAGCCCTCTGACCCAGATGTGTCGACTATATAACAAGATAGAGTGTGCTGAAATAGATATTTTCGTCGATAATTTGTACGGATTCAGAAAAAAAGTTCTGGCGCTATTAAAAAATATTAGCTAATTCATTGTGTCAATTTTCTCTCTATGCATACCTCTCGTATTTCTTATGCCTCTTACCACTTGTAATAATGTATAATGTAATGTGTTACTTGAGCGAGCTTGTATATGATTGTGTATTTTATTTTTATTTTTTGATGTTTTTGTTTTCTAATTGCATGTATCTGTATTTAAATTGTATGTATCTGTATTTAATTTATTGTATCTTTATTTAATTGTAGATTTTTGTAATTGTACAATAACTGAGTTTTTATAAGTGAATTGTTCTCACGTAAGTGTGATCATCTGTAAAACCCAGTATAAATAAATAAAATAAATAAATAAATAAATTATAGACAATAATCTTAAGTGGAAATATCACATCGAAAACCTTTCATTCAAGGTAAGAAAATTGATACACATATTCTTTGCGTTACTAAATATAATTAAGCAACAAGACCTAAGAAAAATATGTTTCAGATTGTGCAACCACATCTTGTATGGTTGCATTGGTTGGGGAGCGTCAGGTAGAATAAGTTTAAATCCGTTTATGAAGGTCCAGAAATCCCTTATTATGGTCATTTGGCGTAAACCCTATAGGTACTCTAACGATCAGCTCTACATAAAATTTAATGTACTTGATGTTTGTCAAAATTTCATTAAAAGGGTTATTATTCACGTACAAAAAAATCTAGAAAA
Organism: Hesperophylax consimilis; assembly: GCF_061612785.1. Taxonomy (NCBI): domain Eukaryota; kingdom Metazoa; phylum Arthropoda; class Insecta; order Trichoptera; family Limnephilidae; genus Hesperophylax; species Hesperophylax consimilis. The sequence goes on from NC_142852.1 coordinate 7,750,623, forward strand.
TCTTGAAAAAACTGATCGTCAATATATCACAAGAAGTCACACCCGAAAGGGTCTCAGTACCAGGGAGCAATACGGCAAAGTATAAAAAGTCATATACATATCTGGGACCAAAATTATATAATAAAATCCCCCAAGAATTAAATATTAAAACATGCAAAATGTCTTTAATCGTTTCAATAATAACTAAATGGTTGATTGGCTTGGGGAGGGTGGAGTCTGAAAAACCATTAAATAATGTCACTAAAATTTTACATGGTTACCTATCAATGGCTCATTTAGTAAAAACTTAATATATATTCAATTTGGATAAAAAAAAAACACTTTAATTTTACATAATAAATTTTAACAGCATTTGGTTACTTAGAACGGGAAATCTGCCTAGCTAGGAACTAATATCGACCATAATAACACTTGCACTTATTTCTAATATACTTACACAGTTATTGCAATATTATTATTTTATAATTTTCACTATATACATTAGGGCGGAGTGAAAAAACTTTTTTTCAAATTTCGTGTTTCCTATACTACCAATGGGTGCCTTGGTAGTACCCTATAAAGTACACAAAATATCATCAAATTCCAACTTCATCTTCAGGTGGCGCACTGACCCTAAAGTTCTACAAAAAATTGTGTTTTTTCAGATTTTGTTAGTAAACAAGCACATCATCTAATCCAGCTTAAACGTCACAAAATGTATTTTAGTTTTAGCCATCTAACTTACCCTTCTTCCCCCCACCTTTTGACACTATTTTGCGTAACAACAGTTGCAGTCAATCAGTAATTAACAGACATTAGCGCGGAGTGCACGTTCGTTGGAACAGCTGCGAAAACTTGATTGTGATTTCTTTGTAATATGCCTAAAACAAGAAAAATTTCTATGTGTTCTATGTTTGGTGGCCCAGAAAAATTAAAAGACAATGTGTTGCCAACTTATTCGGATGTAATGAAGTATTATTTGTGGATTAGAAATGACTTGCAGTTGTTATCAAATGGAAAAGATCCTTCTGTGAAAGATATATGTGAAATAATTGCAATTGATCTAATTACGTTGTGGAATAAAGCGTCTATTCCTATTGTAACTGAACGTCAAATTGTAACTAAACTATCACAAGTACAAATGCTTAAAGAATAATGTCGAGTACCTAAAAAGAAAACTGAATTTTATGAAGATGCAACAAAAAAACTCTTTGATATTGCTGTTTGCAAGTGCATTTGTGTCGATTTTTGTAAATGTTTAGTGAAAATACCCAAGAAAGAGCTAGAATTCCTGCAAGATCAGAGAAGTAGCCGCAAAATGTATATCGGCTCAAAAGATATAGTGGCAACCAAGGCTTTGGAGCGTAGGCAATTACGACTGATGAGGCAAAATAAATTCCTCAAAAACAGACTGTTGAGAAACCTCTGAGCCCCTCACCAGAGACTTCAGAGACCTCGGATGATAGTGTAAGATTATCAAACAGCAATCAAGATCCAGACTTTTATACACTTTTTCCTGCATACTCCACGCCATCCACATCAAAATCACAAACAAATCAGATGAGGCATTGATTGAAAAATCTTGCCACTGCCTGTGACAGGACTGGTGTCTCCGACAGATCAGCATCAACCATCGCCAGTGCAGTTCTTCAAGATATTGGTTTTATTTCTAAACAAGATTTCTCAAAAGTAATAGATAGAAGTAAATTACGACGCGAGCGCCGAAAAGTTCGAGAAGAGTTGCAAAGAAGGCAGATTTCGAGCTTCGGGAGTTCTGACGGTAAAACAAGTGGGTTATATTTTGATGGTTGGAAAGACAAGACCATTGTGCAGGAAAAACATGATAACAAGTACCACAGGAGAGCCATTACTGAAGAACATATTGTTTTGCTCTCCGAGCCAGATTCTCAGTACATTGGCCACGTCGCGCCTCCTTCTGGAACCGCTAATTCTATCAAGGATTCAATTGTAGAATTTTTAAATTTGCACTTCGGAGATTTATCAACCATTGTAGCCATTAGATGCGATGGAACGGCTGTAAACACGGGCTTCAAGAATGGAGCAATCGCATTGATTGAAAGACATTTAAATAGACCATTACACTGGTTTATATGTTTGTTGCATGCCAACGAATTACCACTGCGTCATCTTTTTAATACTTTGGATGGCAGTACTTCAGGTCCCAATACGTTCGCAGGAGTCATTGGCAAGATGTTACAGCACTGTGAAGACCTCCCTGTGGTAAAATTTGATAAAATTGCGACAGTCTTACCCGATATCAACGTGAAAATTCTAAGCAATGATCAAAAATATCTGTATGAAATTGGTCAAGCTGTAACACAAGGCAGCGTAAAAACTGATATGGCTAATAAGCAACCAGAAAAACTGGCACACTCTCGTTGGCTAACCTGTGCAAATGGAATATTGAGACTATATTAAGCAACAAAGTTTCCAACTAATAGTCTGGTTGAGATTGCTACGTTTGTGATAAAAGTGTACGCGCCAATATGGTTCACCATAAAAACAAAACCTCCAAAACAGGCTGTGGAGAGATGTGTGAAGGTGGTCACTGAAGCTAGCTTGGCTGTTTGCGGAAGTACAGCACGCGATGGATATATTCGAGCAACAATAAAATCGAGAAAAGAAATGCCGAAATTCGAAACAAAATTACACTTTTCCTCTGGAATTCAGGGAGCTACCCCATACGCATATGACACGACTGAAGGCTGAAATGATTAAAAAATATATATATTCTTAATGTTCCTTATATGTTAATGCAAATAATAAAGTTAAATATGATAATAATTTTGTTTTAAATTTTTAAAAAATTTCTAGAATCGATCATTTTTTCAAAATTTCAGGTCCTCTGCGCCACCTGAAGATCATATGTCAAAAAAAAATAAAAAAATATTTTTCAACAGCTGTTTATCTACAGCAACATTAAATGATATAGGGTTTTTGAAATTCGAAGAAAAAAATTTTTCGACCTCTTTCACTCCGGGCTAATATACATGTATCTAAAGTACTGTAATGTAATAAATAAAATAAATTAATTCTACACAGAATACCTTGAAGAAATCCAGATCATATAGAAACCGCAGTGAGGAACCGACTGCGGACGGAACCCTGATTATCGAGGGTTGGATTTCTTTATCATTGTCGTGCTTTCTATAGCTATTTTGTTGTATGTTGTATCTGTTTTCCGACGTTCAAAATGTGTTGAAGGCATGGTAAGCCGAGTTCTTTCGTCAAAATGCTTCTGATCATTGTCGACTGAACCACGATTTGAACCAACACCAGTTTCTTTAACAGTGGATTGTATGAAGCCATCCATGGCAGATGTGATGACTTCACCAATATCTTTAGCACGTCAGGAAGTATCCAAAGTAACAAAACGGACAGCTGATCATGATGATAAAACCATGTACATGTTTGTACACGTGCAAGTAAGTTTGTAGGTGTGTTGTTTCTTTCTTATGAACTTTGGTAATATCAGTACCTATTATTTTATGTTCCTATGTAGGTATTATGCACACAGATCTGGTAATCTTTAGAACTATATTTCCAGCTTTATATAAAACTGATTTTACCAGTTTAGGAAAGACATTTGACCTCTTTTTATCGGATAGATCAATGAAATTGATTTTCATTTCACAAAAGTTTTTTAATGTATTATCAATTTCACCGGAAAGTAAAGTGAAGCAAAGCTTGTTTTGAGCGCCCGAGTTGCTCGTTTTAAATGAAAAACATACATTATCGTATTGCAAATAAGTTGTCACTGTCGGAATGCCTCCACCGTCCACCATCATTATATTGAGGACTTAGATAGCCGAGATTTGAACCTGAGGCGTCTGGGTGTGAACCCAACGCAATTGTTTACTCGGATACTAACCGGTCAAATGCTTTTATTTTCCAGGGGGTCACCTAGTCTGTGGAGATGATGCATGTGATTTGTTATGCGACTACTCCAACGGACCCTGCATCGTAGAAACCATTGAAGGGGATTGTTATTGTAAGTCACAACTAACTTACTCATTACGCCATTCGATAGGGATACTATTGGATTCATCCTAATTCGTATCATTTTTTATTAACTTCTCAGGCCTCTGGTATATTCTATACAATATTACACTGCAATAAAATGAAAATAAATGGAATATGTTACATCATATATTCTTTCAAAGAACATCTAATAAGCACAACAAAATGACACACTTGCTAATAGCAGCTGTAGAACACGAGAAACAATGCCAATGTAATTGAAAAACAATGTTACTGGACAGCAATGTGCCCATAACATTTTTTACTCCAAATGTGATAAGGAATAGCTGGTTAAAACACCCTGTATATTTATTTAAAATTGAAATTAACTCCATCAAATTTATTTTTGCATCTCTCAAAAGCACAGCAAGGCATTATTTTACATAAAGAGCCCAGAGCGTCGTGTTTTGGCCGCTGGTAAAAGCTTGTCTGACGAACGCTACTCAACTCAACGCAGTTAATATCCCCTGGAAATGATCGGTCTTTGAACGCACTTTGTCTCGGTAATCTGTCTTTTGTTTTAATAATTAATCTAAGAACATTTAAAACGAATTTATGATTTTCAACAGGTCCTGTGCCAACAGATACAACACCAAGTAAGTCCATAATTATTATTATAATATTTATTTAATTAACTAGCTGATGTAGACCCGGAGTGGCTTGGGGACTAATAAATGGCCCAGGGGAAACATTTTTAATTGAGTTTGTGAATTCTTAGGTACCTGACGACTGGGTGCATTTTTAAATAAAATTATAATACTGCGATAAGTATTTGTTTCACTTGATCGTGCAATGTCTTCCTCGGGCGTCTTTAACAATTCACTTCCGAGACAAAAATTCTCCCTACACCTCTTTCTTCGCTTTTCACTTACGTCTCATTTTATCACAAATCAAATCATCGATTCATGTCTTCCTCGGGCATCACCGGCTTTTCTACCACTTTCCATGTAGTTATCATCAAATTTATGTCGACTTCAATTAGATTCTGCATCTCATTTCAACCCAGAGATATTGCATTAAGGCTTTCGAGTGTCCACGACTTCTTCTTCCATTCAAACCACACTAGATAAAAGTCGATGTTTATCCTAGAATTCACAACCTCAAAAAGTTACTCCAAATCATTCAGAGTACACGTCGACTAGTAAGATACATAATTTGACAGTTTTTTTTAAATACTTTATTTTTATTTTTTTATTTCTTTATTTTTTTTAATTTTTTTTTTTTTTTTGTTTGTTTTTGGGGTGTTATGCCGAAACGTCGGCTAAAGAAGGAGTTAGCGCAACACGGCATAACACCCCAAAAACAAACAACAAAAATGCTTTTGGCCGTGAGAATCTAAAAACTTACTTTATTTTTTATTTGTAATACATAACTGAACTGCCCCCGTCTGAATTTATTTAGTGACGTTAAAGATGTTCACTGGCTCGGAATTGCTAAGTAGGGTTATTGCCACCATGATGTGGGGTGACAAATTGATAAGTGGGTTTATACTAAAGAGTAGATTTCTCAGGGTATAACGAGCCTTATCACATCACTGACTGTAACGTGTTTTACTGTAATACTCAAAATCTGCAATTACTGGCAAGGAATTGCAAGCTATGTCCGTGAAAACAGGGCATAAAACAGATTTCCCAGAGCGTGGGGATGGTTGCGCGAATCGTTCTTATAATGATCTAAAGAAAACAATGGATTCATATTTAATCAGTTGGAACATATATTGTTATCTAAGGTAGATTAGTTACAGTAGATCATAGTATACAATGGTTATTAGATGACTCACCAATGGACCGTCTTGGTAGCTAGCTGTAATGTATGGAGTATTGTAACGGGTGAAGGTCATACACAATAATGATACTTGATCTTGTACTGATATTTATTGGGGAGCTGCTTGTAACTAAAGAGGGACAATCCTAGTATGCATCGCCTTTTATACCATCTCGCAAGCATGCTATCTCGCTTGCACTTACACACATTCATACAATGGTTTTTATCTTGGCTGAATAGCGTGGCATGCCCAGGCCGTGCTTCCATCAGTGGGATGACGGGTTCTGGAGACGCGGATAATACTTGCTGTTATCCGGTTGAGCGGATGCGCGTGGTTTCGTAGTGGTTGGATGACAAAGAAATCGTAATTTACTTTTCACCAATGAATTTATTGTTTTCCGATCGCTGCGGATAAACAATTGATTAACTCAATAACAGCCACTTTTAATTCCCGATCATGTGCATTTCATCACGCCATTAAACTTATGTCACAAATACGGAAATATTAAGAGTATTTACTCTCATTTGAATAACCACATCTCATATAAGAGAACACTTCAACACCTGAGACGTCTGCGTGGGAACCCAACGCAATATTCACTCGGATACTAACCGTTCAAACACTTTTATCTTCCAGTTGGTGAAACATTATGTGATAACGCATGCAAGAAAATTTGCGACTACTCCAAAGGACCGTGCTTCTTCTTTCTCAAAGCGGAATGGGACAGACCTTGTTATTGTAAGTAACAATTAACTTACTATTAAGCCATTTGATAGGGGTACTGTTCGATTTATCCTAATTCGTACACACCATTTTTTATTTACCTTTCAGGCCTCTGGTACATTCTATACAAAATAATACAGAAAATTAAATGAAGATGTTTCAAGGAATGTATTTTATCGTAAACGAAAAATACAAAAAAACCGAAACGCATTAGAAAAGGATAGCAATCAGAAGAATGTGTGCGTATGGACGAAAAAGCTGTATTACCAATAGCCCGCCCCCCGCGAGCCGACAGCGAACAGCGTAGTAGAACACGACGTACTGTCACTTGTTGTTCTTCCCACAATTACGTGTTTCTGCGTTCCCTGTCTCGCTTTAGTTCATTTCGACATTTAATGATTTCGGGTAGCCAAACGCCATTATATATATTTATTTAAAATACTCGTACAAGTAATTTGTGTGTATGTACGAATGGAAATGAACTCCATCGAATGGAGTAGAAGTTGACAATTGTTTTTTACTCGTGAATAATTTTTGGACCTCTCAAAATCATAGCAAGGCATTATTTAAACATTTTTTCAAATTTTTAATAGGTCCTGTGCCAAAAATGACAACACCATCATCAACGACAGAACCATTAACTCTACCATCACCGCCATCAACCACAACAACTAAATTACCAAGTAAGTCCATCATTCGAATGAATACATCTTTAATTTTACTTTTATTTTTATTTATTTACTATTTGACATATAAATGGTCTTGGGGTATATATATTTATTTGAAGTTGTGAATTCTTGAATACCTGACGACCGGGTGAATTATTAAAAGGTAAATAATATTATTGTATTGTAATAAGTATAAGTTTCTCTTGATAGCGCCGTGTCTTCCTCGAGCGTCTTTAACAGTTCACTTCCGAGTCATTCATCTCATTACATTATTGTCTTCCTCGGGCATTCCCGACTTTTTCCACATTCTTTTCATGTAGAATCATGAAATCAACATTTTCGCTGATTGACAAATTTGATTCTACTCCGTATCTCATTCTAGTGCATAAATATTGCATTCACTTTCGAGAGTTTCATTTTAAGACTTTTGAGCATCTCCAGTATTATCACACCAAACTATAAACAATCCTGGTAAGAACAAACTTTGAAATATTCAGTAAAATCGGATGAATGGTATATAAACAATTAAGTGACAATCAAAGAAAAAAAATACAAGATGGAAAAATATAATGGAAAATTACAAAATATTGGTGAATCATTATCTGTTCGTGCTTTATTGTGGCTTAAAATAGCGAGTCAGCAAACATCTCAATCTGAACATAATAAAATAGTGACACATGTTCATAATACAAGACTAATTGCAAACGATGGACTTGTACTTCCCAGATACCTGAATACATACGGTGAAAAAATTCTAGAATACCTCGTTCCAATAATTTACAACATGTTACCAAACTCAATAAAAAGCTGTGAATTGACTCACAGAAGGAAATGTTTGTTAAAAAAATGGTTATGTTAAAGAATTTTTTTGTACTAATGTAATTATGTGTATATTTTATGTACTTGTTAAAATTGTATATGTATTTAAAAAGTAATTGTTAAAGGAACCTGTTGACAAACTGATATCAATCATTATTTTACAAGCAATAATTATTCGCCTGAACCACTCATCCACATTGAAAAATCTCCTGATAAAAGATACATGACGCCAACGGGACTCGAACCCGTGTCCCTTCGATTTTCGGTCAGTAAATAATAAAAAAAATAAATAAATAAACAGAGCTACTTAGTTTATATAGTTAAATTACCCATTGAAATTATAGTGAAAACCCATCTGGCAATATTTTATTCGAGTTTCGTTGAATAATATACGTACGTACCTACATTCGCGCGCTTTTAAAATCACAACGAAATGGCATGGCACCATTCGTCTCATTTTTTACTATTATTATTTAATTATTTTTAAAGAGCGAGGACGCGTTTTGACACACTTGCTAATAACAGCTGTTGAACACGAGAAACTATGCCAATGTAATTGAAAAAAAGGTTACTGAACAGCAAAGTGCCCATAACACTTTTTACTCCAAATGTGCCAAGGAATACCTGGTTAAAGTTTGTCGGGTACGTGCCGATACACCCTGTATATTTTTTTAAAATTGAAATTAACTCCATCAAATTTATTTTTGCATGAGAATGATTTTTGCCCCTCTCAAAAGCACAGAAAGGCATTATTTTACATAACGAGCCCAGAGCAACGTGTTTGTGGCAGCTGGTAAAAGCTTGTCTGACGAACTCTACTCAACGCAGTAAATATCCCCTGGAAATGATCGGTCTTTGAACGCACTTTGTCTCGGTAATCTGTTTTCTCTTTTAATAATTATTCTAAGAACATTTCAAACGAATTTATGATTTTCAACAGGTCCTCTGCCAACAACTCCACAACCACCGACGCCACCGCCACCTACCACAACAACTACAACACCAGGTAAGTCCATAATTATTGTTATTATATATATTTTTTAACCTTTAGCACTATGACCATTTTTTCTCAGAACCAATTGGCTACTCTGATTAAAAATAAATGTTATATTTTTGATTTAAAAATGAAATTTTTGGTTCAATATTTTCGCGGCACCCTATCTGGTAATTCGTGTGACCATTATATGTTTGGTACATTTTGCATAAAATAGTTGTTAAATCACACCTCAAGTAACTAAAGATAATACGTTTGATTTCAATATGTTTTATTTACATAATTTCTTTTATTGCGTAGCGATAATTATGTAAAATATGGGAATAATATACAAAGAATCCAATGTAAGTCCTTGTAGAAATTCCTTTCTAATTGTCCTGTACCGCACAGGGGTTGACCGGTGACTACCTGAACCCGATTGGCTTAGGTTTTATGGTTAGTACACGGTTTTTTTTTTATTTTGCATTGGTTATATTATTTTAAATTCCGACCCTCATTCAGGAAACAAAAGATAGACCAGTCCACAACATATAAAATAGATTATAAATTTGGCAAACATTCTAGTTTTGTACATACTATAATTATAACTAGTAACTTACATATACGACTTATAGCTAGTGACTTATATTATCGGCTTACAACTAATTTTTACAATTAGTACTAGTGACTTAAATCTAAGACTTATAGATAAATGACTATGCATAATAAAACAATGTCACATTTTAAGTATATTTATCACAGCTACAGACACAGCCACCACCTATCCGGGTATAATAGCTTGCCACACTAACCAATTATTTTCGACGGTATGGTCTAACCTTGCGGAAAACATTCTAAGTGTCACCAAAGAAACTGAAGATTCATTGGCATCTGCAATAGAACAGAAACACAACTCTTTTTCATTTCAATTCTCACCCACGACAAATGAAGAGGTTATTAACAATCTTAACAATACACATTCTAAAGGTCCTGATGGTCTCAACACTCATACCCTAAAAATCATCAAAAACAATATTGCACCTCCTTTATCGAACATTTTTAATGAAAGTTTCTCTTCAGGGGTTTTTCTGGACCATCTTGAGAAGTCTTAGTACCAATATACAAAAACGGACTCAAAAACCAAGTGGGCAATTATAGGCTAATATCCCCGTTGAGTGCTATCTCAAAAATTTTGAAAAAATAGATGCAACTATGTACAGAGCCGAAAACTTCTAAGCGAAAATCAGTTCGGCTTCCGCCCGGGGAGAGGAACGGACGAAGCTATATTGCAAGTTACAGAACATATTTCTGGAAATATTGATCGCGAAAAGAAAAAAATCGCACTGCTCTTAGACTAAGCCAAGGCATTTGATACAACATCGCATAAACTAGTACTCAAAAGATTAAAAAAATATTGGTATTGTAGGTATGTATTCATAAATAGTTAAAGAGTTACTTAAAGACAGCAACTCAAAATGGGCAAAACGGTGAGTAATTCACTGAACACTAACTTTGGGGTTTCACAGGAAAGCACATTAGAACCTCTTCTATTTATAAATTACATCAATGAGTTATGCGAGCTAACAGTAGGCGGAAAAATGATAACATTCGTGGACGATAGAGTAGCTATATTTGAAGGAGAGGATTGGACTCAAACTCATAAACATGCTTAAAGTGGAATCAATGCGATAAAACAGTGGCTTGACCAAAAATCTACTAACACTAATTATAACAAAAACTTAATACATAAGATTCAGCTCAACTATAAAAGGACAACCTAGCGCACCATACACAATAAAAATACACAAGCTTAATTGTAATTCCGATAATATTGATTCTTACTGCAACTGTGAAGATTTTAAATGTGTGATAGTATTGAATAGTATTATTATAGACAATAATCTTAAGTGGAAATATCACATCGAAAACCTTTCATTCAAGGTAAGAAAATTGATACACATATTCTTTGCGTTACGAAATATAATTAAGCAACAAGACCCAAGAAAAATATATTTCGGATTGTGCAACCACATCTTGTATGATTGCACTGGTTGGGGAGCGTCAGGTAGAACAAGTTTAAATCCGTTTATGAAGGTCCAGAAATCCCTTATTATAGTCATTTGGCGTAAACCCTATAGGTACTCTAGCGATCAGCTCTACATAAAATTTAATGTACTTGATGTTTGTCAAAATTTCATTAAAAGGGTTATTATTCACGTACAAAAAAATCTAGAAAATCTTGAAAAAACTGATCGTCAATATATCACAAGAAGTCACACCCGAAAGGGTCTCAGTACCAGGGAGCAATACGGCAAAGTATAAAAAGTCATATACATATCTGGGACCAAAATTATATAATAAAATCCCCCAAGAATTAAATATTAAAACATGCAAAATGTCTTTAATCGTTTCAATAATAACTAAACGGTTGATTGGCTTGGGGAGGGTCGAGTCTGAATAACCGTTAAATAATGTTACTAAAATTTTACATGGTTACCTATCATTGGCTCATTTAGTAAAAACTTAATATATATTCAATTTGGATTAAAAAAAAACACTTTAATTTTACATAACAACAGCATTTGGTTCCTTAGAACGGGCAATCTGCCTAGATAGGAACTAATTTAGACCTACAATTCATAATAACACTTGCACTTATTTCTAATATACTTATAGAGTTATTGCAATATTATTATTTTATAATTTTTACTATATACATGTATCTAATGTACTGTAATGTAATAAATAAAATAAATTAACTCTACACAGAATACCTTGAAGAAATCTCGGACAGAACCCTGATTATCGAGGGTTGGATTTCTTTATCATTGTCGTGCTTTCTGTAGCTATTTTGTTGTATGTTGTATCTGTTTTCCGACGTTCAAAATGTGTTGAAGGCATGGTAAGCCGAGTTTTTTTTGTCAAAATGCTTCTGATCATTGTCGACTGAACCACGATTTGAACCAACACCAGTTTCTTTAACAGTGGATTGTATGAAGCCATCCATGGCAGATGTGATGACTTCACCAATATCTTTAGCACGTCAGGAAGGATCCAAAGTAACAAAACGGACAGCTGATCATGATAATAAAACCATGTACATGTTTGTACACGTGCAAGTAAGTTTGTAGGTGTGTTGTTTCTTTCTTATGAACTTTGGTAATATAACAGTACCTATTATTTTATGTTCCTATATAGGTATTATGCACACTGATCTGATAATCTTTAGAACTATATTTCCAGCTTCATATAAAACTGATTTTACCAGTTTAGGAAAGACATTTTGACCCCTTTTTATCGGATAGATCAATGAAATTGATTTTCATTTCACGAAAGTTTTTTAATGTATGCTAACATATGGTTAAACCGGGAATCGAACCTGGTTATTAAATTGGCTAAGCTCAGATAAAATGGTAGAGCAGGCGACTCGTGTACTATCAGGGGCGGGCAGCTTCTTTGGTCATCAGGCTCGTCCATCGGTTAGGAGGTCAAAGGGTAGGTTTATCACACAATAATAACACATGGGTAGTAAGGCACAAGGTATATTAAATGTCTCGAGAAATACAGGTTGACATAGATCTCCCTACTAACTCTCTCTACTAATTTATGACGTCCGGATCAAGCGTGGATTCTACATGAATTTACGAGAATTGAACACAAGAAAAGGGGATAGGTTGAAAGCTTACGATTCGTCTTGAGGAGTGGTATGGGGCATCATGTTGAGCCAGACGTTCCCGCGCTCACAGGCGGCGGGACAGTTGAGGCAGAGATATGCACTCGGGGTTTTACACGGGAACGGGACTCCATTGAGTTAGCTCGAGCCGTAATAGTAAACATGATTGTAAGTCGATTAGCGAAATGCCTCTAGTTTTGGAAACTGTTACGAGATCGCGTTCGTTATTGCGTAATTTATGCAAGTCATTGGCGGGTAGATCGTTTCCGCGAGCGACCATGCGGTCAAGGCCGAGGTCGGAGCTAGACTGCCGGAGCGCGGCGAGGCGATTAGCTTGTGGCCGCGGCGCTGCGTGTGGTCTGTGCCGGTCACGTATTTTGACCATCTGGCGGCGTGTTCGACACACGCGGTGAGGGGAAGTTGGGGCAACCATGCCCTATTCAACAATAGGGAGACTGTATTACGTAACACATTCCCCCTCCGCCAGTAAAAGGCGACGTGGTAATGAAGCTTTAGGCGCTAAAAATCCTCTTCATCTTGTCGTGAGGTGAGTAGAGAGAGAAAAAAAGTTGATTTACAAAAAAAAAAAAAAAGAAGAAAGAGTACATGGTTATGCAATGATGAAAAGACAACATACAAGGTTATGCAGTGATGAAAAGACAAACATACAAGGTTATGCAGTGATGAAAAGACAAACATACAAGGTTATGCAGTGATGAAAAGACAACAACCTGACTCTAAAATTTCATTGGTCTGTAAGCTAAGTTTGAAGAGCGTAGTGTTCGTTGAGTATCAAGTAGACGTAATTTCACTGAAGTTATTTAAGTTACACTTTCACTGTAACTTGACCCATTTGAGATTGCACTCAAGTATCACTAGGGCCATAGAAATAGAACTGTGCTTCTTGGTTGTGGTTGAGAGATGGTGATGCTGAGGGCCAGAAGTGTCCGGGTTCTGATGTTGTACCAGCGTGAATTCCATTATGCTGATGTGGTGGGGCAGTGGTTGTCAAGGTGAAATGAAGTTGGTAAAGACATGGAGTAATACCAGTAAGTTGATTGATGATTGATGCGTGTGATGGCTATTATGTTGAGTTTGCGCATCGGCAAGTGGTTGATTTGTACAATGGCCCGTAGTTGATTTTACGACGGCAAGTAGTTGATCTGTACAAATGGCAAGTAGTTGATTTGTACAAACGGTAGGTAGTTGATTGCACAATGGCAAGTGGTTGATTTGTACAACCGGCAAATGGTTGATTTGTACAAACGGCAGGTAGTTGATTGCAGGAACATAACTAACCTTGAGCTGGCATGCTCTGAGGTTGGTTCTTTTGAATGTGGTTTGAATGATGAGACAACTTGATTTGCTACTGCACGCACGACTCACACCTAATTTGGGTGCGGTCGGGTGTTTTTTGGTACGCAGAGATTGGAGAGAAGTGAGTGATGGAAGTGAAGGCGGCAAAGAAGTGAAGCTCAGCTTGCAGGTGAGGAGGAGGGCTGCTGGTCTTCTTTTTAATCCGGGGACAGGTTATTATTATAGTCAAAATTCTTGAAGTTTACCTGCCTGGTAGACCAATGATGAAAAAACGTTTGGAGAGAAACAAATTGTGTTCAAGAGAAAAGACAAAAAGACAAAAAACGTTGTTGGTTAGAGAGGAGAGAGTAGAGAGAGATCTATTATGCTGACTATACCATGAGTATCCGAGATTGGGGGGACAAAAAAACTATCACGACTGGCGTGAGGTTACCTATTTGATTTACAAGGTACAGGTAGGTGGTTGTGCCGTAGTAACACCAAGTTTCTGAAAGAAGTTGGCCTTCCATGGCCGGTGTTAGCGCTTGAGCGATAACAACTTACGACTTTCAAAATTACAAGAAATGTGTTGATTACCTAGGAATGGGGTGAAGAGGAAGTTTTTGAAGCAGATTTCACGGATAAAGATTGTCTTAAAGACAGACGATACGCTATGTGCGTAGGGTACACCTTCCAGATTCATGAAATTAACCTCAAGAATAATGAGGGATGAGGAAAAAATGGCGTTGAGCGAGAAGGTCTGCTGGTGATGGAGCTGATTCTCCGTTCGATCTTTTTCAGAGAACGAAATGTGGTCAACCAGCAGATTTCTTAGCTCTTTACAAATATACATGAGTTTGATGGAAGGGTGAAGGATGGAGGGTTTGAGCAGCGAAAATTGATAATTCTCAATTCGATCTCCATGTGAGGACGAAATATATCAACCAGAAAATTTCCTAACTCTTTACACATATACATGAATTTGATGAAAAGGTGAAGGAGAATACACAGTAATAACAATCTAATCTTTCACGTGTATTTGGTGAAAGATTAGGGGTCGTTTTTAATCTTCTACAGTTTGTGAGAACATGACAGACCCTTGCTCAAGCTTCACAAACCTGGGAGTTTTTCTTATTCGTCTCCCAGACAACGAGTTAGGTGGTTTTGTGTCACTGTCTCAATTAACTCCCACGACACGATACCTCATAACCAACAGTGAAGCTGATGGCTAGTCCATGGTCAATGGATAGTGGATGGTTCTTGGGTCCGCTTGACAAGAAGTCCACAGGTATCAGTTAGCGTAAAAAAATTGCTGAATGCACAGCTTCATGTTTGTTTGAAGAGAACAAAAAAATTCTCACTACAGTGAAGGACATTTCCCTCAGTGTCATGAGTAATACAAAAGGGTCCCAATTAAGGGCGACAAGTCAGGGTAAAAATCTACGTCTGGTAGAACAAGTACATAGTGTCAACTTATTTAAAGAAAACAACAACAAGATATTGTATCGTTCGCACGAATCATGGTAAATATTATAACGTTTCCACGTCTCATGTAGAAATTGAACGAATTACGAAAGAACCCTAGTATTGAAAGGACGGTACAACATAGATATTTATAACCATTTATGGAACAAATTATCTCTTTGGCCACAGTGTATGTGAGCCAGTAAAAAAGTAATTATAACGAACTTCTCGTATCACGGTAGATATTATAACATTCTCATGTATAGTGTTAGATTTTATAACGATCCCTCGTCTCATGGTGGATATTATAACATTCTCATGTATCATGAAAATAACATATCAACGTTCAATAATAAAAAAAAGTACCATTTCAATACCGGAAAAAAGATACATACACAATGTCAAAAACAATCAAGTAGTGGCTATTGGTATTATCAAAAAGGACAATGGCATAACCTTTGGTTGGGTTTATGCGTTTAGTTGGCAATAATACAAGACATATGCCTAAAGATGTCTTACGCGAGACACACAGTATAGCAGAAGAGACCTATTTGGTTTTACTAACTCTTTGCTTACAAAAAGGTTTGTAGTGGTTTATTTAAGACCTTTTAGGGTTTTACTTACTTAAAATGACCAAACACAAAACGGGGAACACACTTGGTGTTGCCAAAATTGCCACAAACACGAATGTTGTGAACTTTATGATACAAATTGATACAAGTGGCACCTAGAGACACAGGATGACTTAATATAAGTGACCTGGCTCGGTGTATTTGACAAGGCAAATTAATGTCATTTAAGTCAAAATATAGTACATAATATAACAAATTGGGGTCAGAAAGTTGAGATCTTAAGACTTTACATACTCAATGTGACCGAAAGGTGTTATTGTTATTGATGAGGAGGACAAAACGGCGTTTGTTCTCCTTTACAACAACCTTTTTCAGAATTGACGTGTCAATATCAAATTCTGAAAAAACAACAAATTAGAGCAAATGGGAATATTGAGCGCCATTCAATTTTTTAGACAAAACTGAAAAAACTTTAAAAAAGGTAATTGTAACTTTTATTTGTTACACCTTTGTAAACATGAATCAAATGACGATACCAAACTGGAATTTACACACGCATTATGATTACAAGTTACAGGGGTAGAAAATTCACCTCAATTGGGTGTATGTTGCAAAGGGTCATTGTTTTATGTACGATGGAGCCCAATGGAACAAATGTGACGAACAAATGTGAAAGAACAATGTGAAAAAACAATGTGAATAACAGATAACATGAGAGAATTAAAAAACATTTACATACAATGTTGTACGTGACTTTTTGTGGTAGTTATGACAAAAAATAGTTATGTATTTAGTGTCGTAAGTGTCAGAATGGTGACGACTGACAACTGATGTCCAGGGTCATGACTCCGGGAGCATCAATCGTTTTGGAGGTGGAAAAGGTCTCTTGACTGGAATGATCAGTTCCAGAGAAGAATACGTACAAAATATGAGTACAATTTATATACATTACACGGTGAGGTGTGACAAAGAAACAAAAATAACAAAAGGTTTATACAAAAGAGCATAGTAGTACATGTATGGGTGAGAAATGATTAAAAGCCACAGTTGACACTTCTGTGTTTTTAGAAAAAATGAGAAGGTTACCTTGCAGAGGTCGAAATGCGAGTTTTTATATGAAACTAACGCGATAAGACATGCTGTTTGTCTGCACGAGGGCCAAATCTCGTGGGACAAAGGTAGAGCCAAAAGTTTGTTAGCTATGTGTGTGTGACCTAGTGAAGGTGATGTCCAATGTGTCCACGCTTCCTAGTTTGACAATATCTTTCACGTGGTAGTTACCGATGTGTTTACCAGAGGCGTCCGATAGGGTATACACTACATCTGAGATTTTTCTCAGCACTTTTGCTTTAACAAAGCGAGGAGCCAGTTTTGCAGAGAAGTACAAAGCACCTTGTGAGAGTGTGTTGTTGCGTCTCCAAACTGTGTCGTTTTCCTTAAAGGTAACATGTTTCCTGCGTAGATTGTATCTGTTTGCACTCTTTTTGTGGGCAAGTATCAACGCATCTGTGACTTCGCTGTAAATAGCGGAAAGTTCTTCAAGACGGTGAGCGTAGTTCTCTGATGGATTATCAGTAGAAAGGGAAGATGATGGGAGGCTAGCGTCCCAATGCAAGGATCCATGTACAATTTGTTCCATACCATGTTTCAGGAAGAAAGGGGTGTATCCAGTAGTGAGGTTCACCGTATTGTTTAGTGCAGCTTGAATTTTTTCCAGATTTTTGCACCATGTTCGTTGATCTTTGTCAACCAGGATTGCCAGAGCCGTGTTGATGGTCTGGTTGTAACGCTCTACTGTATTATTTTGAGGCGTGTAAAGTGTATTATAGAAAATATCCTTTATGCCGTATTTGGCCAGAAATTCCTTGAATTCCAGAGCTATGAATTGTTTTCCGTTGTCGCAAATGATGGTGCGCGGAGTGCCGTAGGGGATAAAAATGTTTTTTTCTAACAAGTTTATGATTGCAGATGCTGTGGCTCTTTTTAATGGGAAGATCCAACAGAACTTGGTGAATATATCCACTATGCTAAGTATATGCATGTTTCCGGCGTAGCTTCTGGGGAAGGGGCCGATGAGATCCATAGAGAGTGATTGTAGTGGCCTGTCCGCTCGTTTGGGGTTATTCATGAGACCAGATGGGGGTGCAGTACTATGTTTGTATGCTTTGCAAATGTCGCATTTAGAGATATAGTTGCGAACTTGTTTAAACAGGCCTGGCCAGTAATACCTTAAGGCTATTTTCTTATAGGTTTTGAAAGTTCCTGGGTGTATGGATCCGGGGCCGCTGTGATTGTCGATGATAATTTTTTGTGTGTCCTCTGAGGGAATGACTAGCTTCCAAGCATAGTCTTCGAGTATAGACAGTGGTGGTTTGCAGTTACGATATAACCGACCTTTCTTTACAATAAAGTTGGGAAATTTTTGCGGATTGTTCCTGCATTCTTCGTAGGTTTTTAAATACCAAGTGTCTTTGGTGGTAGGAGTTGGTGTTGCTTCTTCGGAGGTCAGAGTGGCGAGTTCTATTCTTGAGAGGGCGTCTGGGACAATATTGTCTGCGCCTTTACGATGGATGACATCAAAGGTGTATTGAGATAGGCGAGACGACCAGCGGGCCAATCTGCCAGAAGGGTTGCTTAATGAAATCAACCATTTTAGGCTGCTGTGATCGGTGATGACTGAGAACTTACTGCCTTCGATATAGCCGCGGAAATGATGGATAGAGTCCATGACTGCGAGAAGTTCTTTTTCCGTTATCCCATAGTTTTTTTCGTGTTTATTTAGACTACGAGAGAAGTATGCCACTGGGTGTTCGCCGTCGGGGAATTCTTGTGTTAGGACTCCGCCGATTCCAACATTGGAGGCGTCTGTATGCAAGGTGAAAGGCAGATTGAAATCTGGACAGTTTAGTACTGGTGCAGATTGCAGTGCTGTTTTTAGAGAGGTGAAAGCCTTTTCAGTTTCAGTAGACCAAGCGAAGTTACTGACACCTTTTCGGGTACCGGTAATTTTATTAAGAGGGGCAGCTATTGTGGAGAAATCCCTTATGAATCTTCTGTAGTATCCGGCGAGACCAAGGAAACCTTTAACTTATTTAGCGTTCTTTGGCCTGGGAAAGTTTGTCATGGCTTCGACTTTGGCAGGGTCGGTCCTTAGACCTTTTTCGTCTATTACAAAGCCGAGGTAGCGTAGGCGTGATTTGCAAAATTCGGATTTCTTAAGGTTGATTGTTAATCCGGCAAACTTGAGTTGTTGGAATACTTTTTCTAGGGTGGTGATGTGTTTTTCAAACGTGTCGCTGATGATTATTAGGTCGTCCAGGTAGCAGAACAAATTATTGTCGGATTCGGGGCCGAACAGTCTGTCCATCAATCTTTGTAGCTCAGCAGGGCTGTTTTTTAAACCGAAGGGGAGTCTCTTAAAGTGGAACATTCCTCTGCCGGGCACTACAAATGCTGTTTTTTCACATGAAACATCATCCAGAGGTATCTGCCAGAATGCTTTGGACAGATCTATTGAAGAGATGAATTTTGCGTTGCGTAGTTTGTCCAGGATTGCGTGTACAAGAGGAAGTGGGTACGCGTCCGCCTCAGTGCAGGCATTAAGTCTTCTACTGTCGAGGCAGAATCGGGCGGAACCGTCTTTTTTGGATACCAGAAGTGTGGGGTTGGTCCAGGCGCTTCTGCTGGGAACCACGATGCCCATATTTAGCATGTCGTCCAGTTCTTTTTCTAACAGTTTTAGTTTCTGGGGAGCCAAATTGTAGTATCTTTGTTTGATAGGAGGTCCATTTGTCTTGATGTGATGTTTGACTAAATTTGTCAAACCAAGTCCACACTTTTCGAACGAGATTGATTCAAATTTCTTGATCATGTCTTCCAGTTGTTCGGCCTGCGGTGGGTGAAGGTTCTCGTACGGAATTATTGTACGGATTTCGTTGATTGAGGTGGTGGGTGTGGTGTTGTTGCAAGGGTTGAAAACCTGAGGTGCAATGTTGAATGCTTTCCAAAAATCCACTCCAAGAATAAATTTCTGGGTGATGGTTGGTACGATTAGGAAATTTATTGGAAATGATTTGATTCCACACTTGACAGGTAGGACAATAGCTCCTGTGACTTTTTGAGTGTTGTTGTCTGCGGTGGTGACGAAAGCGGGGTGTTTGTTGATTGTGAATCCGTTGTTGACAAAGGGAATGTGGGCGTTACCGCCGAGGCAGCTAACTGAAGCTCCACTATCCAGTAGTCCAGAGAAGACGACGTCATTAACAGAAAAATGCGCGTATGGGCGACCATCTTTAGCTTGAGTGCAGCTCACCGTAGAAAGTTGTAAGGCCTCTTTGAAATATGCAACGTGTTTCAACCACTCGGTCCATTCAGTAGGCCTGGATATTGAATGGATTTGCGAGGGGTTGGATCTTAGTTTTTTGGAGTTCTCTTGGACCAATTCGGCGGAGGTTTGGAGAAATCTGTAGGTGGTCTTGCAATTAAGTTGTTGGAAGGATGTATTCTTTCAAGATTGTTTCTTGATCTCTTGAAAATTTCTCTCAAGTTGTCCTGTTGAGGAGAATGGTCACGGGGGCGCTTTTGATGGCCTCTGTTGTCTTGGGTATACGAAAGTTTTGCTTTTTTGTAGCAAGTCGATTGTGAATGTCCGGTTCTTTTGCAAAAGGTGCAAAACTTCTTCTCGTTAAACTCTGGTTTGATTTGATTGGTTGACCGAGAGGCGAGGCTTGGTAGAAGGGGCTCGTTAGAAGGCTTGGTGTTTCTTCTTTTATCTTGGTAGTTTTCCAATAGTAGACAGACATCTTTGAGTTGTTCTACTGAAGATATTTTTTGAGAGGTTATTATGTTCTCGTATCTTGCTAGGAGGCCATCAATCAAGATAGGAACTAGCTCTGTTTCAGGGACTGGAGTTGTCAGTTTGATGTTTAGAAGATCTGCTCTCTGGGCGTATTGTGCTACCGTTTCGTTGGAGAATTGTTTGATGGAAAACAGAGTAGACTTAATCCTATGCTGTGTTTCTTTTGGTGCGAAACTTTTCAGGAGAGCAGCTTTGAGTTCGGGCCAGGAGTTTACTTTTTTCTTGTGGATTCTATACCAGGAGAGTAGCTCGTGCGAGATGAGATCTATGAAGTTACGGTGTAGTATCTCAGTAGGAATGTTGCGTATCGCGGCTGTTTCTTCAATTCGGTCGATGAAATCTTCTACGTTAGTATGACCGTTGTACTTAATTTTCCATCCAGTTAGGTCGAAGGGTTTTGTAGTTTCCTTGATGGGTATAACTGGTGGTTTAATTTCTGTGCAAGCAGGTATGTTTGTGTCGGAGATTGTTATACTGCCGGGTTGAAATTGCAGTCTCCTAATATATTTCCTGTTGTAGAATGTTGCGTACTTAATCAGGACGTTTTTGGTTTTGTTGAAAGGAGAAATATTCCTGTCTTTTAATTCCTTTTCTAAACTTTGAGTACTTTGAGAGCAGATGTTGGCTATTATGCCTAAGGTGTTGTTTCGAGGATTCATTTTGTGGAAGTTGATTTAGACTTTGTGAGAAGAAAAAGAATTGTCTGAGTGTGTGGCTGGTTGTTTTTCAAAAAAAATACCAGGGGTTTGCTTGTGATGGTTGGTGGAGAATTTTGTGAAATTTTTCAAAGTCCCAGTATGGAAAAAAAATGGCCAGCGGTTTCCTTGTGTTTTTGATGGAAAAGTCCCTGAGATTGTGCGTTTTTGAAAAATTTCCGAAAAATTTCCAAAGTTCCAATTATGGAAAAAAAAATGGCCAGCGGTTTCCTTGTGTTTTTGATGGAAAAGTCCCTGAGATAGTGCGTTTTTGAAAAATTTCCGAAAAATTTCCAAAGTTTCAATTATGGAAAAAAAATGGCCAGCGGTTTCCTTGTGTTTTTAGTGGAAAAGTCCCTGAGATTGTGCGTTTTTGAAAAATTTCCGAAAAATTTCCAAAGTTCCAATTATGGAAAAAAAATGGCCAGCGGTTTCCTTGCAATTTTAGTGGAAAAGTCCCTGAGATTGTGCGTTTTGAAAAAAAATTTCCGAAAAATTTCAAAGTCCTAGATGAGTGAAGAAAATTTTTGAAAAAAATTTCCAAGTCTTTGATTTGTGAAAACAAAACGGCCAGGGGTTTCCTTGCAATTTTAGTGGAAAAGTCCCTGAGATTGTGCGTTTTGAAAAAAAATTCCGAAAAATTTAAAGTCCTAGTGAAGTAAATTTTTGAAAAAAAATTTCTTCCGAAAAAAACAAAAATTCAAAGTGCAGATTTCGAGAGAGTATTGTTTGTTTTTTCAACAATTATTGGAGGGTTTGTTTGTGATTCGTGACAAATTGTCTGAATTTAAGCAGAACCAGTGTTTGGTTATTTACTCGTAAAATTCCCTTTCCCTTGGACAATCGACAGGCCATTGCGGAGAAGCGCCGAGAGTCCGGGTTTACGTCAATCGCGAATCTCAATTATATGTAAAGGGTAAGTCGGCTTTCAAGACTTTTCTTTCAAAAAGGATACTCTACCCACCTTTATTACATATAAAGCGGAATTATCAAATGACAGAAGGGCGTTAGTTTTCCTTGTCTATGTATTTTGCAGAACGATGCTGGCTTATGGCTCCACTAACAAGGAATTTATTTTGTATCATGAACAAGATTTGAAACTGTTGAATTGTATTTTTATTGTGGCTCATTCTCTCTAATAGTTGCACTTGGAAAGTAAACCATTGTGGTTTTGGATCACTATGTGATGTTTGAGATGTCCGAAAAGAAGTAAATGTTGGTTGCGCACCTTGTGATAGAATACCGGTACTTAAAATTTGTCGAGTGACGATTCGTAAAACTTGTAATTTAACACCGAATGGCTTTAATGTGACACAGTTGTTTTAGATTTGACGCGATGGTTTGTAGAACAGCTATGATTTATTGGAAGAAAACATTGTTATTCAAAGGTTAATACAACACAAGGCATGAAAACACAGTGAAAGAGTACAAGATTATTTCCAATTTGACCTCCCGATGGACGATTAATTACCAAAAAAAACCCACGTTGCGCCAGTGCTAACATATGGTTAAACCGGGAATCGAACCTGGTTATTAAATTGGCTAAGCTCAGATAAAATGGTAGAGCAGGCGACTCGTGTACTATCAGGGGCGGGCAGCTTCTTTGGTCATCAGGCTCGTCCATCGGTTAGGAGGTCAAAGGGTAGGTTTATCACACAATAATAACACATGGGTAGTAAGGCACGAGGTATATTAAATGTCTCGAGAAATACAGGTTGACATAGATCTCCCTACTAACTCTCTCTACTAATTTATGACGTCCGGATCAAGCGTGGATTCTACATGAATTTACGAGAATTGAACACAAGAAAAGGGGATAGGTTGAAAGCTTACGATTCGTCTTGAGGAGTGGTATGGGGCATCATGTTGAGCCAGACGTTCCCGCGCTCACAGGCGGCGGGACAGTTGAGGCAGAGATATGCACTCGGGGTTTTACACGGGAACGGGACTCCATTGAGTTAGCTCGAGCCGTAATAGTAAACATGATTGTAAGTCGATTAGCGAAATGCCTCTAGTTTTGGAAACTGTTACGAGATCGCGTTCGTTATTGCGTAATTTATGCAAGTCATTGGCGGGTAGATCGTTTCCGCGAGCGACCATGCGGTCAAGGCCGAGGTCGGAGCTAGACTGCCGGAGCGCGGCGAGGCGATTAGCTTGTGGCCGCGGCGCTGCGTGTGGTCTGTGCCGGTCACGTATTTTGACCATCTGGCGGCGTGTTCGACACACGCGGTGAGGGAAAGTTGGGGCAACCATGCCCTATTCAACAATAGGGAGACTGTATTACGTAACATGTATTATCAATTTCACAAGAAGTAAAGTGAAGCAAAGCTTGTTTTGAGAGCCCGAGTTGCTCGTTTTAAATGAAAAACATAGATTATCGTATTGCAAATAAGCTGACACTGTCGGAATGCCTCTACCATCCACCATCATTATATTGAGGACTTAAATAGCCGAGATAGGCGTCTGGGTGGGAACCCAACGCAATTGTTTACTCGGATACTAACCGATCAAATGATATTAATTTCCAGTGGCTGACATATTCTGTGGAGAAAACGAATGCGATTACTTCTGCGACTACTCCAACGGACCCTGCATCATACGAACTGCGGAAGGGGATTGTTATTGTAAGTCACAACTAACTTACTCATTACGCCATTCGATAGGGATACTATTGGATTTATCCTAATTCGTATTATTTTTTTATTAACCTCTCAGGTCTCTGGTACCTTCTATACAAAATTACACTGCAATAAAATGAAGATAAATGGAATTTGTTACATCATATCTTTTTTCAAAGAGCATCTAAATAAACACAACAAAATAAAAAAGAAAACAAAATCAAGTTAAAATCAAAAAACAAAATCAAAAAGAAAATAGAAGACATAATAAAATACAACCTCTTAAACAAAAACAATGTCAAAACGAAATAAAGTGGAAACTAGACACTCCACCATGCGAGATAGAAAAATATAATGGAAAATTTCAAAACATTGGTGAGATAAACAGAGCTACTTTGTTTGTACAGTTAAATTAAATTATATTTGATATTCTTCTTTCTGAAATAAATTGGGTAATGACTTGAATAAAAAATAACTATTCATTTTTTCATCACATGTTTTATCCTTTGTCGAAGTTTGAAAACCCATTTGGCAATATTTTATTCCAGTTTCTTTGAATAATGTACGTACGTACCTACATTGGCGCGCTTTTACAATCACAACGAAATGGCATGGCACCATTCGTCTCATTTTAACTATTATTATTTAGTGTGTATGAAAGAGCGAGGACGCTTTTTGATACACTTGCTAATAACAGCTGTTGAACACGAGAAACAATGCCGATGTAATTGAAAAATAATGTTACTGGACAGCAAAGTGCCAATAACATTTTTTAATCCAAATGTGCTAAGAAATAGCTGGTTAACGTTTGTCTGGTACGGGCCGATACATCCTGTATATTTATTTAAAATTGAAATTAACTCCATCAAATTTATTTTTGCATGAGAATGATTTTTGCACCTCTCAAAAGCACAGCAAGGTATTATTTTACATAAAG
Source organism: Hesperophylax consimilis (assembly GCF_061612785.1). Classification (NCBI taxonomy): domain Eukaryota; kingdom Metazoa; phylum Arthropoda; class Insecta; order Trichoptera; family Limnephilidae; genus Hesperophylax; species Hesperophylax consimilis. Next base: position 7,775,704 of record NC_142852.1, read on the forward strand.
AGCCCAGAGCGACGTGTTTGTGGCAGCTGGTAAAAGCTTGTCCGACGAACGGTACTCAACTCAACACAGTAAATATCCCCTGGAAATGATCGGTCTTTGAACGCACTTTGTCTCGGTAATCTGTCTTCTCTTTTAATAATTAATCTAAGAACATTTAAAACGAATTTATGATTTTCAACAGGTCCTGCGCCAACAGATACAATACCAAGTAAGTCCATAATTATTATTATAATATTTATTTAATCAACTAGCTGATGTAGAGCCGGCGTGGCTCGGGGACTAATAAATGGCCTGGGGGAATAAATTTTAATTGAGTTTGTGAATTCTTAAGTACCTGACGACTGGGTGCATTTTTAAATAAAATTATAATACTGCCACAAGTATTTGTTTCACTTGATCGTGCCATGTCTTCCTCGGGCGTCTTTAACAATTCACTTCCGAGACAAACATTCTCCTTACACTTCTTTCTTCGCTTTTCACTTAAGTCTCATTTTACCACGAATGATGATTTGATTCATGTCTTCCTCGGGCATCAACGACTTTTCTACCACTTTCCATGTAGTTATCATAAAATCCTAATTTGTAATCTTTTAAAATTTATGTCGACTTCAATTCGATTCTGTATCTCATTCCAACGCAGAGATATTGCGTTAAGACTTTCGAGCGTCCACGACTTCTTGTAACATTGAAACCATACTATAAACACTCAGGTACTAAAAAGAACAAACTTTGAAAGATTCACCGACATCGAGTGAATGGTATAAACGCGTAAGGGACATTACATATCGTACTTCGAACGAAACGCCAGTGTATCTTCTCGTGGCATGCTGTCTAATTGTACCGCCTCCGCACACCACACCGTGCATCTAAACCGCGCTACGGTATGCTACGACTCTGCACATGGCTGGGGGTTTGAATCAGCACACCTGGCACACTTCACACTCGGGCACTTGGCAGACCCATCGTCTACACCACCAGTGATGAGCATCGCCTACGAGTCTGGTCTCCGCTTCTACGCCGTCGAGCTACCGACTTCATTTCACTCCACCACCGTTCGACTTCGCTTCTACAGTGTTGACCATCGGCCTGGGGAATTCGCCACCGATAATGTCCTCTAATTGCATTCAGAGTCATCGCATTAACTACACTGACTTCAATAAACACTATGGTATCCATCACATCTTTCATTTGCGTTTCTTATTACAGTCCCCATATATACAAGAAGATTTATAGAAATAAAACAAAACATTGGATACGTTTATGGAACTATAATAATTGACATACATTATTTATTGTGTTTCTTTTGTGGGTACACATAAAACGTTTCCTCTTAATGTCTTATTTGTGGTGGATACATTAAGTAATTATCGGGTGCATTTCCATTTTTATTTGTTTTTCTCACAGTTACGCATTAAAGAATATTGTAAAATGATTCATTTTTAACTTGCAAATTTATTTAGCCAGTTAAATATGTAGCGGCAGCTACAAGAAGGATCGGGAAAGTTCATATATGCAACCCGCATCACATTCGAACCTACTACTTAATTTGCTGACCTGATTGACCTACTACGCTCGGCGTTGCACTAGAATTATGGAGGAAACACATTATTAAAACGCGACGCGACGCCACGTCTCGACACCCGATGTGCACCGTGCACATTACCAACACGCGACGCCACGACATACTAGCAATTTCTGAATACAGTTAGCTAACAGCAGTGGAAGTGAATGGTTTTGTACTATGGATTTAATAAATAACGAGTCAGATGAAGACTTTGAAGAAGATTTGATGCAAATTATGGGTACATATATGATACTTAAACGACTCAAGAAAAAGAGAATAACTAGGCGTTACTGGGTTCATGAAATAAATCATAAGAGAAGTATGTGTGGTGAATATCATACTCTGTATCCAGACTTACTTCAAGATAATGAAAGATTTCATATGTATTTTCGGGTTACTAAAACACAATTTGAAGAAATACACGAATTTATTCAAAGGGACATACACAAGATTATTTCTCACAGTATGATCCCTGTATATAGCTAAACTCATGTCATATAGAACAGGATATTCTCACAGTATGATCCCTGTATATAGCTAAACTCATGTCATATAGAACAGGATATTCTCACAGTATGATCCCTGTATATAGCTAAACTCATGTCATATAGAACAGGATATCGTTTTACCAACTCAATTAATTGTTCGTCGGTCATTTCGCTAAATAAATGCAAAAATAATATTAAATTGGCCAAAATTCCGTATATGCTCGGTGACAGTTCTCGAACGACTGACGCGTGGCGTCGGGTGTTGTCTAGAAACATACTGCGCAGGCCGCGTCGGGTGGCGTGTTTACCCCCACCATGGGCAACACGCCGACCTGGCACGTCTAGTGGAGGAAACACATTATTAAAACGCGACGCGACGCCACGTCTCGACACCCGATGTGCACCGTGCACATTACCAACACGCGACGCCACGACATACTAGCAATTTCTGAATACAGTTAGCTAACAGCAGTGGAAGTGAATGGTTTTGTACTATGGATTTAATAAATAACGAGTCAGATGAAGACTTTGAAGAAGATTTGATGCAAATTATGGGTACATATATGATACTTTAACGACTCAAGAAAAGGAGAATAACTAGGCGTTACTGGGTTCATGAAATAAATCAAAAGAGGAGTATGTGTGGTGAATATCATACTCTGTATCCAGACTTACTTTAAGATATTGAAAGATTTCATATGTATTTTCGGGTTACTAAAACACAATTTGAAGAAATACACGAATTTATTCAAAGGGACATACACAAGATTATTTCTCACAGTATGATCCCTGTATATAGCTAAACTCATGTCATATAGAACAGGATATTCTCACAGTATGATCCCTGTATATAGCTAAACTCATGTCATATAGAACAGGATATTCTCACAGTATGATCCCTGTATATAGCTAAACTCATGTCATATAGAACAGGATATCGTTTTACCAACTCAATTAATTGTTCGTCGGTCATTTCGCTAAATAAATGCAAAAATAATATTAAATTGGCCAAAATTCCGTATATGCTCGGTGACAGTTCTCGAACGACTGACGCGTGGCGTCGGGTGTTGTCTAGAAACATACTGCGCAGGCCGCGTCGGGTGGCGTGTTTACCCCCACCATGGGCAACACGCCGACCTGGCACGTCTAGATCGGGTGGCGTGTGCGCGCATGGCATCGCGTCGGATGTTCATAGTGTGATTCTGGTCATAAGAAAACAATACATTTGATTCGACTCAACACGCATCGCGTTTCATCGGGTCGCGTCGGGTTTTAATAATGTGTTTCCACCATAGATCGGGTGGCGTGTGCGCGCATGGCGTCGCGTCGGATGTTCATAGTGTGATTCTGGTCATAAGAAAACAATACATTTGATTCGACTCAACACGCATCGCGTTTCATCGGGTCGCGTCGGGTTTTAATAATGTGTTTCCACCATTATTATTGATTCTTCGGTATTACAATACCGCCATGTAATATCATCACCGCGCAGCGAGCTCATCCGCGCTCGCATCTTCTGCCGACCAGGTCAACCATACCTTCGGCTCTCTTACTTTACACTGGAGATCCAGAAAGACTCAACTTCTTCCTTAGTGATGAACATCATCTACAAGTCCGGTCTCCACCTATCCGCGTCTATCTGTTTGTGCGCTTATTTCTTATAAACAACGCAAAAGAATCTGATAGGGTTTTCACTATCATTTAGAGAATTTCTCCCGAAAGTTTATATATAATACGCGCATATTGTTTTTATAGAAAGAAGAGAAAATTCGATGTTTACCCTAGAATTCACAACCTCAAAAAGTTACTCCAAATGATTCACAACCCCGAGCAACGCCAAGTACACGTCAGCTAGTTAGATATACAATTTGACAGTTTTTTTTAAATACTTTATTTTTTATTTGTTATACTGCATGAATTTATTAAATGACGTTAAAGATGTTCACTGGCTCGGAATTGCTAAGTAGGGTTATTGCCACCATGATGTGGGGTGACAAATTGATAAGTGGGTTTATAGTAAAGAGTAGATTTCTCAGGGTATAATGAGCCTTATCACATTACTGACTGTAAAGTGTTTTACTGTAATATTCAAAATCTGCAATTACTGGCAAAGAATTGCAGATTCAGGAATTGCAAGCTATTTCCGTGAAAGCAGGGCATAAAACAGATTTCCCAGAGCGTAAAAAGAAAACAATGGATTCATATTGAATCAGTTGGAACATATCGTTGCTGTTAAATTAAACCGGCTGTACTGGACACCTACGCCAGTGACATCGACTGTAAAATGCCGGTTTCCTCTCGGGGAAACCTTGGGTAAGGATTTGCAAAGAAACACAACTTGCGAATGTCGTCGGACAACTGATTGGCTGTGCCAGTTGTTTGCATATTTATTGAGTTCAAATCCAAAACGTGTTAATGTAAAGCAATTATATTACTTATCTCTAAACAGGATGCACGAGAGCATTAAGGAACCAAGAAAAATAACCAAATTTTAAATTTTACGGTTAAATCCCATTTGACACATGATACGTGTCCGGTGATAAGCTTCAAAGGGGATTCGGCGTCGTTAAATGCGTGATGACAGTAAATATCCATTTCCTTAATTATTTTAATAATTATTTGGTACATCCATCCATCTGCTGTCCGGTACACCGGCATATGTGCAAGAATTGAGTTTTTGAGTTATTGGTGTCAAAAAATTTATTTTTGTCCCTTCTATACTTATATCGAACCGGCATATCGTATAGTTGAATAAAAATCCATCACATGGCGTTGGGCCGGTATGCATTTACGCGGAAATCGCCTTTTTTAGCAGAAGACTGATCTATTTCGCAATACGCCAGTTGCTTCAAAACCTTCAGGGGGAAAGACGTCTATCATGTAAGTAAAACTGAATTATCTCACAATAATACATTTTTATTATTACCCAGATATGACTTATTGTATGACTTATTGGCAGATAATCCGGTTTGCACTTAACATAAGTGTTTATAGAAGCCTCAACTAAAACAAACCGAACCAACTAAAGCAAAATGTCTATTTCCGAGTAAAATTTATCCCGGTCAAAAAAATAAATGAAAAATGCAAATTTAATAAAAAAACTTTAGCAAAGAAGATGCGCAACCAACTGCGGTGAGGAATACGAGTCTAAAACCCGTTGAAGAGAGAACCGACGAAGCATGAAGCCTCCTTGCCACAACTGTAAACTCAAGTGCACTGAAAAAAATGATGAAAACTATCGGAAAGAGATTTTTGGAATTTTTTGGGGAATGGGTGACTTGCAAAGACAAAAAGAAGTCATAAAAGATAGCACGCAGGCAGTTGTTCCCAAGAATCAGAGGATTACATTGAATCGTAAAAGGAAAGGGGCTATAAACAATCATACTCGATAACGAAAGATGGTGAAAAATACGGGTATACAAACAAGTTTTAAAAAACATTTTTAACCTATCGGGCAGAGCTATTCGTACAACCTTTGAAAAAACAGACAAAAGCACAGGTGTGATAAACTTGGAAATGAGAGGCAAGTATGAAAAGGATCGAAAGTTGGCTAAAGAACTCGTGAAGAGCGCAAAGGTTCACATAGAAAAAAATCCCAAAATTCCTAGTCATTACTGCAGATATCGGGAGTATATCGATGGTGGAAAATCTATCGCCGAGCTTCACAGAGATTATCTAAAAGAAAGAAAGGAGTGAAACCTTGCAGGAATCAGCTACTACCAGCACAGGGTTTTTTCAAGTCATACAACCTTTCTTTTTTCACACCAAATAAATAAGTGTGATGTTTGTCTCATTTACCAAAACACGAAACAAAATACGAGAGAATATGAGAATCATATTCTAGAAAAGGGCTTGTCCAGACTGGAAAAGAAGAATGACAAGAAAAGCACAGATTCAACCGTCGTAGCAGTATACGACCTACAGGCAGTGCTGTCATGTCCGCAGGGGGAGGCGTCTTCCTACTAATATATTTCAAAGCTAGCCGTTTACAATTTAAAAATTGCTGAACTGAAAGAGGACAAAACACGTGGGATGAGACACAGGGAAAAAGAGGCGTTATTGAGATTGGGAGCTGTGTGCTGAAATATCTGCAACATTTAAATGACAAAGCTGACTGTCCAATAAACGTCGTCTTTTACAGCGATAATTGTTGCGGACAACAAAAAAATAACTTTATGATGGCAATGTACAAATATGCTGTTACAACATTAAAAAACATAAATCTATCACACACAAATTTTTAGTAAAGGGTGGTCCTTTACCCAAAACGAGGGGGATTCGGCTCACTCAACCATTGAAAAAGAAGTTAAAGAGCACTCCGAAGCAGACAGATATACTTTCCTTTCCAATACGCCATGGCCATGAAAACTGCAAAGAAAAGTGGCAAGCCTTATCTGGTTCACGAGTTGAGTCATGAGGACTTTTTTGATATAAAAGCTCTGAAAGACTCCCAAGTAATTTAACCCATTTTAGACATTCGAATATTTAAATTAATTAAAGACGACGGCAACTTTTACTTCAAAACATCTTACGGATCACATGCCTGGGAGGAGGCGAAGACAAGGAATAAACGGGGCAATGGGAGCGTTAATCCTGTTTTGATGCAAGCTTATTCCAAGAGACTTCCCACTGATGAGAAGAAGAAAAATGGTATCCTAAAGTTTTTTTGTTATTGACTTTTCAGATTTCTATAAACGATTGTGAAACTTCGAAGTTACCAGCAAAGGGAAGAGCAGTACTATGTTAATTGTTGTTTAAAAAAAATTGTGATGCAATAAATTATTTATTAAACAATATCTTTTTTTTATAACTAAAACATGTTCCAAAAGATGAAGCCACTATGACACAAAAGCAAATATTACACTGATTTTAAACCCATACTGGCATATTTGCATATTTCTCTTAATTTAGGCAATTTTCGATTTATTTGCAACTACTACTTCAATAATCAGTATTCGTCTAAATTTTATTCATGCATACGGTGGCTTTGAGGTGAACCACACGGACGTTAAAAGGAAAATGTCATATACGAAATCTTCAAAGCGCTCTGGTGAAAAATATGGATTTTACAGATATGCCGGTTTGATTTCACAGCGACGATATATTGTTATCTAAGGTAGATTAGTTACAGTAGATCATAGTATACAATGGTTATTAGATGACTCACCAATGGACCGTCTTGGTAGCTAGCTGTAATGTATGGAGTATTGTAACGGGTGAAGGTCATACACAATAATGATACTTGATCTTGTACTGATATTTATTGGGGAGCTGCTTGTAACTAAAGAGGGACAATCCTAGTATGCATCGCCTTTTATACCATCTCGCAAGCATGCTATCTCGCTTGCACTTACACACATTCATACAATGGTTTTTATCTTGGCTGAATAGCGTGGCATGCCCAGTGCCCAGGCCGTGCTTCCATCAGTGGGATGACGGGTTCTGGAGACGCGGATAATACTTGCTGTTATCCGGTTGAGCGGATGCGCGTGGTTTCGTAGTGGTTGGATGACAAAGAAATCGTTATTTACTTTTCACCAATGAATTTATTGTTTTCCGATCGCTGCGGATAAACAATTGATTAACTCAATAACAGTCACTTTTAATTCCCGATCATGTGCATTTCATCACGCCATTAAACTTATGTCACAAATACGGAAATATTTAGAGTATTTACTCTCATTTGAATAACCACATCTCATATAAGAGAACACTTCAACACCTGAGACGTCTGTGTGGGAACCCAACGCAATGTTCACTCGGATACTAACCGTTCAAACACTTTTATCTTCCAGTTGGTGAAACATTATGTGATAACGCATGCAAGAAAATTTGCGACTACTCCAAAGGACCGTGCTACTTCTTTCTCCCAGCGGGAGAGGAACCTTGTAATTGTAAGTAACAATTAACTTACCATTACGCCATTCGATAGGGGTACTGTCCGATTTTTTCCTAATTCGTACACACCATTTTTTATTAACCTTTCAGGCCTCTGGTACATTCTGTTCAAAATAACACTGAAATCAAATGAAGATAAGTAGAATGTGTGCGTATGGACAAAAAAGCTGTATTACCAATAGCCCGCCCCCCGCGAGCCGACAGCGAACAGCGTAGTAGAACACGACGTACTGTCACTTGTTGTTCTTCCCACAATTACGTGTTTCTGCGTTCCCTGTCTCGCTTTAGTTCATTTCGACATTTAATGATTTCGGGTAGCCAAACGCCATTATATATATTTATTTAAAATACTCGTACAAGTCATTTGTGTGTATGTACGAAAAGAAATGAACTCCATCAAATGGAGTTGGAGTTGACAATTGTTTTTTACTCGTGAATAATTTTTGGACCTCTCAAAAGCATAGCAAGCCATTATTTCACAAAAAAGAGCCGAGAACGACGTGTTTGTGACATCTGGTGACAGCTTGTCTGACGAACTTATGGGCGGTACTCAACGCAGTAAATATCATGTATGTCCACTGGATGCAAATCGGTCTTTGAATGCACTTAGTCTCAAAAACCTGTCTTCTCTTTTAAAAATTAATCTAAGACAATTTAAAATATTTTTTTTCACTATTAACAGGTCCTGTGCCAACAATGACAACACCTTCAACGACAGTACCACTAACATTTCCATCACCGCCATCAACCACAACAACTAAATTACCAAGTAAGTCCATCATTCGAATGAATACATCTTTAATTTTACTTTTATTTTTATTTATTTACTCGTTGACCTACTATACTGTTGTTGCTCGGGGACATATAAATGGTCTGGGGGTATATATATTTATTTGAGGTTGTGAATTCTTGAATACGTGACGACCGGGTGAATTATTAGGGTGTAAATAATATTATTGTATTGTAATAAGTATTAGTATCTCTTGATAGCGCCGTGTCTTCCTCGAGCGTCTTTAACAGTTCACTTCCGAGTCATTCATCTCATTACATTATTGTCTTCCTAGGGCATTCCTGACTTTATCTACAATCTTTTCATATAGTACCATAAAATCAACATTTTTTTGATTAAAAAAATTCATTATTTCGAATTTAATTCCACTCTGTATCTCATTCTAGTGCATAAATATTGCATTAACTTTCTAGTCTTTCATTTCAAGACTATTGAGCATCCCAACTTCTTCCACCATTATCACACAACACTATAAACAATCTTGGTATGAACAAACTTTGAAATATTCAGTAAAATTTGTGAGTTTATAGGTGTGTTGTTTCTTTCTAATGAACTTAGATAATAGAACATTTTTACTCTTTGTTCCTTTCTGTGTACTACGCACATTGATCTGATAATCAATTATATTTCCAACGCCATGTGAAACTTATTTTATAAGTGTAAATAAGATATTTTTACTCTTTATCGCCGAGTAGGCCAATGAAATTGATTTTCAGTTCACGAAAGTTTGTCAATTAAAAAAAGAATGAGTTTTGAATTCACTAGCAAAAAAAAAATTTCTTCACTCATTCAAATGAGGATCGGACATTGTTCCGTTCATTCCCATCTTTTTAAAATTCACATCCTTGACTCCCCAGATTGTACATTCTGTGGTCAAGAAGTGGGAACTTTATTTGGTTGTCCCTCTCTAAACAAATATCCTCTCTTCTATCAAGCCTTATCTAAAATTGCCTCCCCTCCATTCAACATCTCATCTCTTCTTAGTCTGAACTCGACTCAAATTTTCATAATAATTTTGAAATTTGCCTATAATAAAATAAATATTTAAATCATATTTCGTTTCTCAATAATTTTAAATGATGGCCAAGAACACCCTTGAAGGGTGAAAGCCAGAAATAATGGAAAAAAATAGAGCTTACATCGAGCGAGCTAATAAGTCGGTTTTTAAGAAAAACATACATTTTAGTGTTATAAATAAGTCGATAATAATAGAGTTCATCTAATACCATCATCACAGTGCTTGTGCAATGGATGGAGGACTTAGCTAGAAGATATTTGAAATTGTTCTACCAGATACTAACCGGTCAAACTATTTTATTTTCCAGTTCCTGACTGGAACTGTGATGGAGTATGCGAATATTTTTGTAACTACACTAACGGACCGTGCAGCATCCAAATCGCAGCGGGAAGGGAACCCTGTTATTGTAAGTTACATCTAATTTTCCATTACGTCTTTCTGTTGGGGTAGTAATATGATTCATAAAAATTCATTCAGATGAATTGACTCTATTCTTATAAATAACCTGAATAAGGCCAAGCTTCCTTGGGCTTTTCCGATTAAATATGTTTTCTTTTTAGATAAATTAATAGTGGCTCAGGTTAAGTAAAAAAAAAAGTAAATATCATATGTTTGGATCACTTCAGGATGCATATCGTGTGAATCACATGGAAGGAAGAGGGCTGTGCCGCCTTGAGGACAGAAATGCTATATTTGTTGCTGTTCTATTTTATGACGTTTGATACAAACGGATTGTTTTTAAACGTATTCAAAAGTAAAAACTATTAAAAGATGAAAAAGTATGCTTTCAAGTTGTATTTTTGTTAATAATTATATATTTTTTTTAAAGCAACATTTTTTAATTCAAACGTGAATTAATATTTTAAAAATTACTCTCCCCACATTTTTCGTGCAAACCCTGATCTAAAATTAATTAGTATTTTTTATAATGATTAATGATAAATTACTTAAATTACTGCCTCCATGGTAAAGGGGTCGACCAGCAAGCTGGAAGTCGCTGGTTTAAGTCCCGGCGTGCGCAAGTAAATGTTATTTGATTAATTTGTTTTAATTCACAAATTACTCATTAACATAATATATAGTATATTTGCGGCACTTTCCAGAGTGGAAGATACTCCCAGTATCGCCCTGGTGTGGCTGTATTTGGTGACCAAATTTGAATAGCCAGGTAATCCCCCACCTTCCTGTTTCCTATCTCCTTCCCTCACCATTACCTTCTGCCTCACAACATACTCCAATTGGAGATCCTATAGTCTCATTGGCTCCAGACGGTTGGGAGCAGTTGGGACGATTTTAAATAAAAATATTCGCAAATGCATATTTTATCAGAGCATCACTCACGGAATACCAAAGGCGCTGTAAATTAGTGCAATACCTTTTCACAATGATATCGTTTCTCACCCTGCATGTCACCTGAAGTCCCGAAAACCCTTCTGGGCGGAAGGAGAGAGGCTCCTTCGATTTCCTCTCCCTCCAGAAGATAGTCGTACATGACCCCACTGAGAGTCAGCCTAACATCTCACTGCCTCGTATAGCTGGTCCTTCATTAATTGGATAAGGTGCTCCTACAGCCGCTGTGCACACAGGTTGGGTATATGCGGTGCGGTGCACACCACCGAGCCTGTGGTCAACGAATGGACGCTACATCCATTCCCCGGTGGGATTGAAAAGGTTGAAGGGCCACTACTGAAACACTAGATTGTGTATATCTCCGTCTCGCACATACATCGTACGAAAAATAAGAAGTTGCAACCAGGTCCAGCGCAGACGCAATTGGAACATTCAGCTCCAGGCGCCGACTTGCCAAGGCGCCAAGTAAGCTAAACGCTGTTAGAACCTAACACTTAATTCAGTGCCCTTGAAGTTTTTATCAGTGCCAGGCGCCGTTTGGCTCAGAGTCGGCCCTGGCTGCAACTAACTACACAGAGGAAAACCTCAAATATATTTTTAAAAAACCTTAGCAGAATAATCATTAAAATATCCGAAGTGTGTGTTTGCTTTTAAAGAGTTGTCATAGACATGGTTTTGTAGTTTTGCTGGGATATTTCGTTTCCATCAGTATGGTGTTTAAAACTAACGCTGATGCCTCTGTCGAACAATGATTTTTGCATAGATTTATTTGGTTTTCGAGTCCTGAGAGAACCCCTATTGACGCATAAATCCCGCCTTTGTCTGGGCTATTTACACGATTCAGCAAAGGTTTTTTTCACTCGAATAATCTCATCTGCCACTGGTTTCTCCTCAATATTAATAGTAAATCTCAAGTATGTCCACTGGACCTAAATAGGTGCAACCACGCGCTTTGTCTCAGTAACCTATCTTTTCTTTTAATTTATCAGACCATTTAATTAAAATTATTTGTAAATGTTTACAGGTCCGGTGCCAACAACGACAATCTGGACAGATCCAACAATGCCGTCAACTCCAACTACCACAACAACTCAAACACCAAGTAGGTCCAATATCCAAGTGAATGGATATTTCTATCTCGGGGACTTGGTTTGGGGTAACATATATAATATTAATAATGGATTCTGGAGTGCCTGATGACTGGGTGCATTTTTAAGGTGGAAACAATCTATTTTTATAATAAGTATTTGTTTCACTTGATCGTACCATGACTTCTTCGTTCATCACTAACATCTCATTTTACCACAAATATTTATTTGATTCATGTCTTCCTCGGGCATCCCCGATTTTTTCTACCATTCACTTCATATAAATCAACACTGTTACTGTTAAATAATAATAATAATAATAAATTCTTTATTTCAGAATGTGGGGAGGTAAGTGCAATCCCACACATTCCATAAAGAGTATAATTACAAAGTTATAACATACGGTGATTTGTGAGAACATATATATATATTTATAAATAAGAATAAAAATAAAACAACGAAATAAAAGGAAAAAATAAAGCATGGTGGTATCATATGAGGATAAATATTCAACCACCTTGGTGTTATTACATCGGTTCGAGGGGGTTTCAATTGTGGGGAGCAAACATCTTTCTCCAACGCTCCTCGATGCTCAACCCTGGAGTCATACGGGATTCAATGATAAGGACTGATTTCAACGGCTGAATACTGTGCTCCAGTATGGGCTAGAAGCGCCCACACTTCCATGGTAGACGTTCAGCTTAATGCCACAATGCGAAGCGTCAGCGGGACTTTAAAATCTTCTCCTCTCCCTTGGCTCCCCGTACTGGCAAGCATAACCCCGCCAAACATCAGTCGAGAAATTGCAACACTGAGGGAATACAAGAAGGCGCTGCAAAAAAGCGCAATACTTTTGCACAAAGATGTCGTCTCCCACCCGGCTCGAAGGCTCCTCCGATTACCTCTCACCCCAGAAGATAGGTGGAAACTTGAGTAACAAACGTGGGAAATGCCCATTTCATACAGGACCCCACTGAGAGATAGCCTAGGTTCTCATTGCCTCGCAAAACCTGGTCCGCCATCAATAGGTTTAGTTGCTTGGCCCACATGATGCACAGATGGGGCCCTAAAGAGTCAGCGATGTGTGAATGCGGTGCGGTGCAGACCACCGAACATGTGGTCAACGAATGCCCGCTCTATTCATTCCCCGGTGGGATTGATGAGGTCCACATGGCGACGCCTGAGGTCCTAGACTAGCTAGCAGACCTAGATGTCCCCCTCTGACCCCCCCACCATACGAAAGAAGAAGAATAGGCATAAGCAACTGTATATTCAAATGAAATTATTATGTAGAAGAACAGGTATTTATTAGCTGAAATAAAAGAAGTGTATTATCAAGAAAAATACCTAAAACAAACATGAGCGACTCTAAAGATATGGAAATGAAAGTAATTAAATCTCAGGTTCGTGTCGCCGAGTCCGACCAGCGTGATGGAAATTTACATTGAAGCATAAAGATGGTAATCGTGACATTTACAAACATGTTTAACTGACCTTGGTTGAAAGTTCTCAAATAATTGACCAGTATTGAAATTTCACTAACTCGAAATCCAAGACCCCATGAGGTCACCCGTCAGAAATCTTTCAGAAATGTCCGTTTCAGCTGGCCGCCAGTTGAGAACTAACTTCTACGTGGTTGCGGTCGAGCCATCTAGCTCCACGCTAACATCTTCTTTTAATCTCCAACAATCGATTGGCACAGACCTCCTAGTGAGGGCGTTTGTGGCCAGTCGAAGTCAAGTAACAGTTCTTGCAGAATGCACTACTTCAGTTATCACCTGAATTGATTCGCCGAACGTCTATGTGCGGTGTCAGCGCTTTATTAGCAGCAGACACATACCTGGACGGATGACGAACCTCGTGCTGGCACTGTTGGTGGACGCGGTGGACTCTCTCGCTGTAGCTGCTGATCCAGCTTCTTTACAACCTAGGATACTTACTGCAGAGTCTCCATCTTCTATCTTCATCGAACGTCACAGCGGTGCTGCCAAGGTTTGGTATCTGTGAGAGGATATTCTGTCAGCGTTTTATAAGCTGCAGACACACACCTGAACAGATGAAGAATCTCGTACTGGCAATGTTGGTGGACGCGGTGGACTCTCTCGCTGCAGCTGCTGATCCAGTTTCTTCACCACCTAGGATTATTGCTGCAGAGTCTTCATCTTCTATCTTCGTGTCAAATAAATAAATAAATATAATTGCTGGGGTGGCAAATATAACTATTACATCGTGACTTTGTCCTCCACGGGATTTTCAGATTTCTATGTTTTTAACCACTCTACCGTTTTTGGCCAATTTGTTAACAACCGCGAGCTCACGTTGGCAAAAATGTGGCCAATTTGAAGAGATATATTAAAACATTTTTAGGATTTTTTTTTATATGTATATGATGCTGTATGTAGGATCTATTTAACTAAAGGAAGGAGAAGAAGTTTTGGGAAGGTAAAAGATATAATGGGTGGGTACAAAACTAAGGGATAGTGTGTCTAAAAGTGACGGACGTTTGAATCCATCCCTCTCGCTGTGGTGCGAGGCGATGGGTCGAGAGAGACTAGCAGAAGAGGTCAAAGCGTCTTCGCATACTGGCCGCCATGCCCCTGGTGCCTAAACACGCCTTACCCGATAAACCTGCGCTCCCCTGGTAAGTCACCAAACGTAGAGAACCACTTGGGGTGACCTATGGGAGAGGTGCTGGTTTTCCAATAAATGGTTCCCGTACCAGCCTCTCATATAATGATGAATGTGATGATGAATGAAAAGTTGAAAATCGGCAGATATACTCGTTGTCAATGACAATTCATTCCATCAACATAGTGGTACTCAAACACACATGCCCTAACAAAATGTTTTTTCTGAAATAATAACATTATTAAAAAAAAAATACAGCAGGAAATAAACGAAATAAATGTCGGCACTATCCAATTAGGAATCGGCTTAGGTGTTAGCGGCTTTGCCTCCAGTCCCTGGGGAGGAAGGTATAATCCTCGGCCAAATAAAAAATTATATTTGTAAACCATCTTCTATTTTCTATATAAATAATAAATCCGAAAGATCTCAACACTTTGACGCAACATTGCACTTATGCGTGTTTTTTTATATAACCAAATATTATATATCAGTATATAAGTAACCGGTGAACAACATGATTTTATTGTAAAACAGCGCCATCTGTTGGACAAACATGCCATTTTTGAAAAACAGGGCCATCAGTTGAACGTGAAAGCAATTTAAATAGGCGCATTCGCCAGTCTGCCAAAATGCAATCTCGCTAGTTCTTTTGCAGATAAATTTTATTTTATTAGTAATAATTCGAAATAGAAATTGTACAGTCTTGATTAATTGCTAATGGGCAATAAGAATAATATTGATAATCGAAAATTAACAAAATATGTTAACATATAGTCCCTCCTCTAATAATACATCTGAATTTCTTCCCCGATTTCTTCTACCGTTCACTTCCACGGCATACTCCCCTTATACCTCTTTCTTTGTTCATCTCTTAAGCATTATTTTACGTCGACTTTTCCCTACTTTCTTTACACGTTACATAAACGTTCTAAATGAAAGTGAAAACCCTATCACAATCCGTTGCGTAGTTTAGAAGAACTAAGCGCATAAACAGAAAGACGCTCATAGACTTTATTCTATACTATTCAGATGTGAATATTGCGCATGGGTTTTAATTTTTGTCTAGCTAAGCCGAAGGGAGTTGGCAAGGAAAGGAAAAATGGAAGGCAAATGTTGTCTATCATATCTGTTTCTACGAAGAGGAAAACTGACTTGTCCATTTTAAAAGCGTGCCACACAATCAAATTAAATTAAATACCTCAATAAGCTGTCAGTTAAAAAAAATCGATTGAAATAGAGTTCTAAGATACCAACTGTACCCCGCCACGCATTGCTTTGGTTCAGTCGGTAAGTGCAGATTTTCTTTAACGTCCAACAGGTGGCGCTGTTTTAAAAAAAAACATGTTTGTACCTGTTACAGGTAACGTCTATATAGGCATATAAAAACGCACGCTTATTCGAACGCAACGTTGTGTCAAAATTTCAAAGCGATCGGCGAAGAACTTTCTGAGATTTCAGATTTTTAACAAAAGAACATTTACATTATTATTTATATACATAAGAGTTATTGAATGCTGAGTTATTTGAAGATTTTTTTGTTTAACAGGTCCTGGGCCATCAACGACAACGGTTACAGTATCACCTCCTCCACCACCGCCAACAACGACAACGGTCACAGCATCACCTCCTCCACCACCGCCAATAACGACAACGGTCACAGCATCACCTCCTCCACCACCGCCAACAACGACAACGGTCACAGCATCACATCCTCCATCACCGCCAACTACGACAACGAAGTCAACAACGTCAAAAAAGACAACAAAGACGTCAAAGAAAGCAAAAACAACGCATTGTCCCCCACCACCGGCAAAACACCGAACCAAAAAATATTTTAATAACTTATCTGTATAAAATACCAATCGTGAAGTAAAAAAAGAATTAAAAATGTTAATTGAATGAAACAATAAATAAATAGTTTCTTTGTGATATTATTATTTGTTATTGAATGTTTTTTATACTCGATTGCTTTTTTGAATGGACAGTATTTTAACGAAATAAAAGTTCCAGCGATCATGTTTCTTATCATAAAGAATACGAGGAAAAAGGAGAGGAAAGCAAGCCTCTCTCAAATCTGTTGATTACGTTTGTTTCTTTTGAAGTTCTGTTGGTTTCTCGAAGATTCCGCGGCTCACTTGTTGTTCATAAATGTACGTCTTATAAGCACCGTTGTTTTTTGAGATTTACAAACCACAAAATCTCTTTTCAATTTACCAAACTACAAAAATGAAAATGGGAATTATACTTGCACTATGTCAAGTGACCTGTGGGGTACATACATGTTAATTTAATTTTTGTAAGTATGGTGATAGTATATTATATAGTATATTAAATACAAAAAAAAAATTATTTCTTGATGAGCTGGAGACAATATTGGGAAATATTGATATAAAAGAATCCGTATTGGTTCTAGGTGATACGAATATTAACTTATTAAATGTACACGAACCCATAACTATGCAATATGAAAACCTCATGTCTCATTTTGGAATGACCAGATGTATAAATGATGTGACTAGAGAAGCGATATTGACTAACTATGTAACGGCTTCATGTTTAGACCATATTTATGTAAGAGTGAAGGAGACGACCGAAATCAGTTCATGCGTATGCGATTCAATAATAGCTGACCACTACCTAACTGCAGCTAGTATTAACTTCTGTTACTATGATAAATGTACCGTCGACAAATCGCACCAAGAGTATTACACTGCACTATCGGACAAAAGGATTGATTTATTGATCGAAATCACCGATTGGAATGCAATGTTAAAATTGTCTGAACCAAACATTATTTATGCAGAATTAAAATCGATTTTTAAAAATATTTATGAAAAAAGTACCTTTACAAAATTAAAAACAAAAAAATTTCGAAATAACCAAAAAACTTGGATGAATGACAGTCTCGCTGAAAGTATTCTAATACGAGATGCCATGTGGAAAAAGTGGAAAAACACGCCTAATAATAAAAAATATGAAATCTCTTTCAAAAAATATAGAAATAAACTTAATAAACAAATATTAAACACAAAAAAGGCATACTATAATAACAAATTTAATCACTGTTTCAAGAACATTAAAAAAACATGGAATGAAATTAATACAATTTTGGGTAGGAAAAATAAATCTGGTTGCGATGAAGTCTTATCTAAATATTTCCTAAAGTCACAATCTTCTGATGCAGTGGCAGAAAATTTTGCTAACTTTTTTGATGAAGGAGTTAATAAGTTGTTACATGAATGTGATTTCCGAGCGTCTAATCACTTGCAAGAATCCCTACCGCATTCAATGTACTTACCTAGAGCTAATGCTAAGCAAATTGAATATATTATCGGAGGTATGAAAAATTCAAAGTCACCGGGCATAGATCTAATTCGTATGTTTGATTTAAAAAAACATATCAAATTACTTAGCCCTGTTATTGCTCACTTTATCAACAGAATAATCGATACCAGCCTCATCCCCGATGAATTAAAAAATAGCATTGTAAGACCTATTTTCAAAAATGGAGATCACTCCGAAATTAACAATTACAGGCCAATTTCTATTCTCCCGGCACTAGAAAAAATTTTAGAAAAATATATTTCGATAAATTTAGATAAATATTTGAATAATTTGAATATTATAGATGAATGCCAGTACGGGTTCCAGAAAAAAAAAAGTTGTGATAAATTGCTGGAAAAATTTTCTGATTTTATAAATTCTCAACTTAATTCTAAAAAACATGTACTGGTGCTTTTTATTGACTACTCAAAAGCTTTTGACACTCTCAGCCATATACAATTAATTAAGGTTCTTGAAAACATTGGAATCCGGGGTAAACTCCTCTCATTCTTTAAAAACTACTTAACTAATAGAAAAATGAACGTAAAGATTTTAAATGATATGAGTAAAGGAAGACATATTAAATCAGGAGTACCGCAAGGATCAATTTTAGGTCCAAAATTGTACATTATATATGTTATTGTTATGTCAAAACTCTTTAAAAAGGCCTTTAGATTCATTTTTGCTGACGATACTGCACTTGTAGTATCCAATGAAAATCCTATCATAGCTATTCAACAATTGCAAAGTGACTTTAACGAGCTACTTAAATGGGCTCATGATGTTGGTTTAATTATTAATGTTAAAAAAACAAAATGTATGTATGTAAAATCACCAAGCCTGGGAATATGGAATATACCCAAAATAATTGCTCATAATTCTGAATGTATTCATAGAAAAATTGAAAATATTTGCCACTGTGAAACAATTGACTTTACTAACGAATATACTTATCTGGGACTAATAGTAGACAATAAATTTAAATGGGATAAACAAGTGGCTAAAATCTGTAACCAGCTCCGATCTTTTGCAAGTAATTTTTATAAACTGAAATATGTTTTGCCTCATTGTACTCTTAAAATAATTTATTTTTCTATGGTCGAATCCATACTCAGATATGGCATACGAACTTGGGGGCACTCAAGCAATATTTATATTAAATATATACAAAACTTACAAATTGCTATAATAAAAAAAATTGTACCACCGAATATCTACAGACAAAGAAGTAATCTAAAACTACTGTATGGTTCTGAGGGCCTACTTCCAATAAAGGGTCTTCTTTGGTACATTATTATAATGGATAATGAGGGAGATAGCAAATATAAAAAGCAACCGGTGCATAATCACACAACAAGATTCACTGAAAATAAGGGCCTCATTATTCCAAGAGTAACAAATAAGTATGGAAGCCGAACGCTTAAATATTTAATACCAGAGATTTTCAATAAATTTAATAATTATTTTAAACCTCAGAATAATGAGAGACCCTGCCCCAAAAACACTAAGCGTTGGCTAATAAGCGACGAATCAATGTATCTCTGAACATTATTATTGATGTATTCCTGAACATCTCAACGTACCTGCCTAAATAATTTGTATATAGGTAGGTACTTTGATATATATTATTTTGTGATATTGTTTATTGTATAATTTTGTGTCATACATGTATTAAAAATTAAAAATGTTTTATATATATTATTTGTAGAACCTACAGACAAGCCGTCATGTGTGACAGCTTTGTGGGACTGCATATACCTGTATCTTTAAAAATTTATAATAAATAAAAAAAAAAAAAAAAAAAAAAAAAAAAAAAAAAAAAAAAAAAAAAAAAAGTGATAGTGATTTTGTACAAAGACGAACTTGGAAAGCATATTGCCGCAAAATTTGGCACCTCCTCCTGCAATGTAACCGGGTGATCCAAGGTCGAATAAGGTATTCACACCGTAGTCAGGTGCCTCTAGTGATCGGTACTTGCTAGGCTTTCCCATTTATCCCCAGATCCGCAACCCTCTAGTGCTACGATCGAACCTTCCCAGGGTCCAGTACACTCCTAGTTCCATCACCTCCGGATCTTCACGACTTTTCATGAGATTATCGAAACGAGGAGCGAAAAAAACAAACACCTTCAACAGCGAGAAAAATTCGAAAATAAAAAAAAAATACGCAATTAGAACTCACCTCAAGGGCACTGTACAAATATATAATACATATAGTAGATCTCACGTTCAAAAATCATCATTATAATTTTCTCATATTCATTAAATTGCAATGTTACAGGGTAGGCTATCCAACAATGGACGCCAGTACAACGATACATAATACAGTGTGATATACGTAGGATTAAGAATATCAGTCGATTGATATAGATGGCATAAGGGGAGTATTACCTCGGACTAACTCTTACAAAGACATGATGTCGATTCTCTCTCGGGGCGTGGGGTCAGCTATAAGGTTCTTCTGCCATCATTTAGAACGAGACAGGAGGTTCAGTAAAGACAAACGTTAAAAACTTGATAGACAGTATTCCTCAATATTTAAACCTGGCCTTCTGGAACATAAGACAAGCCAAGATGGAGTACAGGATAAAAAGGAACTCACCCATCGCAGTCTGTCAGAATCAGGACGCACTCAAATATAAATTTAAAAATATATTTTTACAATAATTTAGTCCACGGTTTCGTTAAGGTTATCCGTCAATCCATTTTCATTTATTTTAATGGGCCATATTGCAAGACATGGGTACGGATTTAAAAAGCTGTTTTTTCAGACTCTATGACGCCGAGCGGACCTTTATTTTGAAATCCTACTGAGAATTGTGGTCGGAATTGGAATCCAATAGAAAATCTCCATATACTACCGTTTTTAGCGAAATCATCATTTTTCGGGCCTAATTGCAAGACTTGGGTTCGGATTTTAAATGCGGATTTCTCAGTCTCTATGTCGCCGAATGGACTTTTATTTTGTAATCCTTCTTTTATTTGTGGTCTTAATTGAAATTATTTAGATAATCTACAAAAACTACCTTTTTGAAAAAAAAAGTCATTTTACGGGCCTAATTGGAAGACTTGATTTCAGATTTTAAAAGCGGATTTCTCAGTCTCTATGTCGCTGAATAGACTTTAATTTTGCTATCCTACTAAGAATTGTGGTCTGAATTGAAATCCAATAGAAAATCTCTATAAACTACCGTTTTTGTAAGAATCATAATTTTTACGGACCTAATTGCAAGAATTGGTTTCGGATTTTAAAAGCGGTTTTCTCAGTCTCTATGGCGCCGAATAGACTTTAATTTTGCTATCCTACTAAGAATTGTGATCTGAATTGACGATCATCAAAAAATCTCCATCAACTACCGTTTTTGGAAATATCATCATTTTTTCGGACCTTATTGCAAGAATTACGGCAGTCAATCAAGTTATGTTTAATTACCAAATTTTGGTGAATTATTTTTAAAACTTGATTGTGCCTAAATATATACTCGGACGGTGCTAATATAGAACATCCCGATATAATATGTTCTATAGTTTCCGGAAAAGCCAAACATTTTTTACACAAATCATCAATTTGATTTGTATCTTTGATTATATGCTTTCTATAATAATTAGTATTAATGACTCTATCCTGAATGGCAAGCATAAATCCTTCTATTTCTGCGCTCAACTCTCCAATACTCAACCATTTGTTTGACGAAATTTTGTCAACATACGTTTGGTTGAGATAATTGAAGTGTTTTGCGTGTAAAATTTTATTTGACCAGGAATCTAATAATTCCTGGTTGGGATTTATAAAAATGTTGGCATTCTCATCGTATAAATTTAAAGGTGTAATATTTCTATCTGCCTTGCAAATTATTTTGTGCATTTCTGAGCTATGAGCTTTCCTATGGAAAAAATGTTCTTAGCATTTCTACCTGATTATGTTTCAAATAAGTTATTTTGACTTTACCTCTACCTCCTAAATTTCTAGGTAAATTAACTCGTTCTATAGCTGAATTTGGATGATGGCAATTAAACTTTGTTAGCGTAATTCTAATTAATCTTTATAAGGTATCTAAATCTGTATAAGACCATTTAATTATGCCAAATGAGTACGTTAATAGAGGTATTGCCCAAGTATTTATTGCTTTTACTAAATTTTTAGCAGATAGATTGCATTTTTATTATTATTATTATTACAAGGAGTGTTATGATTAGCGGCCCGATTTCAAATGTTAACGACGGGGTGCATCGCCTTAATTGTTTAAATGAACAAATAAAAACATTATACATTATATCAATATTTGGAAATGTAACACAAGTAACAAAAATTAAACACAAGTAAAAAAAACCACTTGGCCACCTATGTAAAATGTTAAAAAGGTATGTAAAATGTTAAAAATGCACGAGATATAGATATTTTCAGCTATATTTCGAAAATATACAAAATCAAACTCGCTGAATCTATACAAGGGTGGCCAACCTTTTCATCAGCCGGGCCAGATTTTAGAAATCAGATTTCCTACCGGGCTGTACAACAAAATTTATTTTATTATTCAAAGCAAACAAGTAATATATTATATTTTTAGAAGATATAACAAAAATGATAATCAAACATATTCATTATATTAAAGCTAGGCAATAAAAGATAAACAAAATATAATAATTTTAGTGTGACGTCTGATTTTGTTTGTCAGAACTAAGTTCATCAAAGTTGATAACGATTGATGTTGTTGCTTATTTGATGTTTTCGTTAGTAAACACCCTCAAGTAGACACGCAGCGGGCCGCACACGGCCCGCGGGCTGCTGGTTGGCCACCCTTGCCGTACAGGTTGTCTTAATATAAATTAATATTGTCTTTTATGAATGCCGCTCAAAACTGTTCCCAACCGTCTGGAGCCAGTGAAGCAATGGCCTACCCAACTGGGGTATGTCAGGATAGTGAACGTAAAGGGTGGGGG
Source organism: Hesperophylax consimilis (assembly GCF_061612785.1). Lineage (NCBI taxonomy): Eukaryota > Metazoa > Arthropoda > Insecta > Trichoptera > Limnephilidae > Hesperophylax > Hesperophylax consimilis. Next base: position 7,798,792 of record NC_142852.1, read on the forward strand.
AAGGATTTGTTTGGTGACCAGATCTGAAGAGCTAGATACTACCTACCCATCCCCCTCCCTGCTCTTCCACCATCTCATCCCCATAAGATATTATTTATCTTTTATATTCACTAATAATCAGTGAAAACATGATATTATTAATATTTTTTTTTTTTTTTTTCGGAATTATTTTTTATTTTTAATAATAAGTTTACATGGTACATAATTCATTTTACATCTTAGGTTTTTTTACTACTCTTCCATTGAAAGCATTTGCTTGTGTATGGAAGGGGAGTGTACATAAATGTTGTTGTTAGTTAGTACTTAGATAATTCATTGTACATAAATGTATGTTTGCTGTAGTATTTTTTTTTGATAGTAGTGAAGGATAATATATTAATATAATAAATTTTAATAAAGAAAGAAAGTTATGGAAAACTAAGGATATTTGTGAGATTAATTAAGTGACAGTAGTTTTTTTTTCAGAATATTTTTAAAGTGTCTCTTGACAGAGAGCAGTATTTGGGTTTTATCATTAATGCTTCTGATTTCTTCTGGTAGACGATTGAAAAAAGTTCTTCCCTGGTAAGTATAATGATGTTGTGCAAAAGACGTATTTAGTTTTGGGCATAGAAAAACATGTCTAAGTCGCGTTCTGTTTTCATTTAAAAATTGATATTTATCTTTTTCTTTTATAATTTGGATTAATGAGTTTTTAATATATAGGTCTTTAAATGTAGGTACTTGAAATTCTTCAAACAGGCGTTCTGTTGGGTAGTCAAAGGATTTTTTTAATATAATTTTAATAATTGTTCTTTGTATAATTTCAATTGGAAGAAGGTTACATTTATACGCGGATCCCCAACTAATAATAGCGTATTGTAAAGTGGATTGAACTAAGGCATAGTAAATTAAATATAGATTTTTTATCGACAGAAAGTTTCTAATTCTTAAAAATATATATATTAATTTTCTAATTTTTTTTACTACTTGACATATTTGTTCCTTCCATTTCAGATTTTTATCAATAATTACTCCTAGATATTTAATTTCATTTGTTGTTTTTAGTACTGTACAGTTTGATTTGCAATAGTTTTGGCTGTGAATTTTAGTATTATTATGTATGACAATGTTAAAATTTTTAGGAGTATCATTTGTATGGATTGCAAATGGAATTACAAATGTCTTTTCATTATTAAGTGACAGTAAATTGGTGTCGAAAAAATTCTTGAGCGTGTTGATGTCTTCTGTGGCCTTTAATTCTACTTTTTCCCAAGTCTTATCACTTATTATTAATACTGTATCATCGGCGTATGACGTGATTTGACCATGTAAAGGTTGAAAAAAAATATCGTTTACATATATAGTAAATAGAATTGGTCCAAGCACTGTACCTTGGGGGATTCCAAAGCTTGTAATCTCTTGATCACTTTTAACACGATTGATTTTTACCACTTGAGGACGGTTTTTTAAGTAGTCGGTGATCCATTTAATCACGTTGCCTTTTATGCCGATATTATTCAATTTTTTTAATAGCATCTCATGGGATATGCTATCGAATGCCTTTCTAAGGTCAATAAATATACCCGCACATTTTTTACCTTTATCTAATGATTCGTGAATGTATGAAGTTACGTTAGCAATAGCATCTTGTGTGCTGAGTGATTTTATAAAGCCAAACTGGTTTTTGTGTAATATTTTATTATTATCTAGAAAATTAACCAATTGTTTTTTTACTATTTTTTCAAAGATCTTTCCTATATTAGAAATTAGACATATTGGGCGATAGTTCGTTGCTTGATGTGGATCTCCAGATTTGTAAATAGGTGAGATTATTGTGGTTTTGTAGTTCATTGGAAAAATTCCATTTGTTAAACTTAAGTTTATTAAATGAGTGATAGGCTTTATTATGTGAGGTTTCATAGTTTTTAACATGTGTGTCGTAATAGAATCAAAACCGGGAGACGAACCTCCTTTCATATTTTCTATTATTTTCGAGATTTCACATTCTGTTGTTGTTTCAAACATTGAAAGTATATTATGTTTCTGTATATTTTTATTTTTATGGTTTTCTTGGTTTGAAGGCTTATGGATATTTTTCGCAAGATTTTTCCCAACATTTGCAAAGAAGGAATTAAGTATGTTTGCACATTGTTTAGGCTGTATATTGGCATCTATAATTTTTTTATCATGTTCAATGTACTTAATGTTTTGTGTTTTTTTTGTATTTTCTATGGCGAAATTAACAGTTTTCCACATTTGTTTATGGTTATTTTCTGAAGATAATATTTTATTTTTAAAATACTCTTCCTTACTTTTTTTAATATAAGATGTTAATTTATTTTTATATTTTTTATAGAAAATATATGCTTTTTCATCTTGGGGATTTTTTAAAGTTATTTTGTAAAGTTTTTCTTTATTTCTGATAGATATAATAAGCCCTTTGGTAATCCAAGGCTTTAAACATCTTAATTTTGATTTTATGTGTGTTGTTATCTCAGTTGTCGAATTTTTAATGTGTTGTGACATAATATTTTCGAAGTTAGTCGAACAAATTTCAGTATCATCACTGTTTAAAACATTATTCCAACTCTCCTTTTTTAATTTTTCAGAGAGAATAGTCATATCTATTGTTGATTTTTTGGTTAATAAATTATGTTTTTTATGTTTAATATTATTATTATACAGAAGTAAGCATGAGTGATGATCAGTTATGTTAGTTTTCCAAACAATTGATTTTATTTTGTGAAGATCTTTAATGTTTACATTTGTCCAAATGTGGTCTAAACAAGATGGAGTATGTTCTTTTATTTCCCTAGTATTTTTATTTATGCAAGATATAAAATTTTGTTCAGTCATACAATTGATGTATTCATTTTTGTTATTATTTTCTATTTTTTCATTAATATTAACGTTAAAATCTCCTACGACGAAGCAAAGTTTATTTTTTAATTTTAATAATATGTATTTGAGGTCATTAATAAATGTAATAATATTCGAGCCATGCGTTCTATAGATAGCTATTATATGGTATATTGATTTGCCGAGTTTGAAATGTACTTCGATGCAGTTTACTAAGTGTATTGGATGTTCTATTATGTTAACAATACTAAATTTATTGCTTGCAAATATTATTATTCCCGAATTTTTATTGATGTCTAATTTGGTAGAAATATAGTTGTACTCAGGTAAGTGATAAGACGGTGACTCATCGTTTGTAAATGTTTCGGATAACACTATAAAGTCCGGTTTTTTAATTAAATTATTTATTTTTAGAATTAATTCATCTAAATTTTTTTGAGCGCTACGGATGTTTATGTGCATAATAATTATATCATTGATGTTTTTAGAAATAATTTTGTTACACGAATCGGTACATATACATTCATATTCTTGAATTTTAATATTTAACTCTAATTCGTTATTTGAGAAATCATCCATTTAATGCATTTTCGGTTGTATTTTACAAAATTATTTATAAGATTTTTATTCAATGTCGTAGTTAATTCTTTCTTTGGCTAATTTAAGCATGTAAGATCGGAACTTACATGTTTCGCTGTTTGTTCGGTGGTCTACTTCATTCATTTTACTGTTCAAGGAGTTTATTTCTTTCTTCTTGTTAGCTGAGTTGCAGTTAGCGCATTTGGGTGGCAGTTCCAGGGATTTACACTCGGAGATGGGATGATCTTCTGAACAGTGCTTGCATGTTGGTTTATTCATTCTATTGTAGCATTTTTGTGCTGTGTGTCCAAATCTTTGACAGTGGAAACATTGGGTAAGAGGACTGCAGTCTTCTACATAGATTCTCATGAATCCTAGATGAATTTTTTTTTTATTAATAAGATGTAATCTCATTTCGGGATTTGTTTGTAGTATTAAGTTTTTGCTGTTAGTTTTTTTGTTTGTAATGATGGCCTTAACTTGTAATATTTCTTTGTCTTGGTATTTTTCACATATCATTTTGATGTCGTTGTTTTGTTCAATGATGTCTTCTAAGAATTCTTTTTCGGTATAGTCTTTGTCAAGACCTTTGAATATTACGCATGGATCCGTTTTCAGAAGTACCTCCGCTATTATGGTTTTGTCGACTTCATTTATCTTATCTTTTAATTTTTTTGCGTCTTCTTTTTCTGGGCATGTTATTATAAGGTTTTTTTTTGTTTTTTTAATTTCGCATACTCGAATTCCCAACTGTGAAATTTTAATCTTTTGTATTTTCTCTTTTATTTTTTCAGTGTCTTCTTCTTTTAAGCTTTTAATTATTATAGGAAATCGTTTTTCTTGCGTTTGTGATATTAAGTTTTTTACTGCAGAAGAGTATGAAAATGGGTATTTTTGTGCTTGGTTTTTTTCTTGAATATCACACTTTTCTTGTAATTTAGCTAATTCTATTGCCATGTGCGATATCATTTCCATGATGTTATTTATTTCTTTCATCATTTTTGATTTGGTTTCTTTGGTAAGTTTATTTTCTTCTATGATTGTATGTAGGTCACTTATGTTTTGTTTCGCCTTTGTTATGAAGGCATGCGGATCAACCGCTTCCTCCATTTTTCCAGGTTAAAAATATATTTTCCGTAAATTTATGTATTTATATAATTTGTCTTGGATTGAAGGTGTTATTTTATTTATTTACCGCTTACGGCGCTCACTCGCGTCCAACACCGTTGGAGGTTTGGGCGACACATAAATTTTACCAAAACTTATAAAATATTATAACTGTTGGTTTTCAATAACTAACTGTTAGTAATTCAAGTCACTTGAGTAGAGAAAAACACACTCCGGTTTTAAATATTCATTAGAGTGTATTTATAATGGAACAATTAACATGATGACTGTCCAATTTTTTAATCTCTACCCAGTTAAAGGACGGCTCGTTCCCCCGCTAGTTCTAAAAAAACTGTTATGTTTCGATTACAAAAATAAATTAAGTGATTTTTGAGGAAGCTACCTATATTTATAATGTAAAATAATTATTACAGATAATTCGTACGGAGCTCGCGGTGTAACGACGGAGGCAGTAGTCAACCGCGTGATTAGGACGCTAGATACTGAATGAATTATGCTAGTCACGGTTTTCCGCTAATGGTCTAGCTGTGATACCAGTGGTATAAAATATTGTCAAATTAAAGCAGTCCTTTTATAATAAAAACATGGATAAAACCAAGTGTCCTAGCTTATCAATAGAGATGGGGTGGGGCAAAAGGGCCACAGGGTGGTGCAAAAGTAATCACCCTATTGGAAAACGCTATAACTCTTGCAAATGGCGTCAAATGTCAATTTGGTTTTGACATTTGTAAAATAAGAACAACTAACTTATTCCACATTAGCCGGTCGAGCACAAATGCTGGTGTCAGAGATCCAATCAGAAGAATGTGCGAAATTTTTAATCAAAATCAAAACCTGAAGGATTCCGACATATTTTTGATCCATGCAGTACTTTTAGTAGAAAATTGAAAATTTTCTTATAAAAACAACCTTGACATGCTTCCTTCAACATTATGTACTTTCTCATTTTTCTGTTTAAAAAAATTTTCGAATTCTATTGATTATTTTCCCATTATTATCTAAAAATCATTTGTAAACATGTATTAGTAGATTTCTCCCATTCGTTCACATTAGACAATGTTCTTATGTACATCTTATTTTTCTTAAATTTATTTAAAAAATATTTGGCTTAAAGGATTATTATTGTTATTTAACTGCTGTTATGTTAATCTGTAAGAAATAGTTGGGTTCAATCGAGTTCTCCAATATATATTTTTCCTGTCTTGTTTATTACTGTCTGTATTAAATTCAATAAATAAAAAATAAAATAAAAAAGATATATTCTCTTCATTCCCGTGATCCGTACATAGATTTTTTTTTTTTAAAGTCGGAGGCGGTTTACTTACGTTCCCCGCGAGCACTTAGGCCATAGGCCCATTGTACTATCTCCCATTTTACCTCATTCCCTTGCCAGTAACCCGGTCCCTTTTATGAAGTTCACCAGGGCTGTCATTGGATATGTGGCGATGTCTTCTGGTTCCACACTGTGTCTTCCCAGGTATCTGAGCCTTATTCCCAGCAGAGCGGGACATTGGCACCATAGGTGAATTGGAGTCTCTTCCTCCTCTTCACATTTCCTACAGATGTTGGTATTTTCCACTCCCAACAGTTGCATGTGTCTCTTGAGATGGCAGTGTCCCGATCATAGTCCTACCAGTTCCCTCAGTACATAGATAGTATACGCTCAAAAAACCCAACAAGGTAAAACCATTCATCCGATTGAATTTGGTTAGTTCCTTTCAAATAGAAAGAACCTGTTTTGTTGAGGAAAGAAGTTGTTGCGGATGCTCCTTTCTCGGGGCCTCAGATGGAAGTCATTGCTACCTTCAATTCGGAGGAACAAGCGTCAATAAATACCTCTCTTTCTCTCTCTGTGTTTCTTGATTCTAAATGTAATGATAAATAAGTTTTTGTTGTTTTTTTTTATTTTATTCTTCCAGAAAATTACGAAACATGCAACATACTCCACACCATCCTGTCTCTGGAAGAGATTTCCTGAACTGGAAAATAACCATTACAACATACCTCACCTGATGAACCCGGGCACCCATGCTAAGTCACCAAACGTAGCGTACCACTTGGGGTGACCTATGGCAGAGGTGTTGGTTATCCAATAAATGGTTCCCGGGGCAGCAGTACCCAAACCCGCCTACCAAATGTTTATTGTAAAATATACACAAATTTTTTTAAAATTTGAATCATAAAAAAGGGTTTTTTTTCATTCAATTAACAATTTTAATTATTTTTTACTTCAGTGTGGATAACTATATGTTGTTTTTTATTTATTTATAATTTCACGCCCAGCTGGGCTTTTACATGTTATTTTTTATTAATTACAAAGAAAATCTAAATAAGCACAACAAAATCTAAGCAAAATCAAAAAACAAGAAGTAAAAAAGAAAATAGAAGACAAAAAAAAACAACTTCTAAAACCAAAACAAAGTCAAAACCAAAATAAACTTGAAACTAGATCATGCAAGACCACGCAAGATGGAAAAATATGAATCCAGGAAAATTACAATACATCGTTAAGATAAGTTGGTAAGATAAACAGAGCTACGTAGTTTGTATTGTTAAATTATATTAAATTTACACAGATAGGTTAATAAAATATTTTTTGGTTCGATGATTCGCCGGTGGGCGATGACAATACGTTGTCTTTGCTTTTTTTGTGGTCTTTGTTGTCTTCGTTGACGTTGTTGATTTGGTTGTTGTTGTTGGTGGCGGTGGAGAAGTTGATGGTGTGATCGTTGTCGTTGTTGGCACCGGACCTGTTAAAATAACAAAATGTCAAAGTTAGTTAATTTATCAATGCTTCATAACTTTGCCTGGCTACTGCTAGATGTAAGCCGGTAATAAATCATTTTAAATTGGGAGGGGGTAAAATAGAACCATATAAATAAGTCGTCTAAGCGTGGCTAAAACCACAGTTTGAAAATGGGATTGAAAGTCGAACCAGCTGTAACAATAACAAAAACCAAAAATACTTACAGAACTTAATAATTGTATTATTAAATTTATTTTAATTGAATTTTTAAAAAAGGCGTAACGGTTAGTTAACTTACAATAACAATTTCCGTCCAATGGGAGATTGAAGTGACACGGACCCTTGGAGTAGTCACATAATTTTGCGCAGGCCCATTCACAAGACATGTCATTAACTGGAAAATAAAATAGTTGAACCAGTTAGTATCGAAATGAATAATTGAGTCAGGTTTCTACCCAGGCGTTGCAGATCAATCATTTACTAGATAGTCCCCCGTCATTGCACAAGAAACATTTCCCCACTATATCGATATAGGCCAAATCACATATTTTTTTTTTTTTTTTTTTTGTTTTTAATGAGTTTTTATTATTCACAATGTACATTTGTTACGTATAATTTTTTTATAAAATTAGCGACCGGTTTCGACACGTCCGTGTCATTAACTAGCTATTTTAAAAGTTTTAAAATAGCTAGTTAATGACACGGACGTGTCGAAACCGGTCGCTAATTTTATAAAAAATTTATACGTAACAAATGTACATTGTGAATAATAAAAACTCATTAAAAACAAAAAATGTCTAGAAATTGTTACATAGTGAATGCCAAAGAAATACAAAAAACATATTTTTTTGTTTGTTTTTCATTACATTTTAGGGGTTAGGTACCAATGATCAAAGTTTCGAAAATACGCACCTTTTAGTAGATTGTAACGCTTCAGACAAAATACGTCCCTGCATGCAACATAAATTTGAACAAAACCCAAACGTGTTAGTATCGCAACTAGAGTTTTTGAGTTTTCTCGTTCTTTTTGTACTTCGACTGACTTTTTAATCGTGCCATATAAATGGTGTCTACCATTGAAAAGTGTTATCAAAACATAGAAATTTAAAAAAAAACTTAACTTCTTTTCGATATTTTTTAAAAAGCCATATTCTAAAACTTTCTGTAATTGTTTGGTTTCCGTTGCCTCCTTATTGTACCTTTTAAAATGTCTGCTCCGTAGATTCTCATTTCTGAGCACAAACTGCCTCCTGTTTTGTATTATGTTTTTAGTTTTAATATTCTTATTTTGTCCTGTCCTGCTGTTATTTTTATTCTAAGTTGTCATCACTTTGTATAAACACTACATTTAGTGTTATAATATTAGATCTGTATTGGGTAAGGCACACTGTAGGAATAATTTTAAGAACCTGACCACTAATACTAAATTACGGCTTTTAAGTTTGTTATAGTTAAGCGCACTTGAAATGAAATGACATTAAACTGCGCTATATAAACACCATGTTATTATTATTATTATAGAAAATGACAGACATATATAACTTATTTGACACCTCCCACAAACTTTATCTTTGACTCAAAGAAGTCCACGTTGACATCATCTTGAACAATTGTGTTTATTTTGAAATGTTCCATGAAATTATTCAATTGATTTTAATTGTGAGTTCAGTTAGATTTTTCAAAAATTTTCTTTAAATAAATGTTCACTTTTAATACCAATTTCTTATAGTTTTTGGTTAAAGCGTAAATTTTCGCTTTTTATATGTTTTTAGACATATGAAAAAGTGCCCTTTGGAAAACTAAAAAAAAAACTTTGAAGCAGCCTAATGCACACGATACACACAAAAATAATGTAGTGCCTACTGTTCTGTTAAAAAAGTTCTCAAGTAAGAAAGAATATTCATTTGGATGATTGACTTACAAGGTGTCACCGTTGTTGTAGGAGTTGTTGAAGAAGTCAGTTGAGCAGTTGGTGATGTTTTCACCGGACCTGTTAAAAATTATACATTCTTTCAAATGGTTCTGTATTCAATACCTTTAAGTGTATTAGTATTAAATGTGACTAAGTAAATGTGACTTATTCTTCTTTCGTATGGTGTGGGAGTAAAAGGGAGATATTTAGGTCAGCAAGATGAGATGCTGTCTGACCTGATCAATCCCTGTGGTAAACGAATTTGTTTTGCACCTCCTATTATTGATGGAGGACCAGACTTTACGAAGCAGTGAAAAACCAGCCAGTGTTTGTGTGGGGTCGTGTACAAGATAATTAAAAAAGAAACCTTAAACCAACCAGAGAATAATTAAAAGGTTACGACTTAAATGAATCGAAAGGGACGATAGGTTGCTGAAGAACGCGCGTGGTTGCACTAAACTGGGTCCAGCGCCATATTTTTTGTTCGATTAGTATGAAAATAACTCGTTTTGTATTATGTCAATGGGTTTCGACCGCATTCTTTTAATAATACTTTTTGTACAAAAAAAGGTCAGATGACCATTATGTTTTTAAAATGTTTATTTTTTGTTTAATTATCATTCATTTTATTTGGTACGATGAGCCATTAAAACGTAAGATAAGCTATTTTTTAAACTTTTTTATGTTTGCTTTCAAAATATTTGTAGCGGTAGGCTACTAAAATGTTCTATAACGTTCTTAAGTGCAACCCGCATCGCCTTGGAACCTACTAGCGAAACATCGTATCGTTCTAGAATGCATATGAATAAGGCTGTATGAATTTGGATGAACCTCATTCAGAATGGCGTAAAACATAGTTAGTTAGTTAGTTATAACTTACAATAACAAGTTTCCATAGGGAGGTTTAAGGTGCACGGTCCAAAAGCGTAGTTACAATACGTCGCGCATGCCTCTTCACAAGGTATGTCACCATATGTTGCTGGAAAATAAAATGGTTTAACCGGTTAGTATCTGAATGAGCAATTGCGTCGGATTTCGATAATCTCTAAATAGTATACAACAAAGTTGCTATTCGCGTCTACCTGTGCGCTTAGTTCTTGTAAACCACGAAACGTTTTTCCATAGAGTTTTCACTATCATTTAGAAAATTTCTTCCAGAAGGTTTATAAATATATATATTGTCACATAAATATTTTGTGACAAGTGAAGTTCTTGCTTAATTGGGGTTATTTTGTCTATGGTGTTTTTTTTCGAACTTTGGCAATATTTTGAAGGAAGAAAGTACAGTTTTGTTTATGGCCACTTCCTCCCCGGCCTGCTTGGCCAGTGGGTCGTGGATCCAGTCACTCACCTTTTAAGGGGTTTTAATCTGAGTTAATCATGTGAATAGAAGTTATTATTTTCTTTCAAAAAGGGCGCGGGGTGTTTATCCTTTCACGAATAGTTCGTGTTGGTTATTATTTCTAGTGGGGATTATGGAATCCCGCTTTTCATCCAGTGTTGGCCGTTGGTCATATTTTGTATACTCGTGTTTCGGAACTGAAACCGTAAATGGATCGGTCCTAGCTATGGCTAGTAGTTGATGGCTGAGTATCCCCGCGTCGCGAAGGAACGGATTGCTGTTCCCGAAGTCTGTAAGACGAGCCTGGTCGGTTACCACGTGCTGCAGACCTGATGTTCCTGCAGGCACGCGTTGTAGGAGTTGCGTCCTCCCGTTTCACTAAGAGAAGGATGTCCTGGCTCCGTAAGAAGAGTCTGGTTGCTTGCCTCGTGCTGCAGGCCTGATGTTCCTGCAGGCGCCCGTTGTAGGAGTTGCGTCCTCCCGTGTCCACTTAGAGAAGGATGTCCTGGCCTTCGTCCCGGGTCCGTTCCCCGCTACCAAAAACAAGTTTTCGTTCGCCAACCGTTGTTATTCCTTCGTTTCTCGGCCACGTAAAGTTAGTTTAGTTTGGTTCAGGAGTCCATCTGGTATGTGCCTTACTTTTATTCCTATTGATACATGGTTATTATTTTGTACTCCTTTGTTGTAACTTTTGATGGTTTCAATATAATTTCTATTAAGAATTTACTCGTATTATTTCTGATCACCCAACTTACTTGACAGGAAATTAATCCCACAATCATGAGGTTGAGGTCTTCGCTCTACCGTTTTTTGTATACATTGGAATGTACCTACATTACATTGTACACCCCAACAAACTTTTACCATTACAATATAGAAAATAGAGAGTCGATGTTTTGTAATGAAGTCATAAAAAATAAAATAATTTCCTCCGGAATTCTTCATCTTAAAAAGGCCTTAGCACGGCCCTAACGCCGGGTACACGTCAGCTAGTTATTACTATAAATATTATTTTTAAGATTTGATTACACAAAATTGATTTTTATCTACTTTCTACGAATATAATATGCATGTTTTATATATACAAACCTTTTGAAAGAAATTCTCTACATAATAATGAAAATTTTATCAAAATCCGTTGCGTATTTTCGTAGAACTAAGAACTAACTTTCTTGTCGTAAATAAAACAACTTGTTTTCTTGACGAACTGTTTATAATATTATGGAAGGCTGCCATGATTCTTTGCACAAAGAAATCTGAATACTTAATCGTAATTAAAGGGGGTAGTAATCTGTTACGCTATAAGTTCAAAGCGATTTATATAACTCCATACAATCCCATACAGACCTGTCACACCTAAAAAGATAATATGCTACAAGTGTGGGCGTGGCGACGATCTGCTAGCCAGGCTATATTTGAAAATTATGCGACCCCCTCTACTACATAAAGGCAGGATAAAGGGTCAGAACAATTTATGAAGCGCCGTAATTACGAGGCTGTCATCTGTGAAAGTGACAGATCCCATACAAATAAATGATATTCGACGGCAGTTTTCCAATTGATCTGACCCCCTCTCCTGAGGAAGATTATAGCATGGTGTGTCATCCCAACATATAATATAGCGTAACGTGTCTAAGGCTTAAAGGACCTTACACAATCGAAAATGCTCAGAGGAACTAGCTTCATTGATACCTTCGGCACCGGTGCATCGTCGGGAAACGTGACAAACGTGCGCCCAGCATATGTACACAGTTGTATTTTTATTCACTTACGTTTGATTCCTATGTAGAAGCAACTAAAAGGGCAAATATGATTTAAGATTTTCACGGCCAAAAGTATTTTTGCTATTTGTTTTTGGGGTGTTATGCCGTGTTTCGCTAACTCCTTCTTTAGCCAACATTTCTGATTACGGAGGCATAAAAATCCCGTAAACATTAATAGAGACGATGGATCTAAGCTCAATAGTTCCTGGTATCCGGTAATTGACGGCTACACCAGACCTAAACGAAGAAAACCACTTTAAATAAATAAATAAAAATAAAAATTGACACGTTAATGTTAGCTCAGAGCTCAGAGTTAGCTGGCAACACGGTATCAAAACCTCATACATAAGCTCACATTTCACCACAACCTCAAATAACACATCTGCCCTGATGATGGACACTGCAATGCTGTTCGAAACGTTGGCTAAAGAAGGAGTTAGCGAAACACGGCATAACACCCCAAAAACAAATAGCAAAAAAAAACTAAAAGGGCGTTCAAAAATAATTAGTTGAGGAATGGAAGTCGATTCTACATAATCAGAAAAAACCTCACATATTTAATCTTACACGTCTAAAATTAATTACGACATACCTTGTTTATCTGAATGTATGAACACACTATTTATTGATCTTAATAATTAATTGAAAATATTTACAAGTTCAACAGTTGTTATTGTATTAACAGAATTTAAAAATTTGATCAATAAATTTTGACTGCATGCACAAAAATTGGTGAAAATGTCAACTTACGTCACCCGGTAACTTAATGTACCTAACACAAATATGATTAATAATAGGAAACATATTATTATTAGTATCAGTATGAAATATTTGAAATATGTAAATATGGTTTCACTACTGTAACCAATAATAAAACAAAAATGATATATATTCATCCGGATGTGAGACTTACGTGAAAAAGGTTCCATTGTTGTTGTAGTTATTAACGAAGTTGTCGTAGTTGTCGGAATTTTCACTGTTGACAAAGTTGTCGTCATCGGACCTGTTAATAATTACAATATTTTTTAAATCTGGATTTGATGACTCTAATATTCTAACTCTAGTATGTTTTTTGGGTAAAGAAAAGTCTCCAAAGGTCAAAATATAATACAATAGAACAAGTACCACGGCCTCTAAAAGGGCAAGCTGGATGTCGCTGGTTCAAATTCCGGCGTGCGCAAGTACATTTTAGAATCGTATTCTTCAGAATTTTGTAAACATTCAAAAGTTAGCGTCCAAAAATATGGGACAAAAGAGTTACAAGATTAAATTGTTAATTCTGGATTATAATTGTTTTTTTCAAATGGTTCTAGCTTTCACCCGTCAAGGGTTTTATGTTTGAAATTATTGAAAGGGGGAAGCTGAATATATACATTCATTTTGTTTAAATAGATTTTATAAGATTGGAGTTGAATTCAGACTTAAAAGTGATGAGATGTTGAAAACAAGGAAAGAAATTATAGATAAATCTTGATAGAAGAGAGGATATTAGTTTAGAAAATTTAAAAAATATGTTATCTGAAGTTCCCACTTCTAGACCACAGTAGGTACAACCTGAGGAGTCAAGCAAGTGATTTTTAAAAAGGAACTGAAGAACGTCAAATCCTCATTCGAATAAGTGAGGAAATTTTGAGTAGAATTGTTGAAACCATAGTTTTTAATAATTACCTTCCTCTGGTCGAGTGGTTAAAGAAGTTTTCACGGTAAGGCGAGAGCTTTTCCAAGTTACGTACTGTCAGGATTGCTATTGGAAATGTCTTATCGGACATTGCAAAGGTCTGATGGGACATGGAAAATATCCAAGCGAACATTGGAAATGTCCTGTCGGACAGAGGAAATGTCTAGTCGGACACTGCAAATGTCTAGTCAGACACTGCAAATGTCCTATCGGACAGAGGAAATGTCTAGTCCTAAACTGCAAATGTCTTGTCGAACAGAGGAAATGTCTAGTCAGAGACCGCAAATGTCCTATCCGACACTGCAAATGTCCTGTCGGACACTGGAAATGTGCTTTAGAGCATAGGAAATGTCGGATAAGATATGTGATGAAATATGTGATGGGACATAGGGAACTTCCGATCTGACACTAGAAATAGACCCAAATAATAGAATAATGTATATGAATTTGGATGAATCAAATTACTACCCTTACAGAACGACGTAATGCTGAGTTAGATGTAACTTACAATAACAGGGTTCCATTTCCACTGGGAGATGGAAGATGCACGGTCCTTTAGTGTAGTTACATAAATATTTGCATGCTCCTTCACAGTTCCAATCAACATCTGGAAAATAAAAGGGTTTGATCGGTTAGTATCTGGAGGAACAATTGCCAGGCGCCCCAAGTTCAAATATCTGCTAGCTAAGTCCTCCATCCAATGCACAAGCACTGTGATGATGATAGTAGAGGAACTCTTATATTGTCAGCATATTTATACCACAATGATGTATGTTTTTCTTAAAAAACGACCTATTAGTTCGCTTGTGGTAAGCTGTATTTTTTTAAATTCTAATGAAATTGATAACACATTTTTTTCTTAATTGAAAATTTTTTGCGGACTGATAATCAATTTCATTGACATATCCGGCGATAAGGAGTCAAAATAGCGGATAGTTTGAGCTGTTTTTTTGGTTAAACCGTAAAGTTTCACAATTGGCAGCGGCGACCCCTAAAACAGCTTTATTTTTTTTCAAGAGATGTGTATTTTTTAACACATATTACCTTTGGAAAACTAAAAAAAAATCATTTTGAAGCAGCCTAGTGTACACGATACACGCTGTAGATATCCTTGTTACCAATATGGGACCTCTGTAGTTGACCATCAGGTTGAATGTAAGGTCCCTGTGATTTACGTTGCTTTCCAATCCGTGTTCAGTAGATATGGGGAGATGTTATAGTAATTTGTTTTTGGGGTATCATACCGTATTGCACTACCTCCTTCTTAAATCAACGTTTCCTGTAAATATTAATAGAGACGATGAAACTAAGCTCAGTAGTTCTTGGTATCCGGTAATTGACGGCTACACCAGAAACAAACGCAGAAAACAACTTTCAAATTATACTTTAATGTTAGCTCTTAGAGGGTTGAAGCTGGCAATACGGTACCGCATCTTTATACATAAGCACACATTTCACCACAATCTTAGATTACACACCTGCCCTCTACATCTGCCATCTGCAAAAACATGAATAGATTTACTTCGTCATGATCGACAGTAATCATAGGTTCCATAGATTACTCCGCGAGTATTGCCATTGGTGGGAAATATCAAAGTAGTCCCACAACGCAAACATTATATAGCGCCTACTGTTCTGTTACAAAAGTTTACAAGTAAGAAAGAATATCTATTCATTTGGATGATTGACTTACAAATTTTCACCGTTGTTGGAGTAGTTATTGAAGAAGTCGGTTGAACAGTCGTTGTTGTTGTTGTCACCGGACCTGTTAAAAATGATAAATTCTTTCAAATGGTTTTGTATTCAATATATTGATTAATTGTTAGTTTATAAGTATTCTATTTATTTGCTTATGAGGCAGACTTTTACAGTTGATATTTAAGCTTTCCTCTGTGTAAATGTGACTTCCTCTTTTTTCGTATGGTGTGGGAGTGAGAGGGAGATATTTAGGTCGGCAAGCCAATCTAGGGTTTTAGGAGATGCCCTTTGACCTGATCAATCCCTGTGAATCACCAATTCCAATCCTCATTCGAATAAGTGAGGAAATTTGAGAAGAATTGTTGAAACCATAATATTTATAATTAGGTCGCACTGGTAGCATGGTTAAAAATGTTTTCCCGGTAAGATAGAAATCATAGGTTCGATTCGCAGTTGAGGCCGTTATCTTCTTATTTTATTAGAATTGTCTTCTTCTTCAATGACAAATAATAACATTTTATATTTTGTCTAGCCACCACAAACGAATTTATTGTTTTCTGTCCATCAACAAGAGATTTCGCTTGGTGATTGATCAATCTCTTTACACATTCGAGCAATCACCACAGTAATTAAAATGGTCTAAATCAGTTTTATGGGTAGTTCGGTTTACTAGTACAGTGCACATAATATACTGAAACATAATGTAGTACTGTTTGGTTATCAAGATCACAAGAACCTAAGAATATCTATTTATTTTAAAGATTGACTCACTCGATGTCACCGTTGTCGTGGAAGTTGGTGGAGTCGGTTGAGGAGATGCTGTTGTACCTATTAAAAACAATAAATCATTAAAAAAATATTTATTTATTTATAAAATACAAGGTATTTAATTGACATTTTTATTAAGTATTGATACATTCAATCACCATACTAGGTAACTGCCTGTTTTATGGTGACCAATAATTTATAGTTATTTTGTAATGTGTAAACAATATAATGTAAGATCTGGACCTTACTAATGAACGTGTTTTAAGCCCTACACAACCGATAACCAAAGCAGACTAAATTGTTGTTTTTCCGCTGTACAAAATCTAAAACACCTCACTAAAAATATAAACCACTTAGATATATTGGCCGCTACGGATCCTGAGCTAATAGTTGATCAATGTTGCTCTCGCCGTGTCAACAGTGGTACTTTTCACAGCACAGCAAACGCCAGAGAGCCCTGCACTACAAGTACCATTGCCAAAACAGTCCTACATCGTCCAAAAGCCTGGCATTATGATGAAGGATCATCGCACAACGTAGCAGAATCCATATACATTCTTTTCTTCAATGCCTCTTCACTTGGGGGGAGCTTGTGATAATCATTGACCCCACTATGCCCCGCAACAGCCCCAGACAGGCTGGCCGCTGCTGACCACTACGTAGACACGGTCGGTGAACGGTGCTCTAAATGTACAGTCTTAATTATTAATCCTGGTAAAATACTTTAAATAAATAATAATATAGAAATCGACGAATCCTGTGAATGGCGTGGATTTTTGGGGATTTGGTAAGGAGACAACAAAAGAAAGGTAGGTTGTGATGTCACAGAGTTTTATTTAGAGTCAGTTGCGCAGTTGTGAGATGACTCCGGAGCGATGACGATGACACCAGGTGTAAGCGGCGATGACGACAGTGGAGTGGTCGAGGCGATAAAGACGGTGGCTTGACACCGCGTTGGTGGAGACCAGACTTGTGGATGTGTTCAGCACTGGCGAAGACGTGAAGTCTTCCTGATACTCCATTGTGAATATCCGAGGCCAGGGTGCTGATGTAATCCCGTGAAGTCCATGATTGTCCGTAGCCTCTGCTTAAATGTCCGTGCAAGGCCGGGCGTAGTAAGTAGGTTCGTGGCCTGTAGCGGCGCGGTGGGGTGATGGCGGGGGGCCAGGTGGCCGACTGCTTAGTAGACAGCAAGTGAACAGTGGTTGCAGAGTTCGCCGGTTGGTCACTTGCAAAACTGCTGATTAATGACTGACTGTCGACTGGCTAAATACGTCTCGATGCGGCCCATTTTTAAAGGCGGTGCGTCGAGAATCTTCGGGCGTCTAGGTAGATGCGCCGAATGCTAGCATCATATCTAGAGAGTTCTAGCTACGATGCGTTTTGCATGGGCGAACGTTCCCGAATATTCTAGTAGCATAGCTACAGATTAATCAAGTTACTAGTTAGAATAGGGTCACGTCACCTTAATAATAGACAAGTATGGGTGAATTTGGATAAATCAGAATGGCGTAGTACATGTTTAGTTAACAAATTATTATAAGCAATAATGAGTCGCTTGAAATATCCATACCAATTGAAAATATCTCCCGAGTAAAAATAAATGCCGCCGACGGGAATTGAACCCATGCCTTCTGATGTCCGGTCAGGTGCTCTGAGACCACTTTAATAATTGACAAATCAAAATGTTTCACCAACAAATGTAGATATAATATTTTTCAACGCCATCTAGTGGGAAATCTAGTACTAACAAAGCCTTTCCTACAAAATAAAGTTGGTTGTTTACAGGTGAAAAAAATATAATAAGCAGTAATTTTTACTAGTACATATTGAATTATTCAGAGCACCTGACCGGACACCAGAAGGCGCGGGTTGAATTCCCGTCGGGGGCATTTATTTTTACTCGGGAGATATTTTTAATTGGTATGAATATATCAAGCGACTTATTATTGCTTATAATAATTAGTTACCCTTTGTGCTATGCATAAAAAACCTTGTCGTATAAACATTATTTTATTTTTTTTTATTTGGTACATTATTTTTTACAATTTATGTTTTCCAGTAATGTAGGCCTCACTGGGTGGCTTGCCCGTGCTGAGGCCTTCATTTTATAATATGAAAATATAATCTACTTAATACATTTAAAATATAATGTTGTGTGTTTGTGAGTGATGTGTGTTTATATTAGTTTTGTGTGTTACGTGTAGGTTTTATTTTTATTTTATGCTATGACATCTTGGTAATATTGTCTTTTTTGTTCATTAATCCATTTTTTAATTTTGTTTTTGAATTTATTTTTACTTACCTCAATTTTAATTTCAAGTTTTACACTGTTGAAAGCTTTTATAGCATGGTATTGGTAGTGTCTTTGTCCAAAGCTTGAATTTACTGTCGGAGTTTTTATGTTTTCTTTGTACGCTTGTCTAACTGGTCTGTTAGCGTTATTTTGTGTATGTTGAATTTTTTTTTTGTCAAAATGTAGTTTAGTAGTGTTTTAACGTATAATTGGCGTATATCTAGTACGTCACAGCTGTTGAATATTTGGTCTGTATCAGTCAGTCTATGTTTTTTTAGTATTATATTTAAGATCGTTTTCTGTGCGGTTTATATGTAATTGATAGCCGAGTTTGTTGCTCCTCCCTAAGCAATAATTCCATATTCTATTATTGATTGGCAATATTACATTAGTTTATCATTAAAAAAAATAACATGTTTAGTTAGTTACAAGTTTTAACTTACAATAACAAATTTTTAGTTAGTTAGTTATAACTTACAATAACAAGGTGCATCGGGGAGGTTGAAGGTGCACGATCCAAAATTATAGTCACAATACTTCGCGCATGCCTCTTCACAAGTTATGTCTCCAAATGTTACTGGAAAATAAAATTATTTAGTCGGTTAGTATCTGAATGAACAATTGCGTCGGGTTCCCACCCAGGCGCCGCAGGTTTGTCCTACCGATTTAGTAGTCTAATCTTTTTATCACTATTCAATCAGAAATCGACATAACTAGCAGTTTGGTATATTATGTTTTCTATATCGCTCGATCGGCGGAAATAGTATTGCCATTTCAACCGGAAACCCTTCCCTCGTCTTATAGATGAAATCAAAAAAGTGTTCTTTGAATTAAAATCAACAAATGATGAATTTAAAGAATGTCACACTAAAATTGATGACCTCACAGTTGAAAATACTAAATTTGAAAATAATTATAATATAGTTTTATCTCTATTTAGCCGTCAGGAAACCCCTGATGTAAATAATTGAATGTTTTATTTGGTTTTACGCCCAGCTGGGGTTTACATACTTTTTATAAACAGCATATCTAGTGAGCTATCGAAATATTAAAAAAAATTGAAACATGATATAACAGTAAACTGATGAATATAAAATAATATTAGTAACACATGTTTGGAGGATTGTGATTATCGCCAATTTAAATGGGTTGTTGACTGAATGATTCTGTGGTTTTCCAATCCGCAGAATCCAATGTTGCGTGATTACTCTCGGTGTGTAATAACGAGAATTCGGATATTTTCAATATAGTTTTTATTTTAACAAAATTCACGTTACAATAATTTTATGAACAAAACAGTTCGCAAATATGATTTGAGATTTTCACGGCCAAAAGTATTTTTGGGATGTTATGCCGTGTTGCGCTAACTCCTTCTTTAGCCAACGTTTCGGACAACGTTTAGCTCAGAAGGTTGGAGCTGGCAACACGGTATCACAACCTCATACTTAAGCTCACATTTTAACACAACCTCAAATAACACATCTGCCCTGATGATGGACACTGCAATGCTGTCCGAAACGTTGGCTAAAGAAGGAGTTAGCGCAACACGGCATAACATCCCAAAAATAAATAACAAAAAAACAGATCGCGTTCGTTAGAGGAGATTTAGGGCTAAACCGGCGGCTAGACCGCTGGAGAGAGAATGAATTATTTGCCGCGCAAGGGATCGCGCGCAGGCTTACAGTGATACCAGCCTCACAAGAATGTAGGTAAAAGTAATGTTTTTTTTTATATTCGGGAGATGTAAACTCCCTATAATTTACCCTACACATGTAACAGTAACATAAAATATTATAGATACTAGAACAATACTACATATAAGACAAATCACTAAAACTACATTACCAACACTACTCTAATTTGTAGGATTCAAGAAAGCGCTGGTATAGATTATGATTAGTTCTACAAATGGAGTTAATAAACGTATTAATAGTGCCCCCATACTTGTTGCCCAGATCATGCATCCTATTGGTCAGTGAGTGTTTCTTATAGTTGGTTGAGTATGTATTGCAGAATAATGTTATATTTTGTCTTGTATTCCTAGTTGGCACATGGAATTTAATAGTGGCAACTGTTTCTGCTATCGTGGTACAAGAACACGCCGTCAGATGGAATGCAGGAAAACACTTCGTCTTCTTGACATATAAATTTATTAATTCACAATATAATTGCAGAGGATCTTATTTTCCTCTGCTTAAACTTAAACTGAAAGAAATAAAGGTCTAGTTTCCTTTATTCTTCAGTTTTCTCTAGGTTTACATAAACCTATTAATTATCTCACGACTGACTACGTAGGTACGCATGTACCTACTAGTTATTTCAATACTGCCCTTTTGCCTAGGTACGCCTGTACCTACCAGTTATATCAATACTGCCTTTTTTCTGGGAGGTATCTGTATTTAAACTGAATTCTGAAGGACATATTACAAAAATAAAGTTGTTCCACCCACATAAAAGATAATGCACTTAACTATCCTAAATAATACAGACGTGACTTAAACAATACAATTATTTTAAAGGGATTATTTTAAGGGAGATGAAACTTTATTTGGGGTTTTTATTACTATGGGACAGGGGTGGGAAAGGTATTGGCAAATATTTTTAGGCATAATGGTTTAACTAGGGTGATCATAAAATGGAGAGCGAACAGCTCATTTGAAAGCCGCCGCCGCTTGAAGTAAAATTTCACGAATTCTTAAATCATAAATGATAAACAAAAAAGATAATATTTTTATAAAAATGCTAGGGCAATGAATTGTTTTATTGTAGGGTCGAATGTGCAAATGTGGGAAACTACGCTAACTTTGAAAATACAAACTGTGGGAACGGGCCTGAAGGCTAAATTTTATCGAGCAATATGTAAAAGTCGCATTCTGGAAGATCCAGGCAACGATAGCAGGACTGTCAATTAAGTTATTGATGACGATTATGTGTAACACAACCAGGTCTGACAAAATAAATACAAATTCGACAGCCATTACTGTATTTAACTAAATTAAATAAATAAATGTTGACAAAAATGCAATTTATTGATGAAAATGTCCACTCGCGTCCATTGACATAAATACAATTCATCTAAGTTCGCGTTACACAGTAATTACTCAATGAACCCATCACAAATACGACATTTCTAAGAAAACATATTATTATTAATACCCACTGTTGGAGCGTATAAACTTAGAATTAGAAATTATAACAAATGATAAAGATTATGTCAAGAATTGCCAAAACGTATTATCCAAAAAGGTGCACAAACCTGATGGAGATCCCTTCCTGCAATAGTAAGGCTTCGTCTGGCCCATGAAATATGCGCAGCAGTTTATTCTCATCAGGTGGCACATCAAACAATTTGTTATATGGTGGTGAGGAGAAGAAATTATTCGATCTTACAGATGCCAAATTTTTCGAACAACAGTATTAAGAAATAATTATAAGCAATAATTAGTCGCCTGAAATATCAATATAAATTGAAAATATCTCCCTAGTAAAAATAAATCCCGCCAACGGGAATGATATTTCAGGTGACTAATTATTGCTTAAAATTATTTTTTATCCTTTGCGCTATGCATTAAACCTTGTCTTATAAACATTACTTTAAAAATAACATTATTAAGAAACAACAGAACATCTAAAAGCACGATGACTAATAGTTTTATTTTTGAAGTATTGTATCAAAGTAGAATAAGCCGTTTGTTATGCATTCGGGTAAGCAACTCCTAGTTTAGTGCACATTATAAAAACATAGAGGCATGATACACAATCTTTGAGGTACCACCCATAATGAAATAATTAAAATGTGTACCATGGTTTCATTGCCAAAATCAATGTACTGTTTTTTTTGTGTAATATCTATAAATAAAAATAAAACAAAAATGATATATACACTTACATGACCATGGTTCTGTTGTTGTTGGCGGAATTGTTGCTGCTCGCACCGGACCTGTTGAAAATGACAAAATCTTTCAAATCGGTGTTTAATGGCTCCAACAGAATTCCAACTGGTTTATTAATTGTCCGTTGTTTATTTTTCTTTTTTAGCACCCTTTAACAGTTGATTGTTCAGTTTTACTCTGTGTAGATTCAACTTATTAATACACAACTTTTCCTAACCTTTCTCTCCTCTATCTCTTTTCATCGCCCACTCCGGATGCCACACTGGACGTTGCATTTCTTACGGCTCCGGGAAATTCGAACTCTTATGTAGTAATTTTCAATGTAATTGATTCTAGTCACTAAACAGAAGAACACCACAAATGCCTCTCACATAGATTTGATTTTTAACCAATTTCACCCGTTGGTTAGCCCGTTTCGCACATGTTCTATCACTCTTATACTTGGCTGACAATGTATATCTCCATCTATTTGAATCTCATAATGATGGTGTACTACAACTCTCGATTATTCCTTTTTATCTCGGAACATCCCCACAACACATTTTTGGATCTTATATCGAGCAGGTCGATGAGTTTTTGTATTTAGGAAGTATGTTTACGAGAGATGGGAAGGCTGACAGAGATATTGAAAGAAGGGCAAATGAAGGTGACTCCATTAATGGAGAACTAAACGCAGTTGGAGCTACCGAAAAATTTCCCAAAGAATCGAAGTTAGTAGTCCACAATACCCTACCCTGGTGTATGTATGGAAGTGAGGCAAAGAACTGGCAATGAAAGGATGAAAGTAGATTGAATGATGTTGAAATGAGATCCCTGAGGCGTATGTGTGGTAAAACCATGTATAATCGTGTGAAGAATGTGGAGATCCGCAAAGAGTGCAAGGCTGATGTAAGCGTAATGAGTAAGATCAAGAAAGGAACGCTTAGATGGTTTGGGCATGTAGAGCGAATGAACGAATAAAGGAGTGTAAGGAGAATATACGATGCAAATGTGAATGGTAGCAGAAGTCGGGGACGCCCGAGGAATACATGGCACGACCAAGTGAATCAGATACTTGAGTCGGGCCATGTCAAGAGTCAGAATAATAGAAGAATATGTATGAGACGATGTGTGGTGTGACCGAGTTGTTTGGCGGTCAGTCCTCTCTGCCTACCCCTGCGGGGAAACGGCGTGATGATTAGTTAGTTATATCTATCATGCTAAGAATGAAGAGCACATGTCAATAACTACAACTTTTCAAGAGAGTGATTTCAAATATAGGTATAAACTGTGTATTTAATATTAAAACACTTTTATGGTTATTCCAACAATCCAATTGCGCTCTCCTTTGTTCCATTTCTTTAAGGTTACCTTAGAAAAAAGCAAGCAAGAAGATTTTAAAAATAGAAGGCCAAAAGCAAGCGTCATTTGATTTTAAATGTTATTTTTATCGGTGTTGCACATTTGTCGCCCTCTCGTAATAATTATCGGAAAACTGTATAAATTATCAGCCCCAAAAATAATTCTGCATATTATCGAGAGTGACGTAAAAACCGTTCATGTTGTAAAACAATAAATATTTGTGATACAAAAACCGTTCGTGTCAGCATAAAACAACATTCAAGATCAACATAAAAAATTCCAATTGAAGCAACAACATTCATAAGGTAAAGACCTCCTTTCCCACTCCTATTTTTCTTTGTCCATTCGTCGAGTACCAATCGATTCGGTACGCAACACTGGGATATAATATCGTCTGATTAAATAAAAAAATGCCTATTTTTAATAAAATATATTTTTGAGATTTTTATTACTGTGCAATTTGAAAATTCAAATGATAATGGAGTTTAAAACTTACCAGCACAAACTGCAATGGTTAGGAACACCAAGTTAATATGAAAAAGATGCCTCATGTTGATGGAGTGAATTCAATTTTGACTGAAACCAAAAGCATTAGCTGTACGTACTTTAAATAAATTTTGCTGGCGTATCTTAATATGCTCTAAAGGGGTGCTTCGAATAAGGAACTGCAGTGAAAAATATTGTAACAAATGCTGATTCCAAATTTACACAAGTCTTATTGTATATATTATTATTGTCCGTAGAATTTTTAATGGTCATTTAAAAACGAATAAAACACACCGTTTGATTGGTAATACTAATCTTTTTATGTATGTTTTTATTTAGTTCAAATAATGATTTTTATGTCTAATCTAACCTAACCTAACCAACAAAACGCGGCAAGGCTTTTAGCTTCTTTAACATCCATCGGCATTTCATTGTGAACATACTGAATACTTTAAAATATAAATTATTTTGGTTTCCCAACAAATTTGTTTTCGGAAGTCTAAAATTTCCACAGCTTATTAATAATAACCAATCTACGTGTCAAATACATCTACGGTATAAAGTTTCCACATTTGGGTTGCCAATTCGTGGAAAATTCCACAAATTGCGGGAAATTTCTAAGATTTTTCAAGAATGGAGTTTTTTGCGGGAAGAATTTTTTTGTCCAACCATATTTAAAAATAATATTTTTAAATAATTGTTTTATATAATTAATGAAGGTTTTTAAACACCGGTAAATCGGTTATCAGGTGCAGTCATGGATGCATTTTTGCACATTGGTTCAATACAATAACATTAGTGACGAGATGCTAATATAATACAAGGTTTTCTTAATCTTAAGACTAAAAAACATCTCGACTCACATACAAAATACAGAGGTAGGCAGAGAGGACGGACCGCAAAACAACTTGGTCACAACACACACTCCTTGCCTCATTCACATTAATACCCCGTCTCATATATACTCTTCTATTATTCTGACTCTTGACATGGCACGACTCAAGTATCTGATTCACTTGGTCGTGCCATGTCTTCCTCGGGCGTCCCCAACTTCTGCTACCATTCACATTTGCATCGTATATTCTCCTTACACTCCTTTCTTCGCTCATTTGCTCTACATGCCCAAACCCTTTTCTTGATCTGACTCATTACGCTTACATCAGCCTTGCTTTCTTTGCGGATCTCACACGATCGTACATGGTTTTAGCACACATACGCCTCAAGGATCTCATTTCTAGAGCATTCAGTCTACTTTCATCCTTTCTCTGCCAGTTCCATGCCTCACTTCCATACATCAGGGTAGGTACCAGCACTTCGTTGTGGACTGCTAGTTTCACTTCTTTGGACAATTTTTTGTGCCAACTGCGTTCAGTCCACCATCAATGGTAACTCATTGTGGTTTAGTAAGAAAATTGAAGTTGCTTATTTGTCTGCTGACAAATGAGTTCAGAATCGAAGCGTGACTAGATATGAATGACATGTACTTCCATTTGAAAACCTTCATACCTTCCTGTTATCGATCTCCTACCCTTCCTCATTACAATATACCCTAATGATTGAGTATAATTTGGGCGGTATTCACGTTAAAAAGACTGTCCTCTTAAACCGAGCAGTATAATTCGTGAATATCACGAGCTCTGCATCACGACATAGTTGTTTTTAATTACAACACAACATGACGAGCATATCATTCATTGTGTTTAGATTTTATGTTCTTATTTTATTAATCACTCGAGTTTTTAACTCTTCAAGCCACGGAAGGACATTTTATTTTATTTTTTATCATATTACGTTAATGACTATTTTAAAAATACAAAGTACAATAGTTTGTTCACAGTCCTCTTCACTAGCGATTCCTGTTCCGAGGCGTAGTTTAGGTATTTGTAGTTGAATTGGTGTTACGTCATAATTTCCTTATCTTCACTTGTCGACTACGTTTTTTAATTTCCTTATCTTTATGTTTCTTGTCGATATTTGTTAATTTCACCATCTTCATGTTTGTTAATTAACTCATCTTCATATTTTTCTAGTATGTTTGTTAATTTCCTAATATTTATTTTTGTTGACGATGTTCGTTAATTTCATCATCTTCATGTTTGTTGACTATGTCTTTTTCTTACCTGATCTTCATGTTTGTTAATTTCACTATCTTTATATTTGTTGACGATGTTTAATAATTTCATCAGCTTCATGTTTGTTGAAGATGTTTATTAATAAACTCATCTTCATGTTTATTGAACGATTTTTAGTAATTTCATCAGCTTCATGTTTGTTGAAGATGTTTATTAATTAACTCATCTTCATGTTTATTGAACGATTTTTAGTAATTTCATCAGCTTCATGTTTGTTGAAGATGTTTATTAATTAACTCATCTCCATGTTTATTGAATATGATTGTTAATTTTCATATCTTCATGTTTGTCAATTTCCTCGCCTTCATGTTGGTTGATATCCACAAATTCGTGTTTGTAGAGAGAAGGTTTTGTTTGCATTACTTCATAATTTGAATGATTTCGTCATCATCGTGTTTACTTAGCCATATTTTTATGTGATATATTTGTGCTTAATAAAAATACAGAGGCTCAGCGAAAATGCGGCGCAGCCCGTGGCTAGTATAATTTGTTTTAGTAATTTACTTTTACTACGTCAATTATAATCCTTATTAGATATTAGCGTATTAGATATGTCGAAGAATTTATACATAAAAATGCAAAAATCAGTCATTTTAAATACAGGGAGGATTACGAAAGATTTTTTAAATAATTATACTGAGGGATCAGTAGGATTTATAGGTCCAATTAAAAGTTTTACCGAGCCGAACTCTCTGATATGAAAATATCTGGAGTCGGTGAATTATATTCCCAATTGATCTCTGGTGAGTCGACGTGCTGTTCTTGTATTTATTATGCTTATATAATGCACTTGCATAATGTGGATTGTCAACATGATCACTGGTGGAAAAGTGTCTGGAAGGGTTTAGTTTTTTTCCTGTGGGGAAGATTTAACCAGGGCATAAAGTCGGAAAAAATACATCTTGATAATTTATTTTCATAGAAATATTAATCAAAAACCATGTTCACGCAATGTGTATGGGATTGGTGGATATGCATTATAAAAGACATTTGGATAGGAAATCTTAAATTCTGCAAATGACTAATGTACTAATCCCAAAATGTCACCATGAACGGTTATTGTTAAAGGATGACAATACGAGGACATTCTGCTCAATTGTAGCTCTGCAAAACTCAATATAAAATGGTACTTCAGACAAGACGATTGAAGGATAACCTTACCACTAATAAAACGGCAAGGTTTGTGGAGATCGACTAACGTTTATTTAGTTTATAGATACATCATAGATGGAGCTAGTCACACATATTTATTTTGTTATATAATTCTAACACCCTCTCGTAACAAAATAAACTAAATACCATTCTAACAAAACAATATTATGAAAATGGATTTAAATTTCCGATATGCCCATTGAACTTAAAAAATTTTGATGTTTATTCGAACAAAGACTTTTTGTTAACAAATCAGCTGGCATATTGGAAGTTGACACATATTCAAGCTTAACTTTATTATCAAATACACATTCTCTGACAAAGTGATGTCGTGCATCAATGTGCTTGGTGCGTTTATGAAACAGTGGATTAACAGACAAATTAATAGAACTTTGACTGTCACTATATAAACATACCGGTGTATTTTTATGTATTTCTATCATATCAGATAATAAGTTATTTAAGTAAATAGCCTCTTTGCAAGCTTCGGATAGAGCCATATAATATTCTGCTTCAGTACTAGACAAGGCAACTGTTCTTTGCTTTCTAGATTCATAAGATATAACACATCCTGACATTATGAAGCAGAACCCAGTATATGACCTTCTATCTAAGGTACATGATGCCCAATCAGCATCTACAAAACCATGTAAAGAATAATCACTTTTCTTATAAACTAAAGCATAGCTTTTGGTTTTTTGTAGATATTTTAACAATCTTTTTAAATGTTTCCAATGAGTTTCATTATAACAGCTATTATACTGACTTAGGTAACTTACGCTGTAAGCAATGTCTGGTCTTGTCAACACAGATAAGTACATAAGACTCCCTATTAACTGTTGGTATGGATATTTTATAATATCATCACTTTTATTTACATCTTTCTCTAACTTTAAATTAACTTCCATAGGGGTATCTGAAGTATTACAATCTGACATATTGAACTTATTTAAAATATTGTTTACAAAAAGCTCTTGATCAACAGTAATACAATCTTTTTGAGCATTCACTCTCATTCCTAGACACTGTTTAATCTCACCTAAATCTTTTATCTTAAATTTATCGATAAGTTCATTCTTCAACTGTTCATAATAACTTTCTGAATTATAGAATACAAAGAAATCATCCACAAATAATGCAACAAATATTTTAACATTATTATTACTTTTTATGAAAAGACAAGGTTTATATTTGGATTTTTTATATCCTAAGTTCAATAAACATTCTTCTACTCTAATATAACTCCTAGCAGACTGTTTGAGACCATAAATGGCTCTTTTTAATTTCAATACTTTATTTTTACAATCAAGAAAATGAGAGTATTCTGGTATTTCTGTAAAAACATTTTCCTTAAGAAAACCATTTAAGAATGCTGTTGGTACATCAAGGTGGTTCATATTGAGATCAAGTTGTACACTCAAGGCAAACAATAATCTAAGAGTGGAATATCTTAACACTGGTGAGAAGGTTTCGGTAAAATCTATACCCTTCTTCTGAGAAAAACCTTTTGCAACAAGTCTTGCTCTGAAACGCACTTCACCATCACTGTTATATTTATTTTTAAGAACCCACTTATTTTTTACCACTGTGCCGTTCTTTGGCCTGTCCACTAGCTCCCAAGTGTCATTATCACTAAAGGATTTTAACTCCTCCTTTATTGCGATGTGCCATTGCACTTTCTCGGGTCCAGTTATAGCCTCAGCGACAGAAATCTGTTCACTTGACACGTCTTCTATACACAAGTTCGTGTAACCGTAATAGTCTGGTTTACGTTTAGCTCGTTTTTCTGGAACAATATTTGCATCAGCGGGAACAACATTTGTGTCAGCTGGGGTCAAAGTCTCTGGTAGACTGTCATCTGACTCACTTGTCGATTCAGCAGGAACATATGTAACATCATTCACATCATCTTCTTCGATATATGTGCTATTCAACTGACTGTCTCTTGTGTAATTTGGTTGCTGTTTTTCTTCTACGAAAATAGTTGTTGATGAACTGTCATTAATATTTTCCATCACTACAACATCTCTGCTGGTCATAATACGATTGGTCTTCGGGTTGTAAAGCCTGTAACCCTTAATGTTCTCTGGGTAACCAATCAGGATATGTTCTTTAGCCTTTCTGTCCCATTTAGTCGTCTTTGCTTTCGGAACGTGGACCATCACAGGACTGCCAAATATCCGAATATGGCCGAGATCTGGTTTTTTACCACTCCATAGCTCATAAGGTGTTTTTTGTAATCCTAATGCCAAAGTTCTGTTTCGTAAGTAGACTGCAGTATTCACTGCTTCAGCCCAAAACTTCTTATGCAAATTAGCCTCAAACAAAAGACACCGAGCTCTCTCCACCGCTGTTCTGTTTAGTCTTTCGCACAGGCCATTCTGTTCCGATGTATGAGGGTTCGTCATTTGATGCACAATACCATTTTTACTCAAAAAATTATCAAATTCTAACGAACAAAACTCCCCACCATTGTCTGTTCTCAATATTTTGAGTTTTCTGCCTGTCTGTGTTTCAACAAGAGCTATAAACTCTTTGAAATACTTAAACACCTGATTTTTGGTCTTAAGGAAATACACAAATGCCATTCTAGTATAGTCATCTACAAAAAGCAGAAAGTACTTGGATTTTCCAATTGAAATTTGTTCCATGGGTCCACAGACATCGGCATGAACAAGTTCCAGCACGTTTTCACACCTTGACCCTTTGTGTGAAAATGGCAATCTCGACTGCTTCCCTTCACAACATGTGATGCAGTTGGACTTATCAAAGTCAGCCTTATCCGGGTATAAAATTTCTTCCACAGCGCCATCCTTCATAGCATTTAAGGTTTTACTGTTAATGTGTCCCAACCGTCGATGCCATATTTCACTTGTCACATTTGTCGCTGAGCACGCAAACAAATTTTCTGACTTAATATTCAATCTGTACACTCCATTTACTAGATTTGCTATTCCTACCAGCACATTCTGTCGATTGCGTATATAGCAAACTTCCGATTCGAAGTTAACTTTGTTTCCACTTTGAATCAGCTGACTTACTGATAACAAATTAGTTGACAGGTTAGGCACACATAAAACATGTTTAACAGGGATATCAAACTCCAAATTGTCCACTACGGTCGTAATCATCGTGTTTCCTGAGCATATAACTGGTATTTTGTTTTGATTTGCAACTACTATTTCTTTCACTTTGTGTCTGTACCACACATTTTGTAAACAATTCTTATCAGTAATCATGTGTGAACTTGCACCCGAATCTACGTACCAATTGGAATCTTTGAATGTTCCATTCAAAAATATCGCACTAAATGCATTACTTTCACTTTTATGCTGTGAATTATTATGGCACTTATTCATATAATGTCCGAGTTTCTTACATTTATAACAGCGGATTGTTTTGACAGAATTCAAAGATGGCGGCGGTGATTCTTTCGATTTTAACGTGTAAGCAGGGTTGCCATTTTTCTCGCTATTTCGGAACTGCCAACCTTTTGACAAAAAAGCACTATTTGTTCCAGAGCTGCCAACTTCCGAACTCATGTCCAACAATTTCGACTTTATAACATCCGTGCTGATGTGCAATCCACTATGCTCTATGGCCATTACTAACAGAGAAAACCTGCCTGTTAGCCCCGCCAGTGATAATGAGCCGATCCACTCATCAGTGATCTGGAAGCCGGTACCTTTAAGTTTCCGTGCGGTATCAACCATTTGCGTTACATAGGCACCCATTGACTCGGAGTCTTCTAGTCGAATAGATATTAGCTGACGAAGTAGACTGATGCGACGAGTGAAGCCACAATCATCATATAGGGCCTTCAAACGCTTCCATACATCTTGTACTGTTTGCTCATTTTTGATGTGAACATAAATTGAAGAATCAATCGTCATAATAAGTTTAGATTTTGCCTTTTTATCATCCAAACTTGTACAATCAGATGATTCTGGCTTGTGAATATTGTCACGTAACGAATCGACACGTTCAAAACTCCCGCGAATTCAAATTACCTAGCTATCAGTTGTCACCTTTGTTCGCTGTACGCATGCGTCGCATTGCGCAGGGTTAAGTTGGCAACTGCACAATGCGCGCGCACGCTGGCTGACGAAATCAACGGCCACTCACCATTTAACCTCGGCCTTGACAACATGTGTGCCTTGCAATTAACAAAGACGTTCCCTGGAGCGCGCTTAAATTAACGGCTATTTTTGTACAAATACTTTAAATAACTGTAGTGTTTGGTGTTTGCGCTCGTTTAGCTTCGGGTTCTACCGAAGATAACCGAACGCTACTACAGGCCTTGTATGACATCGTCGGCTGGCGCGAAGTCATTCTCTCGCTAGACGGCCGTTAGGCTACTTGTTACTTGTATTGTCAGTATATTATATTACGATTAAAACAACCTCCGTATATCAGAATCTACGACTTTTAATAGAGATAATACCAGATCCCTATCCTCGATAGAATACTGGAGATTGAGGGCCCAGTATTCTATAACCTGTAAACATCAATACGTTACAGTGGCGCAGCTTAAAAAGGAGTATACGGAAACAGTTTTTCGGATTGCCGGCAAGTCGGATTATTTCACACCAGTGACTTGCAAAAAAAAAATCTCCGGGATTTTATTGTCAAGGTGACAATAAATGGAGATAAACTGGGCATAATAAGGACAATTGGAAGTAAATAACGTGCCTCTGGGTAACAAAGACCAGACGAAGAATCCAGCGAAGAATCAATAATTTCGTGGTTCTGGGTAACAAAGACCAGACGAAGAATCCAGCGAAGAATAAATAACCACGTGGTCCTGGGTAACAAAGACCAGATCGGTGGTCCTGGGTAACAAAGACCAGATCGGTGGCCCTGGGTAACAAAGACCAGACAAGTTTTACAGAAGAAGAAGATTTCGAATTCCGGGAAGCGGCTGGGCGCTGGACTGCATCGGCGCCGGTTCCTGGAGTCAGGTTGTCTTGTTTCTTGTTTGTTTCTGGAAGGTGTTATTGTTGCCGGGTGGGTTTTTTTTTTGTTGTGTTGTTGTCGTTGCAATCATGGAATCGGGCGGAATTTCCAGGTTCTCCCACGTTAATGGAGATTGGAGTCTATTCCGCTTGAGGTTAGAACAGTTCCTTCTAATTCGTGATGACATTAAAACGACCAAGTTAGATGCTTCACAGAAACGCGCTTATTTGCTGAATCTTCTGGAAGCGGAGACATTAACTCTTTTGATCAACTTATGTTTCCCTGCTAAAGTTACAGACGTGGCATTCGATCAGTTAATAGAATTAATTGAGAAACATTGTTCCAGACCGCGATCGGTATTCAAGGAACGAGAAAAATTTTATCAAGCCAAGCAATCGCATGGGGAATCGGTTAGAGATTTCGCGGTCCGTCTAAGGGGTTTATCTTCTTTTTGCGAATTTGGAACGCGCTTGCCAGAAAGCTTAGCGGATGCCTTTGCAATCGGTATTTTACCAGGCCGGGCTAAGGAGAAAATTTTTCTAGAGGGAACTAAATTAACATTTAACAAGATGGAAGAGTTAGCAATAACGGTTTCAGTTTTAGACAATCTGGTTCCAGAAATTAAATCTGAATTTTCCGCAGGGAATTCGGATGTGAATGCCATTTCGAATCGTTCAAATTCGCCCGGGAGACATTCGTCGCGTTTGGGAGAAACTCAAGGTTTTTCAAGGTTATCTCGTTCAAAGAGCCCCGAACCGAGGAATAAAAAATGTACGATTTGCGGTGAATATCATGTAGAAAAATATTGTAAATTCAAGAACGCAAAATGTTTTAATTGTCACAAGGTAGGGCATTTGAAGAAATTTTGTAGGAATAACAAGGTTAATCCGATTTTTGAA
The DNA here is from genome assembly GCF_061612785.1 of Hesperophylax consimilis. Classification (NCBI taxonomy): domain Eukaryota; kingdom Metazoa; phylum Arthropoda; class Insecta; order Trichoptera; family Limnephilidae; genus Hesperophylax; species Hesperophylax consimilis. Next base: position 7,832,402 of record NC_142852.1, read on the forward strand.
CAATCCCAGAATAATAGTATTTCATACATTAATCCGTTTAGGGCTAATGTGGTAATTAACGAAGTGAAATGTGCTGCTATGATTGATTCAGGGGCAAGCATGTCGGTCATGCCGGATTTTATTTTCAATCGTTATTTTAGAAATGTAACATTGTCACCAGATAAGCGTACTTTATCAGGATACGATGGCAAACCACTTAATCTTGTAGGCAGTGCCTGTTTTACCGTAGAATACAATAATCTTAAAAATAATTTATTATTTACTGTTGTGGTTAATGGCACGGAATTGATAGTGGGTAGGGATTTTATGGAGATTTTTAATCTGAAGATAGTTCCTGTGATGAATAATTCGGTTTCATCAATCAAGGACAAAATCTGTTTTATTGAAAATTGTGAGCATGTAAATTTTCAAGCAGTTGTGGTAGCCACCGCAGCGGACAGCGAATTACAGCTGGTATTTAGGTATTTGCGGCAGGGCTGGCCCAAACGAGTAAATCGTGATAGCAGTATATGGAAATATTGGCTAAAAAGGAACGAACTTTCTATCGTAGGAGATTGTTTGTTTTTGCAACACAGAATAGTTATACCTTTTTCTCTCCAAAAGCAAGTGTTAGATTCATTACACAGGTCACATCTTGGTATTGTTAAAATGAAGGGAATAGCTAGAGCATATTTTTGGTGGACAACTCTGAACAATGACTTGGAGAAAGTCGTTCAATCATGTTCAGATTGTGCGTTGTCAAAACAGTCAGCACCAAAAAGTCAATTGGCGGTTTGGCCAAATCCAGGTAAAGCTTGGAGTAGGGTACACGTAGATTACTGTGGGCCTTTAGCGGGGAAGATGTTCCTCGTGGTGTGTGACTCACTCTCGAAATGGTTGGACTGTATTGAAGTACAGAAGGCAGATTCAACTCATACGATTTTGGAATTGAGGAAAATTTTTTCAAATTTTGGCAACCCTGAGTTTATTGTGTCTAACAATGGCTCAGTTTTTACAAGTGAGGAATTTAGAGGGTTCTTAAAGGAGAACAATATTAAGCTTATGACTTCTCCTGCGAAACACCCCCAATCAAACGGATTGGCGGAAAACGCTGTTAAAACTTCGGAAACGTTCCTCAAGAAACTGTTAGTAAACGGTAAATTCCCACTAAATTTTAATGTCAAGTTATTAAATTTTTTAATGGACTATAGAAATTCTTTGCATTGCTCGACAGGTATTGAACCAGCGGTACTGTTATTAGGAAGGAGGCTGCGTTCTACTTTCGACAATTTAATTCCAGTGAAAAATGGTGATGAGTTTTCGGAAAAAGTCAAGCAAGCAAACGTTAACATTTCTAAAGCTCAATCTGATCAGGTTAAGTTTTACAAAGGGGTTAAAACCAGGGTTTTTAAAGTTGGACAAAAGTGTTTAACAAAAGATTATCGTCAGGATAATAAAGTAGTTTGGGCTAAGGGAGTAGTCTCTAGGAAGCTAGGTAAAAAAGTTTATATTATTAAGATAGGGAACACAGATGTGACATGGAAGAGACATGTTGATCAAATGAGGGAAGTGTCAGAGAGCCGGAAGGAAGATGGCAATAGTGCACAGCATCCCGCGTCTGAAATTTCGAGGAATGAGCCTCATGAGTTAGAGACTTCAACCTTATTGCGTGGATTCACTGGTTTTCCTCCTGATTTCAGGTTGGCGGCAGAGGAGGTGGTGTCGGAGCAGACACAGGCCCGGCAACAGAGACCATGGTCGGGGAGATTGCGGCCAAGACGCGAGACACCTACATCTTCCAGAGGAAACGGGGCAACTTGACCCAGGCACCGCGGTTATTAGTCTTAGGATTATTTGTTAGCAAATGTAATAACTTCAATTGATGATTTAATCGTGTTTGGTGCTTAATATTTTAAATTTCTAAGTTGTCTATCTTTAAGAATCATTGTTAAAACCAAATGTAATATAAAATGAATATCTATGTTGTGATTTATATATATGTGAAATATTTATGTTGGTTTGTAAGTAGCTTCAGAATTGAAGGAGGGAAGGTGTAGTGTTTGGTGTTTGCGCTCGTTTAGCTTCGGGTTCTACCGAAGATAACCGAACGCTACTACAGGCCTTGTATGACATCGTCGGCTGGCGCGAAGTCATTCTCTCGCTAGACGGCCGTTAGGCTACTTGTTACTTGTATTGTCAGTATATTATATTACGATTAAAACAACCTCCGTATATCAGAATCTACGACTTTTAATAGAGATAATACCAGATCCCTATCCTCGATAGAATACTGGAGATTGAGGGCCCAGTATTCTATAACCTGTAAACATCAATACGTTACAATAACCAATATCTAATTCAGTGCCAATTTACAATGGAGAACTGCACGCGCATTGGCGCGTACAGTACAGAAGAGGACCCGCCATATTAGCGATTCAACATGCACGGTTGTTCCTACTGCAATTCATGTAAGCTGATTAATTACCATTTCTCCTTATGTGCCATTTATGATTTGAATCGTGTTAACATTCAGGTTTGCCAGCCAGAACCTTAAATACAGAGAGAGATTGTTCCTAACAAACAGCTAGAAATATTTAGAATGTTAATAACCCCTTTCATCTGTGTATCTGTAATGTAAGTGTGCTTTGTGAATAAACTCTCATACTCCCATTTTGTGTTTCTTTTGACAAATATGCAGTGGTCGAATTGGCATTTGTCCCCCGTGTAAAAGCCCATTGGCTGACCTAACACCTGAAGATACGGAACTCAATTCTCTACCATCTGAGCTAAAACCGAAATGTACACTGGTAAGTCTCCGTACAAAGGCACCTTTTCACACTGTCGCCCACGTTAGTAAAACTGCCCCTTCTTACACTGGCGCCTTACAATATCCACACCATCCAACATCAAAAAATGTTCAGCTGCAAACGCCCACTCATCATAATTTTCACGTCCCTTCAATTTAGGAAAATTCACTATGTAACTTCCCGCCATGTTGAAATAAACGCACACCGAGAACGCGGTAAAAGATTGTCGATCACAAAAACAGTTATTATTGCGGCGATTTACACTGTTTTTATAGAGTATATGATATACTGGTCACTGATTGTCCAACTAAATAGTATTTTACGCAGGAAAACTTTGATTTAACGCTGATTTAACGCGAGTTATAGCCCTGGGCCCATAACCTAATAAAACGGCAAGGTTGGTGGAGATCGACTGAAGTTTATTTAGTTTATAGATACATCATAGATGGAGCTAGTCACACATATTTATTTTGTTATATAATTCTAACCGTGGAATAAAATATTGTAAACATGCAGGTTTTCTACAAGGATTTCAATTCAGAACATAATTCTTAGAAGGATTCTCAAATTTGAGTCCGTTCGGCGCCATAGCGTCTGAGAAACAACTTTTAAAATCAAAAAACAAGTCGTGCAATTAATCTCAAAATATTATGATTTTTCAAAAACGGTAGTTTATGGAGATTTGCAAATGGATTTTAATTCATAGCACAATTCTTAGTAGAATTTAAATATAAACATCCATTCGGCGCAATAGAGATATATCGCAATAGAAAACAGCTTAAAAAATCCGAACCCAAGCCTTGCAATTTGGCCCGTAAAAATTATGATTTTTCCAAAAACGGTAGTTTTTATAGATTTTCTAATAGATTTCAATTCAGACAGCAATTCTAAGTAAGATTCCAAAATTTCCGTCTTCTTCAAGTCTTGCAATATGGTCCGTAAAAATGATGATTTTTCCAAAAATGGTAGTTTATGAAGATTTCCTAGTGGATTTCAATTCAGACCACAATTCTTAGTAAGATTCCAAAAAATTTATCTTTCGGCCCTATAGAGACAGAGAAGTCCGCTTTTAAAATCTGAACCCAAGTCTTGCAATTAGGCCCGTAAGAATGATGATTTTTCCAAAAACGCGGTAGTTTATGGAGATTTTTCAATGGATTCCAATTCAGACCACAATTCTCAGTAGGATTTCAAAATAAAGGTCCTCTTGGCGCCATAGAGTCTGAAAAAGTGGCTTTTAAAATCCGAATAAGTGTCTTACAATATGTCGTATTAAAATTATGAAAAATGGATTGACGGATAACCTTAACGAAACCGTGGAATAAATTATTGTAAAAATATTTTTTTGTTATCATATTTGAGTGCGTCTTGATTCTGACAGACTGGCCCCAACTACAACGGGTGAGTTCCTTTTTATCCTGTTCTCCATATTGGCTTGTCTTATGTTCAAGAAGGCCAGGTTTAAAAATTGAGGAACACTGTCTATCAAGTTTTTAACGTTTGTCTTTATTGAACCTCCTGTCTTGTTCTAAATGATGGTGGAAAAACCTTATAGCTGACCCCACGCCTAGAGAGAGAATCTACATCATGTCTTTGTAAGAGGTAGTCCGAGGTAATACACCCCGATGCCATCTATGTGAATCGACTTATTTTCTAAATCCTACGTATATCACACTGTATTATGTATCGTTGTACTGGCGCCCATCGTTGGATAGCCTACCCTGTAACATTGCAATTTATTGAATATGAGAAAATTAGAAAGATACTTTTTGAACGTGAGATCTACCCTATGTTTTATATATTTGTACAGTGCCCTTAAGGTGAGTTCTAATTGCGTATTTTTTTTATTTTCGAATTTTTGTCGCTGTTGAAAGTGTTGGTTATTTTCGCTCCTCGTTTCGATAATCTCATGAAAAGTCGTTAAAATAGTGCAAGTATAATTACCATTTTCATTATTTTAGTTTGGTGAATTGAAAATTTATTTTGTGTTTTGAAAATCTCTAACAACAACGGTGCTTATAAGACGTACATTTATGAACAATAAATGATCCGCGGAATCTTTCAGAAACCAACAGAACTTCAAAAAAAACAAACGTAATCAACAGATTTGAGAGAGGCTTGCTTTCCTCTCCTCTGTCCTCGTATACCTTGTGATAAGAACACGATCGCTGGAACTTTTATTTCGTTAAAAAACTGTCCATTTCAAAAAACAAACGAGTTTAAAAAACATTCAATAACAAGTAATTATATCACAAAGAAACTATTTATTTATTGTTTCATTCAATTAACATTTTTAATTCTTTTTTTACTTCACGATTGGTATTTTATACAGATTAGTTATTAAAATATTTTTTGGTTCGGTGTTTTGCCGGTGGTGGAGGACAATGCGGTTTTTTTGCTTTCTTTGTCGTCTTTGTTGTCTTTTTTGACGTTGTTGACTTCGTTGTCGTAGTTGGCGGTGATGGAGGATGTGATGCTGTGACCGTTGTCGTTGTTTGCGGTGGTGGAGGAGGTGATGCTGTGACCGTTGTCGTTGTTGGCGGTGGTGGAGGAGGTGATTCTGTGACCGTTGTCGTTGTTGGCGGTGGTGGAGGAGGTGATGCTGTGACCGTTGTCGTTGATGGCCCAGGACCTGTTAAACAAAAAAATATTCAAATAACTCAGCATTCAATAACCCTAATCTACATAAATAATAATGTAAATGTTCTTTTGTTAAAAATCTGAAATCTCAGAAAGTTCTTCACCAATTGCTTTGAAATTTTGACACAACCTTGCATTCGAATAAGCGTATGTTTTTATATGCCTATATAGATGTCACCTGTGACAAGTACAAACGTGTTTTTTTTAAACAGCGCCATCTGTTGGACGTTAAAGAAAATCTGCACTTACCGACTGTACAGTGGATTTACGTGGATACTTACGTGGCGGGGTACAGTTGATATCTTAGAACTCTATTTCAACCGATTTTTTTAACTGATAGCTTATTGAGGTATTTAATTTGATTTGATTGTGTGGCACGCTTTTAAAATGGACAAGTCAGTTTTCCTCTTCGTAGAAACAGATATGATAGACAACTTTTCCGAACCTTTGCCTTCCATTTTTCCTTTCCTTGCCAACTCCCTTCGGCTTAGCTAGACAAAAATTAAAACCCATGCGCAATATTCACATCTAAATAGTATAAAATAAAGTCTATCCGCGTCTTTCTGTCTATGCACTTAGTTCTTCTAAACTACGCAACGGATTGTGATAGGGTTTTCACTTTCATTTAGAATGTTTATGTAACGTGTAAAGAAAGTAGGGAAAAGTTAACGTAAAATAATGCTTAAGAGATGAACAAAGAAAGAGGTATAAGGGGAGTATGCCGTAAAAGTGAAGGGTAGAAGAAATCGAGGAAGAAATGCATATATGTATTATTAGAGGAGAGACTATAGGATAACATATTTTGTTAATTTTCGATTATCAATATTATTCTTATTGCCCATTAGCAATTAATCAAGACTGTACAATTTCTATTTCGAATTATTACTAATAAAATAAAATTTATCTGCAAAAGAACTAGCGAGATTGCATTTTGGCAGACTGGCGAATGCGCCTATTTAAATTGCTTTCACGTTCAACTGATGGCCCTGTTTTTCAAAAATGGCATGTTTGTCCAACAGATGGCGCTGTTTTACAATAAAAGCATGTTGTTCACCGGTTACTTATATACTGATATATAATATTTGGTTATATAAAAAAACACGCATAAGTGCAATGTTGCGTCAAACTATTGAGATCTTTCGGATTTATTATTTATATAGAAAATAAAAGATGGTTTACAAATATAATTTTTTATTTGGCCGAGGATTATACCTTCCTCCCCAGGGACTGGAGGCAAAGCCGCTAACACCTAAGCCGATTCCTAATTGGATAGTGCCGACATTTATTTCGTTTGTTTCCTGCTGTAATTTTTTTTAAATAATGTTATTATTTCAGAAAAAACATTTTGTGCGGGCATGTGTGTTTGAGTACCACCATGTTGATAGAATGAATTGTCATTGACAACGAGTATATCTGCCGATTTTCAACTTTTCATTCATCATCACATTCATCATTATATGAGAGGCTGGTACGGGAACCATTTATTGGAAAACCAGCACCTCTCCCATAGGTCACCCCAAGTGGTCCTCTACGTTTGGTGACTTACCAGGGGAGCGCAGGTTTATCGGGTAAGGCGTGTTTAGGCATCAGGGGCATGGCGGGCTAGTATGTGAAGACGCTTTGACCTCTTCTGCTAGTCTCTCTCAACCCATCGCCTCGCACCACAGCGAGAGGGATGGATTCAAACGTCCGTCACTTTTAGACACACCATCTCTTAGTTTTGTACCCACCCATTATATCTTTTACCTTCCCAAAACTTCTTCTACTTCCTTTAGTTAAATAGATCCTACATACATCATATACATATAAAAAAATTCATAAAAATGTTTTAATATATCTCTTCAAATTGGCCACATTTTTGCAAACGTGAGCTCGCGGTTGTTTACAAATTGGCCAAAAACGGTACAATGGTTAAAAACATAGAAATCTGAGAATCCCGTGGAGGACAAAGTCACGTTGTAATAGCTATATTTGCCACCCCAGAAATTATATTTATTTATTTATTTGACACGGAAATAGAAGATGAAGACTCTGCAGTAATAATCCAAGGTGGTGAAGAAACTAGACCAGCTGCTGCAGCGAAAGAGTCCACCGCGTCCACCAACAGTGCCAGTACGAGGTTCTTCATCTGTCCAGGTGTGTGTCTGCAGCTTATAAAACGCTGACAGAATATCCTCTCACAGATACCAAACCTTGGCAGCACCGCTGTGACGTTCGATGAAGATAGAAGATGGAGACTCTGCAGTAAGTATCCTAGGTTGTAAAGAAACTGGATCAGCAGCTACAGCGAGAGAGTCCACCGCGTCCACCAACAGTGCCAGCACGAGGTTCGTCATCCGTCCAGGTATGTGTCTGCTGCTAATAAAGCGCTGACCCCGCACATAGAAGTTCGGCGAATCAATTCAGGTGATAACTGAAGTAGTGCATTCTGCAAGAACTGTTACTTGACTTCGACTGGCCACAAACGCCCTCACTAGGAGGTCTGTGCCAATCGATTGTTGGAGATTAAAATAAGATGTTAGCGTGGAGCTAGATGGCTCGACCACAACCACGTAGAAGTTAGTTCTCAACTGGCGGCCAGCTGAAACGGACATTTCTGAAAGATTTCTGACGGGTGACCTCATGGGGTCTTGGATTTCGAGTTAGTTAAATTTCAATACTGGACAATTATGTGAGAACTTTCAACCAAGGTCAGTTAAACATGTTTGTAAATGTCACGATTACCATCTTTATGCTTCAATGTACATTTCCATCACGCTGGTCGGACCCGGCGCACGAACCTGAGATTTAATTCCTTTCATTTCCATATCTTTGGAGTCGCTCATGTTTGTTTTAGGTATTATTCTTGATAATACACTTCTTGTTTTTCAGCTAATAAATACTTGTTCTTCTACATAATTATTTCATTTGAATATACAGTTGCTTATGCCTATTCTTCTTCTTTCGTATGGTGGGGGGGTCAGAGGGGGACATCTAGGTCTGCTAGCTAGTCTAGGACCTCAGGCGTCGTCATGTGGACCTCATCAATCCCACCGGGGAATGAATAGAGCGGGCATTCGTTGACCACATGTTCGGTGGTCTGCACCGCACCGCATTCACACATCGCCGACTCTTTAAGGCCCCATCTGTGCATCATGTGGGCCAAGCACCTAAACCTATTGATGGCGGACCAGGTTTTGCGAGGCAATGAGAACCTAGGCTATCTCTCGGTGGGGTCCTGTATGAAATGGGCATTTCCCACGTTTGTTACTCAAGTTTCCACCTATCTTCTGGGGTGAGAGGTAATCGGAGGAGCCTTCGAGCCGGGTGGGAGACGACATCTTTGTGCAAAATTTTTGCGCTTTTTTTCAGCGCCTTCTTGTATTCCCTCAGTGTTGCAATTTCTCGACTGATGTTTGGCGGGGTTATGCTTGCCAGTACGGGGAGCCAAGGGAGAGGAGAAGATTTTAAAGTCCCGCTAACGGTTTGCATTGTGGCATTAAGCTGAACGTCTACCATGGAAGTGTGGGCGCTTCTAGCCCATACTGGAGCACAGTATTCAGCCGTTGAGACAACCAGGGCAATGTATGCTATTCTGAGCGTGTTGGCGTCACATCCCCAGCTAGTTCGAGCTAGCTTATTAACCAAGTCAAGCGTTGTCCTAGTTTTTTCACCCATGTTTTCCTGTGTGTTGGTGGTAGTTCAAGCTCCTGTCCAAAGTAACTCCAAGATAGCGGGGGTGGAGGTAATGGTAAATATTTTTTTCCATCAAACTGTACACAGAGTTTGGCATTCCTAAGATGCAAAGCTGTCGCAACTGTTTTCGACCCATTTGGCTTTAGTCGCCAATTGAGGAAATAGTATTAATAATGTCTATTACTATTACCCTTGTTCATTTCTAATACTTTTAATCTCCCTCATTGTAAGACGAATTCCAAACAAAATTCATTTATCTACAGATCCACACACTCTTTTAACTTAAATTATAACCATATTGACATATTTAACTCGACTTTACGCGACATAAAACAAAAACTCAATAATCAACAAACCTCAAACTAGAAGTTCAATTCCTATATATTCCCGTCCTTTTCTTCTTAATCCTTATCCTTTATTTCCCCCTCCTCCCCCCCACCCTCCTTTATTTTAATATTTTTAATATTTTCTAACTAAACAAGAAATTAATTTAAGAGAACATCTCTATGCCATTGTACACCATTGTAACACCATTAACTATTCATCAGTGGAAAGTTCATAATTGGCATAATTAATAATATTATTATTGTATCATTATATAATTAAAGATTTGCTGTCAACTTTTCCAAATAAATAAATAAATAAATTTCTAATTACAATGGCCCCAACATGGCTTAAATTATTAGCATGAACATTTAATTTTTACAATGGCGCGCAACGTGTCGATTTGCGTAGCCCTTTATCTTTTTTGATTGTTACAACGTCACATGAATTATAGAACAGCGTGCATGAATTTGGATTAATCAAGTAACACCCCTACAGAATGACATAATTCATAGTATTTAGTAAGTTGTAACTTACAATAACAAGGCTGTCCCCCTTCCGCTGGGAGGTAAAAGGTGCACGATCCTTTAGAGTAGTCACACAACTTTGCGCATGCGTAATCGCAAAATATATCACCAACTGGAAAATAAAAGGGCTTAAGTGGTAAGTATCTAAATGAATAATGACGTCAGTTTACCACTGCGTTGTCGTATTTTCGGTGCTAGCTTAGACATCCATCATCATTATCGCACAAGTAACATTTACCCACTAGAATATTATAATTAATAAATTTACAATTGTTTAGATTTATACTTTTATTTTAATTTTATCCAATTTTTAAGTATTTTAAACAATTGTTCTCTTATAACAATATGTACTAAAAGTAAAAAAACCTATGGGCGTATTAAAGAGTATTCGTCTTCCTTCTTACGTTGGGGAGGTCAGAGAGGAACATCTTGGTCAGTGAGAAAGTCTAAAGCCTGTGGACCTCATCAATCCCGCCGGGGAATGAATGCAGCGAGCATTCACACATCGCGAACACTTTAAGGCCCCACCTACGCATCATGTTAGCACAGCGGCGGTCGGAGGACCTTATCCTAGTGATGGCGGACCAGAGTTTATAAAAGAGTAATAAATATATAATGATGGTTGCAGGAAGATTTCCAAAATATGAATATCGTGTAGTACTCTGCTCTATTATCAAAGTTCATAAGAAAGAAACAATATCAGATATTCTATTAAATATTTGGAAATTGGACTTACAAGGGGTCGTTGGTGGTGGCGGAGTTGTCATCGTTGTTGGTTCAGGACCTATTAAGAAATGATTTTTGTGTTTTCAATAGCTCTAGTATTTTCATCGCATCGGGGTCACCACTTTGGGGTTCTGATGAGGAGACAATGAAAGATGATGATTGTGTCGTGTCACAGCGTTTATTGCGAGTCAGTTGAGTTGCGCAGTTGCGAGATGACGGGGACCGATGAGGATGATGACACCAGGTGTAGATGGTGATGACGGCGTAGTGGCCGAGGCGTGGGTCAGTGAGTCGACACCACGTTGATGGAGACCGGACTCGTGGATGTGTTCAGCACTGGTGAAGACGTGGAGTCTTCCGGGTACTCTAGTCTGAACAAGGTAGCCGAAGGTGCGATGGACCTGTCGGCAGATGAGCGGAAGATGCAGGCCGGCAACGATGCCGCGGGGCAGAGGCCCAGACCGGAGAAGTGGTCGCAAGGTCTAGGCGCGTGAGGTTAGCGTTGGCCCGGAACGATGGCTGGGGCCAGGGCGCTGATGTGATCCCAAGGGGTTCATAATTAATTGAAGTCCGTGCAGAGCCGGGTGTGGGTGAGTAGGTCCTATAGCGGTGTGGTGAAGAAAGAGCGGGACGCAACACGGGGAAACCAGCGGTCGGTCGCTTCAGTACGCAGCAAGCAGTCGTAGCGCTCGCTAGTTGGTCACTCGTAAAACTGCTTATTGATGATTGACTTTTCTGTCTCTCTTAAATTTGCCTGATACCGTACATCACCATTACATTTGAATGGAATGTAAATTTCATTATGATGGTGAAACCATTAAAGTATATGAGCCTACATTCTTGCAAACTTACTGTAAAATTTTGTTCCCGTGCGGCAAGTAGGAAGGAGGTGTGGCGGCTGTCGACATCACCCGAATCCTACCGATTTTAATAAAACCTTCCACAATCCCACCGTATTTATTAACCACTTGGTCTCTACAATACTCGACAGCTTACGCCATCCTATTGGTATCATAATGGACTTATCTAATGCACTAATATAAAGGAAATCACAGTACCCTCTCCCTAATATTTGAAATGTGTCATTACTGGATACAGTGTACCGCTTTGTTTCTGTAATACTCATAAATAAAAAAATAAAAACACACAAAAATGAAATATTTATTGATTGAGAATGTTGGACTTACTTGGTGTTGTAGTTGTAGTAGATGGAGGTGGAGATACTGTTGGCACCGGACCTGTTAAAAAAGACAAAATCTTTAATATCGGTATGCAATATCTCCAGTATTCCAACTGTCAGTTTTTCGGCGTTCTGTTTATTTTGCTCTTGTTGCACACTTTTGCGATAGTTTAGTTTTAATAGAGTAATGTTTTGATGTTGTGAATTCTAGAATACCTGAAAACTGGGTCTTTTATATTATACTGGAAATAAAATTATTCCAAACAATCTTCACATTGACGATAGTATGTGAGTGAAGTTACGATTTTGAAAATGTAACATGACTACACACAAAGAAATTACATTTATTTATTTAGATTTTTCTCTACTTTTAATAAACATAATATGAATTTATTATATAAATATAAACCTTCCGGAAGAAATTCTCTAAATGATTGTGAAAACCCTATCAAACTCAGTTTCATTGGTTATAAGAAAGAAACCCACAGACTTTGTTTTGTGCTATTAAGAGATACTACGAGGCGTTGATTAATCAGGTTTATAATTAGAATGGAGTCAAGTCACCTGAATAATTGAATATTGTATCTGAATTTCGATGAATCAAGTTACTACCCTTACAGAAAGACGTAATGGAAGGTTAGATGTAACTTACAATAACAGGGTTCTCCTTCCGCTGGGAGATGGAAGATGCACGGTCCGTAAGTATAGTTACATAAATATTTGCATGCTCCTTCACAGTTCCAGTCAGCAACTAAAAAATAAAAGGGTTTGACCGGTTAGTATCGGGAGGAACTAGTTACAAGGAACAAGATTCGCAAGCTCCTCTACTAGCTAAGTCCTCCATCCATTGCACGGAGCACTTAGAGATGGTGGTAGAGGAATGCTTATATTGTCAGCTTATTTATAACACGAGAATGTATGTTTTTCTTAAAAAATTACCTATTAGTTCGCTCGAGGTAAGCCCTATTTTTCATTAATTCCAGTGAAATTGATAACATATTTTTTTTTCATAATTGACAAATTTTCGCCAACTGAAGATCAATTTCGGCAACAATAACATTTGGCTGTCATCAGTTGTTTTGTTTTGCTCTATCTAAAAATAATTTTATACCATTCTTTTTTGCTTTCTGGCAAAAAAAAAGTGTAGTGTGTTGTGCCTTGAGGTTTCTTCTCCCTCCTGATCTTCCAGGAGTCACTTTTCGCTGCTGATTTCCAGATATTTATAAACTTTTTTACTTCTGTCATTTTCCATACTATTGTTGTAGTTGTTTACGGTTGTGAATAATGGAGGAAGATTTCCCTCCTGGACCCCCTACAAAGCCGCCAGATCCCTCTCCGGACCCCCCAGATGGGGAAAATGTAGAAATTTCTGACAGCGATTCTGTCATTTTGACTTCTACCAAAAAAAGGAAATTTACTCCTTCTTCCCCAATAAAACTTGACTCGCCTTCGACTTCACAGTCCCCACCAACACTTTCTCAACTTCCTCCAACAAACTTTTATTCTCCTCATTCCCGTGGCCCATTCATAGTATACGCCCAAAAAACTGAGCAAGGAAAAACCATCCACCCTCTTGAATTTGGCAAATTCCTATCAAATAGCAAGAATCTTTCAATCAAGCCTGGAGGTGTAAAAGCCGAGGGTCGCTTCCGAATCTCCGTCGAATTCCTCTCAGGGTCAGCTGCCAACAGTTTCATCAAAAATATCTTCATTTCATCTAATTCAAAGTTCAAGGCATATATCCCTACTTTCAATGTCACTCGCATGGGCCTGGTCAGAGGTATCTCGACCGATCTGTCCATCGAAGAAATTCTGTCTTCACTTTCAACCCCCCAACACATTGGCAATCCCATAAAAGCCAGGAGGCTAAATTACAAGGACTCTTCTGAGGGTATAATTTCTTGGAAGCCCTCCCAATCTGTCGTTATCACCTTTGAAGGTCAATCTCTTCCCTCCCATATATATTTATTCTTCAACTCATTACCAGTTGAAATGTATACTTATCCCACCACTCAATGTTTCAATTGCTGCCGTTTTGGTCATACCAAAGCTGCATGCAGATCTCAACCCAGATGTTTTAAATGTGGAGAAAACCACGCAGCTGACCAATGTCCTTCTTCCTCCTCACCTAAATGTTTTAACTGCTCAGGCTCACATACAGCTATCAACACTTCTTGCCCAGAACAATCTCGCCAAAAAAATATTAAAATTTCTATGGCCTCTCAGAACTTGTCTTTTCTGCAGGCTTCTAAACTATTCCCGCCTGTCAAAATATCATTTGTTGAGGCTTTATCCAGCAACTTCTCATCCAACCCTCTTCCCTCCTCTACAACAACTTCTTCTCGTTCAACTAAATTCACATACAAAAACGCTATCTCTAAACCGGCTCCTGGATACGATCAGCAACAACACAACTCACTGCTCTTAAATCCCAATGGTTCATCTCTTTCAAATGCCACAAATGGGTGTGCAAATAATTATAATCCCTCCTCAATGAACGCTCTTAAACTTTCTGAAAAACTCTTCCAAGACAATTCTTCATTTATCCAAACTCTTATTATGCTTCTAATTGACCTTATTTCTTCTCAAACTAATCTACCGTCCAACGCTGCTACTATTATTTCCACATTAAAATCATTTATTCAAAATGGCTCTTCAGGATGTCAGAATACTTCAGTGGAATAGCCGAAGTGCTATTTCTAACAAATCTGATCTCCTTAACTTATTAAATTCCAACTCTATTTCTTTGGCTGCTATCTCGGAGACTTGGTTTACTCCATCCACCCACTTTAATGTGGGAGGGTATTCCTGTCTCCGCGACGACCGCCCGGAAGGTACGGGCGGAGGTGCTGCCCTTTTTATTAAAAAATCCATATCGTTTTCCCCAATAAATAATATCAAACCCCCCAATGCTGACTTCCAAATGGTTGCAGCTAAAATAAAGGACACTTCCTTTATTTCAGTCTATCTTCCCCCAACAGCCCATTTCAATAAACAAATTTGGTTGCAAATTGTAAGTCAACTAAGCCCTCCTTTCTTTATATTAGGCGATTTTAATGCCCATTCCCCCGTCTGGGGTTCTGCTTTCTACGACCGAGATGGTCGAAGTGTGATGGATTTCCTAGATCAATCCAACCTTTTCCTTTTGAATGACGGATCTCCTACTAGGATCTCACGCCCCAGCACAAACCCCAGTGCAGTGGATCTCTCGATATGCTCAACTAGTCTGGCTTCTCTCTCCTCGTGGGTGGTGTCCCCCGACCCTTGCTCCAGTGATCATTTCCCGATCACCATTACTTATCAAACTTCTTTCCAATCAGACAAGTCTCATATTTCAACAAAGATTAAAACGAATCACACCAAATGGGATGAATTCAACTGTCATATGGACAAGTTCCTACTAAATTTACCCGCCACCGATATATTTTCCGTCAAAGATGACTATAATAACTTCAAATCAATGCTCATAACTGCAATAAATAAATCAAATCCTCCCCCTAAAACTAAATCTCTCAAAAAACTCCCTCCAACTCCCTGGTGGGATGAGGAATGTTCCAAAGTAGTAAGAATTCGGAAAGCTAAATCTCTTTCCTATAGTTACAATATGACTATGGAGAACTATCTTAAATACAAAAACGCTGAATCCAATGCCAAAAGGGTATTGAGGTCAAAAAAAAGATCCGGGTGGTACAACTTCTGCAGTTCAGTATCTCCGAACACCCCAATTTCGGAAGTTTGGTCTATGATCCGAAGATTTCGATCCTCCTTCAGTTCACCATCTCCTCGAGCGTCTCATTCTAAATGGATAGATGAATTCTTGGACAAAATTGCCCCCCCTTCTGTACCTAACTTAGATGAAATAACGCCCATCTATAATACTCCTATGTCTAATCATTGGCTAGACTCTCCATTCACCTTAATTGAGCTAAAAAATTGTTTATCAACAGTCAAGGACTCATCTCCAGGCAGAGATGGTATACCTTACAGCATAATCAAAAATAGTAATGATAATGTTCTAAACCACTTCTTATCCATCTTAAATAAAATCTTCCAGACTGGTATAATGCCTGATGACTGGAGTTCTCAAATAATCATCCCTATTTTAAAAACAAACAAATCACCAAATTCTGGATCCAACTACAGGCCAATCGCTCTTTCATCCACCCTCAGTAAACTTTATGAAAAATTAATTAAAAACCGATTAGAATTTTTTGTCGAGAGTAAACAGCTTCTCTCTCCATCTCAATTTGGATTTAGGAAAAAAAAATCCACTCAGGATAACCTTGCCATCATCAGCACTGATATTAATTTATCAATTTCTAAACAGGAAGTTTGTCTTGCCGTCTTTATAGATATAGAAGGCGCCTTTGACAATGTTTCCATCCCAATTCTGAAAAAAAAACTTCTAGGCCTTGGCCTTCCCCCCATGTTTGTCCAATCTATTATTAATCTATTTCTAGATAGAAAAATTTTCATTGAACTTCCAGATATTTCTCCTCAAAGTAGGTCTATTTGGAAGGGTTTACCACAAGGCGATGTATTGTCCCCCTTACTGTATAATATATACACATATGATATGCATGTCACTATTCCCCCACAAGTAAAAGTTATTGAGTTTGCAGATGACATAGCTTTCTTCTTATCATCCAAAATCATCCCTCTCGCCGTCAAATATCTTAACGAAGCCATGAATGCCCTTTGCACATGGCTCACGTTAAATGGTCTTGAACTTTCAATCCAAAAGACTCAGTGTGTCACCTTCTCAAACCGCCATAAAAACCCCCCCGTTCAAATTTTATTTAAAAATTCTCCAATCTCCAACGTTTCTGAAGTAAAATTTTTGGGAGTAACATTTGATAGGAAACTTAAATGGTCTTCCCATATTAATAATTTAGTTACTAAATGCGAAAAAAAATTAAATATCATCAGATCATTATCTGGCGTTTGGTGGGGAGCTCACCCTACTTGCATTAAGTTGCTTTACAATGCACTTATTCGAAGCCATCTCGACTATGCCTGCCCACTTTTTAGTACTGCCTCAAAAAATGTACTTGATAAATTAGACAAAATTCAATCTAAATCTTTGCGAATAATAACTGGAGCGATGCAATCGTCACCCATCAATTCCCTTCAAGTAGAATGTTCTGATCCTCCTCTTTATTTAAGGCGTCAACTATTTGCTGACAAATTTGTTCTTAAATGTTTAAATTCTAAATGTCATCAGGTTATCCCCAGCGTCTCGTTGTTCATTGACTCAAACCATTCATCTACAATCAGAGCTTCAACTAAACCTATTCCTGACATCTGTAAAAATTTTAAGTCTCTCTCAGAGCTCCACATCATCCAAAATGATCTACTTCCCTTATACAAATTAAAATATAGTCACGTCACCCTATCCCCAACAATATTAGAAGGGATCGGAATCCTTAAAAGTCATTCCAATCTCCCGGCCCGAACTGTCAATAATATGTTCAATGACATTATTTTATCTAAATGGCCCAACTTTTCTCTTTTATTTACTGATGGATCCAAATCTCCCGACTCTCCTAACTGTGGTATAGGTATTAACGTTTACCACAATAATTCTAATGACAGAATATTTCATTCAATTTCAAATCAATTTTCAATATTTTCAGCCGAGTGCATTGCAATAATAGAATCTCTCAAATATATAATCAAAAATAATTTTGAACATTCCCTCATTCTCTCTGACTCTCTCAGTTCCCTCCAAAAACTTAAATCCAGTCCTCTTCTTCATCCTGATGATCACTTTGTATGCCTTATTCGAGTGATGATAGCCTCCATTCAAAGCTCTGGTAAAACTGTAACTCTGATTTGGATTCCTGGACATGTTGGTATCATGGGTAATGATATTGCGGATGCCTTGGCAAAACAAGGAGCGTCCAACCCTGTTGTTACCCTCGTAAACCACATTCCCCTATCTGACATTTTTTCCATCATCAAAGATAGATCCCGCAATGTTTGGGCAGAGTATTGGCACATTGCTAGCCAATCCAAGGGAGCCTGCTATGCCTCAATACAAAGGACTATTCCATCAAAACCGTGGTTTCAGCAATTCCCTCATTTTTCCAAAAAAGAAATTTCTTCACTCATTCGAATGAGGATCGGACATTGTTCCGTTCCTTCACACCTTTTTAAAATTCACGTCCTTGACTCCCCAGATTGTACATTCTGTGGTCTAGAAGTGGGAACTTTAGATCACATATTTTTTGGTTGTCCCTCTCTAAACAAATATCCTCTCTTCTATCAAGCCTTATCTAAAATTGCCTCCCCTCCATTCAACATCTCATCTCTTCTAAGTCTGAACTCGACTCCAATTTACATTATAATTTTGAAATTTGCCTATTTAAATAAAATTAATATTTAAATTCACCTTTCATTTCTCAATAATTTTAAATGATGGCCAAGAACACCCTTGAAGGGTGAAAGCCAGAAATAATGTTAAAAAAAAAAAAAAAAAAGATCAATTTCATTAGCATATCCTGCGATAAGGAGTCAAAATATCTTATTTTATCTTGTAAAATAAGTTTTACATGGCGTTAGAAATATAATTCTAAGGATTAACAGATCAGTGCACGTAATACAGAGATAGGAACAAAGATGAGAGAACAGAACAAACTTTTACTGAACGAAGAAAACATACTTTTCTATAACCAACGTTCATAAGACAGAAAAAAACACACTTTCAAACTCATTCACAACTACAAACACACAATTACAATCAACTTACAACACTTAACTGGCATTCTTATAAAGTTTTTGTATGATTTAATAATTATGTATCGCTTTCCCGTGGTCAGCTGTCTGTTTTCAAACTTTGATCCTTCCAGATGTGCCCTATAAATTGGTGCAAAATGCAAAATACCTATTTTCAAAATACATTGAAAATGCAAAATGGTTTCTCAGGTCAAACAATTAAAATAATTATAGAATTTTTAAACAATTTTGTCATTTAATAATGGACATCAATCTAGAACAAACATATTACTTGATGGTAAATCCAACACCACGACTACAAATTATGAAACTACAAAAAATTTTCGCGGGACTAATGTTGCCAACTTAAAAACATAGAAAATGCTATCTAGCATTTAATATTACAGCGTCGGCCATATTCAGTATTTGAATCAGTATTTTTTGTAATGGTATCACTCAATTGTCAGGGCCCCTACCAGGGAGCAACTTGACAAATGTAAATTATCTCTCATAGCGAGGTTGAGGACTGACTGATATTTGGGGCTTATGAAAAAAATATGAGTGGAGATAGTAGGAAGAATGTTGCAAAAAAGCATTTAAAATGGAAAATGCATTGAGAAAAGCATTTAAAATGCAAAATGGTTTTTAGAAAAGCATTTAAAATGCAAATTGGAAAATACCCATTATGCATTTTGCATTTCCATTTTAAATGGATTTATTTGAGATAAAGCACATCTCTGAAGAGAACCATGGAAAGGCTTCGGGTGCAATACAACAAAGCATACCGTATGATGTTCGGACTTTCCAGACTTCTCTTCAATGTTCACGGAAGGGCGAGTTCCCGGATTTGCAGCTCTAATAAGAACCAGGATGGCAGGACTGAGGGGAAGGATCAACAACTCCAGAAATCAGTCCTCATCATTGAATCCCGTATGACTCCAGGATCGAACATCGAGAAGCGTTGGGGAAAGATGTTGGCCCCCCATAATTGAAACCCCCTCGAACCGCTCTTATAAAAACCAAGGGGGTTGTAAATTTACTCTCGTGTGAAACCACCCTCTTTTATTTTTTTCCCTTTATTTCGTTGTTTTATTTTTATTCTTATTTATAAATATATCACCGTATGTTATAACTATGTACTTATACTCTCTTTGGAATGTGTGGGATTGCACTTACCTCCCATTCTGGAATAATGAATTTATTATTATTATTTAACAGTAACATTGTTGATTTACATGAAGTGAATGGTGCAAAAAGTCAGGGATGCCCGAGGAAGACATGAATTAAATAAATATTGGTGGTAAAATGAGATGTTAGTGATGAACGAAGAAGTCATGGTACGATCAAGTGAAACAAATACTTACTATAAAAATATATTGTTTCCACCTTAAAAATGCACCCAGTCATCAGGCACTCCAGAATCTACTATTAATATGATATATATTAACCCAAACCAAGTCTCCGAGATAGAAATATTCATTCACTTGGATATTGGACCTACTTGGTGTTTGAGTTGTTGTGGTAGTTGGAGTTGACGGCATTGTTGGATCTGTCCAGATTGTCGTTGTTGGCACCGGACCTGTAAAAATTTACAAATAATTTTAATGAAATGGTCTGATGAATTTTTGGGGAACTGGCGAGGAGACACACAATGAAAGAGGTTGTGACGGTCACAGTGTTTTTATTGAGTCAGGATGCAGTAAATGAGATGACTTCAGGACCGATGATGAAGACTCCAGATGCAGGCGGTGAATGTGCGGGTCTTTGAGTCGACGCCGCTGCTGGTGACCGGACTCGTGGAACTGACAGGAACTAGTGAAGACAGTTCTAGGTCTTCCGGGTGCTCCAGTGCTGAACAGAGTAGCCGAAGGTGCGGCGGACCTAGTCAGCGGTTGTGCGGAAGATGCATAGACCGGCAAGGATGCCGCAGGGTCTATGTGCGTGGATGTAGCTGTCAGATGAGCTGAAACCAGGGCGCTGTGATGATCCGATGTAACGCTGGCCAAGAATGCTGGGGCCAGGGCGCTGTGATGATCCCGTTGGAGTCCGTGGATGAACCGTGCAGAGCCGGGTGTATCGTCCTGCGCGCATCGAAGGTGCGCAGATTGTTACTCGCGAGACTTTTTTTGAACGACTAATACTGACTGACTGACTGCTCGCTGCGTCGGGCCTATTTATATAGTCCAGCCGACGGCGGTAGTAACTACGTGAGACCGCTAGTAAACTGGAGGTTGTTCGTTCAATCTCGGTCATCCGATCGTGCTGGGAGTACGCCTAGGCAACTAGCTAGAACCTTCTAGCGAATGCGCGAAATTTACCAAGCCAAACTCGCAATATATTGACGTAGGTAGTTTGCTCAACGGCAAATACTCGTAGGCCGTAGGTAGGAATGAACGCCGACCGCTTCGCATTGCATCTGGAGTGTTCTAGATAAACCTCGTAGCATTGCTACAAATTAAAAGAGAAGATAGGTTACTTAGACAAAGCGTGTGGTTGCACCGAATTAGGTCCTGTGGACATACATGAGATTTACTACTAATATTGAGGAGAACCCAGTAGCAGATGTGATTATTCGACTGAAAAAAACCTTTGTTGAATCATTTTTTTTAATTTGAAATCGCACAAAAGTCCCAACTACTCCCAACCGTCTGGAGCCAGTAAGACTATGGAACACCAATTGGAGTATGTTGTGACGCTGAAGGTAGTGGGTAGAGAAGGAGGTAGGGAAGAGGAAGGTGGGGCATTACCTGGCTATTCAAATCTGGTCACCAAACACGGCCAAAGCTATTTTAATTCTGAATAGTGGTCCTACACCAGGGCGATACTGGAAGTATCTTCAACACTGGAACGTGCCGCAAATATACTATATATTTTTTAAATGAGTAATTTGTGAAATAACACAAATTAATCTAATGAAATATACTCACGCACACCGGCATTTGAACCCGCGACCTCCAGTTTGCTAGTCGACCCCTAGACCACGGAGGCAGTCGTAGTTATTTAAGTAATTTAAGTCAGTTAAGTTATCACTAATCACTATACAAAATATTAATTAATTTTAGATCAGGGTTTGCACGAAAAATGTGTGGTGAGTAATTTTTAAAATATACACGTTTGAATTGAAAAATGTTGCTTTAAAAAAATTACATAATTATTTCCAATAATACAATTTGAAAGCGAACTTTTTCATCTTTTAATAGTTTTTATTTTTGGAATCAGTTTAAAAACAATCCGCTTGTATCAAACGTCATCAAATAGAACAGCAACAAATATAGAATTTCTGTCCTCAAGGCGGCACAGCCCTCTTCTTTCCATGTGATTCACATGATATGCATCCTGAAGTGATCCAAACATATGATATTTACCTTCACATTTTTTTTTTACTTAACCTGAGCACTATTTATTTATCTAAAAAGAAAACATATTTAATCGGAAAAGCCCAAGGAAGCTTGGCCTTATTCAGGTTATTAATTAGAATAGAGTCAATTCATCTGAATAATAGAATAGTGTATATGAATTTGTATGAATCATATTACTACCTCAACAGAAAGACGTAATGGAAAGTTTGATGTAACTTACAATAACATGGTTCCCTTCCCGCTGCGATTTGGATGCTGCACGGTCCGTTAGTGTAGTTACAAAAATATTCGCATACTCCATCACAGTTCCAGTCAGGAACTGGAAAATAAAATAGTTTGACCGGTTAGTATCTGGTAGAACAAGTTCAAATATCTGCTAACTAAGTCCTCCATCCATTGCACAAGCACTGTGATGATGGTATTAGATGAACTCTATTATTGTCGACTTATTTATAATACTAAAATATATGTTTTTTCTTAAAAACCGACTTATTAGCTCGCTCGATGTAAGCTCTATTTTTTTCCATTATTTTTGGCTTTCACCCTTCAAGGGTGTTCTTGGCCATCATTTAAAATTATTGAGAAACGAAATATGATTTAAATATTTATTTTTTATCCAAATTTCAAAATTATAATGAAAATTGGAGTCGAGTTCAGACTAAGAAGAGATGAGATGTTGAATGGAGGGGAGGCAATTTTAGATAAGGCTTGATAGAAGAGAGGATATTTGTTTAGAGAGGGACAACCAAATAAAGTTCCCACTTCTTGACCACAGAATGTACAATCTGGGGAGTCAAGGATGTGAATTTTAAAAAGATGGGAATGAACGGAACAATGTCCGATCCTCATTTGAATGAGTGAAGAAATTTTTTTTTTGCTAGTGAATTCAAAACTCATTCTTTTTTTAATTGACACACTTTCGTGAACTGAAAATCAATTTCATTGGCCTACTCGGCGATAAGGAGTAAAAATATCTTATTTACACTTATAAAATAAGTTTCACATGGCGTTGGAAATATAATTGATTATCAGATCAATGTGCGTAGTACACAGAAAGGAACAAAGAGTAAAAATGTTCTATTATCTAAGTTCATTAGAAAGAAACAACACACCTATAAACTCACTGATTTTACTGAATATTTCAAAGTTTGTTCTTACCAAGATTGTTTATAGTGTTGTGTGATAATGGTGGAAGAAGTCGGGGATGCTCAAAAGTCTTAAAATTAAAGACTCGAAAGTTAATGCAATATTTATGCACTAGAATGAGATACGGAGTAGAATCAAATTCGACATATTGAATTTTTCAATTGCCAAAAATGTTGATTTCATAATACTACATGAAAAGAATGTAGAAAAAGTCGGGAATGCCCCAGGAAGATAATAATGTACCGGTTAATGACTCGGAAGTGAACTGTTAAAGACGCCAGAGGAAGACATGGCGCTATCAAGAGAAACTAATACTTATTACAAGTCAGATACTCTAGAATTCACAACCTCAATGAAATATATGTACCCCCAGACCATTTATATGTCCCCGTAAATAAATATAAATAAAACTAAAATTAAAGATCCGTTCATTTTAATGATGGACTTACTTGGTAATTTAGTTGTTGTGGTTGATGGCGGTGATGGAAATGTTAATGGTACTGTCGTTGAAGGTGTTGTCATTTTTGGCACAGGACCTGTTAATAGTGAAAAAAAAAATTAAATTGTCTTAAATTAATTCTTAAAAGAGAAGACAGGTTATTGAGACTAAGTGCATTCAAAGACCGATCTGCATCCAGTGGACATACTTGATATTTACTGCGTTGAGTACCGCCCATAAGTTCGTTCGTCAGACAAGCTGTCACCAGATGTCACAAACACGTCGTTCTCGGCTCTTTTTTTGTGAAATAATGCCTTGCTATGCTTTTGAGAGGTCCAAAAATTATTCACGAGTAAAAAACAATTGTCAACTCCAACTCCATTTGATGGAGTTCATTTCTTTTCGTACATACACACAAATGACTTGTACGAGTATTTTAAATAAATATATATAATGGCGTTTGGCTACCCGAAATCATTAAATGTCGAAATGAACTAAAGCGAGACAGGGAACGCAGAAACACGTAATTGTGGGAAGAACAGCAAGTGACAGTACGTCGTATTCTACTACGCTGTTCGCTGTCGGCTCGCGGGGGGCGGGCTATTGGTAATACAGCTTTTTTGTCCATACGCACACATTCTACTTATCTTCATTTGGTTGCAGTGGTATTTTGTATAGAATGTACCAGAGGCCTGAAAGGTTAATAAAAAATGGTGTGTACGAATTAGGATAAATCGAACAGTTCCCCTATCGAATGGCGTAATGGTAAGTTAATTGTTACTTACAATAACAAGGTTCATCTCCCGCTGGCAAAAAGAAGTAGCACGGTCCTTTGGAGTAGTCGCAAATTTTCTTGCATGCGTTATCACATAATGTTTCACCAACTGGAAGATAAAAGTGTTTGAACGGTTAGTATCCGAGTGAACATTGCGTTGGGTTCCCACGCAGACGTCTCAGGTGTTGAAGTGTTCTCTTATATGAGATGTGGTTATTCAAATGAGAGTAAATACCCTAAATATTTCCGTATTTGTGACATAAGTTTAATGGCGTGATGAAATGCACATGATCGGGAATTAAAAGTGACTGTTATTGAGTTAATCAATTGTTTATCCGCAGCGATCGGAAAACAATAAATTCATTGGTGAAAAGTAACCAACCACTACGAAACCAGGCGCATCCGCTCAACCGGATAACAGCAAGTATTATCCGCGTCTCCAGAACCCCTCATCCCACTGATGGAAGCACGGCCTGGGCATGCCACGCTATTCAGCCAAGATAAAAACCATTGTATGAATGTGTGTAAGTGCAAGCGAGATAGCATGCTTGCGAGATGGTATAAAAGGCGATGCATACTAGGATTGTCCCTCTTTAGTTACAAGCAGCTCCCCAATAAATATCAGTACAAGATCAAGTATCATTATTGTGTATGACCTTCACCCGTTACAATACTCCATACATTACAGCTAGCTACCAAGACGGTCCATTGGTGAGTCATCTAATAACCCATTATATACTATGATCTACTGTAACTAATCTACCTTAGATAACAATATATGTTCCAACTGATTCAATATGAATCCATTGTTTTCTTTAGATCATTATAAGTACGATTCGCGTAACCTCGCTCTGGGAAATCTTATTTACGCCCTGCTTTCACGGACATAGCTTGCAATTCCTGAATCTGCAATTCTTTGGTAGTAATTGCAGATTCTTTGCCAGTAATTGCAGATTTTGTCGCACAGTGGAACACTGTAAAGTCAGTGATGTGATAAGGCTCGTTATACCCTGAGAAATCTACTCTTTACTATAAACCCACTTTTCAATTTGTCACCCCACATCATGATGGCAATAACCCTACTTAGCAATTTCGAGCCAGTTAACATCTTTAACGTCACTTAATAAATTCAGACGGGGGTAGTTCAGTTATGTATTACAAATAAAAAATAAAGTATTTAAAAAAAACTGTCAAATTGTATATCTAACTAGCCGACGTGTACTCTGAATGATTTGGAGTAACTTTTTGAGGTTGTGAATTCTAGGGTAAACATCGACTTTTCTCTACTTTCTATAAAAAACAATATGCGCGTATTGTATATAAACTTTCGGGAGAAATTCTCTAAATGATAGTGAAAACCCTATCAGATTCTTTTGCGTTGTTTATAAGAAATAAGCGCACAAACAGATAGACGCGGATAGGTGGAGACCGGACTTGTAGATGATGTTCATCACTAAGGAAGAAATTGAGTCTTCCTGATTCTCCAGTTTAAAGTAAGAAAGCCGAATGTATGGTTGACCCGGTCGGCAGAAAATGCGAGCGCGGATGAGCTCGCTGCGCGGTGATGATATTACAAGGCGGTATTGTAATACCGAAGATTCAATAATAATTCTGGTGCAACGCCGAGCGTAGTAGGTCAATCAGGTCAGCAAATCAACTAGTAGGTTCGAATGTGATGCGGGTTGCATATATGAACTTTCCAGATCCTTCTTGTAGCTGCCGCTACATATTTAACTGGCTAAATAAATTTGCAAGTTAAAAATGTATCATTTTACAATATTCTTTAATGCGTAACTGTGAGAAAAACAAATAAAAATGGAAATGTCACCCGATAATTACTTAATGTATCCACCACAAATACGACATTACTGGGAAACGTTTTATGTGTACCCACCAAAAAAACACAATAAATAATGTATGTCAATTATTATAGTTCCATAAACGTATACAATGTTTTGTTTTATTTCTATAAATCTTCTTGTATATATGGGGACTGTAATAAGAAACGCGAATGAAAGATGTGATGGATACCATAGTGTTTATTGAAGTCAGTGTAGTTAATGCGATGACTCTGAATGCAATTGGAGGACATTATCGGTGGCGAATTCCCCAGGCCGATGGTCAACACTGTAGAAGCGAAGTCGAACGGTGGTGGAGTGAAGTGAAGTCGGTAGCTCGACGGCGAGACCAGACTCGTGGGTGAGGCTCATCACTGGTGGTGTAGACGATGGGTCTGCCAAGTGCCCGAGTGTGAAGTGTACCAGGTGCGCTGATTCAGCCATGTGCAGAGTCGTAGCATAGCGTGGCGCGGTTTAGATTCAATGAGACAGCATGCCACGAGAAGATATATGCGTTTATACCATTCACTCGATGTCGGTGAATCTTTCAAAGTTTGTTCTTTTTAGTACCTGAGTATTTATAGTAAGGTTTGAATGTTACAAGAAGTCGTGGACGCTCGAAAGCCTTAACGCAATATCTCTACGTTGAAATAAGATACAGAATCGAATTGAAGTCGACATAAATTTTAAAAGATTACAAATAAGGATTTTATGATAACTACATGGAAAGTGGTAGAAAAGTCGGTGATGCCCGAGGAAGACATGAATCAAATCATCATTCGTGGTAAAATGAGACGTAAGTGAAAAGCGAAGAAAGAGGTGCAGGGAGAATGTTTGTCTCGGAAGTGAATTGTTAAAGACGCCCGAGGAAGACATGGCACGATCAAGTGAAACAAATACTTATCGCAGTTGATGATTATTTTAATTTTATGTACTATACTATTATTATAGGTGCAACTAATCTCCTGCTGACAAGCTACTTGCAGTAGCTTAGCGGGTATGAATAATATTGTATGAAATCTTTATACAAATAAAAAAATAAAAATAAAAAAAGTATTATAATTTTATTTAAAAATGCACCCAATCATCAGGTACTTAAGAATTCACAAACTCAATTAAATATTTATTCCCCCAGGCCATTTATTAGTCCCCGATCCACGCCGGCTCTATTTCAGCTAGTTAATTAAATAAATATTATAATAATAATTATGGACTTACTTGGTATTGTATCTGTTGGCACAGGACCTGTTGAAAATGATAAATTCGTTTTAAATGTTCTTAGATTAATTATTAAAAGAAAATACAGATTACCGACACAAAGTGCATTCAGAGACCGATCATTTCCAGGGGATATTTACTGCGTTGAGTTGAGTACCGTTCGTCAGACAAGCTTTTACCAGCTGCCACAAACACGTCGCTCTGGGCTCTTTATGTAAAATAATACCTTGCTATGCTTTTGAGAGGTTCAAAAATCATTCTCATGCAAAAATAAATTTGATGGAGTTAATTTCAATTTTAAATAAATATACAGGATGTATCGGCACGTACCAGACAAACGTTAACCAGCTATTCCTTAGCACATTTGGAGTAAAAAATGTTATGGGCACTTTGCTGTCCAGTAACATTTTTTTTTCAATTACATTGGCATTGTTTCTCGTGTTCAACAGCTGTTATAAGCAAGTGTGTCAAAAAGCATCCTCGCTCTTTCATACACACTAAATAATAATAGTTAAAAATGAGACGAATCGTGCCATGCCATTTCGTTGTGATTTTAAAAGCGCGCCAATATAGGTACGTACGTACATTATTCAACGAAACTCGAATAAAATATTGCCAGATGGGTTTTCATTATAATTTCAGATGGGTAATTTAACTATATAAACTAAGTAGCTCTGTTTATCTCACCAACGTTTTGTAAATTTCCATTATATTTTTCCATCTTGCATGGTGGAGTGTCTAGTTTACACTTTATTTCGTTTTGATATTGTTTTTGTTTAAGAGGTTGTGTTTTATTATGTCTTCTATTTTCTTTTTGATTTTGTTTTTTGATTTTACCTTGATTTTGTTTTCTTTTTGATTTTGTTGTGTTTATTTAGATGTTCTTTGTAAAAGGATATGATGTTACACATTTCATTTATCTTTATTTTATTGCAGTGTAATTTTGTATAGAATGTACCAGAGGCCTGAAAGGTTAATAAAAAAATGATACGAATTAGGATAAATCCAATAGTACCCCTATCGAATGGCGTAATATGTAAGTTAGTTGTGACTTACAATAACAATCCCCTTCCGCGGTTCGTATGATGCAGGGTCCGTTGGAGTAGTCGCATAAGTAACCGCATTCGTTTTCTCCACAGAATATGTCAGCCACTGGAAAATAATAGCATTTGACCGGTTAGTATCCGAGTAAACAATTGCGTTGGGTTCCCACCCAGACGCCTCAGGTTGAAATCTCGGCTATCTAAGTCCTCAATATAATGATGGTGGATAGTGAAGGCATTCCGACAGTGTCAGCTTATTTGCAATACGATAATGTATGTTTTTCATTTAAAACGAGCAACTCGGGCGCTCAAAACAAGCTTTGCTTCACTTTACTTTCCGGTGAAATTGATAATACATTAAAAAAAACTTTCGTGAAATGAAAATCAATTTCATTGATCTATCCGACAAAAAGGGGTCAAAATGTCTTTCCTAAACTGGTAAAATCAGTTTTATATGAAGCTGGAAATATAATTCTAAAGATTATCAGATCAGTGTGCATAATACCTACATAGGAACATGAAATAATAGGTACTGTTATATTACCAAAGTTCACAAGAAAGAAACAACACACCTACAAACTTATTTGCACGTGTACACACATGTACATGGTTTTATCATCATGATCAGCTGTCCGTTTTGTTACTTTGGATCTTTCCTGACGTGCTAAAGATATTGGTGAAGTAATCACATCTTCCATGGATGGCTTCATACAATCCACTGTTAAAGAAACTGGTGTTGGTTCAAATCGTGGTTCAGTCGACAATGATCAGAAGCAATTTGACAAAAAAAAACTCGGCTTACCATGCCTTCAACATATTTTGAACGTCGGAAAACAGATACAACATACAACAAAATAGCTATAGAAAGCAGGACAATGATAAAGAAATCCAACTCTCGATAATCAGGGTTCTGTCCGCAGTCGGTTCCTCACTGCGGTTTCTATATGATCGGGATTTCTTCAAGGTATTCTGTGTAGAGTTAATTTATTTTATTTATTATATTACATTACATTAGATACATGTATATAGTAAAAATGATAAAATAATAATATTGCAATAACTGTGTAAGTATATAAGAAATAAGTGCAAGTGTTATTATGGTCGATATCAGTTCCTAGCTAGGCAGATTGCCCGTTCTAAGGAACCAAATGCTGTTAAAATTTATTATGTAAAATTAAAGTGTTTTTTTTAATCCAAATTGAATATATATTAAGTTTTTACTAAATGAGCCATTGATAGGTAACCATGTAAAATTTTAGTGATATTATTTAATAGTTTTTCAGACTCCACCCTCCCCAAGCCAATCAACCATTAAGTTATTATTTAACCGATTAAAGACATTTTGCATGTTTTAATATTTAATTCTTGGGGGATTTAATTATATAATTTTGGTCCCAGATATGTATATGACTTTTTATACTTTGCCGTATTGGTACTGGGACCCTTTCGGGTGTGACTTCTTGTGATATATTTACGATCAGTTTTATCAAGATTTTCTAGATTTTTTTTGTACGTGAATAGTAACCCTTTTAATGAAATTTTGACGAACATCAAGTACATTAAATTTTATGTAGAGCTGATCGCTAGAGTACCTTTAGGGTTTACGCAAAATTACTCTAATAAGGGAATTCTGGACCTTCATAAACGGATTCAAACTTGTTCTACCTGACGATCCCCAACCAATGCAACCATACAAGATGTGGTTGCACAATCAGAAATATATTTTTCTTAGGTCTTGTTGCTTAATTATATTTCGTAACACAAAGAATATGTGTATCAATTTTCTATCCTTTAATGAAAGGTTTTCGATGTGATATTTCCACTCAAGATTATTGTCTATAATAAAACTATTCAATACTATCACACATTTCAAATCTTCACAGTTGCAGTACGAATCAATATTATCGGAATTACAATTAAGCTTGTGTATTTTTATTGTGTATGGTGCGCTAGGTTGTCCTTTTATAGTTGAGCTGAATCTTATGTATTTAGTTTTTGTTATATTTAGTGTTAGTAGATTTTTTGTCAAGCCACTGTTTTATCGCATTGATTCCACTTTCAGCATGTTTATGAGTTTGAGTCCAATCCTCTCCTTCAAATATAGCTACTCCGAGTGTAGCTTCGGCTGTGTGGCATGTAGCGCTGTCTTGTTGAAAATGCGATATATAATTCCCGCAGTCTTTCAGCGAATCGATCTGGCTCTTGGTCTTTATAGGAATTACTGTGAATGAGTCACGTAGCATGCATCTTTATTATTATATTATTATTAATATATGTATGGGGATCTGGTGAGGAGGGACGAAATGAAAGAGGTCGTGAAGGTCACAGAGTTTTTTTGAGTCTGATTGCCGAATGTGATATGACTTGGGACCAATGTTGAATACTCCGGATGCAAGCGGTGATGTGCTGGTCAATGTGTGGGTCTGTGAGTCGACGCCGCTGCTGGTGACCGGACTCGTTGAAGGTCAGGAACTGATGAAGAGCGAAGGTCTTCCGGGTGCTCCAGTGCTGACAGGAATGCCGAATGTGCGGTGGGACTGGTAGGCGGTTGTACGGGAGGTGCATAGACCAGGGAGAATGTCGCGTGGTCTAGGTCCGTGGATGTAGCGTTGGAACTAGGGGGCTGTGATCCGGTGTAGCGCTGGGATGGAAGCAGGGCGCTGAGATCCCGTTTGATGTTGTTGGATAAGCCGTGCAGAGCCGGGTGTAAGTGGTGGAGGTCCGGTGCGCAGGAAGGCGCGCGGGTTGTCACTCGCGAAATTGATTGTTGGCTGACTGATGGCTGACTGACTGACTGACTGCTCGCGTCGTCGGGCCTATTTATATAGCTAGGCCGACGGTCGTAGTAGTTGTACGAGATCGCGGGTAAAATGGAGACAACTCGCTCAGTCTGGGTGCTACTGGAATTTTTGTTTGCTCTGAAATTATGCCTAGGCCACAGGCTAGAACCTTCTAGTGAATGCGAGTAATGTACTTCGCCAAACTAAAATATTATTGTCGTAGGTAGTTCCAGACGTCGGTAGCCCATAAACAGGTTGCTCGTATTGTTTACCTTTAGCGAGCCGATCTAGATGAATCTACGATCGCTACATATATTATCAAAGTTTCTTTGCTTGTTCCTCGCGCGTTTATACCATTCACTTGATTTTGGCGAATCTTTCAAAGTTTGTTATTATTTGTACCTGAGTGTTTATAGTGTGGTTTGAATGGTAAAAGAAGTCGTGGACGCTCGAAAGTCTTAACGCAATATCTCTGCGTTGGAATGAGATACAGAATCGAATTGAAGTCGACATAAATTTTAAAAGATTAAAAATGAAGATTTTATGATACTACATGGAAAAAGTCGGTGATGCCCGAGGAAGACATGAATCAAATCATATTTTGTGGTAAAATGAGACGTGAGTAATAAGCGAAGAAACAGATGTAGGGAGAATGTTTGCCCCACAAGTGAATTGTTAAAGACGCCCGAGGAAGACATGGCACGATCAAGTGAAAAAAATACTTATTACAGTATAAAAAAATTATTTCCACCTTAAAAAAGCACCCAGACGTCAAGTACTTTAGAATTCACAAACTCAATTAAATATTTATACCCCCAGACTAGCATCAGCTAGTTAATTAAAAAATATATAATAATAATAATTATGGACTTACCTGGTGTTGTAGTTGTTGTGGTAGGTGGCGGTGGCGTCGGTGGTGGTGGAGTTGTTGGCACACGACCTGTTCAAAATCAAAACAATCGTTTTAATGATCTTAGATTTATTATTAAACTTATTAATGATTAATCATTGGTCTCACAGAAATCGTTGTCTCCCTTACTGTCATGGTTAGAAATATGATTTAAACGGTGTTAGAAAGAGAAAACACCATGTGCTATAGCAATATATGTTTAATATATTAAAATCTAGAAATTAACCACAGAAGAATATTTTCATTGAGTAGTTTACTTAGTAGTAATAAATCTTCTTATATATACGGTGAAGGTACGAATGTACAATTACAATCCATTTACTACACTAAACCGGCATTTTTTCCAAAGTTTGTACATGTGTGGTCAGCTGTCTGTTTTCAGATTTTTGATCGTTCCAGATGTGCCCAGTAAATTGTTGAAGACTTCATAAAAGCTTCATAAAATCCACTGTTAAAGGAACTTTTAAACTATCCTTTTCAAATGCGTTTTTTATAATTTTCGGATACGATGAAACACATTCCACTTATTTTCATTTAATTGCAGTGTTATTTTGTATAGAATGTACCAGAGGCCTGAAAGGTTAATAAAAAATGGTGTGTACGAATTAGGATAAATCGAACAGTTCCCCTATCGAATGGCGTAATAGTAAGTTAATTGTTACTTACAAAAACAATATTCCCCCGTTGGGAAAGAGAAGGAGCACGGTCCTTTGGAGTAGTCGCAAATTTTCTTGCATGCGTTTTCACATAATGTTTCACCAACTGGAAGATAAAAGTGTTTGAACGGTTAGTATCCGAGTGAACAATTGCGTTGGGTTCCCACGCAGACGTCTCAGGTGTTGAAATGTTCTCTTATATGAGATGTGGTTATTCAAATGAGAGTAAATACTCTAAATATTTCCGTATTTGTGACATAAGTTTAATAGCGTGATGAAATGCACATGATCGGGAATTAAAAGTGACTGTTATTGAGTTAATCAATTGTTTATCCGCAGCGATCGGAAAACAATAAATTCATTGGTGAAAAGTACATTACGATTTCTTTGTCATCCAACCACTACGAAACCAGGCGCATCCACTCAACCGGATAACAGCAAGTATTATCCACGTCTCCAGAACCCGTCATCCCACTGATGGAAGCACGGCCTGGGCATGCCACTCTA
Organism: Hesperophylax consimilis; assembly: GCF_061612785.1. Lineage (NCBI taxonomy): Eukaryota > Metazoa > Arthropoda > Insecta > Trichoptera > Limnephilidae > Hesperophylax > Hesperophylax consimilis. Next base: position 7,865,648 of record NC_142852.1, read on the forward strand.
TTCAGCCAAGATAAAAACCATTGTATGAATGTGTGTAAGTGCAAGCGAGATAGCATGCTTGCGAGATGGTATAAAAGGCGATGCATACTAGGATTGTCCCTCTTTAGTTACAAGCAGCTCCCCAATAAATATCAGTACAAGATCAAGTATCATTATTGTGTATGACCTTCACCCGTTACAATACTCCATACATTACAGCTAGCTACCAAGACGGTCCATTGGTGAGTCATCTAATAACCATTGTATACTATGATCTACTGTAACTAATCTACCTTAGATAACAATATATGTTCCAACTGATTAAATATGAATCCATTGTTTTCTAAAGATCATTATAAGTACGATTCACGTAACCATCCCCACGCTCTGGGAAATCTGTTTCATGCCCTGCTTTTCATGTACAAAGCTTGCAATTCCTTGCGTATCTGGCAAGGAATTGAAGATTTTGGCGCACAGTGGAACACTGTTAAGTTCGTGTAAGGGCTCTTAATACCCTTAGAAAAATCTACTCTTTACTATAAACCCATTTATCAATTTGTCACGCTACATCATGATGGCAATAACCCTACATAGCAATTCCGAGCCAGTGAACATCTTTAACATCACTTTGTGAATTCAGACGGGGGCAGTTCAGTTATGTATTACAAATAAATAAAAAAGTATTTAAAAAATACTGCCAAATTGTTTATCTAACTATCTGACGTGTATCCGGCGCGTTGCTCGGGGTTGTGAATGATTTGGAGTAACTTTTTGAGGTTTTGAATTCTAGGATAAACATTGACTTTTATCTACTTTCTATAAAAACAATATGCGCGTATTATATATATATATATATATATATAAAACTTTCGGGAGAAATTCTCTAAATGATAGTGAAAACTCTATTAAATTCTTTTGCGTTGTTTTTAAGAAATAAGCGCACAAACAGATAGACGCGGATAGGTGGAGACCGGACTTGTAGATGGTGTTCATCACTAAGGAAGAGGTTGAATCTTCCTGGTTCTCCAGTGTAAAGTAAGAGAGCCGAAGGTATGGTTGACCTGGTCGGCAGAAGATGCGAGCGCGGATGAGTTCGCTGCGTGGGGATCATATTACAAAGCGGTTTTGTAATACCGAAGAATCAATAATAATTCGTAGCCTCTCCTTTAAATTGGTGCAACGCCGAGCGTAGTAGGTCAATCAGGTCAGTAAATCAACTAGTAGGTTCGAATGTGATGCGGGTTGCATATATGAACTTTCCCTATCCTTCTTGTAGCTGCCGCTACATATTTAACTGGCTAAATACATTTGCAAGTTAAAAATGTATCATTTTACAATATTATTTAATGCGTAACTGTGAGAAAAACAAATAAAAATGGAAATGTCACCCGATAATTACTTAATGTATCCACCACAAATACGACATTACTAGGAAACGTTTTATGTGTACCCACCAAAAAAACACAATAAATAATGTATGTCAATTATTATAGTTCCATAAACGTATACAATGTTTTGTTTTATTTGTATAAATCTTCTTGTATATATGGGGACTGTAATAAGAAACGCGAATGAAAGATGTGATGGATACCATAGTGTTTATTGAAGTCAGTGTAGTTAATGCGATGACTCTGAATGCAATTGGAGGACGTTATCGGTGGCGAATTCCCCAGGCCGATGGTCAACACTGTAGAAGCGAAGTCGAACGGTGGTGGAGTGAAGTGAAGTCGGTAGCTCGACGGCGTAGAAGCGGAGACCAGACTCGTAGGCGATGCTCATCACTGGTGGTGTAGACGATGGGTCTGCCAAGTGCCCGAGTGTGAAGTGTGCCAGGTGCGCCGATTCATACCCCCAGCCATGTGCAGAGTAGTAGCAGAGCGTAGCGCGGTTTAGATGCACGGTGTGGTGTGCGGAGGCGGTACAATTAGACAGCATGCCACGAGTAGATACACTGGCGTTTCGTTCGAAGTACGATATGTAATGCGTTTATTCTATTCACCCGATGTAGGTGAATCTTTCAAAGTTTGTTCTTTTTAGTACCTGAGTGTTTATAATATGGTTTGAATGTTACAAGAAGTCGTGGACGCTCGAAACCCTTAACGCAATATCTCTTCGTTGGAATGAGATACAGAATCGAATTGAAGTCGACATAAATTTTAAAAGATTACAAATTAGGATTTGATGATAACTAAATGGAAATTGGTAGAAAAGTCGGTGATGCCCGAGGAAGACATGAATCAAATCATCATTCGTGGTAAAATGAGACGTAAGTGAAAAGCGAAGAAAGAGGTGAATGTTTGTTTCGGAATTGAATTTTTAAAGACGCCCGAGGAAGACATGGCACGATCAAGTGAAACAAATATTTATCGCAGTATTATAATTTTATTTAAAAATGCACCCAACCATCGGGTACTTAAGAATTCACACACTCAATTAAATATTTATTCCCCCAGGCCATTTTTAAGTCCCCGAGCCACGCCGGCTCTACATCAGCTAGTTAATTAAATAAATATTATAATAATAATTATGGACTTACTTGGTATTGTATCTGTTGGCGCAGGACCTGTTGAAAATCATAAATTCGTTTTAAATGTTCTTAGATTAATTATTAAAAGAGAAGACAGATTACCGAGACAAAGTGCGTTCAAAGACCGATCATTTCCAGGGGATATTTACTGTGTTGAGTTGAGTACCGTTCGTCGGACAAGCTTTTACCAGCTGCCACAAACACGTCGTTCTGGGCTCTTTATGTAAAATAATACCTTGCTGTGCTTTTGAGAGGTGCAAAAATCATTCTCATGCAAAAATAAATTTGATGGAGTTAATTTCAATTTAAAATAAATATACAGGGTGTATCGGCACGTACCCGACAAACTTTAACCAGCTATTCCTTAGCACATTTGGAGTAAAAAATGTTATGGGCACTTTGCTGTCCAGTTACATTTTTTTTCAATTATATTGGCATTGTTTCTCGTGTTCAACTGCTGTTATTAGCAAGTGTGTCAAAAAGCGTCCTCGCTCTTTCATACACACAAAATAATAATAGTTAAAAATGAGACGAATGGTGCCATGCCATTTCGTTGTGATTGTAAAAGCGCGCCAATGTAGGTACGTACGTACATTATTCAACGAAACTGGAATAAAATATTGCCAAATGGGTTTTCAAACTTTGACAAAGGATAAAACATGTGGTGAAAATATGAATAGTTAATTTTTTATTCATGTCATTACCCAATTTATTTCAGAAAGAAGAATATCAAATATAATATAATTTAACTGTACAAACTAAGTAGCTCTGTTTATCTCAGCAATGTTTTGTAATTTTCCATTATATTTTTCTATCTTACATGGTGGAGTGTCTAGTTTCTACTTTATTTCGTTGACATTGTTTTTGTTTAAGAGGTTCTGTTTTATTATGTCTTCTATTTTATTTTTGATTTTGTTTTTTGATTTTACCTTGATTTTGTTTTCTTTTTTTATTTTGTTGTGTTTATTTAGATGCTCTTTGAAAAAAGATATGATGTAACACATTCCATTTATCTTCATTTTATTGCAGTGTAAGTTTGTATAGAATTTACCAGAGACCTGAGAGGTTAATAAAAAAATGATACGAATTAGGATAAATCCAATAGTATCCCTATATAGCGTAATGAGTAAGTTAGTTGTGACTTACAATAACAATCCCCTTCCGCGGTTCGTATGATGCAGGGTCCGTTGGAGTAGTCGCATAAGTAATCGCATTCGTTTTCTACACATAATAGGTAAACCCCTGGAAAATAAAAGCATTTTACCGGTTAGTATCCGAGTAAACAATTGCGTTGGGTTCCCACCCAGACGCCTCAGGTTCAAATCTCGGCTATCTAAGTCCTCAATATAATGATGGTGGTGGAGGCATTCCGACAGTGTCAGCTTATTTGCAATACGATAATGTATGTTTTTTTTAAAACGAGCAACAAGCTTTGCTTCACTTTACTTTCTGGTTAAATTGATAATACATTAAAAAAACTTTCATGAAATGAAAATCAATTTCATTGATCTATCCGATAAAAAGAGGTCAAATGTCTTTCCTAAACTGGTAAAATCAGTTTTATATGAAGCTGGAAATATAGTTCTAAAGATTATCAGTTTGCATAATACCTGCATAGGAACATAAAATAATAGGTACTGTTATATTACTAAAGTTCATAATAAAGAAACAACACACCTACAAACTTACTTGCACGTGTACACACATGTACATGGTTTTATCATCATGATCAGCTGTCCGTTTTGTTACTTTGGATCCTTCCTGACGTGCTAAAGATATTGGTGAAGTCATCACATCGGCCATGGATGGCTTCATACAATCCACTGTTAAAGAAACTGGTGTTGGTTCAAATCGTGGTTCAGTCGACCATGATCAGAAGCATTTTGACAAAAAAAACTCGGCTTACCATGCCTTCAACACATTTTGAACGTCGGAAAACAGATACAACATACAACAAAATAGCTACAGAAAGCACGACAATGATAAAGAAATCCAACCCTCGATAATCAGGGTTCTGTCCGCAGTCGGTTCCTCACTGCGGTTTCTATATGATCGGGATTTCTTCAAGGTATTCTGTGTAGAGTTATTTTATTTGTTTTATTACATTACAGTACATTAGATACATGTATATAGTAAAAAATATAAAATAATAATGTTGCAATAACTGTATAAGTATATTAGAAATAGCAAGTGTTGTTATGAATTGTATGTCGATATTAGTTCCTAGCTAGGCAGATTGCCCGTTCTAAGAAACCAAATGCTGTTGTTATGTAAAATTAAAGTGTTTTTTTTAATCCAAATTGAATATATATTAAGTTTTTACTAAATGAGCAATTGATAGGTAACCATGTAAAATTTTAGTAACATTATTTAATGGTTTTTCAGACTCCACCCTCCCCAAGCCAATCAACCATTTAGTTATTATTGAACCGTATAAAGACATTTTGCATGTTTTAATAAACGGATTTAAACTTGTTCTACCTGACGATCCCCAACCAATGCAACTATACAAGATGTGGTTGCCCAATTAGAAATATATTTTTCTTAGGTCTTGATATTTCGTAACGCAAAGAATATGTGTATCAATTTTCTTTTCTTTAATGAAAGGTTTTCGATGTGATATTCCCACTCAAGATATAATAAAGGATAGTCTATAATAAAACTATTCAATACAATCACACATTTCAAATCTTCACAGTTGCAGTAAGAATCAATATTATCGGAATTACAATTAAGCTTGTGTATTTTTATTGTGTATGGTGCGCTAGGTTGTCCTTTTATAGTTGAGCTGAATCTTATGTATTTAGTTTTTTGTTATATTTAGTGTTAGTAGATTTTTTGTCAAGCCACTGTTTTATTGCATTGATTCCACTTTCAGCATGTTTATGAGTTTGAGTCCAATCCTCTCCTTCAAATAAAGCTACTCTATCGGCTGAGAATGTTATCATTTTTCCGCCCACTGTTAGCTCGAATGACTCATTGATGTAAATTATAAATAGAAGAGGTCCTAATGTACTTTCCTGTGGTACCCCAAAGTTAGTGTTCAGTGAATTACTCACCGTTTTGCCCATTTTGAGTTGTTGTCTTTAAGTAACTCTTTAACTATTTATGAATACATACCTACAGTACCAATATTTTTTTAATCTTTTGAGTACTAGTTTATGCGATGTTGTATCAAATGCCTTGGCTTAGTCTAAGAGCAGTGCGATGTTTTTCTTTTTGCGATCTATATTTCCAGAAATATGTTCTGTAACTTGCGATACAAAGGGTCCGCCAAATAACTTCTTTTTTTTTTGAAAATGCTTTAAAAAAAACTACTCAATATTTTCTCATATTTCTTTTTTTATTTGAAAGTACAATTCTTCCGGTTAATAATGGAAAATAATTTCATTCAAATGGCTGCCTAGGCTGGCTATGCACGATCGGTCCAATTTTTAAGCACATTATCGATTGTGTGCAGCTGTATTTCACCAATGGCTTCACGAATATTGTCCTTTAAAGCGTCAATTGTCTCTGGCTTGTCGGCGTAGCACCTATCTTTGAGGGAACCCCACAAATAATAGTCCAACGGTGTCAAATCGCAGTTCCGAGGTGGCCAAACGACATCAGCTCTGCGGCTGATAATGCGATCTTTAAAAACAGGGCGCAAAACATCGAGTGTAGCTTCGGCTGTGTGGCATGTAGCGCTGTCTTGTTGAAAATGCGATATATAATTCCCGCAGTCTTTCAGCGAATCGATCTGGTTCTTGGTCTTTATAGGAATTACTGTGAATGAGTCACGTAGCATGCATCATTATTAATATATTATTATTAACATTTTAATATATATATGGGGATCTGGTGAGGAGGGACGAAATGAAAGAGGTCGTGAAGGTCACAGTGTTTTTTTGAGTCTGGTTGCCGAATGTGAGATGACTTGGGACCGATGTTGAATACTCCGGATGCAGGCGGTGATGTGCTGGTCAATGTGCGGGTCAGTGAATCGACGCCGCTGCTGGTGACCAGACTCGTTGACGGTCAGGAACTGATGAAGAGCGTAGGTCTTCCGGGTGCTCCAGTGCTGACAGGAAAGCCGAATGTGCGGTGGGACTGGTAGGTGGTTGTACGGGAGGTGCATAGACCAGGGAGGATGTCGCGTGGTCTAGGTGCGTGGATGTAGCGCTGGAACTAGGGGGCTGTGATCCGGTGTAGCGCTGGCCAGGAACGATGGGGGCAGGGTGCTGAGATCCCGTTGGTTGTTGTTGGATAAGCCGTGCAGAGCCGGGTGTAAGTGGTGGAGGTCCGGTGCGCAGGAAAGCGCGCGGGTTGTCACTCGCTAAATTTATTATTGGCTGACTGATGGCTGACTGACTGACTGACTGCTCGCGGCGTCGGGCCTATTTATATAGCTAGGCTGACGGTCGTAGTAGCTGTGGGAGATCGCGGGTAAAATGGAGACAACTCGCTCAGTCTGGGTGCTACTGGAATTTTCGTTGGCGCTGAAATTATGCCTAGGCAACAGGCTAGAACCTTCTTGCGAATGCGAGTAATGTACTTCACCAAACTAAAATATTATTGTCGTAGATAGTTCCAGACGTCGGTAGCCCGAGATAATCTAGAATCTAGATGAATTCTCGATCGCTACTTTGGTAATATATATTGCTTGTTCCTCGCGCGTTTATACCATTCACTCGATTTCGGTGAATCTTTCAAAGTTTGTTCTTATTAGTCACTGAGTGTTTATAGTATGGTTTTAATGTTACAAGAAGTCGTGGACGCTCGAAAGCCTTAACGCAATATTTCTGCGTTGGAATGACATACAGAATCGAATTGAAGTCGACATAAAATTTTAAAAGATTAAAAATTAGGATTTTATGATACTACATGGAAAAAGTCGGTGATGCCCGAGGAAGACATGAATCAAATCATCATTCGTGGTAAAATGCGACATGAGTAATAAGCGAAGAAAGAGGTATAGGGAGAATGTTTGCCTCACAAGTGAATTGTTAAAGACGCCCGAGGAAGACATGGCACGATCAAGTGATAAAAATACTTATTACAGTATAATAATTTTATTTCCACCTTAAAAAAGCACCCAGTCGTCAGGTACTTTAGAATTCACAAACTCAATTAAATATTTATACCCCCAGACTAGCATCAGCTAGTTAATTAAAAAATATTTAATAATAATAATTATGGACTTACTTGGTGTTGTAGTTGTTGTGGTAGGTGGCGGGGGCGTCGGTGGTGGAGTTGTTGGCACACGACCTGTTCAAAATCGTTTTAATGATCTTAGATTTATTATTAAACTTATTAATGATTTTTTTTGTTTGTTTTTGGGGTGTTATGCCGTGTTGCGCTAACTCCTTCTTTAGCCGACGTTTCGGACAGCGTTGCAGTGTCCATCATCAGGGCAGATCCGATGGATTGAAGCTGGCGGCACGGTATCGCTTCCAAGTAAATAAGCACAAAATCGACAACCAACAATTAAATATTGAAGACAATATTAGTGATTTTTAAACGAAAATCTGAAACAGAAAAATCAGAAAAGGAAACGGTCACATCTGGGACTCGAACCCAGGACCCTTGTCTTTCCGGGACAATGCTCTACCAACTGCGCTAATGGGACCCTATTCCCCTCGGTCACTTTTTAACTGTATCATACTTCGAATAATAAAAATAAGAATAAAAATAAGATAGGTTTATCTAAAAGACGCTGTCTGGATTGCATTTAGTTCGGGTTGAATCTTGCGATCATACATAAAGATAGTTGCCAATAAAAATGTGCGGTGAAAAAATGAAGACAATGTTGGTAGTTCTTATTCGAAGTATGATACAGTTAAAAGTGACCGAGGGGAATAGGGTCCCATTAGCGTAGTTGGTAGAGCATTGTCCCGGAAAGACAAGGATCCTGGGTTCGAGTCCCAGATGTGACCGTTTCCTTTTCTGATTTTTCTGTTTCAGATTTTCGTTTAAAAATCACTAATATTGTCTTCAATATCTAAAAACTTACCTTATTAATGATTAATCATTGGTCTCACAGAAATCGTTGTCTCCCTTACTGTCATGGTTAGAAATATGATTTAAACGGTGTTAGAAAGAGAAAACACCACGTGCTATAGCAATATATATTCTCGGTCCAACATTAGAACAACCCGTGGACGCGCATGTCTCCGCCCCTTATCCCCACTTCTACAAGGACGAGCGTTAACACATTCAGACCCACTATTTTAATAAATTAATTATTTTATTTGTCTACCGACATATGATTCATTTGAAACTTCAAAAGCTTACAAACTATTATTATTTTCCTCGAGTTCATCAACAATGTGATAGATATTCCATATCTTCTTGCATGAGTCGTCTTACGTCACTTATTTTGAAGGAGGTATTGTTTACTTTGACATGCTGTTTAACCATTGACCACATCGTAAATAATACCGATCAACACCAACATTCACAAATTTTATACATATATTACCTATCTATATCCATGAATTATAAAAATGCATTGTTGCAAATCGAATACTGATACAAATAACACATAAATAATGTGTACCTGTCCTTTTTTGTTTTTCGTAATTGGTGATAATGAATTTGGACATATCGGCTGAACATCCATTTTATCGCAGGGTCTGAATGGGTTAATTTCTCTAAGCGCGGGCACTCAGAACGAAAGCCAAGGACATACTGAATTGTGAGTGAGATAGGGTTGCAACCGAGCGATGGTGAAGGAAAGGAGCGGGGGGGTGGTATGCGCAGAACACACCTAATTTGGTACTACAGCAGGTTGTTCTTAACTTGGACAGAGAATAGTTGATATATTCAAATCTAGAAATTTACCACAGAAGAATTAGAATTTACATCTTTATTAAGCCATAAGTTCTTACCGCAATTTGAAAAAAATTTATGTGACTGTTTAATGTGAATATTTTATAAATTAAATTTATATGAAACGACCAAAAGTTGAAGTTACTCTCACGTTTGTAATACATTTTTCTAATAAATCATGTGTGTTTTTTATATTTTTTTTCATTGAGTAGTTTACTAAGTAGTAATGAATCTTCTTATATATATGGTGAAGGTACGAATGTACAATTACAATCCATTTACTACACTAAACCGGCATATTTTCCAAAGTTTGTACATGTGTGGTCAGCTGTCTGTTTTCAGACTTTTGATCCTTCCAGATGTGCTCAGTAAATTGTTGAAGACATAACATCTGCTTATAGATAGCTTAATATAATCCACTGTTAAAGAAACTTTTAAACTATCCTTTTCAAATGCGTTTTTTTATAATTTTCGGATACGATGAAACACATTCTACTTATCTTCATTTGATTGCAGTTTTATTTTGTATAGAATGTAAGAGGCCTGAAAGGTTAATAAAAAATGGTTTGTACGAATTAGGATAAATCGAACAGTACCCCTATCGAATGGCGTAATAGTAAGTTAATTATTACTTACAATAACAAGATTCCCCTCCCGTTGGGAGATAGAAGAAGCACGGTCCATTGGAGTAGTTGCAAAAGTTCTCGCATACGTTATCACACAATATTTCACCAACTGGAAGATAAAAGGGTTTGAACGGTTAGTATCCGAGTGAACATTGCGTTGGGTTCCCACGCAGACGTCTCAGGTGTTGAAGTGTTCTCTTATATGAGATGTGGTTAATCAAATGAGAGTAAATACTCTAAATATTTCCGTATTTGTGACATAAGTTTAATGGCGTGATGAAATGCACATGAACGGGAATTAAAAGTGACTGTTATTGAGTTAATCAATTGTTTATCCGCAGCGATCGGAAAACAATAAATTCATTGGTGAAAAGTATATTACGATTTCTTTGTCATCCAACCACTACGAAACCACGCGCATCCGCTCAAACGGATAGCAGCAAGTATTATCCGCGTCTCCAGAACCCGTCATCCCACTGATGGAAGCACGGCCTGGGCATGCCACGCTATTCAGCCAAAATAAAAACCATTGTATGAATGTGTGTAAGTGAAAGCAAGATAACATGCTTGCGAGATGCTATAAAAGGCGATGCATACTAGGATTGTCCCTCTGGTGACCACTCCACACTCACTGGTCACTCATAGTTCACAACCCCCTGCGCCTTCGGTAGTGAAATCGCTAATTATTGTGTTTTAATACAAATCATCTTTTTTAATTGTAAAGACAGTTCTTCCGTGTTTTTGCTCCACTGGAGATTTTTCACGTCAAGTGCTGCCACCTCACAACCAGTGAAAGTAAATAGTTCTACAACAGAAACTTTTCTCATTTGTGTTTTTTAAATTCAAATATCGTTTTCAAACTACAAACATTCAGTGTCTAATCAGTTTCGTGATCTTTATTGAATTCGTGAATTCTTGTGTTACAGACTCGAGTGCTAGTGCTTTGAACTTTCGTGGTTTATTCTCTACGTACAAAGAATTCCGTCTGAAAGAAGAGTAAGACCATCTGGCTACGTGGTACTAATCTCGAAATCAGCTCTGAGCACCCATCAGCTCCAGCCAACGTCCAGACTCCATCGTGCTATACATTCAACAGCATCTACTCAATATCCGGTGAGAGTATTTTACCTACATTGTACTTGTCATATTGTTTATTTTGCCAGAGTTCACCAAAATTGTTCACATCCAAGCGACGTCTCAACTATAAAATAATAAATTAAAAATAATTATTAAATTACATTTTTATCAATTCTGCCGCATTTTTCCCCAGGAACTTATCACTTAAAAATCCACCTGCGCACTTTCACTTTCCTTTGTTAAACTAAAAGCACTTAATTTTTGGTAAAACCTTCATAAGCGAATTAAATAAACTCCTTCAAAAGGGGTTTTTCCAACGACTAAACATTGTTAACCGCCGGTTGCTACCCAATTCAAACAATTACCCTTCATACTTAAGTTTCATAAAACTTTAGAATCATGAACGCATACGAAAACAACCTTGCCGCTTTCATGTATGCACGTTTTTATAAAAATCTTTCAGCTGAAGAAAAAATACATCTTAATAAATTGATACACCATGAGATGGCTTCGTCATCTCACAGAGTATCACCAAGCCTGCCGCCACTTTCTCCACGCCATCTCCCTTCTCCAAGGAGGTTCCCTTCTCAATGTTATCAATTCGCCGACTCTGATATGAAAGAATCTTATTCGTCTTCTGAAGAGACAGGATTTAGCCTAAAAGTCTCCGGGCGTAAAAGAACACGCGCTAGTTCTAGGGGATCACTGACCCTTGTAAATTCTCCGAGAAACTCTCCTAGTGCCTCTCCCCGTTCTAAAAAAACAAACTTCGAAACTCGTCCACCATCCTCAGAATCTTCTCAAGCCAATAATCAATTTGCAGTTCTGAGGTCACCATCTCCCGCACCGGGTACCTCTTCAGGGCAAGATGAACCTATTTCGGCTGAACAACCGCCGCGTAAATTTACCCGAATTCCCACAATAGTACTTCATTACAAAAAAGAAACGACCACCCTCTTCCGTAGCTTTGAGGATAAAGGCATCGACTTTCTAGCTAAAAAATGGGTAAATTCATCCACATCCAAACAAAAATCCCAAAAGAACATAGCAACATAACTAGAATACTCCTTTCTAAAAACATAGAGTATCGGCTACCAGAGGATAAACCTCTGAAAGTGGTGATCAGGGGCATCCCTGAAGATATCTCCACAGACGAGGTCAAGCGTGAGCTTGCCTTCAAAAATTACCCGGTCACTTCCGTGCACCGTATGAAATCGGGTCGGTCCCGTCAGCCGATCCCGCTAGTTCTGGTTAACTTGACGAAAAATTAAGATTCAAAGCGAATATTTACCGAATTACAAACTGTTCTCCACCTACGTATCCAAGTAGAATCATTACGTAATAAAACTAGGATGGGGCAATGCTTCCGTCGCCAGACACATGGCCACTCGGCAAACTGTTGCCATGGCCAGGAACGCTGCGTGAAATGCGCAGAGCCCCACAGGTCCTCGGATTGTAAAAAACCGAGAGACACCCCAGCAAAGTGTGCCCTCTGCGAGGGTCCTCACACAGCTAACTACAAGTATTATCCAGCCAGACCCCAACATAATCTCATGTATAATAGAAATAGGAACTACAATGACCAAAATCATCCCAAGAGGAACCAACGTTACGATTATCGTCGTGATTACCGACGTAATCAAGACATCTCCACCCCCCAGTCACAACCTCAGCAACAAAGCGAATACACTAATCCAGGACCTAAAAATAACAATAATACGCATGTCAACCAGCCTACCCACCTCGCCCCCTTAACCTCGACTTCACACTCTTGGCCTGCACCAACTTTTTTCAAAAACCGTAACTCCTATCAGGAAAACCGGCTCCCCAAAACCCCGGCATTCAGCCAACAATTCCGGCTCAAACGCCGACCTGAGTCCCCCCAAACCTCCCAAAGTACCCTCCCGCCCCCTTCCCCTCCCCAATTCTCAAAACTCGAGGATAGTCAAATTCAAACCCTCATCGAAAGAGCTACGCAGCTCCAATTCCTCATTCAAAATGCCGCCAAAGAGTTAAGTTCCATACCGACATACATTAAGAATCACAATCGCTAGACAACGTGTCAATAAATCAAATTTACAAACAGCGTACTTGAACGCCAATGGCACAGTACTAGCATATCGCGAAGAAATCATAGAATTTCTCCACGACTACAACCTAGACGTATTTCTTATAATGAAACGTGGCTTAAACCATCACGCAATCTAAGAATACCAAACTATAGCGTATTCGGTGACGACAGAACCGCCACAAAAGGAGGCGCTACTGCTATCTTTGTAAAAAGTAACATTGACCATTGTCTAGCTCAATCCTTTTCTAACGATAACATTGAATCCACCACGGTTAAAATCAATACTTCTTCTGGCCCGCTTAAATTCATATCTGTATATAGTCCTCCCAAATGACACTTGATTCCCTCAGAACTAGACTCACTCCTTTCAGAAAATGTCCCCACCATTATAGCTGGCGACTTGAATGCAAAACACGGCTCATGGCACAGCCAATACGATAACAAAAAAGGTAGAGTTCTTTCGAAATACTCTCTATCAAATCCAATCGTCATATACGCTCCGGACCTGCCCACACTTTATCCTCCAAATGGCAGGCCGGATATTATCGATATTGTCATACTAAAAGATACGTTTCACGTACACTCCCTAAGAGTACTGTACGATCTCGCATCCGACCACAATCCTGTTCTTCTAACACTAACAGTTGGTTCGAATCCACTTGTCCCATACAAGCCAACTCGTAAAAAAATTAAATGGCCAAAACTAATAGAGTTATTTAATTCAACTACGACAGTGCCAACTACTATTCCTGACGAAAGCAGTCTTAACACAGCCACTTCTAATTTAATAGATTCAATAAAATCATTCATCAACGAGGCATCCGTTAATATTCCCATCGACACAAGTCGTCACGGAATCCCCAAAGAGATTAAAGATCTTATTAGGAAGAAAAATCTTATTCGGAAAGAATGGCAAAAAAGTTGCAATCCCATAGTAAAAATGTATTATAACCGATTATCCCGTGAAGTCAAGGACGCCCTAAATGAATTTAGCAACGAACGTTGGCATGAGTGTATATCGTCCCTCGAAAACGACAGAACAGCGTCCTAGAAGCTCTCCAAAACTTTCAGACGTCGAATGACCAGAATATTTCCTCTTCAAGGCCCAAACGGAGTAGTATACTCTACTGCAGATAAGGCAGAAGCCTTTGCAGATAGCCTTGAAGCCCAATTTACCCCAATAACTGACCATGATGACCCAGCCTTCGTTTCGATGGAGGATTCAAAAGTAGCCTCAATTTTAAATACAGAATCTGATGACTAGCCAATCAAATTCTCAACACCTAAGGAAATCAAAAAGATAATTAACGCTCTCAAGATAAAAAAAGCAGCCGCCCAGACGGCATATCTAATAAAGTAGTAAAATGTCTCCCAATTAAAGGCATCTGCGCCCTAACAGCCATCTACAACGCGTCACTACAACTTAGTTGCTTTCCTAAAGCATTTTAACATGCAAATGTAATTCTTATACCTAAACCGGGTAAAGACCCGCTATTAACTGAAAATCATCGCCCAATTAGTCTCCTTCCTTGTTTAGGTAAAATCTTAGAGAAAATCATTAAACTCGCGAAAATAAAACCTTGCCAGATTTTCAACACGGCTTTCGACCGGGACATTCTTCAGTTCATCAACTTTTTCGCGTAGTCGAACACATAACAGAAGATTTCAACATAAACAAACATACGGTGATCCTTACGTTCGACATAAGACAAGCATTTGACAGAGTATGGCATTACGGTTTAATATATAAAATTTATCTTATGGGCTTTTCCAAAGCGTCAATTAAAATGATATTCAGCTATCTTTCAGAGCGTAATTTTCAAATACAATTGAAGGACATATTATCCTCAATACGTCCGCTAAAAGCCGGTGTGCCCCGAGGCGGATCACTGTCTCCTGACCTGTATAACGTATATTCTAGTGATATTCCCCCCACCAATGGACCGCAATGTAAAACTTTCTCAATTCGCAGACGATACAAACGTAATTTTAAGTTCAACTGCCGTGACCATTGCTACACGCCACGTACAGCTCCAGGCCATTCAAATCGAAGATTATTGTAAAAAATGGAGAATATCAGTTGATCCCACTAAAAATGCTGCGACAATCTTCACACGAAGAGTGCCCAAACAGCCCCTGAACATAATTCTGTTTGGAGAAAAGGTCCCATGGGAAAAATCAATAAAATACCTCGGAGTAACATTAGACTCTAAATTAACGTGGGCTAAACACATCAATGAGAAAATAAAATCAGCAAATAAATCAATATCAGCACTCTACCCGATGCTAGGTAGAAATAGTCGACTATCAGCAGACAATAAATTACTTATATAAAAGACGACCATAAGGTCGAGCTTTACATACGCTGCACCCATTTGGGGTCACGCAGCTCATGGCACCATCAAGTGAAACAAATACTTATCGCAGTATTATAATTTTATTTAAAAATGCACCCAGTCGTCAGGTACTTAAGAATTCACAAACTCAATTAAATATTTATCCCCCCGGGCCATTTATTAGTCCCCGAGCCACGCCGGGTCTACTTCAGCTAGTTAATTAAATAAATATTATTATAATAATTATGGACTTACTTGGTGTTGTATCTGTTGGCACAGGACCTGTTGAAAATCATAAATTCGTTTTAAATGTTCTAAGATTAATTATTAAAAGAAAAGACAGATTACCGAGACAAAGTGCGTTCAAAGACCGATCATTTCCAGGGGATATTTACTGCGTTGAGTAGCGTTCGTCAGAAAAGCTTTTACCAGCTGCCAAAACACGACGCTCTGGGCTCTTTATGTAAAATAATGCCTTGCTGTGCTTTTGAGAGATGCAAAAATAAATTTGATGGAGTCAATTTCCATTTTAAATAAATATACAGGGTGTATCAGCACGTACCCGACAAACTTTAACCAACTATTCCTTAGTACATTTGGAGTAAAAAATGTTATGGGCACCTTGATGTCCAGTAACATTTTTTTTCAATTACATTGGCATTGTTTCTCGTGTTCAACAGCTGTTATTAGCAAATGTGTCAAAAAGCATCCTCGCTCTTTCATACACACTAAATAATAATAGTTAAAAATGAGATGAATGGTGCCATGCCATTTCGTTGTGATTATAAAAGCGCGCCAATGTAGGTACGTACGTACATTATTCAACGAAACTGGAATAAAATATTGCCAGATGGGTTTTCAAACTTTGACAAAGGATAAAACATGTGGTGAAAATATGAATAGTTAATTTTTTATTCAAGTCATTACCAAATTTATTTCAGAAAGAAGAATATCAAATATAATATAATTTAACTGTATAAACTTAGTAGCTCTGTTTATTTCACCAATGTTTTGTAATTTTTCATGATATTTTTCCATCTTACATGGTGGAGTATCTGGTTTCTACTTTATTTCGTTTTGACATTGTTTTTGTTTAAGTGGTTGTGATTTATTATGTCTTCTATTTTCTTTTTGATTTTATTTTTGATTTTACCTTGATTTTGTTTTCTTTTATATTTTGTTGTGTTTATTGAGATGTTCTATGTAAAATGATGTGATGTAACACATTTCATTTTACTGCAGTGTAATTTTGTATAGAATGTACCAGAGGATGATACGAATTAGGATGAATCCAATAGTATCCCTATCGAATCGCGTAATGAGTAAGTTAGTTGTGACTTACAATAACAATTCCCTTCCATTGTTTGTATGATGCAAGGTCCGTTGGAGTAGTTGCATAAGTAATCGCATGCGTAATCTCCACAGAATATGTCACCCACTGGAAAATAAAAGCATTTGATCGGTTAGTATCCGAGTAAACAATTGCGTTGGGTTCACACCCAGACGCCTCAGGTTCAAATCTCGGCTATCTAAGTCCTCAATATAATGATGGTGGTTGGGCATTCCGACAGTGTCAGCTTATTTGCAATACGATAATGTATGTTTTTCTTTTAAAACGAGCAACTCGGGCGCTCAAAACAAGCTTCGCTTCACTTTACTTCTGGTGAAATCGATAATACATTAAAAACTTTCGTGAAATGAAAATCAATTTCATTGGTCTATCCGATAAAAAGGGGTCAAAATGTCTTTCCTAAACTGGTAAAATCAGTTTTATATGAAGCTGGAAATATAATTCTAAAGATTATCAGATCAGTGTGCATAATACCTACATAGGAACATGAAATAATAGGTACTGTTATATTACCAAAGTCCATAAGAAAGAAACAACACACCTGCAATCTTACTTGCACGTGTACACACACGTACATGGTTTTATCATCATGATCAGCTGTCCGTTTTGTTACTTTGGATCCTTCCTGACGTGCTAAAGATATTGGTGAAGTCATCACATCTGCCATGGATGGCTTCATACAATTCACTGTTAAAGAAATTGGTGTTGGTTCAAATTGTGGTTTAGTCGACAGTGATCAGAAGCATTTTGTCAAAAAAAACTCGGCTTACCATGCCTTCAACACATTTTGAACGTCGGAAAACAGATACAATATACAACAAAAATGCTACAGAAATCATGACAATGATAAAAAAATCCAACCCTCGATAATCAGGGTTCTGTCCTGTAATATAATGCACTTTTCACTGAGATAGACTTTTAAGAACCCATGCAGACGGAGCCCTCTAGCGATCGAATCAAGAAAGGGGTAATTACAACCAAATGAATATGAGAATAAAGCTTTACAGAGTTGAAAATAGATGTCGCTGTGAGATAAGGGGACGGGAAGAAAATTGACCAATCGGAAGCCTAGATCTAACCAACTACGAATCAGAGGTCGGGGGACTGAAGAGATAACGAATGGGCGTGATTTAACTGGATGAACAAAGGATTGAACTTTGAACGGGGCGTAACTATCTCGATATTTTTTACACAAAAAACCGTAGAATTATGAGTTAGAGAAGTACGCGAGAAGCGATAGCATTGTATGTCGTCATAGACGAGAGATTTCAAGGGGTGCTTCGCACGGGGTTGTGGACCATTGGAGAGCGGGTGAAACGTGTTTCAAAATAAGATGAAAGACTAACTCGGACATACAGATAAACTAAGAGATTGGGAGAATTCTACGTTAAAACACACTGGAAGTGGGGATCATTAGTAATGGGGGCAGTTATACGCGTTATTTAGAAGAAGACAGCAAAAATAGGGAAAAACGGACAAATTACGTAGGAAAAGAAAAAAAAACAAACGTTGAGCCTCTATCGTAAACACGACGTGGGACCGCCGGGGACACAGCAGTGAGGTTACGGGAGACAGACGACGCGAAAGTAGATTAGAAAAGGGATACTCTGAGAGGACAGGTTGACGTTCTCTGGCACTCAAACGGGTTGATTTTGAAAAAAAACTCGAACGTGGTTTTGCACCATTAAGTCACTAATAACCGTTCAAGAAAGTAATAAAATTTACATTGGGCTTATGGGGGAAGAAAATAGATAAAAATTAATTGTTTAACAATTTACAGAAAATTTATGAGCGGGTACGTTCTGGTTTGTGATGACGGAGGCTTGAGACCTTTGATTAATGTGAAATGAAGTGAGAGACGAGGACAGAAAATAGGCGTATAGCATTATACCCAAAATTATTACCCGTATTCCAGAGGGGGACCGTGGAAATTCAGTAATAAATCTTGAAATAAAACTGGCCGAAGAAAAAAACAGGATATCAAATCGATGCAGACTATCAGGGGGGGGGTGAAAAATAGGTGACATAATGTGTACTGGGACATTTCAACTAGAACGAGTACCGAGGAAGCCTTGGGAGATTGAAATAATCGGTGAAAAATGAAATAGTTATACTAAACCAAGGAAAAAGGAAGGTAGCTAAATGTGCGAGGTAGGAGACGACCTTACGCAAGGGGTTTAGCATACGCTGGAATGGGAAAGATTGTCGGAAGTAAGTGATCCGGGAGGCAAAGGGAGGAACGGACGTGTACACCGTTTAATTCGACAAGAGGCAAAATGCGAGTTCTATTCATAGACAGGGGAGAGAAGCACGGGGGGATCCTTAGAAAATATTCACGAAAACGTAGAGTTAAAGGGAAAATTTTGACTAGTTACGCGCAAAGGGCTGTCTTAACGCACTAAAGGAAAGGTCGTCAGAACACACATCACGGACCAAATAGAAACGCGAAAAATTTAAATTAGAAAAAAAGGTCAAATCTGACGGATTAAAAGATATCTACCAGGTGGGGCGAACTTGAGAATTACACCAGTACAGGCCTGGGTTGTGAAACACAAGATGCTAGTTTTTCTGAGAAACGCTGAAGAATAAGTTCAGTAGGGTTTAAGTGACGAAAAGGATTTTGCGCGGGAAAATGGGACCATGACACTTCGAGAAAGGTGGGATTGCAATGACGAACATAATTAATTACGGGTATAAAACGTTATGCACGGGGAGAATTCGATAGTGAAACACGAGTCGCCGGAATCGTTCAAAAAATATACATCGCGCTACGTCCTAATCACTTGGTAATTTACTCTGGACTTTTTTGATTTTGATTTCTGGTCAAAACAATTAGTTTAAACTCAGTGTTTTGAAGTAATAATAAATCGGATCTTAGAGAATTTCGAAACCGCAAACAATAAGTTAAACTCAGTGTTCTTGAAGTAATAATTAATTCAACTGCAAAATTTAATTAGCTTAAATCCAGTGAAAAAAAAATAGATCACAATCTTATAGTACCGTAATATGGGTCTTAGAGAATTTCGAAACCGCAAACAATTAGTTTAAACTTGTGATAGCTTCCTTTTGTCCATTCTTTTATTTGTTTAAAACAATATAAAATTTTCTTCTCCCTTGGCTATGACCGATATTTTTTCTCTAAGGCTTTGCATATGTGTTCGCAGGGATGGAAAATTCCTCCCCTACAACACATAAGCCCCCATGAAAATTGGACCCTTAATTTCTTTGATATCTACAGAAAGCTACTTAAAGCTCTCTTGTACTATGCATCTTTATAGACATATGTACTTAACTAATTAATACGTTATTAACGAACTTGAACGCAAATATTTTCGTATTTATATTTTAATTAAATTCCATCAAAAGTTGTGTAATTTTTTGATTTATGATATAGGATTTTAATTACTTTCATTTTGTGGTAACCCTCTTGGTTCTGATCAAGGCGTTGAGTTCAAAATTGAATTGGTCTTTCCATTGCAAACCTAGACTTAAATGATTTCTCTGAATGAGCTAGCTTTCCTATTGTAACTATTCTGATTCCTTGCACCCTAACAAAGTCGTAGTTAAACGCTGGTAAAAGATATTATACATGTTTATTTGAACAGGTAATTAAATATAACTCAAATGGTTAATTGTTAGTAAATTTGATTTTGGTAAACTCTTGTGTCTGTTTGGCGCCACTCCTTTATGATTCTGCTGCTATAAGGTACATGTAAAGATTGATTTAGTAGGTTAATTTAATTAGTTAATTGCATATTTGACGAACTCGGAATAGCCCTTTGCTGGCATAATTTGGCTCCAATCCTCCTGCAAGTAAACGAGATGATCGAGAGTCAACGAGAAATTCGCACAATCTTTTGACACGGTTCATTGATTGGTACCTAAGTTACCGCGTCCCAAAGAACCTTCCATCGTCATCATGCACTGCCTCCAAGTCTCCTCTGACTTGGACTACAATTTACTTAGGGCGAACCGGTTTCGTCCTATATACAATCATATACTCACGGTTGGTGTGGACTTACGGGTCGTGAATCCTCATTCCACGTTTAAGAGAAAATGCGAGAGTGGTCCAGAAGACCTAAAATGCAAGTTGTATGCAGGTCCGCATTCTCCAGTAAACAGTACATACGAATAAATATATGTATACATACGTTTTGGGAAAGGTTTATAACTTGCAATACAAGGCTACTTGTCTCGCATCCCAAGCTCGGATCTCGTGCCAAGAACTCTGCGAAGCTCTAGGTTTGGTAACCGAATAAATACATGAGAATAAGGTGATACGAATAAATACGATATAATAAGATCTTATTGATAGTTTGTTTTGGAGAGCTGTCAAACTCCAGGCTTTTGTTTTTGTGTGGTTTTGACGTTTTTATTTAAGAGAATCGCCATCTCTATTTTGTTTGGTTAATGGTCTTGTTATAGGAGCGACCACTGCCTCCTATCGGATGAACTGTATTTATTTTAAATTTTTCCTCCAGGGTTCAACATTAAATTTAGTTCATCCTATCCCGTGATTTTTCAATTGTTTCATGTAATTGATTGCCACATAAGAGGGTACACGCCTCTCAACTGTCTCAGACAACTGATGGGATCTATTCGAACACTCCATCAATAATATTCAAATGCTTCGTATAATATTTCGATATAAGTCTTACTAACCCGTGATTTTCAATTGTCGTTTGTGAATGATAGGTATTTGTGAATACGCAAAATCGCTGCACATTGTACAATGACATCCTGGTAATTATCTAGTTGCGGCCAAGGTCGATTTCAAGTCATGTAACTGACCCAATTCTTCAGTGTACGCTTTATTTATAAACAAATCGAATAATGTAAACACCTTCTTTGACACACTAACCCAGATGTGAGATTGTTTATTCAAAACAATATCTCTACCTCGCCTTATAATTCAGTTATTTTACCTTTTATTGTGCATAGTTAATTAAAATATTTTTAATTCCTTTTTTGAAGTTAAACTATTTATTTCATTTTCCGAATTTAGTAAATTTACTAGAGTGAAGAATAAACATAAATATATATATAACTACACATATCTCGATTGTCAAAATGTTAAATAATAGTATATATATTAATAAATAAATATAAAATATATGATTCTACATAGTCTTGAATATTTAAATACATATTTTCTTTTTCAATAAAATAGATATGTCCATAGGCAGGTATTTAAGATCGCTACCATTCCAATGTTTCGATTAAATGATAAATATATATACATATACATGTAGGTACATAGATTACTTATATATATATTCTTTATATACAATATACTACTTTATTTTTGTATATAGATAAATACATAATATACATATATTAATGTGTAATTCCTTTTTGTTGTTTTATTTTAATATTCAATTGATATACCTCCACCTTACAGCCCTTCTGTGTCTCCTGGGACCTGAAAATTATTTATAAAAGGAAAACTTACCCCACCAAGGTCTTTCCGGTTAGGAGCTACACAACAACCTTGCTGAAGAAAATCCTACCTAATTTACTGTATTTTCCATATAATTTCAAAATAAATCCCTTCGACCATTTATTCCCATTTAACATTTCATTCCTGCTTGATCCATATAAATTAGCTGATATTTAATATTTTTGTGATATAGATGTGCCGGAAAATTATAAATTATTAAGGTCGAACTATTTTTGTTATCTTCATTCCTTTTTAATTTTTTATATAAATTTATAAAAAAATTCATTCCGAATTGCGCAAACTTTTAATTATTTTGATTCTGAATAAATTAAATATCTGTTAAAACTCTCTTCCAAATTGCACTGGTTTCACCAATATTTTAACCTATCCACAATTAATTTTTTTTTTCGAACTGCTACTTTTAGAACAAAGGTTTGAGCGTTTATTATTGTTTCCTTTTTGTTTTTGTGTTTATTTAAACTAAGATGTGAGTATTTACTATTAATATTTTTAAACAAAATTGATACTAAATTATAATCTATTTTTAAATATCAATCCGCGATCACGTTCACTTTAGATTTCCGAAAACTCTTAATTGAATTTGAATGTTTTCACTTTGAATGAAATAATTATTTCAGAATTTAAATAATTCACTAATGGCTTTTTTTCACTTTTCACTTAACACTTTTAAGCACTGAGTTTAACCCTATTTATTTTCACGGTTTAATTAAATTAAACTGACTTAACAAAACTTCACTGATGTTAGTACTTGTACTTTTCCCGAAATTCTCTAAGCCCAGGGACTTATTTAAAATTTAACACTTAGAGATTTTTCACTGTTAATTTTTACCAAGAAACGTAGTACGGCGGCGTATCCTCCTTTTCAAAAAACCTCGACTGACTCTCCCAAAACTGGTGTGCACCGTATTTTATACCCCTCTCAGGTTCCAAAAGACGTATCTGAATTTCCTTTGATAATCAATTCTATCTTTTATCAACTCGTAAATCCGAACACACCTTCCCCTAATTTCGATTGTGCCCCCATACGATCTTCTGTTGTCCGGCTCTGGGCGGCGGTTAGTTTTTATCTCACGTCTCTAACTCGATAGGGTCCGAATCGGGTAAGCCTGCGTTCGTTGCCCAAGCTTCCTTTGTTCCATGGTTCATACAAAATGTAGTTAAAATATCATGATTATGCGTTCCTTTTTTTCTCAATTTGCGATAGATCCGTCCTCAATAACATATATATAGATCTCAATTTTATGCATCTCGTGCGAAAAATGATTAAATCCATGTCGAAATCTTTACTATGCAGTTTTGAATTTCAATTTGTCTAAATTCTACTTAATTTTATTGTCACCTATGTGAGCTTTTCCATTTTCACCAGTACTTTCTTTCTTTATGTTGCAGACTTGAGTTTTCCTTTTTCTTCTTGATTTTTTTTTTATTCAGACGTTTTTCTACACAAATTTCTTCTTTATTCTTATGTCACTTCTCATAACTCTATAACTAATTATATTCCAAGCCGTATTTATTAATTTCACGGATCACTTAGAATTGTATCGCTTTTCTCCACTTGGATTATTCCTTATCACCGTTTTCTACCCTTTCCTTTATCTTTTCCTCACTTTTCCCGATGTGTGTGGTCTCCAGGAAAATTTCATACTTCATTTATTATTAATTAATATATAATTTTCCACACTTCTATGGGAGATATACCTAATTAGACTCTGGGATATCTGTCATTTTTATTGTTTTATTCAATCTCCGCCCAATTTTCTATCTCTCTCATACAAGATTTCACATAAAACATACGCATTGACACTTGTTTACGTCTCAAATTTTGGAACTACGCTCGTAAATTTCATTTAATTTCAAACCTATTAATTTTAATATCTTTTGCTTTATATATAAACATTCCATAAGCCCTACGTAAAACTTAATCGCTTTTCTAATGGATTATTACTCTAACGTAAACAAGAATCATTTTCGAATTTCGATTGTTTATCCTCTAAAATACACATGAGACTGTCAACCTTTTATCTCATGTCACTTCTTCTGCAGTCTTGTGTAACTCTAATACCTATCTACCCTGATAATCATGTAAAATGCCTACGTTTCCTGAATTTAATCTATCGCTATATGTTTAGTTTTACTGTCTTCCTATGGTACTCAATTATCATGTTCTTAGGACCTTTGTAGCAGCTCAAAATCTCTGTATTATCCCTCCGTTCAGTCGCTGCACTTTTCTAAAATGTCTATTTTTTCGCGAGATTTTCATTCAAAATTAATTTACCAATATGTCCGCTTCATCTTAAATTGATAACGATTAGTTTCCATTGTTTCCTACACTCTCACCTCTCTTTAGTACGATTTTTATCGAACTTGACACCCTACTTCTATCATAAATAATTGCACTACAGTTGAAATTTCTGCCAGCAACTTTCCTTCGCTTTCCCGCCCTTCTTTTATACTATCACGTTTATAATTTTTCCATTGCATTTTCGCGTGTGTGTTTTTCAACTTGTAAAATCTTCAAAGCACTCGATTTCTATGGTTCGCTATCTCATAAATGTATCGGTTTTTCTAAACATTCCCAGGACTTGTTCCCTTGAACGTCGATGTTTACACTATAGTGCGTTTACCTCTAATTTTTGTGAGAATGAAGAAGCCATTACTCATTTCTTTAATCGCTGGGTCCAAAGTTCATTTCTTTGTCTTTCGTAGACACACGCCTTTCCGTTCACTGATTGGTTACTAAAAAATTTATAGCTTTCGTTTAGGTCTAATTGGTTGAAAAACTTCAATGTTTATTTTTAAGCCTAGACAAGGGGAATCCTAGTCGTCCTAGACGATTTTACGACCTCTCTGCTTTTGTCCTAGAACCTCGATATAATTCGATAATAATTTGTATATTTTTAAACCGCGAAGTGGGAAGCTATGGTTTATCTGTTTTCACTGTGATTTAAGCCTTTCATCACAAACTCAGTATTTTGAAGTAATAATAAATCGGATCTTAGAGAATTTTGAAACCTCAAATAATTAGTTTAAACTCAGTGTTCTTGAAGTAATAATTAATTCGACTACAAAATTTAATAAGCTTACATTCAGTGGAAAAAAAGATAACAACATTATAGTACCGTAATATAGATTAAGGGCGCGGGGTTTTGTTAATACGAAGTTTCGAAAGAAAAAAAAAGAAACGGTTGTATAATCCAAGATTAACGAGATCCTTTGCAGCAAGGAATTTAAACTAGAAAAATAATAATAATAATAATACATCTAACACTGGTATAAAAGGAAAAATAAATTGCTTACACGAATTACGTTCGACAAATAATAACCATATCTCGTAAAAAAAAAAAAAAACCAAAATAGTTGAGAATAAAGAAATAAATTCAAGAACTAAACAGGGTACACATATAAAGTGAACTATCTTAGTAGGAGGATTAGGAAAGTAATGATAAATCCGCTAAGCGGATATGCTTAGATTAAGGTCGTTCTAGGGGCTTTGAGGAGATTATCATCAGATCTGCACGGATAACCGTAAATATATATAAATATAAATATAAAAATAGAGAGATAACAAATTAAAAAAAATAAATTAATGTAAGCATAAAAATAGGTTGTCTTGCCGTCGATTATCCCGGTGGATTTGTTGGAGCTCAGGTAAGTGATTTGCACAATTATAGAGTTTTACAGGATCGAGGAGGAGGCAGTTAATCCTGTGGCCATTTGGAAGACATCAACTGGGACCGTAATTATGTTACGTTTTATCAAATATCATATGTATATATGGGAAAATGCATGGGTTGGTAAAATAAATATCATTTATTCCAGGGACTAGAATTGTACAATTATTTCCGGTCGGTCGGTGGCCGAGTTGACATCGCGATTGGGTCCCACTCGGGCGTAGTGTGTTCAATTCCTTTGCTGGCTAAGTCCTCCATCACAACACAGGCAACATTTTCAGCTTACTGTGGTGGTAGTAGGAGATTTTCAAATATTGTCAGGTTATTCGTAACCCGGGAATGTTTGTCTTTCTTTTTTAAATTATATTAAAAATTTCACTGTTAGGTGTTAAGCAAATATTAATCTTGCCAAAGGTGGACCAAACAGCTTTTCGTTAGCGTGGCAAGAAGCATTTCAACGCCAACAGCTTTGAAGGAAAAAAAGCAAAAAAAAAAAAAAAAAACCCTAGAACAGATGTTCGGCGCACAGTGGGCTGAAAATCGGCTTTCATAGACATAGAGACTTGAATTTTCAAGGGTATTTTTTTTTGCTAGAAATGGATTCTGCTGATCATTACTATGCTATAAAATGTTGTACGAAGAAATTGCGTGTACAAATGAAGGAGTTATAATTTTTTTAAGAAAAATTTGTATGGCGCCGACATTAAAAATGAGGCTTTCTCTGGAATCATAAGGTTGGCCGTTCTATCTTTACACACAGATTATTTATTTGTATTTTTTTGACATACTTCATATTGTGGCGCAAGGTGCGATTATTTTTTTTAAAATCCTCAAAGTTGAAAAAAACCCTTTTTATTGTTGATGATTCATTTTAATGCTTAAATGCTTTTAGGCTTGCAGTGTTAATAAAATATTGTAAACTAGACAAAGCATACTCATATGTAAAGCATTTAAGCATTAAAATGAATCTTCAACATAAAAAAAGTTTTTTTTTCAACTTTGAGGGTTTTTTAAAAAAAAATCACAAGTTTCGCCACAGTACAAAGTATGTCAAAAAAATACAAATAAATAGTAGTATATTTGTGTGTAAGGATATAATGGTCAACCTTATGATTCCAGAGATAGCCTCATTTTTAATGTCAGCTCCATACAAATTTTTCTTAAAAAAATGATGACTCCTTCATTTGTACACGCAATTCCTTCATACAAAATTTTATAGCATATTAATGATCAGCAGAATCCATTTCTAGCCAAAAAAAATACACTTGAAAATACAAGTCTCTATGTCTATGAAAGGCGATTTTCAGCCCACTGTGCACAGTTTTTTGGCTTGCAGTGTAAATAAAATATTGTAAACTAGACAAAACATAGTCATATGTAAAGCATTTAAGCATTAAAATGATTCATCAACAAAAAAAAGATTTTTTTTTAACTTTAGGTTTTTTAAAAAATAAATCGCACCTTGCGCCACAATATGAAGTATGTCAAAAAAATACAAATAAATAGTAGTATTATCTGTGTGTAAAGATAGAACGGCCAACCTTATGATTCCAGAGATAGCCTCATTTTTACTGTCAGCGCCATACAAATTTTTCTTAAAAAAATTATAACTCCTTCATTTGTACACGCAATTGCTTCGTACGACATTTTATAGCATAGTAATGATCAGCAGAATCCATTTCTAGCCAAAAAAAAATACCCTTGAAAATTCAAGTCTCTATGTCTATGAAAGGCGATTTTCAGCCCACCGTGCGGCGTCTCCGAGAGCAAGATTACGGGAAGAGGCGGAAGAGACTTCAGACACGAGACACAATACTAAAAACGGAATTCGTCATTAGAGTTCACTGTGGGTAAAGTACCTATTTATCGTGGGGTGGCATAACGAAGCGGTCGAGCGGACACTTGCTAAACAATAAAAGCAACCGATGTAGAAGAATGGGTATTTTTTTAAAGCGGCATTTAAAATAAACAGGGCATTGACTCGAGCTGTGCTGGGTGTTGATTGATTTATAGGGGTTGTTTCATAGATCTGTTGATGGCAACGGCCTTAGGGATTTGAACTAGGTCACTAGAAACAGCTGGGTTTGAGATGAGGGCATTGCTCTCGGAAAAAAAGGGCAACACACAAGATCGGGGCTTAAAATACGGAAGCTAAATGAATGGCATTTTAGGGTAATACAGTCTTGCTTCGGGGATACGGGGCATTCCACGGTAGATTCCTAAGCCACACGGGGTCACAAAAATTAACGACAAAGTGGGATTGTCTTGTAAGACAACTGGAAGTCTGCGAACATGGGTAAAGTCACTCAACGGGAGAATCCCAAAATCAGGCGGTGTCTAAGGGATAATTTAAATAAATGGGGCAGCAGACAAGAGAGAGATGGAGTCTGCAAGCGTGGTTAAAGGCCATACCTATTGTAGCGCCCTTCGTGGCAGCAGGACGCGTCCTAACGCTTCCTCCAACCGCTTTGTGTTTTTTTAGTATTTTCAAGGGAAATGAGGCAACATCCCTTTGAAATTATTTTTAAAATCAATCCATCAACATTTGAACTTAAATAAAAATAAACTTAATAATTATTAGAACTTTATAATATGTGATTTGAGTGCAGTGTTTTAAAGTGAATATTCTGAAATTTGCTCAAAAATATCGGACTTTCGAAACGAACGGCGACCGGTAAATGCACTCCAGATGTTTTCAACAAAATTCTCGGAAACTGGGCAAGCTTGGACACTGGCAAGTTTTTTACTAAGCCCAGGGCAATTTATTACCCAACCGTCGCTTTTTATTGCGGACAGAATGCACCACTTCAACAATTACCAGGAACAGGATTACATGGAGATAAATGATGGACTTGCCAAACGTCACAGCGGTGCTGCCAGGGTCTCTTATCTATGTGAGGTGTCAGCGCTTTATTAGCAGCAGATTTATACCTGGACGCTGTTGTTGGACGCGGTGGACTCTCTTACTGCAGCAGCTGGTCCAGTTCCTTCACCACTTAGGATTCTTGCTGCAGAGTCTCCAACTTCTATCTTCGTAGAACGTCACAGCGATGCTGCCAAGGTCTGGTATCTGTGAGAGGATAGTGTGTCAGCGCTTTATTAGCAGCAGACACATACCTGGACGGATGACGAACCTCGTGCTGGCACTGTTGGTGGACGCGGTGGACTCTTTCGCTGCAGCAGCTCGACCAGTTTCTTCACCACCTGGGATTCTTGCTGCAGAGTCTCCATCTTCTATCTTCGTGTCACCTGTTCCTTTACTTCATTTTACTTAACTTAACTTCACTCTATTTTTGTAATATTTATATTTTTTGTAATACCTGCATCAACTGTAAAGCGCCCCTGAGGTGATATCTCACAAAAGCGGCGCTATACAAATTATCCAATAATAAATAAAATAAATAAATAAATAAAAAATACCTGAGTTGGTAATCTCTATTAATAAAATCACCGAACCAAAACCGTAATATATTATATGTTTTGTATTTATTAATGTGTATATTAGTATTTATGTATCAAGCGAACTGGTTGGAATTCACAACTCCTCTTCGGCGATGCTTGGTCTGGAATGTACTGTATATAAATAGTACATTGTAGATTATAAAAAACAAAACAAAGTAAGTCTACATATATATATCTTTTTATGTAATGTCTGCAGGGGAAATGTATGTTATTTAGTAGCTATCGGAATGATGCACTATGTCGTACATACACGTCCTTTCAGAGGATGGGAACAAGCCTAGGAAACTGCTTTTCAAAAAACCGCAAGTATATCTTTGCATATAGAACAAAACCGGTTCGCTCTAAGTAAGAAGTAGTCTTGGAGGGGATGGAATCTGGGAGCGGAGGAACTCTGTTGAGGTCAAGACGTAGTATGTGACGGCCAAAGGAATGGTTGACTAGAACACAGTGACTGAGGCACCAACTAGGAAACTGGGTTGAATGATCATGCCAAACCCTGATCGATTCGGATCATTTTCACGTCTTGAAGGAGGAATGGAGCCAGATTTTGCTAGCAAATAGTATTTCCGAGTTTGTCATATATGCAACAACTGAATTGTACTAACACATTTGAAATTAGAGACATGTTTATCCAATTAAGGATGAGAGAGCGGAAATCCAGAGGACTCCGGTGGACAAACTAAGATTGCAATGTACTAACAAATAATGTTTGACTTATCGTTCCTTGTGTATTAAGATTTAGATGACAGGTCAGGAAGGCGTCTTAGGTGAACTTCTAAGGAGATTAAGGGTAGAGGGAGAAGGGTAGTCAGCATGGGAGAGAACAGGGGTTTCAGCTATATTGATCCAACTTCGATTCGTTAGCTTTGAAATTAACAGCTCTGACTCCAACCCTGTCCTTAAGAGAATTAGGGGTTACCAAACAAAGTAATTAAAACTAGATACCATAAAGAAAAAAATAACACAACGCTTGGTGGGTTTTATTTACAACAAAAATACGAGGGAGTTACGCTCAAGGTCGTAAACGACGTATTAATTAATCAAGTACATATGTCTATATAGATATGTAGTACTAGGGAACTTTAAGTAGCCTTTCGAAGCTACCAAAGGGAGAAAGGGTTCTAAGGAAATTTTAATGCCAGTGGTCTGAGATCATCTAGGTATAAGAAATAATATAAATCAAAGGGGAGAAAGATAAAACATCTCAGTCCGCAGTCGGTTCCTCACTGCGGTTTTTATATGATCTGGATTTCTTCAAGGTATTCTGTGTATAGTTAATTTTTTTTATTACATTAGATACATGTATATAGTAAAAATGATAAAATATTAATATTTCAATAACTGAATAAGTATATTAGAAAAAAGTGCAAGTGTTGTTATGAATTTTAGGTCGATATTAGTTCCTAGCTAGGCAGATTGCCCGTTCTAAGGAACCAAATGCAGTTAAAATTTATTATGTAAAATTAAAGTGTTTTTTTTTTATCTAAATTGAATATATATTAAGTTTTTACTAAAGGAGCCATTGATAGGTAACCATGTAAAATTTTAGTGACATTATTTAATGGTTTTTCAGACTCCACCCTCCCCAAGCCAATCAACCATTTAGTTATTATTGAACCGATGAAAGACACTTTGCATGTTTTAATATTTAATTCTTGTGGGATTTTACCATATAATTTTGGTCCCAGATATATGACTTTTGATACTTTGTCGTATTGCTCCCTGGGACCACGAGATCCTTTCGGGTGTGACTTCTTATAATATATTTGTGATCAATTTTATCAAGATTTTCTAGATTTTTTAATCAACCTTTTTATGAAATTTCTACGAAAATCAAGTATATTAAATTTTACGTACAGCTGATCGCTAAAATACCTATAAGGTTAACGCAAAATGACTCTAATAACGGATTTCTGGTCCTTTAAGCGGATTTAAACTTGTTCTACCTGACGCTCCCCAACCAATGCATCCATACAAGATATGGTTGCACAATCCGAAATATATTTTTCTTAGGTCTTGTTGCTTAATTATATTTCGTAACGCAATGAATATGTGTATCAATTTTCTTACCTTAAATGAAAGGTTTTCGATGTGATATTTCTACTTAAGATTATTGTCTATAATAATACTATTTAATACTATCACACATTTCAAATCTTCACAGTTGCAGTAACAATCAATATTATCGGAATTACAATTAAGCTTGTGTATTTTTATTGTGTATGGTGCGCTAGGTTGTCCTTTTATAGTTGAGCTGAATCTAATGTATTTAGTTTTTGTTATATTTAGTGTTAGTAGATTTTTTGTCAAGCCACTGTTTTATCGCATTGATTCCACTTTCAGCATGTTTATGAGTTTGAGTCCAATCCTTTCCTTCAAATATAGCTACTCTATCGTCTGCGAATGTAATCATTTTTCCGCCCACTGTAAGCTCGAATGACTCATTGATGAAAATTATAAATAGAAGAGGTCCTAATGTGCTTTCTTGTGGTACCCCAAAGTTAGTGTTCAATGAATTACTCACCGTTTTGCCCATTTTGAGTTGCTGTCTTTAAGTAACTCTTTAACTATTTATGAATACATACCTACAATACCAATATTTTTTTAATCTTTTGAGTACTAGTTTATGCGATGTTGTATCAAATTCCTTGGCTTAGTCTAAGAGCAGTGCGATGTTTTTTCTTTTCGCGATCTATATTTCCAGAAATATGCTCTGTAACTTGCGATATAGCTTCGTCCGTTCCTCTCCCCGGGCGGAAGCCGAACTGATTTTCGCTTAGAAGTTTTCGGCTCTCTACATAGTTACATCTATTTTTTCTATAATTTTTGAGATAGCACTCAACAGGGATATTGGCCTATAATTGCCCACTTGGTTTTTGAGTCCGTTTTTGCATATTGGTACTAAGACTTTTTAAGATGGTCCGGAAAAACCCGTGAAGAGAAAATTTCATTGAAAATGTTCGATAAAGGAGGTGCAATATTGTGTTTGATGATTTTTAGGGAATGAGTGTTAAGACCATCAGGACCTTTAGAATATGAATTGTTAAGATTGTTAATAACCTCTTCATTTGTCGTAGGTAAGAATTGAAATGAAAAAGAGTTGTGTTTTTGTTCTATTGAATATGCCAATGAATCTTCAGTTTCTTTGGTGACACTTAAAATGTTTTCCGCAAGGTTAGACCCTACCGTCAAAAGGAATTGGTTAGTGTGGCAAGCTATTATACCCGGATAGGTGGTGTCTGTGGCTGTAGCTGTGATAAATATACTTAAAATGTGACATTGTTATACTATGCATAATCATTTATCTATAAGTCTTAGATTTAAGTCACTAGTACTTATTGTAAAAATTAGTTGTAAGCCAGTAATATAAGTCACTAGCTATAAGTCGTAGATGTAAGTTACTTGTTATAATTATACATTATTACATGTCAAAATTATTCCTTGTACTCTCAGGCGTTCCACAGGGCTCTAATTTAGGACCGCTCCTCTTTCTAATTTTTATTAACAATATTACAGAAAATATTCTGCATTCCAGGTCACTTCTTTTTGCTGACGACCTAAAACTATTCTTGGAAATTAAAACTTTAGAAGACTGCATTCGACTCCAATCGGACATTAATAGAATTGTTGACTGGAGTAAACGGAATCGGATCGAATTCAATGTTTCTAAATGTTTCATTCTTTCTTTCACAAGGGCACGTCATACTTGGTTTTACCGGTATACCATGAATGCCCGAAGTTTAAAACGTGTCTCCACTATGAAAGATCTTGGCATCATGTTTGATAGTAGGCTGACATTTAATACTCATATCGAAATGACGTGTAGTGCTTCACTGAAAATGCTGGGCTTCGTCCTACGCACTGCAATGAATTTTAGAGACACCCGGGTTCTCCAAGTGCTATACATTGCGTTGGTTAGGAGTAGGCTTGAGAGTGGGTCGGTGGTTTGGATCCCACATCAGGTGAAGTATTCCCTCATGTTGGAGAGAGTGCAGAAGAAATTTCTGAGATTCCTCTACCTGAGGGAGTATGGCTACTACCCGTGGCTCTATCCTACTGACTTTCTCTTGGGCATGCTCGGTATGAACCATCTACGGGTCAGAAGAGATGTGCATATTGTATCACACTTCTTCAAACTGATTCGTGGATGGTTAGTAAATCCGACTATCATGGAGAGTATTAGTCTCTATGTTCCTGATGGTTATCTCCGTCACCGACAGCATAGACTGTTTTATCTCCCGGCCTGCAGGACTAACTTGCCAATGGTCATGCCGGTGGGGAGAGCAGTCTTGCTGTTGAACAGAATTAATTCGGATATCGACATATTTAGCATCGGTGAAGCTGCCTTTAAAAGGCAAGCTCTATTGATGCTGGTATAGTTTATACACCACTTATTATGTAATACCATTTTACAAAAGTACTTAAAAACGAAATAAAATGTAATTTTGTAATGTTTTTAAAGGAATAAACTAATTGAATAATTATAGTATGTACAAAACTAGAATTTTCACCAAATTTATTATCTATTTTTTTGTGTTGTGGGCTAGTCTATCTTTTGTTTCCTGAATGAGGGTCGGAATCTAAAATAATATAACCAATGCAAAATAAGAAACCGTGTACTAACCATAAAACCTAAGCCAATCGGGTCCAGGTAGTCACCGGTCAACCCCTGTGCGGTACAGGACAATTAGAAAGGAATTTCTACAAGGACTTACATTGGATTCTTTGTATATTATTCCCATATTTTACATAATAATCGCTACGCAATAAAATAAATTATGTAAATAAAACAAATTGAAATCAAAAGTATTATCTTTTAGTTACTTAAGGTGTTATTTAACAACTATTCTATGCAAAATGTACCAAACATATAATGGTCACACGAATTACCAGATAGGGTGCCGCGAAAATATTGAACCAAAAATTTCATTTTTAAATCAAAAATATAACATTAATTTTTAATCAGAGTAGCCAATTGGTTCTGAGAAAAAATGGTCATAGTGGAAAAGGTTTAAAAAATATATAATAACAATAATTATTGACTTACCTGGTGCTAGAGTTGTTGTGGTAGGTGGCGGTGGCGTCGGTGGTGGTGGAGTTGTTGGCACAGGACCTGTTCAAAATCATAAATTCGTTTTAAATGTTCTTAGATTAATTATTAAAAGAAAAGACAAATTACCGAGACAAAATGCGTTCAAAGACCGATCATTTCCAGGGCACATATTGATATTTACTGCGTTGAGTACCGTTCGTCAGACAAATTTTTACCAGCTGCTAAAACACGTCGCTCTGGGCTCTTTATGTAAAATGATACCTTGCTGTGCTTTTTATAGCTTCAAAAATCATTCTCATGCAAAAATAAATTTGATGGAATTAATTTCAATTTTAAATAAATATACAGGGTGTATCGGCACGTATCCGACAAACTTTATATATAAAGGATGTATCGGCACGTACCCGACAAACTTTATATATACAGGGTGTATCGGCACATACCCGACAAACTTTAACCAGCTATTCCTTAGCACATTTGGAGTAAAAAATGTTATGGGCACTTTGGTGTCCAGGAACATTTTTTTTTTCAATTACATCGGCATTGTTTCTCGTTTTCAACAGCTGTTATTAGCAAGTGTGTCAAAAAGCATCCTCGCTCTTTCATACACACTAAATAATAATAGTTAAAAATGAGATGAATGGTGCCATGCCATTTCGTTGTGATTGTAAAAGCGCGCCAATGTAGGTACGTACGTACAATATTCAACGAAACTCGAATGAAATATTGCCAGATGGGTTTTCAAACTTTGACAAAGGATAAAATATATGGTGAAAATATGAATAGTTAATTTTTTATTGAAGTCATTACCCAATTTATTTCAGAAAGAAGAATATCAAATATAATATAATTTAACTATATTAACTAAGAAGCTCTGTTATCTCACCAATGTTTTATAATTTACCATTATTTTTTTCCATCTTGCATGGTGGTGTCTAGTTTCTACTTTATTTCGTTTTGACAAGTTTTTGTTTAAGTGGTTGTGTTTTATTATGTCTTCTATTTTCTTTTTGATTTTGTTTTTTGATTTTACTTTGATTTTGTTTTCTTTGTTATTTTGTTGTGCTTATTAAGATGTTCTTTGAAAAAAGATATGATGTAACATATTCCATTTATCTTCATTTTATTGCAGTGTTATTCTGTATAGAATGTACCTGTTGGGGATGGAAACGCACCGTCGCAACGCGGAATCATAGGATTGGAAAAGTTCGGAATGCCGACTTACCCTTTTCTATTCTTCCACGGTTTTCAATCCTTCTTTGCGCTGGTTCACAACGATTCACAAATTTCACCATGCGCGAGCTCACGATGGCTTTGATTTTCGACACGGTCGATAAAGGGGGCTCCGTAATCAAACGATGTTGACAGGATGAATATTTTAACTCAACTAACGTCGGCATAGGAGAGGAGAGGAGGGGAGAGGTCGATAGGCCACAATAATTTTACAAAGGATATAAAGGTAGGTAGCACGATGCTAGGTGCCAACATTTCCGCCCACCTAATTTGAACGAATTAATAATTATGATACAAAATTTAATAAAAGGTAAATTTAAATATATACATAGGTAAATTGTTCATTCAAGTTGTATCCGTAATGCCTTGCAGAAAACAATTTTTAAAAAAAATAACTTTTACTAAATTAAGTATAACTTTTCGAAGAATGGTTCCTGGACCATAACAAAAATTTTGGTTTTGAAAAATATTTAAAATTGCTAATAACTCCTTTGGTCTAGAATCTGAGTAAGAAACAAAACGAGAATTAGAGTATAGACATCTAAACAACAACAAAAAAAATATATATAGATCCCAATGGTAAATAAAATAAAAATAAAACAACAAAACTGGAAAATGAAAACGTATTCTATTTTAGATGTATATCTTAAGAATTATCACTAATAA
Source organism: Hesperophylax consimilis (assembly GCF_061612785.1). Classification (NCBI taxonomy): domain Eukaryota; kingdom Metazoa; phylum Arthropoda; class Insecta; order Trichoptera; family Limnephilidae; genus Hesperophylax; species Hesperophylax consimilis. The sequence goes on from NC_142852.1 coordinate 7,901,971, forward strand.
TAATTTTATTCTTCCGGTAACGGGCAAAGCTTTTGTTACCGGCCATATTTTATATTAAATGCCATCCCGAACTTTGCAGATTTTCTGCGCGCCAATACTCGGTCCTCGAGTAATGTTCGGGATGGGCAGAGCATGAAACTGTCGCCAAGGCATGGGCACACAAAGGATTACAGGTTCTACTGATTGTAGTGAAATGAAAGCAGTAGTTTTGTTTTTGCACATTATAAAACATGGAGAATATATTTAAGTAAACATGTTACATATTATGACTCGGCACTTACCCCCAGGGATCAAAAATTGGTTCTTAATTCTATCTAAAACTGATTAACCACTTAATTACGGAAAGTGAGCGGGGAGCTTCCATACGGCCGGCGGTGGTCTGTCCCAGACAGATCGAGCTGGCACCATCAGGGCTTTGGTCCAGGAGACGGGTCCAGCGTCTCCGACAAGGTGGCTGATAAGCGGTTCTGGAGCGTATCGGGTCTATCGTTTATGTAACATTAATGGAGCGAATCCATCCATTGAGCTGATCGGCAGATTACTTGAGCGGGTGCCGTCCGGGCTTGTGATTTTATTATCCGTATCTTATTAAGAAAAATACGGCTTGTATCGCGCCACTTGAGGTGAATGCTTCATTTCCCGGAGTCCGCGGAATAACGATTTGCAAGGGATCGCGTATATAAACTTCAGTAGAACATTATTTGTGATCTTCACGAACACACACACGGTCATCCATTATACGGACGTTTATTTAATAGAGCCTGCACCGACTTGGTTTTTGTAAAAAAGAACCGAATAACCCGCATCAGGAATACTGATGTACACTTTTTAATACGATCGCCCATCCAGGGTAAAAATGAATTATAATCTAATTGACTGTGCGATCATTACACGGCCGTCCCGCTCGTGTAACAATTCCAGAGTGCCCAGCGAAAGGAAACGGAAACAAACAATAGACTGCCCGGCGGTCTATTTGTTGCCAGACCGTGCTCTCTATAATTTTAATCAAAATTAATGCTATGAATGGTACTTGTTCTGAAGAGGTGTTTTAAATAATTACTTTTAAATAAGACTTAACACCGCTTCATAACATTACCCCCCGCGCCACACAAATGTTTGTCCCCAAACATTAATACAACTCTAAAAAAAACTACAACTGCAATAACTAAGCTTGAAAAGATCCTCTGGGTTTCTAAAAAAAACAATCAACAATTATACATGAGCATCATAATTTGTAAGATAAGTAAGGAATAAGACAAAATCTACGATTTGGATAGCAAAACTTATGATGAATGGGTGTGCCGCAGCTTCAATCGCACCCATCGAGCGTGCAGCCGGATGGTTGAGCCTGCGATTCATCCATTCTAGAACTTAAAGATAACTTAAGATTAATGTAACTTAATTACAAATTTTAGAAGATATTACGTGAACGGAGTCTGCAAGCACCCACAGTATCGGAATACCGGGTGATGATAAATTGACGATTGTCGAAGACTGCCGTTAGCGTTACATCTGTGACGGAAAATATTCTTAAACAAAATTGTAGGTAAACCTGTAGGTATATAAAAAAATATTATTGTTCTTCTCAACACATCTAAACAACTTAAGCGTTAAAGCTTCACTGGCCCTTTAATAGGGCGATAAGCCACTCAGGCAACACTTTTTTTTTAGGGAGGTAAACCAACCCTCACTTTTCACTGAGTCTACTTCTCCGTTGGAGATAAAACACACTTCGAAGAAATTCTATCTACTCTACCTGACCTGGTTATTGGGTAAGTCTTTCGAAGAGAATTTATACAATAAGACAAAATAATCATCCTTGGAAAGCATTATTTCGTAATAGTAGAAAAAACTTTTAACCTTTACACACACGCAGGTGTGTAAGGTGGTTTAATCGAGTGGAACTGTCAACAACCAATCTTATAGATGTGGTGCAATTAGTAGTAGTATACATCCATTGTTGTAAATGGAGTCATTGGTCGAAGATTGTATACATCCATTGTTGTAAATGGAGCCATTGGTCGAAAATTGTATACATCCATTGTTGTAAATGGTGCAATTGGTAGAAAATTGTATTATTGTACTAATTTATAGATAAAACTTACTTTTACTAAATATAACTAAAGTTATAGAAGGAATTTAAGGAAAAGACATATGCTGAACCAGCTCTTATAATTGTATCATTAATTACTATGAAATTATTAAACAAAATATCAAGAGTACTAACATAAGTATACCATTTCCAAACATGACAAGATAATTATAATAAAGTAAACAAAAATATATTTGGTAAAATTCAATTCTTAATAATAAAATTTTTAAAACTGCTTAGAAAACAAAGATGTACTGGACCGGTACATCTTCACTTTCTAAGTAACGGGCGAACGTATACAATATGCACATAAGTATATATTAAGAAACCTAGAATATACGGGGATAGTGGGAAAGTATCACCGTGCATTCCAAGATTTGGGCAGTTTATATATCCCATGCTACCTAACTTTCACTTGTTTAGTCAAAGCCATATTTCACGTCGTTTTTTTTTTTTTTTTTTTTTAATTATTGTCTTATAAGCTTATCTGAACAACATCATTGTCGTGTAACAAACTCGAGTAGGATACTAGAGTGTTATACTAAATTTATTATGTTTCTTTCTATTATTTACCGATTATACTAACCATTTTACGAAATTTCTATATTTTCTAAAAGAAAATTAACTAGGACAGGACTAAGGACTGTCATAATGCTGGGTCGCTCCAACTCGGGTGATCAAGCCGCTTTGTGCTCCCGTGCATTGAAAAATATTTGAAATATTAATTAATTGAGAGTACTTGGTAGGGTGGCCAGACCCACCAAAGCACTATCAGAAACATATTAATCCGGTATATTTTCTGACTTGACGATGTCTTTCACGTGAAAGTTACCAGTTTCCTTACCTTTGAGGTCTGCTAATGTATAGATTAAGTCTGATTTTTTCTTCACGACTATATTTTGCACAAAGCGTGGAGCTAGTTTCTGTGCAAAGTAATTTAAAGCGTTTGATTGGACGAAATTTCTACGCCAAACCCTGTCTCCGACTTGAAAACTAACATGTTTTCTCCGCAGGTTATAATGGTTTGCTCCTTTTTGATAAGCTTTTAGTAAAGCATCTGAGACTTGCTCATAAACTGATGACAGTTCTTCTAATTTTTGTGCGTAGATTCTCTGACTAGTACAATTTTGTGAATTAGATTCCGTATCAGCTATAGGGTTACGATGCAAATCACCGTCTAATATTTGCTCCCGACCATGCATTAGAAAATAAGGTGTAAAACCCGTAGCGCAATTTACGGAATTGTTCATAGCTGATTGTATTTGTGGTAAAAATTTTGACCAATTACGGTGGTCTGATTCAACTAATATCGATAATGCGGTGCCCAAAGTTTGGTTATATCTCTCTACCACATTATTTTGAGGGGTATAATAAGAGTTATAAAACGGAGGAGGTATATTATAATTATTTAATAAGTCCTTAAATTCTTTGGATACAAACTGACGGCCGTTATCACAAACAATGGTGCGCGGTACGCCATGTACAAGAAAGATACTTTCTTCTAAACTCTTCACAATGCTTCGCGCGGTACCTTTGCGCAACGGGAACAGCCAGGTAAACTTTGAAAAAACATCGACACAGGATAAAATAACGGTAAAACCAGAGTAACTTCTCGGTAATGGACCTACCAAATCCAACGATAACATTTGCATTGGACGTGTAACTTTTTTTGGATGTGATGAAATACCGTTAGGTGAGGCCGTACTGATTTTGTGGGCCTTACAGACCGTACAGCGATTTACAAATTGTTTAATGTCTCTGTACATATTTGGCCAAAAATACCGTAATTGTGCTTTTTTATAAGTTTTAAAAACGCCGGGGTGACAAGATCGAATAGACTCGTGAACACTACTTAAAATGTCTAATCTTTTTTCTTGAGGAATTACTTTTTTCCACGCAGTGTCTTCACACAGTGCTAAACGAGTTTTCGTGTGACGAAATAGTTCGTTTTCCCGAATTTGGAAGTTCTGAAAACGTTGGGGAAATTCTTGACAACCCTTCCAAATATTTTGATACCACTCATCTTGAATATTTCCTGAATCTATAATGGAGATTTCGGCAAGATCCATTCGCGAAAGGACATCTGGGACTATGTGTTGAGTACCTTTACGATGGATTACGTCAAACGAGAATTGGGATAGGCGTGAACTCCAACGCGCGAGACGACCGCTGGGGTTGGACAGAGAACCTAACCATTTTAGGCTTGAGTGGTCGGTTACAACTGTAAAATGAGTTCCTTCAATGTATGGTCTAAAGTGTGTAACGGAGTCTAGTACGGCTAAAAGTTCGCGCTCAGTTATTCCATAATTACGTTCGTGAACGTTTAAGCATCTCGAAAAATAAGCAATAGGGTGCTCCTGTCCATCTATAGTTTGAATTAATACCCCCCCAATGCCTACGGAGCTTGCGTCACAGTGTATAGCGAAGGGTTTCGAAAAATCTGGACAACTTAAGACTGGGGCAGAAGTAAGTGCTTGCTTTAGTGCAATAAATGCGGATTCAGCTTCCGGTGACCATTTAAAATTACTAATTCCCTTATTTGAACCAGTAATACTTGTTAAAGGAGCTGCAATGCTTGAAAATCCCTTGATAAACCGTCTAAAGTAACCGCACAGGCCAACAAATGCCCGAATTTGTTTAGCATTTTTCGGTATAGGAAAATCTTTAATACTATCTATCTTACTTGGATCAGTGCGAAGTCCCTGGGAATCCACCATATAGCCCAAGTATTTAAGCTCGGCTTTACAAAATTCTGACTTTTTTAAGTTAATGGTGAGACCCGCGTCTCGTAGACGTTCGTACACCCGATTTAACAAGTTTAAATGTGATTTCAAGTCTTCCGATACTAATATAAGGTCATCTAAATAGCAAAAAACATTATCATCGAAATCAGGTCCAAACAATGCATCCGCTAGTCTTTGTAATTCGCTAGGAGCATTTTTCAAGCCAAACGGCATGCGAGTGAACTCAAAGAGGCCCCGCCCAGGAACAACAAATGCTGTCTTTTCACATGATTTTTTGTCCAAGGCTATTTGCCAAAATGCCTTGGAGAGGTCAATCGAGGAAACATATCTGGCACCGCCCAGTTTATCTAGGATACGCGCAATATAGGGAAGAGGGTAACTATCACGTACCGTGACGTTATTAATTTTTCGAGAATCAAGGCAGAATCTAGCTGTTCCGTCTTTTTTTGTTACAATTATTACTGGACTGGACCATGGTGAACGAGAAGGTTGAATAACCCCTAATTTTAGCATTTCATCAACTTCTGTTTCTAATTGTTTCTGCCGTGCGGGTGAAAGAGGGTAATACCGCTGTTTGATGGGTGGTCCTGTTGTAATTATTTTGTGTTTAACTAAGTGTGTTAGACCTAACCCCTTTTTTTCAAAAGAAATTGACTCGAATTTTTTAACTATTTTAGAGAGTTCCCTGTTCTCTTCAATAGTTAGGGATGAGGCTGGCCGAATAGCCCGCAACCCACTAATATTTCCTTCCGAAACAGGAAGAGTAGCTTTCGAAAACAGTTCCGGTGCGATGTGGAACTCCTTCCAAAAGTTAACTCCTAGAATAATTGAAGGCGACAATGTCGGGATGACGTAGAAAAGAATTTCCTTTGTGGATGATTTATACGTGACCGGCAATGACATTGTCCCTAAGACTGGTTGGTTTGAACCGTCCGCTGTATAAACACTAAACTTAACTTTAACTAACTTAATACCTAATTCCTTAAAAATTTTATAACTATTGCCTCCTAGACATGACAATGAAGCGCCGCTGTCTAGCATTCCACTGTAGAAATTATTTATAATATGTACATAAGTATAAGGACGGTTATCATTTTCAATAGCCATCTCCCGTGGCAGCGGGCCCACTGTTCCGGTTGATGGGGATGAAAGAAATTTATCAACTATTCGGAGCCAACTCTCCCACTCGCTTTTCCTCTGCGCCAAGGACGGCTTGTAGCAAGAGAGACTCCGACCTAGTTTTTTGACTTTTTATGAGCTTTGTCATTGATAGCTCCCACTTTAGGATTGTTAGACCTTGAATTTTTCTTCCTGCAATCTTCTATAACGTGTCCCGATAGTTTACAATATGAACAGAATGGTTTATTGTAAAACGTTCTAGAATTTTCGTGTGCAGTTTTTGTATATGTGTTAGAAGTAGAAGAAGACGGTTTATTGTATTTATAATTATTATCTCTGTTTCCAAGACTAACTTTAGTATAGTTGTTGGAATAATTGTTGTTATTTGGTTTTCTGTACTGATTTTGGTTATAACCTTGGTGTCTATGCATATTATTATTATTAAAATTAGGTGTTTGTCTAGCAGTACTATCAAATTTCTCCGGTTTATTAGTGACAGGTAAGTCTACTTTTGGTTGAGAAACGTTGAAAGATACGAAATCATCCGACAGTGATGCATAAGATTCCAAGTTGCCTGCATGAGTAGTCAATTGCTCGAATGTCGATATATCTCTTGAGACTAGTAAATTTGTATACATAGGCAATAAAGCTTTTTTTGCCAACCGCAAAAGTTCTAATTCCGGTAGTTTAGCTTCAAGCATATTGTTTAATGATTTCATTCTGAGAGTGAATTCTAGCACTGACATACCTTTAGGTTGTGTCATGTTAAATAGTTTTACCTTAAGATCTGTTTGAAGGTCGTTTGCTTCAAATTGTCTTATCAAAAGTTTTGAAAGATCGTCCCATTTCAAATCCTGAGTGTAAATAGACCTGAACCACAGGAGTGCTAAACCTTCTAAAAGATCAGGAAAAACGCGTACAAGATGATCCTGGTTAAAATTTTTTGTCCTACATTTCTCCTCAATTAATAGTAAGAATTCCCTTACACTACTTTTTCCGTCATATTTCAGTTTCCAACCGTCTACGTTATTTGAGTGTGAGTCCCTATAAATAATCTTCGTTTGTTTAATTATGTGGGCTTTCTTAATGGTTGTGTCGTCTAATTCAGAATCCGATGATTCAGAATTCACTTCACTTATAGCAGGTATTTTAATCTCTTTATTATAAGCGCGCGCCTGTAAACGTAACTCATGAGAAGTCGACGATGGATCAATATTCCTGTCTTTAAGTTCTTTAATGAGAACCTCCTTCGAAGCCCCATTGATATTTGGTATTGGTATTGGTGAAGACATGATTACGTTCTTTGATGTTCAGATAGAAAGAAAGAAGTAAAAGAAGAGAAAAATAAATATTTAATTTTTTTTGTTTATAAAACAAAAGAAACTCTTCATTGACGGCTGTAGTATCATTAGACGTAATATTAGCTCAACTTCTATTGTACAATTGTGAAAAAAAACAAAAAAAAATTGTTAAAAAAAATATGCTCCACCCTAATGAGAATTGCGAAAAATGGACCACCCTATTATATTGTGAAACGTTATTAAACGTCGGCCTAATGTAATTGTCAATCAAAGATATCATTTAATTTGGGCGAAAAAAAATGACGTAGGTATGTATATAAATAATATTGAGTGTTTGTTGACTTACGAGTAATTAAAACGCATATCGATTGTAATGTGGACTTACAATTTGTATTGTAGAACGCCGACATAAATGTTTTTAATATTATGTATATTAGCGTAAAAATCTAATAATATTATAAAACGCAAATATGCCTTGATCAAACAAGTGAATGACATCGTAAAATAATCGTAAATAATTATGAATTAGACAGTTTGACATAACCTCCCATATAATCATCTTGTTTACCAATTAGTGTTGACATAAAATTTGACAGCTACAAAAGCATAGATAAATCATAGATTTCATGAAAGATGAAAGTTTACGCAAGATTTTACCATAGAATAACGCAAATTATGAATTATCGTTACAAGAATACTGAGTGTATTTGAGGTTATGAAACAATATTCAAATCACTTGACATATGTGATACAATATTATGTCAATTAATCATGAAACATTTCACCAAAATCAGCACAACATGCAATCACCACGAGCCAAAACACGTTGAGGCGCCAATTGTTACCGGCCATATTTTATATTAAATGCCATCCCGAACTTTGCAGATTTTCTGCGCGCCAATACTCGGTCCTCGAGTAATGTTCGGGATGGGCAGAGCATGAAACTGTCGCCAAGGCATGGGCACACAAAGGATTACAGGTTCTACTGATTGTAGTGAAATGAAAGCAGTAGTTTTGTTTTTGCACATTATAAAACATGGAGAATATATTTAAGTAAACATGTTACATATTATGACTCGGCACTTACCCCCAGGGATCAAAAATTGGTTCTTAATTCTATCTAAAACTGATTAACCACTTAATTACGGAAAGTGAGCGGGGAGCTTCCATACGGCCGGCGGTGGTCTGTCCCAGACAGATCGAGCTGGCACCATCAGGGCTTTGGTCCAGGAGACGGGTCCAGCGTCTCCGACAAGGTGGCTGATAAGCGGTTCTGGAGCGTATCGGGTCTATCGTTTATGTAACATTAATGGAGCGAATCCATCCATTGAGCTGATCGGCAGATTACTTGAGCGGGTGCCGTCCGGGCTTGTGATTTTATTATCCGTATCTTATTAAGAAAAATACGGCTTGTATCGCGCCACTTGAGGTGAATGCTTCATTTCCCGGAGTCCGCGGAATAACGATTTGCAAGGGATCGCGTATATAAACTTCAGTAGAACATTATTTGTGATCTTCACGAACACACACACGGTCATCCATTATACGGACGTTTATTTAATAGAGCCTGCACCGACTTGGTTTTTGTAAAAAAGAACCGAATAACCCGCATCAGGAATACTGATGTACACTTTTTAATACGATCGCCCATCCAGGGTAAAAATGAATTATAATCTAATTGACTGTGCGATCATTACACGGCCGTCCCGCTCGTGTAACAATTCCAGAGTGCCCAGCGAAAGGAAACGGAAACAAACAATAGACTGCCCGGCGGTCTATTTGTTGCCAGACCGTGCTCTCTATAATTTTAATCAAAATTAATGCTATGAATGGTACTTGTTCTGAAGAGGTGTTTTAAATAATTACTTTTAAATAAGACTTAACACCGCTTCATAACACTTTATCACTGGTCGAACCAACGAACCAGTTTTAGTTTTAACAGTAGCTACCCTAACTATTCCATCCTTACCGGGATGAACGTGGATAATTCGTCCTAATAACCACTTCATCGGTGGAAAACGATCGTCCTTTATTAACACTAATTGACCTAATTTAATGTTTGGATTAATTTTGCACCACTTTGATCGTTGTTGAAGCGTATTTAAATATTCTAAATGCCAACGTTTTCAGAAATGTTGCGACATCTTTTGGAGATGTTGCCACCTACTTAAACGATTAGACGTGGTGTCAAGAAAGTCATATTTAGGCAAACCTAGTAGGAATCCACCGATTAAAAAGTGGCCCGGGGTGAGTCCATTCACATCCTCGGGGTCTGAGCTCATTGAACACAAAGGGCGGGAGTTGAGGATGGCCTCAATTCTAGTGAGAACTGTCGCAAATTCTTCATAAGTTAGAACGGTCTCACCTATCACCCGTTTTAAATGGTATTTTACAGATTTTATCCCTGCCTCAAATAAGCCTCCGAAATGAGGACTTGCTGGAGGGTTAAAAGACCAAATAATGCCGCTCTGAATTAGATGATTAGATATAACATCACGCTGTGATGCCAAAAATTTATTTATACCGAGTAGGTACCGATTTGCACCGACGAAATTGGTTCCGTTATCGCTTATGATTTCAGAACATAACCCTCGACGATCTGTAAACCGGCTAAGGGCTGCAATAAATGCTTCAGAAGATAAATCAGACACGATCTCTAAATGAACTGCTTTCGTCGCCATACATACAAATAGACATAAATAACCCTTTGACGTTTTTGCTCCCCTACGTTTGTGATCTTTCAAGGTGAAAGGTCCTCCGAAATCTACACCAACTCGAGAAAAAGCACGGCTTTGTTGCACTCGAGAGGGAGGTAAATCACCCATTAGGGGAGGTAGCACCGAAGATTTCATTTTATAGCAGACAATGCATTTCGACAGTTGTGAGCGAATTTTGTTCCGTGCAGCCACTATCCAAAATTTACGCTGAATAGTGAATTGAAGGCTTCGTGGCCCAACATGAAGATAAAGTTTATGATAATAATCTATAATTAAATAAGCTAAATGACAGATTTTCGGAAGTAAGATCGGAAATTTACTTTCATATGACAAATTTGAATACTTGAGTCGACCGCCCACCCTGATAATACCGTGGCTATCAAGAAACGGTTTCAAGTTTTGAATTTGCGTTGAACATGGACTGCCATTTCGCATATTACGTATATCAACAGAAAAATACGTTTCCTGTTCAATGCGTACGATTTTCATAAGCGAATCATTTAATTCGCGAGAACTTAGATAAGTCGAGTTTGAATTTCCACTACCAGGACGTTTCTGACAATTATTTACGAAACGCATTATCCAAGCGACGACGCGTTGCAATTTATAAAATGAAGAATATTTACTAATAATCGAATTAGGTACTATTTGAGATGATACAAACGTTTTAAGGTTGCATGTTTTGAGTTCTGGTATTTCTCCGTCAGATTGATTGTACACAGCTGAACAAGGCCAGAGTGCTATTGGTTGGTGAAGCCATTTTGGTCCCGTAAACCACAAAGGGTGTGATATAATGTCTGCTGGGAAAAGCCCTCTTGAACCAGAATCGACACAATTTTCCTCCGAGACAACATGCTTCCAAACAGCATTTGGTGTATTTTCCAGTATTTGTACAACCCTATTAGCGGCAAATGTTTTCAATAAATATGGTGGCGTTTTTAGCCACGCTAGTACAATAGTCGAATCTGTAAATAGAAAAACGTTTTCTATTTGTTCGGCAAACTTTACAGATGACATAATATACTTTACAAGTTTCGTGAGAAGAACGGCCCCACATAATTCTAGTCGTGGAATTGACAGGGTTTTCAAAGGAGCGACCTTCGATTTTCCCATTAAGATGTGAGTGGTATTGCTATTACGCTCTAATAAATATACTACTGCAGAATAACCCAATTGTGAAGCGTCACAGAACCCTACGAGGAAAAGACGACTTGTCATCACCGTGTTGTAATATCTAGGAATATTCAATGTTCGAAGTAATGAAAGTTGACTTACAAATTTACTCCACGTATTATGAATATGTGGTGGAACATCACGATCGTCCCAATCGACACCTAACTTCCATAGTTCCTGTAATAGACATTTTGCGAAAAATGTAACTGGGGTGATGATCCCAAGTGGGTCGAATAAACGAGCTACCGTTGATAAAATTGTTCTTTTTGTGCATATCTTATTTGAAGGTAGATCAACCTTGTAGGTAAAATTATCAGTCGTTGGACTCCACTGAATGCCTAATATTTTAACAATTTGATCAGTTCCGGCGTTATCAAAAGAATGACCATCTTGCTGGTGCTCTTGCGAAACGTGATCCAAAAGTGACGGTGTATTAGATTGCCATTTACTAAGTTCTAATTTCCCAAGATTTAACAATCCAATGATATCTTGTTTTAGTCTGAGGGCTGTGCTAATCGTTTCTGTCCCTGTTACCAAATCATCTACATAAAAATCATCGCATAGAACCTTGGCAGCGTCAGGATACTTTGATCCTTCATCTTGTGCTAGCTGGCGAAGGGTACGAATGGCCAAGAATGATGAACTAGACAACCCGTACGTTACAGTTTGTAACTCGAAATCAATAACCGGTTCATTCTGAGATTCTCTCCACAAAATATTTTGGAATTTACGCTGAGATGGAATAATTAATATTTGCCTATACATCTTACAAATATCAGTTGTAAATACATACTTATGAAAACGAAAATTTAAAATCATACGTGGAATTTCAGTTTGCAATTTTGGACCGTTCAATAATAAGTCATTTAGAGATAAGTTATTTGGTTGGGTTTTTGCTGACCCATCAAAAACCACACGTAGTTTTGTAGTTTTACTGTCAGGATTCAAAACACAATGATGAGGTAAATAGAATGCGTCTAAATTCCGAGGTACCCGTGTCATGTGTCCCAGACCCTCATATTCTTGTATAAAATTTCCGTAATTAATTGCTAACATGGGATCCCTTTTAAAACGAATTTCTAGTTTGTTCAATCGCGATTCCGCAAGTTTTAAGGGATTTTGAGAAGGCATAATTTCTGATTTTGTTAATAATGGTACAACATATCTACCATCACATTCTCGATAGTGATTCGAAGCGTAGATTGTTTCGGCTAATTCGTCGTCCGGATTACTCGTCACAATTGAAGGTGTTTCTTCAATTTCCCAAAATTTTCTAAGAGTATTGCTTAACGAATTTGTTTCAACAAATAAAGACGAAGGCGTTTGAAATGACGAGTTTTCCATCTTCCCCATTATAATGTAACCGAATACACTGTTTACAGCACATGGAGAGCCGTGAATTATTTCATGGCCACTATTAAATATATCCAAGTATACGTCAGCTCCTAACAAAAGGTCTATTTTGCCCGACATGTAATATGATTCATCAGCTAATTTTAAATTTTTAAATTGTGACGTTCCACTCGATGGTAAATCATATGACGGATGATTAGAAGTGATTTCTGTAATCACGACAGTTTGACATTGAAGGATAGGCCCTTTTTTATTTCGAGGTTTTATAAAACATTTTGTTTTCCCATGACAAGAATTTATACTAGAATTTCCTAAACCGTTCAGTGAAATAGGATGTTTTTTAATTGACAAACCCAAGAGCTGGGCACATCTTTCCGTAATCAGAGACTTGACTCCCACAATCCACGACGGCGCGGATAGGTATATAATAATTATATTGATTTCAGACCTCAAGTTTTACAGTTCCTAACAAAACGGTAGAAACGCTCGGAATCGTTGTTGCGGCCAGGGTTGAACTTGAATTATTAAATTCATTTTCGCCCGATGGTTCGGCGGCAATGTGCAACATTGAATGGTGTTTTTTATTACAAACCTGGCATGTGAATTTTGATACACAATCTTTTACATGGTGTTGTTTCAAACAATTGAAACAACGGTTCAAAGTTTTAATTTTGTCCCTCCTTTGATGGGGACTTAAAGATATAAAAGATGCACATTTGTAAAGAAAATGTGCACCTTTACATAATGGACAATGAAGGTTATTATCATTCTTATTGGCAGATAACAACGTTTTAAACGAACCTTTTTTCCCTTTTGTAGTATGTGGAGATAACATTTCTAAAATACGCGTTTGATTTTTCAGAAACTCGAAAATTGAATCCAACCCTGGAATCTCTTCACCGGGCAATTTGGATTCAAATTGACGTTTAGTTGTCAGATCCATCGATCGTATCATAATATGACCAACAAATTTATCAAAGATATTTTCTATCTTCATCGCCTTTATAGCGGCGCAATTCTCTTGAAACGTACTGAGTAACCGCGCTATGCCTGACGCAGACTCGTTTTGTAATATTTTGAAATTAAGAATTTCATCAACATAATGCGTGAAAAGAATTCTAAAATTTTGGTATTGATTTACCAGAATATTCCAGGCAATGTCATAATTCTCTTCGATAAGAGGCAATGATTGTATAAGTGCCAGTGCCGGCCCTGTAATAACTGATAAAAAATAATGGTATTTTTCTACATTAGTATATGCATTGCTGTCATGTATAAGACTTTTAAATAATGAATGAAATGAGCACCAACTTTTAATGTTACTATCAAAAGTGGGCAGCTTTATCACTGGTGCACGAATCACCGAATTACTTGCCGTTTTTGGAATTGAATTTTCATTATTACTAGTGATAACGCTTTTCATTTGCATGATCTCGAAATACATTGAATCAACATTATTCGCAATGTTTTCTAGTTCTGACATTTCTGTAATCTTGTCTAATGACAGTAATTGTTCCTCAATCTCGTTTTGAACTGATTCAAATTCTTGTAACTAATCTTTTAACTTTTCACATCTAGCAAGAAACGTATCTTTTTTCTTACTATCATCATAAGTGCTCGCTATGAGTTCTTGCGTAATACGAATACGAGATACTATTTGCTCACGTCGGGATTGCAACAAAAGTACTTTTTTCTCAGCCATTGTATTGAGAAATTAATCTGCACAAAAATGCCGAGTGAATACAACAATTTATTTTAAATATTAACAAATTTGTCACCAGTTAAGTATTTTTTACTACCTACAGGCAATTTTCGCTAACAGCACGGCTGACGCGAATTTTACACATAGATCAACTTTTATGAACAATTTAACCTTGAAATAATTAAATTAACCACAATTTTTTTCAATTAATATAAATTATCAGGCTCGAATGACCAGTGTTGGGGACGGAAACGCACCGTCGCAACGCGGAATCATAGGATTGGAAAAGTTCGGAATGCCGACTTACCCTTTTCTATTCTTCCACGGTTTTCAATCCTTCTTTGCGCTGGTTCACAACAATTCACAAATTTCACCATGCGCGAGCTCACGATGGCTTTGATTTTCGACACGGTCGATAAAGGGGGCTCCGTAATCAAACGATGTTGACAGGACGAATATTTTAACTCAACTAACGTCGGCATAGGAGAGGAGAGGAGGGGAGAGGTCGATAGGCCACAATAATTTTACAAAGGATATAAAGGTAGGTAGCACGATGCTAGGTGCCAACAGTACCAGAGGCCTGAAAGGTTAGTAAAAAATGATACGAATTAGGATGAATCCAATAGTACCCCTATCGATTGGCGTAATGAATAAGTTAGTTGTGACTTACAATAACAATCCCCTCCCTGAAGATGTATGGTGCAGGGTCCGTTGGAGTAGTCGCATAACAAATCGCATGCGTAATATCCACAAACTAGGTCACCATCTGGAAAATAAAAGCATTTGACCGGTTAGTATCCGAGTAAACAATTGCGTTGGGTTCCCACCCAGACGCCTCAGGTTCAAATCTCGGCAATCTAAGTCCTCAATATAATGATGGTGGTAGAGGCATTCCGACAGTGTCAGCTTATTTGCAATACGATAATGTATGTTTTTATTTTTTAACGAGCAACTCGGGCGCTCAAAACAAGCTTTGCTTCACTTTCCTTCTGGTGAAATTGATAATACATTAAAAAACTTTCGTGAAATTAAAATCAATTTCATTGATCTATCCGATATAAAGGGGTCAAAATGTCTTTCCAAAACTGGTAAAATCAGTTTTATATGAAGCTGGAAATATAGTTCTAAAGATTATCAGATCAGTGTGCATAATACCTGCATAGGAACATAAAATAATAGGTACTGTTATGTTACCAAAGTTCATAAGAAAGAAACAACACACCTACAAACTTACTTGCACGTGTACACACATGTACATGGTTTTATCATCATTATCAGCTGTCCGTTTTGTTACTTCGGATCCTTCCTGACGTGCTAAAGATATTGGTGAAGTCATCACATTTGCCATTAATGGCTTCATACAATCCACTGTTAAGGAAACTGGTGTTGGTTCAAATCGTGGTTCAGTCGATAATGATCAGAAACGCAAAAAAATGTGTATCAATTTTCTTACCTTTAATGAAAGGTTTTCGATGTGATATTTCCATTTAAGATTATTGTCTATAATAATACTATACAATACTATCACACATTTCAAATCTTCACAGTTGCAGTAAGAATCAATATTATCGGAATTACAATTAAGCTTCTGTATTTTTATTGTGTATGGTTGTCCATTTATAGTTGAGCTTAATCTTATGTATTTAATTTTTGTTATATTTAGTGTTAGTAGATTTTTCGTCAAGCCACTGTTTTATCGCATTGATTCCACTTTCAGCATGTTTATGAATTTGAGTCCAATCCTCTCTTTCAAATAAAGTTACTGTATCGTCTGCGAATGTAATCATTTTTCCGCCCACTGTTAGCTCGAATGACTCATCGATGTAAATTATAAATGGAAGAGGTCCTTATGTGCTTTCCTGTGGTACCCCAAAGTTAGTATTCAGTGAATTACTCACCGTTTTGCCCATTTTGAGTTGCTGTCTTTAAGTAACTCTTTAACTATTTATAAACACATACCTACGACGAGCCACAAAGTAAATGCTTATTACAAATATATAAAAGAAAGTCATCAAGATTTTCCATTGAACGGATGTTTTGATTTACGAGCATAATATTGATTTTGTTTAAATTCCAGTTAAATTTTTTGAGTTCATCAATTTCTTTTATGATAAATTCATTGTTTGGCTCTCCAATATTACGTATTTCCAGATAAGCGTTTAAAACCATTTTATTTTAGATTTATTATGAAATGTTTTCCTAGGATCACTGAGTTTTGGGGCTATATTTACAGTTGCAAGGATTTGCCGATAAAAATATTTTAGATTATGATATTTGATGTTACTTGATGGAGATAATGCTTGTGTTTGGTTCATTTTGCATGGTATCAATAATAATTTAAGATACTTTGTATAAAATATGTCGATAAACGGGATGGTCTGCTAGTGAGCCTGATGTTTAGTGTTTGTTATTAAAAATAATAATAGTACAATAGAAAAAACTACAAGTTCGAGTCATTTAATATCGGTTAGCTTTTGCTCCTTTTGGCCGCGAATTATCATCCTTTTTTGCATAGATTCTCTCAGCCTTTGTCCAGACATACCTGTAACTGTGTTCACGTGCTAACTGCCTGGCTAGGAACCATAAACGTTTTGCTTGAGAAGTTAAGTGTTCCGAAACATATATTGGGTTTCTGGGACCTGACATACCAATAACACTTGATCTTTTTGCCTTCTATGTTTTCACTGCGATAAAAAAAATTTATTGCACAGTGCAAATTTTATTTAAGTGTTTCTGAGGTTAGGTTAACAATTTCAGTCTTTGGTTTTGATATCCTTGGCCTGAGTAGGTTTTTCCCTTAGCGAACTCTGTAGATTGTTTCAATGTCCTTTGATCCTATACTGCAGTTTGTTGTTTTGCTTATATTGTATATATAATACCTTTTAATTTAGGTATCTGGTGACTCAACTGGTGGAATTTCAGGGATTTCCCGAAATTCCAGGCACTTTATATTTGCTTCCCTGTTTTTGTTTTCCGCCTCCATCTCCAAAGCCCGGATACGGTTTTGTAAACTTTTCACGGTACTTTCGATGATTTCCATTTTATCTACCATTTTTTTATTGTTAGTTAGTACCATCTCAATTTTTTTGATAAGTTCGCCATATTTTGAACTAATGAACTCTATTGATTTCGTTGTTTCTGAGTTTTCTGCTTCTAGTTTTTGGTAAATGTTGGATTCAATTTCATTCAAACTTTTTCGGAAATCAGCTAGAGTCAGCTGCGTTGTTTCTGTATCAGGAGAGGGGGAAATCGGGATAGCTGCGAACTTCTTAGTTTTATCAGCATTGCTGCGGGTGGTAGCCATTTCGACTGTTTTTTTGTGTTTTTAAGGGATGATGGTTTAGCCTTGTTTTAAGGTGAAGTGACTTGAATTACTTGATACTGTGCGCCGGGTCAGGTAGTAGTTTGGGTGACAATATTACTTATTAATTATTGAAAACAATATTAGCGATTTTTAAACGCAAATCTGAAACAGAAAAATCAGAAAAAGATACGGTCACATCTAGGACTCGAACCCAGGACCCTTGTCTTGCCGGGACACCGCTCTACCACTGAGCTAATGGGACCCTATCCCCCCCGGTCACTTTTAACTGTATCATACTTTGAATAAGAACTACCAACATTGTCTTCATTTTTTCACCGCACATTTTTTTTGGCTACTATCTTTATGTATGATCGCAAGATTCAACCCGAACTTAATGCAATCTAGACAGCGTCTTTTTAGATATACCTATCTTTTTTATTTTTTATGTGCGACATCTATTGACTTTTCTGCAAGTCTAGAATGAATTTTTTTTTCGGAATAACTTTATGGAGTTAAACCTCAAATTGTAATATTTAATTATTGAAGACAATATTAATGATCCTGGGTTCGAGTCTTAGATGTGAACGTATCCTTTTCTGATTTTTCTGTTTCAGATTTTCGTTTAGAAATCGCTAATATTGTCTTCAATAATTAAATATTACAATTTGAGGTTTTACTCAATAAAGTTATTCCGAAAAATAAAAATTACTTATTTTTTTGACTTTTAATAATATTGAGAATGATCAATCAGTTCAATATTAGAATCTTTTAGGTTTGCACTATCACTTTCTTGAACTTGCAGTCACTCAGTGGCTTATTATATTATAAGTTACACTATTCAAAACAACTGTAGACTGTTTATTAGTATTGAGAGCAAAATTGAACGTGTTCTCCTTGTCACTTATTATTATCGTATTCACTTAATAAGTGACTATATTCACATTAATTCATTAATTTGACTCCGTATCTCATTCCAGTGCTGAGATATGGAGTCGAATTAAATTCGACATAATAAAGTTTATGAACGACAAAGTGTGGATATCGTGATACAACATGAAGTGAATGGTAGAAAAGAAAGGTGACAGGGAACAAAAGAGGGAGACAGGAATCAAATAATCAATAATAAAGTAAGAAGAATGTATGACTCGGAAGTGATATTTTTAAGACGCCCAAGGAAGACACTACACGATCGAGAGAAAAAATACTTATTACAATGCAATAGTCGTCAGGTACTCAAGAAATTATAACCTCAATTAAATAAATAAACACCTGATAATTTATAAGTCAGTCAATAGTAAATAAAAACAAATATAACAAAAAATAAAGATTCATTCATTTCGATTATGGACTTACGTAGTGTTGTAAATGTTGTGGTAGATGGCGTAGTTGTTGGCACAGGACCTGTTAAAAGTGAAAAAAATCATTTAATTGGTCCCAGATTAATTCTTAAAAGAAAAGGCAGGTTACTGAGACTAAGACCGATCTGCATCAAGTGGACATACTTGATATTTACTGAGATTAGTACCGTGCGCCGGTACCACCCATACGTTCGTTCGTCAGACAAGCTGTCACCCTCTCGACTTTTTTGTGAAATCTAGCTTTTCTGTGCTATTGAGAGGTGCAAAAATTATTCACGAGTAAAATACAACTCAACTCCAACTCCATTCGATAGAGTTCATTTCCACAAACATACACACAAATAACTTCCATTTTAAAATAAATATATTCAAATGTTTTGCTACCCGAAATCGCTAAATGTCGAAATGAACTAAATCGAGACAGAGAACGCAGAAGCACGTAATTGTGGGAAGAACAGCCAGTGTCGTATTCTACTACGCTGTTCGCTATAGGCTCACGTGGGGCGTGCTATTGACAATACAGCTATTTCGTCCGTACGCACACATTCTTTGAATTGCTATCCTTTTCTAATGCGTTTCGGTTTTTTTAAACAGTTCTTTAGTTTTTGGATACGATGAAACACCTTCCATTTATCTTCGTTTTATTGCAGTGTAATTCTGTATAGAATATACCAGAGGCCTGAAAGGTTAATAAAATATGTTCGAATTTGGATGAATCAAATACTACCCCTATGGAATGACGTAATAGTAAGTTGTAACTTGCACGGTCCATTGGAATAGTCACATAAGTTCGCGCATGCGTATTCACAAGATATGTCTACTGGAAAATAAAAGGGTTTGACCGGTTAATATCCGAGTGGTCGAATGCTTCTACCATCTAACCTTGATTTTATGGGCATTCTGACACTGTCAGCTTATTTGCAATACGACTTAGTGTGTTTTTCTTTAAAAATTAATAAAATGACAAAACTTTCGTGAACTGAAAATCAATTTCATTGGTCTATCCGGTGATAAGGAGTCAAAATTTCTTCAATAAACTGGGAAAATCAGGTCTATATGAAGTTGAAAATATAATTCTAAAGATTCTCAGATCAGTGTGTGTAATACCTACATAGGAACATGGAGAAGTAGGTACTGTTCTTTTGCCAAAGTGCATAAGAAAGAAACAACACACCTAAAAACTCACTCACATAAACACTCATGTACATGTTTTTATAATCATGATCAGCGTTCGTTTTCATGCTTCGGATCCTTCCAGAAGTGCTGTTATGAGTTGCCCATATCCTCTATTAATAGAGGATGCACTATCACACCGCTCATGCAGCAATATAGTGTAAAACATGTCTTGCTCACGTGCAATCAGAAGGATCACCTTATATGGTAATCGACGGAAGAAACACAAGCGCCAACGCAAAAATCATGCCCATTAAAGGAATGATTAACTACTGATGAGGGGAAGAGACAAAACAGGAGTATATATATTCTATTTTACAACAGTGCCCAGGAAATTGGTGATTTCATCACATCCGAAATGGATGCCTTGAAGCCTATTGTATGAACAATCCTCTATTATTGCGACTGGTGTGGGCTCAAAGTCGTAGTTAGGTCAACAATGTTCACAAGCAGTTCGACAAAAAATGCAGCTTACCGATCGTACATCACATCTGGAACGTCGGAAAACAAATTAGCATTTAACTAATTGGCAAAGGAAAGCAAAAGAAACAGAAAAATAAAAGAGTGTAAAAAATTATATGAAAAGAAAAACCAATAAAAATCGTGGTGTATGACAAATTCTTAACGTGCAATAATTGGCAAAAATTCGCACACACATCACCCGGTAATAACTCAATGTATTTACCACTAATACGACATTACAAGGGAACATATCACATGTACCCAATAATAAATATTTAATATGTGTAATATAGATTTATCACTGTATCTAATGTACTGTTTTATTTCTGTAACTTATATTATTTCTTCATTATAAATATATATTTTATGCTTCATCTTTTTTTGGTTAAATATTTAGTTTATGTTACATGTGCATTGTATGTGGACAAATGTCAGTTGTGCACAAAAAAAATAACAGTAAAATTCGTTTGTAAGTTGGACTTACTTGGTGATGGAGAATATGTGGCAGATGGTTTAGGTGTCTCTGGTGGTTCCCTCCTGGCAGTGTCTGGTAATTTAGTCGTTGGCAGAATTTCTATCGGATATTCTGTCTGGGTAGAACCTTTTGAATAGTAATAATAACTGTACATCTTGGGTTATAAAATTGCAAAACAATTATGTTTCATATTTATACTCTAAAAACCTTAAAATTTATAGTTGTTTGAGCAATATGTGCGGGTGATGGGATTGATGGATTGGAAACCTCATTATAAAATCCTGTAATAGTCGTACCTACCCAATGTACCCACTGACACAAAGTGTGCAAATTGACACTTCTCGATTATTTCCTGTGGGGACGTTAGGTGTGGGAACAACAAACATATTATTATGTTCGAATTTAGAAAATTATAATTAAAACGTGTCCGAAATTATACGTCCAGAATGAGAAAATGATTTGAGATGTTTAAGGCCAAAAGTACAAGCGTGATTTATTTTTGGGGTATTATACCGTGGTACGCTACCTCTTAAATCCTCAGTAATTGGTATTGCAGTACAATTTAAAAAGATTTGCGTTTTAGTGTTGCCGATGATTACCAGATACCAAAAACTGTTAAGCCCTATATAAATTACAATTGCTTCCTTAATTAGGCGTGCTAAACGCATTTCAGAAAAGAAATCGTAAAAATTAAATGCTCGGAATTTGCCGATTTGTCCGGATGGCTGAGTTTGCACGCTCAAAAATGTTCTAATATCCTTTTGGAGATGGTTCATTCTGTCTAGCCTACATACACCTTGGCACATCCGGAATAGCTGAGTTTTTGAACTCCATCTGTCTCAAGAGAAAACAAGGTATTTGAAGGTGTTGTAGTTTTGTCTAAAGTTTAGTTCCAAAGACATTATTGGTGCTTTCTTTAGAAGTCTTAAAAAAACAACCCGCATTACTAGAGACTACGTAAACGCTGTATAAAATACTTGGGGCAATAGAAACAGTTTGTATATTTCGGAAGTATCATTACGAGGGCAACCGGATTAAAAATAATAGTAACAAAACGGAACACGATAAACGTTTGGTTTGCCTTTTTTTCATGTAACCGTGTGCACATGTCATGTGGATGAAGCAATGAGTGAGTTAATTAAGCCCATGTTTGATATTTTTACTTACAATTACAGTCGGGACCCCACTGTCTATCACATGGCCAAGATTCGCAGATCGTGTTACACATCCACCAGCAGGCCTCATACTCTGAAACAGTCCAATTTCAGATTGGGTTTAATAAACTTTCAGAAGTGCCTCAGAAGAACTGATAAGGAAAACGTCATTGTCTACATCAAGCCATTTCTCTCGAGAAGTAGGTAGAGATGATACTATGAAGTCCAACACACAACTCTTTGTTCACACTCGCTGCTTCTTTCATATTCATGCATTTCATCCTACATCCTCTTCTGTTATTCCGACTCTTGACATGGCCTGAATAATGTAAAATATTTATAAATTTAAATGGTACTAAGATGCCTGAAACTCCCAACGAATTTGGAGTTCCCCAGGGTTCTGTCCTGGGTTCCATTCTCTTCATTCTTTATACAAATCGTTTTGAACAACTTATTCACTCAGCTGGCTTTGAATCATAAGGCTACTCAGATGATCGTATGATTATCAAGTTTCGTTCCCTGGACGAAAAAGACGTCCTTAAAACAATGTGGTTATCTTCATTAACACAATCTTAAGTTGGATGTCTGTCAATACGCTTAAACTTAATACGATAAAGATTTGGTTGGCTTCTACTGGAAGGCAAGTCCTCTTTGACTCCATTCCAATCCGTATTCAGGATATAGATATAATCCCTTCGACATAAATATTTTTTTTGGATTTCACCATAGACAATCTTCTGGGAAGTCTTTCTTTGGACTCGCAAAATTAAAAAATTGTGAGTTCTGGCTTTTTCCCCATATAAGGCTGATAAAATATATGGAGATTCCTTCGCTCTGATAAAACAAAGTCATTAATAAATTCGTTCGTCGTCTCACGTAAGGACTATTGCAATAGTGAATTTGCCGGCCGGGTTTGTTTGATACTCGTATTTTAATTTACGATTAAAAAGAACAGTACCTTACCAGTAAAATATTTTATGTAAAACGGTATGAAAAAATTAAAAAAAGTTTTTCAAATATAAAATAGAGGTTAAACCAGATTGTATTTTTCCCGACGATGAATTAGACACTTCATAAGGGATTACCCTTGAAATATCAGAGATTTTGGTAATTGGTTCATTAGAAGTAATTGAAATAAACCACACAGAAATATCAATTTTCTTAGCCTGCTATGGCGAATTCGACCGACGGTCCATCTATTATGCAATGTCACGTCATAAAGATTTCTACACACGAGAAACAAAATTTCGGGGTCCACATTAAACAAATTGTCATTAAGACTGTGAAAACGTTAGAATTTATGTTAGAAATTTTGTGATCTGGTAGGGAAACCAATCAATGAAAGATGTGTGTGGTATCCTAGCAGCGGCTTTATTAAGGTAGACGAATTATGCAGTCCAAATAGAGTAGCCAGAGTGGTCACAGTTGTTGCTGACGAAAAATGACGATGTCGTCATAGTAGTTGATGTGCATCACGATGGGATACTTGTAGGTCACATCACGGTGTGATGTGAATCCATGATCACGGCGATGGTGTCGGTTTCTCGACACCGCGTCATTGGAGACCGGACTTGCAGGTCCTGTTCATCACTGGTGAAGACCATGGATCTTCCTGGTACTCCAGAGTGAAATAAGCCAAAGGTCCGGTGGACTTAGCGGGTGAAGCCTGTGATGGTTTATTACATAAATAAACGAGACGAGCGTACTCCAAAAAATTTTTTGTTTAGATTAACAACATAAAATTCATTACAGGCAGGCCCTTAAGTAAACACGTTCCCACGGGAATGAATGCCGGGAGAGAAGATTGCAGGACGAGAACAGTCGGGGTTTGAATTTGGATATGAAGAGAGCTCCGAGAAATCAATTAAAATCAGTGATGATGATGTGAAATTACGCTTAGTTAGTGAATTCAGACGGTGTAAAAATTTATTGTGAAATATTAAATTAAAGTGAAATATTATTGAACCGGTGAAGTGAAAGTGGTTGGACTCAGTGAGGATAGAAATAATAATAATAACAATAATAATAATTGGGTAGAGCGCCGTTTTTGTGAAAATCACCTCAGGGGCGCTAGGTGTTGTGCGATCGCGATTATGTTATAAAATTGTGTTAATTTAAACGTGATTTCGTAAACAGTTCAAACTAAATTACTTGTCTTAAAAACATGGAAATAATAATAATAATAATAATTTTTTTATTTTTTTATTGTTTAACTTATAACATTGTTACATTGTACATAATTTTTGGTAATAATTGGTAATATTGTAAAACATATGTAATTGAATTTCTACTCCAATGAAGAGTGCTAGCTCTTGAGCTTGGCGTAGGAGTTATTTGACAATTATTTCATGTTTATATCAGTAATTAACATAAATACAGTACAATAAATATAAACTTAAAAGAGGATTGTGACGTTAATTTTGGTTGTAACATGAATTGAAGTTATAACATTTGATAGGTGATATTAATTTTTTTTTAAGATAAATTTGACCTTCTTTTTGAATAAAATAAAATCTGGTATTTTTTTCACTTCTTCGGGAAGACTATTAAAATATCTTGTGCCTTTGTAAATGTAATTATTGTGCATTTGTTGTGTTGAAAATAGAGGAATTTGGATGTTAAAATTATGCCTTAAGGATGAGTTAAATTTATGTTTTTTTATTACAGTTTCTTTATATATTTGTAATATTGCATCTTTTTTATAGAGGTTTTCAATTTTTGGTACATCGAAAATTTTAAACAGTGACGCTGAAGAGAATGTTGGTTTTTTTTTCAAAATTACTTTGATAATTAGTTTTTGTACCACTTTTACAGAGCTTAAAATTTTTTCATATGCACCTCCCCACCCAATGATTCCATACTGAAGTAATGATTGGACTAGTGCGTAATAGACTTTTTTCAGGTTGTTTAGCTTGAGAACATTTCTTAATCTAATGAATATATAGATACATTTTCTAATGCGCTTAACAAGTTCACATATGTGTCTGTTCCATTTCATATGTTGGTCTACAATTACACCGAGGTATTTTATTTCAGTTGTTTGGTTTAGTATGGTACATGATTTGTTACAAACATCTTTGTTACATTTTTTGTTGTGTATTATTATATGAATGTTGGGGTTAGTTTTGAATTTATTTATTGTGAATGGTATATAAACTGTTTTTTTGGGTTAATTGTAAGTAGATTTGTATCGAACCAGTTGTTTAGGATTTGAATGTCAATATTTGCATTTTCATTTACAATTTTCCAGTCATTACCCTTAATTATGATAATTGTATCATCTGCGTAAGATATAACTGTTCCACTGAGGTTTTGTTTAAAAATATCGTTAACGTACATGATAAAAAGTAAAGGACCCAAAACAGTACCTTGTGGTATCCCAAAATCACTTGTGAGTGGTAGACTAGATGCGTGATTAATTTTCACAACTTGTGTTCTTTGGCGAAGATAACTTTTTAGCCAACTTAATGCTGTGTCATTAAAACCCACGATCTTTAATTTTTGTATTAGTTTGACATGAAATATGCTGTCGAAGGCTTTTTGGAGATCAACAAAAATACCAACACATTTTAATGATTTGTCTAAAGCGTCTTGTATGTTACTAGATAATTTAGCAATGGCGTCTTTTGTGCTTTTGTTTTCCACGAATCCAAACTGGTTTTCGTGAATTATATTATTAATCTTTATGAACTGAGTTATTCTTTTTTTGGCGATTTTTTCAAATATTTTTGCAATGTTTGATAGTAAAGAAATAGGGCGGTAATTGGTTGGTTCTTCCGGATTGCCGGTTTTAAATATTGGTATAATTACAGATTGTTTGTACATGGATGGAAAAACTCCGCTTTGAAAACTTGTATTGATTATATGAGTTAATGGTTTTGATACTTGTGATTTTATACATTTCAGTGTTTGTATTGTGACCCCATCAAAACCAGGGGCAGAACCTCCTTTTATACCTGTAATAATTTGTTCAATTTCTTCTGGTGTTGTTGGTTGAAATAATTCAAATTTATGCTCATTAATTACTGTAGTATTTGGGTCATTTGGGGTAAGGCCTTGTTGGATTTTTTTAGCGAGGTTTTTTCCTACATTAGCAAAAAAATTGTTAAATAAATTTGCGGCTTCTAGAGGTTTATCTTTACAGCAGATTTTTGAATCATTATGATTTACATTGTTGATTGTTTTATTTTTTAAATGTTTTTTATCGACAATTTCATTTATGATGGACCAAATCCTTTTACTGTCATTTCCAGATAATTCAAGTTTTTGTTTGCAGTAGTCATCCTTTGTGTTTTTTATTAGATATGTAAGTTTTTTTTATAAGCTTTGAAATGTTTTTGTAATGTTATATTTTCCGGTTGTTTTGTATATTGTTTGTAGAGTGTTTCTTTGTGTCTAATTGAGATGATTAATCCGTGAGTTATCCATGGTTTGATTGGCTTTAGTTTTGAAGATGTTTTGTTAGATGTAATATTTCTACAAGCATTTATGTGAGAACTCAGTTTTTTATCAAATATTTTGCAGCATTCTTCTACATCGTTACATCGATATATTTCTTGCCATTCTTTTTCGATACTTAATATTTTAGTGAGAGAATTTATATTAATACTATAGTTGTATTTATCAGTATTATTTACGGCCGTTGTGGTTGGTAATGCCAGGTTTTGATGTTTGTAGTCGTATTTAAATATTTTTATTTATTTTTTTTTTTTTTTAAAAAGAAAGACAAACATTCTCAGGTTACGAATAACCCAACAATGTTTGAAAATCTCCTACTACCACCACGGAAAGCCGAAAATGTTGCTTGTGTTGTGATGGAGGACTTAGCCAGCCGAGGAATCGAACACGCGACGCTCGGGTGAGACCCAAGCGTCATGCAAAATGATCCGTTACAGCTGTTTTAATTACCGCAGATGATATATTGTGTATATCTTTGGTGTTTGTGAATATGTGATCGATACAAGATGGTCGTTGTCCGATGATGTTTCTGGTGTATGAATTTATACATGAAATGTAATTTAATTCTGCTAACATATTTAAATAGTTATATTTATCGTTAGAGGAGTAGTCATTAGCGATATTTACGTTAATATCTCCGATGAGTATTATTTTTTGTTTCTATGATGTTGTAATATTTTTTTAAATTCTTCTATGTATGTGGTTATAGCAGAAGAGTGTGTCCGATAAATAGCAATGATATTAAATGAATAATTCATAAAATTTATCTCCAAGTTTAACATATTGACATTATTCACCATTATTTCATTTACACTTGTGACAGCGTAAATATTTGATACAAATATGGCGACACCGCTATTTCTGTTAATTTTATATTTTGTTGCATAGTACGAGTAACCCGGGATATTATAATTAATTTCACTCGATGAATGCGTTTCTGATAATATTATACAGTCAAGTCTATTTAATTGTTTAATAGTTACTAGAAATTCTTCGAAATTTTTTTCCAAAGATCTAACGTTCATGTGTATTATTATTAGGCTGGCTGTAGGTTTTATATCTATAAAATCGTTTGTATTATTTACCGTGTCAAAAATCATTTCGTCTATTTTATATGAATTATCTATTGCGTTTATTATAAAGTCGTTCATTTTGAGGTAGTAATAAAATTAACAATAATGTTGGCGCTGGGAATACACTTCACATTTGCAATTATAATATTACTTGTGTTGACTTGTATATTATCACTGCGTGTTAACACTTTGCGGGAGGGCTTTTCGGAATATTTTTTTGTAATATTGAGCAATTTTTTTAGGTTTTCTTTAGACTTGTAATTAATAATATGCATCATTAGTCGTAATCGATGCGATCCCTCGCAATTTTCAGCATTTTGTTTCTATAGTTGCACCTAATACTGTTGGCTGCGTGGTCCGTGGTGTTTTTTTCTCCATATTTAGAATTTTGTCTGGTGCAGTTTACACATGCTGGTACTATTTTTTCTCTTCCCGGACATTTTGAAAGGATGTGGTCGCCCATGCAGTGTGGGCAAATTGGAGGGCTGGTTCGGTGTAGGCATCTTTTAGCCGTATGCATGAACATACAGCAATGAAAACATTGAGTTAATGGATCGCAATCTTCAATTTTTACTCGTTGAAACTGTATATTTAGTTTACCGAGTGCAAGGAGACTTTTTCGCATTTTGCCACTGGTTTCCATGATGTAGCTAGTGAATTGGCGCTTTTCGTTTATGTTTGTGTTTTTTATCTCCGTTATAAGTGTGATTTTGTTGTCTTCACTTTCCTTGTAAACATCTTCAATTCCTTTGTTCTGGGTAATTATTCCGCAAACTATTTCGTCTTCAGTAATAATGATTGCGTTTTAAAACAGGGTGAACGTATTTAAAGGCAGGAAGTGTTTACCGTATCGGTTAATCGAGCTAGGGAGGAATAAAATAATTAACCAGATGGCGTGCTATCCACGGAGACCGTAAACCAAAGAATCAAACAAATTATTGAATAAGAGTTTATGTAACTCTGAGATAAATCATGGGACTGCGGGTTCGAATCCTGACAGAAGTTTTAGGGAGGTGCAATTTTATTTACAGAATTATTAAATTCCTCTTTTATAGATGTAGGGAGGAGACCGTAAAACTAAACTGATTTAGCTATGTAGGGTGGATCCAAGTAAGTTTCATACTGAGATTGGGAGGTGACTAACAGGGTGAGTTCTTTTTATATTTTTTATTAAATTCCAGAAAACCCTTTAAAAGACGGATGCAACTGAAGTACAGGAACCAAGTTTACAACACCTGCCGCCCAAATAATGTTTGGTATTGGGAACGCCAGACAAGGTTATCTATCAGCTGTAAAAGGGAGACGGGCCAATGACCTTTCCATATGTAGGCCGAGGCGCGGAGTACAGTCAGTCGAATAGGGAGGGAGGTTTTGCTAGCGTATGACCGCCCGAATAGAAAGCGATCGGATGCAACCAAACAGAACAAAAATGAATACTTATCATCTGTTATTTGACTTTCTAATTTACAAATTGGGATACACAAGAACAAATCTAGATTCAAAAGGGGAGATGGTAATCTTCGAAATAAAACTATCAACCGAACAACTTTTCTCAACAGGTCCCTTTCGAGAGGTAGGCAGCCTCATAAAATTAAATGCCAAAATCAAACCAATTATCCGTTTATACCTACCTGAGAGGATAGGTATTCAATAGAAGATACCCATACCTAATACACGAGGGTGCTAGTAACCTCATAAAATAATTATTGGAACTAAATATTGAAATACAGACAGTCCTCATCCTAAATTTGGCATTTCGAGTAAACCTTAAATATATCTCACATGATAATTGGCTGAATGGGTAAGCACACAACTTATCGATAGAAGCTGACTTAATGTCCACAAGATCGTCGTGTGTTATCTGTGTTATTGACTTAGAAAGGGATGTAAGTTCCCGACGACGTGGAATTTACAGCGTTTTCTGGAGGTGGCATGTAACTTGAGACCTTACGTGTCACATTTTCGCGACTAGATTCATGACAAGGGATGTCATGGTTTTCCCCTTCTACATTCAGTAAAGTAGATTTTCCTGGAGGTGTAATGAGGTTGGGGCATTTCTGAAATTGGTAAGGAGACCTGGTTTTCTTTATTCTGGCGTGAAGGTTGCCAATTTGGAACAAGGGGAGGCTAAGCGAAAGCCCATCAGATCTGGCCGGTTCGGATATCCAGACACGCAGATATCGATTGCCTTGTTCTAATTATCATCCATCAGATTTGTTTAGTAAAGAGGAGGAGCCAACTTAGCTTGAACAAATTCATTTCCGTTCCTCTCCTTTCCCTCCCAAAATATATACATGGATGGCGCCTACAACTAACACCATAAATTTATCGTATGTATATCACATATATAAAATCTAACACTTTATCATACTCACATTACCCTACGACAGGTAGAATCACGTAGCTAGTTGGAGAGCAGGCGAGTCAGAAAATAAGGTTTATGAAATGGCTTTAAAACACAGCGGTAATGGATTCAACTCACTCTATCTCAAAAGAACCGAGGGATACCACACACATACATAGATAACTAGGTTTCTATACAGAGAAACAAAAACCAACACAACGTTCGGTGAGACCTTTTTATACTGAACCGTCACGTGAAATAATACGTGATGCGCACACTTGAAGGGATGTGTAATAAAGAGAGGAGCAAAGGCTTGTACAGACGGCAGGGAGGATATTCCTACCCCGGATATATACATAATCAAAGCCTTATGGAAAAGTTACCTATGGGACTTAAAGAAAATTCATCGCAGAAAGAAAAGTTTGAAAAGTGCAGATCATTACAAGCCAGGTACGCTTGTAGGTACCTGTGGACTGTTGCGGGAGCGAGGATCACGGAACACGATGTGTATGCACAGTGCGATGACGTGGGGCGGGGCAGCCCTCCGTCATCAGTTGCAGTTAGGCACTTGAGCAAGACTGACCGACTGAGTACTGAAGACTGACCGCTAGGTACCGCGATGTGGTATTTAAACAGTAGTCACACTCGCCTAGTAAAGTCTAGAACCTTTCCGGTCATAAGTAAGTAGGCTGGCATCGCTATTATTCTGAATAGGTAGATGTAGCGTGAATTCGTCGTTTTACTTGTATTTTCTAATGTGATGCGCTATGCATGTATTGAATTTCTAGAACCTACTAGTAGCTGCCGCTACAGGAACAGGGCGATATTGAAAGTATCTTCGACTCTGGTGTACATTTTTTTTTTTTTTAAAGAAAGACAAATATTCCTGGGTTACGAATAATCTGACAATATTTGAAAATCTCCTACTACCACCACAGTAAGCTGAAAATGTTGCTTGTGTTGTGATGGAGGACTTAGCCAGCCGAGGAATTGAACACACTACGCCTGGGTGGGACCCAAACGCGATGTCAACTCGGCCACCGACCGGTCATATATTGTAAGGTTATTTGTTTCATTGCAAACAAATAAAAGAGCTAAAAACTAAGCACGGATTGTTTTGTCGTGAGGATGTTGAACTTACGTGGCGTGTCAACTTGTGTTGTCGTTGTTGGCGGTGTCGTTGTTGGCGGTGTCGTTGTTGGTGGAGACGATGGTGCCTGGTGAGAACCTTTGAACAAATATAAAAAATAGTATATTCCTTTATTCATACATTTTCACTCGTAAATAGATACATAAAAGCTGCAATGTCTTACTAAATGTACCATATAATCAAAAGTGGTCAGCAAAGGATTAACCCTTTTGAAGGCATCGCTCAGTTTCCTATAAATGTATATTCTTATTACAGTGAAGTTTCTGTATTATTTGACATTTAATAATTGGGTCCTAAGGGTCGAGTGGCTAAGAAGCTGTCGCGCTAAAACAAAGATCCTGAGTTCGATTCCTAGATGTGAACGTTATCTTTTAATTTTCTGTTTCGTTTAGATTTGTTAGTATTATATCAAACTTCAATGTTAATAAAAACATCGAATGATGCCGTCAAAAAACTAACCCTTTGAAAGGAAGACCTGAATTCACTATTATTATAGACACAATTGTATATTACCACCTATTGCCAACAAAATCAGCTATATCTAAATGTTTCAAAATGTCATCACGTTGTCTTTTCGAAAAATAATAATAAAATATTATTTAATTATTCTTTAAACAACAACAACATTGCAACAGTCTCAGATATTCGTGATCTCGGAATAACCCTTGATAGTAAACTACAATATAACCTTTATATACATCAAATCACAAATAAAGCTGCTAAAATGTTAGGATTCATCATAAGAAACACAAAACTTTTTAATAGCATCGATATCATTAAGCAACTCTACATTGCCTATGTACGAAGTCATTTGGAGTTTGTATCAGTTGTTTGGTCTCCATTTTACAAATTCCATATACCTTAACAAAATCAAAGCAATCCAAAACAAATTCCTAAAATATCTTTGTTACAAGTCATTTGTAAGATTTAATAACTATGCAGAGGCAGCTTCATACTTTAAAATTGATTCACTGAGTGTACCGAGGCATCATAAGGATGCACTATTCCTGTATAAAGTAGTTAACAATAATATTCAATGCCCAGAGTTTCTAAACAAGATTCCATTCAATGTACCTGCGCGTTCAACACGCTTTTGTGTCCCGTTCAGGGTTGATCAAAGCAAAACGAACTCTAAGCAGAATTTTTGCCTGAACAGACTATGCAATAATTACAATAGCCTATTATCTACGGTTGATATTTTCTCTTGCGATCTTACCAAATACAAGAGGTCCATAAAAGAATATTTCCCTGATGGTTGTGAAAAATGTTTATGACTCTATTGTTTAAATCTCTATTATGATTTGATTTATATCTTCAACCTCTCTCCATGGCTATAAATGTATTGTTTTGTAAAGTTTTAGTTTTATATAATCTTTTGTTTTGTATAAATGTTTTAATTCATAATCTTTTCTCACAAATTTAAATAACTTATTCCATATTATGCTGTCTCGGTTAAAAGTACAAGGAGGAAATCCATCATTGGTTTTATTTTACGATAGATTACTTATGTACAAACTGATTAAATGTAAAATGTCGATTTCCCGAAAATGAATAAATAAACATTGTGTTAGTAAAAAAAATTGTTGCTACAATTGTGTTGGGAGCGGCACAGTGCTTTGTGTGGGCGTCGAATATACGAAGCCACAGATACAACATAATTTTATGAACAGTACTTTTTGGATCCAAACGATAATCAAATTAAAAAACTTACCATCGCAAACTGCAATGATTAGTAACACCAGATTAATATAATAAATACGCTTCATTTTGATGGAGTGGATTCACTTTGACTGAAACCAAAAACACTTGCTATAGCTACTTATAGCATTTTTTGCCGCTGTATTAAGAGGGTCACTTTGATTTGTCGATTAGTAAGTAACATTAATTCCAAGAAATGCCGAGTTGGGCGCATTCATCGCTAGTGGAATGGCTTTGTTTTGTAATTTATTTATAAGACTGTTAGTTACGTGTCCCCAAAGGGTGCAAGGTATGTAAAGCCCAGCCTCGTGTAGTAGATGAGAAGCTTGTTGTTTGATGATTATTGAAGTAAAAATCTATTTGTCAAATCGTACTTTTTAACTCATGTAATATAGCGAATTATTAGAAAGATGAGCCCATTTTAAACGTCTGCCTTCGGCGAGTACTTTGCAAAAATTATAAAGCAACATTCTTGGTCAGCCCGTAAAGCACTCTCAAGCAAGGGCAGATTATCTCACACTTTTTCGGCCGATATGCAAATTTCGATATAGCGTCAGCCGAATCAAATATCAACACTACATTTTTAGAAAATAAATAAGTTGAATTTAACAAATAAGCAAGGTATTTTACTTACCTACAAAATAACTCCTAACCATCAGCTGCCTCGCTTCGTCCCGTCTCTTGGAAACCTTCTTGTGCTTGCTTCATCAAGTGGCAGAAGCAATCAGAGGCAAAGCACACCCAGTGATTACTCCCTACCGAGCACTGGATGCGAGAGGCAGTCCATAGCCAATCATCATCATCGTAAATCAGCATCCTCATCGGTTGAAAACACGGTTTGGAACTGGTGCCTAAATATACAGTCTTGTACAGATTTCCGTCTGGTACGTTTCTTCGTAGTATGTCTAAAAGGGTGGCTATTGACTTATTTGCTGACTTAGGTTTTTCTTTAATGTGTTTTTGCCACGTTAATCTTTAGTCTAGAGCAGAGGTCACACCACTTATTTGTCCCGCATACTGCTTTCCGATTTTTCTGTTTTGATTAGACCCCTGCTTTCCTAATGTTGATTTTTCAGGCCGAAATTTCCCTAGATTTCAGAATGGGTTTGTATGTATGAGGTATTCTCGATTGCTGAGTACAAATTCATTGCTGAAAACTATTCCATACGAAACCACAACAAAGTGACATTCCCAAAAAATGTGGCCTAAAAGGATCCACTCTCGTGATCCCCCAATTTTTACTGACATGGACTCTCTGCAGGTCGAAATCGACCCCTGAAAGGCGATATAGACCACATTAGGAATCACTGGTCTAGAGTGGCTTTTAGATATTTGATTGATTTTTGTCATGGAACTTTTTTTCCGAACTTATGTTCGGGGGCTGTTGATACTTTCTTCGTGTTAATACGAAGGAAGAACTTTTGGTAGGATTTTTGAAATTAACCATTTTTTGCAATATTAGTCTTCGACTAGTGTGTCTTGAATCTATACGAGTCAGTCGAGTTCAATATGATATTGGCATCGTCAACTAATTGAGAAATGTTTACGTTATGGTTAAATGGTTTGGGAATGTCAATAGAATACACAATAACAGTTTTACTTATAAAGATTCCCTAATACGCCGCCTCAGCGTTGGTTTTGCTATAAGGTGAAGGAGGCCGTATAGTGCTCGGTTTAAAATCTTCAATCGATTTTTTTAGAGTGGCACCACTTTGTTCCAATCCTCAAAAACACGGAAATTTTCGCATTTCGCCTTTAGTTGCTATCTTAACGTTTCTTCAGATGACATTTGCGATGTCACTGACCCGGCCTGTTCCAAATTGCTTTTTAATTAGTTCGGCGATTTCGCTTACGCGTTCCGTATTTGCTTTAAAATATTCCTCTGATGGGTGTGCTTGCTTTTTTACATTATATTTGTCAAATCAACCAGATTTTTAACAAATTCCGTCTCAATACGATCGTAATACGTTTCTATATCTGGGTATCGGATGGTTCAAAAATCTGTCAACTTCTAATACTGTCGTATTACGGCCGGTGTACCCAGTACGCATGCGCGTGATTATGAGTAACCTTTTCAACTAACCCATTCTTATCCCCATGTGTTATCTATAATGAGAAAGAGTTAAAAGAGGTTATGTGACATTGAGGGACACCGCTTTTTTGTGGAAGTTCTGAGGAGAAAATCTCGTCTAGTTTTACTTTAAATCCTGGAGTTTTTATTTAAAAAATTTATAAGACAACCCAGACTTGCAGCAGTTAGTAGCATGATTTACAAGATAGGTACATAAAATGGAGGTCCGCGGATGGCGACAAGCCTAATATTTTGTAAAAAAGTCACATCCGCGGATCAATAGGGTACACAAAAATCTTTATGAACAATACAACAATTAACCATCGAATCCGATATAAGACTGTTCTCTTAACCCTAATAATATAATTATCACGAGCTTTGCATCACGACACTGAGTTAATTTTAATCACAACATAACGAACTTACCATAATTTTTTAATCACCCAACATTTTAATATAATAACGATAAAAAAAATACATTAAATTAAAACTTGACCGCAACCATGTCTTAGTAAAACTATTTATTTATTAGCTTGTTAAATTTATTTATAAACAACCTTATTCATCTCAAATTCTAAGACCGACTTTTTTTCTTTTTAATGTATCTACATTCTGAGGTTTTTTTGGTGTTTTTTTTTTTTTTTAACTAAACTAACTAACTAACCATCACGCCGTTTCCCCGCAGGGGTAGGCAG
Source organism: Hesperophylax consimilis (assembly GCF_061612785.1). Classification (NCBI taxonomy): domain Eukaryota; kingdom Metazoa; phylum Arthropoda; class Insecta; order Trichoptera; family Limnephilidae; genus Hesperophylax; species Hesperophylax consimilis. The sequence continues at coordinate 7,937,587 of NC_142852.1, forward strand.
AGAGGACGAACCGCCAAACAACTCGGTCTTGGCACACACTCCTTGCCTCATTCACATTCATACATCGTCTCATACATACTCTTCTATTGTTCTGACTCTTGACATGGCCCGACTCAAGTATCTGATTCACTTGGTCGTGCCATGTCTTCCTCGGGCGTCCCCGACTTCTGCTACCATTCACATTTGCATCGTATATTCTCCTTACACTCCTTTCTTCGCTCATTCGCTCTACATGCCCAAACCATCTAAGCGTCCCTTTCTTGATCTTACTCATTTTTTTTTTTTTTTTTAATTTATTGAAACATATAAACAAGGTTACAATTTTTTAACAATATAAACACCAATATATCAATCACTCTCCTAATAAAGCAGCTGCTTGTGTTTAGAACAGGACAACAAAAATATTTTAACATTTGTTTAAATTAAACAAAAAATGTTAGTAATAAAACAAAAAATAACACAAAAAAAAACAATAAAAGTAATAAAAATATAGGTTAGAATAAATGATTCAAAGAATTTAAAAGGCAAAAACATATTTGTAAACAATAAGTAAAGTTATGAGGTGGTACAAGAGTATTTTAATTTAATTTTTTTTTTATATTTTTCGTAGTTTTCTTCCGATCGTATATCAAGGGGTAATTTATTAAATAATGTTACATCCTTGAATATATAGTGATGTTGTGCTGTTGTGGTTCGTGCTAGTGGCACGGTTAGTCCTCCAACAGATATTATTCTTTTGCTAATATTCAATTGTGGTAAATTATTTTTACTAAAGAAATCTTTATGTATTTGTAGAAGTGCAATTTTGTCATAAATTTTTGTAAGTGGGGGAACCGGGAAATCTTGAAAAACATTTATAGTTGGGTAGTAATATGGCTTTTTTAAGATGATTTTTATTAGTATTTTTTGAATAGTTTCCAGTGGGAGTAGGGATGATTTATATGCACCCCCCCAAGCCACGATTCCATATTGTAGGACAGAGTGCGCCAGTGCATAATAAATATCTTTTAGTATTTTTAATGATACAATATATCTTAGCCTAAAAAATATATAGATTAGTTTTCTCATTCTATCTACTGTAGAATTTATTTGACTTTTCCATTTGATGTTATTATCAATAATTATTCCAAGATATTTTATTTCTTTTTTACTACTAATGTTTATACAGTTTGAATTACAGGGTGCGAATTTAAGGAGGCAATTTCTTTCGTGAATTTTTATGTTTAGATTTACATTTGAGTTATTCCCTGTTAGGCTATAAGGTATAAAATGGGTTTTTTCGACATTCAGTGTCAATAAGTTTTCGTCAAACCATAGTTTAACGATATTTATTGCATTATTAGCTGATACTACGACCTCATTCCATGAATTTCCTTCCATTCCATGAATTATCGAACATCATATCTTACGCACTGTATCATGTGCGTAAGATATGATGTTTCCAATGATTGGGAGTTGAAAAAGTTCATTTACATATAATATAAATAGTAAAGGTCCCAAAACAGTTCCTTGTGGAATTCCAAAATCTATATTTTCTATTTCACTTAATTCGTTGTTTACTTTAACCTGTTGAGTTCTTTGATAGAGATAACTTTTTAACCATGTTTTAGCTTTGCCAGTAATTCCTATATTATTTAGTTTATTAATTAATTTTGAATGTGAGACACTATCAAAAGCTTTACGGAGGTCAATGAATATACTTAAGCATTTTTGCCTCTATCTAATTTTTTGTAAATAAGCTTAGTTAATTCTGCGATTGCGTCTTGTGTGCTAAGTTTATCTGTGAAACCGTATTGACTAGAGTTAATACTTTTTTGGTTATCTGTATAATCAGTAATTTGTTTTTTTATTACTTTTTCGTGTATTTTTGCAATGTTGGATAATAAGGATATTGGGCGGTAATTGTTTACTTCTTTTGAATCTCCGGATTTATATACTGGAATTATAATGGCTTTTTTGTAGTTAGACGGGAATATTCCGTATTTAGTACTTACATTAATTATATGCGTAATCGGTTTGGTTAGAAAATTGCAGTATTTTTTCAAGATTTCTGTAGTTATACCGTCGTATCCTGGCGCACTACCATTTTTAAGTGATTGTATTATGTTTTCAATATTTTTTTCTGAAGTCGGTTTAAAAATTGAAAGATTGCTATTTGTTATTTTATCTTCATGTATGTCATCAGGTTGATAATTTTGGTCAATTTTATATGCAAGTTTTTGACCGACGGTAGCGAAAAATTTGTTGAAAATATTTGCGCACATTTTTGGTTCACGGATAGCATTTATTTTAGTTCCATTATTGTTTATGACATTTATTGTAGACTTATTTTTATTCATTATTTCATTTATAGTGTTCCATGTTTTTTTAGGGTTTTCATTTGTGAGGATTATTTTCTCCCTGTAATATTTTTCTTTTGTGTCTTTGATAATTTTAATGAGTTTGTTCCGGAATATTTTGTATTCGTTTTTTACTTGGCTATTGGTAGGGTTTTTTTGTGTCTATGAAAAGTTTTTCTTTTTTCCGGATAGATATGAATAATCCTTGCGTAATCCATGGTTTGATTTGCCTTAATTTAGAACTAGGTTGATTATTCATAAAGGTTGTACAGTCTGCGATATGAGCATTTAAAGTTTCTTCAAAGAAGTTTGCGCACATGTCTGGGTTTTGGCAATTTCGTATTGAGGACCAAGATTCGTTACTTAATTTATTATTTAATTTTACATTGTTCAATTTGGAAATTATGTTAATATTTTTTCTAGAGTCATCCTAAGTTTTTATTGAAATCATAAATAAAAATATTTGTATGGTGATCTGTTATATCATTTTTCCATATAATAGATTTAATTTTTTCTGTGTGTTTAATATTGCTCCATATGTGGTCCAGGCATGATGGCGATTGGTTTGCAAATTCTCTTGTGAAATTATTTACAATTCATTACGCTAATATCAGCCTTGCACTCTTTGCGGATATCCACATTCCTCACACGATCATACATGGTTTTACCACACATACGCCTCAGGGATCTCATTTCAACAGCATTCAATCTACTTTCATCCTTTCTTTGCCAGTTCCATGCCTCACTTCCATACATCAGGGTAGGTACCAGCACTCCATTGTGGACTGCTAACTTCGCTTCTTTGGACAATTTTTGTTAGCGCCAACTGCGTTCAGTCCTCCATTAATGGAGTTACCTGCATTTACTCTTTTTTCAATATCTCTGTCAGCCTTCCCATCTCTCTAGAACATACTTCCTAAATACACAAATTCATCCACCTGCTCCAAGTATTCCTCATTCACAGCTATATTGCACACGGTTTTCGTACTTTCTCTTTCAAACACCATTACTTTAGACTTACTTACATTCATCATTAACTCATTCTTCACGCATACTTCGTTCATCCTAGACACGAGAGACTGCAGATCATCCATACTATTAGCAATCAGCACCGCATCATCAGCATACAACAGGCAACATACTTTCAGATTTATCATACTACCATACTAGGCTCATACCCGTATTAAGGTAGTCGTACGCGATTTATATAAGAATAACAAAATAATATTTTGCAGATCAAATAATAAAACAAAAAGGAAAAGAACATAAAACAAAAAAATTGTATTTTTGTATAAAAAGTAAGATTAAAATACATGTAAAATTACACAAACTTATTTCATATAATTTTTTCTAACGCGATGCACTACGTCGTGTAATATTTTAAATCGAGCCGCTGCCAATAACGGTTCCATGATAACTCAACACAGTGACTATTCAACACACCTTTAAAAAATGATATAAAGTCATTAAAAACGATGAAAAAAAAATTAAACTTAACCTAACCTAACCTAACCTAACCTACTTAACCCAGTTAATAAAGTTTTTGTTTCACTTTTCATGACTTTATATAACTTTTTTAAATGTGATGAATTATCATTTTGATAATTTATCCGGTTACCGTCAATAACACACCTTACGTAGATGGCGATAAGGCTTAAATTCCCGCTTCACACCATCCACCTGTTTTGATTTATGCAAGAAAAAAACATGGCAAAAAAGTGCCTTTTATTTTATTTTGTGGATTTTCAGGAACAAATATGTAAATGTTTTTCGATCATTTTATAAATAACTTAATCTGCTACATTATACAATAAAACCATAACCGAAAATGGGTTTGTAAGTAGGAGATTTTGAACTTTAAAGCAGTTTTCATAGGCCTATACATTATTTTTTTCCGGACTTATAAAGATTATTTCAAAGGCCAAGATGTATTCTACTCGCAGTTTTTAATTAAAGCATCTGAAACATTTCTAGGCGACCAAAGTTTCAAACCAAAAACATATGATTTTGCATTACTACGTAGTGCATCGCCTTAACACAGGTTAATCTTGGTACGTATCTAGAAATGTACCTATTTATACTTATGATGTATATATTTACGATGTAAACCTGTATTCAAGAAATTAAAATATATATATGTATTTCTTTTTTTATGATACACCTCACAATACAGCCCCTTTCTGCACCGTGAAAAGACAGCAGAACAATATCACCACCAACAAAGGTTGAGGAAGGGACTTTTTACAAATGTTTTTGACTTTCACTCTTCAAGGGTGTTCTAGGTCATAATTTCAAATTATGGAGAGAGGGAAATTGAATTTATACAGGATGTCCGGGGGTAAGCCTCTGGAGGTGATTCTACATGATGGTAGAAGTAAAAAAAAAATAGAAATTTCGTTGTTTATTCCCATGCAAAAATATTTTTTCATAGAAGAATATTATTTTCTCCATTCAAACAAATCATCTTTTGTATAACTTATCTTAAAACTTTGTATTTTTTTTACTTATACTATCATGAAGAATCACTTCACTGTACCCAGTAGCAAAACTACACCATCGGGGGCCCGTGGCAAATTCATTGGATGGGGGCCCCCCTGTAAAAATCACAGTCGCGTTGTAATTGATTTTTTACAAATAACTTGAGAAGTTACCCAACAGTATTACTAATGTTGTGTGCATTTTTATTTTCAAAGGCATAAATATTACATATGTAGGTATAATGAAAAAAACTATTTAGTCTTTACAAGATATTTATAAATAAAATTATTTTCTCTCAATCAGAAAGTATCAATAACGTCATCAAAGTTTAAAGATCGGGGCATTGAATTTTCAATAGACATAATAGCCAAGTTACGTAGCCTGTCTTGTCCCATTGACTTTCTTAAATATGTTTTTTTATTAATTTTAGTTTCGAAAATGACCTTTCGGCCCTAGCTGTAGTCACAGGAATTTTAACAAATAACATTAATGCAGTAAATACTTCAGGAAAGCTGCACGACATAAAATGATCCTTTATTATTAATAAATCAGCAAGTTCTCTAAATACATGAAGCCTTTTCTATTTCGTCTCTGAAGGTGGACCGAAAACTGAGAATTCCCCTGGCAAATGATTCAGATATGTCTTTTTTATATATATCAACAAATTCTAGAGCTTTTTTTAAAAGATCGGTGTCATTTAAATTTTGTAAAGTGGCAGGTTGCAAAACACTGAAATTGGAAACATTTTCATACACTGGAGGGCAACGGAATTTCAGTTGATTATTAATTATGTCAAATACTCGATGACATATTTTTACTTTTCCGGATCTTGGAGACGCTCATCTTCGCAAAGTTCTTCAAAATGGCGTTTCACCTTCCTCTGACGGGTTTTAGAAAATTCAGGGTTGATGGACCACTTTTCTGCTACACTTCTTTTTAAAATTTTAAAATTCATGTCGATACCTTTCCAATTCTTCCAGACGAATTTTCAAACGTTTTAAGGCATTTGAAAGATCGATGGCTTTGGACTGAAGTGCTTTAGAGGCTGCATCGATAGTTTGTAGTATTTTGCAATGGAATGGATGACATAATAAAACTGTAGTTGTAGATCTTCTTCTTGATTGATAAAGCTTCATTTCTTTCATCCGATTTGCAATTTAACAGAATTGTTTTCGTTTGCGCTTTTTGGACTTCAACAAACCGAACTTTTAAAGCAAAAATAGCATCATAACATCCTGACCATCTAGTAAGGTTCAATGTTTTTAATGTTATCGAAGTTGAAGACTGCCCTTCTTTGTCAGATATAAAACTTGATAACATTTTCCATCTTTTGATACTAAGCTCAAAAAAATTATAAATTTGTTGAACTCTTTCAAAAAAATGTTGCATATCAATAACCTCTCTTACTGCATCATTAAGTACTAGATTTAAGTAATGAGAAGCACAGTGAACATAAAGCGCATTTGGCTCGATATCTTTTATGAGTTTTTGAACTCCACCATAAGTGCCTTTCATTGTGTTAGCACCATCATATCCTTGTCCTCGACACTTATTTAAAGGTATATTTTGGTGATTTATGGATTTAATAATTTGGTTGGACATTGCTAAGGCAGTTTAGTCCTTAACTTCATGAAATCCTAAAAATGACTTAAACCTTTCCTTATCTGTGGTGTGTATTTACTACACATTGCTTCTAATAACTTTAATAACCCTATAAATATAATAAATTCCTGGTTCAGATTTTAGGTATTCCTCCGTTATACAATTATGCACTGAATTAAAAAATAACATTTTACATAGTTTTCAAATTCAATTAAAAATCAGAGATTTTTGTTAAAAATCGGGAACAAATACACCAATACAATCAACCGTATGATACTAATACGCGAAGAGTGTGCGATGAAATGACACGCTATTGATGTCCCGCTTTAATTCGCTATGCGGGAACATGAGACATCCACACGTCTGCAGTTGTATTTTGATTTAGACCATCGATACCTACGACCGCACAGCTGTGTTTGTGACAGCCGCCAGCCGCTAGCCAGTCGACCGCGAATCGTCGTTAGATGTGGACCCCTCGCACGTTTCTTTATCATCTGCCGATGATTTTTTCATGTTTTCAGCAATTAAATTACAATTATTATCGCTTTTGACATAAAATATAATAAACACAATCGATTTGCTATGAATATTCATATTTTTCCGATATTAAATTGCTTATTTTGAGATGTGTATTGACTACACAGCACTGGAACGCGTGGATTTTTTTAGCACAGTAAGGGAAAGGTTAATGAAAAGCGCCTTTGGGATTCCATTTTTGTCTTTTTCGATCATACAATAACGGTAAAGTTCACATATTTGATCGGTTTTTGAAATATCTTGAGTTGTATCGAATATGTTAGAGTAAAAGGATGCGGCATTTATTTCATTTAGGCTTTAGACTATATCAGGCTCCGATATGCTCCGATACCTGGGAAGACAAATTGTAGAACCATAGCCACATATCCAATGACAACCCTGGTGAACTTCATTGAAGGGACCGGATTATTGTTAAAGGAATGAGGTAAAATGGAAGACAGCACAATGGCCCTATGGCCTAAGTGCTTTAACAATGTAATGTTCAATTTAAATAAATAAATCAATAAAAATATTGCTTTTTATTAAAATCAATACAAAAGTCTGTAATAGTTATTTAGGAAACATTACACACAATTACAATAAAGTATTTCCTTGCTAACACAAAACACACCTTAAATACGAAACTATGAGCTAAAAAACCAATACTTAAATTACACCGAGCGCGTCGATGGAAGTCTCGTTGGGAAGATGGTTGTCATAGTAATAGAAACGAAGGAAATGGGTCATAAACCAACTGATAGTATGAAACTGTGCGCACAAAAGTGTCGCCAACATCGTGTCGTCAACATTCATTGCATAGCCGCTTTGATGCGTTCAGTTTGGTCATAACTGGCGTATCTCCCTTTATTCCGAATTTTCTACAATTGCTTTCATTGAAGGAGCCAATTTGGTACTGTGATGGCAAAAGGTCGGAAACAACTTAACACTTAACAGACGTGTTGTCATTCTTAATCTTCGAAACGCTGACGTGACAGAGGATTGTCCAAATTGCACCAAACATACATGATATAACTATCACCTTTAAAAAGTGATAAAATCATTAAAAGTGATTTAAAAAAAACTTTTCATGACTTTTTTTAAATGGTTGACATTTGTTACACGAGTTTCTACGACTTGTTCTTGAGTTAAACAGCTCGGCTGTGAAACGATTTGCCGGCCTCTGTGTTTCCTCCCTCCTACAACATCACTCATTCCTCTCTTCAAAAAGAACCTCCACACAGCATCCCTAAAGATGAAGTAGGCGCTGAAGGAAATTATTTTCCTCAGGGCCTAAAAAAAAAAGCTAAGTATTTTGATTTTGATTTTGAAATAAAATATCACACTTAAATATATAATAATAAAATATCTTAAAATAATTCAAATACATGGAATGACTATGACAAAAAAATAACATACATTTTCTACACTACTTTGAATAATATTAAAGATAAAATATGTTTGTTCGTTGAGAAGGCATATTTACCTAAACAAAAACAAATTAACTGTTTGCACTCGGCCGTATCAACTGTTGTTCCGGCAAAAAGTCCATACTCACACGCGGTTGTATCAACAGTTGATACGGAAACTTTGACGGCCGATATTCCAGCGCTTTTTCGTCATAAATGTATTTCTTGCTCACTTGGACATTCGTAGAACTATCACGATGCTGACATCTACAAGAATTTCTCAATAATAAAATTGTATTTCATAAAAAAAGATCGATAATCAAGTGCGCCTCTTCGCGCCTTTTAGTCCTTTAGTTTACATTTTTGTCAACGGATGGCGTTAGTACTAGTATGTCATTCATAACTAAAAGTGATCATGGTGTCCCACTTGTGTCTATCACCTAAGTACACACACGCCGAGTGAATGGCGGGACCACATTCAAAAGATACGGTACGTCTTTGTATGAAATTTTATGTTTTTGTTTTTATAAACATCTAAGAGTGTTGACACACGAGGATTTGTTATCATATTGTGGAGAATAATCTGTTCTGTCTATATAGTCCAATAAATCATGACAGAATGCTATATTTTGACATTTCATTGCGTGCGTAGGTATTTGAAAACATGTACCGCGTACGGGTATAGATAAAACGGAGCGAAAAAAAAGAAGTCCACTATTCGGAGTCGTAATGTTACTTAAAATGCCATTTAGTGAGCAGATCTGAGTAGCAAGAATCCCCCTCAAGTTTGCTGGCATTATAAAAAGGGTGAATGTACTGCGCACCAAACTAAACATACTGGTACAGAAATCCTTTATATGTGAATGCATGGAATTTATCCTTAAAATAGATTTAACCTAGAAATCAGACATTATCCAAATCTTGAATACTTAGGACAGGATGTTTGACAGAATTTGAACAATTCATCAAATTTCAAGTTCGGTGAAATTTTTATTCAAGTTCTGTTATTAATTCAACAAGGGCCAGTTGCTTTACAGGACTTTGATAGTTACAGAACTTGCATCGGCTTTAACATTGAAATTTTTTAAATTGTTCAAATTCTTTAAAATAACCTTAATAAATTCTATTGATAGCCTGTTGTTCTTACTGATATAAGTGCCAAAGAAACTTTAGCCGTAGTCGTCAACTTTTTCAAGATACCGCACGGCAGAACAGAAGTGAAATAGTGCTACATTTTGAATTAACCGTTCAGGCGTCGTATTGTATTTCTGTAAAATCCAAATAAATAGAATATTACTAAACGTATCCGAAAACTAAAAATTGTTTTTGAAAGCTGATAAAATGTGCTTTCAAGTTGTATTATTAGAAATAAACATATAATTTTCAAAATATAAAAATTTTGAAGGCAAACATAAATAAGTTATAAAAATGGCTCACATTACGGGTTTTGGTCTCAACATTGAACTACAACTATTGATAACAAAAAAAAACACACATTTTATTACAATTATTATCGCATCCTCACTTTTTTGACATTTCATATAAAAATAATTAATAAAAAATTCATAAGATTCGTAATTCAGTTTCACAGATGGGAAGGCTGACAGAGATATTGAAAGAAGGGTAAATGGAGGGCGGAACGCAGTTGGCGCTATCAAAAAATTGTCCAAAGAAGCAAAGCTAGCAGTCCACAATGGAGTGCCGGTACCTACCCTGATCTAAGAAAGTGAGGCAGACTGAATGCTGTAGAAATGAGATCCCTGAGGCGTGTGCATAGTAAAACCATGTATGATCGTGTGAGAAATGTGAAGATCCGCAAAGTGTGCAAGGCTGGTGTAAGCGTAATGAGATCAAGAAAGGGACGCTTAGATGGTTTGGGCTTGTAGAGCGAACGAACAAAGAAAGGAGTGTAAGCAGTGAAAAATCACTAAGGCATTAACAGATCAAGTATATCTTTGTAGAACTACAGTTAGAGGAAGTCCCAAAATGCTCCCTTGTGGGACTCCAAAGTTTATTATAAGAGGGTTATTATTTTGTTTGCCATATGAATAACTCGAACCTGGAGAAACTCATGGTTTGGGTATACAGAACAAATGAGCGAAGAAAGGAGTGTAAGGAGGATATATGATGCAAATGCGAATGGTAGCAGAAGTCGGGGATGCCTGAGGAAGACATGGCACCACCAAATGAATCAGATACTTGAGTCGGGCCATGTCAAGAGTCAGAATAATATAAGAGTATGTATAAATGTGAATGAGGCAAGGAGTGTGTGCCAAGACCGAGTTGTTTGGCGGTCCGTCCTTTCTGCCTACCCCTGCGGGGAATCGGCGTGATAGTTAAATAGTTAGTTAGTCAGTTTCGTAATGAGAAAAGAAAACTTGTATGTACTAACTAATCTGTTAGACAATGTTTTAATTAAAAAAAATGAAATATTTGTTTTTGTTTTAAAAATGATCCCTTCTCATTCGAACAAGTAAAGCTCTATAAAAATAATTACTAATAAATAATGCATTTTTATTATGTATTTCAATACGGAATGCTAAAAAAAAGCTTAAAAATTATAAAACCACATAATTTCACTACGTTATTTACAAAAAAAAACAATTTTAAAAGGATACATGTTAAAAATATTATGTTTTATTAAATCTGACAAACCACTGAAGAGATTTAATATCTAGAAGTGCCGTCTGTACCGATTTGAAAGAAAACTGATGTCGCCAACAGTAAACGTAAGACCTGTCGACTTTTAGGCCCCAAACAGGAACACAGTGGAATTTATCATTGAAGAAGAAGACAAAACTAATAAATCTAAATGAAAAATGAAACAGAACGAGACACAGAAAATAAAAAGAGAGAATCGAAACAAGAATCTCTGTCTTACCAGGACAACGTCTTTAACCACTCGACCATCGGGACCTACTTATTATACGTCATTTCTGTCTATCTCATTTTTCAAATCCAGAATTATTAATATTATCTTGCAAAGCAGTTTTTGTCATATTTTGGCAGCGTCTGAGAAAGAATTAAAATATTTGAAATTCTTCAACCAATTTCACTAAAAGTAAAGTGAAAATGAAGATAATTTGACCACGCGGACACGCCCGCCACACATTCCAATCGGATTTTCGCTTCAGTGGATGTAACAGAGCTAGTTTACATATGACAATTCGACTCCTAGGCCCTATACAGGCACACAATGATAATGATTATCTGTATGAGAAAAAATTACAATATTTGAAAAATGTCCGCAGAAGTAAGGGAGAACTGACCTTACTTCCGCTACTATCGGTTTATCTGTCATATTATTATTGTTATTATTCATATTGCAAACATTTTGAAAAATTTTCTATCCATCGTCCTTCGAAAACAATAATAATAATTTAAAATCACCAAACAAAAAATTGCTCGTCCGTCCATTAAAATTTTTTTTATCTGTTTGAACCTTTATTCGATTTTCTCGTTTGGTTATTTTTATCCAACGATGTGTCGACGTTAATCATTTCTAGTTCGATCCCGTCGCATATAACAGGTTCGTCCAATACGAAATAACCTGGAGATTCGTCCATCAGATCAAATTCTTTTTGTCGCGAGATTTTTCTTTTACTGTCTCTACCTTTAGAGTCTTTTCTTCCCCGTTTTCCTTTGAAACTAGAATTCGCATCGTCGAATCGTTTTATTTCGTCGTTGTCTTCGTTTCGTGATATCTTTCGTTTTAAATCTGCGTCGAAATCAATGATATCTTCCACACAAGTGTCTTGGAAGCCTAAACTTTTGTCTAATACGGATCTGACTGCTTCTTCAAATTTGCTGCCACTGTCGACTTCTGGAACGGAAGTGCACGCTGCGTAGTTTGTACAGCATTCTTCGCGACTGGGTGATGCGTGTGCGAGTTTGCGCGGGTTCTCCACGACCAGCGTTTCGGACTCTATGAGGTCGCTGGCGTCCATGTTTCGTTCTTCGATGTCTGCCGCGCTTTGGGTGTCTTTCTTTGCGATGACGACTTCTTCAAGTTTGAATTTGGCTTTGTTTATTTTGGCTTGTTTGACGGCACTACGGTCCCTGTAAAAAGAAATCAAATTAGACATATATATGTTAGATAATATATTTGCGGCACATTCCAGATATACTCAATTGAAAATGCAGTGGTGAAACTCTTGGAAAGTCCATGTTCTACCGGTATTTCAATGGAAGATGATTCGGGGAACAAGCGTCATTGATCCCTTCTGCACTGGTGAGCAGTCAGAATCACGCCAAACGCGTGTTCAAAATTTGTTACATGAGAACGTATCCACTGATTTCTAAAAACACTACATAGAGCCTGGGCAACGGCGGGGACTTCAGCTGGTATAAAAATTTTGAAAGTTCAAAATTCGTTGGTAAATCTTAGCATTTACAGAAATATGGTTATAAATCAACTAAATTGTTAAGTTAAGGCGATGTCATACGTAGTAAAGCAAAATCATGTGTTTTTGGTTTGAAAATTTGGTCACCTAGAAATGTTTCAGATGCTTTAATTAAATACTGCGAGTAGAATACATCTTGGCCTTTGAAATAATCGAGTATTTTTTAGATAAATCTTTTTATAAGCCCAAAAAAAAATAATGTATAAGGCCTATGAAAACTGCTTTAAAGTTAAAAATCTCCTACTTACGAACCCATTTTCAGTTATGATTTTATTGTATAATGTGGCAAATTAAGTTATTTATAAAATGATCGAAAATAAATTAAATATTTATGCCTGAACATCCACAAAATAAAATAAAAGGCACTTTTTGGCCATGTTTTTTTCTTGCATAAATCAAAACAAGCGGATGGTGTTAAGCGGGAATTTAAACCTTATGGCCATCTACGTAAGGGTTGTTATTGATAGCGGCTCAATATAAAATATTACATGACGTAGTGCATCGCCTTAAGTGACTTTTTCACTGCATTTTAGCAACGGCAACGATATACCAGTAAAACCTTAGATTTGTCAGTCATTAGTGCTATAAAAATATCTTCCCTTTGATGTCTTCTCTCTGAAATTGAACTCAAGAGTTTTCTTTCTAAGTTTGTCATTCTTTTAAAACAATTACCTGCAGTTCTGGACGCATCCCTGCAGCTTGGTGATGACACCCGTGCACAGACAGAGGGCGCTAGCAGCCAGGGCTCCCAGGGAGATGCCCACTGCGATGATGTGCAGCCTGGCTGGGGGGGCCCTGCTAGCCCCGCCGGCCCCCGACCCGCAGGACAGCTCGTCGCGGGGGTACGCCGTATTCGGGGGCGCCTCGTCGCCCGGCTTGCACCACTCGCCGCGCCCCTGGAATTATAATTAGTTGTTTCTGATTGTCGGAAAATAATAAAATAAAATATGTCCAACTCTCAGGGAATGTTATTTCCAAATGTCGTGAATTGATAAGATGTTATTTCCGACTGTCAAAAAATGATAAAAGATTATTTCTGACTTTCGTGAAATGATAAGATGTTATTTCCGACTGTCTTGAATTGATGAGATGTTATTTCTGACTGTCGTGAAATAATAAGTTGTTATCTATGACCATCTTGAAATGATAAAATGCTACTTCTGAGACCAAATAACAAAATGTTATTTCCGACAGTCGGATGGAATGACAAGGAAATATGTTATTTTCAAGTACAGCAAAATGGTATGATGTTATATCTGACAGTCAGGGAATGGTAAGATGTTATTTACAGTTTTTTTCATTTATTCTTAGTGGCAAGTATTCCAACCTTGTCTTTAATTAATTTGAATAAACAGTTACCTGAAATTGTTTCTGGCACAAGTCCCGACAGGGCGGGCAGAGCAGCGCGCCTCGATGCAGCCATCCCCCTCGCACTATCCTGATGGAGATCTCCTGACCCGAGTGATAGCACTCGTACGAGTAGTTGCCCACCTGCAAACCAATCACTCATTACTCGGTGGAAGATACTCTCAATATCTGTGATGTATGGTAATAAGGTAAAGTATTTAAGCAATAGATGGCGCTAGTCATAAAGCTTACTCCAGAGTCTGACAGATTTCGCTAGAGTGTTACAATTATTTGTGAAATAAGATTGACAGGGAACAAGCTTCTCGGACCAGAGAATTACCAACCCTCGGGTAATGAACAGTGTAGCTAAATCCAGACCTATTATTTGTAATGTAGATAAACACAATGGTAAGTAGAACCTTTTACTTTTTACAAAGAGGTGATCAGATCTATCCAGTTACTATTCAACCTTCTTCTCCCCCATCTTCTCCCCCTACCAACTACCCTCGTCCTCACAACCATAAAATAAAGAAGGACACAAGAAATGTCAGACAGAGCACGTAATAAATGGGCTAGTACCAAAAGGTACTAAGTTGGTGGCGACATTGGTTTCCATTAAAATCTATACAGTGATGGACTCCGTGGTCGAGAGATAAGCATCTCGACTAGAAAGCCGGAGGTCGTGGGATCATCCCCGGCATGCGCAAGAAAAATTTTGATTGGAAGAATTTGTGTTATTTCACAATTTACTCATTTAACCTTTTGAACGCGTTAATATGCTCCGTTTTATCTATACCCGTACGCGGTACATATTTTCAAATACCTATGCACGCAATTAAATGTCAAATTATAGCATTCTGGCATGATTTATTGTACTATATAGACAGAACAGATTATTCTCCACAATATGAAAACAAATCCTCGTGTGTCAACACTCTTAGATGTTTATAAAAACAAAAACATAAAATTTCATACAAAGACGTACCGTATCTTTTGAATGTGGTCACATGTGGCCATTCACTCAGCGTGTGTGTACTTAGGTGATAGACACAAGTGGGACACCATGATCACTTATCATTTTTAGTTATGAAAAGTTATGAATGACATACTAGTACTAACGCCATCCATTGACAAAAATGTAAACTAAAGGACTAAAAGGCGCGAAGGGGCGCACTTGATTATCGATCTTTTTTTATAAAAAACAATTTTATTTTTGAGAAATTCTTGTAGATGTCAGCATCGTGATAGTTCTACAAATGTCCAAGTGAGCAAGAAATACATTTATGACGTAAGAGCGCTGGAATATCGGCCGTCAAAGTTTCCGTATCAACTGTTGATACAGCCGCGTGTGAGTATAGACTTTTTGCCGTAACAACAGTTGATACGGCCGCATGCAAAGAGTTAAGATAATAATATACAGTAAATTTGCAGAACTTTCCAGAGTGGAAAATACTCTCAGTATCGCCCTGGTGTAAGACCACCATTCAGAATTGAAATGTTGCTTGAAATGGCTTTGGCCGTGTTTGGTGACCAAATCCAAATAGCCAAGGACTTCCCCAACTCCTTCCCCTCCCCGCTACCTTCAGCCTTCCAACATACCCCGATTAGAGATGCCATAGTCTCACAGACTCCAGACAATTTATAAAAATTCTTGTGATGTTTTTCATTTGATCAACGACTTTGATCATCGTTATATAAATTAATTTGATATTAATGTGATTTTGTTGCAAGTTATTATTTGTTTTCTTCTGATATTTCATCTAGTGTATAAATACTAATCCATCATCCTGATATATAGGGTTTTCCAATAAGGATTTTCCTGGACTCTCCTGAACTCGTAAATTATTTAACAATTCACATACCTACAAGGCCAACCAGACAAAACCATTTTTTTCATTTGCCCACGTGCAGAACCAACCTTAGAAAAAATTCTCCAATCCCCCGTATATGCGCGCAATATAACACGCAATTTAACAATATCGATATTCTTAATAATACTCTTGTGAAATACCGAAACGAAGTCAAGCGTACGACCACAAATGTAAATTAAATCAATGCATAGTTATAGAAAAGGTATAACATGAGCGTCTCCTGTCCCCATTCCATCTTCCTCTGCCTCTTGCCCTCTCCTATTCCTTCTTCCTTATAATATATTTATATGATTCTTATTTTTTATTTTTTGTTAATTCCATTTTCAGGTAATGGTTATAACCAATTACAATTTTGTATTATATCACATTAACCAACATTAGCATAAGAAACTATTTTGGCTTACCTCATATTTAACCTCTTGTATAACTTATCCTGTATAAAATTGCTGTTTGTTTCTTACAATAAATAAATAAATAAATAAGAGGTGTTATTTTGAATAGCCCGTTATTTCGGTAGATGTTACTTTTGAAGCAGTCATTTTTTGACATTTGACAAGTAGAAACTACGCCATAAATAAAAATGGAACGATACACGCTTCAACAACGCATTGAAATGATTAAAATTCACTTGAGTGAATCAAATGCAAATCATCTTGAGTGATGAGGCCCATTTCCACCTCGGTGGCTTCGTCAACAAGCAAAATTGTCGCATCTGGGCCTCGGAAAAACCCAAGAGTTATTGTTGAAAAGCCTCTCTATCCCCAACGTGTGACTGTTTGGTGCGATTTATGGTCCGGCGGAGTCATTGGACCTTACTTTTTCGAAAATGAGGCTGGAGCAACAGTTACGGTGAATGGATTGCGCTGTCGAGAGATGATTAATGATTTTTTATGATATGGATGGTATTGATCTGGACAACGTTTACTTTCAACGAGACAGCGCTACGTGCCACACAAGCAACGAAACCATTGATCTTTTACGGGAAAAGTTTCTTTGAATATCAAAATAACACCTCTTATTGGAAAACCCTGTATATATATGTTACTAATTCCTGCTATGCAAGGACAGGGTCTAGAATGGTTTTTACACAAAAGTAGTGAGCCTTGAAGAAGTAACCATTTGTTACTTATAAAAGGGCGGGAAAGCAGTGGGTACCGTCTAATGTTGGAACTTTTACGAAATGGTAATTTCTGCCAACCACCAAAATCAGCGACGAGCTTTAAATAAAATAATTTAATGTTACCATTAGATGAAGTCGGCCTCCTTCGCATCTGTAGTCGTAACATCCAGAGCCCCAGTGTTGCCATTGACGAACCTGAAAACCAAATAATTAATTATAATGTGATAAATTATGTGCGAATTATGACGACGTGAGAGGAAACAGAATATATCATTCGAATCCTAACATAGAAAAAGAATCTACCGTTTAACTCCTAACAGTTAAACAGAATGTATCTTCGACTCCTAACAATGAAACATAATACACTGTTCAACTCCTAACAGTGAAACATAATATAACCTCGGCTCCTAACATTGAAACAGAATATCAAATGATTGCATAACTGTATTTGGTAAAGTGACCCGATCAATCATTAGTGGTTGGTGATCGAATCAAAATGATCAGATTAAAAGAATCGGGTCAAAATGATTGCTTCAATATGATTGGGTCAAAATGATCAAAAGATCGGGTTAAAATGATAGGGTCAAAATGATCAGGTCAAAATGATTGCATCAAATGATTGGTTCAAAATGATAAGGTCAAAATGATTGAGTCACAAAGATTGGTTCAAAACGATAGGGTCAAAATGATCGGGTCAAAATGAAAATCAAAATGATCGATTCAAAAGGATCGGGTTAAAATGATAGGGTCAAAATGATTGAGTCAATATGATTTTCAAAATGAATGGGTTATAATGATCGGGTCAAAATGAACAATTCAAAATGATCAGTTCAAAATGATCGGGTTAAATAATAGGGTCAAAATGATTTGGCCACCAAGATAGGTTCAAAATGATAGTGTCAAAATGATTGAGTCAATATGATTGGTTCAAAATGAATTGGTCAAAATGATCAAGATAAAATAATAGGGTCAAAATGATTTGGTCACAAAGATTGGTTTAAAATGATAGGGTCAAATTGATTGAGTCTTTATGATGGTTCAAAATGAATGAGTCAAAATGATCGGGTCAAAATTACAGGTAAAAATGATCAATTCAAAATGATCGAGATAAAATAATAGGGTAAAAATTGAGTCAAAAGGATCATGTACGTTGTTCTGTGATTTGCTTGCAACTTGTCAGTACTTGCCTGTCTGCAGGAGCGCTGTTCCCACATCCTGTTTGTGTGGTCAAAACACTTAGAATTCTCTCCATAGCTTTCAAGGGCAAAGTTCTTATCTTCATCTGAAAATAATACATATTTTATAAAATAGCAAAATAAGCAGTTTTTTAATGTTAAGTACTTGGACCAAAATCTTTGGACCTAAGCCGAAAAATGGACTGTACAAAAGTTTTGACTACATACGGGAGATCCAGACGAATATAATTTGCCTTAGGGCCTTTTGGGGAGAGGAAGGAGTGAACATGTTGTAGGAGGGAGGGAACACAGAAGCCGGAAAATTGTTCCACAGCCGAGCAGTTGAACACAAAACGAATCGAAAACACCCGTTCTCATGTGACTAATGTCAACAGTGTACAAATGTTGGGCGCGTGTTTCCCGACTATGCACCGGTGCCATCAGGGATCAATGATGTTAGTTGCTCGGAGCATCTTCCATTGAAATACCGGTAGAACAAGGGCAGCATTCCCACTTGACGCCTGTGCTCTAAAGATTGCAATCGATTTGTTAAGAAAGGAAAATCTATCAAACGCACCACTAGTTTCTGCACAAAATTCAGAGTTTTTCTAAATATTTTGGGGCGCCAGACCATAAATGGGTGCCAAATTCAACAGTGGGGAGCTCTTGCGATTTGTAGAGGGTCAGCAGTTGTGTACTATCTGCCGGGCTTGAGGACAGAGGACTGGACGCGAATGGCGAGGTACCACAGTTAGTGGAGAGCGTTGATGATGATGTTGACTTACGAGGGTTATTGTCTGCGAAGGAGCATCGGGAGCCACGGACCACCTGGTTCTTGAACTTCCAGGTGAACTCCTGGGTGTAGGGGCAGTAGTCTGCTAAGGAGACACTGCCTCCATATTGACCTTCCGTTCCTGGTTCCGCATCTGCCACCCAGTCGAAATGCTACAGAAAAAAACTACAAGTTAACTACATATTGCTAGGATAATATAAGAAGTTATGACTACACATTGTTTATAGGAGTTGAGTATTAGCGAGTTAATAGTTTCACAAAAATATAACTTTCACAGTCGAAGGGAAAGAAAAATTATTGCTGAATGTAGTTTCAGAAATATGGAGAGTGAAGAAGAAGAAGATATTTAAGAAGGGAAAGAAGACAAGGAAGTAGAGAAAGAAGATAATTAAGAGAAAGAAAAAATTAAGAAGATAATGAAGTAGAGAAAGAAGATAATGAAGAAGAGAATGAAGATAATGAAGAAGTGAAAGAAGATAATGCCGAAGAGAAAGTAAAGAAAAAAGAGAAAGAAAAGAAACAGGAGAAGGAAAAGAAAAAAGAGAAAGAAAAGAAAAAAGAAAAAGAAAAGAAACAGGAGAAGGAAAAGAAAAAAGAGAAGGAAAAGAAACGAGAGAAAGTAGACAGTGAAGAAGAGCGAGAAGAGAAAGAAGAGAAGGATAGAAAGAAGGAGACCATTATGAAAATAGAGTAGTGCCGCCTATCTAGGTTTCTTTTTCAGAAACAATTATTGATGGACCGAGGAATATTCGGGGACATGTTGCAATGCAGATAATATATATTTTTATTATTATGATGTGCATTTTACACAGTGGAACATAATGTGAGATGGTTTTTTTTTCACAAATGAAGGGGAAAGGGGAACTTTAAAAGGTAAAGGGAAGGAGAAGTGGAGGGGGGATGTCTCACCTGGTACAGCGGAGGCAGCGGGCGGTCGTGCAGCACAAGATTACACAATGCGACACTGTCGCGCTGCTGAGAACACTCCGTCTGCAGCGGGTCTCGTTTCACACGCGAACAGAACGGATGCGCCGAGCGGCCTCTACAAACACAACACAAACGTTATTTGATGAGTTTTACACACAGAGAACCAAACGAGCTGTATGTACTACTAGAAATAAATTGTTCTTTCATTACTAACTTTACCAAAAATACTTCAACCTACATTACTAGTTACATAATGACTACAATTTCAAAATTAGTACAAATGTGTTCATAAATTATACATAAAATAATATAAATTCCACATTTTATTAAACATATGTAAAAAAAATCCATAGCTCATGCTGGAAAAGATGTTGAACTGGAACCAAATTTTGACAAAATTTTAAATTTGAAAAAAAAATCTTTACTGAACAATCAAAACTGTCACCATCTTGAAACGGAAACAGGACCAAACAAACAAAAGTTTACCTAAAAATTTAACAGAATCATTTCGGCTCCTAGGTCCCAGGTAGGGCGATGATATTTTTCAAGGAAGAATTTTGATAATATTTTATCAATTTTACCAGAAGATAGAAAAAATTGACCATAATTATACACATAGACATCCACATTACAATTATTTTGGTTAATCTCTTCAGTACAAAAGAACAAGTTTTTTATGCAGCCAACAAAACATAAATAGTATAAAAATAAATACAGTAACATCAAAAATATCTAAGTTCTATTCTAAATTACAAACATCACAATATAAAAAAGTTTACACAAAATACAAAACGAAATACGAACGCTTGAAAAAGATTTACCCCAAATCCACATCCGGATCTTCTCCGTCGCTGCAGCAAGAAAAAATAAACAAAATCTATTATTAAATCAAAATTTATTAGACATTGAATTATTTTTTTATTTTTTTTTTATTTTTTTTTTATTTTTATTTTTTTTGTTTTTATCTAAGTACATAAAACAGGCATGGTGCCCAAGAATTTACATACATGGATGTTTAAATACAAAATAACAACAAAAATAGTAACAAAATGAATAAGCTAAATATGCAGAAGTAAATAACAAATAAGAATGGGTAAAAGGTAAAGGTAGGACACTGATTAGGTAGGTACAATGTTGCTTCTCATTAAATAAAGGGTTTCATCACAATATCAGCTTCATATGATTAAAAGTAATACATTTTTTTTGAAATGTTTAAATTGGTCATTAAAAATGTCTATTACATTATTAGAGCCATGTATTATAGGATCTTGTCAGCAATTGATTCACATTTTAGGTTTATAATTCTATGATTGCACTGATCTATCCATTTTCAAAGAATCCAAATAAAGGATGACATGTCGCTCGTCAAACCGAAAACTCAAACCTGGAGAACCTCATGGTCACTGTCAAAGTGGAAGGCAGGATATTCATAGGAGGATCACCAATGTGTTGGAGTGATCAAGTGTCTGAGGTTCTCCATGCAGCACAGAACTGTAAATAGTGGTGGTACCAAAACGCTTCCTTGTGGGACTCCAACGTTTATTGGAAGACGGTTACTCTTTTATATACAAAACGGATAACTCAAATCTGGAGAAGTTCGTGGTCACTGGCAAAGTGAAAGGCAGGAGAAGCAGCGGACGGTCACCAATGTGTCAGGTGTCATGACTATTAGGGTAACGGTTCTCAACAATGAGGCAACAACTAAAGAAGATATAATGGAAGGAATACTGACTTTCCGGCCGCATTGTTGATCCACTCCTTGCAAGACCTTGTGGCGAAAGCGCAGCCAAGATCCTTGCCCCAACCCAACTCCTGGGCCTGGCTGTAGTCTGCCTTGTACCAACCCGTGTCTTCCATCAGAGCCAGAGTTATTCTAGAAAACACCGGGTTCTGGGTGTGAGTCCCAGTCATAGCTTCGTTCTGAAATAAACAAATCTCATTATGATATGATTTGAGATTTTCCCAGCAATTATTGTTAATAAATTTTTGGTTATGATGCCTTGTTATGCTTCCTCCTTTTTTAGCCAAAGTTTCAGACAGCGTTACAGTGTCCATCATCAGGATTGTTATGGAGTGTGTAGGTGATACCGTGCTGGCATGTTAATCCTTCAAGCTCCGATATTTCAGTATAATTAGTTAAATTAATGAGGTTTTCGGTGTTCAGTTTTGGTGTACCCATCAAGAAACATAAACCGAGAACTATAAATCTTAGCAGAGTCGTCTCTATTAATATTGATAGGTCTATAATTAGGCGTGCTACGGAGGCAATCAGATCTATGTCATCTTTGGGGATGCTGGGTGGAGGATTTTTTGAAGAAATAAAGGAGTGAACCTGGGACATAAATGTTTTTATCACAATTTGATCAAAAGCTCAAATGTGCAGAGAATCAGTGTGTAACGAAGAACCGGGGAGGTCGGGGCTTCAAATCCCAGTATGCCGAAGTAAATAAAATAATATTTAGTACATTTGCGGCACGTTCCGGAGTGATGGATACTTTCAGTACTGCCCTGATGAAAGAGCACAATTTAGAATGGAAACGTTGCTTAAACTAGCTTTAATGGTGATCTTTATATCTGAATAACCAGATACTTCACCACTTTCATTTCCCCCATCCCCACCCCCTCCCCACTAACTCTAGTCTCACAACATAACCCAATCGAGAATACAACAATCTCACTGGCTGCAGACAGTTGAGAGCAGGCGGTTTTTAAACTGACCTCCATAATTCTTTTCTCCCAATGCGTGAGTGCAGTGCCCTCACCTCCTTGGTCCTCCAGTTCTGCGCCCTCCAGGGTGCTGCATCCGTAATGCTCACGCACCTGCAAACATGCATTGCACGTAAGTAAGGTGGGGGAAACAAGAGAAACTGTGAAGAAGAAAAGAAGGGTTCATCAACTGACTAACTAACAGACATCAAATAGAGTGGCGTACAAAGATGATTCACAAACACAGCAAGAGCTTTGAAAGACCGGCAATATTAAAAGAAAGAAGAGAAAAGGGTGACTTGGTTGAGACTTCTAAGTTTTATCTGGACGTTATAGTTGTCCTAGTATCCAATAAATCTTCACCACCAACACAAATGTAAATCTAAGTGGATACCTTTTGCTTTCACTCCTAGGAAACACTTCCTTGCAAATAGAATAGTGGAAGCAACTTCTAGAACAAATTTCCACAGTAATATAAATTAATTTAAAGCTCACTTGGAGAAAAGAAAGCATTGACTAATTGTGAAATTATACATGAGCGCTTCAGCAGAATGTTTCCTGCTCTAACTAATAATAAAAGATCATGCCGTTTCTCGGCAGGGATAGGCAGAAAGAATGGACAGCCAAACACCTCGGTCTTGGCGCATACTCCTTGCTCCATTCACATTCGTGCATCGTCTCATGCATACCTTTCTGTTATTCTGACTCTTGACATGGCCCGACTCATGTATTTGATTCGCTTGATTGTGTCGTCTTCCTCGGGCGTCCCTGACTTCTTTTACCATTCGCATTTGCGTCATATATCAACACACCTTTCTTCGTTCATTCGCTCTGTATACCCAAACTATCTCACTTTGCCAGTAACCATGAGTTTCTCCAGGTTCGAGTTATTCATATGGCAAACAAAATAATAACCCTCTTATAATAAACTTTGGAGTCCCACAAGGGAGCATTTTGGGACCTCCTCTAACTCTAGTTCTACACAGATATACTTGATCTGTTAATGCGTCAGTGATTTTCCTCTGCTTTTCCAGACTTTCAAATAATAATAACAGTTAATTTGTATAGCGTAATTTTGTGATGGTTCAACTGAAGCATATATACAAAAGAGAAATTAGAGCAAAATGTCAAGTGTTAACCACTGGGCTAAATATGAAGACTCAAAACTCCTTTAATTAGGGATGCAATAGTTCCACTGGCTCCGAGAATTTCGGACCCTTGTAAAGTATAAGAAAATAAATGTTTTACCTCCTTCACCACTCTTGGGGTTATCATGACTTGGATATTTCTGGTCATGAAGCCGCCACGAACCATCCATCTTTCTCTGGTAACGTTCTTGACAACGCGGTCCGACCACTGATGTATTTGGAGCCTGCGCAAAAAAACAAGTGTAAAAATTGGCATGCAAAAGGTATTTTATCAAGTACTCAACTTTGTGTTTTTGAAAACACAATACTCATTATGCCAAATTGGCTAAAATTGTTGTCAACAATATGATCGTTATACCTGTGAACTGAATACAATTTGATCAGAAGCTGAAATTGGACGAAATCAAATTAACGGGGACCGTTTAAAAAGTCTAAATCACGCTGATCGTAGATTTGATGGTTATCAATTGTTATTATTTATAGATCGGAAAATGCTGAATAATTGAGTACCTCTTGATTTTGCACTATTTTCCAGGATATTGGAATGAAATTGAATTTAATAATATGAAGTATTGGAAAGATGGGTTAACAAACGTCAGTTAAGCGAGTAACAATCATACAGAATACTCACTCTTCGTTTAGTGGAGGACTTCCGGTGTCCTGATTTCTTTCTGTCAAAGGGTTGCCTTCATCATCTCTGGAAATAAAAAATATGTATTTAAGCGATAAGAAGTAAATAAACAAGATAAATTATCGGCAGACATTGGATTATATGCAAATGCATAGAGCATAATTGTTGAGTAATGCTATTTAAGGATTTTTGGTCAATAAAGCATATTTGAGCCTTTTTGGTCAGTAAAATATATTTGAGCTTTTCAGGTAAATAGTGAATATTTACCGGGTGTTTTTGGTCAATAAAGCATATTTGAGCAGTTTTGGTCAATAAAATATATTTGATCTTTTTGGGTAAGTAATAAATATTTTAGCATTTTCGGCCAATAAAGCATATTTGAGCTTTTCGGATTAGTAAATAAATATTTTAACTTTTTGGTCAGTAATGCACATTTGAGCCTTTTGGTCAATAATGCTTATTTGAGGTTTTTTGGTCAATAATGTATATTTTAGCCTTTTTTGCCAATAATGCATATTTCATTCATTTTGGCAAAAAAATCATACTCGAAACATTTGGATCAACAATGCATACATCGGCCATTTTATTGCTTTATGCATAAAATTGAGGTCCTTCGGTTTACTGGCCAAGGAAAGCTCTTAAAAAAGCAACTTAATTATAGATATGACAAGTATTACAGTGATTATTTTAGGATTATTATGTCATGTTGCCCTGATGATGGACACTGTTCGAAACGTTGACTAAATTAGATGAAGGAGGTAGTGCAACAAAGCATAATAAGCCAAAAATAAATCACAATAAGTAACTAAACCCTTGTACATATTTAGGCATGTTTGCTTGCATAATTTGGCAATTTCAGTGCATAATGTATTCCAATGTCCAGTGACGAGTGATAGATCCTACAAGCTACCTGTAGAAGGCGAAGAGTGAGACACTGAAACCCAGTGCGTGCAGCATCTCGTGCTGGACCGTGGACATCATGGATCCCAACTCTTGGGGGCGTGTGGACAGTTCCGACGGACAGAAGTTGGCGTGGCCTGCTATGGGCCTGAAACACACAAACAAACCATCAACATTAGTTAAAGAAACAAGGCCAGTTTGAATGATTGGACTAAAACAATGTTACGTAGCGGTTTAAATCGTAGTAAATAATAATAATAGTTGAATAAGCCGCAAATAACAGCACCTGCCGGTACTAAATTCTGGCCATCAGCATTCGGTGTGGCAAAACACGCAACTAATCGCCACACCGTTCCCGAGGCACCCCGGTTTGCCCTCTCGGAATCCTCACCTCAGCGCGTCAACATGCTGCTCTGGGGTCGCTGTTCCGCAACTCAATCCGGATACCAAGGAATATCTAGACGTTAGTCTGGGTAACCACACTGAAATCCTTGCCAATTAACAGGGCGACACAGTATAAAACTCCTAGCCGAACTTCTCAGCGAAACTAACTATGGCCGCCTACACTTCGCTCACCGATTGAAGAACCATGTAAACTTGACCATCCTATCCCCTTTCCATGTGCTTTCATAAACTCAGTGCCGATTTCGTAATTTAAATTCAGAGAGTTGAAAGTTGAGTTCAGAAATTAGAACTATATTTTGTACCCGTCTTATTTTCCATGCTCCATGAATATAAGATATGTTCTATGTGATAATCCTTTGTATGTTGTATCATTTATACATTTTTACTCGGGAGATATTTTCAATTTGTATGGATATTTCAGGCGACTAATAATAATTTGTTATCCTGTGTGCTTTGCATAAAAAACCTTGTCTTATAAACATTAGTTTATCCTTAAAAAATATATATATTTGAAGTAAAGTTGGGTGAAAATATGGTACATAATAATCTCACCTGTCTAAGGCAGCTTCCTGCTGACAATGTGCGGCATACGCCACGGTGAGTCCGCGCGTACATCTCTCCGTCTCAACTGCCGACACGTACAGCACAAAGTCAGCGTTTGTAATCCCCCCAGCGCCGGGATGCGAGGCATTTACCGGGCCGGTATTAGAGACAGGGACGCTAATATCGGGGCTCGATGACGTGATGGGTCCACAGTTATGTCCGGTGGCATTGCAAACGTAGCACGGCTAGAAATAACAATCATTTATTATTTATCGACGTGTAAATGTGAATGAAAATAAATTTTAAAAGTCATAGTCACAGAGTGGACAAGTAAAATTTTTTTAAGTTATTCCAAAATATAAATATTCATCCTAGACTTGCAAAAAAGTCAATAGATGTCGCACATTAAAATAAAAATAAGATATGTTTATCTAAGACGCTGTCGAGATTGCATTCAGTTCAGGTTGAATCTTGCGATCATACATATAGATGGTTGCCAGTAAAAATGTGCGGCGAGAAAAATGAAGACAATGTTAATAGTTCTAATTCGAAGTATGATACAGTTAAATATGACCGAAGGAGATAGGGTCCCATTAGCTCAGCTGGTAAAGCGGCGCCCCGGCAAGGCAAGGATATTGGATTCGAGTCCTAGATGTGACCATATCTTTTTCTTTTTTTCTTTTTCAGATTTTCGTTTACGAATCGCTAATATTATCTTCATTAATTAAAAGTTTATTCGTTAACGACTAGAGTTTATTTGGAGATATTTCTGGCAGTTAAAAGTCACACTATCTCATTTTGTATCACTGTGAGAATTATGATTTAAACAGTATTAGAAATATAGAACACCACGCTTTGTATTTGCATTTAAAAGTTTATTTTAGACGCTATGGAAAAATGGAAAAATGCAACGTAGGGAGTTAAGAATTTTTATTTTTAAGATAAACTTGACAACACCCAGACTGAAAAACTTTTTATTTTCTTACATTGAGATGCTCCTCAGGTACTTGCACCTCTCCGCATGTCGTGATAGGCTTGCAGGCACCGATGCAATGCGTCCGTCCATTCTTCACAAACACTTGACGGGACGAGCATTTTCTGAAAACAAAGCAAAAAATCAATTATGTATTTATTTATCTTTCATGTTATCTTTGGGGATGCTATGAGGAGGGTATTTTTGAGGAGAGGAAGTAGTGATGTTGTAGAAGGGAGGAAACACTGATGCCTTCATATTGTTCCATAGCCGAGCTGTTATCTCAAGAACGAATCGTACAAACGACCCATTCTCATGAGACAGTGTGTTTGAAGTGTCACGAATATGTACCGGTCAATGGCGCTGGTTCCTTGGAGCATCTTCTATTGAAATACCGGTAGAACAAGGACAGCTTTCACACCTGACGCCTGTGCTTTAAAGATTGCAATCCGGTCAAGTCCAGCCCTTAATATCTTAATATTAAAAAAAAAATGTCTGGGCGCCAATAGTTGCAAATTCGACCAAAAAATTAAAGGCGCCTTTTTTCTCTCCCAGGCGCCAATTATTGCAAGTCTGGTAATTAAAATGTCCAAGGCGCCTTTCACTGTCCCAGGCGCCAATTGTTGCAAGGCCGACAAATAAAAAATTAAAGGCGCCTTTTAAGTGTCCCAGGCGCCAATTGTTGCAAGTCCGACTCATAAAAAAGGCGCCTTTTAGTGTCCCAGGCGCCAATTGTTGCAAATCCGACTCATAAAAAATTAAAGGCGCCTTTTTAAGTCCCGGTCACCAATTTTTTTTACAAATCCGACCCAGGCTCCAGGCGCCAATCGCCTTTTGTATACATATCATATGCATCATAGGTTCACACAGCATCTCGCATATACGAGTATTTTGTGTTCTCTATATTGTCGCTACAAGTGGATCTATTCTCTACCTAGCGATTTGATAGCAAACCGATGTCATCAATCCACACAAGTCCTTTAGACTCCTAGGTCTTAGACAGATCTACGAAATTGATTGAATTTTCAAAAAAAGTATTTCGTCACTTGAAAATATTTGATCAATTTCAGCGGAAGTGAGGTCAATTTTACCTCACTGAATACACACGGACACGCCCTAAACTTGCTTGTATATTATATCGGATTATCTCTACAATGTTGCTGTCATTGCGTGGAGAAAATTATAGACTGAGTTCTGTTTCAACTCGACCGTTTTGCATTTTATCCGTCTGTAAATTAGTTTTTTCGTTCCGTTTCAAAGATGGTGAACGTTTTGTGAAATAGTAGAATTTTTTCAAAAATAATTATGGTACCTACCTGCCAGAAGATAGTAAGATAAAATAATATTGTCATTGAGATAGCGACGTTTCTTTAGATCTTTTTAAATATGTTACGTTAAATATTTATGGTTTATAATTAATTAGGAAGGTACAGAGTGCAGCAAAACAGACGGTGCAGTTCTGAAGGGCCGGTACATCCTAGGAGCCAGGGTGGGGTCTCACTTTCGGGAGGGTCGTGCCGTTTTCAGTCGTTACCAGAGTTTGATCCGGACAAGACCGGGGCTTCGCCGTCCGCATGTCCTTCCGGCAGCCTTTTGCGAATTCTTCGACTCACCTTGGAAGAACTCAAATGCAGCCGAAAACTTCAGAAATCGTCTTCATCAATGCATCTGATGTCATCTTCAGAACTCAATGCATAAAACAGCATGATGTACTGAATAAAATAAAATGAACCCCATTCCTTGCGCCGTTTTTTTATAATAGCCCTTCAAAACTGCACTGTCTGTTTTGCTACACCTTGTATATAAGTCAACTCACAAATCTTATGATTTCAGAGTAAATTTGCTCTAAATAGTATAAAATAAAGTCGCTATCCGCGTCTGTCTGTTTGTGCGCTTAGTTCTTCTAAACCACGCAACGGATTTTGACAGAATATTCACTATAATTTAGAGAATTTCTTCCGGAACGTTTATATATATGACATGACGATGTTTTGTAATCAAGTCTTTGCGGGAAACGAGAAAACTCGTCATACGCCTTTTTACAGTAAGACGCGGGAGACGAGTTTACTCGTTTTGTTGCGCAAAGCGGTAAGGAGCGGGAAAGTTGTAAACAAGGGGGTCTAAATGGGTGCGGGGTCATGTGTTTTCCATTGTTGGCGGTACCCGATCTATCTACCTGTCAATACAATGAGTTTGAAACACAACAAAAAAATAAAAATAATAAAATCGCTGTCGCGTATGTTGCGCTCACAAACTACGCAGTGAAACGCGGTACTTATGCAAGTTTTGCAATGTGCCCCTGCATAAAGGAAAGTGTTTCGAACGCTATCACACATTGAAGCACTATTAGGTTATAGTTTTTGTTTATATGTATTGAAAATTTCTAACTAATCTTGTAATTTTGTATTAATAAAGTTATTTCGATTGTGAAATACTGTTTTTTCTATAAGTCCCAAGAAAGTAGAAAGTTTTTGTTCATAAAAAAAATGAATTACACATACATTGCTAAGTAAATAAATAGAGACATCTTTTTAAAGTAAAACACTGAAAGTTTCATCGAAAAATAACAAATAGATCATACGATATGAATATTTTGCGGAAAGTCTAATTTTGGCGCTAAAATTAAAAAAACACCCGCCCCCAATTTGGCGGTAAAATGCCCGACCATATAGTGTTAAAATACAGACCAGGAAAGAGCCACGAACTACGAAGCAATAAAACAATAAATTGATATTATATTACACTCGATGCAGCAATGATCCATGAACACGTGCAGTGGTGCAACTTTTAATTTTATGTCCCCAAGGATAAATAAATTATCTCTAAATAGTATAAAATAAAGTCGCTATCCGCGTCTGTCTGTTTGTGCGCTTAGTTCTTCTAAACTACTCAACGGATTTCGATAGTGTTTTCATCATCATTTAGAGAATTTCTTCCAGAAGGTTTACATATATATTGCGTTCAAAGATGTTTTGAAAGGGAGATATGTAAATACGAATGTTAGAGGGAGCGCACTAATTTTAAAATACGATAATAATTAAGTGAAAATGGTGAAAATATTTAATAAAACACGACTAGTTTGAAATAAAGCAAAAATCTGTCGACAAATGTTTTAGTTGCATTTAAAGATACGCTGTGATTTTTTTCATGCCTGTAACATATTAAATAACAGAACAAAACGTGTTTTTAATAATTTTCGAAGCTTAATTTGCGATTTTTTTTCTATTTAGGAAATTTCATATATTTAAAATTTCGGCATAATAAATGTTTAAATATTATCTTCAAAAATAACATATATTTTTGGTGAACATAAATAAATACCCAAAGGGGGCTAAATAAATTAGCAATACTAATTTTTCTCCGTGCGAAGGCGAAGCTTAACGCCAAATCACTATTTTGATTAATCTTTATAACGAATGTACATTATGAATACCAAAAAATATTCTTTAGATAAATTGAAGGTTTTCCTATCGCCTCGATTGAGTAGAATACATATAAAAAAATAGATTACTCAATAAAAAATATATATGTAAACGACTAAAAAAATTTTTTTTTCAACAGAAATTTATGAAAGCATAAAAGAAACAACTTTAAAAAAATACAGTATTATAGCTAAAGATTTTCGTGACAGTTTCACTTGATTAACTTTTTTACTTTCTTATAAAATTATTAAGAAAATAAATAAAAACCAGTTTTGTGCTTGAAATCGAATGTTTCTAGACTCCGTTTGTCAAGCCATTTTAATGCCTATTACTTACAATATAAGGTATACCAAGAATAAACACATTTTTGGCTTGTAGCTTCCTCTTTAGCGGGATGCACAGACACTTGAAATTAGTAGTTTCTATGTGCCTTGGGGTTATGTACAATTTAGTTACGCCACTGGACAATAATGCATTATTTCATTCCTTCTATAGATAGTTTATAATGTCAGACGCGAGTGGTTTACCTTCAAAAACCAACCAACCTCAGTTCGCGAGTTAACATTGTTCACAGTCGACTTGCAATTTAGTGGTGTGCATTCGTGTATTCTACGTCACCTCATCTTACGACAGGTGTGAAGTCATTTTAGGTAGAAACTTCCAAATACACATCACAACATTCAGACAAACAATTTATTTTTATTTTTCCGACTTTATGTCCGGGTTAAATCTTCCCCGCAGGAAAAACTAAACCCTTCCACACACTTGTCCACAAATGATCATCTAGTCAATCAACATTATGCAAGTGCATTATATAAGCAAAATAAATACAAAATAATACAAGAACAACACGTCAACTCACCAGAGATCAAATGGGAAAATAATTCACCGACTCCAGATATTTTCATATCAGAGGGTTCGGCTCGGTAGAACTTCTAACAGGGCCTATAAATCCTACTGATCCCTCAACATAAATACTTAAAAAATCTTTCGTAATCCTACATGTATTTAAAATGACTGATTTTTACATTTTTATATATAAATTTTTTGACAGATCTAATACGCCTAAATTTTGAATGAGAGAGCTAGGTATAATGCCAGTAGCCGAAATAACAAATGGTAATAATATTATTGATTATTATTATTATTATTGAGAAAGTATTAGCGATTCTCAAAGGAAAATTTGAAACAGAAACATATAGGCGCATCTGGGATTTGAACCGAGGATCTTCGACTTGCCGGTACAGTGCTATATATTTTTATTGGCTGCTATCTTTATGTACAGGATTTTCCAATAAGAGGTGTTATTTTGAATAGCCCCATATTTCGGTAGATGTTACTTTTGAAGCTGTCATTTTTTGACATTTGACAAGTAGAAACTACGCCATTAATAGAAATGAAACGATACACGCTTTAACAACGCATTGAAATGATTAAAATTCACTTGAGTGAATCAAATGCAAATCATCTTGAGTGATGAGGCCCATTTCCACCTCGGTGGCTTCAGTCAACAAGCAAAATTGTCGCAACTGGGGCAAAAATCTCAGAAAACCCAAGACTTATTGTTGAAAAGCCTCTCTATTCTCAACGTGAGACTGTTTGGTGCGGTTTATGGTCCGACGGAGTCATTGGATACTTTTTCTAAAATGAGGCTGGAGCAACAGTTACGGTGAATGGATTGCGCTATCGAAAGATGATTAATGATTTTTTATGGCCGGAATCGGATGGTATTGATCTGGGCAACGTTTACTTTCAACAAGACGGCGCTACGTGCCACACAAGCAACGAAACCATTGATCTTTTACGATTGAATATCAAAATAACACCTCTTATTGGAAAACCCATAACTAAATGCAATCTACATAGTGTCACCCTATTAACGCGGGCACCCCTGCAAAGACACCAAACGTAGCGAACCACTTATGGCGACTTATGGCAGAGGTGTTGGTTATCGAATAAATGGTTCCCGGGGCGGCGGCAACCATACAGCCCTGGTGAAAGATCACCATTTAGAATCAAAACGCAACTTTAAATGGCTTTAGCTGTGTTTGGTGACCAAATCCGAATAACACTCCCCACCATTAACGTTTCTACTTCACCAAACCTCAAGATTATTCCCAAAAAATGGGGATGAAATTGACCCCATGATCAAGAGAACCATATAGGTACTTGAGTCAAGAGTCAGAATAATAAGAGGTTTTGTAAGAGACGATGTATGAACGTGTATAAAGCGAGGAGTGTTTGCCAAGACCGAGTTGTTTGGCTGAATGTCCTCTCTGCCTAAACCTGCGGAAAGACGGATTTACAATCAGATATAATAAACTTACCTATTGAGTTTGATTACGTCCGCAGTCTTGCGAACCATTAATGTTTTCTCCCAAAACTGTACCGCCCCAGGTAATATGGTGTTCTGCAATAAAAGAAGAAAACGTTTAAGAATGTTAATCAATTGATTCAAGACGAAACAATACTCTAAAATAAAGTCGAAATATTAACGACGTAAGTGACGAAGTAGTGCACAAAAATATGCGACGCGCGGCTCTAGTGTATTGGACAGACCCAAGGTTGAATTTGCCCTAGCAAATACCTAAAATAAAGTGTGAATGACATAAGTGATGAAGTCGTATAAAAACAATATTCAGCGCGCGCCCCAGCATAATGGATGGACCTACGGTCGAATTTGCTCTAGCAAGCCTAGAAAAAATATATTTCCGTGGGGTTTAATTTATTTATTTCTAATGAACGTATTACTAAAATCTCAAATGTTTCTAAAGGGATCGTCTAGAAAAATAAAACCTAGTGCTTGCCGCTAATTTCATAGTTAAAAAACGTTTTATAAAATCAATATTAAATATAAATAACTTACATCCGTAGGGATCCCTCTAGAAACATTTGTGATTTTAGTAATACGTTCATCTGAAATAATCAAAATGTGAGCGTCGAGCAAGCGACTGTTACCAGCTGTCAAGTCGGAGTAATCTAATTTGTAAACGAAAGATAATTAAAATTCATTCCAGTAACACAAATGAACAGTACCTACATAATTAATAATTAAGAAAGTAACTTACATTAATGAGATCAAATTTTTCAGGCTCCAATCTGTAAAAAAAAAATAATTACATGTTATATTTTGCATATTTTGGTCCAAGAATTCGGTTTGCAGTTAAACATGATATTTTAAGTTAGGTTAGGTTAGGTCAAGCTAGGTTAGTTAAGGTTATCTAAAGTTAAGTTAGATCAAGTTAGGTTAGGTCAAGTTAGGCAAGATTAAGTTACGTTAGGTTATGTCAAGTTAAGTTAGATCAAGTTAGGCAAAATTAAATTAGGTTAGGTTATGTTAGGTTAGGTTAGGTTAGGTCAAGTTAGGCAAGATTAAGCTTGGTTAGGTATGTTTAGGTCAGGTTAGGCAAGATTAAGTTTGGCTCGGTAAGGTTAGGTCACGTTAGGCAAGATTAAATTTGGTTAGGTAAGGTCAGGTCAGGTTAGGCAAGATTAAGTTTTTTTAGGTTAGGTTAGGTTAGGTTAAATTAGGTTTGGCAAGGCTAGGTTAGGTTAGGTCAGGTTAGGCAAGATTAAGTTTTTTTAGGTTAGGTTCGGCTAGGTTCAGTTAGGTTTGGTAAGGTTAGGTTAGGTTAGGTCAGGTTAGGCAAGATAAAGTGAGGTTAGGTAAGGTTAGATCCATAATATAGTTTTTCTTTTTAAAAAGTTCATAACTTACTCTACAAAAAAAAAATATAAATTAACACATTTATGGCAAACTTTTTTACAGGACTGGAATAACTCATCAAATTTCAAAGTAAACATTCAAATTCTGTTATTATTCTAGTATGGGCCAGTTGCTTAACAAAACTTGAATAATAACAGAACTCTCGGAAAACCTTTGAAATTTGATGAGTTGTTCAAGTTCTGTAAATGTAAATAAAAACAAAAACATTCACAAGAAGGAATCACTTTGTGGTTATATTTATAATTATAACTTATTTTTTTTTTTTTTTTTTTATTTATCAAAAGAAAGTACATATTACATATTGGATGCTTTGCCTGTCCAACTAGGAAAGTTTCCCGTTCTAGGACAGACAAATTGACATGTTTAGTTCATATTATTACTGAAATGTACATAATTACATAACAAAAACCAAAAAAAAAAAAAGTTTCATTTTTCTCTGAAACTAAGTTGTGTAATAAAGAAAATGTATATAATAAATATAAGTACACATACATTGTTTTGTGAGAAGTAGAAAAAATTAATCTGGTAGCATATATTATAATCGGATTTACCGAATTAACCTGGTAACATAAAATATTAAAATTTACAGAGTATGAGGTAAGCGTTGTAACTAGAATGTGTAATAAATTATGTGCATGATTGTTTTCACTGAATTAAAACATGAATTCAGAACAAATTATATTATACGGCAATACGAATATATACCGCGCTCATTTCTTGAACTACTGCTAAAATGTAAAAACAATAACTATATATATAGATAGAAATATAAACTATGAAACATAAACTATGAATATAAATACATAGTACCTGATTTAGTGCTACTTTGGTGAAATTGGTGCATTACTTCGTACGCCATATTGTGTTATGTATTTATTATAAATCATTACCGTAGTAGGTACCAAGTTTCACACAGAGTTAGTGTGCGACGTACAAATGTGATACGCTTTACAGTAGTGATGTACCTAATGAGCAGACAGGCTTCACTTGAATAAAAATACTTTGTATGGATCCCTTGAACCGAATCCGGTTGGTTTATATATTAATTTATATACTCAATAAAGTGGTATCCAAACAAAATTATTTTATTATATTGGAGAAGATAATACAATGTGCATGTTATGTTATGATATGTTTATGTTATGTTCATAGTATGTTTGTGTTATGTTTTTCTTTATGTTTTATAATCACATTTGTTTACTCCCATATGCTGTGTTTGTTTATAAGATTGCCCATTTCATAATTCTATTTTAAAAAAACGCTACTAATTTTAGAAAAATCTTTGGTTTAATAACGAAAAGCGCCCACTTATATTGTACACAGGTTCCTATTTTTATAATTTTGTGATAATCTACTGTTACCAGCTGTGTACCGTTTATTTTAAGTATGTTATGTTTATGTTATGTTATGCTTATGTTATGTTATATTTATGTTATGTTTATGTTTATGTTATGTTTATGTTATGTTTGGTTTATTTATGTTACTTTATGTTATGTTATGTTGTTTTATCAATGTTGTTTTGTCAATCATGTCAATTTTATCCTGTAATTTGTTGTATTTATTAATAAGAAAAATGTTGTAATGTATGGCCAAGATCACTCTTAATGGGTGAAAGCCAAAATAAAGAAAAAAAAAAAAAAAAAAAAAAAAAAAAAGATAATACAAATAAATTTAAACGAAACATGAAACAGAACAAGACACAGAAAATAAAAAAGATAACTGGAATAGAAGCCAGTATCTATTTGCCTTACCTGTATACGGAGTGGTCATAATATAGAACTATTCTAAGTGGTTGCTCAGTACTACGCTTTCTCACAATGTGAGCGTCCTCCAGTTTAACTCCCCTGACCACCTGAAACAATGGAAAACATAAATATTATTATATCAGCAAAACCAATATACATACATGGCGTCCAGAAACTAGTGGCACAATCAGGAAACAAGTGAAAGGAGTCGATTTTATGGAATAACTTTTTTAATTGGATCTCTCGTTTTCGTTACATCATGATCACTTCATTTCATGTCGTGTTTGTTGATTTCCTCATCTTCATGTTTGTTGATTATATTTGTTGATTTCCTCATCTTTACCTTTGTTAATTTTCCCCATCTACATGTTTATTGACTATGTTCGTCGATTAATTAATTGAATTTTCATTTTTGTTGACTATATGTGGTGATTTTCTCATCTTCATGTTTTTTGACTATAATTGATGATTTCCTCATCTTCATGTTTCTTGATTTCCTCAACGTCATGTTTGTTAACTATATTTGTTGATTTCCTCCTCTTTATGTTTGTTAATTTTCCCCATCGTCATGTTTGTTGACTATGTTCGTTGATTAATGCATTTTCATGTTTGTTGACTATATTTGATGATTTTCTCATCTTCATGTTTGTTGACTATATTTATTGATTTCCTCATCTTCATTTTTGTTGACTTTTTTTGTTGATTTCCTCAACGTCATGGTTGTTGACTAGATTTGTTGATTTCCTCCTCTTTATGTTTGTTAATTTTCCCCATCGTCATGTTTGTTGACTATGTTCGTTGATTAATGCATTTTCATGTTTGTTGACTATATTTGGTGATTTTCTCATCTTCATGTTTGTTGACTATATTTATTGATTTCCTCATCTTCATTTTTGTTGACATTTTTTGTTGATTTCCTCAACGTCATGGTTGTTGACTATATTTGTTGATTTCCTCATCTTTATGTTTGTTAATTTTCTCCATCTTCATGTTTGTTGACTATGTTCGTAGATTAATGCATGTTCATGTTTGTTGACTATATTTGGTGATTTTCTCATCTTCATGTTTGTTGACTTTATTAATTAATTATTAATTAATTTCTGTTCATACATTACAGTGTCTACCAATTATTTACACTTGTATATAATACATAAATTGAGAACTATTAATATAGTGTTTTTTTATGTTGACTATATTTATTGATTTCCTTATCTTCATGTTTGTTGACATTTTTGTTGATTTCCTCAACGTCATGTTTGTTGGCTATATTTGTTGATTTCCTCATCTTTACGTTTGTTTATTTTTCCCAACTTCATGTTTTTTTACTACATTTGTTTATTTTCTCATATTTATATGTGTTGATTTCCCCATCTTCACGATTGTTGACTATGTTCGTTAGTTAATTCATTTTAATATTTGTACATTTTCTCATCTTCATGTTCGTTCACTATGTTCGTTGATTAAATCATTCAAATGTTGGTAATGACTATATTTGTTGATTTCCGCATCTTTATCAGTAGATTTATTTCACATATTTCTTGACCCTTTTCGTTGATTAATTCACATTCATGTTTGTTGAAATCCCCATCGTCACAATTATTGACTACGCTCGTTGATTAATTCATTTGCACGTTTGTTGATTTCTTCATAATCTTGTTTTTTTTATTTAACTGTACATTGTGTTGGCATTACTTCATAATTTTAAAAACCAAGGTTCCCATTCTTAACCATGCTCATTACTTGCATTCTTTCAGGATCTCCACATTGTTTCTAATTCGCTCATAAATGATTTTACAATTCAACGCGTCTCCGAGTTCTATTTATTATCACAAGTATTACAAAGCAATAAGTAATTTTCTAATTTGCCATGTACCATATGTACACAGCGCCATCTAAAAATGCGTAATGTAACGACACTATGAGAAAGAAAGTTTATGAGACATTTCGAAACTCCAAATGCAAAAGACGAGACATGAATATAAAACATCAAATCGTGATTTGTATGACCTACGTATATATATAATAAAATGACACGGTTAACTTTGAAGGTAATAAAATGATGACACGTGATGTTTTGAAAGTATTAACATAATTTCAAAATTATATAATTTATGGCTAAAAAAATTGACGGTTCAAAATGTAATATCTATAAAAATGATGTTTTTGGCGATGCACTACGTCGTGTAATATTTTGAATTGAGCCACTATCAATAACAACCCTTACGTAGATGGCGATAAGGTTTTAATTCCCGCTTAACACCATCCGCCTGTTTTGATTTATGCAAGAAAAAAACATGGCCAAAAAGAGCCTTTTGTTTTATTTTGTGGATGTTCATGCATAAATATTTAACTTTTTT
Source organism: Hesperophylax consimilis (assembly GCF_061612785.1). NCBI lineage: Eukaryota > Metazoa > Arthropoda > Insecta > Trichoptera > Limnephilidae > Hesperophylax > Hesperophylax consimilis. The sequence continues at coordinate 7,976,121 of NC_142852.1, forward strand.
TCGATCTTTTTATAAATATCTTAATTTGCCACATTATACAATAAAATCATAACCGAAAATGGGTTCGTAAGTAGGAGATTTTGAACTTTAAAGCAGTTTTCATAGGCCTTTACATTATTTTTTTTGGGCTTATAAAAAGACTTATCTAAAAATACTCTATTATTTCAAAGGCCAAGATGTATTCTACTCGCAGTATTTAATTAAAGCATCTGAAACATTTCTAGGCGATCAAATTTTCAAACCAAAAACAAATGATTTTGCATTACTACGTATGGCATCGCCTTAAGTGAAATACAGAAGTTTTACACCGAAAAACCTTGAAAATAAATTAAAACAACAAATATAAAGCCCAATTAGTAACACGTCAAGAGGCGTATGCATTAGATTAAGTAGTTTGGTGATGTAATACGGGCTTTATGTCTTCAAGAGGATTATGCAAATAGATTGATGCAAATTTGTACTGGTTGCAAATGAACAAAAATAATTTTGACGAAAATACGATAACGTTAAAGAATATTATCGACATTTTAAAATGATGTTTGAAATCCCTTGGGTGTGTGTGTGGTAAAATAGCAACATGTATGAACGTGTTAACAATGTGGACATCGGGAAATAATGGTTGGGATCAGTGGCGGCCAGCTAATATGTGCTCCCGAGCGCCGAACAACCAACAAGATTTCCGACATGGCTAATCACAATACGAAACTCGGTTCGGTTATAATATCTCATTCAAAAGGTACCTACTTATTAAGCGCGCTTAACTTGCAGACCGCTTTGACTTGTGCCTATGTTCGTAGCAGTTCGTTTTCGATTGCGATCCAAAATTTAACTGCTTTGTCGCATATTCTGTGGAACAGTCGAAAGCGTGGGTCCATACCATTACATACTATTCTTTGCAAATAATACCATATCAAGAACGGCGTTCGGAGTTTTACCACCACATCAGAAGGAACGGTTTATTCAGTAGAAAGTTAAACTAAAACGCGTATGTTTGATATTATTGTCGATATCGTTGTTTCAATTTACCATCTGCTATTTTTCAGCGAATGTTACGCTTCTTCATACAGGATAAAACTTGTCATTAAGAGATGAGTGATGGTCAGATTACTTATTATCAGTTCAGTCAGTACTCGCCGTTGCCAGGCATTGTCTCTTGAATTTAAAACTTTTCTTACTCTGAGAAAGTTTTGAAGTTTAATTGCAGGTTATATCGATCTTGTATATCAATTATTAATAAGGCATATCAATTGCATGTTATACTAATTTATGATTACTTTTGTGTTTGTTCAACGTATAAATTAAGAATGAGTTTGAATGTGGAATACATTAAGAATAATAGGTCGAGTTTTGAAAACAAAGTGATAATAAAAAATGTCGGTCCACCTAAAACCTGAACTGATAATAAAATAAGAGTGCAAATCTGGATCGAAGAAGTTTACTCGATCATTTAACAAAACAATGTATAACAAAGCTTGTAGCTCTGTGCATGTGATCAATTGAATAGTTTATTTTGTTTTACGTGTTTAATTTACGATGTTGATTCAGTTTGGACAATCAGCGGTGTTACTGATGTAACTCACCTTTATGAAAAAATCAAAAAACATAATTCTTATCATTTACATTTACAAAAAGTTTTGAGCTTAAAGGTTTTAGGAAAAGTTGACATCAGAATGCAATTGGATTCAGGCTACCGTGCCTAAGGTAAACACCATAATGAGCTATTTAATAAAAATCGATACAGGTCAAATTTCCCAGAACATGATTTCAATGTGACGCTTAAAACGTATGACTTCCTAAATAAAGTTCAGTACCTAAAAGGTAAACTCTGTGCAATTTACGCCCGCGACGATTTTTCAAAAGCTAACGGCGCTTTATCAATTTTACAACTTTTTTATAGTACTTGTTTATTAGAAGACTTTCCCGAGACTGTGAAATTACTAAAACTTTTGTGCACCATTCGTGACCTTTGGAATGACCTCAGTTGAAAGCTAAAGATGTTTCTCAACGTTAAAAAGAATAAAATCTTTAAACACGTTGAGCCAGGACAGACTGAACGCACTATCAGTGTTAAGCATTGATAGAGGTCTTTGCTAAACAAAATGAACAGAGAATAGAACTTCTTTATAAATAGGTATGTACCTTTATTTAATTTATTTTATGACTTAATGTTGTAATCCGGTGAACCCCCACATATTTTGACCACCGGCCGCCACTGGTTGGGATATGTAGATAAGATGGACAGAGAAAGGAGTGTAATGAAAATATATTGTCTTCTCCACGGCTTGTTCAAGATTTTTTTGTGAATATCGCATAAGAGTCCCAACTGCTCCCAAACTTCTGGAGCCAGTGAGACTATAGCATCCCCAATTAGGGTATGTTTTGAGGTTGAAAGTAGTGGAAAGGGGAAAGAGATGGATAAGAGGAAGGTGGGGAAGTACCTGTCTATTCAGATCTGGTCACCAAAGCAATTTCAAGCAATGTTTCAATTCTAAATTATGGTCTTACACAATGGTGATACTGAGAGTATATTTCACCTTAGAACGTGCTGCAAGTATACTTTATATTATTTTAAATGAATTAATTGCGAAATAACACGAATTGATCAAATAATATTTACTTGCGCACGCCGGGATTTTAAACCGCGACCTCCAGCTTGCTAGTCGGGAGACTTACCCCTCAACCACGAAGGCCGTCAATACCACGATACCACGCGGCAGAACTGATGTTCTAGCACAGCATAGCATGATAAGGGTAATAATTGTGCGATTGATAAAAATTTCGAAAGCAACAAATTATATTAATATTTTTTTTACTATAATGCATCATTTTAAAATGTCTTTTAAAACTTAAAAATAAATTTTTTGTATGACTGAAGATTGAACCTTCCTACGCAGGAACTGTACTCAAGAATTTTACCAACAGTGCCAAATCAATCCCAGTTGAATAAGATCGAATGAAATAATATCATCGAATTTCACAGATATGCATATATGTCCGCATGTGTGTACGTGATTGCCACCAAAAGTTGATAGAATGCATTGTCATCGATATCGAGTGTATCTGCAGAGTTTCAACCCGATCGGATGTCGAGAAGTGGTTTAATTTCCACTTACAACATTTGCATTCGTTCACGAAAACATTAATATTCACGTAGTCATCGTTGGTATTTGAACTCGTAATCTCTAGGTTCGTCCAGTGGAACTTATCGCAAAACTTTCCATTCAATCCATTGTTAACATTATACGTTTAGCAAGAAACTTGAGTCACGAAATACAATTCAAAAAAATAATACAAACGTTAAATAACAAAAAATTATTCACGGAAAAACAACAAAACATTGAAGTTAAAATTTTCACGAAATTATGCGAAACTAATTACTTTTTTAAAACACGACTATTTAATGACCTAACCTATATTTTTTATATGTTGACACAGCGTAGCTAAGTCTTGTTTTAACTCGACCGTTTTGCATTTGGTCTATATGTACGATCGTCTAATTGATCGTTAAGGCGAAGCTTAATGCCAAATCACTATTTTGATTAATCTTTATAACGAATTGGTGTACATTATGAATTCCACAAAAATATGCTTTAGTTAAATTGAAGGTTTTTCTATCGCTTCGCTTGAGTAGAATACAAATAGAAATATAAATTACTCAATAAAAAATATAAATGTAAACTCCTAAAAAAAATATTTTTCTAATTGAAATGTATGAACGCATAAAAGAAACAACTTTTAAAAAATACAGTATTATAGCTAAGATTATCTGTGACAGTTTCACTTGATTAACTTTTTTGCTTTCTTATAAAATTATTTAGAAAATAAATAAAAACCAGTTTTGTGCTTGAAATCAAACGTTTGTAGACTCCGTTTGTCAAGCCATTTTAATGCCTATTACTTACAATATAAGGTATACCAAGAATATACACATTTTTGGCTTATAGCTTCCTCTAAAGACGAGACACTAAAATTCGGAATCTTAACGGCGTAAGTGGAGAAGTCGTGCACAAAAATATGCGACGCGCGGCCCTTGTGTATTGTACGGAACTGCGGTTGAAATTGCCCTATCAAATCTCTTATAATTCGGCGTAATGGATGGACCTACGGTCGACTTTAGCCTAACAGGCCAAGAAAATTGATCTTTCCTTGGGGTATATTTTAATTATTTCTGATGAACGTATTACTAAAATCGCAAATGTTTCTAGAGCGATATCTCGGGACGATACTGATTCATCGTTTAAAAAATAAAATCAGGTGCTTTCTGCTAATTTTATAGTTGAAAAACGTTTTATAAAGTTTCAAAACCGCTTTATATATAATATTTTAATTGTAAAGTCCTGTTTTTATTAATTTTAAATATAAATAACTTGCATCCGCAGATATCCCTCTAGAAATATTTGAGATTTTAGTAATACGTTCATCAAAAATAATTAAAATGTGAACGTCGAGCAAACCACAGTTATTAGAGTATTATGTCGCCTTAAGCGAGGGGCGGAATTCGACAAGTTTGTCGATATGTTGATCGGTCTACTTCGAAAGAAGTCGATATAGAATAGTATGTCAAATAACTGAAAAACAAATGTAATTTATTCAAACATCAGAGAGTTGATACATCAAAATATTTAGGTTAGCAATTCTGTAATGGAAAAAACAAACTTTATTAAAATATTGTTTTAAATGGAGAAACTAGTAAAGGATTGAAAACGTAGACTAACCAACTTTTTTTTAATGATAAACTAATGTTTATACCACAAGGATTTATGCATAGCACAAAGGATAACAAATTATTATAAGCAATAATTAGTCGTCTGAAATATCAATACAAACTGAAAATATCTCCTGAGTAAAAATAAATATTTGCTCAACAACTGTTACATCTATTAAAGACCTTGGTGTCTCTCTTGATAGCAAGCTTTCTTTTCGGGATCACATAACTGCAATCGTTAATAAATCCCTCAAACTACTTGGTTTCATCACTAGAATCACTTCGGACTTCAAAAACGTAAATACCCTTAGAACTCTTTACTGCTCCTTGGTTCGCCCCCATCTTGAATATGCTTGTGTTATTTGGTCTCCTTTTTATGCTGTCCACATTCGACGCATTGAATCTGTTTTAACATCGGTTCTTAAGAGGGATTGATAGGAGGCTAGGATTAGAAAAAGGCAAATACTCATATGATAAAATTGAACTAACTCTAAACCTCTCTCCTTTGGAAGTCCGTCGGGAAAGAAATGACCTCATTTGCTTCTTCAAAATTATAAATGGTATTATTGATTCACCTACTCTACTGCAACTCATTCCCTTCAATATCCCCTCGCACAGACTCAGAAATAATGAACTGCTCTTCCTCAACCATCATTCGACAAATTTTGGATATTATTCACCATTGTCCAGAACTGGTCAACTCAAGTCAAAACTTTAACTTTTTTGGATAAGTCTGAATGATTTTTGCCAGTCGCTAAACAAGTGACGGAATATTATAAGTGTCTTGTGGTCCTGACCCACGGCGTATTCTTGACTTGATTCGACTTGTCACTTTATTTTCTTATATTATATCTACCATATGTCTTTGATTTCATGTACCTTTGTCTACTCCTATATTTTTCATTTTACTTTATTCGTGTTATTATTTTGTAATTTGGACGATGTCCGTTAATAAATAAATAAATGCCGCCGACGGGAATTGAACCCGCTCCTTCTGATGTCTGGTCAGGTGCTCTGGACCACTGAGCTACGTCGACTTATTCCCAACACGCAAAATAATTCAATATGTACTAGTAATTAAATCAACTTGTATTGATATTTTAGGCGACTAATTGTTACTTATAACAATGTTAAGTTGTTAATTTCAGGTTAAATTTAGTCGGGTGAGGTTAGAATAGGTTAGTTTTAGCTGTATTTTAGGCTGAATGCTGTATAAATGAGATCCCTGAGGCGTAAGTTGGCTTAAATCGTGTATGATCGTGTGAGAAAAGTGTAGATTCACAAAGAATGCACGACTGATGTAAGCGGAATGGTAACGAGTAAGGTCAAGAAAGGGACGCTGGTTTTGACGTGTGGAGCATAAGGAGTGTAAGTAGAATATATGACGAGCATATGAATGGTAGAATAAGTCGAGGACGCCAGAGGAAGACATGGCACGATCAAGTGCAACAAATAGGTACTCGATTCGGGCCATGTCTAGAGTCAGATGAATGAATGTGATATAATGTCTGCAAATCCATGAGGGGAAAAGGCGTGATAATTAGTTAGTTCATTAATTCAAGTTAAGTTAGGTAAGGTTAGGTTAAGTTGGGTAAGGTTAGGTTATGTTAGGTAGGCTTAGATTAGGTTAGGTAAGCATAGGAAGTAACTGATAGCATTAATCATTCAATATATTGATTTATTCCTACGCTGCAACCGCTTGGAGCTGTGTAATCTATTGGTCCGTGGGAAAAACCTTACAAGTGCCTCTTTCTTCACTTCTTCGTAATGCAGAGACGTCAGAAAACATGACAATCATAAGGAAGTCGATTTCCTTGTTTAATTAAGTCAATAAACGAGATGTCTGTAAGGAGAAGCGATCGACAACTATTGGATATAAAAATAATATTACATTTACTAACTATGAAACACGACGTTGCACTTATCAATATAACTTCTTTTTTTTAAGTAATCAATTTATACAAAACAAGAGGAAGGGGGTCTGTTATATCCTCAATATTAGTGTATGAGCTCACCTATAGATGGTACTAGATTAGTATATTAAGTTACCCATACATGGCGTTTAGCTGTCGAGAATTATATATATATATATATATATACATTATTTTTAATTTTCAGGAAATCGATAGTTAACATTTATTTCAGTTTGTACATAAGTATTACATACTTAGCCAAAATAAAACCAATTATGGATTTCCTCCTTGTGATTTTACCTCTACTGAGACAGCATAGTAAGGAATAAGTAAATTAAATTTGTAAGAAAGGAATACGAATTCAAAAATTTATGCAAAACAAAAGATTATATACGAAAAATTAATAGCCATGGAGAGAGGTTGTAGATATAAATCAAATCATAATAGAAATATAAACAATAGAGACATAACATTATTCACAAACCATCAGAGAAATATTATTTTATGGACCTCTTGTATTTGGTAAGTTCGCAACTGAAAATATCAACAGTAGATAATAGGCTATTGTAATTATTGCATAGTCTGTTCAGACAAGAATACTGCTTAGAGTTCGTTTTGCATTGATCCACCCTGAACAGGACAGAAGAGCGTGTTGAACGCGCAAGTACATTGAATTGAATCTTGTTTAGCAACTCTGGGCATTGAATATTCTTGTTAACTACTTTATACAGGAATAGTGCATCCTTATGATGCCTCCGTACACTCAGTGCAAAAATTTAAAAGTATAAAGCTGAGATATATGATAGTAAATAAGGTGAGAACCTAAGCCGATTAAGATATGAGAGGCATTGTCAATCTATCACAATAAGAGTCCAAGTGTTTTGATGAAGCCGGAGTTTTATTGAATTTAGAGAGTTTGAGAGAAAACCCCGGAGACACAACACTGTCTAAATCTGATTTTCAAAAACTCTGTGTAAAGCATAGACAACGCCGGGGACTTCAAATAGTATTTATACAAAGTATGTTGGTGAAATAGCACAAACAATCAATTATTTAAACATTTTAAGAAAAAAATGTTGAGTCACGAGAAGGCGAAAAAAACCATTGCGGTTTATAGATAGAGTCTTGATTCCTTGGAATATCAGTGTGAGATATTGTTATCGTGCGGGAAGCAGGAAGGGCGTGTGGCGGCTGTAGATGTCGCCCGAATCGTTCCGACCGCGAACGAACTCGAGGAACGGAGGCGGCACGTGAGTGAGTGTAATGGCATAACCGATGAAAGGTTATACCAAAGCGTTCCCTATATTTTCCAGTACGACTTGTACATCATCTCAGCGTGCATGACGACATTTTGAAGTTATCGCCAGAAACCTGTGCCCGGCGAGCGCGTGTATCCGACAGAAGCCCGTGGTATCTCACAGCGGCCAATTAACCGATGTAAGTGGCCCATACATCAAACGCCAATGTTGCCTCTATCTACATACCTCAATGCAAAAAACCGATTTTCCAAGAATTTTGAAAGCATCACGAATTAAATGCCATATGTCACGATTTTTGCATCAATCTGTGACGAAATCAGTGCCACGTTCCAACTTAATGGTTGACACAATTAAATCCGTGAAATTCGACCACGAATTTTCAGCAATCATCATTTATCACGAGTTTTATTTCATGAAATGGTCTGATTAAAAAAAAAACATAGAATTTGAGAATCATTCTTTCCGTGTTTTTTGCTAAACCGATGAACCATAATAACATTTAAAAAAAGCTTTAGTCTAGCAGTCCGCAATGGAGTGTTGATACCAACCCTGAAGTATGGCTGTGAGGCATGGAACTGGCAGATATGAAAGTAGATTTGATGCTGTGGAAATGAGATTCTTGGGGCGCATGTATGGTATAATAATATTTGGATGATTTATATAGCGCCGTTTTTTTTCAAAATCACTTCAAGGGCGCTGTACAAATATATAATACATTTCTACAATGATTTATGTTGTTACTAGCTATATATGGAGATAATATACAGTACCATACTTACCTGGTAGGTCACTTGAGATTAACACTTAATTAACATTAATTTATTGTTTATTAGCGAAATTTAGATACAGGGTTTAGTATACAGGGTGTATCGGCACTAACCCGACAAACTTTAACCAGCTATTCCTTAGCACATTTGGAGTAAAAATGTTATGGGCACTTTGCTGTCCGGTAGCATTTTTTTTTCAATTAAAAACAAAAAAATTCAAAATTTCCACACTACATCACTGTCATTGGCATTGCGTTTCGTGTTCAACAGCTGTTATAAGCAAGTATGTCAAAAAGCGTCTTCGCTCTTTCGCACACACTAAATAATAATAGTTAAAAATGAGACGAATGGTGCCGTGCCATTTCGTTGTGATTGTAAGTGTGCGCCAATATAGGTACACACGTGCATTATTCAACGGAATACGAATAAAATATTTGCCAGATGGGTTTTCAAACTTTGACAAAAGATAAAACAGTGGTGACATGTGGTGAAAATATGAATAGTAAATTTTTTATTAAAAAAAAACGTTACCGGACAGCAAAGTGCACATAAGATTTTTTACTCCAAATATGCTAAGGAATAGCTGGTTAAAGTTTGTCGGGTACGTGCCGATACACCCTGTATAATTGTAAAATTGGATATAATTGGACTTTCTCTCGGGAAAGGTATATTTAATTTATTGATTTATTAATTTTCAGGAAATCGACAGCTTACATTTATTTCAGTTTGTACATAGTATTATATGGTAAAATAAAACCAATAAAACGAAAAATGTATAGCCATGGAGAGAGGTTGTAAATATAAATCAAATCATAATAGAAATATAAACAATAGAGACATAACCTTATTCACAAACCATCAGAGATATATTCTTTCATGGACCTCTTGTATTTGGTAAGTTTGCAACTGAAAATATCCACCTTGGATAGTAAGCTATTGTAATTATTTCATAATCTGTTCAGGCAAGAATTCTACTTAGCGTTCGTTTTGCAGTGATCAATCCTGAACAGGACACAAGAGCGTGTTGAAAGTGCAGGTACATTGAATGGAAACTTATTTAACAACTCTGGGCATTGAATATTATTGTTAACTACTAATTTAAGGGTAAAGTTAAAAAGTTAACTTTTTAGTTTAGACCTGAATTCTGTCGGAATTGTTATGGATCTTAGTTTTTAGTTATAACCATGTATGATCTAGTACAAACTAATGCAAGGCTTGTATGGTTTGAACATATATAGCGAATGCACGAATAAAGGAGTGTAAGGAGAATATATGATGCAACTGTGAATGGTAGCAGAAGTCGGGGAGGCCCGAGGAAGACATGGCACGACCAAGTGAATCAGATACTTGAGTCGAGCCATGTCAAGAATCAGAATGACAAAAATGTTTCTCCGCAAGCGTAGGCAGAAAGGACACACTTCTTGCCTCATTCACATTCATACATACACTTTCGTTATTCTGACTTGATCACGCCATGTCTCTTCAAACCATACAAGCGTCCTTTTCTCAATCCTACTCATTACCCATCGGATTGTGTCGCTGTGGGAGGGATACATTGATAATTCGACACTTCTGGACACACTTATTCCTATCCAATCCTCATACCCTTTACCTTCCCAAAACTTCCTCTCCTTAAATAAGACCCTCCACACAGCATCCCAAAAGATTACAGGCCTTGAGGAAATTATTTGAAGAAATGGGGAGGGGAAGGAGATGATGACGTGAAAGTTTGCAAAGTTTTGCGTTTGACGTATTTCCCGGCATTGCACGTGACTAACACATTATTCTTCAAAAAATGTTGACAACTTCTGTCCATTTCAAAACATCTGTATAAACAGGTTGTTATTATTTAAATTACCTGATTTATAAATGCAAAATTAGCATAGATCTACAATAATCTATATTGATTTATGCTAATGACAGCTGTTTCGCCTGACAGGCGTCGTGTTGGCTTTGTACTGAGTGATGTTGACGTTATTTTTAGGATGTTCATAATTTTATTTTTTATGGTTACCTTTTTTTCATATGGGTACCTATCCAGTTTTCATATGGGGAACGGTATGGAAAAAAAACGATCGTGTAAAACGCCCCTTAGGAAGGTGTTATCTGCCTGCCCCGTCGGGAATTAATCGTAAGGTACAATGACCGGGAGAAGAATCGTGCACATATATTTTTTTATTTCGAGAGATTTCTTAGAATTGTGAATTTCTAAATCAGGCTCATGTTAATTAAGGTTCTCGTCTAGAGAAAGGAGAAACGTCTCAAGACTCACGATTATAGCGAATAAGTAAAAAAAATGCTATAAATATTTTATTTTATTACGTACCTACTAGAAAATACGTGTGCACATTTTATGTGCGATATAGTGTTGTTTATAGAATTTATTAATTTTTTTACAGGAGTACACAATGTCATCTTTCGGGTTGCTATTTGGAGGGTCGTTTTAAAGAAATGAAGGAGAGGAATTTTAGGGAAGGAAAAAGGCAAGAGGAGTGGGTAAGAATATGTGAGTCAGTGTGTCCAGGAGTAACGGACGCATGAATCCACTGCGTTGATCAAGTTTCCCTTTTTTATTTTTTCACTAGCTGACGTGTAACCGGCGTTACTTGACTTTTCTCTACTTTAAATAAATATTACATCGATTTATTATATACATAAACCTTCCGGAAGAAATTCTCTAAATGATCGTGAAATCCTATCAAACTCCGTTGCATAGTTTAGGAGAACTAAGCGCACAAACAGACAGACGCTGATAGTGACTTGTTTTATACTATTTAGAGATACCAATGTACTGTCATGATTACAAATTTAATAAAAGTTCCAATTTTTAGTTCATTACGATCTGGGATGTTCCGAGACGTTCCTGAACGTTCCAGACTATTTTCATTCCACACAACATTCCAGAATGTTCCAGGATGTTCTTTGTTGTGTGTGTGATCTTCTTTTTATTTATATATGGATTCTGACAATAGGTTTTGGCATACAATTTTAGACCATAACACCCATAGACATATGAATATTAGTATGTCTGTGATAACACCCCTGGAACAGGAAACATTAACTGACTCGTATAATAATAATTGTATTTATATTATTTGTGCGTAAATACTTTTGCTTAAGAAAAGCAAAGTCAAAGAATTTTGAATATTTTATCAATTTTTATTATGTATTACAAATTTTTGAGTGTCCCTGCCTGTGCAGTGCACAGACAGGGGAACTATGTCACCACCCGGTTGGGCGGCGTTGTGAGGCGGAGTAAGGTAGGGGCTGTAGGAAGGGATTTGTTAATGCGGGCCTTGAAGAGACTCGGATTATAGGAGGGAGGAAAACAGATGCCGGTAGCTCGTTCCACATACGAGCCGACTTACACAAAAACGAGTCGTAAAAACGGCCCGTTCTCATGAAGCCAACGTCAACCGTGAACGAGTGTTCAGTTCGTGTCCGTCGAGTTTCGCGCACGTGCACCGGTGCATCAGGGATCAATGCTGCTAGCTCCTTGGAGCAGGCTCCATTGAAATACCTGTAGAACAGACACAGCATGCCTACATTGCGTCTGTGCATTAGAGAAGGCAATCGGTCTGTTAACAACGGATTGTCAATCAGACGGATCGCTCTCCTTTGCACAGATTCAAGCAGGTTTATCAAGTATTTTGGGGCACCAGCCCAAAGGTGGCTCCCAAATTCAATAGTTGGGCGGACTTGAGACTTGTACAGGGTCAGCAGCTGGTCACTGTTGAAGAATCTCCTAGCCCTGTACAAGACGCCCAACTTTTTGGAAAAATTATTCACAAAATAAACAAAAACCACTTTTTCGCTAAAATCGACCGTTTCTAGATTATATTTTGACAACCGATTTTTAAGCATGTTTACTGTATTCGTAGTGATTTAAGACACACAAAGAAAATACACATTTTTGGCTTGTATATTCCTCTTTTTTGCATTGACCGTCGACATTTTCAACGTCACAAAATATTAAAACTGCCCCCTGTGACCTTTTATACTTACATATACTTCAATTTTGTAATCTTTTCATTAAGGGCAAGCTACAAGCCAAAAATGTGTGTATTCTTGGTATACCTTATATCCTCTCGACTTTAGGTAAAAGGCATTAAAATCGCTCGACATACGGAATCTAGAAACGTTCGATTTCAAGCACAAAAGTGGTTTTTATTTATTTTGTAAATAATTAAAGGGAAACTGTCACAGATATTCTTGGCTATCATATTGTATTTTTTAAAGTTTTTTTTCCTTTATACGTTCATACATTTCTATAAAAAAATATTTTTTTTTTAGTAGTTAGTTAGTTGACTTTACATTTATATTTTTTGATTGAGTAATAATTTTTTTTTGTATTCTACTCAATTGAAACGATAGGAAAACCTTCAATCTATCTAAAGCATATTTTTTGTTTATTCATAATGTACACCAATTCGTTATAAAGATTAATCAAAATAGTGATTAAGCTTCGTCTGTATTGGCCTATAATTGTTAAATAACATGAAAAATTATATAAATATATGTGTTCCGTCACGCCGATTTGCATTTGACAGGCCGTGTGCTGACCAATAGTATGGTCAGAATTTGAACTGTACAGTTTGAATTCACACACGTCAACTATAATCACGGAGTGCCGTGAGCCGTACAATCGCATCGAAACGTTTGTCTTGTCAAAGCCAATGTGTGTACTATCGCCGGTTATTTATCGGAATAATTCCTTAAACGTATTTTATCGCAACAATCGCAATTCAATTCAACATAACGAGTGCTACCGTACAACGATCACCGTTCCAGTGCTGACAGATGATTCTCGAGATGCAGATTTCATTCGCCACCCGGTAAGCTGACTGTGAATTAACCTTACAAATTGTGTTATCGCATTCGCCTGTCATAAGCCATAGGCTTTATCCATGCTTTATCTGTGTGGAATAGCCCTTTAAAATACGGCTATCCCAACCCTTGTTCGTTCCTCGAACAATATTCGTATAGTTAATCGGCGGAGACGTTTTTTTTTTTAGAATTATTAAAAACGAAAACAGAAAAAATAAAATGAACTTAAGCCAATATAATCCTGAGTTGCCTAACTAAAACGGTTTCGCTTGAAAGCGTAACAATTATGAAAATGATAAAAGTGCAGTGAAGAAGCCAGTGTAATTGCGCTTTTTGCACAATAAACTACACACGGCCAATTATACATAGACTAATTAAGACCATATTCTTTGTTCTCTCCAGATAACGCGGTTCGTTTATTTCAAACTCTCGTCACATTTGACGCTCATTAGCGTCATTTGGAAGATACTCACGAATATGTAACACGATCAAACAAAATTGAAACTTCGCTTGAAATGACTTTAGCCGTGTTTGGGGACCAGATCTGAATAGTGCACCTACCTCTTCCCATATTATTCCCCTCTGCACTTTTTTTTTGTATTTAAAAATATATTTCTTTTATATAAAAACATAAATATGTTAAACTAAAAAAAAAACTAATTACAATAAAAATGTTTTCTTTTTAAGGCGATGTACTACGTCGTGTAATATTTTTAATTGAGCAGCTATCAATAACAACCCTTACGTAGATAGCGATAAGGTTTAAATTCCCGCTTAACACCATCCGCCTGTTTTGATTTATGCAAGAAAAAAACATTGCCAAAAAGTGCCTTTTATTTTATTTTGTGGATGTTCAGGCATAAATATTTAATTTATTTTCGATCATTTTATAAATAACTTAATTTGCCACATTATTCAATAAAATCATAACCGAAAACGTGTTTGTAAGTAGAAGATTTTGAACTTTAAAGCAGTTTTCATAGGCCTTTACATTATTTTTTTCTGGGCTTATAAAAAGACTTATCTAAAAAATACTCGATTATTTCAAAGGCCAAGATGTATTCTACTCGCAGTATTTAATTAAAGCATCTAAAACATTTCTAGGCGACCAAATTTTCAAACCAAACCAAACACATGATTTTGCATTACTACGTAGTGCATCGCCTTAAGAACGGGACGCTTAGAAGGTTTAGAGTTTAAGGAGAATTTGTGAGGCGGAAATAAAGCCTTCGCATTCCAAATTTCTACTAATTTATAACACATTTCCCTTAAACTTTTAAGTTTTATAAAAAATTGTTGTTCTTGAAAATAATATCTATACATTTGTAAAGCCGAAACAGTAATAACATGAAATTCTCTCGATAGAAAAAAATCACTAAATAAACTTCAGGTGGTTCTGTTGTAATTTTACATATTTCTTTAAATGTTATTTATGCATAGTTCACACAAGGACAGGACAATACTGTATGGTTACATCTCCGGACCTATTGTCACGAATGTGAACAAAAGTTTGGAGGACAGAACAATGGATGAACAAGATATTGTCCCAGATATAAACGGGCAGGCTGACATCTCCCCAGGGCAACGGCTTACCCCCACCACTGCACCCGGCCCCATTGTCCACGTGTGAACCTGCGCCAGTGTTGCCAGATGCATGCATTTTTGGTTCATTTATATCTGCAAAAAACCGTGTTGAATAACACATGTTTTTTTATCGGTGATCAAAATTATGTACTTTAAGGACGGGTTTTTTCAAACAATTTGAACAATCAATCAAATTTCAAAGATGATTTTCAAGTTCTGTGAAGGTTATATTCAAGTTCTGTTATTATTTCAGTTTTTTGAAGCAATTGTCCAATAATGATATAATAACAGAACTTGAATAGCTTTGAAATTTAATGAATTGTTCAAATTCTGTGCAACAACACGTCTTTAGTGAGATAGGATTTTTTAGCATGGGTCGCGTAGGAAAATCCTGAATTTAAGTCGTCAAGGCATATTGGCCCATCAAAGCATATTGATCCATCAGGGCATATTGACTCATCAGGGCATATTGACCCATCAAGGCATATTAACCCATCCGGGCGTGTTGACCCATCGGAGTATATTGACCCATCGGGGTATATTGACCCATCGGGGTATATTGACCCATCTGGGCATATTGACCCATCTGGACATATTAACCCATCAGGTCATATTGAAGGTTATTTTTCTTAAAGATGTTGTCAGAAAGTGGAAGAACTTGTGTTTTTTCGCTTTTTAATAAAATCCTATATTTCTGAGCGTATCTAAAAACTAAAAACAAATATATTTTTCAAAGGTGATTGAAAGGCTATCAAATGTTATTATTAGAAATAAACATAATATTTGAAATACTAAAATTTTGAAATCAAATATAACAAAATGGCTCACCTATTTCAGTCTAAAATCTGAACTCAAATTACTGATAACGAAGAAAAAAAACAAATATTTTATTAGACAAATGTATTATAAACATTGCTGCCACCTCACTTTTTGTCGTTTTATATAAAAATAATTATTAAAAAAATCCACAAAATATCATAACTTTTCTTAAATTCCGGTTGGAACCTCTGATTTCGTAGATGTGTACAGTTTAATTATTCTGTGGTTAACTTCTGCGTTTGAATATAAAGCTTGGTGTTTTCTCTTTCTAACACCGTTTATATCATATTTCTGACTATAGCGGTAAGGGAGAAACAACGATTTATATGAGACCATACAAACTGTTCCGAAAAGCGAACAAATTGACATAGCATAGAAATCGCTGTTTTTTCCCAGAACCGGAGAAATTAGCATGAGTTTTAAAAAAAATAATGTTAAGAATTTAGTTCTTGAACTTCAGCACGGATTTACAGTGTCTTTTTGTGAAATTATTATATTTGTCAATTAATACGAACAAATTAATATGTATTTTTATGTAAAATACTTACACAAAAATCTTACCAGTCATAAATCTTAACTTCTTTTCAATATTTTATAATAAGCAATATTCTAAAACTTCCGGTAATTGTTTGGTTTCGGTTGTCTCCTTATTGTACCTTTTTAGAATGTCTGCTCAGAAAATTCTCATTTCTGAGCACAAACTGTCTCCTGTTTTATATTATGTTTTAATATTCTTGTTTTGTCCTGTCCTGCTGTTATTGTTATTCTAAGTTTTGTCGTCACTTTGTATAAACAGTATATTTAGTGTTATAATATTAGATCTGTATTGGGTAAGGCACACTGCAGGAATAATTTTAAGAACCACTAATACTGAATTACCATTTTTAAGTTTGTTATAGTAAAGCGCCCTTGAAGTGAAATAACACTAAACTGCGCTTTATAAATGCCATGTTATTATTATTATTAACTACTTTAAAATGTTATAAATAAATTATTGTAGTGGTGTCATCTCAAGGACCTGAAAAACTAATTATAAAACAGCAAAAAAATCAATTGTTCTCTCAATAAAAAGCTTATGAAAAATTATAGATGATTTTTTTATTCTTCAAAACATGTATTATTTTTATTACCCGAAAACAGGTTTTTATTTCGGGGGGGATATGGCAACACTCCGCGGGACAATGGCGTACCCCCACCACCGCGCCCGACCGCATTGTCCGCGTGTGAACTAGTGATGGTAAGTTCTGCATTTTGCCGGAGTGGGTTCCGGGTTCTTTAGTACGAGCTGAGTACTGGGTGCTGTGGCGGGTGCATGAACCCGGACCCGCACAGTGCAATACATAGCAATATATGCTGCGTTATATTTACAAAAGTATTCTTTAGAATTAAGAAATTAATTTAAATAAGTATTAACAGAACTGAATATTTGTTTACTGCTCGCTCAAATAATTTATTGCTAGCATTAAATTATATATTATTATTTAACTAATTAACTATTCGGTACGGAGTGTACAAGGTTTCCGGGGGTAAAATGCACTAACTTTGGGAGGTTATTCTACATGATAATACAAGTAAAAAAAGATATGTAACTTTATACGAAATTCGAAAGTTTTAAGTTATATATCTTTTATACTTCTACCATCATGTAGAATCACCTCCCGAAGTTAGCGCACTTTACCCCCGAACGCCCATGTATAACTCAAATAATAAACACAACTTTCACTCACCGTAAAGTCCGTAAACAGAATCAATCGATGTATTAGCAAAGGCTGACGTGTCACCGCTTATCAGGAGAACTCGGGAATCATGCGGATGCGGGGAAAGTGCGGGGGAGTACAGTACAGTACAAAAAATATAGTTCATTATGTACCATTTTGCATACAAATCAATTCAAAAGCTTGTCATACAAGATGGCTGCCAGGCAATTTCCATTTTTACAAAATCACACTAGTGCTCTGTCCAGGGTTTTAGGTTCATGACTAACTGTCAATGTGGATTAAACGCCTAACTCCAATCCTATGCGTAACGACTACAGTACTATAACTTTCTTTCATTAGAAAATGAAGACAATCTGCTCACTAAAATTATATGTTTATACAAAAATACTCACAACAATCATGAAACCACTTATGGTCTAATATTCACATTAAAATAATAATAATTGTTGTAATATGGCAATGAAATAACATTCAGTTGGTAACACTACATGCACAGGAAGTAAGTGGCAAAAGTATAAGTCTCTGTAATGGCTGTAATGTGTGTGCTCAGTTACAATAAACGTTATTTTGGTTATTAAAGATCACCATCTATTATTTATCAAAACTACAATAATGATTTGATTATTTGTATAGAGCCTTTTTCGTGAGAAAATCACCTCAAGGACAGTCACATTAAAGTTTCTATCAGACATTATTTAAGAAGTCATAAAACATTTAAATAAACATTTTTTTAACCTATTTCAATTCAATTTCTCTATTGTGTAGATTGCATAATGCCGTGGAAAGTGACGATTTAGACATATTTATAAAAAAACCTCGTATCTTTAAAAAAACATGTGTTAATTTTATTAGATATATGACATTATGGTAAATAGAAGTATTTGAACTAAAAAATATGTGATTGCTTTATACTCAACTATTTATTTTCTTTAATTTTTTTCTTCTTTTTCTCTTTACCATATATCTACTTACTATGTTTAGTGTTTTATTTTGATAATTATAATTTCACTAGTAGCATCTCCACCTAGTAACAACTGAACCTTGATTTACGCACGCTGTGAACATGTTTAATTGGGAGTGTCAATATCTTTGCACATCTTAATTGCAATTTCATTAATGTAATAATTTTTAACACTCTGTAAATATTTCATTTCAAACAATAAGTAAAATTCGGGTCCTAGTCCGGGTTCTCTGGGAGTATTACTTTTGAAATGGAGTAGAACCCACATCGCGCAAAAGACCCGGGTTCCAGACGCCATTCCGGCTGAACCTACACATCGCTAGCGTGAACGCGCATGCGCACGGACAGGACAGTAGGACAATTACAGCCAGTCACTTCGCGCGTACGTGTCGCTCCCGTGCCTTATTTTCAGCTTCAAAATGTCGCGCAAATGGAGTCCTAAAGAACTAACTAAACTGATAACTAAATACAGTGAACACGATTGCTTATGGCGCGTTGATTGCCCGACTTACAGGGACAAAAGGTGTAAGGAAAACGCGGTGAAGGCAATTGTTACTGCCATGCAGATGCCTGGTTTTAGTCCAGTAGAACTGAAACTAAAAATTAAGAGTTTGCGATCGACTTATCTGACAGAAGTGAAAAAGATCAAAGACTCCATGAGGTCGGCAGCTAGTTCTGATGCAGTATATACGCCGAAAATACCGTGGTTTAATTTGATGGATTCTTTCATAAATTACACTCAAATGAAAAGAGACACACAAGATGATACGGTAAGCACGTTTTTTATTTCACATTAACGCGCTTAGACTTATCGTACGTTTTATCTGATTCGACAAATCTTCACCTCAGATTGACAAGGTTGACACTGACATTATTTAAAAAAAATCACATTTGAATGCAAAACCATTTCTATAACCAAAATAACTTTCAGAGGCATCTGTGCTGTATTTTCAAGGTTCTAAACATTAGTTTAAACTTTTTGCAATTGCCAATTTGTTTTTGTCTGACAGTTGATCGTTTTAGGATGAATGTAAGTAAGTCTAAAGTAATGGTGTTTGTAAGAGAGAGTACGAAAACAGTGTGCAATATAGTTGTTGCTGAGGAATACTTGGAGCAGGTGGATGAGTTTGTGTATTTAGGAAGTATGTTCTAGAGAGATGGGAAGGCTGACAGAGATATTGAAACAAGGGGAAATGCAGGTAACTCCATTCATGGAGGACTGAACGCAGTTGGCGCTAACTAAACATTGTCCAAAGAAGCGAAGTTAGCAGTCCACAATGGAGTGCTGGTACCTACCCTGATGTATGGAAGTGAGGCATGGAACTGGCAGAGAAAGGATTAAAGTAGACTGAATGCTGTTGAAATGAGATCCCTGAGGCGTATGTGTGGTAAAACCACGTGTGATTGCGTGAGAAATGTGGAGATCAGCAAAGAATGCAAGGCTGATGTAAGCGTAATGAGTAAGATTAAGAAAGGGACGCTTAGATGGTTTGGGCATGTAGAGCGAATTAGCGGAGAAAGGAGTGTAAGGAGAATATATGACGCAAATGTGAATGGTAGCAGAAGTTCGGGACGCCCGAGGAAGACATGGCACGATCAAGTGAATCAGATACTTGAATCGGGCCATGTCAAGAGTCAGCATAATAGAAGAGTATGTATGAGACGATGTATGAATGTGAATGAGGCAAGGACCGAATTGTTTGGCGGTTCGTCCTATCTGCCTGCAGAGAAACGGCGTGATGGTTTGTTATTTAATTAGATATATAATGATACTTTGTAGTTGTTAAATATATAATGAAAAGATAAAAGATAATCTTAGCTATAATACTGTATTTTTTAAAAGTTGTTTACGCGTTCATACATTTCTATTGAAAAAAAATATTTTTTAGTAGTTTGCAGTTATATTTTTTATTGAGTAATTTATTTTTTTATTTGTATTCTACTCAAGCGAAGCGATAGGAAAACTATCAATTTATCTAAAGCATATTTTTTGTATTCATAATGTACACCAATTCGTTATAAAGATTAATCAAAATAGTGATTTGGCATTAAGCAGGCATTAGGTAAATTCTATTAGAACCTTATGCAATGAATTATAAATATGCCATAAAAGGTAACAATGGTTTTAAAATCAGTAAACAGGTGATAAGAAATTTTCTTTGCAAACTATCACGCATCATATCTCAGAACAAGGTGAAGTTAAATTATATTATAACCCTGTCCAAGCAAATTGGCGAATTTCTTTTCGGTAAAACGTACGTCTTATCGACGTGGAATGAAATCCAAGGTCAGATCGGAGAATGACAGGAGATGAATTCTTTTGCGGGAACTATTAAGGCGATGCCATACGTAGTAATTTAAAATCATATGTTTTTGGTTTGAAAATTTGGTCGCCTAGAAATGTTTCAGATGCTTTAATTAAATACTGCGAGTAGAATACATCATGGCCTTTGAAATAATCGAGTATTTTTTTAGATAAGTCTTTTTATAAGACCAGAAAAAAAATAATGTAAAGGCCTATGAAAACTGCTTTAAAGTTCAAAATATCCTACTTACGAACCCATTTTCGGTTATGATTTTATTGTATAATGTGGCAAATTAAGTTATTTATAAAATGATCGCAAAAAAAATAAATATTTATGCCTGAACATCCACAAAATAAAATATAAAGCACTTTTTGGCCATGTTTTTTTTCTTGCATAAATCAAAACAGGCGGATGGTGTAAAGCGGGAATTTAAACCTTATCGCCATCTACGTAAGGGTTGTTATTGATAGCGGCTCAATTTAAAATATTACACGACGTAGTGCATCGCCTTAATATTAAATGCTACCAATGTTACCAATTCTTTAAAAAACCATTAGAGCTAGAGTTAGCTCTAAATTAAGACCCGCATTTTTCTTGAACATTGATTTTTCTTGAACACTAAGTTTTTAAAATCCTAAAAAAATATCAGATAATATCTATACATTTATAATGCCGAAACGGTAATTATATGAAATTCCCTCGATAGAATAAAATCGTAAATTATTATTATTATTCGTAGTTATTTAAGGCCTTACGACACATTACGCTATATTATGCGCACATAGATTGGGCGTGGCATGTACGACGTACGTATTATATGTTTGGCTGACACACTACGGAGAAGGGGTCAGATTAATTTGGGGAACTGCCGCGGAATATCATTTATTTGTATGGGATCCGTCACTTTGACAGATGACAGCCGCGTAATTACGGCGCTCCGTAAATTGTTCTGACCCATTTCTCCTGCCGCAGGTAGGAAGGAGGGTCACGTAATTTTCAAATGTATCCTGGCTAGCAGGTCACATCAGCGTATCTTCGCCACGCCCACACTTATAACACACCTTCGTTTTAGGTGTGACAGGTCTGTATGAGATTTTATGGCGAGCAATATAGACTTGATAATAAAGCGCTTTGAACTTAGCGTAATCTGTCACCCCCTTAAGGCGATGCACTACGTAGTGTAATATTTTAAATTGAGCCGCTATCAATAACAACCTTTACGTAGATGGCGATAAGGGTTAAATTCCCGCTTAACACCATCCGCAAGTTTTGATTTATGCAAGGAAAAAACATGGCCAAAAACTGCCTTTTATTTTATTTTGTGGATGTTCAGGCATAAATATTAATTTTTTTTCCGATCATTTTATAAATAACTTGATTTGCCACATTATACAATTAAATCATAACCGAAAATGGGTTCGTAAGTAAAATATTTTGAACTTTAAAGCAGTTTTCATAGGCCTATACATTATTTTTTTCTGGGCTTATAAAAAGACTTATAAAAAAAATACTCGATTATTTCAAAGGTCAGGATGTATTCTATTAAAGCATCTGATACATTTCTAGGCGACCAAATTTTGAAACCAAAAACACATGATTTTGCATTACTACGTATGGCATCGCCTTGCCGAAACGTTAATTACATGAAAATAGACAAAACTCGCAAAGTAAGCTCCGAAAATTATTAAAAACTTTTTTTCTGTTATTTAATATGTTATAGGCATGAAAAAATTCACAGTGTATCTTTAAATGAAACTAAAGCATTTGTAGAGAGATTTATTGCTCTGTTTCGAACGAGTCGTATTTTATTAAATATTTTCACAATTTTCGCTTAATTATTATCGGTTTTTAAGTATAAGCACAATCCCTCTAACATTCGTATTTACTTATCTCCCTTTCAAACCATATTTGAACGCTTACTACGGGGCCTAGAGCATTATTCTCTTTTTTGTATATAAATACTCCCTTCCATAAACGCTAGCTACAGGAACTCACATTATTGATTCACCTTTATTTTTCCAGGACGAGGTTGACGAAGACATGGATAATAATTTGGTAACTGATCCATTGTCATCAGCAGCCGATGAACCTGAAGTTGCTCCTGTCCTGGCTCCATCCGCACCCAAACGTCCTAGACAGAGGGGTCGAATAACAAAAATAAACTCTGTTCTGGACAACATGATAAAATTAAACCAAGAATTAGCTGCGCCGGAATCAGACGAATTCGACAAATTTGGTATCCATGTTGCTGAGCAACTGCGGAAGATGTCGTTAGAGCAAGGCATTATAGGAATGGAAGAAATTCAATCAACTTTGTCCCGCTGTCGACTCCAGGATATTAGAAATCAAAACTGACTGACTTCTTCATACCAGAACTAATATTGCTGACATCGTTTCAGAGCAAATCAGTCACCTGCATCAAAGTTCAAACTGATTGTCTCCAACAACTGCTGCAACAAGATCTGATAACAGACAACTGACTGTAGTGGAACTAATATTATAGGTACTTTGAAATTTGATGATTGTACAAATTTTCTGAAACAACCCATCTTGATTCTGTTTTTTTTTTTTTTTTTATTTAAGTATTTTTTTTATACAGGGTGTATCGGCACGTACCCGACAAACTTTAACCAGCTATTCCTTGGATTCCATTTGGAGTAAAAAATGTTATGGGCACTTTGCTGTCCGGTAACATTTTTATTTAATAAAAAATTTACTATTCATATTTTCACCACATGTCACCAATGTTTTATCCTTTGTCAAAGTTTGAAAACCCATCTGGCAATATTTTGTTCGAGTTTCGTTGAATGATGTACGTACGTAACTACGTTGGCGCGCTTTTACAATCACAACGAAATGGCACGGCACCATTCGTCTCATTTTTAACTATTATTATTTAGTGTGTACAAAAGAGCGAGGACACTTTTTGACACACTTGCTAATAACAGCTGTTGAACACGAGAAACAATGCAAATGACAGTGACGGAGTGTGGATTTTTTATTTATTTTTTGTTTTTAATGGAAAAAAAAAGTTACCGGACAGCAAAGCGCCCATAACATTTTTTTACTCCAAATGTGCTGAGGAATAGCTGGTTAAAGTTTGTCGGGTACTTGCCGATACACCCTGTATAAGATAATGTGTCCTTACTGGGGTACCCCGTTCTAAGGTCACATTGTACATGGTTGTGTGTTTGAAATAGCATAAGTACATATGTTAAAATACTACATAGAAAATTAAAAAACAACATTTAGAGAAAAATAAAACATAATACAAGCTTTAGTCTTTGTTGGGTTGCAAAATTATATCTATATTCTTCCTTCCCTTAGCCATAATACATTTCTTAATGTTTCTTTTGAAGTCAGTTATTTTTTTAGTGTTTTTTTTATTTCTAAAGGGAGAACATTAAATAATTTTATAGAACAATACTGCATATTTCTTTGTCCAAATGTCGTTTTAGTTGTAGGTTGGTGTAAATGGTGTGTTTTGTTTTAATACTTTGATAAATATGTGAAATCGAAATTAAAACACGAGGTATACAGGGTGTATCGGCAAATACCCGACAAACTTTAACCAGCTATTCCTCAGCACATTTGGAGTAAAAAATGTTATGGGCGCTTTGCTGTCCGGTAACATTTTTTTTCCATTAAAAACAAAAAATAAATAAAAAATCCACGCTCCGTCACTGTCATTTGCCTTGTTTCTCGCGTTCAACAGCTGTTATTAGCAAGTGCGTCAAAAAGTGTCCTCGCTCTTTCGTACACACTAAATAATAATAGTTAAAAATGAGACGAATGGTGCTGTGCCATTTCGTTGTGATTGTAAAAGCGCGCCAACGTAGCTACGTCCGTACATTATTCAACGAAACTCGAACAAAATATTGCCAGACGGGTTTTCAAACTTTGACAAAGGATAAAACATTGGTGACATGTGGTGAAAATATGAAAATAAATTTTTTATTAAAAAAAAATGTTACCAGACAGCAAAGTGCCCATAACATTTTTTACTCCAAATGTGCTAAGGAATAGCTGGTTAAAGTTTGTCGGGTTAGTGCCGATACACCCTGTATAAGAAAATTATTTTTTATATGTTCATATTTGCTTTTCAGTCGAAAATGTGTTTTGAGAAACTCATGGCAATCACGCAGAAACACACGGACATGAAATTGCAGACATTACAGCAGATACTATAAGAAATACATGTCGGTCCTACCCAATCGCGATTTAACGTAGCTGTTAGCGCGGTTGACTCTAGACCTGGGGAGGAAGGTACAATCCTCAGTCAAACCAAAAAAAAAATATATTAAAATTTTCTACTAGCCGGCCCAATAGGCGCAACTAGGTAGAAAATTGAAAATTGATTTGTAGTCAAAAACTTTTTTGTTTCCTATAAAATTACTAGCCGACATGGCGACCCGGCGTTGCTAGGAGTTATGCTTAAAACCCGTCGTATCCCGGAACCGCATATGTGAGTGCAGCACATTATCTACGAATTTAAAAAAAAAAAAAAAAAAAAAGTGCGATTTTGACCCTTATGTATAAGGAATTTGTGTGAAGAACAAGGTCACAATCGCTTGGGCTATTCTCGTTCTTTACGCAGCAAATACCGGAATGACTTCTAGCTTTTCAGATTTTTTAAAAAGAATTTTTCCGTGGAATGCCAACGAAATATTTGCCGCGTTTTTAGTGTCAAAGCGTCTTCTTTCATTATTTTTGATATAAATTGATTGTGGAAATAATAGATTTGAGGTATCATCAGAAAGATAGTTTTATCTACATTATTTTGATGTAATTTTTATAATATTTCACCCAAGAAAAGTGATGAAAATTAACTTCGTAAGAAATATCAAAATTTTTACGTCATAATGAATAATTATATTTTTAGCATTATTTATTTACAGGTTTCTTGTACAAAATAATATTAATAGTAACAACAGTTGTATAAACTACCGAAATCAGGAAGAATTATTATCATATACTTATATAATGCGACACAAAAAAAATTTAAGTGGACACTTGACGTTTGATTTTGGAATTTGAGCTTTTGGAAATTGAGCTAGGAATTTCCTGGTACACCACAGGTTAAGAGATAGACATATACCATCGCGGACTTTTCTATAGAATTTTTAAAGATATACAATTCCGTAGTAGATTATTTTGATGTATCTCATAAGGTTTAGCCAGCGTTAACAATGTAAGAGCCCAAAAATATATTTTTTTAACTTGATCATCAAAACATCGATTTTTCTCTGCTTTCCGTAAATACAATATGCATGTTTTATATATATTAACCTTCCGGAAGAAATTCTCTAAATGATAGTGAAAACCCTGTCAAAATCCGTTACGTAGTTTAGAAGAACTAAGCGCACAAACAGACAGACGCGGATAGCGACTTTATTTAAAGATTCACAAAATACATAAATAAATATTATAAAGAAAACTACTCGCCTGAAATATTCGTACAAATTGAAAAAAACCTCCCGAGTAAAAATAAATGCCGCCGACGGGAATTGAACCCGCTTCTTCTGATTGCCGGTCTTCTGCTCTAAACCACTAAGCTACCTCGGCTTATTCCCACCGGCCAAATGATTCAATATGTACTAGTACTTCAATCAACAATTATTGCTTATTATATTTTTTCACCTGTAAACAACCAACTGTATTTTTGTAGGAAAGGCTTTGTTAGTGCTGAATTTCCCACTAGATGGCGTTGAGACATATTATATCTACATTTGTTGGTGAAATATTTTGACACAAATTATTATTAGCAATAATAACTGGCCTAAAATATCCATGTCGTACATAAAAAACCTTGTCTTATAAACATTGGTTTATCATTAATAAATTTAAAAAAAAACGTTTGCGCTGGAAATCTACCATTTCTAGACTCAGTTTGCCAAGTGATTTTTATGCAAATTACCTATATCTGTAGTGATATAAGGCACATTAAGGCGAAGCTTAATGCCAAATCACTATTTTAATCAACCTTTATAACGAATTGGTGTACATTATTAATGCCAAAAATATGCTTTAGATATATTGAAGGTTTTCCTATCGTTTCGCTTGAGTAGAATACAAATAAAAATATAAATTACTCAATAAAAAATATAAATGTAAACTACTAAAAAATATTTTTCAATAGAAATGTATGAACGCGTAAAGGAAACAAGTTTTAAAAAATACATTATTATAGCTAAGATTATCTGTGACAGTTTCACTTGATTAACTTTTTTGCTTTCTTATAAAATTATTCACAAAATAAATAAAAACCAGTTTTGTGCTTGAAATCAATATATCTAGACTCCGTTTGTCAAGCGATTTTAATGCCTATTACCTACAACATAAGGTATACCAAGATTATACACATTTTTAGCTTATAGGTTCCTCTTAAATCGTGATACCATTAGATATTATTTAATGACTTCTATAAATAAATTGTATATTGTTTCCGAAAATTCATTGTCTAAAATTACGTTCACTAAAATTAAAAATAAATTGATATAATCTATACAAAAAAAAACTATAATAATGGGCTGTTAACCAATGGAGAAATAAACAGAGAGAGGTTCGTTAAGGACGTATTCGTGTGTCCGAAGTAAGGTCAATTTTATCTTACTTATTTTTGTTTATTTAGATTTAAAAAGTTCACTGTGATAGAAGTGATAAGGTATATTAAATTATACAGGTTTTCCAATAGGAGGTGTTATTTTGAATAGTCCGCTATTTCGGTAGATGATGGGTAGATGTTACTTTTGAAGCTGTCATTTTTTTGACATTTGACAAGTAGAAACTACGCCATTAAAAAAAAAAACGATACACGCTTCAACAACGCATTGAAATTATTAAAATTCACTTGAGTGAATCAAATGCAAATCGTCTTGAGTGATGAGGCCCATTTCCACCTCGGTGGATTCGTCAACAAGCAAAATTGTCGCATCTGGGGCTCGAAAACCTAAGAGTTATTGTTGAAAAGCCTCTCTATCCTCGACGTGTGACTGTTTAGTGCGGTTTATGGTCCGGCGGAGTCATTGGACCTTATTTTTTTGTAAATGAGGCTGGAGCAACAGTTACGGTGAATGGATTGCGCTATCGAGAGATGATTAATGATTTTTTATGGCCGGAATTGGATGGTATTGATCTGGACAACGTTTATTTTCAACAAGACGCTACGTGCCACACAAGCAACGAAACCATTGATCTTTTACGATTGAATATCAAAATAACGCCTCTTATTGGAAAACCCTGTATTATATATTTATATAAACCTTCCGGAATAAATTATCTAAATGAGAGTGAACATCCATTGCGTAGTTTAGAAGAAATAAGCGCACAAACAGACAGAAGTGGATAACGATTTTATTTTATACTATTTAGAGATAATAATTTGGTATAAATGTTTTGATGGAGTGAGTTATTTTCTTCATTAGTGTTGTTCCCTTTTATATGATGAAGCGAAGTGTGTAAAATTAATATTTCTTGAGCAGATGATCAATTACCATTTTACATCAGAGTTCTAGGTATAATGTTTTCAATGGCCGCCAAAAATCTATATTTGAATATAAAACTATCGGAGGTATGTACATCGATGAACTCCAATGACTTTTGATTCAACAACATTTCCGGGGCGTACTGGTTATACAGGAAAAGTTTGTATACGGCGACGGCTTCTAAATAAACAAACAAACAAAATCAATCAATTTAAAAATTGTAAAAATGAACTTTATTTAATGGTATCCTATTTTTTATTCAAATCAAAAGCTGCGTTTACACCAAAATCTTCTACTAAGTTTTCCACAAGTTGCGGCAATTTGTTGCTTTTTCTACAAAATACAGCAACTTTTTCTGTCTTCCACTTGTGGAGAGACAAATGCGAAGTGTCAGTAAAGATCAAAGAAAGTTGACAACTAAAAGTGGAAGATTTGTTGCTGCGCGCTTTGCGCTAGCAACTTGTAGGAAACTAGTGCAGAACTGTTCCCCCTCCACACAAACTTACAAACTTCAATAACAAACAGTGAAATGGTTGATTTTGAGATTTTAAACAAATAACCTAGACTTGTGTACGAATCACCAGTAGCCAAAAAACGTAATGTAACTGCTAGCTTTTCTTGGACATGTACTGCTTTCCTGCAGTTTGTGTCACGTTTCTTGATTTTATGTCCGATCATTGAAATCAAATACTCAAAGTCACTACTGGTCATTCTTAGAAAGTGTTTGACACTCTTGTCGCACCCCAGCTCACCACTCAACGGATCAACATCATATTCTCGGAGATAATGCCTAATTCTTGACACTACTGCCTTTCGCGCTAATTCTTTGGCAACAAGTTTTCCATTTGCTGTCCTAAATTTGAGAAGAGCAACTTTTAGTTTTCAACTTTTAGTTGTCAACTTTGGTGTAAACGCGGCTTTAATAGCTCATGATGGAACTGATATTTTTAACTGAAAATAGTTGCATTGTTCTGGAAATTTCAGACGGAAAAATCTGCACTAATTTTATCATGAACTCGCAGTTCCGTCGCGTCGTTTTGAGAGAGACAAACAAACAGATATCTAAATTCCCACAGATATATGAAAATATAATGTTTTAAAAATATCTGTTGTTCTTTAAAAACTACAAAAAAATCTGAAATCAATTTGGTCATACGAGCAGCGCACTCAGGCAGCTAGTAGATTTTCAACAATTATAGATCTACCGCTCTGGTGCCACTAGTATGTTTCGTATGAACCCAAGAAATATGGCGGAAGGTCCTATAGGTGCTGATATTCATTACGCACCTATGCGATTTTGGATACTTTGAGAAGCATCATTTTTTTAAAACTTTTTTGCGAGTATTTACCGCACAAGCCACAGATAACCAATTTGATAGACTTATAACATGAAATCTGGTTATCATTTCGAAGAGCTGGAGGAAAACCACGTGACCATATTTAAGGCAGCGGGAGTTTTCAAGAATGCTTTGAATAAACTGCGACATCAGTCGTACGTTGACCGCCGAAGAGCGCACACCCCCATTGAAATAACCGGGTTATGATGCGCAAGTAAAGTTCGCTAAATTAAGACAACAGTTTCCAACGCAGTCCACTATGAGACTTTTCTGCGCAGGATCTGAATGTTCATTTTTAATCGAACCGACTAGTGTAGCGACGCTAAAAATGATTGGGCTTGGTAAATGATAACACATTTATTTAAGCGTATAACTAAAAAGTGTAAAAAAATATTCAATTTTGTAAAGAAGCTAAAACCATTGATTACCCGGATTGGGATTTGTAGTACGTCATTGTAAAAAGAGTAATACTTTTCGAGGACTAAATAGTGATATTACAAAACGAGTTGCCTGTATACCATAAGATTAATTTATTTATAAATCATATAAAAATACACGGTCACGCCCCCTCCTCGCTCCGGGCATCTTGGTTTGTTCCTCTTTCCCTAATAAGCTGATCCATCAATTTGGATGACTATGGCACGAACGCACTTTGAAGAAAACCGCCACTGCTTCGGAGTCAAGGCGCCTACAGCTCTACCATGGATTATGGCTAATGTGAATGTCTCTTTCTTAATCTTACTCATAATGCCAGATCAATTAAGTGTGTTAATCAACGATTTTCCCCTTTATTATCATTCTTGGTGAAACAGAGCGGAAAGCTTTTAGCAATTACATGCATCGGATTTTTTCTCACCATTATTGTCTTACGGTTGGTTTTTCAAATGGCATTACTGTTTTATTTATTTACCGCAAACAAATTTCAAATAATGGCCCTTTACATTAGTGACAAGATATTTATAAATCTAAAGCAAGGTTTGTATCTTGAATGGTAGTCTTTCGTCAGGGTGATACTGACAGTATCTAACAATTACATGCAGCGAACACAAACGGCGTGACGGTTAGTTAGTATATTAGTTCATCAGCATAAAGTTGAAGTTTTCCTCAGATGCCACATTTAGTTATGTCATTGACGTACATATAGTAAGAAATGCAGAGGTCCAAGAATCGAGCCCTGTGGCACTCCATAAACATTTTTTTCTTCTTTATTATTCATTGATAATTTGTAAAAAGGTGTGACAGTTGGTTAGTAATCATCATGTTTATTATTTATGAATGAGGAACAAACGTCGATAACGACAAGCAAACTTTGGCGGACAAACGTGACCTTGCCACAGAGCGTGCAGCAAATCACATTGACCTTTACCAGTACACCATTCGGCTCGCCTGTCTACACAGACTGGCCACACAGAACATATCAACCGATAGAAGTGAAGCATGGGGGTGGTAGCCGTGCGCCAGAATTAAGCCCAATTCTATCTTACTTCTGTTGAAAATAATCTAAAACTTAACAATATCGAAATTATAACATTAATAATCATTTGTCGAACTCCGTGGTCGAGGGTTAAGGCTGTCGACTAGCAAGCTGGAAGTCGCAGGTTAATTTCACAAATAGTAAGGTTAATTTGATTAGTTTGCGTTATTTCACAAATTACTAATTAAAAATAATATATAGTATATTTGCGGCACGTTCCAGAGTGGAAGATACTACCAGTATCGCCCTGGCGTAAGACCACCATTCAGAATTGAAACGTTGCTTGAAATGGCATGTGTCGTGTTTGGTGACCAGATCTGAATAGCTAGGTACTTCCCCACCTTCCTCCTCCCCATCTCATTCCACTCCTACCTACCTTCAGCCTCACAACATACCCCGATTGGGAATAGTCTGACTGGCTCCTGACGCTTGAGAGCAGTTGGGTCTCTTGTGCGGTTCTTTCTTGAACATATAATCTATCTAAGAGTTAAAATATTGGCGACATCAGTTTTCTTTCAAAGTATTGCTGATTTGTCAAAATTCTGTTAAAAAAGGACAGGAACTTTTAGTAAATTCGTAATAAATCTAAAAACACGTGTTCGTACACCTGCGTTTATGCTAATAATACACAATAACGAAGTGCGAAAATATTTGAATTTTTATGAACACGTGTTCCGACATTGCACATAACATATTAGTGCTTGCCGATAGTTTATTAGGAAACCTGCTAATTCATTCGTTGTCAGCAGTCCCGTTTTTAACCGTAAAACGTATAATTCGAAGAGATTCATTTGATAAATTGGCAACATTTGAAATCATTCTAGAGATAATCTTTTCAGCAACTGTTGAATAGGCTAAATTATACTGTACTTCTGATGGAATTGATCAATATTTTCTAATATTGAAATTCTCTCATAGCCATAGCATGATTCATAAAATAAATTCACATTGTACTTTTCTAGGAATTCATCCATTCGGTGTCCAGGTAGGAGAGGTTGGGTTGGGTTAGGTCTGTAATCGCAGTACTTTCATTTTCACTGTGGGAATTGAAAACAACTGGCGATGGGCGAATTCAGAATAATAGCAGTTTTACACGATGCTTTTTATCAGCCCGATTTGCACATGGAAACTACTTGCTTGCGATTTCATACAGATGGCTGTCATTTGAAATAAATAATATTCTAGGATGGTAGGTACTGCAACAGCTTGAACATTAATATAGATCACATGAAAGCATCAGTTATTTGCCTTTGCCGTTGCAGTCAACAAATCATCAAAAATACGCGAAATACTTTCAGAATCAGTAATAAACACACACGGAGAAAAATTCTCCTGCTACTGTTATTTTTATTCTAAGTTTTGTCATCACTTTGTATAAACAGTGTATACAGGGTGTATCGGCACGTACCCGACAAACTTTAACCAGCTATTCCTTAGCATATTTGGAGTAAAAAATCTTATGTGCACTTTGCTGTCCGGTAACGTTTTTTTTTAATAAAAAATGTATTATTCATACCTATTTTCACCACATGTCACCACTGTTTTATCCTTTGTCAAAGTTGGAAAACCCATTTGGCAATATTTTATTCGAATTCCGTTGAATAATGCACGTGTGTACCTATATTGGCGCACTTTTACAATCACAACGAAATGGCACGGCACCGTTCGTCTCATTTTTAACTATTATTATTTAGTGTGTGCGAAAGAGCGAAGACGCTTTTCGGCATACTTGCTTATAACAGCTGTTGAACACGAAAAGCAATGCCAATGACAGTGATGTAGTGTGGAAATTTTTATTTTTTTTGTTTTTAATTGGAAAAAAAAATGCTACCGGACAGCAAAGTGCCCATAACATTTTTACTCCAAATGTGCTTAGGAATAGCTGGTTAAAGTTTGTCGGGTTAGTGCCGATAAACCCTGTATAGTGTTATAATATTATATCTGTATTGGGTAAGGCACACTGTAGGAATAATTTTAAGAACATGATTACTCATACTAAATTACCGTTTTTAAGTTTGTTATAGTTGAGCGCACTTGAAGTGAAATGACACTAAACTGCGATTTATAAATGCAATGTTATTATTATTATGATATGGAAAGATTACCCGTGTAAAAAAGCATAGTGTAAAACGTTCATTACTCACCTGCGCATTATATTTGATATTATAATACAAGCCTTCTCGTATTACGATCATTTCAGATTCTCACGGTCAATAGTATTAGGTTTGTAGGAACAGCTCTCGCGTATTTCACTTTTGACTACTGGCAAGAGTTATCAGCTTGCCACACTGAAACGACAAGTAGCCCCCACTAACTATTGCGGCGGACTTGAAAATCATTCCATCTCGAACAGCCCTTATAGGGACATCATATTTACTACACAATTCCTTCCCGCGTTCACCTATTCGTAATATTATATAGATAATGATTTCATTTGCAATCCCCAAAATCATAACATATTTTTTTCAAATACAAATCTATATGAAGTTAGATTTTGTTTTCTGGTATTAATAAAGTGGAATTAAGTAATATAATAATACATGTAATGTTTTGAGGCTGAAGGTAGTGGGAAGGGGAAGAAATTGGGAGAGAGAAAGGTGGAGGAGTACCTGGCTATTCATATCTGGTCACCAAACACGGCTAAAGCCATTTCAAGCAACGTTTTAATTCTATGGAATGATAGTCTTACACCAGGGCGATACTGGGAGTATCTTCCACTCTGAGAACAATTAAATACATCTCTAAACAATATAAAACAATGCCGCTATCCGCATATGTCTGTTTGTGCGCTTAGTTCTTCAAAACTACGCAACGGATTTTGATAGGGTTTTCACTATCATTTAGATAATTTTTTTCCGGAAGGTTTATATACAGAGATGTGCAAAATGGGTACCCAAAACCATTTGAAATGCAAAATGGAAATGGGTCAAAACTTTTCCATTTGAAAATGCAAAATGGTTTTTAGAAAAGCATTTCAAATGCAAAATGCAAAATACCTATTTTAAAAATGCATTGAAAATGCAAAATGGTTTCTTAGGTCAAACAATCAAAATAATTATAGAATTTTTAAACAATTTTGTCATTTAATAATGGACATCAATGTAGAACAAACATATTACATGATGGTAAATCGAAAAACACCACGACTACAGATTATGAAACCACAAAAAATTTACGCGGGACTAATGTTGCCAACGTAAAAACATAGAAACTGCTATCTAACATTTAATATAACAGCGTCATGGCCCCATGTTCAGTATTTGAATCAGTATTTTTTGTAATGGTATCACTCAATTGCCAGGGCTCCTACCAGGGAGCAACTTGACAAATGTAAATTATCTCTCAAAGCGAGGTTGAGGACCGACTGATATTTGGGGCTTATGAAAAAAAGATGAGTGGAGATAGTAGGAAGAATGTTGCAAAAAAGCATTTAAAATGCAAAATGGTTTTTAGAAAAGCATTTAAAATGCAAAATGGAAAATACCCATTTTGCATTTTGCATTTCCATTTGAAATGGATTTATTTTAAATAAAGCACATCTCTGTATATATATAATACATGCATATTATATTTATAGAAAGTAGAGAAAAGTCTCCACCGCGTCATACACCAGGGCGATACTAAGAGTAAACTTCGACTCTGGAACGTACCGCAAGTATTTTAAATGAATAATTTGTGAAATAACAAAAATTAATAAAATAAAAATTTACTTGCGCACGCCGGGATTTGAACCCGCGAACTTCGGATTGCTAGTCGAGAGCCTTACATCACGACCACAAAGTCCGTCGAAAATAATTATGATTTTGTAATATAACATAAAAATTAATCAACATTCTCGAAACACCCAGCCCAAATATAATAATAATAATAAATTTATTTTACATAAAAATCATACAATAAAACATGCAGAAACTTTGACTAGCCAACTAGGAATGGATCCTGTTTTAGGCCAGTCAAATTGACAAGTTTAGTTCATATTATAATTTAGTACTTAATATAAAACAAAACCGGTAAGTAAATAACAGCCAGATAGTAGTAATGAAAAGACAGATCACCACAGGAGTTGTAAGGTAGAAAAAATGGGAAGGGTAGTTTATAAGTTTATAATATAGTTGGATGATTAGAAAATAATCGATAGCATTGATAAATAAAGTACAGATTAATACAGAATTGACAATTGTGTTCAGAGGTGATAAATATGTGTTTTTGTATAGTATGTACTTTAAAAAATTATGTATCAGTGTTTTGACAATAATGTATATATATATTTTTTATAATGAGATTATCTATTGATTATTATTATTATCTATCTATTATCTATTATCTATTTGCTGGATTTAAACTAAAAAGTTTACGAATGTTATATTTCACATAAATTGCGCTATAAAAATAGTAGCAGTAAATAGACAATGGGCGTCAAAGATTATGAAGGAAAGAAAAGTGTGTACACATGATGGTTATGTAACATACGTCCGTGAAATATAAAATGTATGAACTCAAACAATTAACTCTAAATATACGATACTAAATTACACAAAATCATTTTCCCACGGTTCTGACACGAGTAGGTGTAAAAGCAACTATAATCTTATACATGGTGTCCGGAAATCAGTGGTACAAACGGGAAACTGATGAATCTATATCCCATTTGGCGTCAATTTTGTGGAACAACTTTTTTTTAATATGTACAAGCAGTTACAACTCAACAATTTATGTCTCCATCTTCTATCTTCGTCGGAAGTCACAGCGGTGCTGCCAAGGTCTGGTATCGATG
The DNA here is from genome assembly GCF_061612785.1 of Hesperophylax consimilis. NCBI lineage: Eukaryota > Metazoa > Arthropoda > Insecta > Trichoptera > Limnephilidae > Hesperophylax > Hesperophylax consimilis. The sequence goes on from NC_142852.1 coordinate 8,012,049, forward strand.
TGAGGATATTGTGTCAGCGCTTTATTAGCAGCAGACACATACCTGGACGGATGACGAACCTCGTGCTGGCACTGTTGGTGGACGCGGTGGACTCTTTCGCTGCAGCAGCTGGTCCAGTTTCTTCACCACCTAGTATTCTTGCTGCAGAGTCTCCATCTTCTATCTTCGTCGAACGTCACAGCGGTGCTGCCAAGGTATGGTATCTATGTGAGGATGTTGTGTCAGCGCTTTATTATCAGGAGACACATACTAGGACGGATGACGAACCTCGTACTGGCACTGTTGGTGGACTCTCTCGCTGCAGCAGCTGGTCCAGTTACTTCACCACCTAGGATTCTTACTGCAGAGTCTCCATCTTCTATCTTCGTCGAACGTCACAGCGGTGCTACCAAGGTCTGGTATCGATGTGAGGATATTGTGTCAGCGCTTTATTAGCAGCAGACACATACCTGGACGGATGACAAACCTCGTGCTGGCACTGTAGGTGGACGCGGTGGACTCTTTCGCTGCAGCAGCTGGTCCAGTTTCTTCACCACCTAGGATTCTTGTTGCAGAGTCTCCATTTTGTATCGCCGTCGAACGTCACAGCGGTGCTACCAAGGTCTGGTATCGATGTGAGGATATTGTGTCAGCGCTTTATTAGCAGCAGACACATACCTGGACGGATGACGAACCTCGTGCTGGCACTGTTGGTGGACGCGGTGGACTCTTTCGCTGCAGCAGCTGGTCCAGTTTCTTCACCACCTAGTATTCTTGCTGCAGAGTCTCCATCTTCTATCTTCGTCGAACGTCACAGCGGTGCTGCCAAGGTATGGTATCTATGTGAGGATGTTGTGTCAGCGCTTTATTATCAGGAGACACATACTAGGACGGATGACGAACCTCGTACTGGCACTGTTGGTGGACTCTCTCGCTGCAGCAGCTGGTCCAGTTACTTCACCACCTAGGATTCTTACTGCAGAGTCTCCATCTTCTATCTTCGTCGAACGTCACAGCGGTGCTACCAAGGTCTGGTATCGATGTGAGGATATTGTGTCAGCGCTTTATTAGCAGCAGACACATACCTGGACGGATGACAAACCTCGTGCTGGCACTGTAGGTGGACGCGGTGGACTCTTTCGCTGCAGCAGCTGGTCCAGTTTCTTCACCACCTAGGATTCTTGTTGCAGAGTCTCCATTTTGTATCGCCGTCGAACGTCACAGCGGTGCTACCAAGGTCTGGTATCGATGTGAGGATATTGTGTCAGCGCTTTATTAGCAGCAGACACATACCTGGACGGATGACGAACCTCGTGCTGGCACTGTTGGTGGACGCGGTGGACTCTCTCGCTGCAGCAGCTGGTCCAGTTTCTTCACCATCTAGGATTCTTGCTGCAGAGTCTCCATCTTCTATCTTCGTGTCACCTGTTCCTTTACTTCATTTTACTTTACTTAACTTCACTTTCTTTTTGTAATATTTGTAATACCTGCATCAATTGTAAAGCGCCCCTAAGGTGATATCTCACAAAAGCGGCGCTATACAAATTGTCCAATAAATGAATTAATTAATTAGGGAGGACATGTCTAAGCTTAATAGTGTTATCCGGTATTAGACGGCTACACCATAACCAAACGCAGAGAGCCACGATTAAATTAAAGTAGATCCACCAGTTTTTCGCTTGTACCACTATTTTCCGAGCACCCTGTATACATCATATATTATTTTTCTTTTTTTACTACCATCGCCTGTAAAATTACCTTCTTCGGCAACACTTTGGTTCTGAACAAAGGTGTAGCTAGGTAAGTTTTTAGATTCTCACGGCCAAAAGCATTTTTTGTTGTTTGTTTTTGGGGTGTTATGCCGTGTTGCGCTAACTCCTTCTTTAGCCGACGTTTCGGACAGCGTTGCAGTGTCCATCATCAGGGCAGATCCGGTAGATCCGAAGATGTGTCGAAGAAACGTCGGCTAAAGAAGGAGTGTGATGTTTTGGACATCCACAAAAATAAACGATAAATAATAAAATAACGTGCTCTAAAAATTTTTTGTTTAAACAACGACGGAAGATTTATTGACAGACAGGCCTTGAGTAAACAGATTCCCACGGGAAAGGAGACCGGAGCGACAGTCGAGGCTTGAACTTGGGTGCATTGACAGCCCCGAGAAATGGATACAAATCAGAAGTGTTGTTTGAAATTACAGTTAATTATTGAATTCAAATGGTATTAGAGAATATTGTGGAATTTTGAACTAAAGTGAAATATTATTGAACCGGTTTTTGTGTGAAGTGAAAGTGGTTGGACTCAGTGAGAAAACAATTAATAATAATGACAATAAGGAACAATCGGATAATTTGTAGAGCGCCGTTTTGTAAAAACCCACCTCAGGGGCGCCCGGTGTTGTGCAATCGCGATTGTGTTATAAAGTTGTGTTGATTTAAATGTGTAGTTCAAACTAAATTACTTGTCTTAAAAACATGAAAATAATAATAATAATGATCGCGTTTTTAAAACAGAGTGACCGTATATAAAGGCAGCAAGTTTTAATCGGGCTAGGTTATTGATTTGGCGAGATGGCATTCTATCCACGGAGACCGAAAAACCAGAGAATCAAATAGATTATTAACTGTGGGTTCGAATCCTAACAGATTAGGGAGGTACAATTTTATTTACAGGAATATTTAATTACCCTTTTATAAGCGTAGGGAGGAGGTCGAAAATTAAAGTGATTTAGCTATATAGTGTAACCAGGTAAGTTTCACACGAGGATTTGGAGGTGACTAACAGGGTGAGTTTTTTTATATTATTTATTAAATTCCAGAGGACCCCCTTTAAAAGACGGATACAACTAAGTTTACGACACCTGCCGCCCAAATAATGTTATCATTAAAAGGAATACCCTAGACGGATTGTCAATCAGCTGTGAGTGAGAGACAGGCCAATGACTTTTCATATATAGGCCGAGAGGCGCGGAGTACAGTCAGTCAAAGGGGAAGTTTTGCTAGCGTATGCCGTCCCAAATTGAAAGCGTTCGGATGCAACCAGACGGAACAAAATGAAAACTTTTCTTCTGTTATTTGACTTTTCTAATTTAATACTTTTCATCTATTGTTTGACTTTCTAAGTTACGAATTGGGATGCACGAAAACAAATCTAAAGTCGAAAGAGGGAGATGGTAATCTCCGAAATAAAACTACCAACCGAACAACTTTTCTCAACAGGTATCTTTCGAGAGGTAGGCAGCCTCTTTAAATTAAATGCAAAACATCAAACCAATTATCCGTTTATACCTTACCTGAGAGGATAGGTATTCAGTAGGAGTTACCCATACCTAATACACGAGGATGCTAGTAACCTCATAAAATAAATACTGGAACCAAATATTAAAATACAGACAGTCCTCATCCCAAAGTTGGCATATCGAGTAGACCTTACATATATCCCACATGATAATTGGCTGAATGGGTAGGCACACAACCTATCGTTAATAAGCAGGCAGAATGTCGACAAGATCGTCGTGTGTTATATGTGTATTGACCTAGAAAGGGATGTAAATCCCCGACGGCGTGGGAGTTACAACGTTTTCTGGAGGTGGCACGTAACTTAGGACCTTGCGTGTCACATTTTCGCGACTAGATTCGTGATAAAGGGATGTTATGGTTTTCCCCTTCTACACTCAGTAAAGTAGTTTATCCTGGAGGTGTTTGAGATTGGGGCAATTCTGAAATTGGTGAAGAGACCTGGTTTTCTTTATTCTGGCGTGAAGGTTGCCGATTTGGAACAAGGGGAGACCCGGCCGGTTGTGATATCCAGACACGCAGATATCGATCGCCTTGCTCAAATTATCATCCATCAGTTTTGTTTGGTAAGCGGAGGAGCCAATCTTAACTTGAAAAAAATTCATTTCCTTTCCTCTCCTTCCCCTCCCAAAATATATACATGGATGGCGCCGACAACTAACACCATAAATTTATCGTATGTATATCACATATATAAAATCTAACACTTTATTATATTCACATTACCCTACGATAGGTAGAATCGAGTAGCTAGGGGGGGGTGAGCAGGCGACTTAGAAGATAAGGTTTATGAAATGGTTTTGAAAAACAGCGGTAATGGATTCAACCCACTCTATCTCAAAAGAACCAAGGGATACCACACAAAACATAAATAACTAGGTTTCTAAACCGAGAAACAAAAACCCAACACAACGTTCGGTGAAGCCTTTTTATACTGAACCGTCACGTGAAATGAGTACGTTCAAGGTCGTACGTCACGTAGACAAACTAGGATGTACACACTTGAAGGGGTGTGTAATAAAGAAAAGGCGGCAGGGAGGACCTTCCTACCCCGGATATATAAAAACCAAAGCCTTATGGAAAAGTTACCTACGGGACTTAAGAAAAATGTATCGTAGAAAGAAGAGAAGGAAAAGTTTGAAGTAGAAAGGGCAGATCATTACAGGAGTTAGCGCAACACGGCATAACACCCCAAAAACAAACAACAAAAAAGGTGTAGCTGGTTATTGTAACTATATATTGTACATCGTTATCTAAATATTGTTTTTAGATTCATCCGAAACCGGTCGGCAATTTTTTTTATTGATTGATTCACGCCGAATTGATTGGAAATTGTAAATAGTACGTTTACAGATAATAAAATGTGATTTGAAAATTTCACGGCCAAAATCATTGCCATGATTTTTTGGGAAATTATGCCGTCTTGCGCGACCCATCATCATCAGGTCAGATGTGTCGATTGTTGTGAGGTTTGTGTTTTGTGTGCAGAAGTGATATCGTTAATTCTCTTAGTGTGGCTTTCTGCGTTTTGTTTTGGTGTAGCCGTCTAATACCGGATACCAAAAACTATTCGGCATTTTTGGCTCATCTCTTTCCATAAATTTAACAACCTGATAATATGACAATATTGCTTTAAATGGCTTTAGCCATGTTTAATGACTAGATCTGAAAAGTCGAGTACTTATTTTATTTTATTTTATTTATTTGGGAAAATCAACAGATTATTTACATATATAAGAATAAACTAAATAATATAGATAAAATCCAATAACAGATTTTCACTTAAAATTATAATAATAATAAAAAATATTAAAACAAGAAACTAAGGGTTCTGTACCCGTGGCCTGAGAAATTTACAAAAAATACAAAATTGTAAATAATAAATAAAAAATAATAACAGATCTAGGAACACAAATAATATACTAATAACCAGCTAAATTTCAAAAATTTAAATTTAACTGATATACTAATAACCAACTAAAATTCAAAACAAAATGTATTGTAAAATTTCAACACAGCAGCAATCAATAACACTACACAATAGCAATAATAACAATATAATAAATGTATACCTACAACTAAATTGAACACATGAGTATAAATTGGAAGGTAAGTAACTGGAAAGGATTCAAAGCAATAACATGATAACTTCAAGTAGAATATTTAAAATTATTTAATGTTAGTTATTACATATCTTTTAAAGGTTCCTAAATTACTTGAGAATATGTCCATATCATTAAAATTCTTATTAAATATACTACAGGCTCTGAATATAAACGCATTTTGTCTTATATTAGTAGAACATTTATGGAGATGAAAAAGTGATTTTTCTCTAGTTCTAACGCTCGGAACTCTAAAATTAATTTCAGACAGAAGGGGAGAACAATCAATAAAGCCATTGATAATTTTATGGAGATATATTATATCTGCGGAGTCTCTTCTAGTTTTTAATGGCTTAAGTCCATAAAGGTCCATCGAGCTGTTTACGTCAAGGTTTGAATTTAGTTTGAAATTTAAATGATGGACAAATTTTCTTTGGATGGCTTCAATGCGATTTATGTAAATATTATATTGAGGATTCCATATGGGAGAAGCGAATTCAAGATGACTGCGAACATAAGAAAAATACAATATTTTAAGTGTTATGATATTATTAAATTCTTTTCCAATACGGAATAAGAATCCTAGCATTCTAAGGGCTTTCTTAACAATCATATCAATATGAGCCTCAAATGTAAGTTTACTGTCAAGTATAACACCTAGATCACGAATTTGTGTAACTTTTTTGAGTAGTTGGCCAGCTATATGATAATTATGGTCAAACTTAATTTTATTTCTAGTGAAGGTAATTACATAACATTTAGAAGTGTTCATGTTGAGACGATTGCGGATACAATAATCATTAAGCCTATATAGATCTTCTTGTAGTTTAAAGCAGTCAATTATAGAATTAATAGGCAGGAATATTTTCATATCATCAGCGAAAAGTAGAACATTTGCATAATTAAAGCATTTTATAATGTCGTTGATGAAAATTGTAAACAGTAACGGTCCCAGGTGAGATCCTTGGGGCACACCTGAGGGTATATTTACAATCTCAGAGATGAAGCCATTTATTGTTACTCCCTGAGTGCGCCCATTAAGATAGGAGACTAACCATCTATATAAATCCCCATGAATTCCCAAAGCTAGTAATTTGGACAAAAGAAGACTGTGGTCAATTTTATCAAACGCTTTTGAGAAGTCTGTATAGATTACGTCAACTTGGATTTGATCATCCATTGATTTAGTAATATTTTCAATGAAAATGGCAAGATTAGATACAACCGATCTTTTTTTCATAAAGCCATGTTGGTTCACGAGTATTACAGACTCGATGCAGTTATATAGTTGTTCATGAACAATTTTTTCAAAAATTTTACTAAAGATTGGTAATTTAGATATCGGTCGATAGTTCTGGACATCATTTTTAGCCCCAGACTTAAAAACAGGTGTGATGAGAGCACTCTTCCAACGATCAGGAAAGATACCTTCTTTCAATGAGGATTGAAAGAGCAATAATAGGGGCTTCGAGATTACCTTGCTACACATTTTGATAAAGAAAGCCGGAATTTTATCACTACCCGCACCCAGTGAGCTAGAAATAGTATCGATTATTTTTTCTATTTTTTGTTTTGAAACTGATACCGAGGAGATATTAACTTGATTGTCAAAATGATAGTTGGTAGAGTGTACATCGGAAATAGTGTTGTAATTAAAGGTGGAGACGAAATGCTGTGAGAACAGGTTACATATTGCGAAAGGATTTTCAGCAGTCACTTCGCCCAGTTTCATAACATGAGGCAAACCAGAATTATTTCTTTTTCCTTTAACATAAGACCAAAAGTTTTTAGGGTCACGAGATATATTAAGTTCAGCGTTTGTTATAAATTGTTTAAGACATTCTCTAGACAATTTCTTTTGCCTTGATCTAAGGATACAGAATTCATGGTAGTCTAAAGGATTGGACCACCTTTTCCACATTTTAAACACTTTATATTTTTCCTTAGTCAGTTTTATTAGGGCTGGACTAAACCAATAGGGATAAGAATTATTAATATGAACTTCCTTTGACGGGACGTTTAATCGAATGATTTCATATAAAATTGTATAAAAGCGGTCAATAGCAGTATTGGTTGATAGGTTTAAAAATTCTGCATCCCAATCAATACTACTAAGGACGTTATTTATTGTTTCATAGTTAGCTTTCCTAAAAAGATTGATTGTTCGTTTGTTGTCCACCATAGGAGTTTCCAGAGATATGTTAATGTCAACAAGAATGCTTTTATGATGTTTACATTCAGGGATGAGATACTGGTCAGTATTTGATACAATTACAGGGATCGAGCTAAAAACAAGGTCTAGGTATGTATGATTATTATTTGGAAAGGTGCAGTACTGTGATAGATCCGTAAATGAAAGGGTGTCAGATAGTTTGGAAATAATTTCAGATTTAGAGCCATTCGTAATATGCATACTATTACCATTACTTAAAGACCAGTTAATTTGAGGTAAGTTGAAATCACCCGATATGACAAAATGATCATCGTGATGTAGTCCTCGAAGTTCACATAATTTATCCATGAATTCATTTATATTTTGTGAGTGATTGACTCCTGGAGGTATGTAAACACAGCATAAATGAATTTTTATGAAATTATTAATCTTAACAGTCACCCAGATGTCTTCAGCATTCGTGTTAAAATCCTTACGTTCATGAGCTATGAGGTGCTTCTTCAACGCAATCATTACTCCACCTCCTCTTTTTTGCTCATTGCGATCGCGCCTAAATACCAGGTAACGGTTGTCAAATAGCTCTTCACTAGCAATACTGTCTACAAGCCAAGTTTCAGTTATCATAATAATATCATAGTTGTTATTGGTAACATTAAAATAAAATCTATCAGTCTTAGAACGCAGTCCAGTCACATTTTGATAATATACATTCAACATTTTAGTACATTTAGTTGATAATATATATAAAATATAAGATTGATAAAATAGTTGTAAGCATGTTCTAGTAAATTATAAATATTAGAGTGGTGTTGTAGTAACGCAAGCAGAGTAATTGTAGGATAATTTGGATTAAAGTTGGTAGTTTTAAAAGAGTTAGTTGTTAATATTATACAAATAAAGAAAAACCAGTACAAAGGATGATATTTTAAAGTAGGAAAAAAGATAAGGTAGATAGGAAAAATAAATTGATAATAGCTTATAGTCACACGAGACGATGCTAAATCTAAGAAGATTATCAGCAAAAAACCTGAGTCACGTCAGATTCCAATGTCACCTGAATAATGGGACTAGTTTCATTTTTGCGTATAAAAATTTTTCCGTATTTGATCCATCTGAATTTAAAGTTTTTATCCTTGCTTAAGTCTCTCACTGTCTTGAAGAGCGCACGGGTTGCAGCAGTCAGATGCTCGTTGACATAAATTCTGGAGTCCCCGGGAAGCTTCAAATCACTTGAGTTAAGACTGCCTTTCTTCCTTATAGCAGCAAGAAAGTTATCTCTACTGCGGCTGGCTGTGAACTTTACTACAATTGGACGAGTAAATTTAGGATTTTCTCTGGGTAATTCCTTGACCCTTGTACGAGAGATTCCATCAATATCATTTGGGAGAACATCAACACCTGCCTTGGCTCCTAGCAATTTTATGATATCTATTAAACTTTCATTTCTTTTTTCCGGTATGCCAATAATTTCCACGTTATTTTTTAATGAGGTTTGCTCAAGACGGTTTAATTTGGACAATACCAGATTATAATTAGTTTGAAGTTCATTGTTTTTGACTTCGAGGCTATTAATTTTGGAGTGACACTCTCTTAGCGCATCATTCATTTCAACCTTCAAACTTCAAAACCATCCTCTTCCCCTTCTCCCCCACAGTTTCCTAGATTCTGAATGGTGGCCATAGCGATACTGAGAGTATCTACGAGTTGTAAACGCTCGGTAAAAGACTTGTAGGGGAGATGGTACAATATAGCATTAAGTTTTCATCGGACTTCCTAAAAGCAACACGTCTGTATGTAAGATTTCACATTTTGCACTCTCGCATCAGTCGGCCGGGAGTACCAAGTACACCAGTTAACTGTAGAGGATGCAGCAATAGGATAAAATATTTATTTTCGAGAGTATCTTCATTAAGAGGAAGCTACAAGCCAAAAATTTGTATATTCTTATGATACCTTATATTGTAGATAATAGGCATTAAAATCACAAGATAAACGGAGTCTAGAAACGTTCGATTTCAAGCACAAAAATCTGGTTTATATTTATTTTGTATATAATTCTATAAGAAAGCAAAAAATTTAATCAAGTGAAACTGTCACAGATAATCTTAGCTATAACACTGTATTTTTTTTAAGTTGTTTCCTTTACGCGTTCATACATTTCTATTGAAAAAATGTTTTTTTTTGCAGTTTACATTTATACTTTTGATTGAGTAATTTATTATTTTATTTGTATTCTACTCAAGCGAAACGATAGGAAAATCTTCAATTTATCTAAAGCATATTTTTTGGTATTCATTATGTACACCAATTCGTTATAAAGATTAATCAAAATAGTGATTTAGCATTAAGCTTCGTCATAAGGGACCTATTTCATTTTTGGAGATGCTGTGTCTAGAAGAGACACATGTTATATAGGATGGAGGAAACATAGATGCAGGCAAATCGTTCGAAAGTCGTGCTGAAAGTCGTATAAACGACCCGTTCTCATGTGAACAGTATACAAATGTTGGGCGCGCGTTTGGCGTGTTTTCCCGTCACTGCATCGGTGCCCAAGGGATAAATGACGCTATTCTTCATTGACATCTTCCATTGAAATACCGGTAGAACAAGGACAACATAAACACCTGACGTATTATGCCGTGTCTGCCCTGATGATGGAAACTGCAATGCTGTCCGAAACGTTGGCTAAAGAAGGAGATAGCGTAACACGGCACAATACCCCAAAGATAAATCATTATAATAGTTTTGGCCGTGATCTCAAATCACATCTCATCATAGTTACATATATAAACTGTTTAACCTAGTTTTTGTTTCATCACTTTTCATAACTTTATAGCACTTTTAATAGGTGTCTTGAATTGTCATGTTGATGAGTTATTCGGTCACCGATTTTTTTTACGTTATGTTCGTAAGATTTTCACGTACACCGTTGTAAGGTTGGCAATATTTAAGTACCACTCTTAACACATTCTTTGCGGGAAACGAGAAAACTCGTCATACGCCTTTTTACAGTAAGACGCGGGAGACGAGTTTACTCGTTTTGTTGCGCAAAGCGGTAAGGAGCGGGAAACTTGTAAACAGGGGGTTCTAAATGGGTGCGGGGTCATGTGTTTTCTATTGTCGGCGGTACCCGATCTATCTACCTGTCAATACAATGAGTTTGAAACACAACAAAAAAATAAAAATAATAAATTCCGCTCACAAACGACGCAGTGAAACGCGGTACATGTGCAAGTTTTGCAATGTGCCCCTGCATAAAGGAAAGTGTTTCGAATGATATCACACATTGAAGCACTATGAGGTTGTAGTTTTTTTTTTATATGTATTGAAAATTTCTAAATAATCTTGTAATTTTGTATGAATAAATTTCGATATGTTATTTCGATTGTGAAATACTGTTTTTTCTATGATTCCCATGAAAGTAGAAAGTTTTTGTTCATAAAAAAAGGAATTACACATAAGTAAATAAGTAAATAAATAGAGACATCTTTTTAAAGTAAAACACTGAAAGTTTCATCGAAAAATATCAAATAGATCATAAGATATGAATATTTTGCGCAAAGTCTAATTTTGGCGCTAAAATTTTTTTTTAAATCCGGGCTTCGCCCCCAATTTGGTGGTAAACTGCCCGACCATATAGTGATAAAATGTTTAAAGGTAACGAGTTCTCTCTATTTTTTATAGTTTTAGAACGTGTGATCATAGAGCCTATTATGGCCTATTAGCTATAAGCAACGTGTTTGTAAATTTGTTCATAATGTGTGCCGTTTACGACATTTTCTTTTCGCATTGTAACGAGTTTTCATGATTTCTAATCTACTTTATTATTCAGAGTTGTTATAAGATCAACGTAATCACAGGCTTAAGAGAAATAATATAATAAATGTTGTCAGCAATTAGTACAACTAGTTTGTCAAGAATATTGATCCAGCTGAAGAACCCAGAGTTGCCCGAGATTTATTCTTGTTTAGTAGGTGATAAAATATAATGGGGTTATCTTTTTGAAATCTCACGTAAACAGTGTCCTTCGTCTTGTTTTAAAGATAAAGTGCGCAAAATTTCATCAATCTCAGAGTAAAATTGTAGTTTTGTATAAGAAACAAAGTCACGCCGCACAGTGGGCTGAAAATCTCCTGTCATAGACATAGAGACTTGAATTTTCAAGGGTATTTTTTTTGGCTAGAAATGGATTCTGCTGATCATTACTATGCTATAAAATCGTACGAAGCAATTGCGTGTACAAATGAAGAAGTTATCATTTTTTTAAGAAAAAATTGTATGGCACTGACATTAAAAATGAGGCTATCTCTGGAATCATAAGATTGGCCATTCTATCCTTACACAAAGATATACTACTATTTATTTTTATTTTTTTGACATACTTCGTATTGTGGCGCAACATGCGATTTTTTTTTTAAATCCTCAAAGTTGAAAAAAACACTTTTTAATGTTGACGATTAATTTTCATGATTAAATGCTTTACATATGAGTAGGCTTTGTCTAGTTTACAATATTTTATTTACACAGCATACTGCATACTGCATAGAAATTGTCTATGAAAGGCGATTTTCAGCCCACTGTGCGCCGGGACAGATAGATAATTAATATACAGATGAAGTCCCCGGCTTTGCCCGGGTTTTACACATAGTAACATCAAGAAGTAACAAATGGGATAAGTGTGTCAAAAATTAGCCTTAGCCTTGCCGGGGCTTTACTCTACCACTGAGCTAATCATACGCTATCCACTTCGGTCATATTTAACCGTATAAGAACTTCGAATAAGAACTACCAACATTATTTTATTTTTTATTGGCTACCGCTATTTATATGTATGATTGCAAGATTTTATCCGAACTAAATGCAATCTAGTTAGTGTCTGAGATAAACATATTCATTTTTATTTTTATGTGCGACATCTATTGACTTTTTTACAAACATGGGATGAATATTTATTTTTGGAATAACGTAATGACATGACTTTTGACGTTTGGCGTTTAAGAAGAAGCTACAAGCCAAAAATGTGTATATACTTGGTATACCTTATATTGTAGGTAATGGGCATTAAAATCGCTTAACAAACGGAGTCTAGAAACGTTCGATTTCAAGCATAAAACTGGTTTTTATTTTTGTAAATAATTTTATAAGAAAGCAAAAACTTTAATCAAGTGAAACTGTCACAGATAATCTTAGCTATAATACTGTATTTAAAAAAATGTGTTTTCTTTACGCGTTCATACATTTCTATTGAAAAAAAATATTTTTTAGTAGTCTACATTTATATTTTTTATTGAGTTATTTATGTTTTTATTTGTATTCTACTCAAGCAAAACGTTATGGAAACCTTCAATTTATCTAAAACACATGTTTGGTGTTCATAATGTACACCAATTCGTTATAAAGATTAATCAAAATTAAGTGTGTATCTTGGACGGGACTAACAGAATAAGAGTGTATTTTCGATGGCGATTTCGAGCGACCTGGATAGGAGAATTGATACCCAGGGCTTTTTGCCCTACCACTGGCTCACCAGACTATGCTCTTCGATCAATTTAACGTGAAAACAAAACAAGTGGACCCAACGAGACTATAATAATAATAATTGGATAATTTGTAGAGCGCCGTTTTTGTGAAAAATCACCTCAAGGGCGCTGTACAATTTATTTCCTAGGATCTACATTTGTTATTTAGAAAAGATACCAAAACATACTTACCTGGCAAGTCACTTCCAACAAACACACTTATATTAAAAAGTTTATGCTTATAAAAGATAAAACTGCACGCAGAGGACACTATATCAAAAAAACACTGGTCATCGCATGACCTTAAGTCTGCTATAGTTTTTATTTTAATTCAACTGTATTTTAACTGTGTTAAAAAGCCTACAAATTGTTAGTTGTTGTCATTTTTATTTATTTATTCTTAATTATTATTTCATTTTTAGAATTTTTTACATTTTGTCAATTTAAATTGCCGTCGGCTGTGAAAGTGGAGGTTTCTGAAATTATGGATACGACTGTCTGAAAAGGTGCGTTTTAAGTTTAAGACCTAAATTCTGTCGAGTCTGCGATCATTCTCAAATCATGCGGCAGTCCATTCCAGGCTTTAGGTCCTGACACGGCGAAAGCACGCTCACCGAACTCAGTATCTGGTGTGCGCTTTGGTTCCTTCAACCTTCCGATAGCTGATGACGTTGCTGACCTAAGGGTTGACTGTCGGGAGTTGGAATCTTCTGGAATACACAATTCTGATAAGTAAGCCGGAGCCATTCCGTTAAGTGACTTAAATACCATCCAGCATAAAAGACTATGGCATCCCCAATTGCGGTATGTGGTGAGGCTGAAGGTAGTGGGTAGAGAAATGAGATGAGGAAGAGGATGGTGAACCCTCATATCTTTTACCAGAACACAGCATCCCCAAAGACGATACAGCCTGTGTTATTATAGATATATTATTATTCTCATCTGAAACCACAGCCACTTTGAATAATAAATTAGACTAATTTGAATATTTCCAATGGGCGTTAATATCCGATACACTTGTTTGTTGGTTTACCTTGAAAATAAATTAGGATTTAACATTCTATCTAATCTAACTAACGTAATAATATAGTCTAGTTTATCCACTGAATAGGAAATGCATAGAAGTGTAATGTATTCATTTATACCGATATTCAATAAAATCCACGGCGCCAATTAATATAGGACCTTTCAACTCCCAACTTTCATTGATGTTTGATGGATCTCGGCAAAAGTAATAAACCAAACCTAACCTAACCTAACGTAAACTAGACTAAACTAAACTAATCTAAAATAAACTAACCTAACCTAACCTAACCTAAGCTAGGCTAGACTAAACTAAACTAACCTAACCTAACCTAAACTAGACTAAAATAGACTAAAATAGACTAAACTAAACTAAACAAATCTAAACTAATCTAACCTAACCTAACCTAACCTAACCTAACCTAACCTAACCTAACCTAACCTAACCTAACCTAACCTAACCTAACCTAACCTAACCTAACCTAACCTAACCTAACCTAACCTAACCTAACATAACCTACGTAATCTAGTTTCTGTTTCATCATTTTTTTTTGGAGGGGTGTAATTATCGCCAATTTAAATGGCTTATTGGCTGAATGATTATGTTGTTCTCCAATCCGCAGAATCCAAGGTAAAGTGATTACTCTCGGTGTGCAATAATGAGAATTCGGATATTTCCAATTTAGTTTTTATTTTAACATAACTCACGTTACAATAATTTTATGAACAAAACAGATCGCGTACGTTAGAGGAGATTTTAGGGCTAAACCGGCGGCTAGACCACTGGAGAGAGAATGAATTATTTGCCACGCGAGGTATCGCTTGCAGGTTCACAGTGATACCAGCCTCACAAGAATGTGGGTAAAAGTAATGTTGTCATTATTTTCGTGAGATGTAAACTCCCCATAGTATGTTAAATTTTCATTGTGGTCAGTTGTCCGGTTACCTAAGAATTGTACAGATAGTTAGGTTGCCAATAGGGAAGACATTATATTTTGAAACATCTTGAACAAAGCGTCTGTCTGTTTGTACGCTTAGTTCTTCTAAACTACGCAACGGATTTTGATAGGGTCTTCACTATCATTTAGAGAATTTCTTCCGGAAGGTTTACATATATAAAACATGCATATTTTATTTATAGAAAGTAGAGAAAAGTCGATGTTTTGTAATCAAGTCGTAAAAATTATATTCGGGCGTTTACATAGCTAACGCTGGCTAAACCTTATGAGATACGTCAAAATTAGGTACTACGGAATTGTATATCTTAAAAAGGTCTACAATTTTGTCCGCGATGGTATATGTCTATCTCTTTAGGATAACACCTAGCAACGCCGGGTTGCTACATTCGAACACACGGACAATACGACAGTTTGGGAGGCGGGTATGGGTACCGCCGCCCCGGAAAGCATTTATTGGATAACCAACACATAGATCACCCCGAGTCGATCGTTACGTTTGGTGACTCAGCAGAGGTGCCCGGTTCTTGCGGTGAGATTTGTCTAGGTCTTGGCAACGGATGCGTTTGATCACCTACTGCGTGGCGGGTCGGATCGGGAGAGACTAGTTGAAGAAAATTTGTTGACCTCTCCAGCCAGACTCTCTCTACACATCGCGACAGCGAAATTCCTATCCACACTTCACACAGTTTTTCTTCTCAGAACATTATCTCCTTCCTCTCCTGTGTTGAAATAATGTATTAAAAGGCAAGGTTTTATGCAAAGCACAAAGGATAACAAATTATTATAAGAAATAATCATTAGCCTGAAACAAATATAAGTTGAAAAAATCTTCCGAAAAAAAATAAATGCCGCCGACTTTGAATTGAACGGGCTCCTTCTCAATTTATATCTGTGTTTCAGGCTAATACTAATAACTATTGCTTATAATAATTTGTGATACATTTCTATTTGCGTAACACTTCAGTGGGTATTTTGCAAACATATTATTTTAATATTGAGGTTTCTCATTGACACTGAAGAAATACAAAACTGGTATATAGCTTAATTATTCATCTTTTAGATAACAGTTATAACTGGTTTAATATCGTGGCTTCCACTTCAACAAAACTACAATTTAAACCGTTATTTATGAAAAACAATACTGATAGCATAATCAATGCGCGCTCACGGCGCTCCAAATCAGACACAGATACACGTCCATGAATCCGTGCACACACAATTTCACTAATACACCACAAAATTTTAATGTGAAACATCTTTTATAGCGTCCAGGGGAGGAAAAACGAGTCTTGGATAAATATCCAGGTACTCCCCCAACCTTCCTCTTTCCTATCTCCCTCCTCTCCCCGTTACCTTCAGCCTCACCACACACCCCAATTAGGGATGATATAGTCTCACTGGCTCGAGATGGTTCGATGTCTTATATACTACTTACGATGCTTACATAAAAAAGAAATAATTAACATCTAACTACCTAAAACAACGAAAATGTCTACTTCAGCACACTCATATTATATATTAAAAAATATCTACTTCAGCACACTCATATTATATATTAAGAATGAGTTGTTTCGGAGACTTTGTCAAATAATTCATCAAATTTCAACGTTCATTTTCGGGTTCTATGAAAGTCCTATAATAGTTCTATTATTATATCATTATAAGCTAGTTGTTTGACAAAGCTGAAATAAAAACAGAACTTGAAAAAATCTTTCGCAGAACTTGAAAATGAACGTTGAAATTTGGTGAATTGTTCAAATTCTCCGAAACAACCCGTCCTAAGACAGAGTGTGCTGAAGTAGAAATTTTCGTCGATTATTTACACGAAGCTTCGCTATTGCTACTGTCTTCCTCGGGCGTATCCGACTTCTTCCATCATACACCACTGTATACCACAGTGTTAGTTCAAAAACTACATTACATCGACTCCGTATCTCTTTCCAGTGAAGAGATATTGCGCATTAAGTATTTCTCGGACATCCCAGACTTCGTCTACCATGCAAACCAAAACCCTCTCTAAACACTCTTTGCACTAATAAGAACAAACTTTGAAATTTTCAGCGATATCGGTGGACTACTTTTCGAGTTTTGCGAGGACAAACATGGGCAGGCTGAATTTTTATTTATCTTAGGTTATGTTAGGTTAGGTTGGATTATTATAGGTTAGGTTGGGTAATTATAGGTTGGGTTAGGAAATAAAAACACGTTTAGGTTAGGTTGGGTAATTATAGGTTAGGTTAGGATATAGGTTAGGTTAGGTTGGGTAATTATAGGTTAGGTTAGGATATAGGTTAGGTTAGGTCGGATTATTATAGGTTAGTTTAGGTTAGGTTGGGTAATTATAGGTTAGGTTAGGATATAGGTTAGGTTAGGATATAGGTTAGGTTAGGTCGGATTATTATAGGTTAGTTTAGGTTAGGTTGGGTAATTATAGGTTAGGTTAGGTTGGATTATTATAGGTTAGTTTAGGTTAGGTTGGGTAATTATAGGTTAGTTTAGGTTAGGTTGGGTAATTATAGGTTAGGTTAGGATAGGTTAGGATATAGGTTAGGTTAGGTCGGATTATTATAGGTTAGTTTAGGTTAGGTTGGGTAATTATAGGTTAGGTTAGGTTGGATTATTATAGGTTAGTTTAGGTTAGGTTGGGTAATTATAGGTTAGGTTAGGATATAGGTTAGGTTAGGTTGGATTATTATAGGTTAGTTTAGGTTAGGTTGGGTAATTATAGGTTAGGTTAGGATATAGGTTAGGTTAGGTTGGATTATTATAGGTTAGTTTAGGTTAGGTTGGGTAATTATAAGTTAGGTTAGGATATAGGTTAGGTTAGGATATAGGTTAGGTTAGGATATAGGTTAGGTTAGGTCGGATTATTATAGGTTAGTTTAGGTTAGGTTGGGTAATTATAGGTTAGGTTAGGATATAGGTTAGATTAGGTTGGATTATTATAGGTTAGTTTAGGTTAGGTTGGGTAATTATAGGTTAGGTTAGGATATAGGTTAGGTTAGGTTGGATTATTATAGGTTAGGTTAGGTTGGGTTATTATAGGTTAGGTTAGGATATAGGTTAGGCTAGGTTAGGTTGGATTATTAAAGGTTAGGTAAGGTTAGGTTGGGTTATTATAGGTTAGGTTAAATGAAAAAATAATTATAATAATACCTATATATAAATAATGTATGCTTTTAAAGTAACATAAAAATATTTTATTTGTCCAGTTTGGACATCTGTAAAAACCCAGCATAAATAAATATCTTCATGTGGTCGCTAGAACGGAGGGCACAGTTGACGTGTGACAATACTAACAACAAATAAATACTAACGAAGTCAGTGTTTTAAACAAGGACAACTTCAAAATGAACTCGTTCAAGGTGTTTTCAAATTACGTATGTATAATTCGTTAATTAGAAAAACCAGTATGGTAATTGCGGATTTGAATACTGGAGCAATTATTTTTTAATGTCTCTAAAACACTTGTCACATGAAAACTGAATTCTACATGGTGTTTCACGCTCGTAACGCGATATTTAAGGGGTGATTATTTGTGATAATTTTTGAAAAAAATCGTAAAAAATATTTTCAAGAATAGTTTTTTCGCGAGTGTGCATAGTTGAAGAAATCAGGACGCCCGAGGAAGACAAAGCACGATCAAGTTAATAAAATACTTGAGCCAGGTCATGTCAAGGGTCAGAATAACCGTTCAGAAAATCCCCGAGGCGTATGTGTGAAAAAATTAAACAAATTCATTTCAAAATGGAGTTAATAAAAAATTATTTGCATAATTAATATATAAGGTTACAAGTAGGTCCACATAGTTAAAGATTAACTTCCTTACTTATAAACGCAGTGTAATTATTACGTGGGGCATAAGGTAAGAACAGTGAAAAACTCGACTTATTACCATTGCGTTTGTTTGGTTAGGTCTTAAACCAGGCTCAAGGCCGGCTTTACCACACCAACGTTGAACAGACGGGTAAGAATTTAATTGGTAAGATGGCAAATAAATACCTCGTGATTATATTTGTTGTAGGACATTGGAAAATATTCGCATTTTCAATAATATTGCACACAAGAAAAGTCAACTCATTTGTAAGATTTAATAATAATGCAGAGGCAGCTTCATACTTTAAAATTGATTCACTGAGTGTACGGAGGCATCATAAGGATGCACTATTCCTGTATAAAGTAGTTAACAATAATATTCAATGCCCAGAGTTGCTAAACAAGATTCCATTCAATGTACCTGCGCGTTCAACACGCTCTTGTGTCCTGTTCAGGGTGGGTCAATGCAAAACGAACTCTAAGTAGAATTCTTGCCTGAACGGACTATGCAATAATTACAATAGCGTATTATAAGGTGGATATTTTCAATTGCGAAATTACCAAATACAAGAGGTCCATAAAAGAATATTTCTCTGATGGTTTGTGAATAATGTTATGTCTCTATTGTTTATATTTCTATTATGATTTTATTTATATCTACAACCTCTCTCCATGGCTATAAATTTTTCGTTTTATATAATCTTTTGTTTTGTATAAATTTCGGATTTCATATTGCTTTCTTACAAATTTAATTTACTTATTCCTCACTATGCTGTCTCCGTAGAGGTAAAGTCATAATGAGGAAATCCATAATTGGTTTTATTTTGGCTATATAATACTTATGCACAAACTGAAAAAATGTAAACTGTCGATTTCCTGAAAATTAATAAATATACCACCAAAATTCAAAACAAATAACAATAATAAATGCAATACTATAAAAGGATTAAGTTATAATGTGCATGTGTCATAAGCAGAGGCGGCTCTAAGGATCCAGTCGTGGTAGGTCATTTGAAAAAAATGTGTGCCCATCATAGACATATGAATATTAGTAGACCTGCCCTAAGTGATTAAAAGCGTATTATCCCCACTCCCCATACCGGTTCCATTGAGCCGGCTGGGCTCGCATATGGCCTCAAGTGAAATTTGAATACGTGACGTCATCATTCTTGTGCGAACTATGGTCGAGGCATCATCGGTTCATTTTACGAAATAACGCGGCAAAATGTTGACTTGTGATATGAAAACTTGTAAAAATAGATGTGAAAAAGAGAATAAACCCAATTGTCGTATTACATTCCATAAGTAAGCATTATTTTACTTTATTTTAAGCTTATTCACACCGTATTATGTGGATCAGTTTTAGAAACATATACTATCACATCACAATGTAGCTATTCTCAAGTGTGCTCATCGTTGTTTACTGGGGTAAGTAAATTATGAGATATTTGTAAAAGTGTCTTAACTAAATACTCTGAAACTAACTACGACTCTGAACATAGAAGCTGCCTTACTTTGCCGAATTTGGACTTCGCAAATTAGTTCATAACGTGGCGAGTAATTTGCGCTCCCATGTAAAAATGTCTATTCATTCAAAGGCAGATTTTACTTTTAGGAAGTAAATGGTGATATTATAATGCGAGATGCCTATTTACTGTCAGATTGATTTATTGACGAATCACAGTCAGCCTTACTCCCTTCGTTCTTCCACAGTTGATTTTACCCCTCGCCTTTATCTTCTCGTCTATTAATTCCTATGTCTGTGGTGCCCATATATTATTATCTATATCAATTTGTTATAATATTTCCATTGAAATAAATACACAATCCATGTACCTACTTACGGCAAATTATTTTTAAGATGTTTAGTTTTAATGTAGTTGTGCACAACATTAAAGTAAATAAAATAAGAGTTTGATTCTATTTGACAATGATCTTTTACTTTTTTTGTTTTGTTTCATTCTACAGCTTCATTCTAAATCGATAATAACATAAATAATTATTCCAAACGTTTCTCGAACTATCCAATTGAAAAACAACCATCGTTCCACACAGTACAAGCGTGTAAATGAAAAACCGACATTTGTTTATGTCCATCTCTGTAAAACATATAATATTCATCGTGTTGTCACCCCCACGGTCATGACCTAAACGTCCCTAAGCTTTCTTCGGTACCTAATTTTTACTTCGACGAAAAATATAGTGCCATCTCGTTTATTCTATGGCGCGCATAGGGACAGAAGATGCCAAAGAGGACATTCTTTAAATTGACCCAGCCAATCGTGTGGACTTGTGAATGAAAGCTTCTATTAGAGACAACAGATGTCACTGGTAGTCACTCGCCGCCGCCGCTGTTTCGCGTTACATTTTAAATAAAATAAGAATTAGACCAGTTGTTTTGATGCACATAATTGATTATTATTGTTGTCTTATAATTTTGGGGGGTCAAACACCAATTGACCTAAGGGAAGAACCGCCACTGGTCATAAGTAACGTAGTACGAGCGAATTCCATATCGTTCATCTAAGAACTTCCCTGGAACATCAATTAGTTGACCGTGGTATTGAAATTTCTCCCATATATGAATAGCTCTTAAACGCTTCGGCTAGATGGCGCCACTTCCGTTCACAGCACCGACAATTCCAGCAGATCAGCTTCGAAATTGCTAATTGCTAGTATCCTCTATTCCTTTATACTTTACCTGACCTGACATATGGACTAGGGATGACTGGCATTTTTTTTAGTGCAGCACCCATTTATTTGAGTACAAACCGCCACTGTTAGTAACTAGTAGCTTAGGTACAAAAACTTATTTATAATTCAATGCCAAAACAAATAAATATAACGAATTTAAAAAAATGTGAAATACATTTTCAAGTTTAACTTGAATATTGAAAACTGGAAGCATTAATATTGTAAGACTATTGTAGAGTTAGGATACTGTGGATGCTGCAGAATAAATCAATGTGTAATATGTACTTGTTGGTGATCGGATATCTCATCAAAATGACAGTTCAACACACCTACAAAAAGTGATATAAAGTGATGTAAACTATTTAACCTAGTTTTTTACTCTATATCACTTTTTAAATGTGTGTTTAATTGTCATTTTGATTAAATATCATGGAACCGTACTTGTTATAATTACATTAGTCGAAGTTATTTCAAGTTTTAAGGAATAATTTTAAAATCTTCAAAATCATTTGACTGAGAACTAATCAAAAGGCGAAGTCTGTTTGGTTCTCAGCGCCTCAAATAATATATTTAAAAAAAAACAACACGTGAAAAACAGTTTTTTTAATAAAATGCATCTAGTTTTATAAACAGATGTATTTCAATATAATCAGTTTGACTGAGGAACCTTCCATATAAAATGCTTGACAATACCTCAGAAAATTATTTGAAATTTTTTTGGTATTTTATTTTATTATTTTACAGATATTATTCTACGTTAATTTGGCTAAACATTGGACGTCAATGGGGTATTTTTTAAATAGTAATTAAAATAAACATAAAACACAAACGTAACACAAACTGTTTGGTGTCAAAACTGCTAATTTACAATGTAGTGATAATGAATTCATTCAGAAATTAAGAAATATTGTAGGATTATTAAATCTTTAAAATTCGTCATACTTGTCGAAAACATGTCCGTCACTACCAGTGTCAATTTGAATGAACATTGAAATTAATTTATGATATTCTGGCAAATGACTGTGAACCGTGAATTGAACTGATGTTATTATTATAGAACACATCTTTGTGCGTTAAAATATATCTAATTCGAGTAGAAAATATTGATATCTCACTTTAAATTAAGTAATTAATGACGGCAGAAATTCGATGGAATTCAAAATCAGCACATTAAAAAAATATTTACCGTTTTTTTGGCGGGAATAAGGATTTCAAACGAGCGGAAAAAAATAAACGCCAGACGAAATACTACAAGCTATAACAAAAACAAAAACCTGATTTTTCTAAATCGCTACGGTTACGGTAAAAAAAAATCATTTAATGTTAAATGCTAATGTTAAATTGTTTGTGTTAATTTGAATTAACACTGGGCCTGAAAGGGTAAGACTGCTGTGTACTTTGACTGACAATTGAACATTTGAACAGGGACTGACTAAAATCACAATGTCATCCAATTTCAGAGAAATACGTGTGCGTGTTTGAGTGCGTTGACAGAATGCATTGAATTCAAACATTGTTTGGAAACACGGAAATGAGAGATCTTGGAATTATTTCTGACGAAAAACTAAGTTTCACCAATCATATCCATCAAATTGTGAACAAAGGTATGAAAACACTAGGCTTCGTATTAGGAACAACTAAAAACTTTAATTCTTTACAAGCCATTAAACTATTATACGTATCTCTAGTAAGAAGTCTAATTGAATATAACTCAGTAGTTTGGTCTCCATCTTATAAAATTCACATTAACAACATTGAGCGAATACAAAAAAAATTTCTACGTTTTATAAATTTTAAATTAAATATCCCTGTCGAAGACTTAAAATACAATTTCTTATTAAATACTCTAAAAATACATACATTAGAAGATAGACGTAAAATAAACGATTTAACGTTCTTATTCAAAATACTTAACTCTAAATTCGACTGTTGTGAACTCCTGCAACTTATAAACATACATACACCCACAGTAACAACACGACAAAATACAATATTCTACAGCAGCACACATAAGCGTAACTACATTGCCCACTCTCCGATACAACGACTTCACACCATGGGAAATCATTACTTGGGTGATGTTGACATATTCAATACCAACTTGGCAAGTTTTGTGGTTCATTTAAAACATTTATTTCAACAATACTCCTAAACACATCATGTAAACCAACAAATAGCTGTAATTTTCTGTTTTTGTTTCTTGTGTTTATATAACTTGTTACATAGCTTTTATCAAATGTAATTTTATTCTTATTTTTTATGTTTGAAAGTATTTGTCAAATTAAAATTATACTACCAACCATGTAAAAGCCCTCTGGGCGTTAAATAAATGAATAAATGAATGAATAAATGAAATGGTTTATGCGCAGTTTGGTGACCAGATCGGAATAGCCTGGTACTTCCCCATCTCCTTCACTTCCATACTACGTTCAGCTTCACAACGTACCCCATCTGGGGATAACATAGTCTCACTGGATCCAGACGGTTGGGAGAAGTTGGTACTCTTGTGCGGTTTCACAGTGTGGTATTTGTTCGTCCAGAGAAGAACTGGATCACCAAGTAAATAAGTATGATGGCTCGAATATAATAATGAACTATTCAAAAGAATATTTATACTGTTTACTGTCGCACCGTCATACAAGTTACTATCAGGAAAGTTAATGATAAGAAGAAGAGATAAAAAGCAGAAACACCCTTTTATACGACCGTCATAATCATGCTATCTCATTCATACACACACGATTCAAATACACGTAGATTTGCGTTCATAATGCATAATATACAGAGATGTGCAAAATGGGTACCCAAAACCATTTGAAATGCAAAATGGAAGTGGGTCAAAACTTTTCCATTTGAAAATGCAAAATGCAAAATGGTTTTTAGAAAAGCATTTCAAATGCAAAATGCAAAATACCCATTTTCCAAATGCATTGAAAATGCAAAATGGTTTCTCAGGTTAAACAATTTTGTCATTTAATAATGGACATCAATGTAGAACAAACATATTACATAATGGTAAATCCAAAAACACCACGACTACAGATTATGAAACCAAAAAAAAATTGCGCGGGACTAATGTTGCCAACGTAAAAACATAGAAACTGCTATCTAATATATAATAATACAGCGTCATGGCTCCATGTTCAGTATTTTTTGTAATGGTATCACTCAATTGCCAGGGCTCCTACCAGGGAGCAACTTGACAAATGTAAATTATCTCTCATAGCGAGGTTGAGGACTGACTGATATTTGGGGCTTATGAAAAAAAAATGAGTGGAGATAGTAGGAAGAATGTTGCATAAAAGCATTTAAAATGGAAAATGCATTGAGAAAAGCATTTAAAATGCAAAATGCAAAATGGCTTTTAGAAAAGCATTTAAAATGCAAAATGGAAAATACCCATTTTGCATTTTGCATTTCCATTTGAAATGGATTTATTTGAAATAAAGCACATCTCTGATAATATATTATGTAATATTTTACAAATGGAATAATCTACATGCCTTTCCCTCCAACATATGTTCCTGCATCCCCCCACTAAATCTCTTACCCAATTACCTGTCCTTGTCTGATAGTGGGGAATACCTACACGAGTGACATTTGCAACAGTTTATTTATCCCTCCCTCGTCAGTCTGTTAAGAAAATCGGTAAAGTGAACATGTTCCTTTAATGTGTATAATACCGAATATATTACGAAAAGCTTATGCAGTAAAATACCCGCGGTGTTCCCCAGGGTCAGAATATCGATTCGCAATAAGACACGCTTAAGGCCCCGTAGTAAGCGTTCAAAGATGTTTTGAAAGGGAGATATGTAAATACGAATGTTAGAGAGAGCGCGCTAATATTAAAAAATGGTGAAAATATTTCATAAAACACGACACGTTTGAAATAGAGCAAAAACGAAAAATACTTTACTTCCATTTAAAGATACACTGTGAAATTTTTCATGACTATAACAAAATAAATAAGAGAAAAAAACTTAGTTTAATTAATTTTTGTAGCTTACTTTGCGATTTATTTCTATCGAGAGAATTTCATATAATTAATGTTTCAGCATAACAAATGTATGGATATTATCTTCAAAAACGTCTTTTTTTAAACTTAAAGAGTCAACGAGAAACTTTAGTAAATCGGTAGAAATTGGGTAAAGACCGCGGGTAAGTCAGAACTCCTTCCATTATAACTAACTGTTAACTCTTGACAGGCCAAGATGCCAAACAAAACGTCTGTAACCAAGTGTCTTCCGACGACCCCACAGACATAGGAATTAATTTGATTGATAACAACATACCCACCCAGTCTAGTGTTGACGTCTCTCTATGTCCACATTAAACAAATACAAAATCAACAAACAAAAAGATAGTGTACCAAGTTTAAAGTTTTAATTTATAATAAATTGAGGATCGCGCATCACACCTGTGTATTCTTATCTCACGGAGTTGCGTTTTTTACTGTTTTTACCCCAAGTACAAAACTGTCACCAAGTGTCAATCTTTTCGGAAAAAAAAAACTCTGCCGTTATAAAGTAAACAAGTGTCAACTAAAGTGATTACCATCTTATATTGAAAGCTATCATCTAAAATCATTTTTTACGTAGATCTCGCTTATAACAACATCCAAAATGAATACTCAGTGCATCATATGTCAACGAAATATTGACACCCCATCAGACTTTGTATGCTGTTGTCTCTGTGAAAGCAATTATCATCTCGGCTGTGCGGAAATTGTGGAATCCTCCCGTCGAAGTGCAAGAAATACACAATGGAAGTGTAAAAAATGCATTCAACATCCAAAAAATAAACTGAAGCAGATGACAAAAAATGATTTTTTATTATTAAATGATGAAGAGCCATCTATCGTCAAACAAGGTAAACAGATGAGTGAATCACCAAAAACTGCACCCGTCCAGCCAAAAGGGACAGAGAGTTTATCTATTACAACCACAGATGGCAATGGGCTTCTTACTTCAGGATTATTTATTAATGAACTATCAAATTTTAAAACTGATATAATGGAATTTGTTGAAAAAAAACTAGACTCATATGCCCAAAAATATGAATCGATCATCTTACAAAATCAAGAAATTATTAAATCAATACAATTTATATCGGAACAACAGGATGATTTAAAAAAGCGCATAATTGACATTGAACAATCACAGAAAACAGTCAATACTGATATGATGGAATTAAATAAGCGTAATTCTATCCTACAAAATACCATATCCCAACAAGAAGACAAAATTGACCGACTGGAGTACCTAAACCAAATATGCAATATCGATATAAGAGGTATTCCAGAATCAAACACTGAAAATCATATTGAAACACTAAAAAAAATATCCAAAATTATTAACTATGGAGATACCGCACTACCCTTACAATCTGAAATTACGAAGATACATAGGCTAGGACCGAAACTGTCCGAGAAGAATCCCAGATCATTAATAGTGTCTTTCAATAATATTAAATCACGTGATGATTTTCTTAACAAAATTAAAGCATTTAAAAAATCCACTGCGACCACCACAAATAAACTAAACACAGCGGACCTAGGACTGTCCCAAGAAGCCAAACGTATTTATGTGTCCGAACACCTGACACAAAAAGGAAAATATCTACTTTCGCAAACAAAAAAATTTTCAAAAGAAAACGATTATAAACACTCCTGGACGGCTTCGGGGCGTATTCTGCTGAGAAAAACGGACACCTCCAAAATCATCACAATAAAAAATGTCCTTGATCTCGATCGACAAAAACGTCAATCACTGTGACGGTTGATAAAAGGTATTTCATTCTTTACTGTGCTACATAATAATAATAATCATTCGGCTGATATCTTTTTTTTCGCAAGTTTTTATATGTGCCGGATCTCTAGTAACAAAGTATATACAAAAAATAATGCATCTTTACTGTCTTTAGTATTTTTATCTTGTAACAGAACGATTATTGTAATAATTGCTAATCTTGCTACTTACTATTCTTACTATATTTTATCTCCTTTGTTTGAAACTCGAGTTTTTTCAGTACCCTTTAAGGAAAAATTTGTTCATTCCGTAAATATTATTTTCCTTGCAAGTTTCTCTTTGTCTCGTATCACTCTTAACAATTTAAATACTCTAAATAATGTATTCTTACCTTCTTTAGTAGATTTCTCTTGTATGAACATAATTTTTGTAATCACTGCTAATATTGTTGTTAAACATTTTCACCATATTTTACTTCTTATCATCCAAACACATTATTTTTTAACATTATTCAAGAAAAAAATAGATCATTCTGTAAATATTTTTTTCCTAACATGTTTTTGTATGATCCATACAACTATTTTCCATTTATTAACCATTCAAATTAACATATTCGTACTTTCTTGTAACAGCATAACTATTGCAAAAATTGCTAATCTATCTTGTAATTACTCTTACCATAGTTTATTAATTTTGATAAAAACTAAAGACTCTTTAATATTCTATAAGAAAACAGTAGATCATTCCATCCGTATTGTCCTACTCACATGTTTTTATATGATTTACACCATCATCAATAATGTATTTACCCAAAATAATGTGTTCATACCTTCCTTAACAGATTCCTCTAGTTTTGACATAACTACTGTCACAAATTCTAATGTTTTGCCCTATCTTTCGACATTCTCACCATATAAACAAATAATACCACTTTTATTAACACGAATATTTCTCACCAGTATTATAATTTGCGGTTGTTTCTTGACAACACTTAATACATTTACCTCAATACTATTTAAATCTTGGAAAGAAAGTTACTGGAAATGCTCTAACTCTGTTTTAATTACATCTTTGTTCACTAACCTTGTTCTTATCTATTCATCACACTTACCCATACTCTTCATACATGCTCGTGATACAATTAGCTGGTACTAGTCAAACGAAATGATTGATATTAATCTACAAATAGAAAACCACGGTAACGTGATTTCTCCTGAAACCAATGATGCCTCAAAGTGCATAAATATTCTAAAATCCTATAAACGATTAAAAATATTCTCAACAAACATTCGAAGCGTTGATAAGAACTATAATGACCTTCTTGTAACACTTGCCGATTTGAATAATATTTTTGACATAATAATTTTAACTGAATGTTGGATCAAATCAAATTACACTCACAAAAACATTACAGGATTTACAGTTTTCAATACACAAAATAATAAGACACAGTCAGATGGAGTAATTGTCTATGTAAAATCTGAGCTGGACCCGATTATCTCTGAATTAATCATTGATAATGCCAACTGCCTTAAAATAAAAACCATCCAAACCACAATTCTTGCACTATACAGGTCACCTAAACACCAAAATATTTCATCCTTCCTTAAATCCTTAGACTTGGCCTTATTTAACTGTACACCAAATGAAGAGCTAATGGTGATCGGTGACATTAACATAGATTTACTTAAACCAAAAGCATCACAAACTCTCGCCTATAAAAATCTCATGACTCAACACGGGCTTATTTCTTATATTAATGCCCCTACTAGAGTAACTGATACTAGTAACTCATGTATTGATCACATATTTCTACGAACAAAAAAAAATGCAAAGGGAATTATATATCAATCAACCATAACGGACCATTTCTCAATAGCAATTGGTCTTATGCATAATAAACCCACTACCGGAACGTCACGTAGTAATATAAAAAAGAAACACATTAATCTCGAGAAACTAACTTCTAACATTATTTTAGAAAATTGGCTCTCCACTCTAAACTCCACAGACGTAGACATTGCTTTTAATACCTTCTCTGAAACTCTCTTGCAACATATTGAGGATGTCACTGAAGAATCCCATGTGAATAATTCAAAAAATAAAAAACTGAAACCATGGATAACAGATGGCCTAATTTTTTGTATTAAAAAACGGGACAAGCTTCACAAAAACTTACTCAATAATCCAGACATTCAAGCCCAAATATTTTATAAAAAGTACAGAAATATATGTAATAATATCAATTAAACCACAAAAGAAAACTACTACAAAGAAAAACTGTCCAGAGTCGGTAATAATAACAAACAAATTTGGAATATCGTCAAAGAAATATCTAACACTGATCACCCAGTACAACCAATCAATAAATTAAACATCAACGGCCAAGACACCTCCCTAAATGACCATCCAGACACTGTGACCAATCACATAAATGAATACTTTTGCAATATCGGTAAAAATCTAGCATCAAAGATTTTAAATAAGACATCAACCGATGAAAATGCCCTTGCCGACATTATCAATCAATGTGCCAGTGAAACAGATAATATACTCACCTTAAACCCGACCAACTACGATGAAATTTCTCAAACCATTAGACAGTTAAAGCCCTCTCATTCGTGCAATCATGACAAAATTTCCTCAACTATACTAAAAACAGTTGAACCCTTTATAATCCATCCATTAGCACATATCATAAACCTCAGTCTCACTAAAGGTGAATTCCCAAACAAACTCAAACTTGCCCTAGTCCAACCAATTTTTAAGTCCGGAAATCCTACTGACATAACAAACTACAGACCAATTTCTATATTATCATCACTATCAAAAATTATTGAAAAAATAGTAAAAAAAAGACTTATCGACCATCTTACAAAATATAACATACTCTCGTCAAACCAGTATGGCTTTAGAGAAGGACTCAATACAGATTCAGCTATTTTAGAACTAACATCACATATAACACAAGCCTTAGACAAAGGTGATAAATGTCTGGCAATATTTCTGGATTTAGCTAAGGCATTTGATACAGTATCTCATCCAATCCTTCTAGCCAAGCTCAAAAAAATCGGAATAAAGAATAAGGCATTTGATTGGTTCAAATCGTACCTCACAGACAGAAAGCAATGTGTTAAGCTACCATCGCATGAACCATCCCATTCAACTAGCATTAACTTTGGTGTGCCACAGGGCAGTGTACTCGGTCCCACACTTTTTCTCATTTATATCAATGACTTATGTAAACTATCTATTATTGATGGCAATATAATCACTTTCGCCGATGACACTGCCCTAGTACTAAAAAGTAAGACATGGGAAGAAACATTTCACAGAGCGGATCTAACATTGCAAATTATTAAACAGTGGTTGGATGATAATCTACTCACCTTAAACATAACTAAAACGAAATATATAACGTTTAGTCTTAATATTCCGAGTCAGCCTTCAATCAATCATACACTAAAAATACATTCTTGTAGAGATAACTCTAGTTGTCTGTGCAATCCACTAGAACGAGTAGATTCCATTAAATATTTGGGTGTAATAATTGACAATAAACTACGATGGGAAGATCACGTAATAAATGTTACAAACCGTACACGGAAACTGGCATATATCTTCAGGTCATTACGAAATATTCTTAATAAAAATACACTAAAAACGGTATACTTTTCTTTATGCCAATCAATTATATCTTACGGTATAATAGTCTGGGGAGGATGCTCTAACACGATATTAGATCCATTAATTAAAGCTCAAAAATTGATAATGCGGACTATTTACAAAGTACACTATATTCACCCCACGAAGGACTTATTTAACGACTTCAAAGTACTCAACATAAAATCCTTATACGTCAAAAACATATCCTCCTACTATAAATTCAAACATACGAAAAAAAATATTTTTGAATCGACCCATAATACAAGATATTCCAACAAATCGAATTATACTATTCCCCCAATAAAAACCTCAATGGCACAAAGACAATTTAACTTTCTTGCTCCAAAAATATTCAATAATTTAACGTTAGAAATAAAATCAATAGCCAAATACGACAGTTTCAGGAAAGCGCTCGGGGATTTTTTGATGTGTGATTGTTATAGTGTTAGTAGCCTATTCCAAGTACTCAGATAGAGGTGTATATATTGTTTATATGCGTGAGGATGCGTCATATGGGTGTATGTATACATGTGCTGTTATATGTATATAGGTATGTCTGCTGCTATATACACATGTGTGCTTGCATGCACACATATTAAAAATTATATACATAATTATGTACATTTTTACAATCTAATGCTAATTTACTTCTTTCTCCTTTCTAATTTCTATCTTCTACTTTTTATTACAATTTTTCCAAAATTTTAGCTTCATCTACAGTTACTAATTTCATATGTTTACACTAGATTTCATATTTCATACAAATTAATTACACTCAATTGGTCACCATGAAACAGGCAGCCGCCTAGTATGGTGATTCATTATATCTACTCTATGTAAATTTCATAATAATGTAACATGTATTAAATAAATAAATAAATAAATAAAATAGACGAGAAGATAATGGCGAGGGGTAAAATCAACTGTTGAAGAACGAAGGGAGTGAAGCTGACTGTGATTCGTCAATAAATCAATCTGACAGTAAATAGGCATATCGCATTATAATATCACCATTTACTTCTTAAAAGTAAAATCTGCTTTTAAATAAATGAATAGACATTTTTACATGGGAGCGCAAATTACTCGCCACGTTATGAACTAATTTGCGAAGTCCAAATTCGGCAAAGTAAATTTCTTCTGTTTGCAGAGTCGTAGTTAGTTTCAGAGTATTTATTTAAGACACTTTTACAAATGTTTCATAATTTACTTACCCCAGTAAACAACGATGAGCACACTTGAGAATCGCTACATTGTGATGTGATAGTATATGTTTCTAAAACTGATCCATATAATACGGTGTGAATAAGCTTAAAATAGAGTAAAATAATGCTTACTTATGGAATGTAATACGACTATTGGGTTTATTCTCTTTTTCACATCTATTTTTACAAGTTTTCATATCACAAGTCAACATTTTGCCGTGTTATTTCGTAAAATGAACCGATGATGCCTCGACCATAGTTCGCACAAGAATGATGACGTCACGTTTTCAAATTTCACTTGAGGCCATACGCGAGCCCAGCCGGCTCCAATGGAACCGGTATGGGGAGTGGGAATAATACGCTTTTAATCACTTAGGGCAGGTCTACTAATATTCATATGTCTATGGACGACCCCATGATTTTTCTGTCTTATGGGCTTTTAAAATATAGAAATCACGATTATTCAGTCAATTATTAAAGGTAACTTATGTATTTGCGAAGGAATACGTAAAAAACTAAAATGATATGTCAAGTATTTAAGCTAATATAAGGAGGATAGTAATTTTGGGTACTACCTACTCCCCCACTTGGCTGCAGGATAGTTAACACATTATTTGCGGGAAACGAGAAAACTCGTCATACGCCTTTTTACAGTAAGACGCGGAGATGAGTTTACTCGTTTTGCTGCGCAAAGCGGTAAGGAGCGGGAAACTTGTAAACAAGGGGTTCTAAATGGGTGCGGGGTCATGTGTTTTCTATTGTCGGCGGTACCCGATCTATCTACCTGTCAATACAATGAGTTTGAAACTCAACAACAAAATAAAAATAATAAAATCGTTGTCGCGTATGTTCCGCTCACAAACTACGCAGTGAAACGCGATATACAGGGTGTATCGGCAAGTACCCGACAAACTTTAACCAGCTATTCCTCAGCACATTTGGAGTAAAAAATGTTATGGGTGCTTTGCTGTCCGGTAACATTTTTTTCCATTAAAAACAAAAAATAAATAAAAAAATCCACACTCCGTCACTGTCATTTGCATTGTATCTCGTGTTCAGCAGCTGTTATTAGCAAGTGTGTCAAAAAGTGTCCTCGCTCTTTCGTACACACTAAATAATAATAGTTAAAAATGAGACGAATGGTGCCGTGCCATTTCGTTGTGATTGTAAAAGCGCGCCAACGTAGGTACGTACGTACATTATTCAACGAAACTCGAACAAAATATTGCCAGATGGGTTTTCAAATTTGACAAAGGATAAAACATTGGTGACATGTGGTGAAAATATGAATAGTAAATTTTTTATTAAAAAAAATGTTACCGGACAGCAAAGTGCCCATAAGATTTTTCACTCCAAATGTGCTAAGGAATAGCTGGTTAAAGTTTGTCGGGTACGTGCCGATACACCCTGTATGTGCAAGTTTTGCAATGTGCCCCTGCATAAAGGAAAGTGTTTCGAACGCTATCACACATTGAAGCACTGTTAGGTTCAGTTTATAGGTTATATGTATTGAAAATTTCTAAATAATCTTGTAATTTTGTATGAATAAATTCCGATATGTTATTTCGACTGTGAAATACTGTTTTTTCTATGATTCCCAAGAAAGTAGAAAGTTTTTGCTCATAAAAAAAGGAATTACACATACATTGCTAAGTAAATAAATAGAGACAGTTTTTTAATGTAAAACACTGAAAGTTTCATCGAAAAATATCAAATAAATCATAAGATATGAATATTTTACGGAAAGTCTTTTAAAGTTTGAAAGTTTGTTATGTTAAAAATATTGATTACAGCCCACAAACAGATTTACGTACAATAATTCTACAAATTATTTGCGACAACACAAAAATTGATCCATTATATCTCCAACATCCGTAGACTACTTGAAATATAGAGATACAGAAATATAAAAAATAATTATATTAATTTAGTATATAAGAATGAAGAAATTTAAATACTAGTTTGAAACCAAGGAAGGACAATTATTCATAACCTTTAATATATTGATTTCCTGGTGTAAGTGCATTTTTTTTAAATGTCCTTGATTTTGTAAAGTGGAAGTATCTATGGTTAACTGTAGTGCTAAGATCTGAAATTTCCGCGTCCCTTATAAACTAGCCGAAAAATTAATAGGAGTTGTTTAAAGCCACAATAAATAGATTTAAATTAAAGTTTAAACCTTCTACGTTTTGTGGGATCAAAAGTTTTAGTTAAGATTTCAAAGTGTGAGTGATTTTTGCGCATAAACTAATTAAAGTAAAAAAATATTAAATGTCAAGTTGAGTGACTTTGTCTATGCAATAAAACAAATATTAAATAGTGATTGCCACCATCAATTTTTCATCAAGCATAATTAAAGAGGGGCATTTGTGAACTTACTAAAATAGTGATGTCTAGCACACGTAGCAAAACCCCAATAATTTCGGAAGATAAATTGAACATGGATAAGATTATTGAATACATTGATAAAAAATTTGAAACCCTGAAAAAAGATATATTTACAAAAATTGATTTACAAACTACAGAAACTACAAAAAGTATTGATTTTATCAGTGCTCAATACGATGAGATGTTAAAAAAAATTGAGGTCTCAAATAATTTAAATCGAGCGATTCAAACAGATTTTGAAAATATAAAAAAAGACCAAATGGAAAAAAATATGATTATTAAAAAACTTGAAATCCGACTTTCTGATTTGGAAACGTTATCAAAATCTAATAGTTTGGAAATAGCAGGAATTCCACAACAAAACCGCGAACAACCTGTGGAAATTGTTAAAAAAGTTGCTGCCGCAGCAGGAATCCACCTCTTACACACTGATATAACTGACGTCACGAGAGTCTCAGACAGACGAAATGAAGCCCCTCCTAAACTTCTTGTGACCTTTTCCGATAAAAGAAAAAGAGATTCCCTCCTTGATAAGAAAAAGGAAATAAATTATAATGAAATCAAGGATCTGGCGACATCTCGAATCTTCATCGGGGAAGAATTAAGCCCGTATCATAAAGAAATCCTATGGAAAACAAAACAATTATCAAAAGAAAAAAATTACCAATATGTATGGTACAAACAGGGTAAAGTTATGATACGCAAAAAACAAGATGATAAAATTATCTACATTAAGCACCTTGATGATATGGTGAAAATAATTTAGTGAATAATATGAACAACATTACTTAATCCACTTAATAATTTAAATTGAGAAAATGAATAACGCACTAACAACAAACATACCAAACATATCATCCATAAACAATAATTTTAACATAATGCACCAGAATATTAGAAGTATCAATAAAAACTTTGATGAACTACAAATATTGATGAAAAGCTTAAATTTAAAATGGGATATTATTATTCTTACTGAATGTTGGCTAACTGATAAATACTACCCCCTACAAATTGGGAATTATGTCCCTTACTCTACAATAATGAACAACACAAAAAATGATGGTGTCATCGTATATATTAAAGAAGATATAGAAGCTGATGTCAGAGAGATCTGTATCAATAATGCAAACTGTCTAAGTATATCAATCGGTAATGACACAACAATACTCGCAATTTATAGATCTCCTTCTACACAAAATCTAGAACCATTCCTCAACTCCTTATCTAATCAACTAAGTCTACTAAAAAGAACTAAAGATGTATTTATCATCGGTGATATAAATATTGATATTCTTGAAAATGGCCATCCAAAAAAATTTGATTATATGCAAACACTAGCATACCATGGATATAAAAGCCTAATTGATGAACCAACACGTGTATATAATGAAAGCAAAACTTGCATTGATCATATCTTTTGTAAAACTAATAGAAAAACTCAAGCCATTATTTGTACTACCACACTGACAGACCATTATACAATAATTCTATCTATTACAAAAAAAAATACATATGTAAACCAAAAAAAGAAATCACTCCTAACGAAATCTGAAACAAATTGGGAAAACGTCAAATGCGAGTTAACAGTGAATGACTGGACAAGCCTTCTGGAAAAAGATGATACTGATACTGCTTGGAGTTATTTTATAGAAGTTTTACAGAACATTATCCTATCAAACACCAAAACCATAGAAAAAAAGTTATCTCATAAAAATTTACACATTAAACCTTGGATTAGTCAGAATATTATAAACTCAATCAGAAAAAGAGATGAACTGCACAAAAAAGTCAAAAACAACCCTTATGATATCCTAACACTTCGATTCTACAAAAGATATCGTAATACATGTAAAAATGTAATACGTTATGCTAAAGAAACATTCTATAAAAACAAGATTGATGAATGTAATAATGATTCACGTAAACTCTGGCAGATCATAAATGAAATAACTAATGCTAAAGCCTCACATAATGACAATAGCATTAAGGAATTAAACATTGATGAGATTCCCACATCTTTTACAGAACACCCGGACAAACTTCTTGACTTTATAAACAACTATTTTTGCAATATAGGCTCAAACTTAGCAAATAAAATTAAACAAAATTCAATTAGTACTATCGAAAATACAGTGAGGATTGACGATGTAAATCAAGAAAACAGCCTCAATATTGTCAAGATAACAAGTGATGAAATAAAAAATATTATAGCCTCCCTAAATATAAATACTTCATCGGGAAATGAACTGATATCAAGCAAATCAATTAAATATCTACAAAATGAGTTAATCCACCCACTGACGTATCTTATAAATCTGTCAATATCAAATGGTATTTTTCCTGCTTGTCTTAAAATTGCTACGATCATTCCAATATATAAAAACGGTCCCAAAAATGATGTATCAAACTATCGACCAATTAGTATTTTAACTACACTATCAAAAATATTAGAAAAAGTTATAAAAAAACAAATGCTTACATTTTTGGATTCTAATAAAATATTATCATCTACGCAGTATGGTTTTAGGGAAAACCTGGGTACTGGTGACGCTATAGCTAATGTAACAAATACAATTATTAGAAAATTGGATGAAGGCAAAAAATGCCTAGCAGTTTTCATTGATCTTCAAAAAGCTTTCGATACCATTGACCACGAAATACTGTATTTAAAACTAAAAAAAAATGGAATAACCGAAACAACCCTAAACCTACTTAGAAGTTACTTAACGGGAAGAGAACAATTTGTACAAATTGGTAAAAGAAGGAGCAAAACTCTACCAATTAAGTACGGTGTCCCCCAGGGAAGCGTATTAGGACCTATACTATTTCTAATTTACATAAATGACCTTATGAATCTTCCCATCAAAGGAAACATAATGAGCTTTGCAGATGACACTGTAATTTTATTCCATGAACAAGATTGGACAAGCACATATAAGGAGGCTGAACATGGCCTAACTGTTCTTCAAAACTGGCTTAAAGCAAACTCCCTTACATTAAATGTGAATAAAACCAAATATTTAATTTTCTCCAAAAACAAAAGAGGACAACCAATGAATGAGCATATACTCAAACTACATGAATGTCAAAAAAAAATTCCTCAATGTTCCTGCTCGCTTATAACTCAAACCAAAAGCATAAAATATCTTGGTATTGAAATTGACGATAAACTACACTGGGATTCACACATTGATCGAACTTCAAAAAAGTTAACTAAACTCATCTACTTCTTCAAAAAATTACGGAACATTTTGTCAGCTAGGGATTTAAAGAGAGTTTACTATGCTTTATGCCACTCCAAATTGGAATATGGAATAATAGGATGGGGCTCAGCAGTATCAAAACATATAAAACAGCTGAAGGTAACTCAGAATTGCATCATAAAGACCATACTAAAGGTTCCCATAAGGACATCAACAACAGAAATTTTTAAACAATTTGACGTTCCAAGCATACAGAAAATCTATGCCAAAAACATTTTGGTACAACACCTCAAAAATAATTCTCAGGAAAACACCTCACATACTCATAATACCAGAGCCAAACAAACAGAGATACTAACTATACCAAAGTGTAACTCTACCTTTGGACAAAGAAGCTCTGAATTTTTAGCAGTAAAGGTATATAACAAACTCCCACTTAGTATCAAACAAATCAAAACAAAAAACAACTGCATTAAGAACATTAAATCTTGGCTTAAGGAATTACCGGAAAAAGAACTTACTAGCATATTTAAAACATCGTCGTAGAAGTTTCTGGAAACCCTTACCCAAAACATGAAGTCGAACCATAGAAGTCGCTGAAAAATTATTCAAAACCTAGTCCCCCTCAGCACAGGATCTCCTAGTGAGGAGGACTATAAAAATCTATATCAATTAATCATATAAATATATATATAATTCTTATAAAAATGTTTAAAAAAATGTAATATAGTAACTAAATTAAAAAAAAAAAAAAAAAAAAGACAGCATCACAGCTCCCACGCCGAAAAAACGTACGCAATACAAAAAACCAAGCCAATATATTATAAACTTCTGATATCCGGTCAGACGCTCTGAACCACTGAGCTACGTCGGCTTATTTAACACGCCAAATAATTCAATATGTACTAGTACTTCAATCAACAATTACTGCTTATTATATTTTATTAGTGTACTAGTTTACAGGTGAAAACACTTGTCAGAAGGCGCGGGTTCAATTCCCGTCGTCGGCATTTTTCTTTACTCAATTTGTATGGATATTTCAATCGACTAATTATTTCTTATAATAATTTGTTATCCTTTGTGCTATGCATAAAAAAATATGTATAACGGAAATCGTCAACCTAAAAACTACACTTCGAAATCTGGTAAAATTATTCGCATTCCTGTTAAAATCGACTAAATGAATGATTGACAGATTTCCTAACAAATTATCAGTAAAACGTTTAACGGATTGTGTTTTGAGGACGGCGCAACATTGTTTCATAAAAATACTAATATTGTCGCATTTCGTCATAATATGGCATGAACACGTGTTCCGATATATTCTGAATGGACGCGTATTTAGTGAGGAAGTACCCGGCTATTCAGATCTGACCACCAAA
The DNA here is from genome assembly GCF_061612785.1 of Hesperophylax consimilis. Lineage (NCBI taxonomy): Eukaryota > Metazoa > Arthropoda > Insecta > Trichoptera > Limnephilidae > Hesperophylax > Hesperophylax consimilis. The sequence continues at coordinate 8,051,201 of NC_142852.1, forward strand.
CACGGCCAAAGCCATTTCACGCATCGTTTCAATTCTGAATTGTGGTCTTACACCAGGGCGATACTGAGAGTATCTTAGAGTATTATATGAATGAATTGTCAAATAACACAAATTAATCAAATATAATTTACTTGCGCACGCCGGGATTCCAAACCGGGACCTCCGGCTTGCTAGTCGAGAGCCTTACCCCTCGACCACGGAGGCCGTCAAAAATTTCACGGAAAAAAGTATTAAGGTAATGTATACATATTTGGGGTATTATGCCGTGTTTCGCTACTTCTGTCTTTATCCAATGTTTCGGACAGCATTACAGTGTCAATATACTATAGAAATAATATTACTACGTTATAAACAACTATATATATTTTTTAATATTAACGCAGACCGGTTTCGCAACAACCGTTACTTCCTCAGGGAAAAATTTATACTATCTTAATATTCTTATTTTTAACGTCAAGTGTGCAAAATTTCATCAAAAGTATAAGAATTCTACTTTAAGCGATTTGAGAATGGAGTGGATTTTCGAAATATCGTGTAGACAGTGACTTTTATTTTGATGGTCAAGTGTGCGAAATTCCATCAATGTCGAAATAACCTTAGATTTACATAAAATCAAATCCACGCCGCCCGCCACAGACACTCTTTATTGTGTAAATAGATAGATAGATGGATAGGACACGGTTTGACAATGGCGTAAATAGGCAAAACAGCTGTCACATCATAACGTTTCCAAATCGTATGGCGATGTAGTTCCTCTATATCCTCTGATTTTACGCCGAAAAGACAGTAGAACACTTGTAAGGTGTAAAAATATATTCATATATAATGTATCACATTGCAACTTATACATTATATTATGTTTGTTCTGTCAAAAATTAAGAAAGTTGGTTAACGTATATATCAAACGTTTTCAGAAAGCAATGGCGTAACGAGAAATTTAGGAGAAAATTATAAAATATGGAACTACAGTTAAAAAACATAATAATCATTGATGACAATATTAACGACTCTCAAACAAAAATAAAGAAAAGTAAAATAAAAAATAAAAAAAATTGGTCGAATCTAGAAATTGAACCCAGGACCTTGTCGGAGATTTGCAGACCAAAGCCACTAAACACCGAGAGTCACTAATACTGTCTTCAATGTGTGATTGTGTGAGGCATTAGAGACCCGCAAAGAATGCAAGGCGTAATGAGTAAGATTAAGAAAGGGACGCTCAGACGGATTGGGCATGTAGAGTAAATGAACGAAGAAAGGAGTGCGAGGAGAAAATATAAAGGAAATGTGAATGGTAGAAGATGCCGGTTACGCCCTAGGAAGACATGGCACTTTCGTTTGAATCAGAAACTTTCATGTCAAGAGTCTGAACAAAGAGCGCTGTACAAATTAGCTGTTATTATTATTTGAATTTGATGGAAAAGCAGAAGAAAATCACTGACGCATTAACAGATCAAGTATATATATGTAGAACTATAGTTAGAGAAGGTCCCAACATGCTCCCCTGTGGGACTCCAAAGTTTATTATAAGAGGGTTATTATTTTGTTTGCCATATTAATAACTCAAACCTGGAGAAACTCATGGTTACTGGAAAAGTGAGATGGTTTGGATATGCAGAGCGAATGAGCGAAGAAAGGAGTGTAAGGAGGATGTATGACGCAAATGCGAATGGTAGAAGAAGTCAGGGACGCCCGAGGAAGATCAAATACTTGAGTCGGGCCATGTCAAGAGTCAGAAAAACAGAAAGGTATATATGAGACGATGTATGAATGTAAATGAGACAATGAGTGTGTGCCAAGACCGAGTTGACAGGCGGTGCGTCTTCTGTGACTACCCCTGCGGAGAAACGGCGTGATGGTTAGTTAGTCATGATTATTACAATTTACAAGTTTTTGAAAGTCATTCAAAATCATGTGTTTTTTCTTAATGGATGATGGCTTAGGAATATTAAAGATGCTTTAATTAAATATTGCAAGTAAAACACATCTTGGCTTTTGCTATGGTTGAACATTTTTTAAGCCTTTTTACATAAAAAAAATGGTTTAGAGCAAGGCTGCCAAACCTCAGGCCCGCGGGCCACAATGTGGCCCGCGAACGAATTATAAGTGGCCCGCGTGAACCATTTTCAAAAAACCCGCCAATTTGAAAAAGTGTCGCGGGCCCGCGGTAAAACAAACAATGCAGCTTGCGCGCGGTCACCAGTGTTGCCAACGAAGGCGATTTATCGCTATTTAGGCTACTCAGAACGAGAATCAGCGACGAAAAAATCTAACCTGTTGAACTTACCTTTTAAACAAAAATACACCAGTTTTTGATATAATATATTTTGCGTCCGAAATGGAATCTTGTAGCCACCCCCCCCCATGGAATTCGAAAAATTGTTGTAGGGAATCACATATGATATTTTTGGGTGCGCGGAATTTTTTCTCAGCGAAGTAACAACCCCCCCCCCCCCATGGATTTCAAATATTTTGTGGGGAGCACTCATTTTGAATTTTTTTTGTGGGGAATTATGTTTTTAGAAATTCTCGAACTCCCCCCCCCCCCATAGAAATAGGAACCGTCAGGTATTCAGTGGCCCGCCAGTGATTCAAAATCGTCAATTTCGCCCAACTGTTAAAAAGGTTGGGCAGCCTTGGTTTAGAGTGTAAAATCTCCTACTGACGAACCTTTTCTTCGGATATGGTTTTATATAGTGTGGTGAATTAAGTTCTTTGGATTATGATCGGAAAACATTTTGATATCTGTGCTTAATCTTCATAAAATAAAATGAAACGTGCATTTTTGAAATGTTTTTTAGAATAAAAAAAACACGCGCAAAACAAGCGGGAATTTCAACCTTATAGCCATCTGTGTAACGAGTGCGTGATTTTACCGATTTCACCTTAGGAGGTATTTCACCAACCACTTGATAGCTTATCCATAAGATAACATATATTAATAAACAAACACTCGTAATATACAAAAAAATCATTAGATATGTAGCCACTATTCATAGGTTTGAGTACCAATTAGTAAACTCGTACTTTATAAATAATTGAATCTGAAATATACGTTATCCTATGGATAAGCTATCAAGGGGATGGTGATATACGCACTTAATCTTAATGTGAAGTCCAATTATACAAAGTAAAATGTTGTAATTTCAATACAGCTCAACAGATGTCGTAATAATGTATAAATTTAAGTTATTGATATTTATTTTATGTAGTTTTATGACAGTAGTGACACCACATGACAGAGACGGTAACCGGGTATTTCATCAAAATGACAATTCATCACACCTACAAAAAGTGATATAAAATCATGAAAAGTGATGAAACAAAAACTAGGTTAAGTAGGTTACATAGGTAACTATTATTATCACTTTTAATGGCTCTGTATCGAATTGTGTTGAATATTCATTTTGATGAAATATAATGGAACCGACAAAGACAACATGTCGGCCATACCCGAGTTCACTCCAGTATCAAAATAACTCTCCAATAGAACGGGCGTAAGTCCTGCTAGCGATAATAAATAAATACGTCATATTAAACGGACCAAACTAATCATTGAACGTAATTAACAGTACATTACAAATGTATACATTTTTTATTTATTTATTTAATCACTCCGGGTTTAGAAACCGTTACCTTTTAATCCAGAGCTGAGGATCTTAACTGTTCGACCACGGAGATCATAAAATAACACTTTGTCTTGCCCGTGGGCTGCACAGGTATTCGTTACGCCCCTGCCAAGAAATTCAATATGAACTCATGTCAAGTTTATTTGATTACACTATTTGGTTTGACAAGTCCATGTTTTTATCTTATGTCAATGTCACTACAATTAGATAAAAAACGGTCACTTAAAAAGCGGTTGATCTTAGAAAAATTTTGTGCGAAACCGGTTGCTTTTTTTGCCGGTGATCAATATCAAGCAGACAGAAAATTGTTGACAACTAGTTCAAGTTGTGTTTTTTTTCAGATGTAAGAGATTTTATTTGGTTTTTAATTATTTTGTTGTATCAACTGGAATGAATTAGATTGATATTCGTTAGTAATAATAATGATTTGGTTATTTCTATAGCACCACAGCTTATTTAAGGCGATGCACTACGTCGTGTAATATTTTAAATTGAGCCGATATCAATAACAACCCTTACGTAGATGGCGATAAGGTTTAAATTCCCGCTTAACACCATCCGCCTGTTTTGATTTATGCAATAAAAAAACATGGCCAAAAAGTGCCTTTTATTTTATTTTGTGGATGTTCAGGCATAAATATTTAATTTTTTTCCCATCATTTTATAAATAATTTAATTTGCCACATTATACAATAAAATCATAACCGAAAATGAGTTCGGAAGTAGGAGATTTTGAACTTTAAAGCAGTTTTCATAGGCCTTTACATTAATTTTTTTCTGGGCTTATAAAAAGACTTATCTAAAAAATACTCGATTATTTCAAAGGCCAAGATGTATTCTACTCGCAGTATTTAATTAAAGCATCTGAAACATTTCTAGGCGACCAAATTTTCAAACCAAAAACACATGATTTTGCATTACTACAAATGGCATCGCCTTAACCAATAACTAATCACTTGGACTTATAACTTATAAGCAATAACTTACAGCTAACATTTGTAACTGTTGACTTCCAACTAAGATTTATAACTACTGACTTTACAACAAGAGCCCAGTTGTTTCGTAGAAATTCAAATGTGACATTGTCATCAAATGGCCATAAACCGCCATTTTGTTTTTTTTTACATTTGAAAGGTCCCAGGTTAAACGCTGATATTAATGCCTACTGTTTCAATACACTTTTGAGCAGTTGGGACTCTTTGATATTCACATCTCTTTAAATACGTCTATTTTAATTTTATTGTAGTTTTCGATAATGCAAATCTTGGAAGCGGAAATTTAACAAACTTCCCGACATTAGATCGACTTGAAACGCGGCAGATAGCCTCGTTCTCGATGACAATGCATTCTATCAAGTTTTGGCGTCAATCACGTACACACAGGCGGATAAAACTCTATATGCATAAATCTGATATCGTACGATATTACAACAGTTAATATACTAAATAAATGTCAGTCCTACACGATCGGCATCTGGCAAGGTCGGTAGAGCGGTTGACACCGGTCCCTAGTAAGGAAGGTGCAATCCTTAACCAAACCAAAAAAAAAACATTTAATTTCATAATTATTTGTGTAATGAATTGCTTAACTGGGTCAAATTTTCTCGAAAAAAAATATATTTCGCACGCTGTCAAAATTCGCTGAAATTTTAGATAAATTTCGTGTCGACATTTTGAGTTTCGTGTCACCGAAATATAAACCCAGCCATTAACTCATTGAAAAGTGTGACCACCGCAATTGTTAATATTTCTCACAGATATGACAATAATGTTGACACCGAAGTCACAAACGTATAGAAGTGTATTGCGGGCGTGTCAATCTGCCTCAATAAAGTTCAATTATGATGATAAAATTGGTATAGTATTTTCAAATATCAATTTTTTTCTTGAACAATGGTTGGTTAATTTCATTTTTTTAATACGTAGTAATGCAAAATCACGTGTTTTTGGTTTGAAAATTTGGTCGCCTAGAAATGTTTCAGATGCTTTAATTAAATACTGCGAGTAGAATACATCTTGGCCTTTGAAATAATCGAGTATTTTTTAGATAAGTCTTTTTATAAGCCCAGAAAAAAATAATGTAAAGGCCTATGAAAACTGCTTTAAAGTTCAAAATCTCCTACTTGCGAACCCATTTTCGGTTTTGATTTTATTGTATAATGTGGCAAATTAAGTTATTTATAAAATGATCGAAAAAAAATTAAATATTTATGTATTTATCCACAAAATAAAATAAAAGGCACCTTTTGGCCATGTTTTTTCTTGCATAAATCAAAACAGGCGGATGGTGTTAAGCGGGAATTTAAACCTTATCGCCATCTACGTAAGGGTTGTTATTGATAGCGGCTCAATTTAAAATATTACACGACGTAGTGCATTGCCTTAAATAATTTAATTTAACCAATAGAATTTATTCTAACCTAGACTCAAATATTAAAACCATAACAATTTTTTTAGATTTAAAGAAAGCCTTTGACACAGTCAACCATAGTACTCTCTTAAATAAAATATCCAACATTGGAATTAAAAATAAATGTCTCATGCTTTTACAAAATTACATTTCGAATCGACAACAATGTACAAAAATTGGAATGTGTTTGAGCAATTTTGATACAGTAAAACACGGTGTTCCACAAGGGACTGTATTAGGGCCGCTACTCTTTTTAATCTATATAAATGATTTATGTAACATTGTTATACCTGGTAATATTTTCTCATTTGCTGACGATACTGCAATAACAGTCCAAGGAAATACATGGGAAGACACAACTAATAAGGCTAACAAATGTATTACTATTGTCAAAGAGTGGCTAGATAGAAACCTTCTTACTTTAAATTATGAAAAAACTCTCTGTATTCCTTTCTATAACACACTGAAGTCAGCTCCCAAAACTAATCTTAATTTAAGATTTCATAATGTAAATTGTAACCCTACCGCATGCTCAAACTGTAAAGAGATGAAATCAGGAAAAAATATTAAGTACTTAGGTGTAACCATAGATTCTCAACTAAAATGGACCAGCCATATAGAAAAAACTGTTAACAAACTGAGATATTTAAATTATATTTTTAAAAGAATGTGTAATATAGTTAATATAAAAACCATAAAATTAGTTTATGATGCACTAGTTCATTCATCTATTTCCTATGGAATAATTGGTTGGGGAGGAAGTTACAATAATCATCTCAAACCATTAGAAATTGCCCAAAAATCAATAATTAAGATTATGTACCAGAAAAGTAAATCTTATCCCTCCAAACAATTGTTTAGGGAAACCGATATTTTGGACCTTAGACAAACCTATAGTTTTCAATGTCTTAAATTTATCTACAAGCACCCAAACAATTTTATTAAAAACTCTAATCGTTCCAGTCGAAGATGTGGCGCCTGTGAGTATGTTGTACCCCACTGTAAAACTAGACAGGCCCAGAGACACATTAGTTTTATTGCTCCAAAAATCTATAATTCAGTATGTTCAACCCTTAAAGAGACCACTCGTCAAAATCTTCATTCATATAAAAAATATATCAAAACTTGGCTCAAAACAGCCAAAATAGATATTTTTTTCTTATAAGTTATTAACAAAGCCATTAATTATACTTACAATTAATTAGCTTTAAGAGTAGATATATAATAAAGTCTGCTATGTGTTTGTTGTATCAATTAATACTTGTTGTACCAATTAATATTCATTGAGCACTTAATTATTTTTGGAATTTTAGTAAAAAGTAACTGAAATTACGGTAAAATCAATCACCATGTACAATATTTTATTTTTATTTAAACCACTGTTTTAAATATCCACATACAAATAATAATGCCCACGCACAGGCCTCGCCTTTGTGGGATTTTTTTGTTACTCTCTTTTATTTTTTGTATCAAAAAAATTTTCAATAAAAAAAATAAAAAAAAAAATTCAAGTTTTCACGATTTGGAGGCAATTTGATAATTTATTGCGAGATAATGATAAATATCTAAAAAATATCTTTCTCACCCTACTGTGCAAATACAATGAAATGTAAATAAAAAAATAAAAACACTTGCATTATAGTAAAAATGGCAAGATTATTTTTTATTAATTACAATCACAAATATTTGCCAAACTTGCCTCTAAAAATGTGAAAAATCGATTTCTTTAATAACGAATATTTTATAAATATCAAAAATATATATCCGTACTAGATTTTAGCTAACCCTTTGATTAAAAAAATTATCATTCCGTTTGATTGGGTTTTTTTGTCTCAAATCCAAATTTAAGTTTTGTATGAATGTCCCCGAAGTTGGCAAGGCATCTAACAGAGTTTTTCGAAATCTCATGTAGACAGTGACGTTCCTCTTGTTTTGAAGGTGAAGTGTGCAAAATTTCATCAATATCGGCCTAAAACTGTAGATTTGTATGCAAATCAAAGCCACCCCCATTTGTATAAATAGAAGACATTAGTTTTCTGTCAAATTGGTAGGTATAGATCACACTCTAGTGGTTATATATTCAGTGGTTGTTGATGACTTGATAGCGTGTAGCAATAATGATCATATTTTGATAATACTTGCCCGGTTTTAACCGCACTTAATTCGTTGCGCAATATAGTTATACTTTTAATTTAACTCTGTGCGTGGTTACGTAAGGCTATGAACTCATCAACATGGATATGAGACAATACAACTTACTCATAGATAAGTCAAGACAGGAGACAGCAGGCAAGAAACAGGAGATATTAGACAGGAGACAGCAGACAAGAAATAAGAGACATGAGATAGGAGACAGAAGGCAAGAAACAGGAGATATGAGACAGGAGACAGCGGGCAAGAAACAGGAGATATGATACAGGAGACAGCAGACAAAAAACAAGAGACATGAGATAGGAGACAGAAGGCAAGAAACAGGAGATATGAGACAGGAGACAGCAGACAAGTAACAAGAGACAGTAGGCAAGACACAGAAGATTTAAAAAAAAAAATGTGTTTCTTTATTCGTCAAATTTAAGTGATTACAATTTTTTTGTGTTCTTTAAAACCATCATACTAGGCTCATGCCCGTATTATGGTAGTCATAATGCTTTAAATTGATACTTGAGACAGCAGACAATAAACAAGAGACAGGAGATGGTAGGCAAGAAACAGGAGATATGAGACAGGAGAGAGCAGACAAGAAACAAGAGAGAGAAGGCAGGAGATTGAAGACATAATACATGAGGCAGGACAAGCAAGGCAAGAGACTGTAGACATGAGGCAGGACACGTTAGGCAAGAGACAGAAAACATAAGATAGGAGATATGAGGTAGGAGACATGAGACATGAGATACGAGACAGGAGACATGCCACAGGAGACAGGAGATATGAGGCAAGAGACAGGAGACATGACGCAGGAGAGAGGAGGCATGGCCAAATACACAATGATAACCTGCTGAACTGAATCAGGGGACTGGACTACTGTCAAAAAAGAAAATTATATGTTGGGGATGCTGTGTGAAGGGTGTTTTTGAGGAAAGGAAGTAGTGTACCTAAAGAGACCCATACTGTAGGAGGAAGGAAACACTGATGCCGACAAAATCATTGAACACTAGATAGAGACGTAAAAACGACCCGTTCTCAAATAAAAAATGTTGGGCGCGGGTTTGGCATCTAGTCTGTGCCCAGTACCGAAGGAATCAATTACGCTATTTCCTCGCAGAATCTTCAATTGAAATAGCGGTAGAACAAACACATCAATGTGGCTACTTTTATTAAAACTAAGGACAGTGACCTATCCGATTATTAGAATTTTATTCATAATATTATTAATTTATTGAACTGATTTATTGAAAATATTTACTAAATACGTATTTACTGGGCGTAAATTGCTTCGGTTATATTTAGAACAAGGTTGTGATAACAACATACATTTTTATAGCGTAATTAACTGATATAATATCACTGCAAGTAGTGCAAGTGCGAATCACTCTAAATAGCATAGATAACTAACTAACCATCACGCCGTTTCCCCGCAGGGGTAGGCAGAGAGGACGGACCGCCAAACAACTCGGTCTTGCCACATACTCTTTGTCTCATTCACATTCATACATCGTCTCATACATGCTCTTCTATTATTCTGACTCTTGACATGGCCCGACTCAAGTACTTGATTCACTTGATCGTGCCATGTCTTTGTAGACAAATCCACATTTATAAAAAAATTATGTTTCTTTGATGGTTCCATACAGACTCACTACTGGACCGAATTCCGCTGAAAATTTCAAAGTTTGTTCTTATTAATGTCAGGAGTGTTTAGAGACGGAGTAAGGGAGATGCCCGAAGAAGACTTAAGAGGAAGCAACAAGCCAAAAATGTGTATATTCTTGGTATATTTTATATTGTAGGTAATAGGCAATAAAATCGCTTGACAAACGGAGTCTAGAAACGTTCGATTTCAAGCACAAAATTGCTTTTTATTAATTTTGTAAGTAATTTTATAAGAAAGCCAAAAAGTTTATCAAGTGAAACTGTCACAGATAATCTTAGCTATAGTACTGTATTTTTTTAAAGTTGTTTCCTTTACGCGTTCATATATTTCTGTTGAAAAAAAATATTTTTTGGTAGTTTACAATAATATTTTTTATTGAGTAATTTATATTTTTATTTGTATTCTATTCAATCGAAGCGATAGGAAAACCTTCAATTTATCTAAAACATATTTTTTGGTATTCATAATGTACACCAATTCGTTATAAAGATTAATCAAAATAGTGATTTAGCATTAAACTTCGCCTTAACAAGCCTATCTCTACACTGGAATAAGATGCGGAGTAGAATAAAATTAGATTATATTTAGTTTTTTAATTATAATAATGTGGTATACAGCAGTGATTGGTGAAAGCCCGAGGAAGACATGGCACGATCAAGTGAAACAAAAACTCATAAAAAATAATATTATTTTCACCTTAAAAATAGACACGGTTTTCAGGTCCACTAGAATTCATAACCTGAAAACTTTATCCTAAATCATACATAAGTCCCGGGTAACGCCGGGTACACGTCAGCCAGTATATTATAAATAATATTGCAATCTCACTTTTTTGTCGTTTCATATAAAAATAATTAATAAAAAAATTAACAAAGTTTCATAAATTTTTCTCCAATATTTTTTAAACTTCTACAGGGTTTTCCAATAAGAAGTGTTATTTTGAATAGCCCGCTATTTCGGTAAATGTTGCTTTTAAAGCTGTCATTTTTTGACATTTGACAAGTAGAAACTACGCCATTAATAAAAATGGAACGATACACGCTTCAACAACGCATTGAAATTATTAAAATTCACTTGAGTGAATCAAATGCAAATCATCTTGAGTGATGAGGCCCATTTCCACCTCGGTGGCTTCGTCAACAAGCAAAATTGTCGCACCTGGGGCTCAGAAAACCCAAGAGTTATTGTTGAAAAGCCTCTCTATCCTCAACGTGTGACTTTTTGGTGCGGTTTATGGTCCGGCGGAGTCATCGGAAGCAACATGAGGCTGGAGCAACAGTTACGGTGAATGGATCGCTATCGAGAGATGATAAATGATTTTTTATGGCCGGAATTGGATGGTATTGATCTGGACAACGTTTACTTTCAACAAGACGGCGCTACGTGCCACACAAGCAACAAAACCATTGATCTTTTACGATTGAATATCAAAATAACACCTCTTATTGGAAAACCCTGTATATACCGGCTACTAAGCGATATTGACAAGTAGAAAGGTTTTTAAGTAAATCTTATGATTTCCGGTGAAATTTTGGTTTGATATATTAAATAATATCTACCAAATGTTCACAGAACTACCAGTTATAAATGTACAGTGTAAAAAACTGCATTACGAAGTAAACACGAACAGTAAGACTTTATCTAGCTGGAAGCTTCTTGGATTCAAGGATAACCGGTTTCTGGTCATTGGCAGAAAAGTTGTTGGCAGTGTATTGTGCTTACCTGCTATCGTCAGTTCAAGAACTTCGCTTCAGTTATCGCAATTGGTGATATAGAAAAACTACTATATTCATAGCGTCCCTCGTTAATTAAAATTACGTATTATTTAATACTTGCAGACGGGTACCCGGCGTTGCTAGGGGTTATCCTTAGGAGATAGACATATATCGTCAAGTACTTTTCTGTAGGCCTTTTTAATACGTACAATTCCGTACTACATTATTTGGATGTATCTCATAAGTTTAGCAATAATGTAGTGCCTGTAAATATATTTTTACAACTTGATTATAAAAAATCAACTCTCCTCTACTTTCTATAAATATATAATTATTATTTTTATTATTATTTCATGTTTGATTCATACTCTCATACTTATGTTTCTATAAAATAGTATTTTTTAGTTCTTTTAAGTTATTTTTATTATTATTTCATGTATGATTCATACTTGCATACTTATGTATCTATAAAATAGTATTTTTAGTTATTTTATGTTATCTTTATTATTATTTCATGTATAACTACCACAACACGGGCATTAGCCTAGTATGGTAGTTAAAAAAATGTCAAAAAATGTAACATGTAAACATTTATTAAATAATTTAAAAAAAAAATTATAATATGCATGTTTTAAATATGTAAACCTTCCGGAAAGTCTGTCTGTTTGTGCGCTTAGTTCTTCTAAACTACGCAACGAATTTTGATAGGGTTTTCACTATCATTTAGAGAATTTCTTCCTGAAGTTTTATATATATAATACATCCATATTATATTTTTAGAAAGTAGAGAACAGTTGATGTTTATCCTAGAATCAAAACTTTTCTCCAAATCATTTACAATCCCAAGCAACACCGGGTACACAGCAAATATTCAAATATAGAAGTTAAGCACAGAATAATGAAAACGTACACTTCTACGAAACGAAAGATTCCAATCGAAACTTTATTATTTTTTTATGAATTATTTTTTCTATGAAATTGCAAGAGAATGAGGTAGATATAATGTTTAGTAAATATGTTTAATAAAATATGTGTTTATTTTTCGTTATCAGTAATTTAAGTTCAGTGTTCAGACAAAAAACGTAAGATAACTTTTTTACGTTTGATTGCAAAATTTTCATATTTCAAAAAATATATGTTTGTTGGTAATTATAAAATTTAAAGGCATATTTCATCGCCTTTCAAAAACAGTTTTTAGTTTTCTGATACGTTCAGAAATCCTCCACTTATTTGGATTTTACTGAGGAACGGAAATACCAACAATATCTGAATTCATCCTACTAACATTATTATAGTGGGCAAATGTAAGAAAAAAAATTCGTTTCAAACTTTGTTTCAAACCTCCAAAAATGCGTCATTTTCGCATTTCGCGTTTTGTTGATAACTTAACGTTCCTTATTAAGACAACATTTTTAAAGTCATTCACCCAGTATGTCTTTAATTGCATCGCAATCCGACCAATTCGATTATATGTGTTTCGTATTTGCTAGGGTGAATTTCGATTTTAAATGTCCCTCTGATGTGCTGCAAATGGGTATTACTGCTTTTTTTAAACATTTTTAGTACGAGACAGATTGATATTTGAAAACTTAATATTGCCATTGCTATCCTGACGCTATATTTAGGGGCAAGCCGATATAAATCAAACAGCTATTAATACGTTTGGTATACACATAACAGTGATTATAAGTAACGTTTTCCACTATCTGTACCTGCTTTATACACCAGTAAAATAATTATAATAAGATAATTACTTATATTCAGAGAAATAGAGAATCTTTCTTGTAAATAAATACGGTACTATAACTGTTGATAATCTACAGTTAGATTGTGGCAGTTGACGAGGAATTTTTCACAAATTAAATAAACATATTTGCAAACGACAAACTAGATTACAATTAAGATAGGTACATTACTTCTTGCCAAGCGAATAAAATATATTTTAGTATACTAGGAGCATTTTATAAAGTTAAAAATACAATAAAATCAAGGCAAGTGCGGTGAGCTAAAATCCACGGTGGATTTCGTGGCACTCTACGGGTTAACGGAAATCACTTTGGAGATGACCGTAATAATATTAGTCACATTACACAAGAAGTTAGGTCATTTTTGCAAACACGTAAGCCAGTTTTTATATTGCTAATGAGGAAAACCATTAGAAGTATATTGTGGGCGTATTTGCGAGAAACAAGCAATAAATGGGTAAAATTTCCTTACTGCTAAATACGCGAGAATTTTTTAAATATTAACACTTTGTTATAACTTAAATCAGTACAAGAAACAACTATTTACGTTGTGGGAAATTTTTGTACTAATTAAGCCCCACATTCCCAAATTCTACCGATTTATAACAAGTTTCTCGTTAACTCTTTGAGTTTTAAAGTTGTAAAAAAAATACATGTTATTTTTGAAAATAATATCTATAAATTTGTTTTGCCGAAACGTTAATTATATGAAATTCCCTCGATAGAAAAAAAATCACTAAGTAAGCTCCGAAAATTATTTAAAACACGTTTTGTTCTGTTATTTAATATGTTATAGGCATGAAAAATATCACAGTGTATCTTTAAATGAAAGTAAAGCATTTGTCGAGAGATTTTTGCTGTATTGCAAACGAGTCATGTTTTATTAAATATTTTCACAATTTTCTCTTAATTATTATCGTTTTTTTTAATATTAGCGCACTCCCTCTAACATTCGTATTTACATATCTCCCTTTCAAACCGTCTTTGAACGCTTATTACGGGGCCTTCGGTTGAAACTAACTGTCATTTCAACCCTTCAAGACTCTGCCATATGAATAAAACGATTGTCCAAATGGACAGAACGAATGTCCAAATGGACAGAACGAATGTCCAAATGGACAGAACGAATGTCCAAATGGACAGAACGAATGTCCAAATGGACAGAACGAATGTCCAAATGGACAGAACGAATGTATTTTTTTACGACTTGATTATAAAATATCGACTTTTCTCTACTTTCTATACATATAATATCCATGTATTATATATATAAACGTTCGGGAAGAAATTCTCTAAATGATAGTGAAAACCCTATCAAAATTCGTTGCGTAGTTTAGAAGAACTAAGCGTACAAACATACAGACGCGGATAGATACTTTATTTAGAGGTTAATTGTTTCTGAAAAAATACATTATACTAAGTAGAAATACAAATAAATAAACAATTATTCCTTTTCAAAGCGCCAAACTGTAAAATTGTTAGGCAGATTTACCTTTACAAATTACTTAACTAACCATCAAGTCATTTCCCCGCAGAGGTAAGCAGATATGATAGACGGCTACACAAATCTGTCACAAACTCTTTGCTTAATTTACAATCATACATCGTCTCAAACAATAATTCTCTTGTACATTTTTGTTTTCGTGATCGACTCGAGTAATTGATTCACTTGATCGTGTCAGATAACCATAGACATATGAATATTAGTAGACCTGCCCTAAGTGATTAAAAGCGTATTATCCCCACTCCCCATACCGGTTCCATTGGAGCCGGCTGGGCTCGCATATGGCCTCAAGTGAAATTTGAAAACGTGACGTCATCATTCTTGTGCGAACTATGGTCGAGGCATCATCGGTTCATTTTACGAAATAACACGGCAAAATGTTTACTTGTACTATGAAAACTGGTAAAAATAGATGCGAAAAAAGAGAATAAACCCAATTGTCGTATTACATTCCATATATAAGCATTATTTTATTTTATTTTAAGCATATTCACATCGTATAATATGAATCAGTTGTTACTATCACATCGAGAAACGTCTGGACGCGAAACACAAAGCTGGTTGGTTGCTGGGAAGTAAATTATGAACATTTATAAAAGTGTCTTAACTAAATACTTAAACGAAATATTCGACTCTGAAAATATACCCGAATTTTTTTGCCGAATTTGGACTTCGCAAATTTGTTCATAACGTGGCGAGTAATTTGCGCTCCCATGTAAAAATGTCTATTCATTCAAAGCAGATTTTACTTTTAAGAAGTAAATGGTGATATTATAATGCGAGATGCCTATTTACTGTCAGATTGATTTATTGACGAATCACAGTCATCTTCACTCCCTTCGTTCTTCAACAGTTGATTTTACCCCTCGCCTTTATCTTCTCGTCTATTAATTCCTATGTCTGTGCAGATAACCCTAAAACTTTACCGTTCACTTGCACGTGATAATAATATATATTCTCTCGTCATTCATTTCTCTGTTCATCCGCTCTACATTTACACTTCAGACTTGCATTAATTCCTTATTTCTACGTTTCTACCACGGTTGTACATAGTTCTATGCACGCACACCTCGGGAATCTCATATCTAAAACAGCAGTATATTTCTGTCACTTATCTCTACGTCTATCCACTCTACACGTCAAAATCACCAAAGCGTCCCTTTCTTAATCATGTTTATTACGCTTAAACTAATCCATAATCAATGGCTTTACACATACGTCTGAGGAAACTCATTTGTTCAGCATTCAGTCAACTGTCATAGTTCGTTTACAGTACATACCTCACTGCAATAAATCAGAGTCGTGAAGTACTTCCCTTTTTTAATATTTTCCATCTTACATCAACCTAGCATACCTCAAATACAGGGCTTTACAACACAATATACAACATCGCAACGATTTCATTTCTATGGTATTCATTCTGTTCGTAACCTAGACAAAGAAAGAGTTAACTACGAATTAATAATGAGGTTTTATAAATATATTATTTAAATAAAATCTACCTCGTCGTGTTTGGGGTGAGCGTGTCTGCACTGCCTACCCAGGTGCCTATCAGCAATCGATTCTTGAGTAACAACAAAATCACTTTCTTGGTGCAAATTGTGACATTTTGTACTGATTACACATACACTAAACACGATAAATATCACATAAAACCACCACGCAACTTCGGGAATTTTACATGTAAATATTGCGGGATATTTTCTAGTTCTTTTGACACAATTTTGGCGTATTTTTAGCATATTTTCGGATACTAATTGACGAAAACAATGTTGCGGTTTTGCGCGGCGGTTAACATTGACGGATCAACGTCAAACACTCGCTCTGACAGAAGGCCGACTGCCATTTTTGATTCTTGTTAGGGCGGTGTTGCCAACGTATAAAAAAGTTAGCAAAAACCAATAATTTTATTCGTATCGGGAAATAATATAATATAATATATTCTTACAGATCAGAACACACAATTCACTCTGTGATTTTTTTAATTGTTGTTATTTTAAGCTGGCAGAGAAAGGATGAAACTAGACTGAATGCTGTTTAAATGAGATCCCTGAGGCGTATGAGTGGTAAAACCATGTGGAGTGTGAGTTTGTGGAGGCTTTCCTGTGAATAAATGCAGTGCTGTGAGCTACCAGTAAATTTATTGTGGATTTTTACATGCGTACTGTAATGTAAAAAATGTTTTTAATGAGATATTTTTCTCATGGTTTTGCTTTCACTCATTTATATCGGCTACTGGATTATTAGTAAGCACTATCGTAGACCCGTTTAAAATCAAGAGATTTTATAATAGTACGATTTATGAAGCTTCAAAATTTATCCATAAAATATTTGCCTCTTCGAAAACAAATATGGTCAATTTTCTTTAATATAATTCTGGGGCTTAATGCTAGACGTGCCAAACGTGACCTTTGCAAATTGCTCTCCAATGAAGATTGTTAATCATTATTTTGACTTCTGCTTTAGATATGTCACAATTTCATCAACTTAAATCAAGAACACATGACTTAGGTACACAAATATAGGACGTTTTAAAAAACTTTCTGAAACCTAAATTATCAAAAACTGACAAAGACACTTTTAACATTTACCCCCAGATTATATATTTTTCGATAAATTAGAGAAATGTCGGAAATATACCTTTCGAATGGACATTGTTAGTAAATTCAAAAAATCATCTGTCAGAAAATTAAACTTCAATTAGACATTTTAAGTGTCGAACTACATATTTATTAATTAACTAGCTGACATGAACCCGGCGTTTGCTGGGGGTTATCCTTAGGAGATGGACATATACTATTCCGGACTTTTCTGTAGACCTATTTTAGATATACAATTCCGTAGTACATTTTTTTTATGTATCTTATGAGGTTTAGCCAGCGTTAGCAATGTAGTGCCCTAAAATATATATTTACTACTTGATCATAATATGCACATATCACATAATATGTAAACCTTCCGGAAGAAATTCTCTAAATGATAGTCAAAACTCTTAAGGTGGAAACACATTATTAAAACCCGACGCGACCCGATGAAACGCGATGCGTGTTGAGTCGAATCAAATGTATTGTTTTCTTATGACCAGAATCACACTATGAACATCCGACGCGACGCCATGTCGGATGTTCATAGTGTGATTCTGGTCATAAGAAAACAATACATTTGATTCGACTCAACACGCATCGCGTTTCATCGGGTCGCGTCGGGTTTTAATAATGTGTTTCCACCTTTAATCAGTTACTTAGAGTTATAGCGACTTTATTTTGTGCTATTTAGAGATTAAAGATTAAATTGTTACCTACTTTATCACTTGTTTGAATTGTTTCCAAAATCAGTTCCAATTTTTAAAATCAAAAGTGATGATTCTTCTTGTTCTGGATATTATTCAGTTTTTGTTTGCATATGTATGCTTTCCGTTTAAAACTTTAAAATTATATATCTTTGTCATAAATAAGGAAAAATCTTCTATCTAGCAACACTAAACCATAACTTCTTGAAGGAACAATGAGAAAAAATATACTTGCTCGCTTTTTCCAACGCGTTTTTACATACCCATCTCTTTCCAACATCTAACCAAGCAATTTCAATAAAGGCGCATACAAAGTGCTATCTCTCTCACACACATACAAAAATGCACGGGCATAAATTCGTGAACATTACCCGTCTCTTTCTGGCACATAAATAAAATAATGAATTTCATCTTCTTATTTCGTAATACTTTGAAAATTTAAATGAAAGGAAAAGTGAGAGAATTTATAAATAAGGTAATTTTTAAATTCTATATAACTTTTGTGTGGAGAATAAATGTTTTCTACTTTTTTACAAAGTGCTATTTTACATGTTTTTTTTTCGTTTTGTTTATAACCGGATATTATGTTGTATGAGGTAGTTAGGTTATGTTTTGTACGCAAACCGGTTTTGCACAGTTTTATTAGAAGATTTTCACAATCAATTAGTGCTGCCGATGTCAAATTGACTAATAAATACACATTTGTCGACTGTCAGAAATAGATATGGAATCATTTGATATGATGTTTATTTTTTTATGAGTTGATTCTCTCAGTATTGCCTTTGTGAAAGACCACCGTTGAGAATCTAAGCGTATTAAGCCATGTTTAGTGATCATATTTGAGTAGGTAGTCCAGTAGGTACTTAGCAACCTTCATCTTGGCTGTCTCCTTCCTCTTCCCGCTTCCAGATACTCCCAGTATCGCCCTAATAATCTTAACAGAAGTTGATTGCTTGAAACGTCTTTAGCCATGTTTAGTGATCATATTTGAGTAGGTAGTCAGGTAGGTACTTTGCAACCTTCATCTTGGCTGTCTCCTTCCTCTCCCGCTTCTGGATACTCCTAGTGTCGCCCTGGTAAGATACCACCATTCAGAAATAGATTGTGTGAAATGGCTTTAGCCATGTTTAGTGATCAGATTTTAGTAGGTAGTCAGGTAGGTACTTTGCAACCTTCATCTTGACTGTCTCCTTCCTCTCTCCACTTCTAGATACTCCCAGTGTCGCCCTAGTAAAATATAACCACGCAGAATCAAAATCACACATTGATTGCTTGAAATGGCTTTAGCCATGTTTCGTGACCAAATTTGAGCAGTCAAGTACTTTGCAACCTTCATCTTGCCCATCTCCTTCCGTCACCTCTTCTAGATACTACTAGTATCACCCTAGTTATATATCACCATTTAGAATCTAAATATCAGCAATTGAATGCTTGAAATGGCTTTAGCCATGTTTGTTGATCAAATTTAAGTGTGCGGTTAGGTAGGTACTTAGCAACCTTCATCTTTCCCATCTTCTTCCTCTCCCCGCTTCTAGATATCCCCTGCTTAGTAATACCCTGGTAAAATATCACCATTCAGAAATACATCGCTTAAGGAGGCTTTAGCCATGTTAAGTGAACAGATTTGAGCAGTCAGGGACTTCACAACTATCCTCTTGCCCATCTTCTTCCTCTCTCCCTTCTAGATACTTCCAGTATCGCCACGGGAAAATATCTTATGAACTTGACATTTATTTATCAACTGCCGTAATATGATTTCAGAGAAAGGCATTTATGTCGGCGTGTGTACGTGATTGCCATCAAAAATTGATAGAATGCATTGTCATCGACAACGAGTCTATTTGCAGAGCTTCAGCTCGATCACATATCAGGAAGAGGGTTAATTTCCGCTTCCAAGATTTGTATTCATTCATAACCAAAAACAAAAATGAATTTCAATTTCATTTGTTTCAATAAACGCTTATCTGTAAATAGTAAAAAATAAAGTCACTTTTTGCGTCTGTCTGTTTGTGCGCTTAGTTCTTCTAAACTACGGTACTGATTTTGATAGGGTTTTAACTATCATTTAGATAATTTCTTCCAGAAGGTTTACGTATATAAATACATGCATATTAAATATATGGGGCCGTTCAAGTATTATGTAAGCACTATAGGGGGGCAGGGGGGTCTTTGCTTTGCTTATTTTTGATGACATGGGGGGTGGGGGGGTCGAGATAGTGATTACGTCAGCACTGCTCAGCAGTAGTTATTTTTTTTTACACATTGTCTATGTTTGAAAACAGAAAACATATTTGGGGATTCCCACAAATAATTAATAAGTTTAGGTACTCGCTTAAAAAACAGAATACATTAATAGAAAAATGCATATAGGTACCAATTTTTACGAAAGCATGGGAGGGGGGGGTAAGAGCTTTGCTTACTTTTGGTGACAAGGGGGAAGAGGGGGTAAATAATTGTAATAAATCTGCTTACGTAATACTTGAACGGCCCCTATGTATAAAAAGTAGAGAAAAGTCTATGTTTTTTCGGGAGTTTACATTGCCAACGCTGGCTAAACCTTATGAGATACATCAAAATAATCTATTACGGAATTGTATATCATGAAAAGGCCTACAGAAAAGTTCTGGATGGTAAATGTCTATCTCCTAAGGATAACCCCCAGGAACGCCGGGTACACTTCGACTTTGTTTTATACCAATGTATTATCACGATTAGGAATTTACCAAAAGTTTATCAGGAAACGGCCTGTAATCCCGTTTTTAGCTAATTATGATCTGAGATGTTCCGAACGTTCCAGACATTCCAGGATGTTCTCGAATGTTCTATTAGACTGTTCTAGAAATTTTTGGGGGGCCGAACTTCCAGCCCTTATATCTTCAAAAGCACGCCCTTCAGCTAAAAACAGGAACCTTCTTCATGAATGTGGGATAGAGAGCTACCACACCATATAACTCCCTTGATCATATTGGGAATCGTCTCTGACTCAGTGTTACGCACACTGTACACTTACTTTTATAACATATATTGATTTAATTTCTCCTTTGGTAGTCTGCAAAGTCAATCTTTGTCAAGTTGTATGCCATTTTTAAATCTTTATTCAGGGTTTTCCAATAAGAGGTGTTATTTTGAATAACCCGCTATTTCGGTAGATGTTACTTTTGAATCTGTCATTTTTTGACATTTGACAAGTAGAAACTACGCCATTAATAAAAATGGAACGATACACGCTTCAGCAACGCATTGAAATTATTAAAATTCACTATTATTAATTATTAGAATTCCATTGAAAAATCATCTTGAGTGATGAGGCCCATTTCCACCTCGGTGGCTTCGTCAACAAGCTAAATTGTCGCATCTGGGCCTCGGGAGTTATTGTTGAAAAGCCTCTCTATCCTCAACGTGTAACTGTTTGGTGCGGTTTATGGTCCGGCGGAGTCATTGGACCTTACTTTTTCGAAAATGAGGCTGGAGCAACAGTTACGGTGAATGGATTGCGCCATAGAGAGATGATTAATGATTTTTTGTGGCCGGAATTGGATGGTATTGATCTGGACAACGTTTACTTTCAACAAGACGGCGCTACGTGCCACACAAGCAACGAAACCATTGATCTTTTACGGGAAAAGTTTCTTTGAATATCAAAATAACACCTCTTATTGTAAAACCCGTTACTAGAGGAATATTCACACAGAAGGCGGTATAGACATTATTTAAAAACCTTTTCACTTGTATTAATACGAGACGGCCGTATTGTATATCATAATTAATTTGGGAAATTCATCAACTTCATTTATTAGAAGGTTTGCATAATAAATGAACATCTCGTTTATTTAATTTCTTTTTTACTTTCTCTCCTACGCAAGGTTATATAAATATTGTGTTATGTAAACATGTCTTGTAATTAATTAATTAAATATCAAGTATAATAGAAATATGCCCATGAAATTACCATATTTGGCGCTACCGTATGTTAGGATTCTTTAGGTCTAGGCTTGCAGTCTGGCTTCAATCGCTTAGGAGCAGTTGGGACTATTTTGCGGTACCTGCATTAAAATGAAATCATTGTCTGATACACTTTATAAATGCTTACCAAATCACATCATCGATTAAATAATAAACACCTTTGTTAATTGATTGCTCAGATTGATTGATTTTAAAACATAAAGAAAAAATAACCTGTCTTAAAATTGCTGATAATGACAGGATAAAACAATAATAAGTTCATGAATTTGACATTCTCAAGAATATAAAAATATAACCATTTGTTATTTCGGCTACTGGCATTATACGTAGCTCTCTCATTCAAAATTTAGGCGTATTAGATCTGTCAAAGAATTTATAAAAAAAAATGCAAAAATCTGTCATTTTAAATACAAGTAGGATTACGAAAGATTTTTTAAATATTTTTATTGAGAGATCAGTAGGATTTATAGGCCCTGTTAGAAGTTCTACCGAGCCGAACCCTCTGATATGAAAATATCTGGAGTCGGTGAATTATTTTCCCATTTGATCTCTGGTGATTTAACGCGTTGTTCTTGTATTGTTTTGTATTTATGATGCATTTGCGTAATGTGGTTTGACTAAATGATCATTTGTGGAAAAGTGTGTGGAAGGGTTTAGTTTTCCTGTGGGAAAGATTTAACCCGGACATAAAGTATGAAATAACATGAAAAAGGTCCAACATTGTAATTATCCGATAAAAATAAACTGTTACCATTCGCTCTTCATGTCTAAACCATCTAAGCGTCCCTTTCTTGATCTTACTCACTACGCTTACATCAGCCTTGCACTCTTTGCGAATCTCTAGATTTCTCACACGATCGTACATAGTTTTACCACAGATACGCCTCAGAGATCTCATTTCCACACCATGCCAGGGTAGGAACCAGCACTCCATTGTGGTCTGCTGCATATTATGGATTTGGAGTTACCTGCATTTCCCCTTGTTTCAATATCTCTGTCAGCCTTCCCATCTCTCTAGAACATACTTCCTAAATACACAAACTCATCCACCTGCTCCAAGTATTCCTCATTCACAATTATATTGCACACTGTTTTCGTACTCTCTCTTTCAAACACCATTACTTTAGACTTACTTACATTCATCATTAACCCATTCTTCATACAAACTTCGTTAATCCTAGACACGAGAGACTGTTGATCTTCCTTTCGATGATGCCTCGACCATAGTTCGCACAAGAATGATGACGTCACGTTTTCAAATTTCACTTGAGGCCATACGCGAGCCCAGCCGGCTCCAATGGAACCGGTATAATGGTGGGGATAATACGCTTTTAATCACTTAGGGTAGGTCTACTAATATTCATATGTCTATGGTTCTCAATCAGTTTTTTTTATGTTCAATTTTTTTATGTTTAAATTTTATTTTCTATTAAAGTTTGGAGATCACGTTTTCTGAGTATCTGTGCCTAAGGCTTGGAATAAACCTCGGAATAAGCCTTTGAATAAACATTGGAAAAAGCCTTGGTATAAACATTGGAATAAGCCTTGGTATAAAAAAAAAAAAAAACATTGGAATAAACCTTTAAGATATTTGAAACACAAATATTGTAACAACAGAGTGTGTGCATATAAACCTACTGTTGAAATTAAATAAAGGAGTTGTGTTCAACAATTTCTCACAATTGAAAGAAAAACATTAGTATGTTCATAAATTGAATGTATCATTAGTATTGTATTAGGTACTAACGCAGACCCACGAAGTACCTATCACGGAATATTATAATTCCGATTTTTAAAAAGAAAATTCAACACATTTTCTGTAAAAAAGTTAGATTACAGATAGGTACTAAATCTTCAATCTGATTTTGTTGAAGCAAACAGTTAAATTTTTTAATACAACACTTAAATTCAAAGCAAATCCCAGTTCTAAAGATCGTTGGGACTGGAATTGTATTTACACTAAAACCGAAATTATTTTAAAAGTATGATTCCGTCCATACTGGTCTGAGGCAGTCAACTCTTAGATCAGCAACATCATCAGCTGTAGGCAGACTGATGGAACCTAAGCGCAAGACAAATACTAAGTTTGGTGATCGCGCTTTCGGAGTATCTGGGCCGAAGGCTTGGAATAAAGTCCCTCCGGAACTAAGATCCATAACAAGTCCAACAGAATTCAGGTCTAAACTAAAAACTTACCTTTTTAAGCTGTCATAACCTTAAATTAAATATACCTGCCTGAAAGTAGCATTCTCGTATTGCCTACACTACATCCTAATCACACTTTTCTTATTGGATTTACATCGTTCGAAGCCTATATTAAGAGTGATTGTATACCTAACAAATCAACTATTTTTGACACACACGAACTCTGTTGTTCATTTCCAAAACAATATTTTTTCTAACTAGAATTTATTTTAAAAACGTTTGCCTGAAAACAGTAAGATGGCGGTAATGTAAATCTTCGTTATAAAAGTTATGAATTTCAGTTACCAGATGGCACTATTTTTTTGTATTATTTATTTAATTAGAATATAAACGAATATATACAAGGTAACATTTAATTTAATTGTATGTATTTTAATATTTTTACAGAAAGCCTGACATTTCTTTTTTTTTATGCTTCCGATTTTGTTGTCCGGGTTAAATCTTCCCCATAGGAAAAACTAAACCCTTCCACTCACTTTTCCACAAATGATCATCTAGTCAATCAACATTATGTAAGTGCATTATACAGGGTGTCCGGAAACTCGTAGTACAAGCGGGAAACTGGTGAATCTACATCACATTTGGAGTCGATTTTGTTTGTATATTTTTTTTATTTGAGCTTTCGTTATCGAGTAAATCGAGTTTGAAGTTGATATTTTTTTTTTTTTTTTTAAATCAAATTCTTATAAATTATTACTGAAGATCAAAGTACCCAACTAATTAAAACTATTTGAAAGTAAAACAAATGAAGAAACTCGGATTTAAAGCATTATTTTGAAATCACCCTTCATTTAACCCGGTGTAATCATAAAATATTTCTGCTCTGCAGGGTTAAAACATCTGTTTTTCAACCCTAAACACCAGAAAAAACTTTAACCCTAAAATAACCGAAAAATATTTTTTTTGGTTTTTTTTTTTTTTTTGAAAATGCTCAAATCAAAAAACTTTATGTTTTTTTGGGTTCCCCATGTGGTGTAGATTCTCCAGTTTCCCGCTTGTACTACGAGTTTCCGGACACCGTGTATAAGCAAAATAAATACAAAACAATACAAGAACAACACGTCAACTCACAAAAGATCAAATGGGAAAATAATTCACCGACTCCAGATATTTTCATATCAGAGGGTTCGGCTCGGTAGAACTTCTAACAGGGCCTATAAATCCTACTGATCCCTCAACATAAATATTTAAAAAATCTTTTGTTATCCTACATGTATTCAAAATGACCGACTTTTGCATCTTTATATATAATTTTTTTGAAAGATCTAATACGCCTAAATTTTTAATTAGAGAGCTAGGTATAATGCCAGTAGCCGAAATAACGAATGGTAATATTTTTATAGTCTGAGAATGCCAAATTCTTTTTATTTCATTTCCTAAATCTGTGTATTTTCTTATTTTTTCGCTAACAGATTTTTGAATATTACAGGAATTTGGTATAGCGACATCAATGATATAAGTTAATTTTTTTAATTTTTCATGTAAAACTATATCGGGTCTGTTATGACTAATCGCTTATATTATTATTATTTCTTCATATATCTTTAGTCCTAATTTTCCATATTATGACATGTATGATGATGTATGTGCCAATTTCTTAATTATGTATATCTCTATTATATTCAATCTATATTTAATCTACCTCATACCGAAGGACACAGCACAATTATGAATTGTACTCTAGTACCGCCCAACATAAAAATTGTTTTTCCTCTCCTAAACACTCTCATTAAAGAACATAAATATATATTTACGAGTATATGACGAAAATCAATATCAGAATTAATAATGGCATTTTCAATGTGTTCCAATTACGTCATGTTTCTAAAGTTGTCTAGTAAACATTAAACAGTGATAATCTCAAGTGACCTCCCTGGTAAGTATGGTACTGTTTATTATCTGCCTGTACAAAATATAAATAAATAATAATATGTACACTCTAACGCAGCATCATTGGTACATATAGATTTGTATTAGCGATAGACGAACCGATGGATGCAATCTGTTAGCCATAAGTTGACAATAGTTAGTGTTTAAATAGATCATTTTTAACAAAAACGGCACTATACAAATCATCAAAATATTACGATTTGTTTTCCGCTTGCAGGTTGGTTCGTTCCTTTCCAATAATGCATGGTTCAGCTCGCAAGTGTATGTGCGGCATAACATGAACCGTTGTCTTGTCTAGTAGTATCTTTATGTAATTAAGTGTTGTAAAATAACTGTTAGGAAAGCAAAATAATTGATAATATGTTAATTAATTCTGATAATAAGTACCTAATAAAAATAATATTAGAAAATGTGCGCACGGGCGCCATCGAGAACGCCACAGTGCGACATCTCTTGGAATTCTAATGAAATGATCATGTGTGGCCAGCATTATAAGCAACGTTTGGTTAAATTGGTTGCCGCGCAAGGCAACAGAAGGCAGTAATCTTTCGAAGAACCTTAAAAGGTTCGGGTCTCGGAACGATTAGGATCACCAAGCATCTGGATCTGGAATGAAATATTAAAACTTATAAAAATTTGCCATAGGGGATACTAATAAACACAATAACAGAAAAATGTTGTTTTCATATACCTATATGTATGTAGTTTTACTTTGTTGTTGCTTTCCACAGGAACAGGTTTTCTAGAAATATGTATTTATTTCATTTTAAAGTTTTAATTCTTAAGTTTTTAAATTACAAAAAAAATATGAGTTATTTTTAAAATTATATCTATACATTTGTTATGTCGAAACGTTAATTGTGTGAAATTCCCTCGATAGAAAAAAATGCCTAAGTAAGCTCCGAAAATTATTAAAAACACGTTTGGTTCCGTTATTCAAAATGATATAGGCATGAAAAAATCACAGTGTATCTTTAAATTCAACTAAAGCATTTGTAGAGAGATTTTTGCTCTATTTCATACGAGTCGTGTTTTATTAAATATTTTTATTTTTATTATTTAAAACGAGACATTTAAAAAAAAACGTTTGGGTTTGGACAAAAGGAAAATATTACTTATTTCTGTAAACAATTCATGATTTAATGGTTTGATGTAATGCTAAAAGGGCGGGAAAGGGAAGGAGGCGGGGAGATGATGGTTTGAAATAACCTGGCAGTTCAGATCTGGTCGCTAAAAATGGTGAAAGTCATTTCAGTTAGGATGGAATTTTGTTTTCTATTTCTGATATTTTGGAATATTGGTGGTTCTAACGGATTGGTCGATACTGGCTTCATTATAACTGATAACTCAATGACTGACAGTGACAGTTTCTCTAGAGTAATCCCGATGAGTTACAAAACTCATTGTAGGACGAAAGACGAAAGGAACTTACAATATATAGATGGGAGTTAATAAGTACAATTTAACATTGGTATTTTCATATCAAAATTATAAGTTTCACATACAAAACAGGACACAAATAGAAAAAGGGAGGTTAGGAAGAACAAACAAGAAGAAACAAAATAGGAAACATATACAGTGTTGCCAAGTTAGCATATTATATGCTAAATTTAGCATAATTACTCAATGTTTAGCATGACTATTATGCTTTTAGCATATAGCATATTTATTTGGCTTATTTTTACAGAAACATGAAAATAATAAAAACCAATTTTTTAAATAACAAAAATGATATCGATTGAAAAACTGGTGTCTCAATGGAGAAACATAGTTCACATTAAATGGGAATCCTTGACTTCCACTGTAAAGTTTTGGAATGAAGTCATGCAATATAAAGATGCAGCTAATAATAACCCCTTCGGTGATTTATGTCAGTTTGCAATGTCTATTTTAACATTGCCGCATTCAAATGCGGACATTGAACGTGTATTTAGCCAAATGAGTCTGGTCAAAACAAAACTCCGAAATCGTTTGGTGGTGAGAACCCTGAATGCCATTTTGTACGTGAGATTTGGCCTAAAGAGAGCAGGAAAGTGCTGTTATTCTTACACTGTTCCTGACGAAGTACTACGCTGCATTGGGACCAAAGAAAGTTACGACTCCGTCTCTCAGCCTTCCACATCAGCTGCTGTTAATGAAGAAGATGAAGATATTTTATTTCACTGATTTTATTTCTAAGTTAAATTTATGTTAGCTTTTTTTAAAGTAATTTAGCATTTTTCTGGCATATTTTTCCCATCACTCTATTTCTCAATAAATACTAAGTTAAATTTATGTTGGCTTTTTTTGTTGGCATTTTTTAAAGGAATTTAGCATATTTCTGGCATATTTTCCCCATCACTCTAGCATATTTTGAAGTAGTTGAGTTGGCAACACTGGGGATATACACATAAGCACAATTCCAAGGTAAGAATTTACAATAAGGTACTTATATACATTGATAAAAATAGATTATGCTCGATTTTAAATACAGGGGATAGGAAGGGAGAGAGAAATTAACAAGACAAAATACAATACGACAAGAATTACGTATTTTCGTTTATAGGTAGGTATATGTTTTTAAGAAATATAGTTTTAAAGCCTTACTTTGAATTTTTTGTTGTATATTCTGGCTGTTTTTATACATATCTGTAAGAGAGTTATAGAGTGTGTAGGCAATATAGTTACAATACTGTTACGTGAGTCGGTATGCTTCTTTTTGGCCGATTTATAAAACATTTTGATCTGATTTTTCACAGATACAGGTGATTTAACCCAACAACGGGGGCTCCACTCGCGGAATAACAATAAGCCGTGAAATGTGTTGAAATATGGTATTTATTTAATTATTTATGTTTGATATCACAAAAGGTGTTAAACAAGGCTGCGTAATGTCACCGTGGTTATTCAATCTATACATGGATAATTGTATGCAAGAATTGAAAGAGGTGGGATTGGGCGCGAATTTGAATAATTTTAAAGTATGTTGCCTGTTGTATGCTGATGATGCGGTGCTGATTGCTAATAGTATAGATGATCTACAGTCTCTCGTGTCTAGGATGAACGAAGTATGCATGAAGAATGAGTTAATGATGAATGTAAGTAAGTCTAAAGTAATGGTGTTTGAAAGAGAGAGTACGAAAACAGTGTGCAATATAATTGTGAATGGGGAATACTTGGAGCAGGTGGATGAGTTTGTGTATTTAGGAAGTATGTTTACGAGAGATGGGAAGGCTGACAGAGATATCGAAAGAAGGGTAAATGCAGGTAATTCCGTTAATGGAGGACTAAACGCCGTAGGCGCTAACAAAAAATTGTCCAAAGAAGCGAAGTTAGCAGTCCACAACGGAGTGCTGGTACCTACCTTGATGTATGGAAGTGAGGCATGGAACTGGCAAAGAAAGGATGAAAGTAGATTAAATGCTGTTGAAATGAGATCCCTGAGGCGTATGTGTGGTAAAACCATGTTTGATCGTGTGAGGAATGTGGAGATCCGCAAAGAGTGCAAGGCTGATGTAAGCGTAATGAGTAAGATTAAGAAAGGGACGCTTAGATGGTTTGGGCATGTAGAGCGAATGAACGAAGATAGGAGTGTAAGGCGGATATATGATGCAAATGTGAATGGTAGCAGAAGTCGGGGACGCCCGAGGAAGACATGGCACGATCAAGTGAATCAGATACTCGAGTCGGGCCATGTCAAGAGTCAGAATAATAGAAGAGTATGTATGAGACGATGTATGAATGTGAATGAGGCAAGGAGTGTGTGCCAAGACCGAGTTGTTTGGCGGTCCGTCCTCTCTGCCTACCCCTGCGGGGAAACGGCGTGATGGTTAGTTAGTTAGTTACAGATATTATTCCGATAAAAAGACGGTAATTCCATGGTGTATAATATTATCTACATATTTTAAACGAAAAATATTGTCCTGGTGTATGGAAGTGAGGCATGGAACTGGCAAAGAAAGGATGAAAGTAGACTGAATGCTGTTGAAATTAGATCCCTGAGGCGTATATGTTGTAAAAACATGTATGATCGTGTGAGGAATGTGGAGATCCGCAAAGAGTGCAAGACTGATGGAAGTGTAATGAGTAAGATTAAGAAAGGGACGCTTAGATGGTTTGGGCATGTAGAGCGAATGAGCGAAGAAAGGAGTGTAAGGAGAATATACGATGCAAATGTGAATGGTAGCAGAAGTCGGGGAGATATTTGAGTCGGGCCATGTTAAGAGTCAGAATAATAGAAGAGTATGTATGAGACGATGTATGAATGTGAATGAGGCAAGGAGTGTGTGCCAAGACCGAGTTGTTTGACGGTCCGTCCTCTCTGCTTACCCCTTCGGAACGGTGTGATGGTTAGTTAGTTAGTTCATCAGACCAAAACTTTAGAAGGTTCGGATCTCGGCTCAATCACCGTTAGCAGGCAGCTTATAGAAAGTCTCCATAGATGCTGCTAGTGGGCACAATTACTCCTAAGTAGAGTATTGTTTTTGTTGTTGTTTTAAAACCGGTAAGTTAATTTATATCCGATATATTTACAAAACCAACTGCTTTAAAATTATGAAAGAAATTAGCGTTCGTTCGAGTAAGTATTTGAAAATGGCCGTATATTATAATTTTTGATTAAGGGTTGTATTAGTGATATCAGAGCCAACCCTGAGCCAAACGGCGCCTTCAAAGGCGCTGTATTAGCCTATATTGTTAGGGAATTGGCTCCTTGGCCATGGACGGACTGCTCCAGTTGCACCTGCAGAGAGCCTGGCCTGATGGTGCCATTTCCAAATCAGCTCATAGAGCGCTGTGTTAGCTATCACCACGGCCTTGACCTTAGCCAGTAAGCGCTATATTACAGTGATCTATCATTTATAAAAGTTATCTGCAAAGAATATAGGAGGGTAGCATCAAGCACAGTTGAACCAGTCAATCAAAAGTGAGGGTATGTTTCCCTTGCCAGCCCTTTGCTGTCATCCATGTAAACACCAAGACAAACAGTTTGCAGGCTCTAGAACACAGACGTCTGATACGAATACGCTGTCCTTGTTCTCTGTATTTTCAATCGACGATGTTCTGAGGAACTTCAGCACAGAAGTAGTCAGAAAACACACCAAACGTACACGGTAGGTATTTGTCATATTAGAACCGCTTCGATGACTCGTTCTTGTGTTGATCTGCGTTTCTTAGACCCAGTTTCGCTATTTCATTCTTCGAAAAGAGACTCCACACGGAACCCAGACAAGTTCCTAAGTAAATTGTTTCCTTTGTTGAGTTATTATTATTATTACCTTTATATGTAAAATATTTCTTTAACTTTACTGCAGAAGCAACTTTATAAAGCACAATATTTCTCAATACAGGACAAAACTGTTTTGTGTGAATATTCCAGTTCTACAGCATCTGATGCTCCCGCGGCCGTTGTGCCCACATGAAGCCTGGGCAATAATAACACCAACACGGCGCCCTTGAGGTTTTTCGTAACGCCGGCCCTGCACGAAGCATGGGTGGTAAGTAGTCGGCGATGTGTGCATGCGATGCAATGCAGATCATCGAACATGTGCCGGTTCAATTCATTTCCCACAGGGATCGATAAGGTTCACAGGACACTTGGTTCACAGACCTAGATGTTCTCATTTGACCTCCAACCATACGAAAGAAGACAGGATACATACACGGCCTAACTAACCTAACGGGAAGAGTCCCGACATTCTTGTACAGGTAAAATGGTATTAAAATAAATTACAGAATTCGTGCAATCATGTAACTTTGGTCATTCACCTTGGCAGTACAATTGAAGATCTGCAGAGTCCGCCCAAAATAAAGAGAATGATTCTCACGGAGGGTTAACCCTTGTTATTTTCATGTTTCTTAACTAAAAACCTGTCTTATCCAGAGATGTGCAAAATGGGTACCCAAAACCATTTGAAATGCAAAATGGAAATGGGTCAAAACTTTTCCATTTGAAAATGCAAAATGGGTTTTAGAAAAGCATTTCAAATGCAAAATACCTATTTTCAAAATGCAAAATGGTTTCTCAGGTCAAACAATTAAAATAATTATAGAATTTTTAAACAATTTTGTCATTTAATAATGGACATCAATGTAAAACAAACATATTACATGATGGTAAATCCATAAACACCACCACTACAGATTATGAAACCTCAAAAAATTTGCGCGGGGCCAATGTTGCCAACGTAAAAACATAGAAACTGCTATCTAACATTTAATATTACAGCGTCATGGCCCCATGTTCAGTACCTATTTGAATCAGTATTTTTTGTAATTGTATCACTCGTCAGGGCTCCTACCAGGGAACAACTTGACAAATGTAAATTATCTCTCATAGCGAGGTTGAGGACCGACTGATAT
This sequence comes from Hesperophylax consimilis, assembly GCF_061612785.1. NCBI lineage: Eukaryota > Metazoa > Arthropoda > Insecta > Trichoptera > Limnephilidae > Hesperophylax > Hesperophylax consimilis. Next base: position 8,083,697 of record NC_142852.1, read on the forward strand.
TTGAGGCTTATGAAAAAAAGATGAGTGGAGATAACAGGAAGAATGTTGCAAAAAAGCATTTAAAATGGAAAATGCTTTGAGAAAAGCATTTAAAATGCAAAATGGTTTTTAGGAAAGCATTTAAAATGCAAAATACCCATTTTGCATTTCCATTTGAAATGGATTTTTTTGAAATAAAGCACATCTCTGGTCTTATCTAACAAAATACTAATACTATCGACTAGGAAGTTGACTCATTCAGCACGAATGAAAACATAAAAAAGATACCTCATTCGACCTACTTTGTAAACATGTTGTATTTTCAAAAAATACCTACCTCCCTCTTCCCCTTAGAGGGGTGTACACTTCAGATGTTCATTTGACGAATGTACGACCAAGTTTTCATGAATGCTCCACGAATTTTGCCATTAATTTATCGAACCCAATTTTACCTGCGTTCATTCTCTGCGCCATGTTTTCCACGTTGAATACATAATTCTTATTTCTCAATCTAGTTCACTACGTTTTCTTCAGCCTTTCAGGATGTACACATTTGTAAAACGATCAGGCATAGTTTTAGGACACGTACGCCTCAGAGACGTCATTTCTACAATATTCAGCCTTCTTTCATCCTTCCCCTGTACGTTCCATGCCTCACAGACAATACATCAGGGTTGGTAATAATTGTCATACCACCATCATATTTCGTCTGTTCTCTTCCCCTGATGGGGTGGTCTTTGGACGTCTATGGTAACAGAAGACAAAATATCCATGAATATTATTTTCAGACAGAATCTACAATACTCGCCTGTGGCCAGTACAGTACAGGGAGTGAGTTGGGGGAATAAATAAATGAAAGGCGGTATTATGAATAAACATGTATTTATCTAGTCTTGTTACCTGGATAGACACATTATAAAGTATAAAAAACCTGGATGCTCTGTTTCTGCTCTTCCCGGACTAAATTGTATCAAAAAGAATCCTTAATATTTAAAATAAAATAAAAAAAACATTAAAATATCTCCGGGTTAAATGCACAAGTCTGGGAATTGTTGTATTTTCCACCAAACTACAACCAATGGACGCTTCACAAGGAGTTGTATAATATATATTATGTATAATGAAAGTATAAATTAATACAAATGGATATATATATAAAAAAATTATTACGCTTAGCAAATTAAAGTTATACGATTAATGTACGCCGAGCGACAAGCGTTAAGTTGAATTGATATGAAGATGGTTTGTCGTTTGTTTGCTCGCAAAACCAATCCGGGAGGTGATGCATAAATAGTGGAAAGTGTTGTTTGTTTGGTTTGTTGTTATCATCAATGAGCTCAGTTCTCCTCGATGGCTTCCTCTTCTTCTTCGAACTGCGCATCATCATCGGCGGTGGCTTCTTGGTACTGTTGGTATTCAGACACCAAGTCGTTCATGTTGCTTTCGGCCTCAGTGAATTCCATCTCATCCATACCCTCTCCGGTGTACCAATGCAAGAAAGCCTTGCGCCTGAACATAGCGGTGAACTGCTCGCTGATGCGCTTGAAGATCTCCTGGATGGCGGTGGTGTTGCCGATGAAGGTAGCGGACATCTTGAGTCCTCTGGGTGCGATGTCACACACGGCAACCTTCACGTTGTTGGGGATCCATTCGACGAAGTACGAGGAGTTCTTGTTCTGGACGTTGAGCATCTGCTCGTCGACTTCCTTCATGGACATCATACCACGGAAGATGGCGGCGACTGTGAGGTAACGTCCGTGCCTGGGATCGCATGCGGTCATCATGTTCTTGGCGTCGAACATCTGCTGGGTGAGCTCGGGCACGGTGAGGGCGCGGTACTGCTGGGAGCCGCGGGCTGTGAGGGGCGCGAATCCGGGCATGAAGAAGTGGAGACGGGGGAAGGGAACCATGTTGACGGCCAGCTTGCGGAGATCGGCGTTGAGCTGTCCGGGGAAACGCAGGCAGGTGGTGACTCCCGACATGGTGACGGACACGAGATGGTTGAGATCTCCGTACGTGGGGGAAGAGAGCTTGAGGGTTCTGAAGCAGATGTCGTAGAGGGCTTCGTTGTCGATGCAGAAAGTCTCGTCGGTGTTTTCAACCAGTTGATGCACGGAGAGGGTGGCGTTGTAGGGTTCCACTACGGTGTCGGACACCTTGGGGGAAGGTACGACGGAGAAGGTGTTCATGATGCGGTCGGGGTACTCCTCGCGGATCTTGCTGATGAGGAGTGTTCCCATTCCGGAGCCAGTGCCGCCACCCAGTGAGTGTGCAAGTTGGAAGCCCTGGAGGCAGTCGCAGCCCTCAGACTCCTTGCGCACGACGTCGAGTACTGAGTCCACCAGCTCAGCGCCCTCTGTGTAATGTCCCTTGGCCCAGTTGTTGCCGGCGCCGCTCTGCCCGAAGACGAAGTTGTCGGGACGGAAGAGCTGTCCAAAGGTGCTGCTTCGCACGGCATCCATGGTGCCGGGCTCCAGATCTACCAGCACGGCCCTGGGCACGTACTTGCCTAAGGAACACAAACAAATAAACAATGTTAATTACAGCGCAACTGAAGAGACTGGGCTAATGATCCCATTTAGGACAATTATAAGAAACTGTAAATTGTGTTTATGCATTAAAAGAGACCATGAGACTTCACTCAATCAATTGGTAGACAATCTAATAGACGTCGGACGTCGACACTTGAGCATACAATACAAACGTAGTCGCCACCAATTATTTAATTTACCCATGGTTAGTCGGTACAAAAACAATGGCCCAAACACAAATTGGCAGTTTGTATAGCAGCCACAATTGACACAGCAGTACTAAGTCAATTAATTACTACTTTTATTGTCATTATTAAATCGAAACTGACATAATGTCTTTAATTTTACAGAAAGCTGTTTTTCCCACAAGGCCTCCCCAAAATTCCTGTGTTCCCAAAGCAATCATAATCTTCAGAATCGATTAATTCCACTTAAATAGCATTAGGGACTGAAGGTTTTATGGGGAAAATGAACTTTCAATTATTACAAAATAGATTTATTTTCAATTAAAGTCCCCCAATTTTCAATATCATTAAAAGGTAGTATTAAATTTATTAGGAATTTGGACCAGTCAGGGGTTGTGGATATTAGAGTAGTTTAACAGTCAGTAAGTTTAAAATAGTTGGGGAGTCTTTTTTGAGTCAGTTTATAATTTTGGACAGTTGAGCAATAATTGTAGACAGTCAGGGTTTTAGTCAGATAATTCGTCTAAGTAGTTGGTACAATCAAGAAGTTTAAAATAGTCGGGGAATCAGGGTTTTTTAGACAGTCTGCTAATAATTGTACAGTCAGAATGTTTAAAATAGTTGAGGAATCAGCACTTGACAGTCAACATTGTGTACAATCGGATAATTTTGGACATTCTAAGTAGTTTGGTAATATACACATATCGTGGAGTTATTGCCAAAAGCTGGTATATTACAAAAACATGTTTTGGAGTAAACTCAATTGTAAAATTTTGTCTTCATTTGAAGTCTCATGGTTTAGAGAAATTCATTAGAATGTTGCTGGTTATTTTTGTAATTGCTTTTACAAATTAAGTACGTGTAATCAAGGGTTTTGGAACTATCTAGTTTAATATTATGAATGGGAAAAAGATGGAGGACATTCTAGTTGGGGTCATTTGTCAATGGGGAAGAGTAGGTTGAGACAGATGGGGTATATTACCTGCGGCGGCCTCATTGTAATAGACGTCAATCCTCTCCAGTTGCATATCATTATCTCCGTGGTAGTGACCAGTCTTGTCGATGCCATGCTCATCGGAGATTATTTCCCAGAACTGAAACAAAAAAACACACAACACCGTTAGAGATATTTATACACGTTATGTTTACAGACATTGCAATCGGTAGTCGAGATTGTAGTTTTTGAATTTGGTAGTTGAGAATGTATGAATGTGAATGAAGCAAGGAGTATATACCTAGACAGAGTTGTGAGGTGGTCTATCCGCTTGTTATATCTGTTTGTTTACAGTTAAATATGGTCTAGGAAGTAATATTTGTAGAGCGTACTCGAGGATGATTTTTCAAAACAAAGGGCGCTTTACAAATTATCAATTATTATTATTATACTACGATGTGGATGATAACTTAGTTTTAATTTCAGGAATGTTGACAAATCGATCTGAAATAATGACAAGTCATAAATTATTGTTATTTTTAATAGCATGCTGACATGAAAACGAACGAAATGTTAAAATTTGATGAATTTTGAGCATGTCTCCTCGTAATTAGATAATAATAAATCATTAAATATGTTGACAATAATTATTGGAAATTAATGTCATTCAAGACATGATTCGCATGTTATGCTCGCTGGCGGGAGTCGATTTGATTTGACTTAAGTATTGTAAATAATAAAAAAGTTTTCTAAATTAGTTGTGCAAAATTTAGTATGCAAAACGAGAATGGCCGTGAAGGCACGTCCATGGCCGAACGGCAGAAACAGGGTTGCCAAAAACTACTAAAATAATAATTATTATATTATGTAGTTTTAGAGATAAGTATTAACCTACATAAAAGGGATTTATTCTGTGACCAAACATTAACCGTTGCGCAGTTAGAGTTGATGCGAACAATAGACAATTGTTAATTGGTGCATAATGTAAACGCTTTCCGCAGCGACATGCTTGCGAAGCGTTATTGAGAAACAGCATTTATGTTGCTTTCGCCTACTTATTGTTTTTTTGCAAAAAAGAATAATGAAAATGACCTTTTTTCAATTTTACTAAAATTATTTATTGTTATTATCAAGTTCTGCCGTGCAATTATTATCACGTGTGACAGCTGTTTCGTATTCCGAAGTCATCATCAAACTGCCCACAACAAGGTAATGACTATATCATGAAATAAGCCATCACGCGCAATAATAATGGTTTCTTTATAAACGGGACAGTTTTTTTCTGGTTGAATAGCAAGTTTGAAACGTGCTGTATGTATTATTTTTAAATGATAAACTAACGTTTATAAGACAAGGTTTTAGGCATAGCACAAAGGATAACAAATAAATATAAGCAATAATTAGTCATCCGAAATACTAATACAAATTGAAAACATCTCCCGAGTAAAAATTAATGCCGCCAACGGGAATTGAACCCGTGCCTTCTGATGTCCGGTCAGGTGCTCTGTATCCACTGAGCTATGTCGGCTTATTATTACAACCCGCCAAATAATTCAATATGTACTAGTACCCCAATCAACAATTACTGCTTATTATATTTTTTCACCTGTAAAAAATATAATTGATACACCTCGACGGAATTTATTTTTACTCGGGAGATATTTTCAATTTGTATTAGTATTTCGGATGATTAATTATTGCTTATATTTAATTTTTTTATGTGCTGTATGTAAGTAATGCACCTGAGCGAGTAGTTTTAGCACCAAAATTCGCTGCGATACCTAAAACCTATCTGAATGAAATCCAATCTTACGAAAAAATTAAATAAAGAAAACTATTGTGCGTAACCCTGTTTCTGTGACGTCACAGGCCGCAGTATCTTGTATGTATGCGTGCTAGTTGGGTTGACACCGCCCGGCGCCGGTATAACCCGATGTCAGCCGATATCAGCCGATGTCGGCCGATGTTATTTTGCCGGCCGGCATTTTGTGAACGTTGTTTGTTCGATAATAAATAGTTGGGGCCTTGAAAAAGCGCCTTCTAAAATACGTACAAAACCAGCGACATAATTTTGGCTTCAAATCTCTCAACTTAGTGTAGGAATTCGGTACAATCTATAAAAGCGATAAGAGTGTTTTTTTAATGCAAGAATAATGTAACGGGAAACGTTATCAAAATTTATTTTTAGAGTTTGCGTAAATACTCTCAAATGTGATTTTATTTCACTGATATATGTATTACGATAAGCGCAGACCGCTGAAAAATCACGGGACATTATAATTGTGGGATTTGTTAGGCTGATAATTGAAGTCCTCGGCAAAAGTATCAGGTATCTACCTAATTTATAGCTGTCTGAAATATTCTCGACTCAATGGCGTCCAATTTAAAAAAATTACACTTAAATTCAAAGCGAATTTGAGTTCATTGAACGTGAATGATTTCACGCGGGAATAACTAACGCACATACAATGCGTGTTTCAATTATCTTAATTCCTCTAAGAAAACTAGGTTAAATTTTACAGCGCATTGTTCCGAGAGTATTACCTTAAAATATGATCATTATTGGTTAGGTTGGGTTTAAAAACAATACCTAATTTTACATAGCGTCATTTGAACCTTTGAAATCGGTATTTTACAATGTTACTGTACATACAATAATAGGGTACAATGACGTCATTCATACTTCATAGCAAAAGCAAATGGCGGCAAAACTACGTTAACTATGGCGGGTAGAAAAAAATGGAAGCCAACCAAATAGCTTCCCGCCAAATTATTATCATCATAGAGACGACCATGTTGTGATCTCGACCAATCAAAGGGCTCTGTTTGAACAGCTGCAAACTTTACCACCAAACTCGGCATAAAAACCAGTTTACACGTGTTACTAGTAGAGTTTATACTAAGCATTATTGTTATCTGGTAACGGACAATTTGTAACGAAATAATATTTGAAAATAAAAACGGTTACAGCGTTATGTTTTTACCGCCAATTGTTGGCGTGGAGCGAATGTTATGTTTGGGCATATTGAGCCGATGGATGAAGAAAAGTGTGTTTACAAGTCAGGACGATGAATTGAAACGTTGATTTAAATGGCTTGATCAGATCTGAATATGCAGTACTTCCAACCATCATCTTCTCCTCTCCACCACCTTACATGGTACTTAATCAGTGCCATAGACTCACTGGCTTCATCACTTAAAAAAGGAGAATAATAAAATATTATATTGCCGGGTAATGAGTGTTTAGGGGTTCATCATCTCTGCCGACCACTGCAGCAGGAAACTGCGTCGAGGTTAATTATTATATTAGTTAAATGATGTAATTAGTCTCTCACGCGAGGACCTTGTTTAGTCTGTTTGAAGCCAAAGGGACGACTGAGGGCGGTTAATTATCGTCGCTTTCAACGCCCACGATAAACAAGCGACATTCACACCAGACCCGGCGCCCACACTACCGACTACAGCACGACAAAGAAAAAGCGAGAGTCGACAGTCTGCAGATTTCTTCTACGTGAGCGGACTTGCTTTCCACTGCGTGGGATTCGGTTCAGAGCCAACGCGACTCACTCAACTATAATATGCAATGATCATTTTAACAACTATACTTCTTCCACCATTCACTGCTGTTAAAAAATTACATTACGTAGACTTTAATTCGATTCCGTATCTCGTTCTATTGCAGAAATATTCCTCTGGCGTGTCCTCGACTTCTTATATCATTCAAATCACTATCTAAACACTACTGGCAACAATAAGAACAAACTTAGGCTAATTTTTATGTTAGGTCGGAGTCCCAACTGATCCCAATCTTCTGGAGCCAATCAGACTATGCCACTCTCAATTGGGGGTGTTTTGTGAAGCTAAAGGTATTGTGAAGGGAAGAAAATGATGAAGCATCTGGCTATCAGATCTGTTCACCAACACGATGGATGAAGCTATTTCAAGCAATTTCAATATTCCGAATGGTTGTCTTAGACCAGGGCGTTACTGAGAGTATATTTCACTCTGAAACGTGCCGCAGATTAATGATGGTACTAACAACACCAATTAATTTACAGGATTTAAACTCGCGATTTTTTGAAGATAAATATAATATCTTTAATTAAATCATTAAAGGTCTTATAAAATGAAAGCAGGTATAAAGCTGAACACTAGAAGATTCAAGTATCAGTTAATAAATGACGAGCGAACGTATGACATAATAACAAGCTTTCACAAAAATGACATTATAAAAGTTTTACCGTTGTCAATTTTGTGAATGGATACAAAAAAAATATATATCGAAGGCGAGATATGTTGGAAAAAGCGCGATAATTTTAGCACCTATGAAGCAATATCCCAAAATAGCAATGCATCAATAATTGCATGAATAAATTCAATCAGTTGACTTGAAAAAATACAGGGTCACGAATATCAGCATATTAATCAAATCCCCGTTAATAATAATAATTGGATGACTTGTATAGCGCCGTTTTTGTGTAAAATCACCTCAAGGGCGCAGTACAAACTTATAATACTTTTCTACAGGGATCTATGTTATTACTAACTATTTATGGAGATAATATACAGTACAATACTTACCTGGTAGATTAACACTTAATTAAAATTTAACTAATTGTTTATTGGCGAAATTTAGATACAGGATTTAGGACATAATTGGAAAATTGAATATAACTGGACTTTCTCTTAGGAATGGCATATTTAATTTAAGGGTACGACAGCTTAAAAGGGTAAGTTTTTAATTTAGACCTGAATTCTATTGGACTTGTTATGGATACTCGTTATACAAACATTACTAATAACCTGACAATATTAAAATTACTTCTAATGCCATCGTATAGCGTGAAAATATTGTCGGCTAGCAAAGGATTAAACCCAAAACGACTGATGGAATTGAAAAAGCATTGTGTGTAGAATTATGCGTATTCTCGTTTACGGATTTGCTTGCAACCCGTGTCGGGATGCAAGAATAATATCTAATTAGTTTTGTCACATTGTCTGTCGCATCTTGCAAGAAGGTATATGGATAAATTAAAACGTTGCACGTTCGCGGTGAATGCGACCCGCATAAAATTTAAACATCGATGACTCAGTATGATAGATGGAAATGACGCATGGCAAATGTTTGATTTACACGAGAATTTTGCAGCTAATATTTTACCTGTAAACAACGTTGTTTAAAATTACGAAAGGAATTAATAATATTCAACAAAAGGTTAAAACAACAATATTATTACAACTGTATTTACTAAATAATTATTACTCTTGTTTATATATTTGTAATAAACATGAAAAAATTACCTACTAAATTCATGAAATTTGGATACACAAGCTGACTTGTTCCCGGAGTTGCTAAGTATAAATGGGTTGGGACAAAGTTTTGAGTTTGTGAGACCTTTTTAAGATACACAATTCCGTAGTAGGTACATTATTACTTAGGTATCTGCATATACAAGTGCCCGAAAATATATTTTTACGAATTGATTGTATTATATGTAAACCTTCCGGAAGAAATCATTTAAATGATAGTGAAAAACCTATTTTCCGTTGCGTAATTTAGAAGAACTAAGCGCACAGACAGACGAGAACAGCCACTTTGTTTTATAATATTTACAGAAGATAATAGAGATGGAGAAGAAAAATGCAGTTTGCATACCCGCAACTATATACCGCCGTAAGTGAAGTTAGAAAAAAATATTAACAAATTAGGATTATGCATCACGAAATTGACAGGCCAATATGCCAAACGTCTGTCTTGTGACCAAGTGGGTCTTACGACGAACACATGATTTTCTATCTTATGGTCTTTTAAACTATAGAAATCTCAATTATTAATAATGGTAACTTAAGTATTTGCACAAGAATAGGTAAAATACTAAAATGATATGTCAAGTATTTACGCTAATATAAGGAGGATAGTTATTTTGGGTACTACCTACTGCCCCCCCCCCACTTGGCTGCGGGGTAGTTAAAATGTATTATCACAAAATAAAAATTAAATATCACGAAATTAGATCAGCTAACTAGAATTTAATTTTAGGGATGTTTTAGCTGCTTTGGGCTATAATTGATTAATCACTCCCATTTAAAAGTCACTAACATAATGACATGCGGTATCGATTATATGTCGTCATGTTAATTAGTATCGGCGAGATGAAAATATTTATCTCAATGATTGACCTTGTTACATAATTTATTGGTTGCATGTTTTAATGTTTTAAAATACAATATTGCAAGGAATGAGTAAATGGCTTGATAGAGGCATATAAAATACACGTGACACCAATTAGATCATCTACTGAATAGAATTTCTGAGTATTCAATTGCAACCAAATATGGTATTCTTTAAACGTAATTTATCGATTGAATTTAAATTTCAACGTTGATTTGCGAGTTCTGTGAATGTCCTATTCAACTTCTGTTATTTTATATAGGCCAGTTACTTGACAGAACTGAAATAATTGAAGAACTTTTGAAATTTTAAGAATTGTTCAAATTCTCTGAAACAATCCGTCCTAAACGTTCATCTTGACAGACTTGTTGCGGGCGTGTCCGCTTTCCAGAACTAAGCGCAAATTTTATCGGCCTATCTGGGGCCTAAAACCAGACAGATTATACAGGGTGTCCGGAAACTCGTAGTACAAGCGGGAAACTGGTGAATCTACATCACATTTGGAGTCGATTTTGTAGTATATTTTTTTTTTATTTGAGCTTTCGTTATCGAGTAAATCGAGTTTGAAGTTGATTTTTTTTTTTTTTAATCAAATTCTTATAAATTATTACTGAAGATCAAAGTACCCAACTAATTAAAACTATTTGAAAGTAAAACAAATGAAGAAACTCGGATTTGAAGCATTATTTTGAAATCACCCTTCATTTAACCCGGTGTAATCAAAAAATATTTCTGCTCTGCAGGGTTAAAACATCTGTTATTCAACCCTAAACACCAGAAAAAACTTTAACCCTAAAATAGCCGAAAAATATTTTTTTTTGGTTTTTTTTTGAAAATGCTCAAATTAAAAAACTTAATGTTTTTTTGGGTTCCCCATGTGGTGTAGATTCTCCAGTTTCCCGCTTGTACTACGAGTTTCCGGACACCGTGTATATTATACAAGTCAAAAGCAACAACTTTCAGGAGAGTGATTTCAAATTTATAAACTGTTAATTTCTATTGGGTTTGATACCACGTGAAAATATGGTCCCAGAGATTAAAAGTTAAAAAAATGAATAATAATTTTTTGACTTATACTTTTTATGCCTACTAGCGTGATAGATATTATGTCAATTGATGACGTTAGATTTTTCAAATAGACACATCACAGTTCTTGGATTCGAAATTAATAAATCTAGAAAACACGCAAGATGCAAATTTCATAATGCCATGTCAACACGCGATATTTCAAAGGTACATAGCTCAAAGTTTTGAGAGCTTTTAGTGCCGACAGATGACATACAGAATATAGATAACAGAATAGCTACAGTTTTTTTTCCACATATTTCTGGTTTTCTAGGCAATCATTTCAAATTATGGAGATATTAATTTAGTTTAAATTGGAAAATTTCAAAATCATAAGCAAGATTGAAGTCGAATTCAGACTTAGAATCAGAGTTCATATGATGAATGGTTGGAGAGGAGGAGGGAGTCAGTTTAAAACATGAATAATTCATTAGTCAATTTATACTCAACCAAATATCATCGGACAATTGAATGATGTCATAAATAAAATTGTACAATTGTTTAAATAAATGAACAATCCTTTTATATTTAACACAATTACCGCCGCACATTTTCACATGAAAATTGTTAAATTGGAGGAAAATATTTTTTCTACGTAAATTGAATAATCGCCCGATATAGATTTTTCCGGGAAAATATTCACAATTAGTGTTGTTACCACATTGTGAAGTTAGCCAACCGCAAACCTGGCGATATCGTTTTTTTTTATCTCAATTCTGATAAACGGGTGGAATTACGGCTGAGTTCAAAGATGAAGTGACTAATAGATTATTGGCGCAAAACTCAATAAACAATACTAATAATTGAATTAATCATAAAAGGTTTCAAAACAAATTTCATAATTGACGATTTTATTGATAAGAGGCGTAGTTCAATTAAGATAATAATATTAATATTTTCATAAATTGTACCTCCACACCTGATATTACACGGAGGAAAATGATCCTGTAAAAAAATTTACAGCATGCCTACTTCCTGATAAAATACATCGAGAACTCGTCTTCTTTTCCTAATATATATGATGACGGAATGCGACAATATTAGTATTTATATGAACACGTGTTTCAATTCTTTCAATGCATTCGTTATAAACCTACAGTGCCATTTTTAACAAGAAAACGAAGATTTTGACAAGACATTCGTATCAGTGGGTTTTCTCCGTGTATAACACACCCCAAAAATTGGGAATGCTGAGGGAGAGATCCCATTAAAAATTACAACTAAAAATTACAACACGTTTGAAGAGTGATATAAGTTAAACCTCTTTTTTAAGAACTTTTCAATTCTGATTTATCACTGTTCTGCTTTGTTCGGATACGCGTGTGTTTACAAAAGAACAACTGTCGCAGAATAATAAATATACAATAGTTTAATTTGTAAGACCTCCCATTTATAAATACCACAAGCCAGTGTCACTGTTGCATCTTGAAATTGAAGGGCGGAAGATGGAAAATGAGAAGATTAGGAACTACCTGGCTAAATCAGATCTGGTGACCAAATACAGTTGTTATTGCCGTTTCAATTAGGTATTTTGAACTGTCGTCTTTCATCCGACATTCTATAATGTATCTATTGTAAAATATGAATCCGTGTGTGTGTTATAAAGATAGTTCAATGCGATATGAATGAAGCGGAAAGACGTGGGACTACCAAGTGAAATATAACTGGCGGTGACATCACCTGGCGACTGTATAATATTAAATACTTGTTGACAAGTCGAGTGCACTACTCGTATAAATGTCGTCATTGACAGATAGCACCAATTTGAAAACAATTTCTGTGCCGATTCTAACAAAAAAAAAAAACACATGTCAATCATCAATAAAACATTAAACTACTAGATTAAAGGTGTATTGTATTTCTCTATCCTCTTGATAATCCACAGGTTAACAATGTCCGATTTTACTAATCGAAAATATGAACAGTTGCTATAAATAGGAAGTTAGGCAGAGTTTTCTACCCATTGCAAGCAGCATTTATCAATGAAGAAGATAATGTTAACAAATTTAAACAAAACAAAGACACAGAAAATAAAAAGAGATAACTGTCACAACTAGGAATTGAATCCAGGATGTCTTGTCTTACCGGGACAACGTCTTAACCACGCGACCATTGGGACTTAATCATCTTGCAACTAATTTTTCTCTCAATATTTTTGACAGAACGTTTTTTTAAATTACAACTAGTTTAATGAATTGGTTTACAAACTAGATCGTGTCTCCGATAAACATATACGATTTTTATTTATTACTATACATTACCCTATGAATAAGTTATTATCTTATTATCAAGATGATGGTGAAAAGCACGTTAAGAGGAAGCTACAAGCCAAAAAAAGTGTTTATTCTTGGTATACCTTATATCGCAGGTAATAGGCATTAAAATCGCTTGACAAACGGAGTCTAGAAACGTTCGATTTCAAGCAAAAAAAACCTGATTTTTACTATTTTGTAAATAATTTTATAAGAAAGCAAGTGAAACTGTCACAGATAATCTTAGCTATAAAACTGTAGATTTTAAAAGCTGTTTCCTTTACGCGTTCTATTGAAAAATATTTTTTTTGTATTCTACTCAAGCGAAGCGATAGTAAAACCTTCAATTTATCTAAAGCACATTTTTTGGTATTCATAATGTACACCAATTCGTTGTAAAGATTAATCAAAACAGTGATTTGGCATTAAGCTTCGCCTTAAATCTACGAACATAATTTTTTTTACGCCATTTGCTAGCTTAATTAACGTGACTTAACATCGAGGTAATTTTCGCGCCGTTTCCGAAATTTCGTCCCACATTCAACAGGTTAAATCTACGAACATAATTTTTTTTACGCCATTTGTTAGCTTAATTAACGTGACTTACAAAAAAAAGAAGGCCTTTAATATTAGCAAAGTATGTGAGTGTTAATTTTAAGATCCCGAGGCGATATTTCGCGTAATCAGAGCTATATAAATCACCACAGTTAATTTTTTTTCAATGTAGACCTTTCCGCGTTTAGTTATCCGTATAATAAACGGTTGTAGACGTATGGCCATATGTCATTCGCGGAGAAAGCTGTGAGCAGAGCTTTTTAAATACCAAATAACAAACCAACACCGTCACACACGTACTCACATTGATACATTATAATACACCTACCCGAGTAGACGAACGGGGTCAGGTAGAGGAAAAAACAGGATTCCTTTGGCTCTGACCATAAAACTATAGCTCTTACATGTTAACGACAACAACACCATAATAAATATACCTGGGGGATAGCAAGCATCTATTCCATCTGTTCGAGAATATCTCTTTTAACCCTTTCATACCTGTGCGTATATTTGAATATACACAGATATCAGAATATTTTCCTCACTAGTGAAGCTTCATTTCATGTTTAATTTGCATTTAATAAAGTGTTATATTTTTGGTTTTACAGTGTACGATTTGTCGTTTTGTGAGCAGTGCGTCCCCGAGACCTAACTTTAATTCAAATGAAAGTGACAAAAAATTATTTTAAACTATTGAAAGGAAAATAACAAATCCACTATTTTTTATCAAATATGTTTTACCAATGCAAGTTTTACGCCAGGCCCGAGAGGGTTAACTCACATTTCAGTCGGTTTTTGAGTAGTCTGGCTGTTGCAATGGCTTACGAACGTATTTCGAAGAAATCGTAAATAAAAAAGTTTAATTAATTTCTAAATAGTACCTATATACTAAAGTCGCTTATCCAAGTATGTTTGTGCGCTTAGTTCTTCTAAACTACAACAGATTTTGATAGGGTTTTCACTATCATTTAGAGAATTTCTCCCGGAAGGTTTACATATATAATACATGTATATTATATTTATATAAAATAGAGAAAAATCGATGTTTTATGATCAAGTCGTAAAACATATATTTTCGGGCACTACATTGCTATCGCTGGCATGATTCATATACAGCGCCCTTGGGGTGATTTTGCACAAAAACGGCGCTATACAAATTATCCAAATATTATCTATTATCATATGCTGAAGTTGAATTATCGAAATGATGCAAGTTTGTTGGTATCCTGGGTACAAAGTTGTTATCTTGATTGTTAACGCGATGAATGTCATATCACAGAAAAACTATAAATATAAATTCAACGTTATTATGGAAATGTTCAATTTGAAGTATTCTTGTTATCCATCAGTTATCATAAGTTACATCATCGCATTAATTCTTAACTGGTTATAACTAAACTTACTCATTGACAAACTTCCTCGTATTTTCAAGTAATTCTACGATGCATAAAAAATCGTTCACTGCAAACTACCAAATAATTATTACATACGGTTTTAACTAATATTAAATTTGACACTTTTCATTTCTAGAGACTGTTGCAGGGATACCCTTTATTAAAATCGCTATAAGTTTTTGACTTTGCGCCCTTGAGGTGGTTTTTTACGAAAACGGCGCTATATAAATTAGCCAAATATTAAACGTAGGTCAACTTAATTTTCTGTCACATATGTATTTATCGACAAACAATATAA
Organism: Hesperophylax consimilis; assembly: GCF_061612785.1. Taxonomy (NCBI): domain Eukaryota; kingdom Metazoa; phylum Arthropoda; class Insecta; order Trichoptera; family Limnephilidae; genus Hesperophylax; species Hesperophylax consimilis. The sequence continues at coordinate 8,099,062 of NC_142852.1, forward strand.
AGCATTTGAAGTAGCTTTTTAAGAGGAAGCTATAAGCCAAAAATGTGTATATTCTTGATATACCTTATATCGTGGTAATAGGGATTAAAATCGCTTGACAAACGGAGTCTAGAAACGTCCGATTTCAAGCAAAAAAAAACTGGTTTTTATTTATTTTGTAAATAATTTTATAAGAAAGCTAAAAAGTTAATCAAGGAAACTGTCACAAATAATCTTAGCTGTAATACTGTATTTTTTAAAAGCTGTTTCCTTTATGCGTTCATACATTTCTATTGAAAAAAATATTTTTTGTAGTAGTTTGCATTTGTATTTTTTATTAAGTAATTTATTTTTTTATTTGTATTCTACTCAAGCGAAACGATAGGAAAACCTTCAAATTAACTAAAGAATATTTTTTGGTTTTCATAATGTACACCAATTGGTTATAAAGATTAATCAAAATAGTGATTTGGCATTAAGCTTCGACTTAATTTGATATGCATAAAAAGGTATTCTGTCAAAACAATCGTGCATTCTGTTTTCGATATGAGGTATCTAAAAAGATACATCGTATGTGGCTGTCGAATTTTTTGTTAATGTATACATAAAAGATACAGCCTGAAAACTTACTTGGCTCAAATGTGGAAAAATTATGGGTTAAAAATCTATATTACTAACCGGTGTAAAGGTTCTCCTAGTGAGGTGTTCTCGACAAAAATATTAACGAAATTTACAGTAATTTTACTCACTTTTAAACATACCATTTATTGTTGTAAGCAATGTTAAATACCTACAGGTGTAAAGCAAATGACAGTCTTCACCATTATTGATGTTTTTAACGGGTAAGGTTGGTGATGAACCGGTTTCGCTGTCCACAATCTGAACATCTCCGCAGAAAATAAATGAACAAGCGTGCCATCTTCGTGAAAGTCGGCAGCAGCAAGCACGCTTGCTCCGAGACCCGTTTGGCGTTCAATTTCGCCATTCTATCATTATGATTATTTATCGTCTGCATGCAGATGATATCATCTACCGAACCGCATCGCGTCCCACGCACGAAGAGATATTATTGTACACATAGAGAATAGCACAAAAACGACCCGTTCCCATGAAAACAACATCGATTACTATAAACGGGTGCCTTTCAAGCAGGCTCTATTAAAATATTTGTAGAACAGACTCAGATACAGGGCGTTTAGTGTAAAATCAATTTTATTGCCTCCCTAGACTATTGTCTGTTTTAAAGCAGGTATAAAAGCGTGCCGGGAGAATATAATACGACACAAAATTGAATGACAAGAGTCGGGGATGCCCGATAGACAACACTATAAAAGATGTATGAATGTAAATAAGTGTTGTTTGGCCGGTCTATCATATCTGCCTAACCCTCAGGAAACAGCGCGACAGTTAGTTACTTCAATACGCGTATACGGAACGTTTAATGTAAGAAGGAAATGGTTGCATTGTTACAAGATTGTGAATGGGTTATATTTATATTGTTACGGACGTACTGCTCCGGGCTCGGCCGCGGTCGCCAATCCATAATCTACGCCAATCTGTCTAATCCTAAATTGTATTAAATGAAAGAAATGTATAAAATGTATGTCTGAACCCCTATGTAAAAATGATTATGTAAACAATAAATGAAACGTCGGAGCTTGGCTAGGAGACACGGGCAGAGAAGTATACCGAGAGAGCTGGTGGATTAGTAGCATTTAATTAGTATAGCATTTAATTCGGGTACGGTTATGAGAATCGTGCTTATACGAGAGGGAACGTTCGGCCGCGACCCGAAGCAAAGGGCCGTGCGCCGTCATAGCGTACGAGGTGGTTTGCCGCCCGAACGTTCCACCAGCGCGATTCTGAGAACCGTGCCCGAACAGAGAGAGGCCGTGGTCACGTTCGACCACAGGGCCCGAAATTACCGGCCGAGAGGCGGTAGCTAACCCGGCGGCGGGCCGCGGGCGCGCCACAAAACACGGGCCTCGATTCCAGGAATCAAAGAGAAAGCAGGCCCGTGTGAGCGTCGCTCGGCCAGCGAAGGCCGCCGGGGTCTTATAAAACGGGAACAGTCCCTTGAAACATTAGATATCCAGCAACCACCACCAGCTCTACACTTCTCTCTGCTCAGCCTTCTACCTCGCTCCGACTTCTGACTCTACTCGCCTTCTCTTCTTCTTCTGACCCTCGCCTCACCCCGGACCTCTCTGCCTTTACAACAAGACCCGGATCTACGACAAGGACCAGAATCAGCATCGGACCAGCTACAACGGCTACAGAGACGCCCCGTTCTACCCCTCCACGCCACTGAAGGAAGGCATCTCACGCCTCCACGGATTGGGATCACCGCCCTGTTTACAGTCTTGTGTGTCACACATTACGTCTGGCACATAAGTGGTCCTTCGCCGCCGGATCTCTCCGTGGAAGATGTCACCTTCACTGCGCTCTGGGAAGAATAGCGCTGACGGGGACTCATCGCAGGGAAGCGATGATCCCACACCAACCGGGGCGGCCACAGCCGCGCCCCCCGGACTCCGGCCAACCGCCCCCCTGGCCCCCTCTGATCCCCGAGCGGACCTACTGCCTGGTCCCTCCGGCGCATCACCACCACAGACGCCCCCTGCCGCGGCCGACGTCTCGTCAAGAAGCGAGGCTTCCAGCGAGGACACGCTCCGGCAGGTGCAGCTCGAGCTGAGAGCTGAGAGGCGGCACAACCGGAAGCTACAGGAGGACCACACCCGACAGATGGCAGAACTGATCGCCACGCTGAAGGGCCTCCCGCGGACCGCTTCCCCTGCAGCCTGGCAACCGGAGACACACGCCCCAGCTCCACGGGCGGAGTACCCGACGACGGCGGCGCCATCTAGCGGCTTCGGGCGAGACCCGGACTACGCAGCGGAGACGCGCGCCACAGCTCCACGGGCAGAGTACCCACCGACGGCGGCGCCATCTAGCGGCTTCAGGCGGAACCTGGGCTACTCAGCGGAGACACACGCCACTGCGTCGCGCCCTGGCTACTCAGCGGAGACACACACCACTGCGTCGCGCCTGGGCTACTCAGCGGAGACACACACCACTGCGCCGCGTCCTGGCTACTCAGCGGAGACGCACACCACTGCACCGCGCCTGGACTACTCAGCGGAGACACACACCACTGCGCCGCGTCCTGGCTACTCAGCGGAGACGCACACCACTGCGCCGCGGCTGGGTTACGGGCCGACGCCGGCGCCCCCGGGCGTACCTACTCGGAGCTACGCAGCGGAGGCGCAAACCATTGGCCTTCCACAGACTGCGGCGCCCCCTAGCGGCCCCGGTCACAGCCATACCTTCACAGTGGGGGGAGAACCCACTGTGCCACAAGCCACAGCCCAGACTACCGATGTTTTCGGGAACTCGCGCCGCGCCGTGAGGGCTCACACCGGGACGGAGAGAAACCATGCTGCGGATCCACTCACGGACGGCGCTTCCCCAGGCGCCGCGGCGCTGCGAGGTGGACCAGAGCCGCAGTACGGCTATCCCGGTGTGACCCGCGGGCCCGCCCAGTTCTCAGCATTTCCCCCGAGTGCAGACTCGCCATCGCAGCCCCCTATGGATGGATACGGGGCCTTCAACCGCGCAGACGAGGCAGCGAGGCAGACGCGGGACTGGGTGAACCAGGGGAGTGTCCCTCTCGCCCAGGTGACGGCCATGTTTGCCGACGCCCTCCGGCAGTCCCAGGCCGGCGGTACACCCCGCTCCCACCCCGAGGATGAGCGGATGGCGTCGCTCATCGCCCGGCAGTCCAGCGCCAAGGACCTGCCGCCATACGCTGGCGACGCCATAGAGTGGCAGGCCTGGAAGGCACAATTCCTGCAGTCGACGGCCACCTGCGGGATGACGGCGGCCGAGAATTTGATGCGGCTACAGCGTGCCCTGAAGGGAAAGGCGCGCGAAGCCGTCAGCCCTCTCCTCCTGGACCCGGCGCAGGTGCCGGAAATCATGGATGTCCTGGAGCACCGCTTTGGGGGCGCGCACTCGGTCGCCGCGGTCATGTTCGACCGGATAAAGCGGCTAACCCGACTGCAAGAGGACGCATCGACCGAGGCTCTGGTGGAGTTCTCGGGCACGGTGCAGAACATCGTGGCTTCGCTGGGGAATCTGCGGGGCGATTACCTCTCCAACCCGGCCCTCCTCAGCGAAATCGCCTCGAAGATGCCGTTAGCCCTACGCCTCTTGTGGTTGGGTAAGGTGGCCGACCAGACGCACGCGGCCACCGTGGTGCAGCTTGCCGCGTTCCTGAAGCGGCTGACCAACGCGGTGCCGCGGTCGGGCCTCACCGACAATGGCCGAGCAGCGCGGCCGAGCAGCTCGGTCGAACATCAGCGGGCCGCCCGCCCGTATCGTGAAAATGTGCACGTGATCGACGAGCGGCCGGAACCCCGCAGTGAAGTTTGGTGCACACTGTGCAAAGACGACTCGCACAAACTCTACAAGTGTCCCCGATTCGCCGAAGAAACAATCAGTGCGCGTTGGGAACTTGTGAAAAGCGCACGGTTGTGCTTTAAGTGTCTGGACGGTGTGCACCAGACAAAACGGTGCGAGTACCGGACCAACTGCGGAGTGGGGACGTGCAGGGCCCCGCATCACCGCTTGCTGCACGATGACGCATACACTCGTGACCCCGAGACGCACACAGTCACGAACACGTGGGAAAGTGAGGGACAAGTGCTAATGAAAGTGATTCCCGTGACATTGTGCGGCCCCGGGGGCCGAGCGACCGTGCACGCGCTGCTTGACGAGGGCTCTGCAATAACCCTAGTCGAGGCAGATGTTGCAGACATCGTTGGAGCCGCGGGTCCGATACGTGGCCTGCGAATTCGGGGCGCTAATGGGATGTGCTCATCCGATGCTACGTCCCGGCGGGTGAGACTGTCGGTGCGCGGCGACGGAGACGCGTTCACGGTGACGGCCCACACCGTAACAGACCTAGACCTCCCGCGACAAACAGTGGCCGGCCGCCGGCAGGTGAAACCCCGGCTGCTGATCGGACAAGATAACGGGCTGCTTATCGTGTCGCGGGAGGTGCGGAAGGAAGAGAGCGGCCAGATGACGTCCCGGACAGCCCTCGGTTGGATCACGCATGGGAGCACCCGGCGCGACGCCGACGCCGACGCAGACGCCGGGACAACGCTGAGGATGGCTTGTCCGAACGCCGCCCCACCGGCCTCGCTGCCAACGCCCGGGACCACGCCGCCGGAGACCAACCGTGCCACCGGGGACCGTGCCGCCGGGGACCATGCCGCCGGGGGCCTGTCCCGACGCCGCCCCACCGAACTCGCCACCGAGACACACTCGCCAGAGGGACCGGACGCCAGGGACCACGCCGCGCCCGCAAGTCGCAGCACGCCTCCCGAAAAAGGGTGTAGCCGAGCTCCACGGGGGGAGTGTTACGGACGTACTGCTCCGGGCTCGGCCGCGGTCGCCAATCCATAATCTACGCCAATCTGTCTAATCCTAAATTGTATTAAATGAAAGAAATGTATAAAATGTATGTCTGAACCCCTATGTAAAAATGATTATGTAAACAATAAATGAAACGTCGGAGCTTGGCTAGGAGACACGGGCAGAGAAGTATACCGAGAGAGCTGGTGGATTAGTAGCATTTAATTAGTATAGCATTTAATTCGGGTACGGTTATGAGAATCGTGCTTATACGAGAGGGAACGTTCGGCCGCGACCCGAAGCAAAGGGCCGTGCGCCGTCATAGCGTACGAGGTGGTTTGCCGCCCGAACGTTCCACCAGCGCGATTCTGAGAACCGTGCCCGAACAGAGAGAGGCCGTGGTCACGTTCGACCACAGGGCCCGAAATTACCGGCCGAGAGGCGGTAGCTAACCCGGCGGCGGGCCGCGGGCGCGCCACAAAACACGGGCCTCGATTCCAGGAATCAAAGAGAAAGCAGGCCCGTGTGAGCGTCGCTCGGCCAGCGAAGGCCGCCGGGGTCTTATAAAACGGGAACAGTCCCTTGAAACATTAGATATCCAGCAACCACCACCAGCTCTACACTTCTCTCTGCTCAGCCTTCTACCTCGCTCCGACTTCTGACTCTACTCGCCTTCTCTTCTTCTTCTGACCCTCGCCTCACCCCGGACCTCTCTGCCTTTACAACAAGACCCGGATCTACGACAAGGACCAGAATCAGCATCGGACCAGCTACAACGGCTACAGAGACGCCCCGTTCTACCCCTCCACGCCACTGAAGGAAGGCATCTCACGCCTCCACGGATTGGGATCACCGCCCTGTTTACAGTCTTGTGTGTCACACATTACGTCTGGCACATATATGTCGTTAAATGTCTTATGTATGAATGATTTATAATCAATCATTATTAGTTAAACATGGCGGTGCCCACTATGTTAATTTAACTCTAACTGTGTAATGTCATTTGCTGCAGAGAATCCCTGACATTAATCTTTTGCGTCGATCCAATCAACCAGACTAGCTGTTGTTAACCTTAGAAGATTACGTCACTTTGGATGTAGCAAAGGTACGAGATTAAAGATATAGGCAGAAGGAATTCTGGGTCATCTTTGAGGATGCTGTAAAATGAGTGAAGATGTAGTCTTTGTACAACCGGGCTGTTAAAACGACCCGTTTTAGACAGCGTAAAAAAATTGGACGATCAGCATAACTGTTTTGGGATATGTTCAATATGAGGTCAAAGTGGAATGCTTTAGTGTACTTTCCATTGGAATACCGGTAGAACGCACACACCAAGATGGCACGTCCTCCTTGCAACTTATTACAGATTATATTAGTATTTACATAGTTAAATGTCTCGTCATTCGTCACAATGGCAACAGTATGATCTCATTCTCGAGGTCGTTTCGTGGTGATGCGCTCGAGAGATTTTCTCTGCTGTAAAGATAACAACTTGCATTGTTACCAACCAACCAAAAGTGATTATAACGAACGGGACAAGAGGGGGACACTTGAATATTGCAGACAGAGGATTACCGCAATGCGGGGATCAGATAAGATCTGCCGCCGATATTGCTAATATTGATTTTAATTCAAGTACATTGTTGGTATATCAGTTGATTTTTAAACCCGGCTCGAATCAACGTAAAGATACATCTCTCAAGCTGGGCTTGAAGGGAAACTGAAATACCAGCTCTGAATCAAATGCAAGATCGATCTACAAATGAGTTCCGAAAATAAATGTAATGGAAGGAATTAAGACGTACAAGGAAACGACTTTTAAAAAATACAGTTTTATAGCTAAGATTATCTGTGACAGTTTCACTTGATTAAATCTTTTGCTTTATTATTAAATTATTTAGAAAATAAATAAAAACCAGTTTTGTGATTTAAATCTAACGTTTCTAGACTCCGTTTGCCAAGCGATTTTAATGCCTATTACCTACAATATAAGGTATACCAAGAATATACACATTTATAGCTTGTAGCTTCCTCTTAAGAAAGAATAAAGTGGGTGATTGGAGGAATAAATTTAGGATGCTAAAACATGTTGCACAGTCGAGTGAATCAAGTGATAAAGAAAAGCGTATGTATGAATGCAATTAAAGCAACGAGTGCGGTACATTATCCCTGTTTATCATTGTTGAGAAAATGGCGAGATGTTGGGCTAATAATTGCGATCAATTTTACGATAAAAATATAGCACAATTTTGTAACAATTGTCGACAAAAATCTGAGATAAACAAACATGAAACGCGACCCACCGTATGGTTAGGCAGATAACGATATCTAAATGTATTTCACGGAGTTTTGATATTTAGCGATAATCGACATGATTCAATTTATATTTAATTGGAAATCAAGTTGATGATAACATACACTTTGTGGAATCGATAATAAGGGTTGGGTAATGAAACAATGGCGCCAAGTGGATGGAAGAATTCGGTCATGCCCCAAGACACAGAAGGGTGGAGAAAATCAATAATATTCAATCTAGAGTTGGTATAAATGGTGACCGGATAACACATCAAAATGACAATTGAACACACCTATAAAAAAATGTTAAGTTATGAAAAGTCATGAAACAAAAACTGGGTTAAACAGATTACCTAAGTAACTATTTAACCTAGCTTTTGTTTAATCACTTTGCACAACTTTATGACACCTTAAAGGTGTGTTGAATTGTTATTTTTGAGGAGTTAACATGGAACCGGAATAAAGGTGTGTGGGGGATGATACAAGAAGTCTGCGAAAACCGATACAATCGAGTAGGGTAATGTTGAAAGTCAGAATACAAGAATAGCACGTTTGGGACGATGTGTGAATGTGAATGAAGCAATTATTGTGTGCCAAGAGGTGTGCGACAGTTCGCCTCTAAATGGCGTGATGGATAAATTTGCAATTTTTTAATTAATATCAAAATTTATAGTGGATACAAATAGTCATTTCTGGTTTCATTGTTCACCAATCCTCCGGCAATTAAATTGAATAAATAGGCCGGGCCATAATGCCGTGTGTAAGACAGTTTAATGGTAATACTAAAAATGAGATACGAATGTAAATGAATGCGGGCACGACACTGTAACAGGGGGGGACGTCGCCAAACGCGAAAAAACGCCAAACCTTCGAATCGCGTGTCCAACGAGTATGATTTATATCATGATAATTGAAAAACCGTAGCTAGAATAATTTTTGAAATATTTATGACTAGCCGACGACAGCGCCAGAAAATATATTTTGACGACTTGATTAAAAAAACATCGAATTTTCTCTACTTACTCTAAATATAATATGCATGTATCTTATATGTAAATCTTCCGGAAGAAATTCTCTAAATGGTGGTAAAAACCCAATCAAAATTAGAAGAACTAAGCGCACAGACAGAAGCGGATAGCGATTTTATTTTCTGGGCGTATTCGTGTACCCGAATTAGAATCTTTCCTTTCTATACGGATAAGTTAACAACCTATTAAGAATCTGGTCAAATTATTCGTTTCACTGTTAAAAACGGGACTGCGGGCCTATAACGAATCAATGACAGAGTTCCTTACATTTAAAAGCTAATGTTTTATGAGAACACGTGTTCATACACATACTGCTATATCTATCGTGATATTTATTAGGAAAATAACACGTGTTCTCAATATCTATTCTGAATGACTAATATTTTATCAGGATCATTTTTCTGTGTACTTCCTAGTGATCTATCTATACAAAAGACTTTCCAAATCCTAGACAAAAATTTCGACATTTGAAACGTTTTCAGCAAATCAATTTTAAAGAATGATAAATTGTATAGCGCTGTTTCGTGTGAAAATTACCTCAGGGGCGCTAATACCCAACATGACCATGCGGGGGGATCGATCGAAGAGACGGTTACCCGACGTATTAGTCCGCTCGGCTACTTGCCGGTAGAAATGAACATCTTTACAATACAACACGTTGGTAATTGTTGCTCAAGATCACATAATAACAGACAAGTTGTGCACAATTTACTTACGCCCACTCCTTGTGACTCTAATAAGGTAAGAATTGCTATTGCTAGATAGATATAAGTGCTCAAGCCTTGTCGGGTGTATCATTACCGCGTCATCTGTGTGGGATACATACTTTCAACTTTGAAGGAATTATATAATGTCAAGACAAAGCGTCGTAAAAAATAACAACACATTGACAAATGAAAGAAAAATAATTTGTCACACCGATTCGTCGAAGTTTCTAGAGATTTAAAAAAAATTGTAAACTCGAAACTAGAGTCACAACAGTATTTAGAAAAGGGGACAGGGATGAAAAAGGGGTGGGAAAAACCACCGGGTCATTCTGATTTGACCACGAAACGTTTCGATTCTGGATGATGTTCTTTCACAAGGACGATATTGAATAAAGTCCAATCATTGTCCTAAATCCTGTATCTAAATTTCGCTAATAAACAATTAGTTAATGTTAATCTCAAATGACCTACCAGGTAAGTATTGTACTGTATATTATCTCCATATATAGTTAGTAATAACATGGATCATTGTAGAAAAGTATAATATGTTTGCACAGCGCCCTTGAGATGATTTGCACAAAAACGGCGCTTTACAACAAATCATCCAAATATTATTATGAACCTCTGATAAGAGTTGTAATTTATTTTCAAGTTTGTTGGGGGGCAAGAGGATTGCAAAAGGGCGCGGTCGAAAAAAAATAACACCCGGCGTTGCCAGGGGGGAGGAGGGGGAATGCGACAGACGGGGGACCACGCCTTTGATCGCCTATTCTGGCGACACTTGCGGTCACAGCCCAATTTACGTGGGCTAGTCGATATGTACAATATTTGAGACCCATAACAGACGTGCTAGCAACAGTGACTTAGAAAAATTGTGTAATTTTCTTGCTAAGGGCGTGATTTTAGGTACATTACATGTATGATTGTGACATAACTAATCTGGAAACAATTCATTGATACAAGAGTGACAACAGTTCACGGATAAGTAATTAGTGGGATTGGATAGACAGGGTCGATATCTACTTAACTGTAAGTAAGTTATTGATTGACTAACTAACCGTCACACCGTTTCTCCTCAGTGGTAGGCAGATATAATGTACCGCCACAGAACCCTGTCCTGGCAAACACTCCTCGCTTCAATCACATTCATACATCGCATCATGCACACCCCTTATGTTACTCTGACTCACGACATAACCCGACTCGAGTGCCAGATTCAGATATTTTAATAGATGATTTGAGCATATGAGGAGATTCATATTATAACGTATAAGAAATCGGGGACGCTCGAGGAAGACAATTGTCACGATCAGATGAATCAAATACTTGTAATTGATGAAAACAGAGGAGTTTAAACTGTTCTATGCTAATTTTGTGAGGTTGGATTAAGTGAAGAGGGGTAAGAGGTAGGTTAGTACACAGTGAGACGACCATCAAGGTAACAGATGACGAATTATTCGTCACTTGGTTGTTTTGCTCCCACTGTTATAAAGCAGCATTCAGCGCGCCATATGGTCACTATAAATGATGAAGGCTATATAGTTATTATGCTCGAAGGCGGTGTGGGCCGAGGAACGATGGCGTCACTTCCGAGTCCCGTCACAATAACAGGCGTCACGTCACTTTACCCCGAAGGGAGAGAGCAGAGGTTCTATACAAATTCTCAAGCATGTCGAATTTTAAAACTGCAAAAACCACAGTAATAATTACTTCTCGAAATTCTATTATTCAATTTAAATATATTTTTTTAATTTAGCAGATTATCTAAAGCATTGCAAAAACTTATCATTTTTCCATAAGAAAACTATCTGTATCTGATAAACCATATTTAATTATTCATTAAATAGTATTAGTGTTTGTACAGACTTGGGGTTTTTAACGTTTATTGTAAAATTAACTAACAATTATCAATCCCAGCAAAGAACAATCTCTGTTTTGGCACACATTCCTTGCATCATCCACATTCTGACATACATTATCGTAAAATTATTGCCCCGAATATGAAATTGTTTGCAAATGTTAATAATTTAAAAACGAAATAAAAATTTTGGACCAACAATCTTCAACTCGCCCCGTAATCTCCATCATGAGCTATGTAGCATTGAAATATGCGTTAAAAAGTTAATTCTAAAAAGAAAAAAATTAAACGTTATGTTCTTGAGGTGACATTTCACGAAAACAGCGCTCTAAAAATTAGCTAAATAAATAAGAAAGGTTTAAAATAAATATATATATACGAAATGGGTCGCACCTAACTGTTTACTGCATGCGAAGTATGAGAGAATATTTAACTGGAACTGTATTTTGTAAATTATTGAAAACCGTACACTTCTTAAAAGTCATTCAACTCGGGTAGCAACAGCGAAAACTTAACACAAACATTCTCGTGTTAGGAACATACACCAGGCAACATTAAAATTCCTTCTGCCGCCTCATTATGCGGGGGAACGTTACTTGTGCAATGATGGAGGACTAGCAGACGATTGAACAGTGGGAACCCATTCGTAATCAAAATTTGGTCCTATGAAAGATATTATACGATGAAAATTCGTGTAATTGAACAGGGCGATACTAAGAAATCAAAAGTCTTCGCTGGTTAAATCTTGATTGAGTCAATGTTGAACTCAGATGTTTTGAATTTAATTGCGATTTTTAAAATTGGAACTGATGCGTCAATTCAGGCCAGCGCTAATAAAGTACCTATCTATAATGTGTGAAATTTTTATTTCAAGAAAATTATTTTAATTCTATATTTGAAATGTTTATTTCTTTTGGTTATAATATCAGAACCGTTGTCAATGGAAATCCAATGGTTTTGAAACTGCTGTATTATATTGATGATTCAATGTTTGAGAAGTTGTCCTAATATGTATGCTGTTATAACAGGGCGATACTAGAAGTACCAAAGGCCTCATACGGAAAGATATCGACGGAGTTTTCCTGTCTAGACAGGCGAGGGTGTGGTTTTTACCGCATACCCCCACGGCACTGCGGTGCGGAGGTGAAATTTGACGCATTGGGCACGAAATTACAATAATTGAACCGGGCCTAAAAAAAATTGCAATTATTTAACCGGGTCTAAAAAATAATTGCGCAAAAATTGACATGTAAAGCAAATAATTATTTAAAAAAAAAAAAAAAAACTTTTTCTGATAAGTGGATGAATTTTGAAGTGGGGACGCGTCAGAAACATAGTAAACAACATAAGGTAAGTCGGGGGTGAAGAAATATGAAGTGGATGTTCAAAAGACGGCAGGATCAAGCGATCAGATAAACACAAGATTAAAAGAAAGTATTGATAAGAACATAACTGGCCACCCCCTACGGTGAAATGTCGTCACGGTTGGTTAGGTAGATGCATACGAGGCGTTCTGTCCTCAGCGTGCCGCATCTGTGTCAAAATTACCATATTTTCGCTGTATATGCAATCTACCATGAAGAAACATAAATTTAATATTTATTCTATGTACCATTTCTGTAACGGTCCCGTTAAAAAAGATATAAAACGAATGTAAATGGTCTCGAGTTAATCAGAGCGCCCCCTTCTTAATGTTATTCATTATGCGGCACTCCATCTAAAGATAATCATGACGTGATGTTTTCGGCATCGATTTTTGTACCAGACAACTTCATATTATGAATCATCAGTCTCCCATACTAGGCTATGCTTTCACACTGGCGCGAACCAACGCCCAAGAATCCAACATGTCTTTTTATATTCGAAAATAAGCTTGAATTAAATAAAATCACGGTTGATTTTATGTATTAAACGCAAGTTTACAGATTTAAAAGAAGATTGAAGCAAAAGAGCAGTTATTTAGTGATGTACTTGCCGAAAAAATCGTTATTTTTCAAGCACACCTCGATTCAAATTTGATTCCTAAAATGGTGGATGCCTATACATGAGATCATTGAACGTGATTGAACGACCGTTTTTTTTTTTAACCAAAAGCGGCCTTCATAAAGGCGTGTCCGAGTTTTAATTAATGTAGTATTAAGTCCATTTTATAAATGAGCTGTTTTTAATTGAATTGATAATGAGTAGTATCAAAAAAGACGTTAAACGGATGTTGTATTGTACAATAGTTCAACATGGCGTACCGGTAAACTGTACAATCTCACAATGGACGCCGATTCCACGTTGTACAAAACAATCTCAAACGGCGTTATTATTAACCGGACCAACGTAAATGTTATTTTAAACACGCTGCAAAAGATGCAGCGATCTACTAAGATCTATTAGTGTACCATCCCCCAGTCAGAAAGCACGCCCGAGCGTGTTTTAATAGAAGAATTCGAGACAGAAAAAACAAAATGTCGATGAAGAAAAGTTCAGACGCTGAAAAAATAGTTTTAAATTGATTTGATGTAAGACTAACCTTGGAACCGATCTGGTTTCCGCACTGGCCGGCTTGTAGGTGCACAATTTCCCTCATATTTGATCACTTTGTGGTAGATTAATGGATAAGAATTGAAGATTGCGTCAGGAGTCTGGCAGCAGTTCTCTTGGCGACACGTAGCAGTTAACTGAAGAACCGGCGGAAAGAGAACGTTGGTATAGTTGGCCGGTCCGGATACGGAGTGGAGGGAGCTGTGTTTATTTCTTCTCGTTAGGCTGCTTAGTGCAGATTTATGCGGCCAGTCCTCGGTAGGTACTTTTTAGTTTTTAAAGTTAACTCGGCAATAAGGATTACATCAATTGTATTGAATTTGTCAAATTTGTGCAATGTTTAAATTAAAAACAAAAGCTCTGTAAGTTTGTAAGAACTTGAACTTGAAACAGATTCATCATTAAAGATAGATAAACAATGTTTTCATATCGAAAATTATCTATTATCTATCAATATAAATAAAAACGTAAATGTTCGTTTATTCAAAATCTTAAATCTCCAAAAGTTCTTCATCGTTTGCTTTAAAATTTTGACACAACGTTGAATTCGAAGATGCGTGTGTTTCTATATTATAAAGATGTCACCTGTGACAGTTAAGACATGCTTTTAGACGTAAAAGTAACACAAGCTATTGTTTCTCTTATCTGCACAGATTGATCCACAGAAATACGTGGCGGCATAAAATTGTGCAATTTCTGAATTATATACTATATTATTCAATCAATCATTAACTCAAGAAAAATACGAGATAATTATTATGTAATTAGGTATTATTAGTTTGTGTTATTTTGATATTTTATCAGCTAATATATAAGTAATAATTATTCGTAACAACATTAATTTTTTATCGATTTTTTATTGATTGATAGTAAGTATTATTTTGTATTTGTAAACATAATGTTTTCAGGCTTTGAATAAAATATTACATCAGTAATGAATTCATTGTAATTAGATTAGAATAATTATAAAATATATATTATAGCAAATTGCGCAATTTATCAAATACATTTAAAAAGAGATTTCTTATTTAAATATTTGAAACCGTTAATTTATCAGATTTTTTAACTTTGTCAAAAAGAATTTGATTTATTTTAAATAATAACTCCCCTCTTTCATAAAAACAATGTGCACTCTATTATAATACAAATCAAAACTACCTGACTTCACCACTCAATTAAAGGGGGCACTAAATAACCAGGTAACTACACTAATTTGAAAAACGTCATTTTGGTGTTCAAATTATTGATTGCTTTGCGCATGAGTAGCTACCCCAAATAATTCCCTAAAAAATTCCTTATTCTATGTAAAATTCCAATAAAGGGTCGTGTTTATTACGTAGGGTGTAGAATTTACATACAATTTGATTGAGTTACGAATAAAATCAAAATTATTTCAAGGGTTGTGAATAAATAGTAATTTTATTTCATCTTTATTATAGGTACTAAAATAAATTCGCTATCCGCATCTGTCTGTTTGTACGCTTAGTTCTTCTAAACTACGCAATGGATTTTTATAACGTTTTCACTATCATTTCGAGAATTTATTCCGGAAGGTTTGTATATATAATACAAAAGTCGAAAAACGCCGGGTATGTACTAGTCAGCAAGTACTTAAATAATGTTGCTATCCGCGTTTGTCTCTTTGTGCACTTATTCTTCTGAACCACGCCTCGGATTTGGATTATCGCTATCATTTAGAGAATTTCATTTATTAAATAATTAAAAATGTAATTAATAATAAATTAGACATTTATAAACTTGGATGTACAAATAATGGCTAAAATTATATTAAACCAGCTGATGTGTACCCGGAGTTGGTCGATTTTTCTGTACATTCAATAAATATAATATACATGTAGCGCCCTTGAGGTGATTTCTCACGAAAACGGCGCTATATAAATTAGCCAAATATTAATTTAATTTAATTTTTATTATTATATATATATGTAAACCTTTAGGAAGAAATTCTCTAAATGATTATGAAAACCCTATCAAACTCAGTTGCATAGTTTAGAAGAACTAAGCGCACAAATAGACAGACGCGGATAGTGACTTTGTTTTAGATATTTAGAGATAGATACCATCACGATTACGAATTTACCAAAAGTTTATCAGGAAACGGCCTGTAATCCCGTTTTTAGTTTAGCTCTGGGATGTTCCGAGATGTTTCCAAACGTTCCAGACTATTCCCGAACATTCCAGAATGTTTCGGTATTTCTGGAATGTTGTGGAATGCTCTCGAATACTCTCGAATGTTCTGGAGTGTTCTAGAAATTTCTAGAGGGCGAAACTTTCAGCCCTTATATCTTCGAAAGCACGCCCTTCAGGTAAAAACGAGAACCTTATTCATGGTTGGGGATAGAGGGCTGTTACACCATATAACTTACCTTGATCGTATCGGTAACAATATTTTGTATTTGTTAAGTGCTAAATTAAAGACGTCCACTGACTCGGTATAATTATTTGCCTCCATAAGTAGGTATTCTGGGCTATGAGGAATACATATGGTATTAGTACCAGAATTTATGCACTGAAATAAATCCCTACTTCCAGTATCACTTAGTGGAATCCGAAAGTTTATCAATGCCAGCAATTCTGGGCTATAAAATCCATAATTTAGATTTTTAAATAGAAATATGAAGTCATTGAAAATCCTTCTGTCAGATAATTTAGAATATACAGGATTTTCCAATAAGAGGTGTTATTTTGATATTCAATCGTAAAAGATCAATGGTTTCGTTGCTTGTGTGGCACGTAGCGCCGTCTTGTTGAAAGTATACGTTGTCTAGATCAATACCATCCAATTCCGGCCATAAAAAATCATTAATCATCTCTCGATAGCGCAATCCATTCACCGTAACTGTTGCTCCAGCCTCATTTTCGAAAAATTAAGGTCCAATGACTCCGCCGGACCATATTCCGCACCAAACAGTCACACGTTGAGGATAGAGAGGCTTTTCAACAATAACTCTTGGGTTTTCCGAACCCCAGATGCGACAATTTTGCTTGTTGACGAAGCCACCGAGGTGGAAATGGGCCTCATCACTCAAGATGATTTGCATTTGATTCACTCAAGTGAATTTAAATAATTTCAATGCGTTGTTGAAGCGTGTATCGTTCCATTTTTATTAATGGCGTAGTTTCTACTTGTCAAATGTCCAAAAATGACGGCTTCAAAAGTAACATCTACCGAAATAGCGGGCTATTCAAAATAACACCTCTTATTGGAAAACCCCATAGCCATATGAATATTAGTAGACCTGCCCTAAGTGATTAAAAGCGTATTATCCCCACTCCCCATACCGGTTCCATTGGAGCCGGCTGTGCTCGCGTATGGCCTCAAGTGAAATTTGAAAACGTGACGTCATCATTCTTGTGCGAACTATGGTCGAGGCATCATCGGTTCATTTTACGAAATAACACGGCAAAATGTTGACTTGTACTATGAAAACTTGTAAAAATTGATGTGAAAAAGAGAATAAACCCAATTGTCGTATTACATTCCATATATAAGCATTATTTTACTTTATTTTAAGCATATTCACATCGTATAATATGGATCAGTTGTAGAAACATAATATACTATCACATCGAGAAACGTCTGGACGCGAAACACAAAGCTGGTTGGTTGCTGGGAAGTAAATTATGAACATTTATAAAAGTGTCTTAACTAAATACAAAAACGAAATATTCGACTCTGAAAATAGAACCGAATTTTTTTGCCGAATTTAGACTTCGCAAATTTGTTCATAACGTGGCGAGTAATTTGCGCTCCCATGTAAAAATGTCTATTCATTCAAAAGCAGATTTTACTTTTAAGAAGTAAATGGTGATATTATAATGCGAGATGCCTATTTACTGTCAGAATGATTTATTGACGAATCACAGTCAGCTTCACCCCCTTCGTTCTTCAACAGTTGATTTTACCCCTCGCCATTATCTTCTCGTCTATTAATTCCTATGTCTGTGGAAAACCCTGTACATTGTTCGGTGGTAATAATTAGTTTGCCTGTACATGAATGGTCCAGACATTGCCTCGACATGTAATCTTCCCAAGGCCATCGATAATTTTTGATGGTGGGCTTAAATTAATGTCACAATTAAATGTAGGTCAGCAGACAATACCTGCCTACCTGCCTAAATTACCAGGTAGATATTTACTATTTTTTCTTCCCCAGTAATAAGTAAGTATTTACTTTCTTAAGTAATACATAATTTCTGGGGGTCAATAAAGGCCCACATGAAAAAGTTCTTTTCAAATTATAACACATTGAAATAATTTTTTTATTATTAAACATCGTACATACAAAATATGATATTAAATATATGTACAGTAAATTGTATTTCTTAAGTCTTCCTCACTAGGGTGACCTGTGCTGAGGTGAACTGAGTTTTTTTTTATTAATCTCTTTTAGCCAGATTTTAATTCTTGATTTTTAATCATTCAAGTACCAGAAAGCACCCTAAAAAGACCTTTATGTCAATGTATTCATTAATTTCATTTTTGCCATTTGTACATCGATGTTTACAAATGTCTAATTTATTATTAACCAGGTGTACCACGCCACGCGTTACTATGGCTCAATCTGTCTGTGCAGATAGATAAACAATAGCGTGTGTTACTTTTACGTCCAACAAGTGGCGCTGTTTTTTAATAAGGCATGTTTTTACCTGTCACAGGTGACATCTATATAATAATATAGGTATATAAAAACACACGCGTATTCGAATGCAACGTTGTATCGTAATTTTTCTTTATAAAACACTTAGGATCAATTTTTTCACGATGATAGTGAGGGATATACAACGATTTCCATATGAGCTGTTCACTAATGCGAACAAATAGACAGTACGGGTACTGGTTGTTAGTTCGCTAAACCGAACAAATTACTCTGAAGTTAAGTTTGGTTGGGCATTTTGGCCTCAAATTTATTTTATATTTTGGGATTGGTATTGCCCATGCATATTTTGATTTTTTGGGGCATATTTTAACATGCATGCTTGGCATTTATATGGCATACTTTTGCATGCAAGCTTGGCATTCATAGGGCATACTTTTGCATGCATTATTGGCATTTATAGGGCATACATGCTTGTCATTTATATGGCATATTTTTGCATGCTTGCTCGTCATTTATAGGGCATACTTTTGCATGCATGCTTGGCATTTATAGGGCATATTTTTGCATGCTTGCTTGGCATTTATAGGGCATAAATGCTTGGCATTTATATGGCATATTTTTGCATGCGTGCTAGGCATTTATAGGGCAGACTTTTGCCTGCGTGCTAGGCATTTATAGGACATACTTTTGAATGCATGCTTGGCATTTATAGGGCATACTTTTTCAAGCATGCTCGGCATTAATAGGGCATACTTTTGCATGCATGATGGCAGTCACAGGGCATATTTTGACATGCATGCTTGGCATATATAGGGCATTTTTTTCATGCATGCTCGGCATTTATAGGGCAAACTTTTGGATGCATGCTTGTCATTCATAGCGCATACTTTTGCATGCATGCTTGGCATTCATAGGGCATACTTTTGCATGCATGATGGCAGTCACAGGGCATATTTTGACATGCATGCTTGGCATTTATCGGGCATTCTTTTTCATGCATGCTCGGCATTTATAGGGCATAATTTTATATGCATGCTTGGCATTTATAGGGCATACTTTTGCATACATGCCAGGCATTTATAAGGCATACTTTTCATTTTTTGTGCATAATATCCGATATTACTGATCAAGTTAGTACCACAGGCTTCCAACACGCATCGGTGTACAATATTGTACACGGCATTCATAGGGCATACTTTTGCATGCATGCTCGGCATTTATAGGGCATTCTTTTTCATGCATGCTCGGCATTTATAGGGCATACTTTAGCATGCATGCTGGGCATTTACAGGACATACTTTTTCAAGCATGCTCGGCATTCATAGGGCATACTTTTGCATGCATGATGGCAGTCACAGGGCATATTTTGACATGCATGCTTGGCATTTATTGGGCATTCTTTTTCATGCATGCTCGGCATTTATAGGGCATAATTTTATATGCATGCTTGGCATTTATAGGGCATACTTTTGCATACATGCCAGGCATTTATAGGGCATACTTTTCATTTTTTGTGCATAATATCCGATATTACTGATCAAGTTAGTGTCACAGGCTTCCGGCTCGCATCGGTGTACAATATTGTACATATCTGTCCATGCAGCGCAAAACTTCAAGGAGTGGAGGAGACTTTTTCTTCAGGACTATTGGAGTGGGGGTCACGATCCTCTGCTATAAGGCAAAGACTCGAGAAGAATCCTGTTATGGGAACAGCTGTTCGCGAAAAGGCTTGTGGTTTACGTCTTATGTATATGCATCATATATTAAATAGGTATTGTTGCACGTAATAAAAGGCCACGGCCAGCCAGGGACTGACTGCGCGGGTGTGATTTGTATACAGGGTGTATCGGCACTAACCCGACAAACTTTAACCAGCTATTCCTTAGCACATTTGGAGTAAAAAATGTTATGGCCACTTTGCTGTCCGGTAGCATTTTTTTTTCAATTAAAAACAAAAATATTTAAAATTTCCACACTACATCACTGTCATTGGCATTGCGTTTCGTGTTCAACAGCTGTTATAAGCAAGTATGTCAAAAAGCGTCTTTGCTCTTTCGCACACACTAAATAATAATAGTTAAAAATGAGACGAATGGTGCCGTGCCATTTCGTTGTGATTGTAGAAGTTCGCCAATATAGGTACACACGTGCATTATTCAACGGAATTCGAATAAAATATTTGCCAGATGGGTTTTCAAACTTTGACAAAGTATAAAACAGTGGTGACATGTGGTGAAAATATGTTTAATAAATTTTTTATTAAAAAAAAACGTTACCGGACAGCAAAGTGCACATAAGATTTTTTACTCCAAATATGCTAAGGAATAGCTGGTTAAAGTTTGTCGGGTACGTGCCGATACACCCTGTATAATGTATTGACGACTTCTATGTTTCGTCCCTCCTGCAACATGGTTATCTTCAAGACCAAGACCGTTTATTCTATCGCATTTTGCGAACAGCTGTTCGCTGTAAGATGTGTAGTATTTTTAATAATTGAAGAAGATAACAATCAACTGTAATAACTCTCAATGAACATGTTAAAGAGATAAAGACACAGAAAATAAAAAAAGGTACTGTCGCAATTGGGACTAGAAGTCAGATCATCTAGTATTACCGGGAGTGGCATTTCTTAATTTTTATTAATCTCATGCTTCCATTTTCGAATTACAAACATTATCGTCAAATAATGGTGTTTGAAAGAGAGAGTACGAAAACAGTGTGCAATATAGTTGTTGCTGAGGAATACTTGGAGCAGGTGGATGAGTTTGTGTATTTAGGAAGTATGTTCTAGAGAGATGGGAAGGCTGACAGAGATATTGAAACAAGGGGAAATGCAGGGAACTCCATTCATGGAGGACTGAACGCAGTTGGCGCTAACTAAACATTGTCCAAAGAAGCGAAGTTAGCAGTCCACAATGGAGTGCTGGATCCTACCCTGATGAATGCTGTTGAAAAGAGATCCTTGAGGGACGTATACAGCAAAGAAAGCAAGGCGTAATGAGTAAGATTGAGAAAGGGACGCTCATTAGAGAGAAATAACGAAGAAATGAGTGTAAGGAGAATATATGACGCAAATGTGAATGGCAGAAGTTGTCCGGTAAGACATGGCAAGATCAAGTGAACCTGATACTTGAGTCAGGCCATGTCAAGAGTCAGAATAACAGAAGAGTATGTATGAGACGATGCAAGAATGTTAATGAGGCAAGGAGTATACCAAGACCAAGTTGTTTGATGGTCCGTCCTCTCTGCCTGTTAGGAAACGGCCTGATGAAGTAAGTTATCATCAAATTAATTATTAATTAATTAATAACCTGACGATCTCCTACTACAACCACAGTAAGCGGAAAATGTTGCTTGTGTTGTGATGGAGGACATAGTCAGCCGAGGAATTGAACACACTACGCCTGGGTGACAACTGACACGCGATGACAACTTAGCCATTGACCGGTATATTTGGTGGGACATTTATTTTTACAATGTATTATTTTTTCTTAGGTTAGGCTAGATATTTTTGTTAATATCTACATGCTGTCCGGGGGTAAAGTGCGCTAACTTCGGGAGGTGATTCTACATGATGGTAAAAGTAAAAAAAATGAATAACATTTTGAAATTATATTTTTTTCAGTATTTTTTTGTTCCTACAAACAATGATTCAACTTTTTTCCCACAAAAAAACATAAAAATTTGTATAGTGATTTGTTTTTGGGGTATTATATCATTGTGATTATTGTGATTGTGATTACACATCTGCCCTGATGATGGACACTGTAATGCTGTCTGAAACGTTGGCTAAAGAAGGAGGCAGCGCAACACGGCATAATACCCCAAAAACAAATCACTAAAATACTTTTGGCCGAGAAAATCTCAAATCATACCTATTATTTTTTTTCATCACAAAAGAGAGTTTCCCTGTGTGATTTTGTTTTCATTCTGAGAATGATGAAATTTAGCACACTTGACCTTTAAAACAGGAGGCAGGTCACTGTCTACACGAAATTGCTAAAAGCCACCCCATCCTTTTTTCCCACTCCTTAAAGCAGAACGTTGATTCTTCTTGATGAAATTTTGCATACTTTACGTTCAAATCAAGGCAATTACTGTCCACATCTGATATCGATAAACTCTCAACATCGAAAAAGTCATTATCACCCTATTGAAAGACATTTAATTTTTTTGCAAATGGCGTCTTATTTTATCACTACGCCAAGAACGCGGAATAAATTTTGATTAGTTAGTTAGTTAGTTATTTAAGCTGCCTTATGAAATCGAATAAGGACTTTCACGCCACCTTGTAGATAGTATCTTCAAGTCCTGAGTTCACTCATAGATCCTCCACCCAGCATGCCCGAAGATCACGTCAGATGTCGTAAATAAGATTCTAACCCCGATCAAAGTGGTCCAGAAGCTAATCCTCAAAGTAATCCTCAAGAAACCCTCCACGTATCCAACAGAAACGCTATTTACAGATTTCGGGGTGCCCCGAGTAGAAGACATATTCAAGAAAAATGCAATTATCCAAATTTATAAAGATAATATAATCACAAAATTTGAAACCCACTTATCTAAAAGATATCAATACAATATCAAAATTCCAAAATGTAATACCAAACAAATGCAAAATAACTATAAATATTTAGGAATAAAGCATTTCAACAACCTTCCGATTGAAATAAAGAAATTAATGGATATTACTCTTTCAGAAATAATTAACTAAATAATTGCCTGTTTTTTTCATTCATTGATATTTATTATCAGTCTATACTCATCTCAACTGTATTTAGATTTTGTCTCTTTATATATTGTTCCCAAAGATATTGTGTTCTTCTAATATCTTTGATTGTTCCTATCATATATATACTTACTTACAGAGATGTGCAAAATGGGTTCCCAAAACCATTTGAAATGCAAAATGGAAATGGGTCAAAACTTTTCCATTTGAAAATGCAAAATGAAAAATGGTTTTTAGAAAAGCATTTCAAATGCAAAATGCAAAATACCTATTTTCAAAATGCATTGAAAATGCAAAATGGTTTCTCAGGTCAAACAATTAGAATAATTATAGAATTTTTAAACAATTTTATCATTTAATGGACATCAATGTAGAACAAACATATTACATGATGGTAAATCCAAAAACACCACGACTACAGATTATAAAACCACAAAAATTTGAGCGTGACTAATGTTGCCAACGTAAAAACATAGAAACTGCTATCTAACATTTATTACAGCGTCATGGCCCCATGTTCAGTATTTTTTGTAATGGTATTACTCAATTGCCAGGGCTCCTACCAGGGAGCAACTTGACAAATGTAAATTATCTCTCATAGCGAGGTTGAGGACCGACTGATATTTAGGGCTTATGAAAAACAGATGAGTGGAGATAGTAGGAAGAATGTTGCAAAAAGCATTTAAAATGGAAAATGCATTGAGAAAAGCATTTAAAATGCAAAATGGAAAATACCCATTTTGCATTTCCATTTGAAATGGATTTATTTGAAATAAAGCACATCTCTGCTTACTTATAGCATAATGATATTCTATTTTTCTTATAATTAGTGTAACTCTCTCACCAAGTACAAGAACCAAAAAATGTCGCCGCCTTTTCGAACAGCTGTTCGCGATGAGATCTGTATTTCATTTGGGTTATGTATTGTTGTACTGCAATAAAAGGCCAGGAACCAGTCGGGGAGTGAAGGCGCGGGTGTGATCGTTGTTTGGTGTGTAAGTAGGAATATGTAGGTATATATTGGATAGCAGGTCGCTTCTCATGGCGTGTCGAGGTCCCGAAGTTCCGTGGTAACGCATTTCGCCCACCGGATGACGAATATTGTGTCATTTGGCACTTGGCAGGGGTGCACCAACTTTATAAAGAAGGTAAAAAAATATATCGATGAGTTGAGATATCACGAAGTTGGCATCAATTCGTGTCATCGTCGTTTTCAAACGTCCTTTTCACTACGTTATAAACTACGTTATAAACCCATAGCAAGATTCATAGCGTTATTGTCGAATTTCATTTTACAATTATGCCATTGTCGATATAATGATTTCCAAACCATCCTTTTCTCAATGTCATATTCGACATGACCAGATTCAAAGCGTCATTGTCGATCTTATGGTTATAAAAACGACCTTTACACACCTTCATAATCGACATTGTGAGATTCAAGGCGTCATTGTCGATCTTATGGTTATCAAAACGACCTTTACACACCTTCATAATCGACATTGTGAGATTCAAGGCGTCATTGTCGATCTTATGGTTATCAAAACGACCTTTACACACCTTCATAATCGACATTGTGAGATTCAAGGCGTCATTGTCGATCTTATGATTTTCAAAACGTCCTTTTCACAACGTAATATTCGACATGGCCAAATTCAAAGCGTTATTGACGATCTTATGATTTTCAAAACGTCCTTTTCACAACGTCTAATCGACATGGCCAAAATTCAAAGCGTTATTGTCGATCTTATGGTTTTCAAAACGTCCTTTTCACAAAGTCTAATCGACAAGGACAAATTCAAAGGGTTATTGTCGATCTTATGATTTTCAAAATGTCCTTTTCACAACGTCATATATTATTCGAAATGGCAAGATTCAAAGCGTCATTGTCGATATTTTGATTTTAAAAAGTCCTTTTCACAATGTCATAATCGACATGGCCAGATTCAAAGCGTCACTGTCGATCTTATGGTTTTCGAAACGTCATTTTCACAATGTCACAATCGACATGGCCAGATTCAAAGCGTCATTGTCGATATTATGATTTTAAAAAGTCCTTTTCACAATGTCACAATCGACATGGCCAGATTCAAAGCGTCATTGTCGATATTATGATTTTAAAAAGTCCTTTTCAAAATGTCACAATCGACATGGCCAGATTCAAAGCGTCATTGTCGATATTATGATTTTAAAAAGTCCTTTTCACAACGTCATAATCGATATGGCCAGATTCAAAGCGTTATTGTCGAATTTTTCGCGGTCGCAATTATGACATTGTCGACCTTATAATTTTCTAAATGTCCTTTTCACAACGTCACAATCGACCCCGCTGAGATTCAAAGCGTCATTTTCGAAAGCTTCGTTTCCACAAGAGCCATTGTCAATCTTATGATTTTCAAAACGTCCTTCATCAGATTTTTAACTGTATTAAACTCCACACCGGAGCCCCCGAGGAAAATTGTTTTCAATGGGAGATGCTCTGAGGAACGAGCGTCATCGATTCCTTCGGTACCGGTGTACAGTCGGGAAATATGCCAAACACGCGCCCAACATAATATGTACACGCTTGGCATTTGTCACACGAGAACGGGTCGTGTCTACCACTGGTTATTCAGTTCAAAAGCTCGGCTGTGGAACAATTTGCTGGCCTCTGTGTTTCCTCCCTCCTACAACATGGGTCTCTTCACCCCTTCCTCTCCTCAAACAGACCCTCCACACAGCATCTTAAAAGATGACATTGGCCCTGAGAGAAATTATTTTCCCCAGGGTCTCCTGAGTGGAGTTAAGTTTAAAAAAAATCATCCCGTGAAAAACAAAGTTTTTGTCACTAAAATAAAGTTTTTTTTACTTAAATACATCAATTTTAGTGAAAAACAAAGTTTTTTCACTAAAATACATCAATTTTAAAACGTCTTTTTAACTTAAAAAATGGTTTTACTGACGATTGAACCTTCTCACCCAGGAACTGTAGTCGACAAGTCAACCAATCTCGCCAATTGCCAAACGTGTAGGACCAACATTTCTTTCGTATATTAACTGCTGTCATCCGATTTCAAATAAATTCGTGTACTTCCACGTGTGTGTACGTTGATTGCTACAAAATGTTGAAGAATGCATTGCCATCGACAGCGAGTCGAAAGATTTAGATTTGAAATCATTCGTTCATTACCGAAAACGTTAAATTATTTATTTATTTCACGCCTATTAAGGCTTTTACATACATATATATAAAAATATTTACGAAATTATACACGAAAATAGTGCAGGAAACGACTATTTAAAACAATTGCAGAAAAATATACATAAAGTCAAAATATCACTAAACATAAAAAAACATATATATTTCAAATATTTTTTTTCTTGTTTCAGTTGACAAAATTATTATGTGTTAGTCAAATTAAATACCTTTATTAAAATATTCCACTACTTGATGAAAAAAACTTCAATAGGGTATGCTTATATTTTGAAATTGATGTAGGTACTAAATATATCAACAACATCGTAGTATTTGTTTCCTAGCTGTTGAATCCGTCGCATAGGAGTGTAATATTGGGACGTTGAAATAGAATTGCTACAATAATATGGTAGGTACTGTCTTGTAACCGACCTGCTTGGAGTATGAAAAGAGATTACATTTTATAAATCAGGGGAATCGATTGAATTAATGATTTTATACAAACAGGTTAAATCGGAAATTATTCTACGATCAGATAATTTTATTAAATTTAATGAACAAAGTTTTCGCTAGGAATTATGCTGTATTTTTTCCAAAGAATCTGAGAGAATATTACTGCAGTTGGAGGAATTCAAATATTGTCATGTAATTCGTATCCTCAGTCTTTATTTTATAAAAAATAATGTGAATAATTGCCGACCCCTGCCTTATGCTAATCGAGGCTGTAACTCGGCCGGTTGGTTGGCTGGTTGGCTGTTTGCCGTTTGGTGTATATGATAGTTGCGGGGGTTAGGCGTGTAATGCCACGAGTATTTTTAGCTCAAACCTGGAGGCAGATTTATATTATGTAGAGTCAACATCTCCTTCAATGGGCGTGTGACGAACTGTCTGCAGCATCAGACTTAATGTCAATACCCCACAAGAGTCCCAACTGCCCCCGAACGTATGGTGCCAGTACTGAAGGAATGAAATGCCAAAACTAAATATGCCGTTTCAATTCTGAATGCTTGTTTTGCACCAGGGCGATGCTGAGAGTATCTTGCTACAAATGAACCATTATAATACAACAAATTATTATTAGCAATAATTCTGATGTCCTGTCAGGTGCTCTGGACTACTGAGCTACGTCGGATTATTTCCAACACGCCAAATAATTCAATATGTACTAGTACTTCAATCAACAATTACTGCTTATTATACTTTTTCCCAATTCCCGTCGGCGGCATTTATTTTTAATCGGGAGATATTTTCAATTTGTATGGATATTTCAGGCGACTAATAATTGCTAATAATAATTTGTTATCCTTTGTGCTATGCATAAGAAACATTGTATTATTAACATTAGTTTATCATTAAAATATATATATTTATTATTTATTTATTTATATATATACGCCTAAAAAGGCTTTTACATAGAAGTGATACATGATGCAGTGTACATATGAGAATATTTGTATTATACAGAAGATACTGACAGTAAATAGATGTAATTCATTGTAAAGAAGGTACAAAATACACAATTGTAAAATTGTGATTACAAAAAAAGAAAACTAAATATGAAGCAATATTAATAAGACGTAAGAGTACACTGAAAAAAATGAGTTAGCTAAAGTGTTAAGCTAATTGAAGTTGTGTAACCATCGCCTAAAGTTCAGCTACTTTACCTAAAATACTTTATGTGCAGATACCGTCGTTGTTTAGTAAAATGTGCTTGAGCTAATACAACTAAACTTTAATAATAGCACACTAAAAGCATACTCACCTAAACAAAATAATCGGTTTGGTTAATCAAGCTAAAGTAATTTACTAAACCTATTTCACTTTAGTAACTTAAGTTTATGTGTTACTTCCCAAAGTATTTAGCTAAATTTAACTAAACATCTAGTTTGGTTAAATGTTTTGTTCATATAGCAAAACTGAGGTTGGAATATCTAAATTTGGTATTTTTACATAACAATTAGTTGCTTTGCACAAACTTAGGCAAAGTGCAACAAAACTTTAGTTAAAATCTCCCGAACTTTGGTAGATCTGTTTATCGCGCAGGTGTTCATTTACGACGCAGTTATCAGATCGCCACAGTTCGCACCATACGTGAATTGACTGTCGTTGCGCGCGTTGCGAATTTATTTTTGAATTGAATTGAATTTATGTTAACCGCTGTTCCTAGTTCCTAGTGATAATGGCAGACAAAACCGTGGAGGATTATTTAATTTCTTGGAATCTGGAGGCTTACATAGAAACATTTAAAGGTGAGTTTTCTTTTTTCATTTTTTTATTGATTTGGAATTTAGATCATGGAACTATGATATTATATATTATGATAATATCCATTCTATTTGATTTAGAAACTGGCACCTTCATTATTCCATGACTCAAGTACCTACGCAATAGATTTAGAAGATTTGTATTTATTATGTACCTAGTTTGAAGAGTGCGTGTTGACGCTACAACCAAGATTGTGTCAGGAGTCATGACACAAGTTACAGAGAGTGGTATATAAAAAAAAATAATAATTGGATCACTTGTATAGCGCCGTTTTTGTGCAAAATCAACTCAAGGGCGCCTTTATTTCTTTGTTTGTTTCCGCCAGTATTATTTTGTATTGAACGAATGTTGTTTGAAACTGTAGTATTTTCTAAGTTACAATTTTACCCTAGCCAGAAACTAGAACCAACCAAACTAGCTTTGAAATCGTATATATTATATTTTAATAAATGTGTATTGCAAATTATTAATTCGGACATAACATTTTGAACATTGAATTCTGTTGTTTTTTTTTTGGGAGGGATATTTTTTTTTAAATACAGGGTTTACCACCCATTGTTAATGTTTACATTTGAAATTTTCATATAAATGAAATAATTTCATTATTAAAACTATTTTATCTCCGCTTGATTCATGATACAGG
Organism: Hesperophylax consimilis; assembly: GCF_061612785.1. Lineage (NCBI taxonomy): Eukaryota > Metazoa > Arthropoda > Insecta > Trichoptera > Limnephilidae > Hesperophylax > Hesperophylax consimilis. The sequence goes on from NC_142852.1 coordinate 8,128,316, forward strand.
GTGTTCGGTATCTGCTGTTGTATAAATATACATTTTTTTAATGAATAATTTTCATTCCTTTGAAAAATAAATTTTTATTTTCTTGTTTTGAAATTTTTTGTATTATCTCGTCGTTTTTTTTCTTTATTTCAGACTCAAGCCACTCCTGATAATATCTCAAGATGATATTAAAGAATTGATTCCGACTGTAGGGCACCGGGCACTGCCTACAGCACACATTAATGCGCTCAAGGAAGTTATTAATCCACCTGCCATAAGTATAAGTTTTTAAAAGCAGTAATGATGACATATTGTTTACCTAGGCCTTTTTTGGCTAACCATTTGGAAATAGTTGTACCGGACGCGATTTTGATACAAAAATAATAGTATTTAAAATAATAATTCCTGTAATTAATGAATAAATCGACTGCCGGGGGGGTCAAGCAATTCCAAAGGGATAAAAACAAAGCTTGACCTCTTCACCCTTTCTTTCCCCTTTGTGTACATACCCGCTTTTTTTTCAGATTGAAGATATACCTTCAACTTCCAAACAAACAACGCCCATATATTATCAACACGATGACTTCCTTGTAAATGACATTTCCTTGTTGGAAAATAAAAACAAATCACAAAGAATAACGCAAGAAGCTTTTGAAGAGCAAATTTCGAATGTAAGTTAAATAATTTTAGTAAGTTTCAGATACCTAAGTAACTTAGGTTAATTGTTTTATACATTCCGATATATGTATTTTAGTAGTGGCAGCGTAGAAAATCCATCCTGTGACTGATATTATGATGATTATAGAAGTGGTTATTAGTTATGTAATCAATATGCAATTTAATTTTGTTTTCCAGGACTTACGCAATCATCTCCTATCAATCAATGAACGGCAAGCACTTTTAATGCAGTTTGAGTCAAAGGGTCTGTTGGACAATTCTGCCAGACTGTGCAGTACTATTATAAGTAAGGAATTGCAGGGTAATCCAGATAGATCCATTACAAGCAAGAGATTTTATGAATTTGCTTTTCAAATCACCAAAGTCTTTAATAAAGAAAGCGCAGCTGTATATTTCACCCCATATGTGTGTTTTGGGCCTACCCAAAAAATTGCTGCTAAAGGTAAATTACTAGACACATACAGGCAGCGCCGAAAAGAATTTGCCAAATCAGGACACAAACATCTTTTACTATATTTAAAAAAAAATTATAATAAAAAATGATAATATAAATGTGTGTATGATCAAACGTGTTTTCTTTTTTGAGGCTTTGCTGGTAGCTGGAAACAATATTTTGAGAGACGATTCTTAACAAAATAACTTTTATATGAATGAGGTTTTTAATAAGTACTTTCTAGTCTTACAAAACATAATATTTATTTATTTAGGTTTCATCTCTCAAAAGGGTTGTAATAAACTACCTGCAACTCAAAGTATTTAACCCATGATTCTGAATTATGGGTATAATCCTTCGAGTTGATGGTGGTAACATTTACACCCTGTATTGTTTTCAGCTAAACTGCAAAGCTGCACTTCCTATTTAATTTAGATAATCTAACCAAAAAGCTAAGCTACAGTACCTAAAGCTAGCTAGCAGTAGAGAGCTAAAACACCTATATCGGTAGGGCTATTCCAACCGAAGTTTAGTTAATCAACCTAACCATTTTGTAATATTAACTAAATAATAAGGTTACTACATCTAAACAGTTCAGTTTTTCTAACCGAACACTACAAAATGGTTTAGGTATATAATTTTTAGTTTAGGTAACACAACTAAACACAAAGCTGTCTCAGCCGATTAGTTTAGCTAGAATACCTGAATCGTTAAGCTGTCATAAATACAGTTTAGGTAACACAACTAAACACAAAGCTGTCTCAACCGATTAGTTTAGCTAGAATATCTGAATTGTTAAGCTGTCATAAATACAGTTTAGGTAACACAACTAAACACAAAGCTGTCTCAACTGATTAGTTTAGCTAGAATATCTTAATCGTTAAGCTGTCATAAATACAGTTTAGGTAACACAACTAAACACAGAAAGCTGTCTCAACCGATTAGTTTAGCTAGAATATCTGAATCGTTAAGCTGTCATAAATAAACTGCTGTTTAGCAAACAGTAGCTAAAAGTTCGGCAGTCACCACAGCAACTAAACTGTTTAGTAGATAATTACTGAAAATTTGGTAAATCGTACCTAAACATTTCTTTCAGTGTAACACAAAGAAAAAAAGAAATTACTACAACACTACATATAATACAAATCATTAAAATTAATTTACCAACGCTACTCTAATTTGTAGGATTCGACAAAGTGTTGGTTCTTGTGAAATTCTATAAATGGAGTCAATAAATAAATCAATATCACCCCCATACTTGTTGCCCAGATCATGCATCCTATTGGTCAGTGAGTGTGTCTGATGGTTGGTCGTGTATGTATTGCAGAAAAATGTTATATTTTGTCTTGTATTAATCGTCGGTACACGGAGTTTAATAGTGGCAATGATGGCAGGACTATCAATTAAGTTGTCAATGACTCTGTGTAACACAACCAGGTCTGAAATATTTAAAATACAAATAAATAAAATATCTCATATACACATAGATGAGATAACATGGGTCTTGAAAATACCCATGATGTAGGAGGGAGGAAACACGGAGGCCGGCAAATCTTTCCACAGCCGAGCTGTTAAAATCAAGATCGAGTCAACGATGTACGTTTGAAGTGTGTCCCGACTATGCACCGGTGCCGAAAGGATCAATGACGCTAGTTTCAAAGAGCATCTTCCATTTTAATACCGGTAGAACACGGACAGCATCCCCACAGGCCTGTGTTGTAAAGATTGCTATTCGTTTGTTAACATAGAGAAATTTATCAAACGGACCGCCCGTTTCCGCATAGAGTCAAGGGTTTTTTCAGGTATTTTGGGGCTACAGACCAGAAATGGCTGCCAAAATCAACAGTTTTCTGTACAGTACGCCCAGCTTCAGAGGGGCAACTTGACTCTGGCTTCGATGGAGTCTCACAACCCATTATAACATAAAATATACCCAAAAAGTGGTAGATAATTTTAGTATCGCCCTTATAGTTTGGTGATCTGAATAGACAGGCACTTCCAAACCTTCCCCTACTCCATCTCCTTCCCTTACAAATTCACTTCAGTCCCACAATATACTAGAGGTGGGTCCTGTGAGTACTTTTCGTTACTGAGTACAATGGGTACAGGTACAAAAAAATACCGCTCAAAAGTATTTTATACCTCTCTGGGGACTGGGACAAAAGTAATAAATACTTAGGGTAAATATTCAGAATCGCTAGACACGGATTATATGAAATATTTTTAAATAAAACCTTCTGATTTACCTTAATTAATATAAAAAGAAATCTGACTGCATTTGAGATATTTTTAATTTTTAATTACGTAAATCGAAAATTCACTTTGGTTGTATGGGATGACAGCTGGAATGATTTCTGTTGATAACATTTTCTCTTGTTGGCATTCTTAATATGAGTGGCTAGAATTTTAACCGTTTCTGTATGCAAATTCTAGGTAGGTACTATTTTGGCCAAACTCGAAAAATAACATATTTTTATGTTACGTAAATTATTTATATTTGGATATTATTATAATTATTGTTTTATTTAACCTTACCAATAATAATCCAACCTAACCATACCTAACCTATATCCTAACCTAACCTTAAATAACCCAACCAAACCTAACCTTACCTATAATAATCCAACCTAACCTAACCTATAATAACCCAACCATTATCCTACCTAACCTTACCAATAATAATCCAACCTAACCATACCTAGACTCTATACTAACCTTACATTTAATAACCCAACCTAACCTAACCTATAATAACCCAAACATTATTCTACCTAACCTTAACAATAATAATCCAACCTAACCATACCTAACCTTTAATAACCCAACCTAACCTAACCTTACCTATAATAATCCAACCTAACCTAACCTATAATAACCCAACCATTATCCTACCTAACCTACAATAATCCAACCCAACCTTTATCCTACCTAACCTACAATAATCCAACCTAACCTATATCCTAACCTAACCTATAATAACCCAACCTTTATCCTAACTTAACCTATAATAACCTAACCTTTTTTAATTTTTCTTTATTTATAAAACATACCTAAATATCTTTATTTTATTTTACAAGTTTGGCCAAAATAGTACCTACCTTGTATTTGAATAGAGTAAATGGTAAAAAAATAAATCAGGAATACCAACAAAAGAAAATGTTATCAACAGAAATCATTCCAGCATCCCATACAACGAAAGTGAATTTTCAAGTTATGTAATTAAAAATTAAAATGCTACAATTAAAAATATCCCAAATGCAGTCAGATTCCTTGTATAGTAATTAAGGTAAATCAGAACGTTTTATTTAAAAATATTTCATATAATCCTTGTCCAGCGATTCCGAATAATTACCATACTTAGTCCCAGTATAAAATACTTGTGAGTATTTTGGAAGCAGGTATTTTGTACATTTGTCACAAGTACAAATTACCACATGAAAATACCAGGTACTTTTACTGGGTACGATGAATAAACTCCTCTACAATATACCCCTTTGAGGATGCCAGTCTCACTCACTCAGTAATGTCCTTATTTTGAATTCATTAATAATTATTTCTAAATTGTATTTCAAATAGTAACATTGTTTAGCAAATTGACTGAATACTTTAATTATCTTTGGTACTAAATTAATTAAAAAAACCCCACACGAAAATACAATACGTACCCTAATTGCTAATTGATTTTAAACGCACTGTGATCATTTCGAAATACATAGTATAAAATAAAGTCACTAGCCGCGTCTGTTTGTTTGTGCGATTAGTTCTTCTAAACTACGCAACGGATTTTAATAAAGTTTTCACTATCATTTAGAGAATTTCTTACGGAAGGTTTGTATATATAATACATGCATATTTTATTTATAGAAAGCAGAGAAAAGTAGATGTTTTGTAATCAAGTCGTAAAAAAAAATATTTTCGGGCGCTTACATTGCTAACGCTGGCTAAACCTTATGAGATACATCAAAATAATGTACTACGGAATTGTATATCTTCAAATGTTCTACAGAAGAGTCCTGGATGATATATGTCTATCTCCTAAGGATAACCCGCAGCAACGCCCGGTGCACGTCAGCTATTCGATATATATATTTATAAAATTGAATGTTTGTTTGTTTGTCAGGTACGCGTTCCTATATCATTCATCCAACATCGATGAAAATTTCAATGCTTGTTCTTATTAGTACCAGAAGTGTTTAGAGAGTGGTTTAAATGATAAAAAATGTCGGGGATGTTTGAGAAAGACATGCATTATTTCTGTGCTGGATTACGTAGTAGATTTAACAGTAACAATACGCTCCAAGTCGGAGACGCCTGAATAAGTCATGAATCAAATCAATATTTATGTTACAATGAATATATAATAATAATAATAATATTTGGATGATTTATATAGCGCCGTTTTCGAGAAAAATCACCTCAAGAGCACTGTACAAAACCACTAGATGTTATACAAAATAGAGCTATGAGATGTATACTGGGAAAAGGCAAATACGCAAACATTAACCAAATGAGAGAGCAGCTAAATTGGATTCCAATAAAAAAGGGACTCTTATTTAATGTGTTAATTTTTGTGCATAAAGTCATGAACATCCAATTGCCAAAATATTTTAAGGATGAAATTGTTTAAGAGGAAGCTACAAGCCAAACATGTGTATATTATTGGTATACCTTATATTGTAGGTAATAGGCATTAAAATCGCTTGACAAACGGAGTCTAGAAACGTTCGATTACAAGCAAAAAACTGGTTTTTATTTATTTTCTAAATAATTTTATAAGAAAGCAAAAAAGTTAATCAAGTGAAACTGTCACAGATAATCTTGGCTATAAAACTGTATATTTTAAAAGTTGTTTCCTTTACGCGTTCTATTGAAAAAAATATTTTTTAATAGTTTACATATATATTTTTTATTGAGTAATTTATTATTTTATTTGTATTCTACTCAAGCGAAACGATAGGAAAACCTTCAATTTATCTAAAGCATATTTTTTGGTATTCATAATGTACACCAATTCATTATGAAGATTAATCAAAATAGTGATTTGGCATTAAGCTTCGCCTTAGTAGAGATGTTCATAATTACTAAACCAGAAATGTAAATAGAATTAGATTGCCACACATATGAAGAAATCAAAATCACAGAACTGCCTAATGTACAAAGGACTAAAGATGCACGATGAAATGCCTGAAAGTCTGAAGAATGAATGTATTTAAAAAGAAATGTAAAGTTTATTGTAAAAATATTTAAAGTTACAAAATGAAATATTATCTTGTTTATGTTAGTTTATATTCAAATTTTGTATAAACTAACTCAATAAATAATAATAAAAAAATAAAATAAAATATTAGGTACTCTAAAAAATTTATAAATCCACTAGCAACGCGGGTACAAGTCAGATAGTTTATTATAAAAATCATTAGGTCACACAGTAATTGATTTATAATTCGATTAACTGCAAAAAGTTCCACAAAGTATCTGTTGAAGCTTGTAAACAGCCACAAAAAATTGAGCGTTCTACCTTGGTATATTTGGGTTGGAACAATTTGGAAGGCGGGTACGGGTACCGTCGCCCCGGGAACCATTTATTTATGCCCGGGTTCATGGGATGAGATTTGTCTAGGTCTTGGCGTCTGATGCGTCTGCCCACCTGCCGAGTGGCCAGAGACTGGTTGAGGTAGACCTTTTGACCTCTCCAGCAGAACTCCATGCCTCCTATTGCGATGCAATGCGATGGGTCGAGAGAGTCCGGCTTGAGATGTCGAAAGGTCTCCCTCGACGGCCGGATAGAGAGAGACTGGTTGATCCGGCCCAGTAGATGAGCAAACCTCACCCCATAAACCCGGGCACCCCTGCTTAATCACCAAACGTAGCGAACAACTTGGTGTTGACCTAGCAGGTGTGTTGGCTATCTAATAAATTGTTCCCGGGGTGGCGGTACCTCTATCCGCCTCCTTGCCTCATTCACATTCTTACAGACATGTCCCGAATTAAGTATCTGATTCACTTGATCGTGCCATGTCATCCTCGGGCGTCCACGACATCTTAAACCATTCACATACGCGTCATATATTATCCTTATACTCCTATCTTCGTTCAATTCGCTCTACATACCCAAACCATCTAGGTGTCCCTTTCTTAATTTTACTCATCACGTTTACATCAGCCTTACATGGTTTTACCACACATACGCCTCAGGGATCTCTCTTCTACGGTATTCAGTCTACTTTCATCCTTTATCTGCAATTTCCATGCATCAGGGTAGGTACCAGCGCTCTGCTGTGGACTGCTGCATATAATGGTGACGCCAACTGCGTTCAGTCCTCCATGAATGGAGTTACCTGCATTTACTCTTCTTTCAATATCTCTGTCAGCCTTCCCATCTCTCTAGAGTCTAGAGCAAGGCTGCCCAACCTTTTTAACAGTTGGGCGAAATTAACGATTTTGAATCACTGGCGGGCCACTGAATACCTGACGGTTTCTGTTTCCATGGCGGGGGGGGGGGGTTGTTAGAGAATTTCTTTAAAACATAATTCCCCACAAAAAAATTCTAAATGAGTGCTCCCCACAAAATATTTGAAATCCATGGGGGGGGGGGGTTGTTACGGAACTTCACTGAGTAAAAATTCCGCGCACCCAAAAACATCATATGTGATTCCCCACAACAATTTATCGAATTCCATGGGGGGGGGGTGGCTATTTTGGCTGGTGGTTTTTTGAAAATGGTTCACGCGGGCCACTTATAATTCGTTCGCGGGCCACATTGTGGCCCGCGGGCCTGGGGTTGGGCAGCCTTGGTCTAGAACATCGAAAATCTAAATCGTGGGATATGACAAAAACGCAATACATCTACAAACTTTGGCGAGAATGATCATTTTTTTAATGAAAAACTAATGTTTACAAGACAAGGTTTTTATGCATTACCAACACGCCAAATAATTCAATATGTACTAGTACTTCAATCAACAATTACTGCTTATTATATTTTTTCCAACTGTATTTTTGTAGTTTGGTTTCAGAGCACCTGGCATTTATTTTTACTCGGGAGATATTTTCAATTTGTACGGATATTACAAGCGACAAATTACTGCTTATAATAATTTGAAAACTTTCATATACGCACGCGGAGTTCTCACCTCAAAGAACTTATAACGAAAATATGCACTAACCTGAAGGATATAGGTTTGGCTTTGTCGTTCCATGGAAAATGGGCTCCATCAGTGGCACATTTTATAAATTAATTATGTTTTTAAAGAAGTTCGTATCGCGAATTCAAACTCGCTGAAACCAATTTTACAATGACCTGAAAATAATCGAACACCGAAAATTATTTAGACAACAATTCTTATTTTCAATTTTATTCCATCAAAAAGGACAGTTCTGCCATTTGTTATTCATTCGAGAAAGCAAGTAGGTACCAATGCGTTCAGAGATGATTTGAAAGAAAAAACTATTAAAATTTAGCGAAAATTTCTAAATAGTTTAAAACAAAGTCGCTATTAGCGTCTGTTTGTTTGTGCGCTTAGTTCTTCCAAACTACGCAACGCATTTTGGTAGGATTTTCACTATCATTTAGAGAATTTCTTCCCGAAGGTTTATGTATATAATACATGCATATTATATTTAATGAAAGTAGAGAAAAGTCTATGTTTTGTAATCAAGTCGTAAAAATATATACATATTTCCAAACGCTTTCATTAAACCTTATGAGAAAACCATTTATAAGTCCCCAATAACGCCGAGTACATATCAGCTAGTGTATAAAAAAACACGACTCATTTGAAATTGATCACAAATCTCTCGACAAAGATTTAGTTTCATTTAAAGATACATTCAGAACTAAACGTGTTTTTAATAATTTTCGGGGCATACTTTTCGATTTTTTCCTATTATGCAAATATCATATAATTAATGTTTCTGCATAAAAAATGTATTGATATTATCATAAAAAATAACTTCTGTTTTTTTGGAACTTATAGGCTTTTACAAACATTTCATATACATAATAGTTTAGTGCAACAGTAATCAAGAAGTAAAATTTGCTACGAGTTGTAGAAATTCAATGCAGAAGAATAGTATTATTCATATTTTTTAGGTATGTTACTATAGACTTCTTGTAACTATATTCCGTGCAGTTGAAATCGAACATCTACTATTTCTGCTAAAGATTTTCCAACTGCATGCAATCTAGGTGCAAGCGAATATTTAAATGAATTTTCGATCGAGTAGTTCTAGGTAGGTAGGTATGTTGAAGGTGATTACCTTAATAAATCAGGGCGCTCTATAATTGCATTAACAATTTTAAACATCTATCTGAGAGTTTTAATAATTTTAATTATTTTTTCAAGTGGTTGTAATTAATTATTTCTATTGGTAGACTAAAAACTAAGCAAAATAAAATGGAGTGAAATATTACAGTATCGATTGATTGACAGACAGTTAACCCTAATTATTGGCATAATGCGTGTTTGGGGGTTGATAAATAAATTCCTAAACGGTTCATTACTTACCTACCTACGTATCTATTTAACATAAATGCCACCCCTAATTCAATAGAGCAGAAATAACACCCTATTAGACAACCTGATTAACCGTAGTAGGAACAATTTTACAGTTCAATGATTTTTGATTTTTCAACTGTTTTGCCCTGTTTTTTTTTTAAATAACATTAACTTGATTTTTTTGTTTGAAGTGGAATCTTGTAAGTGGAAATTAACCCACTTCTCGAGATCCGATCGAGCTGAAACTCGGCGTATAGACTTGTTGTCGATGACAATTCATTACATCAACTTTTGGTATTATTGACGCACATACACGCGCACTTACTCCCATTTCTCTGAAATTTTATGAAATATATGTAAAAAAAATACACGAAATAAATCTCTGTACCATCCAATCGGGGACTGAGGATTAAACCTTCCTCCCCAAGGACTGGTTCTTAACTGCTGTGAACTTTATCACGCATACACAGGCGGATATATATACGAATTTATCTGAAATTGGATTACATTACTAGAATAGTAATTTATGCGAAATAAATATAGGTCCTACCCAATTGGGACTTGGCTCAGTTGTTAGCGCCATTAACTCCAGTCAGACGAACAGACGCGGATAGTGACTTTGTGTTTTATACTATTTAGAGAAGATAGAGGCATATTAATAACATCAGCTAACACAGCATAAGAGTCATATGAACATGATTTGAGTTTTTCACGGCCAAAAGTACTATCGTGATTAATTTTTGGGTTATTAAGCCGTGTTGCACTTCCTCTTCTGATGTTTTTTCAACTTTTTGTAGGTAATCTTATTCGGCTTTTTTTATGTGCCCCGTAGTAAGCGTTCAAATATGGTTCGAGATATGTAAAAACGAATGGTTAGAGGAAGCGCGCTAATATTAAAAAACTATAATAACTAAGCGAAAATTGTGAAAATACTTAATAAAACACGACTCCTTTTAAATAGAGCAAAAATCTGTGAATAAAGGCTTTAGTTGCATTTAAAGATACACTGTATTTTTTTTCATGCCTATAACATATTAAATAACAGAACAAAACGTGTTTAAAATAATTTTCGGAGCTTGATTTTTATTAATTTTTTCCTATCCAGGGAATTTCATATAATTAACGTTTCTGCAAAACAAATGTATAGATATTATCTTCAAAAATAACATCTATATTTTTTGAACTTAAAAACTTAAAGAGTTACACAGAAAATTGTTATGATTATTGTTATAAATCGGTATAAATTGGGTATGCTGTGGCTTAGCAGAACGTTCAAGCACGTTTGACGATTGACAATATTATCTTGTTAAGGCGAAGCTTAATGCCAAATCACTATTTTGATTAATCTTTATAACGAATTGGTGTACATTATGAGTACCAAAAATATGCTTTATATAAATTGAAGGTTTTCCTATCGTTTCGCTTGAGTAGAATACAAATAAAAAAATAAATTACTCAATAAAAAATCTTAAAATGTATGAACGCATAAGGGAAACAACTTTTAAAAAATACAGTATTATAGCCAAGATTATATGTAACAGTTTCACTTGATTTAACTTTTTTGCTTTCTTATAAAATTATTTACAAAATAAATAAAAACCAGTTTTTTGCTTGAAATCGAACGTTTCTAGACTCCGTTTGTCAAGCGATTTTAATGCCTATTACCATAGACATATGAATATTAGTAGACCTGCCCTAAGTGATTAAAAGCGTATTATCCCCACTCCCCATACCGGTTCCATTGGAGCCGGCTGTGCTCGCGTATGGCCTCAAGTGAAATTTGAAAACTTGACGTCATCATTCTTGTGCGAACTATGGTCGAGGCATCATCGGTTCATTTTACGAAATAACACGGCAAAATGTTGACTTGTACTATGAAAACTTGTAAAAATAGATGTGAAAAAGAGAATAAACCCAATTGTCGTATTACATTCCATATATAAGCATTATTTTACTTTATTTTAAGCATATTCACATCGTATAATATAGATCAGTTTTAGAAACATATACTATCACATCGAGAAACGTCTGGACGCGAAACACAAAGCTGGTTGGTTGCTGGGAAGTAAATTATGAACATTTATAAAAGTGTCTTAACTAAATACTCTGAAACTAACTACGACTCTGAATATAGAAGCTGCCTTACTTTGCCGAATTTGGACTTCGCAAATTTGTTCATAACGTGGCGAGTAATTTGCGCTCCCATGTAAAAATGTCTATTCATTCAAAGCAGATTTTACTTTTAAGAAGTAAATGGTGATATTATAATGCGAGATGCCTATTTACTGTCAGATTGATTTATTGACGAATCACAGTCATCTTCACTCCCTTCGTTCTTCAACAGTTGATTTTACCCCTCGCCTTTATCTTCTCGTCTATTAATTCCTATGTCTGTGCCTATTACCTACAATACAAGGTATACCAAGAATATGCACATTTTTGGCTTGTAGCTTGCTCTTAACATTCATTTTCCCATACAGAAATAAAAATAAACGCACAAATTCTAATTTACAATTTCCTGGTTACGAATAAAACTGAAATATGTTATATATTGAAAAACTACTTCCGTCATACTAAGTGGAAGTGTTACTCTTGTCATGATGGAGGAGGTAACCCGACGCCTTTGAAAACTCAGCCATTAACCGTCAAGATTGATATTTCATTTGTCTTTGTGTTTGATTCACATGCTTCAATTCATCCGTAATTAGTATTTTTACATCATATTATGACACATTTCACATTTTATAAACTGTTGGGAAGCTTTGTAGATGTACGCACAGATGGCAGTGCATAGAGCTTGCGTGGAAGTCCGCAAGATGGAGCCAGTGGCCAGTTTTCGCCAGGGCCAGTGCGAAGGCTCTCAGACAATCTCACTGTTTCAGATTCCAATTAGCCAGCTTATAGTTAGGTCGACTATCGAGTCACCAATATAATACGCGGATTATTAATAAATCGTTGATTAATATAAAAGAACCTATTATTTATAAAACTCCTTCCAAGACGAGTTGGAGACTGTTGGCTGTGCGAACACAAACCCATTTGTGAAAAATGGTTTTCAATCATAGACATATGAATATTAGTAGACCTGCCCTAAGTGATTAAAAGCGTATTATCCCCACTCCCCAGACCGGTTCCATTGAATGAATAATAATTTTTGAATGAATAGACATTTTTACATGGGAGCGCAAATTACTCGCCACGTTATGAACAAATTTGCGAAGTCCAAATTCGGCAAAAAAATTCGGTTCTATTTTCAGAGTCGAATATTTCGTTTTAGTATTTAGTTAAGACACTTTTATAAATGTTCATAATTTACTTCCCAGCAACCAACCAGCTTTGTGTTTCGCGTCCAGACGTTTCTCGATGTGATAGTATATGTTTCTAAAACTGATCTATATTATACGATGTGAATATGCTTAAAATAAAGTAAAATAATGCTTATATATGGAATGTAATACGACAATTGGGTTTATTCTCTTTTTCACATCTATTTTTACAAGTTTTCATAGTACAAGTCAACATTTTGCCGTGTTATTTCGTAAAATGAACCGATGATGCCTCGACCATAGTTCGCACAAGAATGATGACGTCAAGTTTTCAAATTTCACTTGAGGCCATACGCGAGCACAGCCGGCTCCAATGGAACCGGTATGGGGAGTGGGGATAATACGCTTTTAATCACTTAGGGCAGGTCTACTAATATTCATATGTCTATGGTTCCGTACTTTAAAAGAACTAAGCTTACAAACAGATAGACGCGGATAGCGGCTTTATTTCATACTATTTAGAGATTACTCTAGTATTAATAACGCAATAAACACTTAACGTAAGTCGTATTTTTTCAAAGAATTGACAAATTATATTCAGGATCCAAATTGACAACATTATTACTAAAAAAAAGTTGGGATATTTAAAGATAAATGACGTATCGTACAGATCGACTAAAAACATGGACCTAAAAAGCCTTAGATAAAGTATTGTTGTAATTTTGTACGAGCCGCATCGAGGTCAAATTTAAAGTGAGGGGAAATTGTCTGGCAGCCATCTTGTATGACAACCTTTTGAAATGATTTGTATGCAAAGTTGTATATAATTAACTATTTTAACGATATTTTTCTATTGATAATGCAATTATAACAGCTTATAAATATTTTTGAGTATTTGACGAGACAAGGAATGAGATATAATATAAAAATTTATGTAGATTTAAGCATTTTCACACTTCATATTCTCCCTCATCCCTTGGCTTCATTTTTTTCTTGAATAGTTCCGTCCTGGGCTTGTTAGATCCATGACTAAAGAGATATAAAGTAACTATTTTTTAAAACCGATTTTTTGTAATATACACTGATAGTACCTAACGACATTTTTATAATTATTTCCTGGCAACACAATAATACATAGTACTTATTGTCTATGGTAAAATTATCTCCTTTTTGTCTGTGACCGTAATCACCGGAACCAACGTGAAGATAGCCGATAACCGGTAGTTCAATCGATTTTAGCATCAAAACCTTGGAGAAAGGGTGGTCATAATGACTATTATTGCTTCAGCATCAATAAAATTCCTATCCTTTTACTCACAAAGGTATTACTCAGAGAATTTGGATCGAAATATCTATGAATTTACCTGTAATTAGAGACTATTTTCGCGTGTTGCTACTCATTTCATTTTGCTGATGTTATTTGTAATTATTGCTGAGGGAATTTAGATCTTAGCGTATAGAGATTTGACTATGCTTAAAGACTTTTTTCGCGTTTCAGTCCCGCATGACTGGTTTAAGTACCAACAAAATTGACTCACACCAATTTGACGTCGCTCACCGTTCTAATGGTTGACACACCCGTTGATTATATTGTTTTTATTTGAAAACCCCCACAAACAAGCCATTATTAAAGTGATTTTACTGCAGTAAACTAGTTTTTGGATCAATTATTAACTCTGCCAACTCTTTGGATATTAAAACTGAGCAAAAATCACGTAAGTAGTGATAACATTTCTATCAAATGTCATTGTTTTTAAAAATCTCAAGCTCGGTTTTTACTGAAATATCTGCAATTAGTGCAGTATTTTTATGATAAAATCGCATCTTGACTATTACACAATGCTTGGAACATAATTTGAAACTATTTTGCGTTAATTTTTTCCATTTTTTCTTATGTTTTTAAGACGAAAACGAAACGTCTATAGTTGCTTTGTAGCCATCGCGATAAAAAATGTTTTTGTGCAAATTAATAACTTAGTACACAACCAATTGCGAGTATTATCGTTTTAATAATCTTATCGAATTCCGCTGCACGCTTAATACGCAAAAAAACATATAAATAGCACCTGGTTTCAGTTACTACAAGAAACAACTATTTATGTGGTGGGAGATGGTAAAAGATTAATTAAAGTTCCATTTTTCTCCAGTTATATTTGAAGGTTAGGAAATACGCACAAATTATTGAAATAACCCAAACTACAACCTATTTTGTGCGTGTTTACTTAAACCCCTTGCTTAAATAGTTATCTCCATTAGATATTTAAGTTAAAATCAAGTATTGTTTTTTTTAAGAGCCTTTTCCATGCAGCGGAATTCGACAGGCTTACCATTTTTTCATTTGGATTTTATCTTATCTTTGAAGTATGTATTTACATTGTAAGGTACGATTGATTTCTTTGAAATAGTATTTCAAGATATAACATATCTACTGATTACAATACAGTGTGGAGAGTCTTTTTGAAGAAAGGAAGAAGTCTTGAAGATACCCATGTTTTAGGTGGGATTTTGTATTCCACAGGCGAGCAGTTAAACACAAAAATAAGTAATAAAAACGACTTGTTTTTATATGACAATTTTAATGTCAGCGGTGTACAATGTGCACCAGTGTCAACGGGATCAGTGACATTAGTTCCTCGGAGTATCTCGCTTTGAAATACCCATAGAACAAGTACTACATTCCCATCTGAAATCTGTGCTTATAACACTAAGTAGACAAAGGCTGTTTCTCAGTGACGTTGAAAGGACATCGCTGTGGGAAGTGTATAAACTTATACTAATACTAACTATCCAACCATCATGTCGTTTACCCCAGGGGTAGGCAAAGAGGATGGACCGCCAAACAACTAGGTCTTGGCACACACTTCTTGCCTCATTCACATTCATACATCGTCTCATCTTCTTCTATTATTCTGACTTTTGACATGGCCCGACTCGAGTATCTGTTTCACTTGGTCGTGCCATGTCTTCCTCGGGCGTCCCCGACTTCTGCTACCATTCGCGTCCTTTCTTCGCTCATTCGCTCTACATGCCCAAACTAAGTGTCCCTTGTGTACATTGTGTTATTCACTTAAACTCTAATGGGGTTTTTTCACAAACTATGAATACTGTTATAAATATGTGGGAGATTTAAATGTTATATTTCTGATTATCATTATCCTACTAAAAATATGTAATTTCAATATTTTCATTAATTGAATTAAAAAAACAATCTAAAACCTCACATTTTGAAATGGTTCCAACTGGCTACAACCTCATTATGACATAGAAAACGTTAATGTCTGGTAAGACGGCTGCCACCAACGTCGTCCGGAGTGACGTCAAAGCCCCGGAATTCACAAATAAAACGAACATGTCGTTTTGGCGGCAATTCGATAATGGCACATTTTAAATCATTTAAAAAATATTTGTCCACATAAAAATAAACCAAAAATACCTTCATTATCGTAATTTTATTTTTAATTATTATTAGAATATAAAAGCAGTGAAAATACCCTATTGCATGACCACAAAAATAGTTATTTCCTTTGTAACCCTTCAGTAATTTCAACACTTTCTTTCAGTTTGCAATGTTTTCTATGTATTTGAAATGCGCTATATATATTTTATTTTTCAATTTACCGTAAAAACAAATACTGTTTTAGAAACTAGATAAAATCTCTTATATGCATTTAAAATTAACATTACTATTTCTAAATAATAAACGTTATAAATATCAAATGTGAAAAATGTTTTCGAAAAAGCTTACAACATTTTTACCTAATTTTACTCCAATCGTAGAAAAATTGAGAGAATTCGATATTTCGAAAACACATTCGTTTTGTTTGGGGAATTTCTTGGAAAACTGGAAAACTAAAAAATAAGATATAATTTTTAAAGTTAACCCGATTGTTACGATAGCTGCGCGAAATATGAATTATCCATTTTGGCTATTTTTAGGATTTTATTAATGGCATTCAGTATATATATTTGAGGCAAACTGGAAAGAATTATTATTTCTCTTTCTAACATCAAAAAAATTATGTATTTCCGCATGATAGAAAAAAAACACTTTCATAAAATATAGACACCCGGTCAAATATGACCATCAAATGCTGGAGGGATTAATGTTGTAATTGTTTATTTTGTAGCTTAGCTAGCCATGCAAATCAGCTACCTTAATTTACCGCACACTCATGCTTTTTATTATTATTAAAAGAGTGACAAAGCTTTCCAGGTTACGAATCATTACGTTTGTCTACATCAGGGGCTCCCAAACTTATTTATGTTGCGCCTCCTTTCTATCAAAAGAAAATCTACGCGCCCCTACGCATTTAATTTTACGTTGAGATCAGGTTAGAAAAAATAACATCAAAGTTCTATTTATTGCTTATTAACCTTTCCTTATCTGTGGTGTGTATTTACTACACATTGCTTCTAATAACTTTAATAACTCTATAAATATAACAAAATTCTAGGTTCAGGTTTTAGGTATTCCTCCGTTATACATTTATGCACTGAATTAAAAAATAATATATTACATAGTTTTCAAATTCAATTAAAAATCAGAGTTTATTGTTAAAAATCGGGAACAAATACACAATACAATCAACCGTGTGATACTAAAACGCGAAGAGTGTGCGAGAAAATGATACGCTATTGATGTCCCGCTTTAATTCGATATGCGGGAACATGAGACATCCACATTTCTGCAGTTGTATTTTGATTTAGACCATCGATACCTACGACCGCACAGCTGTGTTTGTGCCAGCCGCCAGCCGCTAGCCAGTTGGCCGCGAACCGTCGTTAGATGTGGACCCCTCGCACGTTTCTTTAGCATCTGCCGATAGTTTTTTCATGTTTTCAGCAATTAAATTATTATCATTTTTGATATAAAATATTATAAACATAATCGATTAGCTATGAATATTCATATTTTTCCGATATTAAATGGCTTATTTTAAGATGTGTATTGACTACACAGCACCGGAATGCGTGTATTTTTTTAGCACAGTAAGGGAAAGGTTAAAGATACACAAAAAACTATTGGCTTATACTTAACAACTTTAGGGGGTTTTTCACTCTCTCTGATTATGTTCTGACCAAGCACTAATCCGCGGATTAGTCATTTTTTCGTTTTCACTATATCTGAATAACGCCAACGCTCGGGTTAAAGTTAGATTTGACTAATCAGTGCTCTAACCAGACGTTAGGCGCTATTCCTCGAATCAAAGATGGCGTCAAAACATTCCGAGTTTAACAGCTGAGAAGTGAGTCGAATTTTGTAGAATGAATTTGAATGCTTGTATGATCCATCCTGAATTATTTGATTGTGTTCAAAATAAGAAACATTGTATTAATTCGACACGAATCTATCTAAAATGACCTGATAATCAACATAACATAACCAAAAAAATGCACACTTTGCGGTGTGCGGACTGTGACGCATGACAGCCGTGGCAGTAGATGGAGAAACAGCAAACATTTTGCGATGTTGTCAGACTATTTCGAGTGTTATCTATCCGGCAGCTCGAAACAATGGTGAAACGGTCGCCGTTGAATAACGAAGTTATTCTGAACTTTAAAGCCAGCCAACGGATAGCTATTCAGATATTTAGCCCGACATAGTGAAATACCCCCTTAGTGTGATGGTTTACGAAGTCTCCGATTCTTGGCTTAGCATTAGAAATCACACAGCGTAAATCGCTAGCAGTATTAATATTACTTCAAGAGACTCCAATTCACCTATGGTGACAATGTCCCGCCCTGTTGGGAGCAAGGCGCAGATACCTGGGGAGACATACAGTAGAACCAGAAGACATAGCCACATACCCAATAACAACCCTGGTGAACTTTATTAAAGGGACTGGGTTGTTGTTAAAGGATTGAGGTAAAATGAGAGGTAGCACAATGGGCCTATGGCCTAAGTGCTCACGGGAACTACATGTAGACTGTCTCCGCTCTATAAAAAAAAAGCTTACTTCTCTTTCTTTCTCTGCTATTTTGGGTAAAACTGTGAAATAATTGACCCAAAATAACGTTTTATCGATATTTTAGAAATCGTATTTGGCAGCAGAACAATTTTTCATTTTTGAGGCTCGTTCTTAAGCACTTCTGGCGCAGCATCTACGTTAACATGGAATGGATCCGTCGCTAGTCAATAAACGTTTTCATCACACGAGTTAGGGAAATAGCGGTGAATGAACTCATCAGTGAGGCGCTGAAAATGATTTGATATTTATTTATTATTATTACACGCCCTAATGGGCTTTTACACACTACCAAGTTTAATCGAGTATCACAGTTATTATAAATTCTACAAAATTAAAACAATAAAGGAAACATAATACAACGAAAAAAGAAAAAATATTAAATGTTACAACAAAAGCATTCAAAAAAATAAGATACATTAGTAAAAATGATAAGAAGTCTCACATAAATAGATATTCAAAATAAAAATATATATATTGCGGAAATTATAGATGTCTATTTGTGTCTCGATATATAAAAGAATTGAAATAAACAATATTTATATTGATTATTTTTAAGATGAAATATATCTCCCAGATCAGAGTATTTATTTCCGAGACTGTGAAGTCTTGGAATCGGGGAATTTTGATAAGACAGTGTCCTGGTGTTGTAAAAATAAAAGGGTAGTAAATTTCGGCAAGATCTTTTGGGTATGTGGATGCTGATTAATTGGAGTAACTCAGGACAGTCAATTTTGTAATGAAGTATTTTATGTAGTGCTATTAAGTCTGTGTTTATTCTTCTTTCTGAAAGTTTTAATAGGGACAATTTATCTAGTAAGTAGTTATAATCAATGTTTTCTACAGGAATGTGCAATTTATAGTTTATATACTTCAGGAACTTAAGGCGGCGATACACATGCCTGTAAAATGGAACAGTAGCTTGCATGCATGTTAATGGCATGTACAAGTTACTGGCGCAATGAGAATACACATGCAAGTTAAACTTGCATGCAAGTTGCGTCCTTGCATGCCTGTATTTGCAAGACGTATACACATGCCAGTCACTAGACAGTACGTGTCTCAAATCACTCTGAGACTGAGTAGTCTCAAGCTTTTTGGCAATGGAAAACATTCGAAGTGAATTAAATATCATCGTATTGCAATTGGCAGTACAATGTGTGGCTAATTTAATGAGAGAAAAGCTACTGGCATGCCCGTACCTGTCGCGACGTTCACACATGCCGGTTTCATAGCCCCCCTCGTCCCCTCCCTCAACTTGCATGCCAGTAAATCAAATGTTGTGCAATCTACTTGCAAGGCAGGTACAGGCATGCAAGTTAGCGTATACACATGATAGTAGCTGGCATGTGCAAGGAGCTTGCATGCAAGTGTGCCAGCTACAGGCATGTGTATTCCCGGCTTTATGTTGAATCTTTTCAATGTTATCGGAATGAATATATCATTTATCCATATAAATAAAAATGTTTGTTTGTTCAAAATCTTAAATCTCCGAAAGTTCCTCACCAATATTGCTGAAAATTTAAAACGTTATTCTTATTAGTGCCAGGAGTGTTTATAGAGTGGTTATGAATGGTAAAAGAAGACGGGGGACGCCCGAGGTATACTTAACGTAATATCTCTCCACAGGAATGAGCTACGGAGACGAATTAAAATCCATGTAATGTAGTTTTTTAACAGTAATATTGTCATATACAGTAGTAAATGGTGGAAAAAGTCAGACACGCCCGAGAAAGACATTAGCTATTTGTTGGACGTACAAGCAACACGAGCTATTGTTTCTCTATCCGTACAGAAAGACTGAACCATAGCAACGGGTAGCGGGGTACAGCTAGCAGTGTTGCCAAGTTAGCATATTATATGCTAAATTTGGCATAATTACTCCATGTTTAGCATAACTATTATGCTTTTAGCATATGGCATATTTATTTGGCTTATTTTTACAGAAACATGAAAATAATAAAAACCAATTTTTTAACTAACAAAAATGATATCGATTGAAAAACTGGTGTCTCAATGGAGAATCATAGTTCACATTAAATGGGAATCCTTGACTTCCGCTGTAGAGTTTTGGAATGAAGTCATGCAATATAAAGATGCAGCTAATAATAACTCCTTCGGTGATTTATGTCAGTTTGCAATGTCTATTTTAACATTGCCGCATTCAAATGCGGACTTTGAACGTGTATTTAGCCAAATGAGTCTGGTCAAAACAAAACTCCGAAATCGGCGGTGAGAACCCTGAATGTCATTTTATACGTGAGATTTGGCCTAAAGAGAGCAGGAAAGTGCTGTTATTCTTACACTGTTCCTGACGAAGTACTACGCTGCATTGGGACCAAAGAAAGTTACGACTCCGTCTCTCAGCCTTCCACATCAGCCGCTGTTAATGAAGAAGAAGAAGATGAAGATATTGATATTTTATTTCACTGATTTTAATTCTAAGTTAAATTTATGTTAGCTTTTTTTGGCATTTTTTAAAGTAATTTAGCATTTTCTGGCATATTTTTCCCATCACTCTATTTCTCAACAAATACTAAGTTAAATTTATGTTGGCTTTTTTTTGGCATTTTTTAAAGGAATTTAGCATATTTTGAAGTAGTTGAGTTGGCAACACTGACAGCTAGTATGTAAATAAGATCCATAACTACACTTTTAAAACCCTGGTCTACATTGATATAACTGATTGTTTTTGCATAACTCATTAACACATTTCAGCCTGGTATATTTGCGCTGGCACTATGCTGAGTCCAGCGAAAATAAAGGTCCTGTGCGAATTTCTTTAATTAGTTTTAAATCTCTATATCTTCGGAAATAATTAAAATATTTTAATATAAATTTCTATATAGTAACTCAGCATACCCAAGCTATAAAAGTACTAAACGAATTCAAATATTATTTGAAATGCAACTTAATTAACCTTGTATTATGTTTATTACGGTCCGCATATCGGTATTTGCTCATACCTGCTTTCTTTAAATATGCCCGACATCTTTCGCTCGCTTGCACATAGGAGTTGAGTGGGTGCGGAACATAGATAGAGATTTGAATCGGGTTTCACTGTCATAAAAATCCTCATTCCAGGAATTGAATTATTTCACTAACAAATAATATTCTATCCTTTTGTTGAAGTGCCGATGTAAACGAAAGGCACGAAAATAAATTTAAAAAGACTTGCATTACGATTGGATAATTATGTACATATTGTTGGGACCTTTACAAAGAGATTGGTATATAATATTCATGTAAAAACATTGAATAATTGCGTCTTTTCTGCTGTAGCAGCGTGTTTTGTATAGGGCTGCAATTAGCTGTAATTTACGGCGCCTGCCCAAACCGTAAATTGTGTTCAGGAGATGGGAGATTGAAACGAGTGTCTGCACAATTGATTTAGTTTATTCGCGAGGACGAATATTATAATTTATACAGAACGCGGTGACGGTGGCAGAAAGAGTGGTAGTACTGGCGGTTGAATCGAACGCTAAAACAGGAATTAAGATTCCTCTTCTCATGCTCGCTTGCGTATAGCAGCGGATTAATTCGCATTAGTATTGCCACATGGGGGGACATAAAGTAGTCCCACACTGCCATTGAAATGAGGCCGGAGCAAAAGGTAAAAATACCTTTCCCGTCCTTAAGCAACAATCGACCGAACGGGTAGAAATACCTTTCCCGTCCGAAGTGTGTTAATTTTATGTTTATGCCTTATAACTAGTTGCAATCATCTATAGATCTTACCCCACTTTGCCCCTTGTCTCCTTTCCTGCTAATCCGGGCCAAACGAATAGGTAACATTATCATTGCATTTTGGTCACCACGAAAATTTCACATCTGCCCTGATGATGGACACTGCAATGCTGTCCGAAATGTTGGCTAAAGAAGGAGTTAGCGCAACACGGCATAACACCCCAAAAACAAATCACTATAATACACAAGGCAACTGTAGGTCTAGTACTGCCATCTATGGTTGAGATTTTAAAATGATTTTTGCCGTGAACGTAAATGGATTTATGGCGTATATTTTGACAAAAATGGCAGATTGATGATTTAATAAGCAGAGCATACAGGCTTCTCGGCTTCGTAATTAGGAACTCATATCCGTTTCGTAACACAAAAACACTGACTTTATTATAAAACACACTAGTCCTAAGTGTACTTGAATCAAACTCGATCATCTGGGCTCCACATGAATTAACATACACGTAACGCATTGAAAGAGTCCATAAATTTTTTTTAAGGTTTTTATTCTCGCGGCTCTTTGGACGTTACCCTTGGCTTTACCCATCGATTTATATATTAGGCATGACCAATTACCACTCCGTAGAGACACGTAGAGATATTGCTTTGCTTATATATTTTTTTCAACTAATAAACGGTCACTTATCTAATAATGACATTCTGGCCCAATTAAATTTTTTTGTACCAGAGTCTCACTCTCGAGGACGTCATCACAATCTTCTATATAGTAGAGCAAGCCGCACTAATTTATTTATGAACTCACCTGTGGGGAGAGCTACGTGCTTTTTGAATGTGGTAGATAAAAAATTTGTATCCTATAGCGAATTTGCGAGATTTTTGGCATTGCATATACACTGCATAAATGGTACAATTATAACGTCTTAGGCTATATTACCTGTAATTGTTATAAATAAATGTACAAATTATATACAGGGTGTATCGGCACTAACCCGACAAACTTTAACCAGCTATTCCTTAGCACATTTGGAGTAAAAAATGTTATGGGCACTTTGCTGTCCGGTAGCATTTTTTTTTCAATTAAAAACAAAATTAAAATTTCCACACTACATCACTGTCATTGGCATTGCGTTTCGTGTTCAACAGCTGTTATAAGCAAGTATGTCAAAAAGCGTCTTCGCTCTTTCGCACACACTAAATAATAATAGTTAAAAATGAGACGAATGGTGCCGTGCCATTTCGTTGTGATTGTAGAAGTGCGCCAATATAGGTACACACGTGCATTATTCAACGGAATTCGAATAAAATATTTGCCAGATGGGTTTTCAAACTTTGACAAAGGTTAAAACAGTGGTGACATGTGGTGAAAATATGAATAGTAAATTTTTTATTAAAAAAAAACGTTACCGGACAGCAAAGTGCCCATAACATTTTTTACTCCAAATATGCTAAGGAATAGCTGGTTAAAGTTTGTCGGGTACGTGCCGATACACCCTGTATAAGTAAATAAATAAATAAATTACCGAAATAACTCAGTTTTTCCGCATTAAAGCTCAATTTCATTATGATTTGTATGTGTATAAATTTGATGGTTTTGTTTGCACATTTCCAGTGAAATCTCATCTCCTTGACTGATCAGCCGCTTCTCCGATCGCTGCGAGGATGCTGGGAGACGGAGTGAAGATGGACGGAGGCACTCTCAGCCTCAAGTGGGATCCCAAGAACCTGGAGATCCGCACCATGTCGGTGGAAAAGACGCTGGAGCCGCTGGTGCTCCAGGTCACCACGCTTGTCAACACCAAGGGACCCAGCAAGAAGAAGAAAGGTAACCTAGAGCTACACTTATAAGTCTAAGGGGGCATTTCACTATCTCTGATTATGTTCTGACTAAGCACTAATCCGCGGATTAGTCATTTTTTCGTTTTCACTATATCTGAATAACGCTAACGCTCGGGTTAAAGTTCGATTTGACTAATCAGTGCTCGAACCTCACGTTAGGCGCAATTCCTCGAATCAAAGATGGCGTCAAAACATTCCGAGTTTGACAGCGGGGAAGTGAGTCGAATTTTGTTGCGAATTATTATGGATACCGAGGTTTTTGATTTACAGAAGCAGGTGAAAGGGCGGCGATGCGAAGGCCGCGAGTTTTAAGAGCTCGAATGAATTTGAATGCTTGTATGATCCATCCTGAATTATTTGATTGTGTTCCAAATAAGAAACAATGTATTGATTCGACACGAATCTATCTAAAATGACCTGATAATCAACATAACATAACCAAAAAAATGCACACTTTGCGGTGTGCGGACTGTGGCGGGAAACTTGTCAATTGGCGTTGACGTTAGCATTCCATAGACATTGCGGCAAAACATGACAGCCGTTGTAGTAGATGGGGTAACTGCAAACATTTTGCGATGTTGCCAGACTATTTCGAGTGTTATCTATCCGGAAGCTCGGCAACAATGGTGAAACGGTCGCCGTTGAATAACGAAGTTATTCTGATCTTTAAAGCCAGCCAACGGATAGCTAGTCAGATATTTAGCCCGACATAGTGAAATACCCCCTAATTGATACGTTATAAGTATAAGTGATAATTAATAAATGATAATTGCCTGTATGGAGGTCAAATCAACTTGGTTCAGAGTGTTGATAGATTAATCACCCATTTACCGTACAAGATTTATTCATTAAATTTTATAAACATTTGGGAAGTTAGTTATACATAAAAATTTTAAGGTTATTTAACACTTCTATATAATGGCAATATAGCTGTGAATGAGGAATACTTGGAGCAGGTGGATGAGTTTGTGTATTTAGGAAGTATGTTCTAGAGAGATGGGAAGGCTGACAGAGATATTGAAACAAGGGGAAATGCAGGGAACTCCACTCATGGAGGACTGAACGCAGTTGGCGCTAACTAAACATTGTCCAAAGAAGCGAAGCTAGCAGTCCACAATGGAGTGCTGGTACCTTCCCTGATGTATGGAAGTGAGGCATGGAACTGGCAAAGAAAGGATGAAAGTAGATTGAATGCTGTTGAAATGAGATCCCTGAGGCGTATGTATGGTAAAACCATGTTTGATCGTGTGAGGAATGTGGAGATCCGCAAAGAGTGCAAGGCTGATTGTAAGCGTAATGAGTAAGATTAGAAAAGGGACGCTTTTGGGTATGTAGAGCGAATGAGCAAAGAAAGGAGTGTAAGGAGAATATACGATGCAAATATGAATGGTAGCAGAAGTCGGGGACTCCTGAGGAAGACATGGCACGACCAAGTGAATCAGATACTCGAGTCGGGCCATGTCAAGAGTCAGAATAATAGAAGAGTTAGTATGAGACGATGTATGAATGTGAATGAGGCAAGGAGTGTGTGCCAAGACAGAGTTGTTTGATGGTCCGTCCTCTCTGCCTACCCCTGCGGTGAAACGGCGTGATGGTTAGTTAGTTATATAATGGTGTTAGAAAGAGAACACACCACGCTTTATGTTCAAATCTAAAAATTAACCATAGAAGAATTAAAATGTGCACCTTTATGAAACCAAAGGCTCCGAATGCATTTGAAAAAATAATTATTATACTTTGTGGTTTTTTTATTCATTTTTTTGCTTTAATCTTTTTATTTTTAATGATAAAATTTGAAAGACTATTTTATCAGTTTTTAGTTTTCGGATACGTTCAGAAATAATCCATTTATCCGATCTTCCGTCAAAATATGGCAGAGGTCCGAGGAGTTAACGAGTAATTGGAGTAAAGAGAAATTTCATTAAATATCGACATTCTTCTCGTCATGCTATGTTGTGCTAGAACATCTGTTCTCCTGTGTGGTATCTTGAACATGTCATGGTGACGACTACTACTGAAGTTTTCAGGCATGCAGACACATTTATAGTGAATTGTCTATAGTCGGCTGCGTCTACACTGAGTTAAAACTTATCATCTACTACTGTCATACTAAAATAAAGTCCGCGTCTGTCTGTTTGTGCGCTTAGTTCTTCTAAACTAAGCAACGGATTTTGATATGATTTTCACTATCATTTAGAGAATTTCTTCCGGAAGGCTTACGTATATAAAACAAGCATATTATATTTATAGAAAGTAGAGAAAAGTCAATGTTTTGAAATCAAGTCGCAAAAAAAATATTTTCGGGCGCTTACATTGCCAACGCTGGCTAAACCTCATGAGATATATCAAAATAACGTAGTACGGAA
This sequence comes from Hesperophylax consimilis, assembly GCF_061612785.1. Lineage (NCBI taxonomy): Eukaryota > Metazoa > Arthropoda > Insecta > Trichoptera > Limnephilidae > Hesperophylax > Hesperophylax consimilis. Next base: position 8,155,037 of record NC_142852.1, read on the forward strand.
TTGTATATCATAAAAAGGCCTATAGAAAAGTCCTCTCAGCAACGCTGGGTGACGGGTTCACGTCAGCTAATAACAAACTAAATTAAATTGAAACAATGAATAACGGTGTATTAAAATAAATAGCCATGAATGCTGAAAAGCAGCCGTAGGCCTAAAAATATAGTTTGATAGGATTCGCCTAACGTTTTTGCTATGATTGTTGTTTTCAGGCAAGTCGAAGCGTGCCAGCGCGTTAGTCGGCACCGTGGAGAAAGCCACGGAGAATTTCATCGAGAAAGGGGAGATCATCGCCTACGAGAACCCCGACATCACGCAGGAGATGCTGGCTGCCGTCGAGGAAGTGCGCAAGACAGGTAAGGACCCTGTTTATTCATTTATTTGTTTACGAACTGTATTTTTTTAAAAGACAGAACATTTCTGATAACGAATAATCTGAGAATATGATAACTCCTAACTACCGTCATTATTATTATTATTTGATAAACAGACAGTATTCTGTTGATGTGCTAATGTTTAATTTCATTTCAATTAAAAAATAAGTCAATACTTTCTTCTCTCCAAATAATAATCCAATAGAACATATTATATCGGGATGTTCTATATTAGCACCGTCCGAGTATACATTTAGGCACAATCAAGTTTTAAAAATGATTCACCAAAATTTGGTAATTAAACATAACTTGATTGACTGCCGTAATGTAGTACCATATTATGAATACGAACCAAATTCATTTTTAGAAAACGAATTTTATAAAATATATTATGATAAAACTATACAAACAGACCGAACGATTAGTCATAATAGACCCGATATAGTTTTACATGACAAAATTAAAAAAAATAACTTGTATCATTGATGTCGCTATTCCAAATTCCTGTAATATTCAAAAATCTGTTAATGAAAAAATAAGAAAATATACAGATTTAGGAAACGAAATAAAAAGAATTTGGCATTCTCAGACTATAAAAATATTACCATTTGTTATTTCGGCTACTGGAATCATACCTAGCTCTCTCATTCAAAATTTAGGCGTATTAGATCTATCAAAAAATTTATATATAAAGATGCAAAAGTCGGTCATTTTGAATACATGTAGGATAACGAAAGATTTTTTAAATATTTATGTTGAGGGATCAGTAGGATTTATAGGCCCTGTTAGGAGTTCTACCGAGCCGAACCCTCTGATATGAAAATATCTGGAGTCGGTGAATTATTTTCCCATTTGATCTCTGGTGAGTTGACGTGTTGTTCTTGTATTTATTTTGCTTATATTAAAATGCACTTGCATAATGTTGATTGACTTGATGATCATTTGTGGAAAAGTGTGTGGAAGGGTTTAGTTTTTCCTGTGGGGAAGATTTAACCCGTACATAAAATCGGAAGTTATTATTTAGACAGATTATATCTTTGTACAGATTTATATAAGGAGCGTAGATGGCACGTTGTGGAAGTTTGATCCATGCTTCCACTGCTATATCTGCAAGGAAGTGTCTCCTAGACATTCAGGAACAACACATATTTATTTATTATTTATTTATTTATTTATTTTTCATGTTCTCCGTAAAACGGTTATTCACCAATACATTATGGAGAAGATTACAAATTAGACAAAAAGTATAGCAAAACACATAAAAAGGTCAGTTTCACTACTTTGTGACATACGTCAAAAGATAATTGTTAAACTGCCTGTAGGTTACGTTAAAAATGTTGATGGTCAATGCAGACTCGTTGAGCAGTTCAGTCGCTCTGTTGACTGGGGCGTTCTGATAGGCAGAAGTCCTCGCTTTTGGAGCATAAATGGGATAAATTATGGGACCTTCCACGAGTATACTTGTCTGGGACATATAAGTTAATCTCTTTCAAAATAGGTGGATTATGTATAGTTCCAGAGATTATCTTAAAAAAATGTTTTCCTAAAAATATTTTTCGGCGGGCTTCTAATGTATTAAGATCGAGCATTCCTGCTAAGAATAAGGATGGATACAGGAAAGGGTAGTACATATATTCCCTCATATATAGGTAACGCATGAATCTCTTTTGTACTTTTTCTATTTCGAGAATATGGTTTTGCTCAGAAGGGGCCCAAATAATGGAGCTATATTCCAAGATACTGCGAACAAGTGCTTCATACGTCTTCATATGGTCTCACAGAAATTGTTATGTCTCCCTTTCTATTGTGGTGAGAAATATGATCTAGATCAGTGATTCCCAAAGTGGTCTATATCGACCCCCAGGGGTCTATGACAACCTGCAAGGGGTCTACGTCAGCGAAAAAAAAAATTGGGGGTCCATGAAATGATAATGGGGGTCCACGATAGTGGATCTCAACATACACTGATAGTACCTATTTACTTACACTTAACCGACACTAAAGGTGAATCAATATTTCATGTTTTGAAGGATTACTTCATTGAAAAAGCAATCCCTTTATCAAATATAATGTCAGTAGCTACAGATGGAGCACCTGCCATGGTTGAACGTTATCGTGGATTTATAAGCTATTTAAAACAAAATGTGCCAGGGGTGTTATCAATACATTGTGTCATCCATCGACAACATTTAGTTGCTAAAAATTTGAGTGTTAGATTACATGATTCTCTTCAATCAGTCATTGATGCAGTAAACCGAATCCGAAGCAACGCGTTTAATACGCGGTTATTTGCGCAGTTGTGTAAAGAAAATGACGAACACTTTCATCAATTACTCCTTCACACTGAAGTACGCTGGCTGTCGAAAGGCAAAACTCGTAAATAACACAAAAATTATCACGTTTTGACAGTTCTCAAAGGAACACATAGTAGATAAAAGTCTTTGTCTGAGAGGTTAATGTTACGTTTATTTTATATAACAGATACAAAATTTTATTTTGAGTAGTTTTAATTTAAATTCAATTAATAAATGTATAAAACTGAAAATGTGTTTTTACTTTAAGTTTTTAACACTAAACTTCACTACAGTTAGAAATTTACAAAAAATCAATATCAGGTAAGTAGGGGGTATACCAAAAACAGAAAAACATTGCAAGGGGTCTACGACACAAAAAAGTTTGGGAACCTCTGATCTAGATAGTGTTAGAAAAAGAAAACACCACCCTTTATATTCAAACCTAGAAGTTAGCAATAAATGTAATAATAACTAGTAATTAAAATGCACGCCTTTATGAAATCAAAGGTTCCGATTGCAATTGGCAAAAACTTGTAACACTTTATCAATTTTTTTAAAATTATTTTTATATTAAATCTCAAGAAAGTGAGGTGATTTTAATATTTGTTATACATTTTTCTAAAAAAATATGTGTGTTTTTATTTACAGTTTTAATTTTAGTTACAAAAAACGTAAAGTGAGCCAGTTTAATTTTTTTTAATGTTTGGATTCAAAATTTCAATATTTCAAAAAATATATATGTATTTCTAATAATAAAACATGTTAATAATAACATTTTAGTTTTTGGATACATACAGAAATATTACATTTATTTGGATTTTATTGCAAAGCGGAAATTCTCCGACAGTCTATCAAAATATGGCTGAGCAACTATAATCTCAATCAAGTCACCCCTTTCTCTTCTTTCTTTTAACATTGGTATCCTTAGTTCCTCGAGTCTATCTTCATATTACCGATGTTTCAAAGCTCTTAGTGTTTTTGTGAATCGCCTAATCGGAAATATTGCTAGTGCAACGATGGAGGAATTTAACAAGCAAGTGTGTTTCCAGGAGCCGCCATGTCACTGGCCGCGCGCGAGTTCTCCGAGGAGCCGTGCGCGTCTGCCAAGCGCGGCGCCATGGTGCGGGCGGCACGAGGCCTGCTGTCGGCGGTCACACGCCTGCTGGTGCTGGCCGATATGGTGGATGTGCATCTACTACTGAAGAGCCTTCGCGTGGTAAGTCACCGTGGGAAGGATACACTGAGCGCTTACACAGACGTATTCAGTGTGACTCCTTAAAATTGTACGCAAATTTGGAGTTAGGGCATGTTTATTCTGTGTCAGTGGATGCGGTTTAGTAATGGGTTTTCCAATAAGAGTTGTTATTTTGAATAGCCCGCTATTTCGGTAGATGTTACTTTTGAAGCTGTCATTTTTTGACATTTGACAATTAAAAACTACGCCATTAATAAAAATGGAACGATACACGCTTCAACAACGCATTGAAATTATTAAAATTCACTTGAGTGAATCAAATGCAAATCATCTTGAGTGATGAGGCCCATTTCCACCTCGGTGGCTTTGTCAACAAGCAAAATTGTCGCATCTGGGGCTCGGAAAACCCAAGAGTTATTGTTGAAAAGCCTCTTTATCCTCAACGTGTGACTGTTTGGTGCGGTTTATGGTCCGGCGGAGTCATTGGACCTTACTTTTTCGAAAATGAGGCTGGAGCAACAGTTACGGTGAATGGATTGCTCTATCGAGAGATGATTAATGATTTTTTATGGCCGGAATTGGATGGTATTGATCTGGACAACGTTTACTTTCAACAAGACGGCGCTACGTGCCACACAAGCAACGAAACCATTGATCTTTTATGATTGAATATCAAAATAACACCTCTTATTGGAAAACCCTGTAGTTCGTCACCTTGATTGGCAAGGTTTTAACTTCACTTTACCTTGTTTTGAGATATGAGATGTCAAAGTTTGCAAAGACGATCTGTCATTTTGAGGTCTTAAGTATTTTAGTTTAACATTTTTAAACAGGACGTATACGTACCATTTTAGAACATATCTAAACGTGCAGATAGAACCATATGGGGTTAGGGCATAATAATTCATTGCATAATGTTCTAACTGCATTTCCCTAATGCCATTTCAAGAGAGGGCCCTGTTCTAAATATTTTCCTTTAAAATATGTTAAAGTAAAATACTTAACACAAGATTGAACCTCAAAATCAGAAAATGTTAAATAGATTACGAGAACTCGTCTTAGCAAACTTTGACACCAGAACATGGTAAGTGACAAACTACAGTGTGTTCCGTAAAAACAATCATATGTCAGGTTATTTATTTTTTTATAGAGCGGAGACAGTTTACATGTAGTTTCCGTGAGCACTTAGACCATGGGACCATTGTGCTATTTCCCATTTTACCTCATTAATTTAACAATAAACCGGTCCCTTTAATGAAGTTCACCAGGGTTGTCATTGGATGTGTGGCTATGTCTTCTGGTTCCACAATGTGTCTTCCCAGGTCTCATCTCTCGTCTCCAATACCCCTTGGTTCCGTGAAGGCCCCACAAGGGAAGTTTTCACAGAGGTGGCTTCATCTCTCCTCTCCACTCGTCCTTGGTTCCCTAAAGGCCCCACTATGGAAGAGGACTTCGTCTCTCCTCTTCGGTCCTGCTTGGTTCCCTGTAGGCCCCACGACGGAGGAGTCTACTCTTCCTTGGTTCCCTGAAGGCCCCATGGCGGAAGAGTCCACTCCCCCTTGGTTCCCTGAAGGCCCCACTATGGAAGAGGACTTCGTCTCTCCTCTCCACTCCTGCTTGGTTCCCTGTAGGCCCCACGACGGAGGAGTCTACTCTTCCTTGGTTCCTTGAAGGCTCCATGGCGGAAGAGTCCACTACCCCTCGGTTCTCTGAAGGCCCTACGAGGGAAGAGGGTCTTAAAACTCATTAAAAATAACATATAGTATATTTGCGGCACGTTCAAGAACGGAAGATATTATCAGATTCGCCCTAGTGTAAGGCAACCGTTCAGAATTGAAACGTTGCTTGAAATGGCTTTGGCGGCTGTGTTTGGTGACCAAATCTGAAAAGCCACATACATCCCCACCTTCCTCTTACCTATCTTCTTCTTCTCGCCACTATCTTCGACCTCACAACACACCCCAATTGAGGATGCCATAGTCTCACTGGCTCCAGACGGTTGGGAGCAGTTGGGACTGATTTAAAAAATATAAAATTCATCAGTTGCATTAAGCAAGCCTGTTTCAAATTACTTCCTCATCGTGTTTTTGTTGTGTAATTTTAATAATAAACTTTTTTAACTCTACTGTTATACAATATATCAACACCTGTAACTGTCGGTGAGTTTAATATCTAAAATGGTGACCCCGATGTGATCATAAATGTGTAAAAAATATAGTGAACTGATATTAAAATGTTGACAAATTGAGACACATACACCTTTTGCTAATTTATTAAAAATCTTTCTGTTTTATTCGTGTTCCTTTTAACAACGGTATTGTAGGCAATTAAACACACAATGTTTGCATTTCATTCTGATATATTATTAAGACCAACACAGGTGGATGAACGCATGTTCCGATATTATTACAAATTTACTTAATTTAATTTATCAGGAAGTGGCTTGCAGTCCCTATTTTAACAGGATGTCTAACAATTTGAAGAGATAGTAAATCAGCATTAGTAATTTTTCTCCGTGTGATTACTGAAATGCTGATGATGCTTTTGTTATGTCTGCAGGTGGAGAACGACTTGGACAAGTTGAAGAACGCCTCTTCCCAGGGAGAACTGCTGGAGAACATCAAACAGTTTGGACGCAACGCCAGTGAGTACTCTTTAGTTCTAGATTCCTAGTGTCGAGCATATTGCCTGGAGCACTCCTGTCCCGGTGAGACCGGTACATCAGGAGACACTGATTTATTAGGACTTGGAACACGTGCTTTGAGGATTGGAAGGAGGTTGGAGTTTAATCGACCGGTATACAGGCAAGCTAATAAGCCAATATTGGAATTTAGGATGGGCAGGAATAAAGGAATTGATTGAACATTCTTTTTTCCCTTATGTCTTAATTCTTCTTGCCTCTTTTTGGCTTTTCTTGGCTCTTCCTGGTTCTTCTCGACTCTTCTTGTTTCTTCTTTGCTCTTCGTGTTTCTTTTTAGTTCTTCTTGACTCTTCTTGGCTCGCTTTGACTTTTCTTGCATCTTCTCGCTCCTTCATGTTTCTTTTTTACTTTCTTGCTTCTTCTGGCTTCCTCTTGCTCTTCATGCTTTTTCTTGACTCTTTTTGGCTTTCCTAGTCTCTTCCTAGATCTTCTTGCATTATTCTACTCTCTCTTTGTCTTTCTTGGCTCGTCTGGGCTATTCCTGGTTCTTCTTGACTCTTCTTGTTTCTTCTTGACTCTTCCTGGCTCACCTTGAATTTTCTTGCATCTTCTCGCTCCTTCATGTCTCTTCTGGACTTTCTTGCTTGTTCTTAGTTTTTCTTGCTTCTTCTGGCTTCCTCTTGCTCTTCATGTTTTTTCTTGACTCTTCTTGGCTTTCCTAGTCTCTTCCTTGATCTTCTTGCATTATTCTACTCGCTCTTTGTCTTTCTTGGCTCGTCTTGGCTCTTCCTGGTTCTTCTTGACTCTTCTTGTTTCTTCTTGACTCTTCCTGGCTCGCCTTGACTTTTCTTGCATCTTCTCGCTCCTTCATGTCTCTTCCGGAATTTCTTGCTCGTTCTTAGTTTTTCTTGCTTTTTCTGTCTTCCTCTCGCTCTTCTTGCTTTTTCTTGACTCTTCTTGGCTCTCCTAGTCTCTTCCTGCATCTTCTTGCGTCATCCTGCCCTCTCTTTGTCTTTTTTGGCTCTTCTAGTCTCTTCTTCAAAGTCAATTAGGAGAAGAGAATGAGAGAGTGAAGAGGATTTATTGTGTAACGGAAGAAATGGAGTATTGCATGCAGTAAACATGCTGTGTTGTTGCAGACGAGCTGATGAACCAGGCGGCCAAGCGGCAGCAGGAGCTGAAGGACCCGCAGATGCGGGATGACCTCGCCTCCGCCCGGGCAGTGCTCAAGAAGCATTCCACCATGCTGCTGACCGCCTCCAAGGTCTGTATACTCGCAATCTTCCTTGTTCTTTAACTGCAGACCGAATAAACAGTCAGGCCATAGGCCCATTGTCAATTACATCGCAACATATTATCCATTCTACTTGTTGAATTCTTATTTGGAGAGAAGAATGAACTTATTTTTTAATTTAAAACAACTCAATTACTATGTATTAGACTTTTTGTGAAATCAGATTGTATAGAGTAGTTGCTTGTAGGAAACAGCATTAATGGAGGACTGAATGACATTAATGCGGTTGGCACTAACACAAACTTGTCCAAAGAAGCGAAACTAGCAGTCCACAATGGAGTGCTGGTGCCTACCCTGTTGTATGGCAGTGAGGCATGTAACTGGCAGAGGAAGGATGAAGCAAGACTGAATGGTGTAAAAATGAGATACTTGAGGCGTATGTGTGTAAAACCATGTATGATTGTGTGAGAAATGTGGAGATTCGCAAAGAATGCAAGGCTGATGTAAGCGTAATGGGTAGGATTAAGAAAGGGACGCTTAGATGGTTTGGGCATGTAGAGCAAATAAATGAAGAAAGGAGTCTAAGGAGAATATATTATTATTATTATTTTTTTTTTTTAACTTCCGATTTAGTTGTCCGGGTTAAATCTTCCCCAAAGGAAAAACTTAACCCTTCCACTCACTTTTCCACAAATGATCATCTAGTCAATCAACATTATGTAAGTGCATTATATAAGCAAAATAAATTTATTATTATTATTATGTGCAGAGCAGGCAGCATTCTGCTGATGCGCTCATATCTAATTTCACAACAAGTTTGCCAGTAATTGAGTTGTTTTAAGTTTGAACTAAGTCCTTTCTTCTCTCCAAATGTGAATCCAATAGAGCTTTGAATTGATTTATATTTGTTGCATCCATGACATGTTGTGGGAGTTTGTTCCAAGCATCCACTACTCTATTTGCAAGGAAGTGTTTTCTAGGATTAGATGCAAAAGGCGTTTTGGTAATGTGAAGATTTGTTGGATGCTAGGGCAACTGTAATGTCCAGATAAAAGTCTCGATCAAGTCACCCCTTTCTCTTCTTTCTTGTAAGGTTGGTAATCTTAGTTCCTTGAGTCTATCTTCGTATCGTAGATCTTTCAGAGCTCTTGGTATTTTGTCTCTGTACTCTCTCTAACAGATTTATATCCTTTGCGAAGATAAATCTTTTATATATGACGCGAATGGTAGAAAAAGTCGAGGACGACCGAGAAAGACATGGCACGATCAAGTGAACCAGGTATTTGAGTCGTATCAAGATGATGTATGAATGTGAATGAGGCAAGTAGTGTGTGCCAAGATCGAGTTGTTTGGCGGTCCGTCCTCTCTGCCCACCCCTGTTAGTATTCCTATTGAATTGATCTCTGTTCCAGGTGTACGTGCGCCATCCCGAACTGGCGGCCGCTAAGGCTAATCGCGACTACGTGCTGCGCGCCGTGTGCTCCGCCGTGGGCGCCATCGCTAACGTGGCGCAGGGTCGCAGCGCGCCCATCACGCGGCCCCAGGGCCCCGGCGAACTGGCCCACGCTCTTGACGACTTTGATGTGAGTTCCTTTCTTTATCTTGTCTATGCGACTGTCGCATAAGAGATCCATCGACAACTATAATTGCGGAAGTGTCATATGTGATAAGTTAAGTTTTACTAAAACACATATGTTGTGTGGGATAGATTGCATTGAAAGGTTGATTAGCTGGAAAAACTACAATATTTCAACCCATCGAGTATTTTTGTGCCCTTTATGGCACACACTGAGGCGGACTCATAAAAGTTTGCCCAAGTTTGTGCCATAAAGGGCACAATATTTCAACCCCTTGAGTATTTTTGTACCCTTTATGGCACAAACTGAGGCAGACTCATAAAAGTCCTTTTGTATTGCAGTGAGATGTACAATTGAAGCAGTGTTAGAAAGTGACAACAACCCATACAATAAATTTGTGGAATTAAATATGTAATTTAGTTTCGTATGAAGTGCCATTTTATAGTTTACAAGAAAAAAAAAAGTCAGTAAGCGACAATCTTAAGAAAACTCTTGATTGTATATCGTATACAGGGTGTCCGGGGGTAAAGTGCGCTAACTTCGAGAGGTGATTCTACATGATGGTAGAAGTAAAAAACACAAATAACTTTTTTCGAAATTCCAAAGTTCATTTTCCTGTTCAAAAATATTATTCAGAGAGTAGAATCATCCCCCGAAGTTAGCGTAATTTACCCCCGAACATCTTGTACATTGTCTTTCAACTGTTGTCTAAATCAGTTTTTCGTTTTTGCGTACATTCGAAAACTGCAAATCTATTTGAAAACTAATGTTAACCGGGAATATTTTTAAATAAATCATGAATCTGGGAAGTTACTCAAAGTTACTTGACGATAAGGCGTTAATTTTATGAGGAACATATTATGTGTGAGTCAGGAGCAGTATATTGCTCCCCACCGGGAGAAGCATTAACTGGCAGTCCGCAGGGTGAAGATTTCCCCGATGATAGCTATCCTCCGATAGGACCAGAAAAAGACTGGTCTGCTAGTCTCGTTGCCAATGTGATAATATTGATTGGTGTGTTCTGGTATTGCAGGAACGCATGGTGATGGAGCCTCTAGCCTACAGCGAGGTGAGGACCAGACCTTCGCTGGAGGAACGCCTCGAGTCCATCATCTCCGGAGCCGCCCTGATGGCCGACTCTTCGTGCACCAGGTATGTGCTAGGCAATAAGTGATTCTTTGAGGTTAAGAATATCTCATCTTGTTCAGACATTTGAAGTGGCTATTAAAAGGTTTTACAAGGGAACGAAAAACAAATCTTCTTGTGTAGTGTTTGGTAGGACACGATTTCATAATGAAATATTTTGGTAGGACACGATTTCATAATGAAATATTTTGGTAGGACACGATTTCATAATGAAATATTTTGGTAGGACACGATTTCATAATGAAATATTTTGGTAGGACACGATTTCATAATGAAATATTTAGGCCCTGAGGAAAATAATTTGTCTCAGAGCCTATGTAATCTTTGGGGATGCTGTGTGGAGGGTCTTTTTAAGGAGGGGAAGTTCTGGAAAGAAAAAAGGTATGAGGGGTGGGTAGGAATTTAGGGGTGATAGACGTATGAATCTAGCCTTTAGCAAACCGCTTGGGGTGACCTATGGCAGAGGTGTTGGTTATCCAATAAATGGTGCCCGAGGCGGCGGTAATCATTCACGCCACCCAAATTGTAAAGTTTGTACGAGGTATTCAAATACTGAAATAAGGTGTTGAGGTGTCCTGTGAAGTTAAAATCCTATCTTACCAAAGTAACGAATTAGGCCTCGTAAAAATGATCAACTGTCAGATACTAGCAAAAAGGCAATTGCAAAAGGTTCAAAGTGATGTTAACCACTCAGAACATTAGAACGTCAAAAGACGTAAATATGATAATAGCGGTCAAGACATTAGAACGTCTTTTCACGTAAACGCGCGAGATTTTACAAAAATCGATTTATTTCCATCACTAGTATACGGATTGCCATGATTTAAAAAACAGAGTATCGATAATGAATAACGCTACGCGTCTGTATTCAAGAATATCTATGGAACGTAGAAGTGCATTATCTAAGCCGATTGAATCTGTCATCTTGTTCGTTCATAATTTATTGCGTTTCTAAATAATTTATTAAAAATATTTTAGTTTGGACGGTTGATATTTTGAGGTGACTAATAGTTTTTAATTATATTTCTTCAATATATAAAGTGTTATTTCTTTATGATACTCAGAAAAAAGTACATTTTTCACGGCTTTGAAATAATGGTAAGCGATTCTTACATATTTTTGACGTTTTCATAAAATGTATATTTAGAAACGCAAATATTTACGTATAACAACACAATGCGATAGTGGATTTCATAATCTTTCCAAAACATTTTTTAGAATGAGACTACGTTTCCCAAAACGTGAGTTATGAAGCTTTTAGCAAAACTCGTAAATAACACAAAAATTATCACTTTTGACAGTTCTCAAAGGAACATATAGTAAATAAATGTCTTTGTCTGAGAGGTTAAAACCTTTAAAATAAATGAAAGTTTTAAAAACTTGTTGTATAACTTCGTCATACAAGTATCTACGGAAATATGAATCTCTGACAGCCATGAATTGTTAATGCCAAGTTGCGATGCCAACTCAGCTATTCCAAGTACAATTAATTTTGTGGGTAACAATAAACTCACTACTGACTATTATCATAGACATCTCATACTTTGACTTAAGACAGGTCTTATACAAGCCTAGTATAAAGTAGTTCAACTATTGTTACACTGGTATATACATATTGCTTTTGAATTATGCATTGTCTTACTGCACTTATACTAATAACTAACTGCATCTCTTGCAATAGTGTTTTTTTGTACACATTAATTGCAACTGTACGCTTGTAATTCGATTATCACTGTATTGTAAAAGCCATTTTATGGCGTTTGAATAAATAAATAAATATAGCACAGCAGCTCTGAAAATTATTTTGGCTATAGTAATTAGCAAAAAAAAATGGTTTTACATTCAAAGGTCATTTATAAATAAAAATGTCAGTTAGAACCTTGTCCAAGTAAGGTGATGATATGTAAATTACCCACCTCGGAACAGACTTTGTGTCTAGAGAGGCGGATAACGAAACAATGTAAACAAATTTGTATTGCAGCTTTTTTTTATTTTTATATTTCTAGTTCTAGGCCATCATTTCAAATTATAGAGAAAGGGAAGGTGTATTTATGTATTAATATTGTTTAAAGGGACGAATTTCAAAATTATATGGAAGATTGGAGTCAAATTCAGACCTAGAAGAGATGTTGAATGGAGGGGAGGCAATTTTAGATAAAGCTTGATAGAAGAGTTTTAAAATATTAATTTATTGTTTAATCTTCTATCTATTTCTACACTTCCTTTCAATTTCTTTTCTTTTTTATATATTTTTGATTCTCTGTCGCATTAATTTCACCAAATCAAAAGTAAGATTTCACGGAATGGTTGAAAAGCTTACATGTTTCTATTTTTTTTTTTAATAAATTTATATATACATATACTTTTTTCTTTTTTTGCATATTTTTTAATTCCCTATTTTTATTTTTTTGCTTATTTTTATTCTCTATTTTCTTTTAATTTCAATTTGATAAACTCACATGTTAATAATTTTTTACTACATATATTGCTATTTTTGAATTATCATATTTGAATGTTCTTTTAGTCTATTCTCTACGTTTATATTATTTAAAATATATAGTCAGCAACTTCTTGAATCAACCAAGAAAACTTTTCAAATTATTTATAAAATGCAATAATTAAGTAAAAGTCAATACACTAGACAAAATAAGAATTGCATTTAATAAATCTGCCTATTTCTGACTGTCCTAAAACAGGTTAATCTCCTAGTTGGACAGCCAAAGATCACTGTAATATATAATGTTTTTTAAAAATTAATAAATAAATAAAAAAAAATAAAGAGAGGATATTTGTTTAAAGAGGGGCAGCCAAAAAATATGTAATCTAAAGTTCCCACTTCTAGACCACAGAATGTACAGTCTGAGAAGGTGAGAAGGAACGGAACAATGTCCAATCCTGATTCGAATAAGTGAGGAAATTTATTTTTTGGAGAAATGGGGGAGTTGTTGAAAGCACGGTTTTGTTATGGTAATCCTTTGTATTGAGGCATAGCAGGTTCTCTAGGATTGACTAGCAATGTGCCAGTGGCCGGTATTGAAATTGATTTTATGTAATGTATCGTTGTTTTTAACACGTTTGTGATTTAATTAGTAATAATATGAATTATGTCACGTTCCAGGGATGAACGTCGTGAGAGGATTGTGGCAGAGTGCAACGCCGTGCGCCAAGCGCTGCAGGATCTGCTGCAGGAGTACATGACCAATGTGAGTAACAACTTGTTAGTTAAATGTCCACCAATCTTTTGAGTTAACTGTTAACCTTAACGAGTTACCGTTAACCTTAAGAGTTTCTGTTAACCTTAACGAGTGCTATACAGTAGAACCTCGTTAATTCGAAATCCAGCGGACATCAAAAATCAAATTTCGAATTAACGAATTCCCACGTAATTCGAAATTTTAAGAAAAAAAAAAAAAAAAAAACGCCGAAAATCGATTTTCTCGGCCGCCTCTTCAAATCCGGGTGGTATTTTATTGTAAATTCGTATTCATACCAATTATTTCTTTATTTTCGCTGTCGATTACCGTAGCGGCCGGCCCTGTAAATTCAGATATTCGAAATAAATTCATAAAAATGCTATATATTTACGCGTAAAATGCTATATATTTGCTGCCGATTTCGGTCGCGGTCTACCCTTTAAATTGAGATATTCGTAAAATTACGATATATTTCCGCGTAAATCGAGATTTAGCGGTAATTTTCCGTCGCGGCCGGCCCTTTATTTCAAATATCTGAATTTGAATTCGTAAAAATACGATATATTTCCGCGTAAAACGAGGATTCGCGGCCGTATTCCGTCGCGGCCGGCTCTTCAAATTCAGATATTCGAAATAAATTCGTAAAAATATGATATATTTCCGCGTAAATCGAATTTTGTCGGCAGTTTTTCGTCGCGGCCGGCCTTTTAAGTTCAGATATTTGAAGTAAATTCGTAAAAATATGTCATATTTCGGCATGGATCGAAATTTTTCGGCCGATTTCCGTCGCGCCGTATTTTTTCAACGCAGATACCGAAGTAAAGTTAGTAAAAATACGATATATTTACGCGTAAATCGAAATTACGCGGCCGAGTTTCGTCGCGGCCGACCCTTTAAATGCAGATATTTGGCGTAAACTCGTAAAACTACGACACATATCCGCGTAAAATGTATATTCTCGGCCCTTTAAACTCGGATATTCGAAATAAATTTGAAAAAATACGACATTCCAGTGTAAATCGATTCAGATTTACAAAATAATAATACTAATTAGGACGATGTATAACCACGTAAAAATACATTTTTCGGCGTTTTACCGCCACGGCTGACTTTTAGATTCAGATTTACGAAATATTATGATTTATTTTCGCAAAAATCAAATTTTTTCGAATTACACGAACAAATTTTCGTGCGCGGACAAAAATAAATTTCGAATTACGAATTAACGAATTTCGAATTAAAAAAAAATTTGTATGAAAAAATTTTTCAGCGGAAATTTTTTTTGCGAAAATTTCGAATTACGCGTTTTTTCGAATTATCGGGGTTCGAATTAACGGGGTTCTACTGTAATATTATTATTATAATTTTTTTTAATGATTAACTAACGTTTATAAGACAAGGTTTTTATGCATAGCACAATGGATAACAAATTATTATAAGCAATAATTAGTCACTTGAAATATCCATACAAATTGAAAATATCTCCTGAGAAATTATTGCTTTTATTAATTATTAAAATTTATTTATTTGTCCAAGTTATTGCATTTTTATTTACACACATACCTACATGCAAAATAAGCACAACACTAAAAAGTTCATTGTAAGGTTAATTTGATTTTAAACGTTTTAAGGGTACATTGGAAAACATCAATATCTCTTTTTTTTTGTTTGTACATATTTCGATTTGAAATGTTGCATATAAAATAAGTATTTAATCGTTTCCATTTATCTTCTGGAGTGAGAGATAACCGAGGAGACGAGAGGAGCCTCTCTCCTTCATTCCAGAAGGATTTTCGGAACTTCAGGCGTTATTGTTGCATTATTTTGCAGCACCTTCTTGTATTCAGTGTTGCAATCTCTCGCTTAATTTTTGTATTGTTATATTTGCGATGCCAGATGTTTATGTGGAATATGTTTGCAGGCTGGCAACAAGGAGCAGTCGGACGGGCTTGATCGCGCCATCGACCAGATGGGCCGCAAGACACGTGATCTCAGGAGGCAGCTGCGCAAGGCTGTCGTTGACCACGTGTCCGACAGGTATGTCTTCCATCGTTGCACACGCAACTTTTTCCCATTGCAATAGAACACCGTCGATTTATGCGAAAATAATTCATAAAATTTCGTAAACCTGAATCGAAAAGACAGCCGCGGTGGTAAAATGCCAAAAGATTTATTTTTACGTGGTTATACATTGTCCTAATTAGTTTTATTATTTTGTAAATCTGAATCGATTAACACTGGAATGTTGTATTTTTTCCAATTTATTTAGAATATCTGAATTTCAAAGGGCCAGCTAGGACGAAAATCGGATGGATGTGGAAATATATCGTATTTTTACTAAATTTACCTCAAATATCTCTTGTTAAAAGATCCGGTGCGATGGATATCAACCGCAAAATTTCGATTCACGCGAAAATATGTCGTTTTTTTAGGATTTTACTTCAAATATCTGAATTCAAAAGGCCGGCTGTTACTATATTTAATTTTATCTGCCGAAAAAATTAAATTTATGTGAAAATATATCATATTTTTACGAATATTTCAATTTAAAGGGTAGGCCGCGATGGAAATCAGCCGTAAATTTCGATTTACGCATAACTATATCGCACTTTTACGAATTTATTTAGAATATCTGAATTTCAAAGGGCAGGCCGCGACGGAAACGAGATGCGAAATTTCAATTTAGGCGGAAATATATCGTATTTTTACTAAATTCACCTCGAATATCTCTCGTTAAAAGATCCGGCGTGGCGGAAATCGTCCGCAAAATTTCGATTCATGCGGAAATATGACTTATTTTTACGAATTTGCTTCAAATATCTGAATTTAAAAAAAGGCCGGCCACGACGAAAATCTGCCGAGATTTTTTACGAATTTACTTTGAATAACTGAACTTGAAATGCCGACCGCAGCGGAAATCGTCTGCGAAAATTTTATTTACACGGGAATAATTCGTATTAATACGAATTTAAGTATTCATATTGTTGGCTTGAATACGATTTCATAAAAAAGTAACATTTGTGTCAAAGTCACCAATATTTATGACAAATCGCGGGCTTTAGGTTCATAGGTGAATAGTTGATTTCTCTATGTCTGAGGTTCTATTGAACTGAACCAATTGAAATTTTGGATTTGTACCCAGAATGGGTATTGAGATTAGATTTTACTCACAACTGTTAGAATTAAAATTAGACCTCCTTAAACTGCCTTTTAGAATTATTACACATGTTGAAAACATTTATTTTTTTAATTGGTTTAAATTTTAGAGAGTATAATGCTGCCTATACATTCGCGAACCGTAACGCGAGATGAGTCTCAAATTATGGGAAGGGAACGAAGCAACCGCAAACGGTGTTTCGCGCCATTTGCTGTTGCTTCGTTCCTTTCCCATAATTCGAGGCTCGGCTCGCGTTGCAGTTCGCAAATGTATATGCAGCATAATATGCCATAATCTTACTGGCTCCAGATGGTTGGCACTTACAGCATTCACATGAGAAAAAACAATGCAAAATAAAATTTAAATTGAAAAAAAAATTTTGGCTATGTTTCTTTTTGACGTTTGTATTTCCTGTAGGTGTAATTTAAGTAAATGTAATTATTCTTTCCATGTGTAATTTCATCCGTGTGTAATTCCGGCAATCTGAAATTCACATCTGCGTAATTTTTTCATGTGACCCTAGGAATGACGGTCTGAGAAATATTTTCCTAAAAAAATATTTGTAAAAATTTCATCAATTTTATTAACCCTTTCACACCCACATTATTGTTTCCACACATTTAAAATATGTAATGCTTGATAATAAATACCTCAGAAAATTATTTGAAAATTTTTGGCATTTAATTTTTTTTTTTTTTTTAGAAATTTTTCTATGTTAATTTGGATTAACGTTGGGCGTCAGAGGGTATTTTTTACATAGTAACGTAAAATAAACATAACACAAAAGTAATACAAATAACTGTTTCATGTCAAAAATGCACATTGACAATGTAGTGATAATCATTAAGGTACAAACAAATATCATTTTAACTAAAATTCATTCATAAATAAAGAAATAATCTAGGATAATAAATCTTTAAAAATTCGCCACTGTGCCAGACGTAATGTGTGACACACAAGACTGTAAACAGGGCGGTGATCCCAATCCGTGGAGGCGTATGATGCCTTCCTTCAGTGGCGTGGAGGGGTAGAACGGGGCGTCTCTGTAGCCGTTGTAGCTGGTCCGATGCTAGTACTCGTCCTTGCTGTAGAGTCCGGGTCTTTCGTAGGGGCAGAGAGGTCCGGGGTGAGGCGAGGGTCAGAAGAAGAAGAGAAGGCGAGTAGAGTCAGAAGTCGGAGCGAGGTAGAAGGCTGAGCAGAGAGAAGTGTAGAGCTGGTGGTGGTTGCTGGATATCTAATGTTTCAAGGGACTGTTCCCGTTTTATAAGACCCCGGCGGCCTTCGCTGGCCGAGCGACGCTCACACGGGCCTGCTTTCTCTTTGATTCCTGGAATCGAGGCCCGTGTTTTGTGGCGCGCCCGCGGCCCGCCGCCGGGTTAGCTACCGCCTCTCGGCCGGTAATTTCGGGCCCTGTGGTCGAACGTGACCACGGCCTCTCTTTGTTCGGGCACGGTCCTCAGAATCGCGCTGGTGGAACGTTCGGGCGGCAAACCACCTCGTACGCTATGACGGCGCACGGCCCTTTGCTTCGGGTCGCGGCCGAACGTTCCCTCTCGTATAAGCACGATTCTCATAACCGTGCCCGAATTAAATGCTATACTAATTAAATGCTACTAATCCACCAGCTCTCTCGGTATACTTCTCTGCCCGTGTCTCCTAGCCAAGCTCCGACGTTTCATTTATTGTTTATATATTCATTTACATTACATTTTTACAAACAGAGGGTTATACAAGTTATCTTTTCATACATTGACATTTTCATTTTTACATAATTTACTCCAGTTTATTAAATTTAAAGACAGGCAAAGTTAAGGAAAATAAAGGATTTTAATATGGGGCGACCGCGTCCGATCACGGAGCAGTACGTCCGTTACAGCCACACTAGTCGAAAACATGTCCGTCACTACCAGTGTTAATTTGAATGAAGATTGAAATTCATTTACAATATTCTGTGAAATGTCTGCGATCAGTGAATTGAACTGATGTTATTATTATAGAACACATCTTTATGAGTGAAAATATTTGTAATTCGAGTAGAAAATATTGATATCTCACCTTAAATTAAGTAATCAATGACGGCAGAAATTCAATGAAACTTACAATCAGCAGATGTCAAAATATTGATCGTTGTTGTGGCGAGAATAAGGATTTCAACGGAGCGGAAAAAATAGACGCCACAGAAAAGACTACAAACTATAATAAAACGAAAACATGGCTTTTCTAAATCGCTACAGTTACGGTAAAAAAATTCACAAAGTTCATGTTAATTTGAATTAACACTGGGGCTGAAAGGGTTAACAAGCTCTCTTGGGCCTTATAAGCCTAATGATTTTACCAATGTTCCTTTACAAGGTGATTAATTTGGTTATGTTCGTTTGCAGTTTCCTGGAGACCAACGTGCCGCTGCTTGTGCTGATGGAAGCCGCCAGGAACGGGCAGGAGAAAGAAGTCGAAGAATACGCCATCGTGTTCACGGAGCATGCCAACAAGCTGGTCGAGGTACGTCCTATGCCCTTCTTCTATTCTTTACGAAACATATGCTCATGCGTACATCACTCGTTCATCCTACATAAAAAAACCAAGCACCGAATCTAATCGTGGTGTCTTTTAAAATAATTTCAAAGCTCCACATCCAATGAAGAGATAACTGAAGTGTGTGTTGCAGGCGTTTCTCTGTACCCAAAATAAGCTCAATTTTATCTTGCCTCGGTTGAAATACATCAATTTTATCTTGCCTCGGTTGAAATTGATCACTTTTATCCTGCCTCGGTTGAAATTGATCATAAGAGGTAACCGATAGAAGTGTGTGTTGCAGGCATTTCTCTGTACCCAAAATAGGCTCAATTTTATCTGGCCTCGGTTGAAATTGATTCCTTTTATCCTGCCTCGGTAGAAATTGATCATGAGAGATGACCGATAGAAGTGTGTGTTGCAGGCGTTTCTCTGTATCCAAAATAAGCTCAATTTTATCTTGCCTCGGTTGAAATACATCAATTTTATCTTGCCTCGGTTGAAATTGATCACTTTTATCCTGCCTCGGTTGAAATTGATCATAAGAGGTAACCGATAGAAGTGTGTGTTGCAGGCATTTCTCTGTACCCAAAATAGGCTCAATTTTATCTGGCCTCGGTTGAAATTGATTCCTTTTATCCTGCCTCGGTAGAAATTGATCATGAGAGATGACCGATAGAAGTGTGTGTTGCAGGCGTTTCTCTGTATCCAAAATAAGCTCAATTTTATCTTGCCTCGGTTGAAATACATCAATTTTATCTTGCCTCGGTTGAAATTGATCACTTTTATCCTGCCTCGGTTGAAATTGATCATAAGAGGTAACCGATAGAAGTGTGTGTTGCAGGCATTTCTCTGTACCCAAAATAGGCTCAATTTTATCTGGCCTCGGTTGAAATTGATTCCTTTTATCCTGCCTCGGTAGAAATTGATCATGAGAGATGACCGATAGAAGTGTGTGTTGCAGGCGTTTCTCTGTATCCAAAATAAGCTCAATTTTATCTTGCCTCGGTTGAAATACATCAATTTTATCTTGCCTCGGTTGAAATTGATCACTTTTATCCTGCCTCGGTTGAAATTGATCATAAGAGGTAACCGATAGAAGTGTGTGTTGCAGGCATTTCTCTGTACCCAAAATAGGCTCAATTTTATCTGGCCTCGGTTGAAATTGATTCCTTTTATCCTGCCTCGGTAGAAATTGATCATGAGAGATGACCGATAGAAGTGTGTGTTGCAGGCGTTTCTCTGTATCCAAAATAAGCTCAATTTTATTTTGCCTCGGTTGAAATTGATTCCTTTTATCCTGCCTCGGTAGAAATTGATCATGAGAGATGACCGATAGAAGTGTGTGTTGCAGGCATTTCTCTGTATCCAAAATAAGCTCAATTTTATTTTGCCTCGGTTGAAATTGATCACTTTTTTCCTGCCTCGGTTGAAATTGATCAATTTTTAGTTGAACATGTGTGAATTTCATTAGCTTGTCTGGGACTGAGAGTCAAAAGGTCAGCGGTTGATGTGGGCAAATTGAAAGTTAGTCGACATTCAAATCAATAGTCGACCCAATCAGGGAAAGAGGAACAAACCAACTTCTCGGAGTGCAGGAGGCAGCATGACCTTCCCACTTTACAGGCAACTAGTATCGTAATATCACCATTTGGTCCTCATAAACAAAATCTGCTTATGAATTACTAGTCCTTTCCAAATGGCATGCAAATTGCTGGCTGTGTAAAAAACAAAAGTTCGGGATTGTTTCAAAAATATTATATTTTGTTACACTATTTAGTTTATTTTAGACACTTTTACAAATGTGTTATAATTTACCAAACTCACTCAATTTTAGCGTCACTACGCCGAACATTCTGATCCTATGCAGAAAAGTCCCACATTTAGAGAGAGTACAGAAAAGATTTAAAAAAATACAGAGAGCTTGGAAAAACATCATCTTCACCATCAACACAAATATAAATATCCATGGACACTCACACAAAATTAATATAACATCTTTTCATCCAATCCTATGAAACACTTCCTTGCAAATAGAGTTGTGGAAGCCTGGAACAAACTTCCACAACATGTCATCCATAGAGTAGTGGAAACATGGAACTAACTTCCACAACATGTCATCCATAGAGTAGTGGAAGCATGGAACTAACTTCCACAACATGTCATCCATCCTACTAATAAAGTAGTGGAATCATGAAACTAACTTCCACAACATGTCATCCATAGAGTAGTGAAAGCATGAAACTAACTTCCACAACATGTCATCCATCCTACTAATAAAGTAGTGGAATCATGGAAATAACTTCCACAACATGTCATCCATAGAGTAGTGAAAGCATGAAACTAACTTCCACAACATGTCATCCATCCTACTAATAAAGTAGTGGAATCATGGAACTAACTTCCACAACATGTCATCCATAGAGTAGTGAAAGCATGAAACTAACTTCCACAACATGTCATCCATCCTACTAATAAAGTAGTGGAATCATGGAACTAGTTCCACAACATGTCATCCATAGAGTAGTGAAAGCATGAAACTAACTTCCACAACATGTCATCCATCCTACTAATAAAGTAGTGGAATCATGAAACTAACTTCCACAACATGTCATCTATAGAGTAGTGGAAGCATGGAACTAACTTCCACAACATGTCATCCATTCTACTTATATAGAGTAGTGGAAGCATGGAACTAACTTCCACAACATGTCATCCATTCTACTAACATAAACCTATTTAAACTCCAATAGATTCTTATTTGAAGAGAGGAAAGGATTAACTTATTTTAAATTTATTTTTGCATAATATTATAATTTATATTGTTAACGGAAATGTATGTAATCCATCATTGTATTCAATTCCTAGGAAATGTATGTAGTTCCTAAAATCGCCTGGAAATGTGTGAAATAAATTATATTCGACACATTTCCTAGGAAATCTATGCATTTCCTAAATAGCAATCTGAAATGTAAAACATTTAAGATATCAATGGGTACGCGGGGATAGCGGGGCAAGGGGAGGGTATTGCATCGTCTGATCAGGCGATTGCGCTAGTGCCGCGTAAACCTAACCTAACCTAACAGGCTGAAAAAATGTTGAAATCGAGTGAAAAGAAGTTTGCCCCTGTACCTATTGGCACTTCTGTACAAATTGCAGTTCCAGAGGTTGATAGAGGTTATAGAGTTTATACATTTCCTAATACGATATTGGAATTATATACAATTTTTAAAACAATATTTTGTACATTTCCCAAATAGCTTCGAAATTGAATACATTTCCTAGGAGTTGTATACAATTCCTAGATATCATACATTTCCGGTAAGGGGCCGTTCAAGTATTACGTAAGCAGATTTATTACAATTATTTACCCCCTCTTCCCCCTTGTCACCAAAAGTAAGCAAAGCTCTTACACCCCCTCCCATGCTTCCGTAAAAATTGGTACCTATATGCATTTTTCTGTTAATGCATTCTGTTTTTTAAGCGAGTACCTAAACGTATTAATTATTTGTGGGAATCCCCGAATATGTATTCGGTTTTCAAACATAGACAATGTGTGGGTTGACAATGTGTAAAAAAAAATAACTACTGCTGAGCAGTGCTGACGTAATCACTATCTCGACCCCCCATGTCATCAAAAATAAGCAAAGCAAAGACCCCCCTGTCCCCCTATAGTGCTTACATAATACTTGAACAGCCCCTAACGTATATTCATCTTAGGACGATCGTCGAAGACGTCGCATTCATCCCCTCGCTGGGACGGCGATACATACTTTTGCTAAATTATTTTGGTGTTCTGTCATACAATGATTGTTTGTTGTTTAGGTGGCCAACCTGGTCTGCTCCATGTCCAACAACGAGGACGGCGTGAAGATGGTGCGCCATGCTGCCACGCAGATTGAGAACCTCTGTCCGCAGGTAATAACACCGCCATCTTACCCTATTGATTAAGTTGCTTGCATGACGGAGGACTTAGCAGAGAACCTGCATAGCCGCAGCGGGAATCCTTGGCTTTGGCTACTCTTCCGACTAACCGATAGTGTTAATATAAACAGCAGGGCAATACTAGAAGCTATTCTGTCCTGCATTGTGAAAGTAAAGCTAGCACAGAATTGAACCCACAAATGAACCAGAAACCAGAGGCAGCCGCTCTCTCGGGTAATATGGTCAATGATCCCCCAAAATTATAAGACAACAATAAGTTAATGCTGTGATGTCTCAGATTACAGTTAGAGCTGCTCATCATAGGACATTGGCCTCATTAACTCTTTGCACGCGGCTGTATCAACTGTTGTTACGGCAAAAAGTCCATACTCACACGCGGCTGTATCAACAGTTGATACTGAAACTTTGACGGCCGATATTCCAGCGCTCTTTCATCATAAATGTATTTCTTGCTCACTTGGACATTCGTAGAACTATCACGATGCTGACATCTACAAGAATTACTCAAAAATAAAATTGTATTTCATAAAAAAAGATCGATAATCAAGTGCGGCTCTTCACGCCTTTTAGTCCTTTAGTTTACATTTTTGTCAACGGATGGCGTTAGTACTAGTATGTCATTCACAACTTTTCATAACTAAAATGATAAGTGCTCATGGTGTCCCACTTGTGTCTATCACCTAAGTACACACACGCCGAGTGAATGGCGGGACCACATTCATAAGATACGGTACGTCTTTGTATGAAATTTTATGTTTTTGTTTTTATAAACATCTAAGAGTGTTGACACACAAGGATTTGTTTTCATATTGTGGAGAATAATCTGTTCTGTCTATATAGTCCAATAAATCATGCCAGAATGCTATAATTTGACATTTAATTGCGTGCATAGGTATTTGAAAACATGTACCGCGTACGGGTGTAGATAAAACGGAGCAAATTAACGCGTTCAAAAGGTTAAACAATACTCCTTTATATTCATAAATATAAAACACAAGAAATAACAGCATATCCAACAAGCATCAACAAATACAATATTTGGGTAAAATAGCTTCCCGTACTATGGCACTAAACTCTACAACAAAATCCCACTCTCATTTAAAACTCACAACAATATTTTAAAATTTAAATCTCTAATGAAAACGCTGGATACAAAATATAGGGAGATCAGAAATAAATAATATACTGACACTAAATATGGACTGAAACCGAAACCACTCAACTGAACAAAAAAAACACCATGTATGTTGGTATGTTTATAATTATTTCAGAAAAAAACACTATTTAAAATATTTTATAATTACTTTATATTATCCATACTGCTAAATTAAAAAAAAAAAATGTAAATGAAATCCTCAGCACGGGAGATCCCTATGAAGATATCATTATATCTCTTTCAGAGATGTGCAAAATGGGTACCCAAAACCATTTGAAATGCAAAATGGAAATGGGTCAAAACTTTTCCATTTGAAAATGCAAAATGGTTTTTAGAAAAGCATTTCAAATGCAAAATACCTATTTTCAAAATGCATTGAAAATGCAAAATGGTTTCTCAGGTCAAACAATTAAAATAATTATAGAATTTTTAAACAATTTTGTCATTTAATAATGGACATCAATGTAGAACAAACATATTACATGATGGTAAATCCAAAAACACCACGACTACAGATTATAAAACCACAAAAAATTTGAGCGTGACTAATGTTGCCAACGTAAAAACATAGAAACTGCTATCTAACATTTATTACAGCGTCATGGCCCCATGTTCAGTATTTTTTGTAATGGTATCACTCAATTACTCTCCTACCAGGGAGCAACTTGACAAATGTAAATTATCTCTCATAGCGAGGTTGAGGACCGACTGATATTTGGGGCTTATGAAAAAAAGATGAGTGGAGATAGTAGGAAGAATGTTGCAAAAAAGCATTTAAAATGGAAAATGCATTGAGAAAAGCATTTAAAATGCAAAATGCAAAATGGTTTTTAGAAAAGCATTTAAAATGCAAAATGCAAAATACCCATTTTGCATTTTGAATTTCCATTTGAAATGGATTTATTTGAAATAAAGCACATCTCGGATCTCTTTGTTACAAAAAAGGAAGATAATAAAATATTTATTATTATCATCACAAACAATTCACAGTGTTATGTTGATCGTGGAGTTTTTTTTATCACAAAGTTAAAACAAACGAAAATACTTAATGATTCTGGATTTATTTGAATACCGCCAAATACGTAGTGAAAAGCGATGATTAGTGACGTCTAACATGTCAAATAGAAGCTCCCATTTTCACTTATGTACCTAAACCTCGCTGGGTTAATTTATTCATAAAATTTGCACAAATATGATTTCTTACATACCATAAACGATTACTGCAACGGCATTTATGCCAGCCTTCCAAAATATCAAGTTGACAAGCTTCAATTAGTGTTTAATGCAGCAGCGCGGCTCATAACTGGGATTTCTAAATATTCGCACATTTCAGAACACCATCGTAACCTTCACTGGCTCAAGTGCCCTGAAAGAATCCAGTACAAACTGTGCTGGATGGTGTTTAAATCCATCAATGAAATGGCCCCACCCTACATCTCTGAACTGTGCGTCCCGGAAAACACTGGTCTGAGGCAGTCAACTCTTAGATCAGCAACATCATCAGCTGTAGGCAGACTGATGGAACCTAAGCGCAAGCCAAATACTAAGTTTGGTGATCGCGCTTTCGGAGTATCTGGGTCGAAGTCTTGGAATAAACTCCCTCCGGAACTAAGATCCATAACAAGTCCTACAGAATTCAGGTCTAAACTAAAAACTTACCTTTTTAAGCTGTCGTACCCTTAAATTAAATGTACCATTCCTAAGAGAAAGTCCAGTTATATTAAATTTTCCAATTATGTCCTAAATCCTGTATCTAAATTTCGCAAATAAACGATTATATAATGTTAATTAAGTGTTAATCTCAAATGACCTACCAGGTAAGTTTGGTACTGTATAATATTATCTCCATAAATAGTTAAGTAATAACATAGATCACTGTAGAGATGTATTATAAGTTTGTACAGCGCCCTTGAGGTGATTTTGCACAAAAATGGCGCTATACAAGTCATCCAATTATTATTATTATTATTAACGTGTCAAATAGAAGCTCCCATTCTCACTTATGTACCTAAACCTAGCTGGGTTAATTTATTCATAAAATTTGCACAAATACGATATCTTACACACCATAAACAGACACTATTTGCAACAGACATTATATTTGTATATTTCCGGCAGGTTTAGGAGTGGAAGATGCCCTCAGTATCGCCGTGGTGTAAGACCACCATTCAGAATTGAAACTTTGCTTGAAATGGCTAGCTGTGTTTGGTGACCAGATCTGAATACCCACCTTCTTCTTAACAACTTCTTCCCCTCGCCACTACCTTCAGCCTCACAACATACCCCAATTAGGGATGCCATAGTCTCATTGGCTCCAGACAGTTGGGAATCTTGTGCAGTATTGACATAAAAAAGTAAATAACTAATTGATTATCTCCTGTGTTTGTTTGCAATAGGTGATAAACGCGGCTCGCGTGCTGGCGGCCCGTTCGCGTAGCCGCGTGGCGCAGGAGAACGCTGAGGTGTTTTCGCGCGCCTGGGAGCAGGGAGTCAGGGTGCTCACTGACGCTGTAGATGACATCACCACCATCGATGATTTCCTGGCCGTCAGCGGTAAGTTGATGGTTTTAAACATACATTCAAACATATATTGCAGTCTGTGCAATCTTTCGACAAAACCGAAAGTTTACCTGTAGCTAACCTAACTTTAATCTGTGCTGGTTTGTATTCCAGAGAATCACATTCTGGAGGACGTGAACAAGTGTGTGGTGGCTTTGCAGGAGGGTGATGCTGATTCTCTGGACCGTACTGCCGGAGCCATCAGGGGTCGAGCTGCTAGGTAACCTATTCTTAATATTATTATTGTAAGCCACCGTTGTGTCCACAATGGAGTGCTGATGGAGGCATGGTGTAGCAGTCTCGCTTGTTAAGTACCTACCGTACCGACAGACAGCATTCTCAAGTTGCCGTCTTGTTTTGCGATCTAGTCTGAAGGGCGCTGCGCAGCATTTGGAATTTGTTCCGTCAGTTGTGGCTCGAGACTCGTGTGACAAAGAACGGTGCTGAAGATTTGCCGACCGTGGCGGACCTTGAATATACGTAAGAGGCCCTCTAAATTGAGATTGATATTTTATACTTTAGTTTCTTAGGGATTACTCTGATAATATATAAATTTGTTCAGAATTATCTAATTCTGAGCTGGCGCCCATTTAATTCATATAGCATCATTTATTCTTTCGTAATTTTCAACTGACATGACTTGCATTTTTAACTATCGAGATAGATTTCTCAGAGAAAGGAGCCAAGTAGACTGAAGCTGTAGGCATATGTGTGATATGTGACCGTAATACAAATGTGAGAATCTTAATAAGATGAAGGATGGGTTGTATTTACTATAGGGAGTGTTGCGAACCTATCGCTCGGCGAGTGTAAACGCATTCTGCAATAGCCAACCGAAGCAAAGGTATGAGCTACTGTGCTCAGGCTGGATAACTCCCTGTACAGTGTTACAAACCATGCATTCTGAAATACATGGTTGCATCTCCCATCATTTAGATCTCACCCGAGCAGTCGGGGCTCTGCTGGGATGAACCTTCTGTTCAAAATGGACATTCAAACAGAAAGCTAACAACGATTGGCCTGTGGGGAACCGGAGGGGGAGTGAAGAGGAGAGCTGAAGCCACCTCGGTGGACTCTTCCCTCTTGGGGCCTTCAAAGAAGGACTTCTTGCAAAACTCTTGCTGGGAATAAATTCAGAAGAATAAGGTGAAATAAGACAGGTCTCAGTGCTCACGGGAACTATCCGTAAACTGTCTGAAAGTTTGTTCTTATTAGTGCCAGGTGTGTTTAGAGACTGGTTTAAATGGTAGAATAAGTCGGCGAATGAGGGAAGAAAGGAGTGTTAGGTAAATATATGACCATATTGTAGAAGAGGTCCCAAAAACCTGATAAAGATATGATGCAATCAAGTAAATGAAATACTTGTCAATGGTGAGTAACAGAAGAACATGTAAGAATATATTAAATAAATGAAACGAAAATGCTTGGTTTTAGGTCACTTTTTTTGATATATTTTCACTGTCTACCGAATAAATCATCACATCTTTAAAAAGTTATATAAAGTCATGGAAAGTTATGAAACAAAAACCTTATTAATATGGTTAAGTAGGTTAGGTTAAAAATTTTTTTTTCATTGTTTCTAATGACTTTATATCACTTTTTAAAAGTGTGTTGAATTGTCACTGTGTTGAGTTATCATTGAACCATTTTCACTGTCTACCGGTTTCGGTACCTCCGTACCATCATGCGTGCTGTTAAAATGAGATCCCTGAGGCATATGTGTGGTAAAACCATGTATGATTGTGTGAGGAATGTGGAGATTCGCAAAGAGTGCAAGGCTGATGTAAGCGTAATGATCAAGATTAAGGAAGGGACGCTTAGATGATTTGGGCATGTAGAGCGAATGAGCAAAGAATGCAGTGTAAGGAGGATATATGATGCAAATGCTAATGGTAGCAGAAGTCGGGGACGCTCGAGGAAGACATGGCACGATCGAATGAATCAGATACTCGAGTCGGGCCATGTCAAGAGTCAGAATAATAGAAGAGTCTGTACGAGACGATGTATGTGAATGAGACAAGAAGTGTGGGGTGTGGCGGTCCGTCCTCTCTGCCTACCCCTGCGAAGAAACGGCGTGATGGTTAGTTAAGAAATCCACTGTTAGTAACACACCGCCCTCTCCTCGATTTTATGGTATTTTGAACCTTAAAAACTCCCAGCATACTAAAATAAATGTTATTTACATGGCAAAGAAATAATGTACCTTAACTTTTTCTGGCTTGACATTTCGTCACTTGCAAACACGGGTTTTTTATCTGAATAACTAATGAGTATCGCAAATTCCGCGTCAAATTTTTAATTCAAAAGTCATAGTACTGTATTTTTTACAGGATAACCTCATATTAACATCTACGCTTATTTAGCTGGGAAATATGTAAAAAAATCTCGTATGTACAGGGTTTTCCAATAAGAGGTGTTATTTTGATATTCAATCGTAAAAGATCAATGGTTTCGTTGCTTGTGTGGCACGTAGCGCCGTCTTGTTGAAAGTAAACGTTGTCCAGATCAATACCATCCAATTCCAGCCATAAAAAATCATTAATCATCTCTCGATAGCGCAATCCATTCACCGTAACTGTTGCTCCAACCTCATTTTCGAAAAAGTACCAAACAGTCACACGTTGAGGATAGAGAGGCTTTTCAACAATAACTCTTGGGTTTTCCGAGCCCCAGATGCGACAATTTTACTTGTTGACGAAGCCACCGAGGTGGAATTGGGCCTCATCACTCAAGATGATTGCATTTGATTCACTCAAGTGAATTTTAATAATTTCAGTGCGTTGTTGAAGCGTGTATCGTTCCATTTTTATTATTGGCGTAGTTTCCACTTGTCAAATGTCAAAAAATGACAGCTTCATAAGTAACATCTACCGAAATAGCGGTCTATTTAAAATAACACCTCTTATTGGAAAACCCTTTATAAACTTCTTCATTATATTAGATATATTTTTTATAACATCAGAATTTTTTTTTTGGGTGAATATATAAACACATTATGTGGGAAAACGGTACAATTTACAAAAAAAAAACTAGTAAGGTATTACGAAAATAGTGTCAGCCTGTGCATGACGGACTGCTTTGTTTGTAAAAGACTCTCTCACTGTTGCCTAACTTGTTGTGTGTGTCTCCTTCCGTCCAGGGTGTGCTCCGTGGTGACGCAGGAGATGGACAACTATGAGCCGTGCATCTACACTAAGCGCGTGCTGGAAGCTGTGAACGTGCTCTGCGACCAAGGTAGGACTTTTAGCTTTAACGTCAACGCAACTTACCCTGTGTTATTATCTACAAATGTTTTATTTTATAGATAATAACCCCTTGGGCAATTTTGGGAGATGTTCTTCACAGTGAACAAACATCCGTGCAGTCTTTTTGGGAGGAACATCTCCCAGCCTGACACGGTCATTCAAAAGTTTACCATAGATGTTCCCGAAAAATTTGAAATAATTCTATAAAACAACATTTGGGATTTGTCGAGGTTTGGTTCATTTAAAGTAGTAATTACAGTTTACACCAGAGGTTCCCAAAGTGGTCTATATGGACCCCCAGGGGTTGATATCGGCTTGCTGGGGGTCTATGTCAGCGAGAAAAAAATTTGGGGGTCCACAAGATTCAAATGGGGGTACAAATGAGCGGACCCCCATTTACCTCAAGTCAATATTTAGGAGTTCCGTAAATGACATAATAGACCTAATGCAAATATACTAGACTGAGAAATTACTTATTTGATATTTGTATTTTTATATTTCGTAAAGTTTTTAATTGGGGTATATAAATAGAGTCTACGTTCCTTTTCTCGTCAGAATTAATATATTCAAGCAAAACATTGCACATTGGAAGCCGCGAATTTTCCTAGATCCCCAACTTGTTTTTGAAAACGTCCAGGGTAATAATGACGTTCAACATTTAAATGCACTTCACACAGACTTCAAAACTAAGTTTGAGGACATTTTGGCTATGGAAATGGAATGTTGAAAAATCGGATATCATGTGACAAGAAGAACTCACCGGAATAAGCACTGACAAAGAACTTAAGGGGCAATTCTGCAGGACCTACAGAAAGCTACAGAAAGAAATTCACGTTGCTTATCCTGCTTCATTTTCATTTGGTGTAATACCTCACAAGGGTGCCCCTGTCTGCACAATGTAAAGACAGAGGAACTATATCGCCATCCCGTTGTTGGACAGGCAAGGGAAGGGAATCTTTTTACGAAAAAATAAATGATTATCATATGGGATGTTAATAGTTTTAAGAAAATTCAATATTCGGAAAAAATTTTTTTGCAAGTGGTCTATGGGGCAAAAAAGTTTGGGAACC
This sequence comes from Hesperophylax consimilis, assembly GCF_061612785.1. Classification (NCBI taxonomy): domain Eukaryota; kingdom Metazoa; phylum Arthropoda; class Insecta; order Trichoptera; family Limnephilidae; genus Hesperophylax; species Hesperophylax consimilis. The sequence continues at coordinate 8,186,332 of NC_142852.1, forward strand.
TCTGGTTTACACGATAAAAACCATCGGTAAGGTATTTCAACCGTTTGAGTGCCAATCGTCGATTTTCGTCGATTCGTGTTTTAACGAAGATTGCCGATCGTCGATTTCCGTCGATTGCGTCAGTCGTGTTCTGATTCGCGCGTACGTCTGTACGTAAAATTCTCATTTTTTCCAAACGCCTGGACTTCGGGATCCTCCTCCGCGTGATTCTAAACCAATATTCTTTAATAAATCACCGAAAAAATCATCGAAATCATTGAAAATTCAAAGAATTTATGGGGTTTTAAAAAAATTTATAGTTTCATAAAAAATAATGTTTTTTTGGTGGCATTTCACAAGCAACTGTATGAATTTTTTTGGCACTCAAACGGTTAAAAACGAAAAAATTTGATTTTCGATTTGTAATACAACAATCTGCTTTCGAAATCATTATTTTATTTTGAAAGTAGCTGAACTCCGCCACGCGTTGCAGTGGCTCAGTTTGTCTGTGCAGATTGAGAAACATTAGCGTGCGTTGCTTTTATGTTCAATGGATGGCGCTGTTTTAAAAAAAAAGCATGTTTTTAACTATCGCGTATTCGAATGCAACGTTGTGTCAAAATTTCAAAGCAATCGGAGAAGAACTTTTGGAGATTTAAGATATTGAACAAATGAACATTTTTATTTATATAGTTAGATAATTCAGCGTGCGTATGTTTGTGCTACGGCAAAACTAGAAAAAAGCAGTCGACTGATATCGCTGAAAGTTGTTTGAATGGGAGAAGAAATCGGGGACGCTCGAGGAATACTTAACGCAGTATTTCTACACCGGAATGAAATACGGAATTCAATTAAAGTCCATACAATGTAGTTTTTGAACAGTTACATTGTGGTTTACAGTAGTGAAAGACTTGTTACAACATAATAACAAATAACACAATGCAGAAATAAAACTTTATCGCCGTAATAATTTATTTAATCTGAAAGTATGTTGCCTGTTGTATGCTGATGATGCGGTGCTGATTGCTAACAGTATGGAAGATCTACAGTCTCTCGTGTCTAGGATAAACCAAGTATGTATGAAGAATGAGTTAATGATGAATGTAAGTAAGTCTAAAGTAATGGTGTGCGATATAGCTGTGAATGAGGAATACTCGGAGCAGGTGGATGAGTTTGTGTATTTAGGAAGTATGTTCTAGAGAGATGGGAAGGCTGACAGAGATATTGAAACAAGGGGAAATGCAGGTAACTCCATTCATGGAGGACTGAACGCAGTTGGCGCTAACTAAACATTGTCCAAAGAAGCGAAGCTAGCAGTCCACAATGGAGTGCTGGTACCTACCCTGATGTACGGAAGTGAGGCATGGAACTGGCAAAGAAAGGATAAAAGTAGATTGGATGCTGTTGAAATGAGATCCCTAAGGCGTATGTGTGGTAAAACCATGTATGATCTTGTGAGGAATGTGGAGATCCGCAAAGAGTGCAAGGCTGATGTAAGCGTAATGAGTGAGTTCAAGAGAGGGACTCTTAGATGGTTTGGGCATGTAGAGCGAATGAGCGAGGAAAGGAGTGTAAGGAGGATATATGATGCAAATGTGAATGGTAGCAGAAGTCGGGGACGCCCGAGGAAGACATGGCACATAATTTATTTATTTATATATATATATATATATATATATATATATATATATATATATATATATATATGCCTAAAAAGGCTTTTACATAAAAGTGATACATGATGCAGTGTACATGGGAGAATATCTGTATTATACAGGAGATACTGACAGTAAATAGATGTAATCCATTGTAAAGTAGGTACAAATACACAATTGTAAAATTGTGATTACAAATATAATGAGAAAATATTAAGAAATAATTAAAAGAAAAACTCAATAAAAAAAAAAAAAAACTAAATATGAAGCAATATTAGTAAAACGTAAGAGTAACATAAAGTAAAAAAGAAATTACAACAACACTACATATAAGACAAAACATTAAAACTAATTTACCAACGCTACTCTAATTTGTAGGATTCGACAAAGTGTTGGTATAGATTATGCTTAATTCTATAAATGGAGTCAATAAATAAATCAATAGTACCCCCAATCTTGTTGCCCAGATCATGCATCCTATTGGTCAGTGATTGTGTCTGATGGTTGGCCGTGTATGCATTGCAGAAGAATGTTATATTTTGTCTTGTATTCCAAGTCGGCACATGTAGTGTAATAATGTCACGTATGCCAAGTGCCGATCGCTTAAACCGTCAGTTTCAATCAAGCAATGGCCGACTTTTATTGAGAGCGCGTCACCATTGGCTTTGTACTGTCATCTGTGGTTAAGACTTTAAAACGATTTTTGCTGTGAACATTGTTGAATATATTGCACACAATTTGAAGCGTCACAAATTAATTAAATGAATTTTACTTGCGCACACAATTAACTCATGTCACATGTTTGTGAATTGAAATAATTTTTATTGCTTTACATTTTTGCATTCGCATTTTACAGTGGAAGATGCTCTCAGAACCAATTTTCTAAGACAACATTTATAATAAAATATTGCATATCTATACATTTTAATCAATCACGACAGATTCATAAATTGCATCGATAGTCTGTCTATGCAGATGGAGAAACAATAGCGCATGTTGCTTTTACGTCACAGATGGCGCTGTTCTTTATAAAAGCATTTTTTTTCCTGTCACAGATGACATTTATATAATATAGGTATGTAAAAACACATGCGTTTCCAAATTCAACGTTGTGTCAAAATTTAACCCTATATAACTAAACTGTTTTCATTGTTTCATTGTAACTACACTTTCGTCGAGTGAACTACGCAATAAAACACTAGAAATAAATCAAAAATATTTAATTAAGGCGATGCACTACGTCGTGTAATATTTTAAATTGAGCCGCTATCAATAACAACCCTATGGCGATAAGGTTTAAATTCCCGCTTAACACCATCCGCCTGTTTTGATTTATGCAAGAAAAAAACATGGCCAAAAATTGCCTTTTATTTTATTTTGTGGATGTTCAGGCATAAATATTTAATTTTTTTTCTATCATTTTATAAATAACTTAATTTGCCACATTATACAATAAAATCACAACCGAAAATGGGTTCGTAAGTAGGAGATTTTGAACTTTAAAGCAGTTTTCATAGGCCTTTTCACTATTTTTTTCTGGGCTTATAAAAAGACTTATGTAAAAAATACTGGATTGTTTCAAAGGCCAAGATGTATTCTACTCGCAGTATTTAATTAAAGTATCTGAAACATTTCTAGGTAACCAAATTTTCAAACCAAAAACACATGATTTTGCATTACTACGTATGGCATCGCCTTAAGATAGGAACTTGTTACATGGCACAAAAGTAAGGTTTATAATGAACAAATTAATATCAAAATATCAGTCTACACAGTGACCACACATGTCAACATTATGTGGACCACAAATAGCCTTTCTAGATCTGGTGCAACGGTGTTTGGTCACCCTCCAGGCCTTGGATGGACACATGTAGCAAATGTTAGGCACATTTGACGTAGATGGAACCAGAGCTTATATTGTAGAAGATTCACCAACATTAACAATAAATTTAAGAATATATGAATGTACGTACCTTAAAAATAAAAATTGTTGTTATAACTAAAGTTTCGTCCAGCGGACGACGAGATGGTAATAGGGCACGTCCTAGTATGCGTGTGGCCGCAATCGCGTCACGTTTTACACTGTTTACTCAAATGATGAAGGTAATGAAAGAGTCAAGGTCGTGGAGCGGGGGGAAGTAGGTGATTTCGAATTTCGCCGAGTAGCGCGTCGTCGCCTCGACGAGCAATTAGTTATCTATGGTCAAAAGCAATCAGCGAAGAACTTTCATAGATTTAAGATTTTGAACAAACAAACATTTTTATTTATATAGAAAATAAATAGATTGTTTTTGCTTCAGTGAATTGTCAAATTCGGTATCGACATAGTACCTAATCTTTCTCTTCCCTTTATCCTTTACTAGACCAGATCTCAATAGGCGGGTTCTTATCAACTCCATCTTCTTCACTTCCCATTATAAGCCTTACAACATTCTTCTGAAAGTGCATTAAACTTATAAAAAACATAAAAATTAAACAACTTTTTTCAGTATCAGAATTATTTTAATCATTAATAGTTAAAATTACATACAAATAAACATGTAAATAGTTCATTTATCAATTCAACCACAGACTTGCCATCTATGGGGAAAAAATAAAATTATTATTTACAGTAAATATTATATATATATTTTTATAGCATTATTTGGCGTATGGTCGTGTTTTGGGTATAGTTGTATCGGGGTGTCCATCGTTTAGAACTTCTTTGGGCCCTTGGCTTCTTGTTGCTGGATGAACTCGAGGGAGCGCAGGATGTAAGCGGGGATGGCTGGAATGTGGTCACCCTGGTGGGAAAAAATGTAACTAGATTAGTTTTATATTCTGGCAATAGATAAATTAAGACTTCGTTGAATTGCTTTGGAGAAAGTATGTAAGGCCTGTTCAAGCATCGGTATTCCTGGTTTCCAACAAACTGGACGTCTTGTATAGGGTTAGCAGGTTCTTCGATAGTGACCAGCTGCTAACCGTGTGCAAATCAAGCACCAGCATCCAAATGCGCGCCTAACGTTTGTATAAGACTAACATTTGTCATTGTTCTTGAGTTCAAAAGCTCGGCTGTGGAACGATTTGCCAGCCTCTGTGTTTCATTCCTCCTACAACGTGGGTCTCATTTTGTAGGAGTTGTGTCCTAAAAAAAAAACCCTCACAGCATCACCAAAGTAGACAGGTGAAGAAAAGTCCCCTGTTGGATTGTTAAGTAGTTGCCTATAAGTTACACAGCTGCCGTTAAGTAACACTGTTGCCTATAAGTAACACCATTGCCTATAAGTATTACCGTTGCATATAAGTAACATATTTAGTTGCCTATAAGTACACAGTTGCATATAAGCAATACAGTTGCATATAAGATATACAGTTGCATATAAGCAATACAGTTGCATATAAGCAATACAGTTGCATATAAGCAATACAGTTGCATATAAGCAACACAGTTGCCTATAAGTCATACAGCTGTTATGAAGTTAAGTTACACTGTTGTCTATAAGTGAAACCGTTGCCTATAAATATTACCGTTGCATATAAGTAACATGTTTAGTTGCCTATAAATTACACAGTTGCATATAAGCAACACAGTTGCATATAAGCAATACAGTTGCCTATAAGTAATACAGCTGTTATGAAGTTAAGTAACACTGTTACGTATAAGTAACACCGTTGCCTATAAGTAATACAGCTGTTATGAAGTTAAGTAACACTGTTAGGTATAAGTAACACCGTTGCCTATAAGTAATACCATTGCATATGTAAGTTACACAGTTGCGTATAAGCAACACAGTTGTCTATAAGTGACCCCGTTGCCTATGATCAACATGGTTGCCTATAATATTTAATATTTGGCTAATTTATATAGCGCCGTTTTCGTGAGAAATCACCTCAAGGGCGCTACTCAAAGCCACAAAGTAACATATAAATAACACCGTTGCCTATAAGCAACACAAATGCATATAAGTAACAACGTTACATATAAGTAACACCGTTGCCTATAAATAATACTATTGCATATGTAAGTTACACAGTTGCGTAAAAGCAACACAGTTGTCTATAAGTGACCCCGTTGCCTGTGAGCAACATGGTTGCCTATAAGCCACATAGTAACATAAATAACACCGTTGCCTATAAGCAACACAAAGGCATGTAAGTAACAACGTTACAAATTAGTAACCCCGTTGCATTTAAGTTACAACGTTGCTTATAAGCAACACTGTTGCCTATAAACAACACAATTGCATATAAGTAACAATGATACCTATAAGTAACACCCTTGCCTATAAGCAACACTGTAGCCTATAAGCAACACCATTGCGGATAAGAATCCCAGTTGCCTGTATGTTGCACAATTGCTTATAAAAGTACTGGGTGGTTGCTCGCTTACCTGTGCACGGAAACCGTTCTCATCAGCGATGTAGGTAAGGGTGATCTTTTGGCCCCCGGGGGCGATGTAGGAAGATTCTCCAGTCACGACTGCGGGTCCAACTTCTCCCTTCTGCAATGGAAACGTTAGCGTTAATTATTGTTGTTTTTATCAAAAGCCATAACGGGCCGAGAAACAAGTCGGCGTCAGTCTCACCTGGGTCTGCTTGAAGGTGCCGACCTCCTGCGCGCTGATCTTGTTCTCCGTGTCGAAGGCGAATTTGTAGTTGCCATTCACGTCGGAGTCCACTTGGGACTGACGCAGGATCTGCGCATGCTGCTCAGGATTCTTCAGGAGGGACACATCAGCGCAGGCAGCCGCCACGAGGCACAGGACGATCAGGAACTTCATCTGGAATCAATGACGACATCAAGATTGAAATTGATCCCCCAGATCGAAAATTGGAACTGAAATATTGTGACGTCATATGATTGCCCAACAATATCCACCAATGAAAAACTCTGAAAGTCTGGAATAAACTTTCAGAGTTTTTCATTGGTCTATAACATAATAGGTAGGCTCTGAATGAGAATTTCGCTGTCTATATATTGGCATATCTATGGTTTTTTAGGGCCAATTTGTTTCATACGAAAAGCCCGATGTTAGCACATTTGGAGTAAAAAATGTTATGGGCACTTTGCTGTCCGGTAGCATTTTTTTTTCAATTAAAAACAAAAAAATTTAAAATTTCCACACTACATCACTGTCATTGGCATTGCTTTTCGAGTTCAACAGCTGTTATAAGCAAATATGTCGAAAAGCGTCTTCGCTCTTTCGCACACACTAAATAATAATAGTTAAAAATGAGACGAATGGTGACATGCCATTTCGTTGTGATTGTAAAAGTGCGCCAATATAGGTACACACGTGCATTATTCAACGGAATTCGAATAAAATATTGCCAGATAGGTTTTCAAACTTTGACAAAGTAAAACAGTGGTGACATGTGGTGAAAATATGAATAATAAATGTTTTATTAAAAAAAACGTTACCGGACAGCAAAGTGCACATAAGATTTTTTACTCAAAATATGCTAAGGAATAGCTGTTTAAAGTTTGTCGGGTACGTGCCGATACACCCTGTATATAAACCTTCCGGAAGAAATTCTCTAAATGATGTGAAAATCCGAAAAATGAAAATACAGGAAGACAGCAGAGAAGACCGACAGAAAAGAAAGCATTTTCTAAAAAATGGGCAAGGCATGCCGCAAGGTTCGGATAATAGAACTTTCTAAAATAGGCTTCTTTATGATAAATAACGAGCTTTTAGAGTGAAATTAGTAGCGAATCGCTAATATTGTCTTCAATAATTAAATATTACAATTTGAGGTTGTACTCAATAAAGTTATTCCGAAAAATAAATATTCATTCTAGACTTGCAGAAAAGTCAATAGATGTCGCACATTAAAAATAAAAAAAATAAGATAGGTTTATCTAAAAAGACGCTGTCTAGATTGCACTTAGTTCGGGTTGAATCTTGCGATCATACATAAAGATAGTTGCCAGTAAAAATGTGCGGTGAAAAAATGAAGACAATGTTGGTAGTTCTTATTCGAAGTATGATACAGTTAAAAGTGACCGAGGGGGATAGGGTTCCATTAGCTCAGTGGTAGAGCGGTGTCCCGGCAAGACAAGGGTCCTGGGTTCGAGTCCTAGATGTGACCGTATCCTTTTCTGATTTTTCTGTTTCAGATTTTCGTTTAGAAATCGCTAATATTGTCTTCAATAATTAAATATTACAATTTGAGGTTTTACTCAATAAAGTTATTCCGAAAAATAAATATATATGTGTGTTATTTGTTTGTAATGTACTTACTACAACACGTAATACCTATCATAATATTAATTACTTATAAATAACTACAATAATGGTGCACTCCTCTTCCAAATACAAGCTAAGGCTTCTATGGAAGAGTAGTATTCAAATCTCTTAATATGTTAATGTAATACTTAGCTTCCTTGGAATATAAGAAATTAGAGGAAGACAGCAGGAGACTGGCAGAAATGTAGAGATTTTTTTTTAATTTGGCAGGGCATGCCACAAGGATCGGATAATGGACCCTTCCAAAATAGGCTCATTTATGAAAAATAAAGAGTTTTCATAGGCCTAAGATTTAATAAGACGGTATGGAAGCAAACGACACAGCATCCTTGCAAGAAAAGAAATTAGAAGAAGACAGCAGGGGATTGTCAGAAAAGATTTCTAGGGCATGTCACAGAGATGGGATAGAACCCTTCCAAAAGAAATAAGTTTATTAAGTTAATATTCTCCAAAAATATTTGCACTTTTAGGTTGTGTAAATTGAGACTTGATGATGATTATTTGAATGACTTTGACGCACAGTAGAAAACAATAGAACATTACCTTAATGATACTGAATTCACAAACTTCAAATTGAAACTGTACCTTCTAACAAAATGTCAACCGAATTTATACTAAAAATCTTCTTTCAGAAACATTTAATTTATGCTTCATTTTTTTTAATAAAACCTGCTCGTGAATTTTTCAGACCAGATCTATAATTTATGAAATGACAAATTAATTTTCATTATTCGCTTTTACCACTGAATAGATAGTAATTCTAGAATTTTTTTTAATTGAATTTCGCACAACAGTCCTAATCGCTCCCAACTGTCCAGAGCAAGTGGGATTTCGGCATCCACAATTAGGGGTATGTTTTTTTTTTAATTTCTCTGAAATGTTCTTGGTTTTCCATGGGACACACATGTCAAGTGTGTCCATCTATTCGATTTCCGATATCCTTCCAATTACAGTCCTTCCCAAACATGAAATCACTTGCACCATCCTACAAATTACCCAACAATCAACCCACCTAACATCAAGCTACTTTACAATCAAGACACACACAATCACAATACTCGGAATGACAATAAAATACGCATTACTCTAACACACTACGAAATATGGAATAAAATCTATTAACTATATTGCCTACACACTCTATAACTCTCTTCCAGATATGTATAAAAACAGCAAACAAATACAAAAAAAATCAAAGTAAGGCTTTAAAAGAACATTTATTTAAAACGAAAATACGTAATTCTTGTCGTGTTGTATTTTGTCTTGTTTCTTTCTCTCTCCTTTCCTATTCCATGTACCTATTTGTAATTGAGTACAATCTATTTTTATCAATGTATTAGTGGGTAAGTACCTTCTTATAAATTCCTACGTTGGCTCTGTGCTTATGTGTATATCCCTGTCTGTTTCCTTTTTTGTTTGTTCTTGTTTGTTCTACTTAACCTCCCCTTTTCTATTTGTGTACTGTTTTTTATGTGAAACTTATAATTTTGATATCAAAATACCAATGTAAAATTGTACCTATTAACTCTCATCTCTATGTATTGTAAGTTCCTCTCGCCCTACAATGAGTTTTGTAACTCATCGGGATTGCTCTAGCAAGAAATAAAATTCTCCCAGATAATTGTCGATTATTTCTATCTTTTGTTGTCGTTTATTTTTATGATATGTAGGTACATTTTAAACTACATCTAAAACGTATTCTTTGTAGCATTTAGGCATAACCCACGAAAAGTTGGAAGGCTTTTAGCTTCTTTAACATCCATTAGTTATTGAATAACTTGAATTCTTTAAAATAGAGATTATTTTAAGTTACAAAATTGTTTTCGTAAGTCTAAATTCTCCACAGCTTCTCGTGTGGTAGCAATGTATTTAGAAATTATAATTTACATTCTTAAACATGCATTTCGGGAGCATCGTATTTTTAAGCTTAAATATAAATGTTAATTATTCTGTATTTAGGGTTACTGTATGGAAGGTCTTTATCATAAAAGCCTATTTTAGAAAGGTCCCTTATCCGAACCTTGCGGCACGCCTTGCCCATTTTTTAGAAAATGCTTCATTCATTTCTGTTGGCCTTCTGCTGTCGTCCTCTATTTTCATTTTTCCATGGCGATGGGTCGAGGGAGTCCGGCTGGAGAAGTCTTAAGGACTCCCTCGACCAGTCTCTCGCGATCCGGTCCGCCACGCAGCAGGTGGGCAGACCTAGACAAACCTCACTCCAGTAACCCGGGCATCCCTACCATGTCACCAAACGTATCAAATCACCTGTGGGCTGACATATGGCAACTAAATGCAATTTAGATAGTGTATTGGATAAATATTGACTGATTTTTTTTTTGATTTTTCCGTTTCAATTTTTCGTTTGAGAGTTGGTAATATTAAAAGAAAAATTGAGATTATTTCTGTGGCACTGACACGCCCACGACGCATTTCTATCGGCAAATCTCTTCAGTGGTTTTTATTTGTCTGTAAAGTGGCAGTTGACCTTTTGACAGAGTTAATTTATTGCTTTTATTTTATGTTTTTTATTCGGCACATTATTTTTTGAATGAATATTGTTTAAATTTTAAAAAGGATGTTTTGTAAAAAAAAAATACCGTTCGTATGTAGTTCTAGATGAAACCGATTTGTATAATTCGTTGTTTAAAATATGTCTGATTTCAAATTATTACAAGCAATAATTAGTGGCCTGTAATATCAATACAAATTGAAAATATCTCCCGAGTAAAAATAAATGCCGCCGACGGGAATTGAACCCGCACCTTCTGATGTCCGGTCAGGTGCTCTGAACCACTGAGCCACGTCGCCTTATTTGTAACCCACCAAATAATTCAATATGTACTAGTACCTCAATCAACAATTTCTGCTTATTATATTTTTTCACCTGTAAACAAACAACTTTATTTTTGTAGGAAAAGCTTTGTTAGTGCTAAATATCCCACTAGATGGCGTCGAGACATATTATATCTACATTTGATGGTGAAATATTTTGACTTGTCAAATATTATTATTTTTTTTAATGATAAAGTAATGTTTATAAGACAAGGTTTAATGCAAAGCATAAGGAAGAACAAATTATATATTTATTTATAGCTTATAATAATTTGTTATTATTGGTGCTATGCATAAAACCTTTTCTTATAAATTAGTTTATCATTAAAAAAATAATAATTATTGATATTATAATTGAAATGGAAAGTGAAATACATCGGGAATACCCGAGGAAGACATGGCGCGATCAAGTGAATCAAATGGGGTCATGTCGAGAGTCAGAATAATTGAAGTGTATCGGTAGGTTAGGCTCTCGACTAGGAATCTGGAGGTCGCGAGTTCAAATCCCGGCGTGCGCAAGTAAATATTATTTGTTTTTTTTATTGCACAATTTGCTCATTTAAATAATACTCGTATATAGTATATTTATATACACTCAGTATCTCCCTGGTGTAAGATCACAGTTCCGCTTTGGCCGTTGGTGACCACGTCTGAATAGCCCACTTTCCTCTGCCCCATCTCCTTCCGCTCCCCACCATCTTAAACCTCACAACGTACCCCAATTGGGGATGCCATAGTCTCACTGGCTCCAGACGGTCTGGAGCAGTTGGGACTCTTGTGCGGTTTCGGATTAAAAAAATTAGTGTGTGGTGTGACAGAGTTGTTTGGCGGTCCGTCCTCTCTGCCTACCCCTGCGGAAATCGGTGTGATGGTTAGTTAGTTCTCTAAACATTATCTGCACGAAACCAGTTTGTATATTTTTAAATTTTTTGCCAAGCTATTTTTGGTGACTTAAGAATATGTCCGGATTCGTGGGGAGGTCTTGGCGGTAGATGCGTCTGCCCGCCAGCTGCGAGGCGGGCCGGATCGGAAGGGGAATGGGAGGGATGGTTGCCCTGACACCCAGATTCCTACCCACCCCTCATATCTATTTCCTCTCCAGAACATCATCGCCTTTCTATACTTAAAAATATCCTCCACATAGCATCCCCAAAGATGGCAGAGATCCTGGCTACGATTCCCAGTTGCAATCACCACCTTTTTTTTATTTTCTGTGTCTTGTTGTGTTTCATGTTTATTTTAGATTTATTTATATTAACTTCTTCAATGATAAAAAAAATATTCAGTGAGTTTTGGAACAAATTGTAAAAACCGGGTTTTATTCCCTGGTGCCGACCTTGGAATAGAAGACGAACGCAATTCAATGATAAGATATTATCCAACTTCTTATGTAACATTCCTGAAATAACACCAATCTAAAACCGGTTTGCAAATGTATTTTGAAAGGTTAACCTAATTTGGAAAAACGTAATAACGCCATTATAAACTGAATCAGCAACATATAATATACCTATTGTGGGATTTATATGATCGCCAGTATTTTTTTTGAATGTTTTAATTGGTTTAATAATTTAGTAGTGTTTTTTAAAAATTAATTAATTAATTTGTACGCTTTTGAGAACAGCTCATAGAAATCATTGTGTCTTTCTTACTGTCATTGGGAGAAATATGATATAAACGGTGTTAGAAAGAGAAAACTCCACGCTTTATATTCAAATCTAGCAGTTAACTATAGAATAATTCAAATGTACACCTTTATGAAAGCAAAGGTTCCGACCGCAATTTGAGAAAAATTTATGAAACTTCTTGAATTTTTTATTAATTATTTTTATACTATCTGACGTACCCGGCGTTGCTAGGGGTTATCCTCAGGAGACTGGCGGACTTTTCTGCAGGCCCTTTAAAGATATACAATTCCGTTCTACATTATTTTGATGTATCTCATAAGGTTTAGGTAGGGTTTGCAATGTAAGCGCCCGAAAATATATTTTTTTTGCGACTTGATTTCAAAACATCCACTTTTCTCTGCTTTCTATAAATGTGATATACGTGTATTATATACATAAACCTTCGGAAATAAGTTATCTAAATGATAGTGGAAATTTTATCAAAATCCGTTGCGTTGTTTAGAAGAACTAAGCGTACAAACAGACAGACGCGCAAAGCGATTTATTTTATGATATTTAGAGATTAAACGATAAAAATGAGGTGACAACACAGACATAGGAATTAATAGACGAGAAGATAATGGCGAGGGGTAAAATCAACTGTTGAAGAACGAAGGGGGTTAAGCTGACTGTGATTCGTCAATAAATCAATCTGACAGTAAATAGGCATCTCGCATTATAATATCACCATTTAGTTCTTAAAAGTAAAATCTGCTTTTGAATGAATAGACATTTTTACATGGGAGCGCAAATTACTCGCCACGTTATGAACTAATTTGCGAAGTCCAAATTCGGCAAAGTAAATTTCTTCTGTTTGCAGAGTCGTAGTTAGTTTCAGAGTATTTGGTTAAGACACTTTTACAAATGTTTCATAATTTACTTACCCCAGTAAACAACGATGAGCACACTTGAGAATCGCTACATTGTGATGTGATAGTATATGTTTCTAAAACTGATCCATATAATACGGTGTGAATAAGCTTAAAATAAAGTAAAATAATGCTTACTTATGGAATGTAATACGACAATTGGGTTTATTCTCTTTTTCACATCTATTTTTACAAGTTTTCATATCACAAGTCAACATTTTGCCGTGTTATTTCGTAAAATGAACCGATGATGCCTCGACCATAGTTCGCACAAGAATGATGACGTCACGTTTTCAAATTTCACTTGAGGCCATACGCGAGCCCAGCCGGCTCCAATGGAACCGGTATGGGGAGTGGGGATAATACGCTTTTAATCACTTAGGGCAGGTCTACTAATATTCATATGTCTATGGGTGACAACAATGTTTATAATTCATTTGTCTAGTAGCATGTGTGTTTTTCTATATCAGCAGTAATTTTAGTTCACTATTTAGACCAAAAATACTAATTTTTAAAACGTTTTTATGTTTGCATTTAAAATCTTATTTTTTAATATATGTTTATGTCTAATGATAACATTTGAAAGCTTATTTCATCACCTTTCTAAATTAATTTTTAGTTTTCGGATACGTTCAGAAACACTCCATTTATTTGCATTTCATTGCAAAGCGGAAAAACTCCATCCTACCTTCTAACACAATTTTCTTGAGGGGACACAATACCTGATTACGTAATTAATAATATGTATTGAAGAGATTGACTTGTAGAAGTGGTTTTTTGGCGTGCGTTGTCTTGCATGGCGCGGTTTATTATTATACAGATTAAAAAAAAAACTAGGTTATATATGCAACTATTTAACCAAGTTTTTATTTCATCACTTTTCATAATTTTATAGCACTTTTTGGTTCCATGATATTTCATCAAAATGAAAATTCAACACACTTTTAAAAAGTATAGAGTCATTAAAAGCGATGAAACAAAAACTAGGTTTAATAGTTGCCTATGTTACCCATTTAACTTAGTATTTGTTTCATCACTTTTTGTGACTTTATATCACTTATTGTAGGTGTGTTGAATTGACATTTTGATGACTATCTATGGTATTCGTATCGAGAGACTATGGCATCCCCAATCGGGGTATGTTTTGTGGCTGAAGGTAGTTGGAAGGGAAAGAAGTTAGTTATTATGAGGTATTCGTAGGAATGCGTGTTAAATAAATAGCTAAAAGATGACATTAAAATTTGGGATAATAAATCACGCACTCCTTTCGCAGATGACAATATGTCTGACATTCTCGCTAGCCATTGTTTGATTGTTGGTTCAGCTTTTTTTTCACTCGTGCGGTCTGATTATGATATGATGACCCTAGGAGCGGTGACGTAATCGCTACATGTGGTATTCGTAGGAATGCGTGTAAAATAAATATCTAAAAGATGGCATTACAATTTGTGATAATAAATCACGCACTCCTTACGCAGATGACAATATGGCTGACATTCTCGCTGGCCATCGTTCGTCTGTTTTGATTAACGCAAAAATACATCGCCAAATGCATGTTTTATTTTATTTTGGCGTGATTCCGGAAAAAATATCAAAATGTTTTCCAATTATATTCCAAAGAACTTAATTTGCATACAATAAAACCATATGCGAAAAAGGTTTTGTAAGTAGGACATTTTCACTTCAAAGCGTTTCTTATAGGCCTAATACTTTATTATGGCAAATGCTGAGATGTGTTCTACTAGCAGTATTAATCACTATTTTCGATTAATTGGTTTACATTATTGTTGTGTTCCCACAAACAGTTCTCCAACTCGTCTTTGAAGGAGATTATGAAGAATAAGTTCTTTGTGTTAAATCAGGGATTTATTCAATACTTCGCGTATTACAAGAGTGACTTCGATAGTCGACCTAACTAGAAGCTGGCTAAATGAGATCTGAGAACAGTAAGTTTGTCAGGGAGCATTCCCACTGGCCCTGGCGACTACTGGCTACTGGCTGCCATCTTGCGGACTTCCAAGCAAGCTCTTTGCACTGCCCTCTATGAGTGCATATTTGAAGCTTTTAGCTAACTCACTTTCCAACAATTATGAACACCGAAAACAATGCTACAGATTAATTGAAGCTTTGCCTATCGTCTCCCTTGAGTAGAAATCAAATAAAAAATTTAATTACGCAATATAAAATTAACTACTAAACAATGTATTTTTTCAATAGAAATGTATGAACGCATAAATGAAACAACTTTAAAAAATACAATATTATGGCTAAAATTATCTGTGACAGTTTCCCTTGATTCACTTTTTTGCTTATAAAATTGTTTACAAAATAAATAAAAAAACCACATTTTCGCTTGAAATCGAGCGATTCTAGACTGTAATTGCCATGCGATTTTAATGTCTATTACCTATGTTCGTGAAGATATAAGGCATACCAAGAATAAACACATTTTTGCCATGTAACTTCCTCTTAAGGCCCCGCAGTAAGCGCTCAAAGATGGTTTGAAAGGGGGATATGGATAATAATCAAGCAAATATTGTGAAAATATTTAATAAAACACGAATCGTTTGAAATAGAGCAAAAATCTCTCGACAAATGCTTTAGTTGTATTTAAAGATACACTGTGAATTTTTTCATGCCTATAACATATTAAATAACAGAACAAAACGTGTTTTTAATCATTTTTGGAGCTTACTTTGCGATTTTTTTTCTATCGAGGGATATTCATATAATTAACGTTTCGGCATAACAAATTTATAGATATTATTTTCAAAAATAACATATGTATTTTTGTAACTTAAAACCTTAAAGAGTTAACGAGAAACTTGTTATAAATCGGCAGAAATTAGGTATGCGGGGCCTTAATAAAAAAACATCTATAATATTTCTGAACGATCAATATTTCACATCAAAAAGACATGATTTTGCGTGGAAATAAATACATTCATAAACTGGTATTATGCGTTTTGTAAATTGTGCATTTTAAAATTCGAGCTGTTGTCAACTTTGAGTTTAATTTGGGATTGGCATTTAAAAACAGGAACAATTATAATAAATTCAATCTTTATTAATATTGCGGATAGTTATTTGTTTTTTTTTCTACCGTGGCTCCGCTGTCGTGTTGCTAGGGAGAAATTATTGTACAAATAATTTTCCCACAGGAATTAAATGTTTTTACGAGTAGAAAAGTATCCTATATCACATTCCAGTCCTCCAACTATCAGTCACTCCGTTGCGACGTGAAAGAAGGACAAACATTCCCCTATTACGAAAAACATGACTGTATGTATGAATTCCTCCTTTTAATATCATAATAGTGGGAAAATTGTTGCTTGTGCAATGATGGAGGACTTAGCTAGCAGAGGATTGAACCCACATAGCCGCTGTGGGAACCTATAGACTTGGACCACTCGGCGAATTAGTTAATGATGAATAATTTTATTATTGCTAATGGCAGATTGCGTTTGATTGAAATAACTTAAACTTGCGTATACTTTATTACTTAATAGAGAGTGGTAGATACTTTCAGTATCACCTTGGCGAAAGATCACCATTCAGAATAGAAATGTGTTATGAAGTGGCTTTAGTCGATCGTTTTGGGAATGCCACAATCCCCCTGATCTTGGGCAGTTGGGACTATTGTGTGGTATTAAAAGACTACGTGGAAGATTGAACCAGAGCATCCTAGCTATAAACCTGTGGTTTTAGACTTCTCAGCTAGAAAAGAAGGTTCTATTGAAAGATTCATACTTAAGGCGAAGCTTAATGCCAAATCACTACTTTGATTAATCTTTATAACGAATTGGTGTACATTATGAATACCAAAAATATGCTTTAGATAAATTGAAGGTTTTCTTATCGCTTCGCTGGAGTAGAATACAAATAAAAAAATTAATTACTCAATAAAAAAATAATGCAAAATAGAAATGTATGAACGCATAAAGCAAACGACTTTAAAAAAATACAGTATTATGTCTAAGATTATCTGTGACAGTTTCACTTTATTAACTTTTTATCTTTCTTATAAAAGTATTTACAAAATAAATGAAAAACAGTTTTTTTGCTTGAAATCGAACGTTTCTAGACTCCGTTTGTCAAGCGATTGTAAAGCCTATTACCTACGATATAAGGTATACCAAGAATATTCACATTTTAAGCTTGCAGCTTCCTCTTGTTTTTTTCGACAAGAAATTAATTATTGCCATTTTAAAATAAAAAATACCAAATCAATATGCATCTTAATTATTTTATTGTAATTATATATACAATTTTTACGACCTGTCTTGTATATGATACAAAACTGGTCATATTTTAAATTTGGATTATTTTTATATATACATATAATATAATACATTTATATACTGGTACATATACATGTAAATAGTTTTGCAATCAATAGTCCTTTGTAGAAAACTGAGAGGAACAAAAAATGAATGTTTGGAAGAATTTCATTTTTTTATTTATTTTGGTGTTTAGATGTTTTTTCTTCTATCGTATTTTGTAGTTTTATAATGGTGTTGAAATTTTCCCAAATTGTTCTTCGACATCTTCTGCTCAATTTTCGTTAGTATGTTCTCAGTTTGCTTGGACTACATCCTGGTTTGTTTGTTTGAAGGACGTTTTGGCTGGTGTGTTTGTTAGAAGGACGCTTAGTTCTTGATCTGTTCGGGGTGAGCCTTGTTGTACTCGATGGACCTCAGGATGTACTCTGGGATTGGGGGAGGGGTGGGCAGATGGGATCCCTGAGAAATGCAAAAAAACAATATTATTAGATAAATAAAAAAAAAATATTTTTTCTGGAAAAACAGTTTGAAACAACCATGCAGTGCTCGTCATTATGTCAGGTGAATTGTTATTATCTTTCCTGATGATGGACGATTCAAGATTATCCAAAAACTTGGCTCAAAAATAAAGATTACACTTCTTTGTACTACAAGTTTTGGTGTTCCACAAGACACGTTTCTGGGTCCTAGTATTTTTCGATAAATGTAATGTATGTATATATCTTTTGATTATATTTTCAACAAAACGGTATATTACAACATACACATATCATGTTAAATATGATTTGATGAATTTAAGCATAATTTTTAGTATTTTTACCCTGTTTAATTACAATTTAATGCTGATAAACTATGAAATTTGAGAGTTGGTTCTGGTCTCACCAGGGGTTGTTGGAATCTAATCTGTTGATGATATTTTAGACCACATTGTCATTATTTGGACATCCAGAAATACGATTTGAAGTGTTGAAATAATTTTTTACAACATTTGGTGCTGGGAGCACCAAATATAACATAAACATATAATATAAACACAAGGTTTACTAGGTTCTACTGTTAAAATAAGGTTTGAAGGTTTTTTAAGTCTCACCTGTGGTTGGTATCCGTTCTCATTGGCGACGTATGAGAACTGCACGTTGGTACCATCGGGGGCGGTCCACTGGGCTGATCCCTGGACGTTCTCGGCTTCTCCGTCCTACAACACGAATTATACACTCAGTTAATCATGCGCCATGGAGTTTTTAAAAAATTATTGTGTATAACAGACTGCGTCCATTTACTATACATATGAACAGTAACGAAAATATTAAACATACTTATTAAAGTTCAATGAACTTGTAATTTTCAAAATTGGAACTGATTAGTATAAATCGTATCAGACGAGCGATAAAGTAGAAACATATATTATTTTCGCTATTATTATATTTTATTTTGGTCGTTCGGATCACTAATATATTGGTCCTTCTTTCTGCGCTGGATGGTGATGCGATTCATATGGGTTGGTTTTATTTACGCGGTGTTCCCCAAGGTACCTATATGATCCTTAATTTGTTTTATTCGCGTAACCAGGAAATCATTAATGTTATTAATGACCATAACAGTCAAAAGAAAACTCACGGTTCCGGGGTTCTTGAGCTCGCCCTGTTCTTGTGCTGCGATGCCGTTGCCGGTCTCGTAGGCCCACTGGTAGCTACCTCCGGCGCCGACGTCGATGCTTTGCTTCAGGATGGGCGCCGCGGCGTCTGGGTTCAGGTGGGACACGTCGGCCACCGCCATTGACACGCACACAACCAGGAATACGGCGAGGAAGTTCATCTAGAGGAGAAATGCTAATTATTTAAATCTCTCTTCGTCTAAGTTGTGAAAAAACCCTTGAATTTACTACCCACCAAATTGAATTATTTTACTGAAATCCAAAATATCTTGATGAGTGATAGTTCAGAGTCATATTTTCGATTGTCCGTGCGTCCCCCGTAACTCTGGCTCAATAAACTCAAATCTGGTTTGAATTTAAGTTGTCATTAATAGGAACTTATTTGTCAAGAATTCAGACGATCCCGTAAATTTAAGCACATAGTCAAAATTGGAACTGATTGTGCAAAGAATTTAGACAAGCGTTAAAACACCTACCCATAATATAATATTTGAAATTATTTTAATTTGTTTCATTTTGGACAATTGGAACTGATTTGTCAAAAATACAGATTATCCCTTCTGCGCTAGTTATAACATATTTTTTAATTCGATTTCTAAGATAAGTCTGCAGATACATTTTTAAAAATATGTATAAATCTTGATAGCCGGGAGCATGTTAAGAAACCAGAAAATCGGCAAAAATAAAAACGTTTTTGGCAACCCTGTTTTAATAAAAATAAAAATCGTTGATTGCGAATTTAATTATTGTTTTAATGTCATCTTTAAAAGCTGACATTAAATAATGCAAGTTTTGCGTTGCACCTTTTGAAATGCATTGGATGTTATGTAATGATATTAGAATTATAATTATTTATTGTCTTGTGATTAAATTTAATTACTGAAATGAACAGTTGAAATAAATAGTTGTAATGAAGACCTACCTTGATGCTTGAGTTGATACAACTGTACTTTTAATAATTTTGGTTGCACTATTTATACCCTGAAATATTGGAGCTAGGATTTTGCCGAAATCGCCAATAATATTTTTTTACATACCTATACATGATATATATAAATATGAGATTTACTTGCTAAAGTTTTTGACCTTTGTGTGTTTTCGTGTGTTTAGTTTTTGTTAAAAATATCTGTAGGACAGCGTTTACAATTATGACAATTTTAATATTGTTTTCGTGTGTTTGTTTCATTAATATGTCAATCAGGGAGAGAGGAAAAAACAAGTTGCGCAGAGCGCGGGAGGCGGCGTGATCGTCTCCCTTTCTGTAATTTGTCAATATATGAATCTCACAGTATACAGGCAACTCGTATTGTAATATCACTATTCAATCGTACCTACTTTTTACAATGGCGCTCAAATTGCTGGCTGCGTAAAAATACTATAAATCCCAATTCGGGTAGACAAAACACCTTTACAAATGTGTTTTAATTTACCCACCTCACTCATTTTAAGCGGTTCGTTTCAAAACGAACATTCAGATCCTGCGCGGAACGGACTGCGCTGCAAGCCTTTGTCTTACTTTGGATCTCTGTAACAAATGCTCTTATAGATTTTCGAGAAAATTTTCAGAAATTATAAATTCTTCATTACCAGGGGCGGTTCTTCCCTTAGGTCAAATTGTTTTTGACCCCCCAAAATTATAAGATAACAGTAATAATAAATTATGTGCATCAAAACAACAGGTCTAATTCTTAATTTATTTGAAATGTACCGCGAAACAGCAGAGCTGCGAGCGGGGGCGGCGAGTGACGAGCAGTGACATCTATTGTCTCTAATAGAAGCTTTCATTCACAAGTCCACATGATTCGCTGGGTCAATTTAAAGAATGTCCCCGGCTTTGGCATATTTTGTCCCTATGCGCGCCATAGAATAAATGAGATGGCACTATGTCTTTCGGCTAAGTAAAAATTAGGTACCAAAGCATGGTGACACAAACATATGTCGGTTTTTCATTTCACACGCTTGTCGTGCGTGGAACAATGGCTGTTTTTCGATTGGACAGTTCGGGAAAGGTTTTAAATAATTTTTTATGCTGTTATCGATGTAGAATGAAGCTGAAAAATGAACAAAACAAAACAATAAAAGATCATTGTCAAATAGAATCGTCTAAATTTAAATGGAATTGTTAAACGTCGCGTCGCTTCGCACCACAGAACCACCATACTCTTAGCTTCGCACCCAGTATCTTTGGATACTTCGGACGAACGTTTCAAACTCTTATTATGTCTTTAAAATAATTTGCCGTCAGTACATGGATTGTGCAGTTTTTTCCAATTTACTATATTGACATAATATGTAGTTTGAGTTGCGGACTCATGACGTACTTACCTACAAATTGATATAGATACCGATTGACCCCCCAAAATTACAAGACAACATCAATAATAAATTATGTGCATCAAAACAACAGGTCTTATTCTTAATTTATTTGAAATGTACCGCGAAACAGCAGAGCTGCGAGCGGCTGCGGCGAGTGACAGCAGTGACAGTTTGAGTTGTGGAATCATTACGTACCTGATACAAATTGATAATATATGCACATTTTTCACAATATCAAATAAAGAATTTTTTGCCTCTGATTATTGCCATGTAAAATTTCGCCACTTATTGTATTGTTTAAATTTTACTAAAGGTCGTCAAAGTGATGTGTTTCTGAATTGATTTGGATTATTTATCTCCGCAGAACTTGTTTATTAAGGAACTTTTTTGTTATTTATTCAATAATAATATTATTTCAAAAAATATGTATCGCGTTCTACAAATTTAAACTCTAAAACAATACAAATAGTATATTTTGATAAATTTGCTTAATGAAAGGTATCCCCGCCCGATCTGACATCCCACGGCCCATATGTTTGATACAAGTTAGATAGTTGTACCGCAGATATTTCTGCCAAATGGTTGTTCGTCAAACAAAAAGAATTACACATCATTTTTTGTTACTTTTTTTGAAGACTTGACCCCAGAGTGCATCACAATCACCTATTATACAAAGGAAACATGTCCATTTATATTATTTTTTAAAATAATTAAAATATATTTATCAAGCGGTTTCGCTTAGATTTTGGATTATTGTAAACAGGGTTGTCGGAAACTAGTTGTATAAGCGGGAATCAAAACATTTTTTTTCGTTCTGAGTATTTCGAATTTTTAAAAAGTTTTTTCCCTAGTTTCTCGCTTGTACTACGAGTTTCTGGATACCGTGTATAAAATATATATAGAGCATTCTGAAAATATTGGAATAATATACAGCGTTACTGTTAAGCGCACTAATTTCGGGATTTGATTATATAATGTGATTGCAGAAGTAAACAATGTAACCAACTTTTTTTAAATAAATTTTTTTCTCCCGTGTTAAAATATATGGAAGAATATGTTTTATCCGTACAAATTATTAAACTTTTTTTTTTAAATTTTACTTTAGTAATTTGTACATTTAAGGTTAGGTACAAATTACTAATTAATTGTCACATATAAATATACTATATTTTTTCTTGCTTGATGTGGCTCCTACACACCATCTTGAAATTTCCAATAGGGGCAGACTTTAGGTTTTCCGGCAGCGCGTTATAGTATTTCATCCCTTTATATAATATACTATTCTGAGTATTCGCCTTGTCCTTTTTTGGTAGCCTGATTTCATTGCTCGTCCTTGTTTTATGTATGTGTATGTCCTTGTTGTATACAATTTTATTTGAAAAATATTTCGTTAGCAGGTTGTTTACTATTTTATGTATAAATATAATCGTCTTCAAGGGCAACATCCGTTTCACCGTTCCTTTAACATTTTATTTGCTTTTGATTATCTATTTCTCCCAAGTATTGTTCTCATTGCCCTATTTTGGAGAATTTGAAATTTATTTTGTTCTCGGTCGTTACACAGGAAAAGGATAGTTGAGCAGTAGTTAAAATGTGGAGTAATAATGGAGTTATAAATGGTGATTGCAGTTTTCCGGACAGTTTTTGGCGAATTCTTCCCAAAAATTATATCTTTTTTCCAATTTTCTTTTGAGTATATTCAGCATGTTTGTTAAAGTTGAGTTTGGAATCTATTATAACTCCTAAGTATTTTATATCGGTAACATTTTCAATAATTTCACCATCAATTTTTCGGAAAACTTATTCTTTTTTTCCTTTTACGTCCGTGTAGAATTTCGTCCCGAAGTTAGTATAGGTAATTTACCACCGGACATCGTTTATAATAAAAATGAGACCCCTGAGGCGGGTGTGTGGTAAAACTGTCTGTGACTGTATTACAATTTTGGACACCGTGAAATAATGCCACACTTATGTAAGCCTTATGTAATGGACTGAGAAAGGGACCAAAGAATATAGAATAACATAGAAATGACTTCCATATAGATTTGAAAGGAAACCAATGTCGACACTACTGACTTAAGATCCTCTTTTTTTAAATTTCTACCGAAATATAACATTGTTTTTAAGCTCTTAATTTTTTTTATTTCTTGCCAGAGCAATCCCGATGACTTACAAAACTCATTGTAGGACGAGAAGAACTTACAATACATAGATGGGAGTTAATAGGTACAATTTTACATTGGTATTTTTATATCAAAATTATAAGTTTCACGTACGAAACAGTACAAAAATAGAAAAATGGAGGTTAGGTAGAAGAAACAAGATGAAACAAAATAGGAAACAGATAGGGATATACACATCAGCACAGAGCCAAGGTAGGAATATAGAAGAAGGAACTTACTCACTAATACATTAGTAAAAATAGATTATGCTCGATTACAAATACAGGGGATAGAAAAGAAGAGAGAAAGAAACAAAACAAAGTACCTACAACACGACAAGAATTACGTCGATCATACATGTTTTTAAACAATATTCTTTTAGGGCGAAGCTTACTGCTAAATCACTATGTTGAATAATTTTTATAACGAATTGGTGTACATTATGAATACCAAAAATATGCTTAAGATAAATTGAAGGTTTTCCTATCGTTTCGCTCGAGTAGAATACAAATAAAAAATAATAATTTTTTTTTTTTTCAATAGAAATGTATGAACGCGTAAATGAAACAACTTTAAAAAATACAGTATTATATCTAAGATTATCTGTGACAGTTTCACTTGATTAACTTTTTCGCTTTCTTATAAAATTATTTACATAATAAATAAAAACCAGTTTTGTGCTTGGAATCGATCGTTTCTAGACTCCGTTTGTCAAGCGATTTTAATGCCTATTACCTACAATATAAGATATACCAAGAATATACACATTTTTGGCCGGTAGCTTCCTCTTAAAACCTTACTTTGAATTTTCGGATTATGCTGGCTGTTTTTATACAAATCTGGCAGAGAGTTATAGAGTGTGTAGGCAATATTGCTTATTTAAGCGCGTTTCTGTATTATTCGTATTTACATATCTCCGTTTAAAATCTTCTTCTATGTTTTAAAGCTTTCTACAGAGCTTCAAACAATTTGTTTATTCCCCATTTAATACGCGATCTACCTCTCATGCCAATCCCATTTGAATTTCATAATGGTGATGAAACACAGTTTTGTATTGGTAATTCATGGGCCGATTGACCAGACTTTTGTAACACGAAACACACCCACATCGCATTTCTTGAGTTCTTCTTTATTCTATGGGTAAATACAATACTTGTGTAAAATCGAACTCGGTACCTTTCCGCTCTGATCGCCCGCTAGTTCAGAAAGGTCACATTTGGCCAGGACTGTAGATTGGGAGGCTGTATGTTGAATGCTATCTCATCTCGGTTTTTAGCAATTCTAATCGGTGGCTCATTGTTTGTCAAGGTCATTCAAAACCAACCAACACCTGCCTGTATTCTCAGCTAAATCTTTTTTTAACTTTTATTTTATTTTACTCCTAACAAGAACTCCCGTCTGTACAGTGTAAATACAGGAATACTACATGGCCACCCGGTTGGGTGGCGTTGTGAGGAAGGTTATGTTAAGGGCTGTATGAAGTTATTTTATCTCCTTCCCTTACTTCAAAAGACACTCCTCACAACTTATCATCTCTTACGTAGTCTCACGTCTCGATTACTGCAACGGCATTTATGCCAGCCTTCCAAAATATCAAATTGACAAATTTTAATCAGTGTTTAATGCAACAGCGCGGCTCATAACCGGGGTTTCAAAATATTCACACATGTCAGAACACCTTCGTGACCTTCACTGGCTCAAGTGCCCTGAAATAATCCAGTACAAACTGTGCTGGATGGTGTTTAAATCCATCAATGAAATGGCCCCACCCTACATCTCTGAACTATGCGTCCCGGAAAACACTCTGCTCTTAAACAGTCAACTCTTAGATCAGCAACATCAGCAGCTGTAGGCAGACTGATAGAACCTAAGCGCAAGCCAAATACTAAGTTTGGTGATCGCGCTTTCGGAGTATCTGGGCCGAAGGCTTGGAATAAACTCCATGCGGAACTAAGATCCATAACAAATCCAACAGAATTCAGGTCTAAACTAAAAACTTACCTTTTTAAGCTGTCATATCTTTAAATTAAATATACCATCCCTGAGAGAAAGATCAATTATATCCAATTTTCCAATTATGTCCTAAATCCTGGATAAAAATTTCGCTAATAAACAATTAGTTAGTGTTAATCTCAAGTGACCTACCAGGTGCATTATATATTTGTACAGCGCCCTTGAGATGATTTTGCACAAATACGGCGCTATACAAATCATCCAAAAAATTGACAAATTATTCGTATTTTTGTTAAAAACGAGACTGCAGGCCTTTAACGAAAGAATTGACAGGTTTCCTAGCAAACTGTCGGTAAAACACAAATATAGTAGTATACTGAGAAAAGTTACCGGTATGAAATATTGTAAATTTATTAAAAGATATTTGACAAATTTCATAACAAAGTAAAACACGAATATGTCACGAGGAAGTCGGAACACGTGTTCTTCAAAATAAATATATTTTCACATCTCGTCCATTATATTTATTCGGACAAGAGCACTTGCGTTCATACGTGTTTAGATATATTTAAGATATATGTAAGTATTGTGCTGTATATTATCTCCATATATAGTTAGTAATGACATGGATCATTGTAGAAATGTACTATAAATTTGTACAGCGCCCTTGAGGTGATTTTCCACATAAACGGCGCTATACAAATCAATTATTATTATTGATTATACAGGGTGTCCGGAAACTCGTAGTACAAGCGGGAAACTGGTGAATCTACATCACATTTGGAGTCGATTTTGTAGTATATATTTTTTTTATTTGAGCTTTCGTTATCGAGTAAATCGAGTTTGAAGTTGATTTTTTTAAATTTTTTATTTTTTTTTTAATCAAATTCTTATAAATTATTACTGAAGATCAAAGAACCCAACTAATTAAAACTATTTGAAAGTAAAACAAATGAAGAAACTCGGATTTGAAGCATTATTTTGAAATCACCCTTCATTTAACCCGGTGTAATCATAAAATATTTCTGCTCTGCAGGGTTAAAACATCTGTTATTCAACCCTAAACACCAGAAAAAACTTTAACCCTAAAATAGCCGAAAAATATATTTTTTTGGTTTTTTTTTTTTTTTTGAAAATGCTCAAATCAAAAAACTTTATGTTTTTTTGGGTTCCCCATGTGGTGTAGATTCTCCAGTTTCCCGCTTGTACTACGAGTTTCCGGACACCGTGTATTTATTATTATTATTTTTTACATTAACCCCAACAGGTATATATCTATATCATATTTGGGGATGCTGTGTGGAGGATATTTTTAAGGACAGGAAGTTCTGGGAAGAAAAAGGTGCCCAGAAGTGACGGACGTATGAATATATCCCTCCCACTGCGGCGCAAGGCGATGGGTCGAGATATCAGTTGGAGAGGTCAAAGGGTCTACCTAAACAGACTCTCCCGATCTGGCACGCCTCGCAGCTGGCGGGCAGGCGAATCCTGAACATACTTCAGAAACTCTGCTAAACACCAAACGAATCGTACCTCTGGGGGGGTTACCTATGGCAGAGGTATTGGTTATCCAATAAATGGTTCCCGGGGTGGCGGTACCTATAACCCTCTTCCCGAATTGAAAAACGTACATATATTATTGACATTGAGCAATAATGAAACTATTTTCATCAAGGCCTCTTTTGTGAAGTGAATGTAAACAAGTGTAAAATGATGAATCGAAATATGTATTTGAAATTTGAAGGTCACAAAAATATGAGCATATATTCAATTTATTAATCAGCACTAGAATTTGCATATCATTTAAAAATGAATAAATAATTTAAAACATTCCGCAAAATGTAGCTTGGGTTAGGTTACCATTCATTTTTCATGTTAATTCCGGAAGAGTCTCAGTTGGCCAAAACCAGGGTCATGTTAAGAGTCGGAATAACAGAAGAGTATGCATACATGTGCAAGGCTCTCGATCCGGCCCGCCACTCAGCTGGTGCGCAGAAACACCCACCGCCAAGACCCGGGTAGAGCTTACCACATGAAACCGCGCGTCCATGCTAATTTATCTGCCCTAGCTTGTCACTTGAGGTGATCAAATTATATTATATTTACATTAAAATAAATACACGAATGTCTCTTTCATACTTATATCGATGAAACACAATTTTGTATTGGAAATTTAAAGACCGTTTCGACAGACTTTATCACGAAATACGCCCACATCGTATTTCTTGTGGTCTTCTTTATTCTGTGTTTCAGTTCCATATATGTATTTCTTAAATTAATTATTATTTATTACCACGCATTATTCATATCAGTCGTGTTGTGTGCTATGCGAAGTGAGATAGGGTTGTCCAAAAACACGGAACAAATATTCAACGATGACATGATTCCCTCAAGTAAAACTACTTAACTAACTAACCATCACACCCTTTCTCAGCAGGGGTAGGCAGAGAGGACGGACCGCCAAACAACTCGGTCTTGGCACATACTTCTTGCCTCATTCACGTTCATACATCGTCTCATACATACTCTTCTGTTATTCTGATTCTTGACATGGCCCGACTCGAGTATCTGATTCACTTGATAGTGCGATGTCTTCCCCGTCCCCGACTTCTGCTACCATTTGCTGCTACCCTAAAGTATTTAAGAAAAAATAGGTACCCTACCTATTGGGGAAGTATGTTTACAAGAGATGGAAAAGACCATAGAAATATTGAAAGAAATGTAAATGCAGGTAACTCCATTAAAGGAAAAATTATCCAAAGTAGCGAAGTTAGCAGTTCACAATGGAGTGCTGGTACCTACCCTGATGTGTGGCAGTGAGAAATGAATTTGATTACATTCTTTATAAATGAGATCCCTGAGGCGTATGTGTGGTAAAACCATGTATGATCGTGTGAGAAATGTGTAGTTTGAGAAAATGCATAAAATGCAAGGCTGATATAAGCGTAATTAGTGTATTGAGTACGATTAAGAAAGGGACGCTCAGATGGTTTGGGCATGTAGAGCGAATGAACGAAGAAAGGAGTGTACCGGCCACGTCAAGAGTCGGAATAATAGAAGAGTATGTATAAGACGGTGTATGAATGTGAATGAGGCAAGGATTGTGTTTCAACACTGCGTTGTTTTGCAGTTCGTCCTCTCTGCCTACCCCTGCAGGGAACGGCGTGATGATTAGTTAGTTAGGTACCTATCTAGATGAGTTAATATTCAGGTGAGAATGCTTACCTTGTTATACAAATCACAATTGCTTTGAAAATTTCACACAAGGTTGCATTCATGTAACCTGTAACAGGTAAAAACATGATTTTTTAAAAACCAAGTTAATCTTTGGAAAACATATTTATAAACAAAAACAAAACAGCGCAGCTACTAAGTGATCTAAAGTAATTTAATAATCTAGTTTTTGTTTGACTCTTTTCATACTTTATATTACTTTTTGAAATTGTGTTCATTTGTCTTTTTGATCCGGTCACCACTTTTGGCAACCCTGTTTGTACGTAAAATGGCAAAGGCTATATGAACGGACCGGTTATCAAAAATTAGTTAAATGCGGCCTTTATTAGTATTTCTGTACTCTGAACCAAATGTCAAGGATGATCCCACTCGCCTGGACATCATCCTCGCTACTTCATTATTAATAAATTTGATTGATTTTGTCAACATCTTCAACAACCACAGAACAGATAAAACCCTAGAAGTGTGAACTGTAATATATTTATAATCTAAGGCCATTTGGAAGAATTGTTTTGGTGCCAGTGAGATTATGGCATCCTCGATTAACATATGTGGGAGCGATGAGTCGTTTGTGAACGAACGTACTAGGGCTCAATTGAATGCTTACTCTTTTTTTATCAGGAGATATTTTAGAAAAATAGCGTAATTAAAATTATCCAAGTCTTACTTGTTCCATACATACTCAGTGACGTGACCGTGACGTCATATGTACCTAAAACTAATAACTACCTAGCGTCTTATCCGCTGCCAATACATCTAAAACTCATTCTTTATAGTATTTATTTATTTACTTGGCAATTTGTGTAGCGACGCTTTTGTGAGATATCACCTCAGGGGCACTTTACAGTTGATGCAGATATTACAAAAAGAAAGTGAAGTTAAGTAAAATGAAGTACAGGAACATGTGACAGGAATATAGAAGATGGAGACTCTGCAGCAAGAATTTTAGGTGGTGAAGAAACTCTACAAGCTGCTGCAGCGAGAGAGTCCACCACGCCGACCAACAGTGCCAGCACGAGGTTCGTCATCCGTCCAGGTATGTGTCTGCTGCTAATAAAGCGCTGACACAATATCCTCACATAGGAAAACAAACCTTGGCAGCATCGCTGTGACGTTCGGCGAGTCCATCATTCATATCCATATAATCCTGTTCCTGGCGATTGTGTTAGTTAGTGGTGCATTGTGCCCGCAATAAAAGCGACGGTCGGCATAATAAATTATCCTGGGCTTAGCAAAACACTTGCTAGGGCCTTCAGAGTTTCCGCATTTAGGCATAACCCACGAAAAGCAGCCAGGCTTTTAGCTTCTTCGGTAATTCATTAAAAATCTTAATCCTTTAAAATAGCTCCCGCTCTTAATAAAACGAGTCATGAACCATCGCTAGTATGTAGCGAGGCTGAATGAAGTGGGGAAGGGAGAGAGAGGAAGGTGTGGGAGTACCCGGATATTCAGATCTGTTCATCAAACACGGCTAAAGTAATTTTAAGCGACTTTTCAATTCTGAATGGTGGTCTAATACCAGGGCGATACTGAGAGTAACTTCCACCCTAGAACGTGCCGTAAATTTACTATTTATTATTAAATAGCTGACGTGTACCCGGCGTTGCTAGGGGTTATCCTTAGGAGATAGACATATACCACAGCAGACTTTTCTGTAGGCCTTTTTAAGATATACAATTCCGTAGTACATTATTTTGATGTATCTCATAAGGTTTAGCCAGCGTTAGCAATAGTGTAGTGCCCGAAAATATATTTTTACGACTTGATTATAAAACATCGACTTTTCTCTACTTTCTATAAATATAATTTGCATGTATTATATATGTAAACCTTCCGGAAGATATGTTCTAAATGATAGTGAAAATCCTATCAAAATCCGTTGCGTAATTTAGAAGAACTAAGCGCACAAACAGACAGACGCGGATAGCGACTTTATTTCATACTATTTAGAGATGTTGTGAAAAACACAAATTAATCAAATAAAATTTAATTTTCGTACGCCAGGATATGATTTAGATTGGTCTTGTTCTACCGGTGATGCAATGTAAGAAGTTCCGAGGAACTGGCGTCATCTCGGTGTATTTCACACTTCTAGGAATGATTTCTTCAGTGGTATTACAGCATAGGATAGTATTATTTATAGTTTTTTTATAAATACATCATTCGTGAATATATTAAGCAGTCACCACGGTAACATATTTACTATCGTAAAATTCGTCTTCTAAAAGTAAAAGTGGTTTTGAATGTTTTTGAAATATGTTTTGAATTAATTAAATATTGACTTTTACAAACTAGTTAGTGTAAAGTTCGCTAGATGGCTAAAATATGACGCTGTTTATGCCAAGTTCACACGAGTACAATACAATATTGTCTTTAATTGTAATTTACAAAATAATTTTTAAACAAATTCTGCTGTGCTTTTCTTTTTTTTCTCGACTTTTAGTCCGGGTTAAATCTTCCCCACAGGAAAAACTAAACCCTTCCACACGCTTTTCCACAAATGATCATCTAGTCGATCAACATTATGTAAGTGCATTATATAAGCAAAATAAATATAAAACAATACAAGAACAACACGTCAATTCACCAGAGATCAAATGGGAAAATAATTCACTGACTCCAGATATTTTCATATCAGAGGGTTCGGCTCGATAGAACTTCTAACAGGGCCTATAAATCCTACTGATCCCCAACATAAATACTTAAAAAATCTTTCGTAATCCTACATGTAGTTAAAATGATTGATTTTTGCATTTTTATATATAAATTCTTTGACAGATCTAATACGCCAAATTTTTGTATGAGAGAGCTAGGTATAATGCCAGTTGCCGAAATAACAAATGGTAATATTTTTATAGTCTGAGAATGCCAAATTCTTTTTCTCTTTTTTCCTAAATCTGTGTATTTTCTTATTTTTTCATTAACAGATTTTTGAATATTACAGGAGTTTGGAATAGCGACATCAATGATATAAGTTATTTTTTTAAAATTTTTGTCATGTAAAACAATATCGGGTCTATTATGACAAATCGTTCGGTCTTTTAGTATAGTTTTATCAAAATATATTTTATAAAAATCATTTTCTAAAAATGAATTTGTTTCGTATTTATAATATGGTACTATATTACGGCAGTCAATCAAGTTATGTTTAATTACCAAACTTATTATCATTATTATTATGCGTGACAGCTGTTTCGCCTTCTGAAGGCATTATCATACTGTTGAGTATATAATACATAAAACATGATAACAATACATTTTTAAATAGTAGAACAATGTCGCTATCTGCGTCTGTCTGTTTGTGCGCTTAGTTCTTCTAAACTACGCAACGGATTTTGATAGAATTTTCACTATCATTTAGATAACTTCTTTCTATTTTTTAATTTATATATATAATACATGCATATTTTTTTATTTAACGGCAATATAAAGTTAAGTAAAAAAGATGCAATATTAAGTAAAATAAAGATATAAAGTGATGTAGTTTGTTCTCAGTCCTTCTCAATGGGTATTCCTGTTCCGAGGCGGACTGTAGTTTGTTGTATTTGTGTTGATCATGATTTCCTCATCTTCTAATTTATTGGTTCCCACAAAATATAAAATAAATTAAGCAAAAAGTATTTATGTTTGTTGTCTGTAGGTTGCGTTGGGGTTACTTGATAAATTTAATGATTTCCTCATCTTCATGTTTAGTTAGCCATAATTTGAAGTCTTTTTTAAACTTTTCTATATCCATGGTGTTTTTAATTTAAATAGGAAGGGCATTATATAATTTTATAGCATGGAAATAGTGGTTTTTCTGGCCGAAAGATGTATTTAATTTTGGAATGTTTAGTAGATTTGAGGATTTCGTCCTTGTAGTGTAGGTGTGTTGTTCAGCAAGGTACTCATATTTTTCTTTAAAATTGAGTAGTGCATTTTTTTAGTACAGTTTTATAATGCTGAACACGTTAAATTTATTAAAACTTTCTTTTGATGGAGTCCTTATGGGTATAAAATTATAAATATATTATTAAAAATATTTTCGGGCACTTACATTGATAACGCTGGCCATATTTTACAAAAGTATTTTTATCTTTTCTTTCTATCATACGAAATTACATATTTTTTGACTTTAGAAAAATAAATAATAATTCTTTCCTGTTTGCCTCAATACTGCAATCCTAAAAATAGCCTAAATGATAATTCATATTTCGCACCGCTATCGTAAAAATCGGTTTAATTTTAAAAATTATTTTATTTTTTTATTATATGAACGAGATAAAATTGAAGATAGAGTTTTCTTACAAATTCCTTAAACAAAACGAATGTATTTTCGAAATATCCAGTTTTCTCATTTTTTTCTATGATTGTAAAAAATTAAGTAAAAATTTGGTTAGCGTTTTTGACAACATTTTTCACGTTTGATATTACAATTTTATTATTTAGAAATAGTAATGTTTATTTTAAACGCATACACCGACCGGAAATGTAATTTTATCTAGTTTCTAAAACAGTATTCGTTTTTACGGAAAATTAAAAAAAATGAGATGTATATATATAGCGCATTTGAAATACACAGAAAACTGAACAATTGTGATCAATGTACTAGAATAATTTTTCCAAGCGACATTACCAATGACAGGTTATTTCTGCATCTCGATATATAATCTGGTATACAGGTATGTACGTTCAGAACGCTGTGATCAGTGCACAGAAAGGATATAACCTAGATAATACCTGTAGTCTTTAACCCCGCAGGATAATTTGTTCGGTTTCGGGAACAGACTGTTATTACCCGTAGACTCAAATTGTTCGCCTTTGGGAACAGCTTATATGGTCGCATTGAAATCGTTGTATCTCTCTTACTGCCATTGTGAGAAATATGACCTAAACGCTGTTAGAAAGAGGAAACACCACGCTTTATATTCAAATCTAGAATTTAACCACCGAAGAATTAAAATATACACCTATATTCGATCGGTCGGTGGCCGAGTTGACATCGCGTTTGGGTCCCACCCAGGCTTAGTGTGTTCAATTCCTCGGCTGGCTAAGTCCTCCATCACAACACAAGCAACATTTTCAGCTTACTGTGGTGGTAGAAGGAGATTTTCAAATATTGTCAGGTTATTCGTAACCCGTAAATGTTTGTCTTTCTTTTAAAAAATAAAAAAAAATATGAAAAAAATTAATTTATTAATTACTAGCTGTTACCCGCCACTGCTGTGGTTCAGACTGTCTGTTCAGATAGAGAAACAGTAGCGCGTGTTGCTTTTAATCCCAACAGATGGCGCTGTTTTTCACATAAAACATGTTTTTACCAACAGGTGATATCTATATAATATAGTTGTATAAAAAGACACGCGTATTCGAATGCCACGTTGAGTCAATCATTGAAAAAAACAAACATTACATTTTTTATTTATATAGATTTTTTTATATGCAATGTTTAAAAACTGAGGTGAGAGTAATGTTTTCAATACATTTGTCTAATAAAATGTGTATTTCTTTTTTCGTTATCAGTAATTTTATGTTTGCATTCATAAAATTTGAAAACATATTTAATTAGCTTTAAAAAACAGTATTTGGTTTTCGGATACCTTCAGAAATATTCCTTTTATTTGGATTTTATTGCAAACCGGAAATTTACACATATTTTCCGATATTCTGTAAGCGATATAAAAAGGAGCCTGAGAGGTTAAGATATAAATATCTCAGAAACTAGTAAGCAAAATCCACTTGTCCCAATATTGTTGATCCATATAAAATTTTCTAACCCGTAAATGAAGGGTGTAATTGTGTTCATAGAATGGTTAATTAATAATTATGAATAAAAACAAAAAAGTAATTATTAAATCAAATATTTTAATTTGTATACATATATACACTTTGTATTTTTGTTTCGATATAAAATATAAAAACTATTTACAAAACAAGATATTATATAAAACGGTAGAAGATAATCAACGAGAAGATCAAATCATAAAAAAATAATAATTGGTAAAAGTAGATAGACATTGAAAATAAATTGTATAAAACATATTATCACTTTATGCCTCGTGTATGACACGAGACATTTCAACACATAAAAAAAATATACATAAATATATCAGTTACCAATTCATCGTTTTTATACGAGTGCGATAGAGTTTAGAAACAAACGGTTCGAAAATTTTGTCAAAATCGACGGATAATTTTGTTTTTTAATTGGTTGTTATTTTGGTTTTGGTGTCTGTAAAACATCCAACGCAACAAGGTCTAACTAATTATGTAAAAAAAATTGACCTTGCTTTATTGGTTCGACCAATTTCAACTTTGGCTTGTGAGTTCTTGTTGGAATTCTCGTGTTGTTTTCGAGTTTTTTGTGATGTTTATTCTCTGCGATCGATTTACAAATCATTGCTCTATCAAACGCACTCATCATTTCCTTGTTTTCATTGTTAAAAACAACATTCACATGTATATTTTTTTCAAAACTGAACACTGAAAATTAGCGTTTTTTCTTGGAATTTCTCACTGGTCCTTGTCATATGTTCTTGAATAGTTTTGAATCCGTGTCAATTTGGTTGGGTCGTCTTTCCGCCTGGTTTCCGTGCGAGTGTAGTTTGGGTGAGATATAGACTAGGGCGAGTAGTTTACTTGGTGTCGGGCTTTGGGGGGTGGGTCCTGATGTACTCTAGAGCCTTGAGGATGGCCTCTGGGATTGGGGGAGAGACGGGAAGATGAGCTCCCTGAGAAAAAGAAAAAAAACAAACAAATTAACATATAGAAAAAACGAAACGTCATTGTTGAAGATCGTTCAAACTGGTTTTTTGTTTATGAACAGTGTTCAACCTCTAGCATTTATTAGAATCGTGAAAAGTGGTTCTTTATTGATTTTAATTTTATGTTATTCCGGATTTTTGACCTCGAAACCTTTTTTGATTTACCAATTGAATTTGAGATGTTCAATATTTAAAAAAAACGTTAATGTTGATATTTTTTAATATTAATAATTCCTGCTCAGCTACCATTTTCAACTCAAGTTATTAAATATAAAAAATGTCACATTAAAACTGAGTCAATATTTTTTGACCCCTTCAAAAAAATCAACGGTTTTTCGCTCCACGTAAAAAACCAAGCTGACGATTTTTTATTCCGTAAAAAATTTAGATGACACACTTTGAAACTTAATGTCTTTAAGGAAAGTGTTTTCGACACCGTATGAAATGGATTTAACATATTTTGACCAAATTTGGTTGTTACCTGTGGCTGGTAACCGTTCTCGTCAGCGATGTATGTCAGGGAGATGACTTGTCCATCGGGGGCGGTGTACTGGTTGCTTCCCTGAGCGGAGATAGCGGCTTCCTGCAAACAACGCAAACAGACACACACACTCAGTAACAATTTACATAAACAACAAACGTAGATAGATTGGTTTTCTTCACAACAAACCCAATAGCAATGAACTAAACAAACAGCTTTTTAGAATCTCCCCAAAATAACGATAATGTCTTTAGATAGAATTTTTAAAATTTTGTAACCTTTGGAAAGCTGTGAGAGAGTAGCCGCCACATTATATTGCCATCATTTGTAAGGGTGCTGAATTGGTATCCTTACCACATACTGTCAATTATAATGTGCAGCTACAAATCATGGATATTATCTTTTGACTGACGCTGTCAATGTGACTCTGTGTCAGTTGTACGTGAATTTTGGCGAATTCGTCATATTTTGAAGGAAGTTTTACGCAGAATGCAATGCAAAAAATCCGGTAAATACTTTTAATTGAGTAATTTGTATAGTTTTAAGTTGATCTCTAAGCGAAAGTCTATTTTATAATAAGCTCTAAAAGAAGGTTCATGAAAATATGATTGTTTTGTTGTTTCTGTATCATTTTATTATAATATGTAAAAAGGAAAAGGTAAAGGGAGATTATTTACAAAATTATGTAATTGCAATATCTATCAGGACTTCTAAAGGTTTCAATATGATAACCACGCGAGAGAAACGACTGCTCAGGCCCAGTGCATCTATGATGGGATCCCCGACGAAGGTAAAGGGATTGGGGAAGGCTGGGATTTGACCACCAGGCTAATCAGATAGCTTAACACAATGACTAAAGCCGTTGTTAGCAGTTTCGATTCTAAATTGTGGACCAACTTTGTTCGATACTATGCAGACGTTACAACAACTGGATGCCATTTGCATCGATTGTAGAAATGCCATATTGATTTGTAGGCGAGGTGTTTTATTGCGCAATACCATTCAAATGCCCATCTCTTTGACCTTTCACAGTAGTTTAATGCCGGCGCACCATCGGCGTTGCGATTGCGCAACGGAATGTTATTTCTAATAAACGTTAACCATCTCAGGAATAACGAAATATCGACATTTGACATTTATAATCGAAGAGTTGGGGTCGAGCCTTGACCCGCATCGAGCCACTAATCGACCAGTATCGGCTAGACGGATTTATACGCATCGTAGAATAAGAAATTTGGCGTATTGATTGTTACATAATTTTTCACCAGTCTTTGCGTGAATTTCACATGCAGAACTGTTGTGTTGTTTCATCATCAGTCATCACTATGAAATGATGGCTTTATGCTGCTAAGGATAGGGACTATGGGTCATGATATAAACCTTTACTGTAATATATATATATTTACATCGATTAGGTTAGGTTGCAGTTAAATTTGTTGGTTATGTCACTAAAAACTTTTCAGCTTTTGTGTGGTGTTAGGATTTTCAAATTCTACTTTTTTTTAGTTTTGTAAGTCACAGTAGGGTTGCATTTTTACAAATTTTGTTACTTTTCAAAATCTACACGTATTAGTAAAGATGCATTTACAAAAAAAAATCAAGTGCATTTTAAAAAAAAATATTTTTTGAATAAATTATTAGTAAAATTTAGTGTCATTTTTACAATTGTTTTTTTAGTTCTGTTCTCCGAATAGATAATCTGGTATGAGTATGTTGTGTTGGCAGTGTAGGCCAGTGAAATTAATTGATCATCTGCTCATGAAAAAATTTCAATATTTTTAATGGATTTCTGCAGAAGTAATTTGGGCACACCGAAACCGCCCACAACACATTTCTATCAGATTACCTCTTCAGTGTTCAGTTACCTAACTCACAAATGATTAAAATCATACATAACAATATTAACTCTTAGATGTACAAAAAATATTAACGTAGAATTTAGCCTTTAGCGATTATTATTATATATGTACATTTAAAATTTTTACACGATCGGTAAAAACCGCAAGTCACGGTTCTTATCTATTTTTAAGCACGAAGGTAACTTGCGTAGTTAGGGCGCCGGCAATCATCTATCTAATATCAATGTTATGATTGTAAAAAACACTTGTCGTGTTTCTGGTGGCTAACTTGACCCCTTTGTTGTTGCTTCAACACAAAACATCCATCCAAACCACTTTCGATCTTCCGAAACCGGTTTGCGATGATTGCGACCTTCGAAGGCAGACAAACACCCAAGTCGTAATAACGTATTAATTGCTGTATATCAAATGAAGAGGATTTTGATACGTTCGAAAGTGAAAACGATTCCTTGTTCTCCTTGCATTCATTGAATCTTTATCGTGTCAATAATAGACACAATTTTACTTGATTACTGAATTAATGATTGATATGAAGCTAAAACTGTTAGATTAATATTGATGTGTCTAAAATAATGCCCAAATAACTAAATAATATAGTCTAAAATCAAAATACAACCTTGTATCTCCAAACAAGATGTAAGTAAACCCTAATGTATTTGTATATTTTCTATAAAACTAGCTGACATGTACCCGGTGTTACTCGACTTTTCTGCACTTTCAATAAATATAATATTCATGTATTATATATATAAACCTTCCGGAAGAAATTCTCTAAATGGTAGTGAAAACTATATCAAACTCCGTTGCATAGCTTAGAAGAACTAAGCGCACAAACAGACAGACGCTAGTGACTTTGTTTTCTACTATTTAAAAATGAACGATTTTGGTCAATTACTCGTCTTTAACGATATTTATGAAGCTATAACTTGTAAATTAAAATGCTTGGCCATTAGGTGCAAATATTTATAAAAAATATATTAGAAAACGTGAAGTCAAAAACTCGCGTGTCCAAAAATTTTCCGCTGGTTGATGAATTTTCTTCAATCACTGCCTTA
Source organism: Hesperophylax consimilis (assembly GCF_061612785.1). Classification (NCBI taxonomy): domain Eukaryota; kingdom Metazoa; phylum Arthropoda; class Insecta; order Trichoptera; family Limnephilidae; genus Hesperophylax; species Hesperophylax consimilis. The sequence continues at coordinate 8,225,306 of NC_142852.1, forward strand.
AATTTATGTATTACCTATGAAGATAAAAGTAGTATATACAATTTGTAATTTCCCCATGTAACGCATTCTTATCACCTTTTATCATCGTGCAATTATCGATATTACGCATGATGTGATAATATATACAAACGAGATGAAATCTTCGGGAATTTCATTGCAATATTAGTTGGAAATGTTACGCTGTATATTTTGTTCGTTGCATAACTTTAAATGTGTTGATATTGGCTTTCGACAATAAATTAACAGAACATCTTCAAAATGTGAAAGTTTTTGCAGGACTTTGTATACGTTTTTAATTTGAACTATTATGTGGACTTATGTCACATATCTTTGCTTTGACCTATTTGCTTCTAGGATATGTCATTTTTAATTATGTTAATTTGGGTTAGATATGATAAACCCATTTTTGACTGTTTGAAGACTTTTGTTATAAAAAATGTTTAATTTTTAGTCCTTGGATGTTAGATTGGGTCGAATTTAACAGTTTGGATCTTATTTTAGGTCATTTTTAGACCTTCGAAAATTGGTTAGGTCATTTTTCACGACTTCGAACTTGGGTTAGTTCAGTTTTCAGACCTTCAAAGTTAGGTTAGATCGTTTTTCAGATCATTGAACTTAGGTTACTTTAATTTTATAATCCTTCAAGTTTGGTTATTTTGCAATTAGAGACTCTATCCGCAGTTTCTATTGGATGTATAAGATCTCCACATGTTCGTTTAGCAGTTAGTTGGTATAGGTAATATTGACTTACGTTTCCTACGGTCTTGACAGCTCCCTGTTCCTGGGCTGCAATGCCGTTGGAGGTCTCGTATGCCCATTGGTAGTTTCCTTCGGGGCTGATGTCGCTGGCTTGCTTCAGGATCTGGGCCTGAGCGTCCTGGGACACGATGTGGCTGACATCGGCGTTAGCGGCCACGGCAAGCAGCAAGAAGCAGAGGAAGAACTTCTGTGGGAATAACGTTCAGGTTTTTAAAATCAATTCCTTAGTAAGGGGTGGACGTGAAAGGGGGTCCGTGATTTGTAGTCCACACCAGGTAAAGCCTCCGACAGCATAGACTGTTCTATCTCCCAATCTGCAGGACTAACTGATAATGCCAATTGTCATGCCGGTAGAAGAGCTATCTTGCTGTTTGTTACAAGCCAACGTTGGAAAGTATAATTGATCTCAAAAAAGTTAAATCATTAGGATTTTTTTTATTTTAGGAATAAAAAGTATTTTTCAAATTTGTCTGATTTTGATTTTAATGAAATTGTAAAAAAATTATGTATTTATTTTATCAAGTTAAATTTGTAAAAAAAAATAAAAAAATCTATTTTAAATTTTTATACATAAAATTGTGATAATTTTATTTTTGATATTATTTGGGGTCGTTTTAAATTATTTCTAAGTTATAATAATATAGACTTATTCGTTACTTATTATAAATATATGTAAAGGACTAACCATGATTGTTTGATTGTTAGAAGCACAAGACACTAACTGTACCATCTTCTGTTTGGACCGAGCTTTATATAGCATTTCCTTTGAGATCCTAACCTTACGAACTCGCCGCACACTCGTATCCGACAAAGCACGCGAAACTCGCCGCAGTTACGTACAAAATGTTCACTAACAACGCTCAAAATCGCTTGACAACACGACGAAAACTTAAATCGTTATGGTTTGCTAACCTTACGAACTCTCAATAAATGAATGCACGTAAAAGCTCGCTAAAATCGCATAAAATTCATACAAAATGTTCACAATTAAAGTACAAAATCGCTTGCAGACACACGCGGAATTACAACGTTTTGTATTTGTGAATAATTCACATCTGAAACACGTTAAAAAAAGCGGAAATCGCTTTTAATTTCATACCGTCCTTTGGTTATTACGGTCCAAATTAGCATGAAGATGATTGTGCATTTACGACGTTATGCTTTCGCAATGTGTTTGAGATCTTTAACAAAATTACATAACTATCGACATTGTAGTTGCGCAATAACACGCTCTGTGCCAATGGGCATAAAGGTTATTTTGGCTTACAGGTTTGCTAATTACATCATTGCTTTCGTTAGTTCATCTCCGTTTTATCCCATTTCAAAACCGGTCATGTTAGTTTTACAGTTCAACCGATTGTGGTCGTTAAAGATCAATTGAATTAAGACCAAATTAGTTTTCCTGTGTTATGTGCATTTAATTTCTTGATATTTGATAGATTTTTATGATTTGGACGTTAGATTTTTAGCTTAAAAAATCATTTCAGTAGAACGAGTTAGTTAGAACATGCGAATTAACACCTTTACACCCGATAAATAAAAATAATATTTTATTTATTTATTTATAATATGGAGACGTGGAAGATAAAAATGAATGGTGAAGTACATGACTTTTCAGATCTCGTCACGAAATATGGCTAAAGGCATTTCAAATAACCCTTAGCTACCATAACCTAAATTTACCTACACTTTTTAAACATTTTTTTTTAATTATTGAAGACAATATTAGCGATTGACAAACGAAAATTTGATAAGTTATTCGAAAAAATAAAAAAAAGTTAATTTTTTATCCTGGTGAAGTTTGAGCCAAGCGAAACCGGTCAGCTCGCCGAATATTGTTTGTATACGACTTCATGTCGTTAAGGCTACACAAAGACTCTAATAACGGAGATTTGCTCGACGCTTACATTTTAATTATTTCAGATGAACGTATTACTAAAATCTCTAATATTTCTAGAGAAATCCCTACGGATGTAAATTATTTATATTTAAGATTAATAAAAACAGGATATAACCATTCAAATATTTGATGTAAAACTGTTTGAAAATATAAAATTAGTGGTTTATTTTTCTAGACGATGAATTAGTAACTTCCCGAGGGATCTCTCTAGAAACATTTGAGATTTTAGTAATACGTTCATCAGAAATAATTAAAATAAACACCACGGAGAGATTGATTTTCTAGGCCTGCTGGGGAAAAGTCGTCTTTAGATCGCGTCCATTAAACCGGTCCACTTGTCGAATATTGCTTTTACTCAATTTCATCACTTAGGGGCCATTCAAGTATTACGTAAGCAGATTTATTACAATTATTTACCCCCTCTTCCCCCTTGTCATCAAAAGTAAACAAAGCTCTTACCCCCCCCTCCCATGCTTACGTAAAAATTGGTACCTACATATATGCATTTTTCTGTTAATGTATTCAGTTTCTTATTGATTCATAAGCAGCACTTATAAAATAGACTTAGGATAGAGGACTTTAATGCACATGATATTCATTTAAACAAACTTTATTGACACAGTGGGAATCCCCGAATATGTATTCGGTTTTCAAACATAGACAATGTGTGGGTTGCCAATGTGTAAAAAAAAATAACTACTGCTGAGCAGTGCTGACGTAATCACTATCTCGACCCCCCCACCCCCCATGTCATCAAAAATAATCAAAGCAAAGCCCCCCCTGCCCCCCTATAGTGCTTACATAATACTTGAACGGCCCCTTATGTCGTTAAGAATCCCACTTTATTTTAAAGATTTGTTAGGGCAAATTCAACCGTATGTCTGTCCCATACACCAGGGTCGTGCGTCGCATCTCTTTGTGCACGGCTGCGTCACTTACGTCGGATTCTTGTAATTTGGTGGTTAAAGTGTTGATGCGTTTAATGTCAAAGTTCACGTTTCGCCCAACTGAAATCACGTTGTATAATCCGGCCATCTGTTTCCCTCACAATAGTAGGATGACATTATTGCAGATCCATTATTGTCCGTGTTTATTAAGGTTAAACGCAACGCTTGTTATATTCTACGTGTTCATAGATGGCGTTAATTAAATAATTTTATTAAAATACGCTTTTGTATGGGAGATGTCAGTGACGAGCACGGCGAACGTTTTCACCAGGACATTGCGGATATGGAAAAGTGATACCAAGGAAAGTGGAGTCCATCTATGCTAGCAGACTATTGCTGGACCCTGCAGAGAGACTCTCAAAATACTCACAAGCGCAAATCAGGAGCAAAAAAAAAAAAATTGAATTAGTTTTGAAAAGGTTAAACGCAACGCTTGTTATATTCTACGTGTTCATAGATGGCGTTAATTAAATAATTTTATTAAAATACGCTTTTGCAAAGTATTTCTTTACAATATCAAGAAAAATCATTTGTTTGCGCCCGTATATACGCAATATGAATATGAATCAATAGTTTTGTTCGTTTAAAAACTCAATTCTTTCGAGAAAGGCATACAAATACAATATTGTACCGATTATTCAATCCAATATTGTATTTGCATGCCTTTCTCGATAGAATTGAGTTTTTATATAGACAAAACTATTTATTCATATTCATATTGCGTATATACGGGCGCAAACATATAATTTGTCTTAATACTGTAAAGCAATACCTTGCAAAAAGCGAATTTTGATCAAATTAATTAATTACGCCATCTATGAACACGTAGAATATTACGAGCGTTGCGTTTAACCTTAAGGCGATGCCATACGAAGTAATTCAAATCACGTGTTTTTGGTTTGAAAATTTGGTCGCCTAGAAATGTTTCAGATGCTTTAATTAAATACTGCGAGTAGAATACATCTTGGCCTTTGAAATAATCGAGTATTTTTTTAGATAAGTCTTTTTATACGCCCAGAAAAAAATAATGTATAAGGCCTATGAAAACTGCTTTAAAGTTCAAAATCTCCTACTTACGAATCCATTTTCGGTTATGATTTTATTGTATAATGTGGCAAATTAAGTTATTTATAAAATGATCGAAAAAAAATTAAATATTTATGCCTGAACATCCACAAAATAAAATAAATGGCACTTTTTGGACATGTTTTTTTCTTGCATAAATCAAAACAGGCTGATGGTGTTAAGCGGGAATTAAAACCTTATCGCCATCTACGTAAGGGTTGTTATTGATAGCGGCTCAATTAAAAATATTACTCGACGTAGTGCATCGCCTTAAATGGTATTTTCTTAAACTACAGCGAGATTATAAGTCACGGATGACCGAGGAATGACATGGCGCGATCAAGTGAACCAAATATTTGAGTCAGAATGACAGAAGGGTAGGTATGTACGTATGAGATGATGCATGCATGTGAATAAATAAAATGGTTGAGTGATTACGATTCTCAGCTACGAATTCGGATGTCGCTGGTTCAAATCCTGGCGTGCGAAAGTTAATTTCATTTGAATTTATTTATTTTTTTAATTCACCAACCAAATTTTTATTTATTTTTAAAATGGCTGACTGAGGATTGAATCTTTCTGCCCAGGAACTGGAGTGGACAACTTCACCAACTCGCCAAATGCCGATCGGGTAGGGCCGTTATTTATTTCGTATATTAACTGTTGTAATTTCATCCGATTGCAGATAAATGCATGTCTGTGTGTGTGAATATATGTCCGCGTGTGTTTGTACGTGATTGTCATCAAAATAATGCATTGTCACATATGTCATCTATCGTCGAGTCTCTCTGCCGAGTTTCAGCTTGTTCGGATGTCGGGAAGTGGGTCAAGATTTGCAAAACGAAAACAAAAGTAAATTTCAAAAAGGTGTATTTAAAAATAACACATTATATAAGTTCTATATTTGCAGCGGTAACCGGATAAATCATCAAAATGATCATTCATCACATCTTTAAAAAGTTATATAAAGCCATGGAAAGTGATGAAACAAAAACTTTATTAACTGGGTTAAGTAGGTTAGGTTAGGTTTAAATTTTTTTTCATCGTTTAACTTTATATCACTTTTTAAAAGTGTGTTGAATTGTCACTGTGTTCAGTTATCATGGAACCATTTGCAGTACACTAATGAGTGACAGATACTTGCAGTATTGCGCTGGCGAAAATTGCCCTAAATTGCTTTAGCCATGTTAGATGACTAGATCTGAATTGCAACCTTCATCACCTCCTTCCTCTTCCCATTACCTCCAGCCTTACAACATCCAGTCCGGTTCATCCTCTCTCCGTTCTCCTACGGCAAAACAACGATTGGTTAATAGTTTTTCGGGTTTCGTTCTGACCTCTCGTTGACATAATTTTCCTTGTGTAGCTTTTATTTCTGATCGTTTTTATTTTTAAGTTCATTGATTTACTACTTGGTTTCGCCCGAATTTGAACACCTTTTATTGTTTTCTTTATTATTATTTTCTTTTTTATTTAGTAAAAGATTATAGATTTATATACATTATTTAAGAAATGTTTTGACTGCCCAACTAGGAGGATTCCCGTTTTAGGACAGTCAAATTAGGATGAGTATTAACATTTTGATAAGTTGGTTGATAAGTATAGTATTAAAATAATATTGACATAATAGGTATATGTACTTTTAACTGGTGCCTTAGCCTACTAACATATTTTTTATAAATATGAATAACAAAGAGAAGAAATAGAATAAAATAAAATATCCAATTAAACATAAAATAACTGCTGCTTGGGTAGCATTCTACTTTAAAAGTAAAATTAGAAATAGAATTTTGTGGCGAACGTCTAATTAGTGTAGAACGGAAAATGAACGAGAATCCATTTTAGATTTATATTTATTCATCTCGATCATGAGTTCTGGCTTCGTGAAATTTGAACAGCCTTTCTCCATGCAATGTTGTATTGATCAACCATTTTATAAAACCGATTTTTATATTGTTTGTTTCAATTAATATAGTTTAATATTTAACTCTTTTGATGGCCCATTTCTCTTAGAATTCTACGGCTTATACATAGCTGAGTGTTTAATATACCACACCTCAGAACATATGTTCTAGCACAGCATGGCAATGCAAGAAGTGTGGTGTTATCGAATGAAATTTCTAAAGCAGTGGATTTGATTAATCACTCTTTAATTACCTATTTATTATTTATTTTTGGGGTATTATGCCGTTTGCGCTAAATCCTTATTTAGCCAAAGTTTCCGACAGCGTTACAGTGTCCATCATCAGGGCAGTCAGATGTGTGCTTATGCAAGTAGATGTGATACCGTGTTGCCATCTCTAGACCTCTAAGATGCGTGCGACCCGGCGTAATGAATTTTCCCTGGCAGGCCTGGAAAATTGATCTTTCCGTGGGGTATATTTTAATTATTTCTGATGAACGTATTACTAAAATCCCAAATGTTTCTAGAGGGATCCCTCGGGAAGTTATTGATTCATCGTCTAAAAAAATAAAATTTGGTGCTTACCGCCAATTTTATTGTTGAAAAACGTTTTATAAAATTTTCAAATTATATATACAGGCTGTATCGACGTACCCAACAAACATTAACCAGGTATTCCTTAGCACATTCACATCACTGTTCACGCATTGTTTCTCGTGTTCAACAGCTGTTATTAGCAAGTGTGTCAAAAAGCGTCTTCGCTCTTTCATACACACTAAATAATAATAGTTAAAAATGAGACGAATGGTGCCATGCCATTTCGTTGTGATTTTAAAAGTGCGCTAATGTAGGTATGTACGTACATTATTCAACGAAACTCGAATAAAATATTGCCAGATGGGTTTTCAAACTTTGACAAAGGATAAAACATTGGTGACATGTGGTGAAAATATGAATAGTAAATTTTTTATAAAAAAAATGTTACCGGACAGCAAAGAGCACATAACATTTTTTACTCCAAATGTGCTAAGGAATAGCTGGTTAAAGTTTTTCCGGTACGTGCCGAAACACCCTGTATAATATATTTACAAATTCGTTGGAATTTCATTCCGCGAGAAAAATCCCGTTATTAGAGTATTGTTTCGCCTAACACGTCCACTTAAATACATTTTAGGGTTTTAAATTTTGGGTTAACCATATTCGTAACAGGTAATCCTGCATAAAAAAGCATAACGAAGTATAACACAAATATAACGAGATCGAGTTATATAATAATTATTTTAAGACACCCGTTTTTACGTAGGTTTCGTTCGTGACCTTTCGTTGACACGACTTTCTTAATCGAAACTTTCGATTGCGATCGCTTTAATTTTTATTATTTGCTTTCTTCATGGAGTTCCAGATATGGCTTTCTGCTAAATTATTCGTCATGATAATGATGGAGGTCATTTAAAATTTCAGTAATGAAGAAATAAGATAAAGAAGATAAAGATGATTGAACTATTCAGATATGGCCATCGAACACTAGTATCCCCAATCAGGGATGTTTGTGAGGCTGAAGTTAGAGGGGAGGGGAACTAGGTAGAGAAGGAGTTGAGGAAGTACCTGGTTCTTCAGATCTGGTCGCCAAACATGACCAAAGCCATTTAAAGCAACGTTTTAATTGTTAATTGTGGTCTTACACTTCTTCCACTCTGGAACGTGCCGCAAATATACTAACTAACTAACCATCACGCCGTTTCCCCGCAGGGGTAGGCAGAGAGGACGGACCGCCAAACAACTCGGTCACACCACACACTCCTTGCCTCATTCACATTCATACATACTCTTCTATTATTCTGACTCTTGACATGGCCCGACCCGAGTATCTGATTCACTTGATCGTGGCATGTCTTCCTCGGGCGTCCCCGACTTCTGCTACCATTCGCATTTGCATCATATATCCTCCTTACACTCCTATCTTCGCTCATTCGCTCTACATGCCCAAACCATATAAGCGTCCCTTTCTTAATCTTACTCATTAAGTTTACATTAGCCTTTCACTCTTTGCGGATCTCCACATTCCTCACACGATCATACATGGTTTTACCACACATACGCCTCAGGGATCTCATTTCAACAGCATTCAATCTACTTTAATCCTTTCTTTGCCAGTTCCATGCCTCACTTCCATACATCAGGGTAGGTACCAGCACTCCATTGTGGACTGCTAACTTCGCTTCTGCGCCAACTGCAGTCCGTTCAGTTCTGTTCGTTCAGTCTATTATTATTTATGTATTATTTTAAATGAGTAATTAGTCAAATAATATTTACTTGCGCACGCCAGTATTTCAACACGCGGCCTCCAGCTTGCGCGGAGAAAACTTACGTAAAATATTGTTAATTTATTAAATATCTGGTGAAATTTTTCGTTTTCCTGTTAAAAACGGGACTGGATGCCTATAACAAATGTAGATATTGAAAAATTTCATAAACAGTACAGAACGAATAAATATAAGGAAAGTCGGAATACGTGTTCTTAAAAAAAAAACAAAAATTTAATCTCGTCCGTAATTATTCGGACAAGGCCACCTGCGTTGAACACGTGTTCAGATATATTCTGAATGGCTAAAATTTTACTAGGATTTAAACAGTATGGTCGTGCTCATTTTTCTCCGTGTGCTAGTCGAAGGCCTTATACCTTGACCGCGGATGCCATGGAGCAAAAATGTTTTTTAAATTATGCTTTTCTCACAAGGAAATTCACTTGTCGATAATGTCATAATTTAAGTGGATAATTAATCGATTTTATTATGTTCGCATAAATTATATCTTGGACTGACACACTACGCTATAATCTTCCTCAGGAGAGGGGGTCAGATAAATTTGCAGGACTGCCGCGGAATATCATTTCTTTGTATAGGATCTGTCACTTTGACAAATGACAGCCGCGTAATTATGGCGCTCCGTAAATTGTTCTGACCACTTCCCCTAGAGGGGATCGCATAATTTTCAAAAATAGCCTGGCTAGCAGGTCACAGCGCATACCGTCGCCACGCCCACACTTATAGCACATCATCTTTTTAGGTGTGACAGGTCTGTATGGGATTGTTTGTCTAGCAATATGGAGTTACATACAAAGCTTTGAAATTGTAGCGTAATCTTTCACCCCCTTTAATGTCGCTAGGACGTTTTCCTTTTGCGGCAGAGGTGCCACATCGTTGGATGTATCGGTGCACTATGTTCTTCGGACATGGCATGGCTTCGTCTTCCATGGTGCATAAGATATACTGACGTACTGATGACACACTCGTCAGTATAGCCACCACAAACTGATAGGCTGTTCCAAATATCTACATGCGCATCAGTAATGGGGGACTTACGTACTTTCCAAAAAAGAATTGATAAATGCATCTAATTCTAACATCTTTACTATCTAATCTTGACCCGTGACATTTTACGCAGATAACAACCGACCAACGGGTCGGCCTTGTGGATTTCAGCCTGTGGATTGTGGAGTCACCTTGATGGTTTCAATATATGTATTAAAAATATCATCGATGTTTGGACTGCCTGTCTCTGTCGCTTCTGCCCAAATCACCTTTCTACAATATCATCCATTCCATAGTAATGTTGGTTGCAGTCAGCACCATCTTCTTCCTTGCGTTATTAATTAAATTAAATGTCTTCTTCAATAATTGTGAAATTACTTTGTGGCGTCATTTAATTGAAATAATATAAACCAGTTCAGACCGTTACCTGTTTATGTCTTGTTCTGTTTCATGTTTCGTTTATTACAATCTAGTTGGAATATTAATAGAAAAACAGGTACAGACAAAAATATTTCAATGGCGGTGACTAGTAAATTACTTATTTTTATGTAATAAAAAAATGTATGAAATAGTTTGAATTATCATAAAATAGGTAATTATTGCATTTATGCATATGTTACAGTGAAAACACAATTTTAGTTAGAACGCGTTCTTACTAGTTACATCTAGATTTTACTACATTATTAACTAGTTTTAACTAGATTATTAACTAGTTTTAACTAGATTATTAACCTATTTTAACTAGATTTTACTAGATTAACTAGTTTAAACTAGATTTTACTAGATTATTATTATTAGCTAAAGAAAACGCGTTCATATAAAAACCGGTTTTGACTGCAAGAAAAAAACTTTTGTAAACTAACACATTTATTAATACATCAATAACTTTTATAAACGAACATATTTATGTATACATCAATAGCTTTTATAAACGGCCGGCATAGTCCAGTGGTAACGCATTTGACTGCCATTCCGAAGGTCGCGGGTTCGAACCCGGCGTGCGCAAATAAATTTTATTTGATTAATTTGTGTTATTTCACAATTAATTAATTAAAATAATATATAGTATATTTGCGGCACGTTCCAGAGTGGAAGATACTACCAGTATCGCCCTGGTGTAAGACCACCATTCAGAATTGAAACGTTGCTCCAAATGGCTTTAGCCGTGTTTAGTGACTAGATCTGAATAGCCAGGTACTTCCCCACCTTCCTCTTTCCCTTCCCCACTTACCTTCAGCCTCACAACATCCCCCAATTGGGGATGCCATAGTCTCACTGGCTCCAGACGGGAGCAGTTGGGACTCTTGTGAGGTATTCACTATAAAAACAAAAAAAAAAAAAACTAACTCGTGTATGTTTACATCAATAACTTTTATAAACTAACTCGTGTATGTTTACATCAATAACTTTTATAAACTAACTCGTGTATGTTTACATCAATAACTTTTATAAACTAACTCGTCTATGTTTACATCGATAACTTTTATAAACTAACTCATCTATGTACACATCATAATCTTTAAAAAAATTAACAAAACATAATCAAGAAGTAACTAAGATGTTTAAATAACAAAAATGGAAAAAAAAATATCAAAGAGAAGATAAATTAAAAATATATGCACATGACACATGCGCATTTCTCTGAAATTCGATGACAGTGCAACAGTTAATATACGTAATAAATATCTGTCTTATCAAATCAAGATTTGGCTCAGTTGGTCGACTCCAGATCGTAGGTAGGAAGGTTCAATTCTTAGTCTTTAGTAAATTCGTCATACATCGGAACACGTGTTCATGCACCTGAATTGATAATTCACAGTAACGAAATGCGGAAATATTGAGATTTTTATGAACATCGTAAGAAGTTTATAAGGAGACATATAAATTCATTCTTTAAGGGCCTAAAATCCCGTTTTTAACAGGATTATAAATAATTTGAAGAGAATCTTAAGAGGAAGCTACAAGCTAAAAATGTGTATAATCTTGGTATACCTTATGTTGTAGGTAATAGGCATTAAAATTGCTTGACAAACGCAGTCTAGAAACGTTCGATTTCAAGCACAAAACTGGTTTTTATTTATTTTGTAAATAATTTTATAAGAAAGCAAAAAAGTTAATCAAGTGAAACTGTCACAGATAATCTTAGCTATAATACTGTATTTTTTAAAAGTTGTTTCCTTTAAGCGTTCATACATTTCTATTGAAAATATATTTTTTGTAGTAGTTTACATTTATATTTTTTATTGAGTAATTTATTTTTTATTTGTATTCTACTCAAGCGAAACGATAGGAAAACCTTCAATTTATCTTTAGCATATTTTTTCGATTGCCCTCATCTAGAAAAAACAGAACAAATAAAGTATCTAGGAATCGTAATTGACTATAACCTTAGATGGATACCTCACATCAAACAAATCACAAATAAACTTCTCAAAACAATACACATTTTCCTAAACATAAGAAACATATATAAAATAAAACAATTGAAAACAATATATTTTGCACTTTGCCAATCAATAATAGAATATGGAATTGTTGCTTGGGGAGGAGCAACAAACTCGTCTATCAATTACATAGAAACCGCACAGAAAACGATCTTAAAGGTAATACTAAAAAAACATAGACTGACTGATACAGACCAAATATTCAACAGCTGTGACGTACTAGATATACGCCAATTATACCTTAAAACACTACGAAACTACATTTTTGACAAAAAAAATAATTTTCAACATACACAAAATAACACTAACAGACCAGTTGGACAAGCGTACAAAGAAAACTTAAAAACTCCGACAGTAAATTCAAGCTTTGGACAAAGACACTACCAATACCATGCTATAAAAGCTTTCAACAGTGTAAAACTTGAAATTAAAATTGAGGAAAATAAAAATAAATTCACACACAAAATTACAAAATGGATTAAAGAACAAAAAAGACAATATTACCAAAATGTCATAGCATAAAATAAAAATAAAACCTACACGTAACACACAAAACCAATATAAACACACATCACTCACAAACACACAAGATTATTTTCAATGTTATTATTTTTTAATTTTAAATATATTATTATCATAGACATATGAATATTCCTATGTCTGTGATTATTATGTATTTTTAATTTTAAATGTATTATTTTCTCTTTAAATGTATTATGTAGATTATATTTTCTTATTATAAAATGAAGGCCTCAGCACGGGCAAGCTACCCAGTGAGGCCTACATTACTGGAAAACTTATAATGTAAAAAATATTGTGCCAAATAAATAATAATAATAATAATGTACACCAATTCGTTTTAAAGATATCAGAGAAGTGATTTGGCATTAAGCTTCGCCTTAAATTAGCAATATCCAATATTAGTCATTTTTCTCTTTCATGTTTCATTGAGATTGGTTAATAATATCGTCTCCAATGATTAATTTAATAAATCCCTGACTTACGACCCCCCTGTATCTATAAAATGATAATCATGCTATTTGAGCAAACATTTATCAGCCGATAGTTTGTGCAATCAAATTTGTATAATAATTATTCTCTAATTTTCTAAAGGCCGATTTTTTTAACATTTGAGAGGTGCTTAGAATGACCGCCACTCTTGTATTTTTATCTCAGTTGTGAAATCCTGTAAAAAATCACGGGATATTATAATTGCAGGATTTGTGAAGCTGACAATATTTGCCTCAGGGTTGAAGAAATTTACTACCTATCCGAATTTTAGTAAACTTGAACAAATTACGACATCTATTCAATGACAATTTACACAGAGAAAACTTACTGATATCAAATATTGTTAATTTATTGAGAATGACGTGTACCAGGGGTTGCTGGGGTTTATCCTTAGCAGATAGACATATACCATCGTGGACTTTTTTGTAGGCCTTTTTAAGATGTACAATTCCGTAGTACATTATTTTTATGTATCTCATAAGGTTTAGCCAGCGTTAATAATGTAAGCGCCCGAAAATATTTACGACTTGATTGTAAAACATCGATTTTTCTCTACTTTCTATAAATATAATGTGCATTTATTATATATGTAAACCTTCCGGAAGAAATTCTCTAAATGATAGTGAAAACCCTATCAAAATCCGTTGCGTAGTTTAGAAGAACTAAGCGCACAAGTAGTTAGAACTAGTTTTTAATTTCCAAAAAAATATGTTATTTTTGAAGATTATTAATCATATGAAATTACCTCGATAGAAAAAAATCGCAAAGTAAGCTCCGAAAATTATTAAAAACACTCTTTGTTGTGTTATTTCATATGTTATCGGCATGGAAAAATTCACAGTGTATCTTTAAATGCAACTAAAGCATTTGAAGATAGATTTTTGCTGTATTTCAAACGAGTCGTGTTTTATTAAATATTTTCACGATTTTCGTTTAATTATTATCGTTTTTTTATTATATTTATATCTCTCTTTCAAACCATCTTTTAACGCTTACTACGGGGCCTTAAGTATAATTTAAAGAAGCCTTGTAAATTTTTTCAAAACTATAACATTTTAAATAACAGAATCTTATGTGTTTTTTGTTTAATTTTCTGAGCAAAATTTTTTCTATCGATTTAATTTCATATAATTAATTTTTCATCTCGTCATTGAATATAGTGATTATCTCAAAAATAACATGGTATGTTTTTTTAGGAGCTTAAAACATTAATATTTTCAAGGGAAGTAAGTTATATTTCCTTAGAAATTCGGAATGCGAGTCTCAAATAGGACAGCCTTATAAAAACGTGATTCTTTTAATTTTTTTGTTATGCGGAACCAAGGCCCCGATGAGAGCGGAACGGCGTTTCTACATGGAGGGCAAGGCAGTCTGGTGGGAGATCTCAACCTGCTCAACTGTCTAATGATGATTAACCTTTCGGAGAGAAGTGTTAATGTACCAATCCCACGATATAAAAAATGCTAGATTGGTCTTTGGCCTAATAAAATTGACATAAACACTCACCGTCAGAATAATGACATTATCAGTTTAAATATTTTATAATAAACCATATTCTAAAACTTCTTTTATATTCTAATACCTAATCAAAAAGTAAACAACACGATCGTATTTGTACTGTAGTGAACTCTTCTTCTGAAGTTAAGGGGGTATTTCACTATGTCGGGCTAAATATCTGACTAGCTAGCCGTTGGCTGGCTTTAAAGATCAGAATAACTTCGTTATTCAACGGCGACCGTTTCACCATTGTTGCCGAGCTTCCGGATAGATAACACTCGAAATAGTCTGGCAACATCGCAAAATGTTTGCAGTTACCCCATCTACTGCCACGCCTGTCATGTTTAGATAGATTCGTGTCGAATTAATACATTGTTTCTTATTTTGAACACAATCAAATAATTCAGGATGGATCATACAAGCATTCAAATTCATTCGAGCTCTTAAAACTCGCGGCCTTCGCATCGCCGCCCTTTCACCTGCTTCTGTAAATCAAAAACCTCGGTATCCATAATAATTCGCAACAAAATTCGACTCACTTCTCCGCTGTCAAACTCGGAATGTTTTGACGCCATCTTTGATTCGAGGAATGGCGCCTAACGTGAGGTTCGAGCACTGATTAGTCAAATCGAACTTTAACCCGAGCGTTAGCGTTATTCAGATATAGTGAAAACGAAAAAATGACTAATCCGCGGATTAGTGCTTAGTCAGAACATAATCAGAGATAGTGAAATACCCCCTAAGTATCTCGGTGTGATCATTGATCAAAACCTGAAGTGGAACAGCCACATTACAGAGCTTGTAAAGAGAATCAGAGAAGAGAGAAGTAAAGAGAAAGAGAGAAGTAAAGAGAAAGAGAGAAGTAAAGAAGTGAAAACAATAAAAAATGTGTACTATTCCCTTGTCCACTTTTTGCTTATCTACGGAATCATAGGCTGGGGAGGATCCTATAAAAATCTCAACTCTGTAAAAGTTTCACAAAGAATCATCAAAAAGGTAATACTAAAAAAATCTACCTTCTCAACAGAGTCACTATTTAAATTGTTTCCAGTACCAAATGTCAATGACATATTTAAGCAAGCTTTTCCATTGTAAAAATGTCCAAAGAAAAACATAACAAAGAATACCAAGAATTTTACAAACTAAAGATAAATAGAAATCAATTTCTTCTTCTAACACAGCAAACTTATTTTGTGGCACCATTTTAATTGAAATTAGTAAAATACTTCGTTTTTACCACTTTTATTATTTATTACCAACATGTTTCATGGGCAACGCTCACTTCTTCAGGGTTTTTTAATAATAGTATTATTACGCTCACTTCTTCAGGGTTTTTTAATAATAGTATTATTAAAAAAAACTGAAGAAGTGAGCGTTGCTCATGAAACATGTTGGTAATAAATAATAAAAGTGGTAAAAACGAAGTATTTTATTAATTTCAGAAATCAATTTATTACACCTAATTTTAAAACAACACAAATGCAAAACCATTATATTTACCAAGCCATAAAAAACTACAATAATCTCCCTTCTGAACTGCGCTGTATTGTCAACCAATCAGAACAAATAAATGAAATAAACATTAAACATTACATTGAAAAATCTATATTATTACAACATAAAACCTATGTAAGAATCGTGGCTCCCATATCAGGCACAAGAACTCCTCTTTTCTGATGAGGTGTACATAACCAATGATGATCTAAAATCTAATATTGTTAAATATTTGTGTATCTATATTCCTTATATTACAATAAAAAAAAGTTTGGTTTCGGTTGCCTCCTTATTGTACCCTTTTTAAATGTCTGCTCAGAACATTCTCATTTTTGAGCACAAACTGCCTCCTGTTTTATATTATGTTTTTAGTTTTAATATTCTTGTTTTGTCCTGTCCTGCTGTTATTGTTATTCTAAGTTTTGTCATCACTTTGTATAAACAGTATATTTAGTGTTATAATATTAGATCTGTATTGGGTAAGGCACACTGTAGGAATAATTTAAAAAACATGACCATTTATACTAAATTACCGTTCTTAAGTTTGATATAGTTAAGCGCACTTGAAGTGAAATGACACTAAACTGCGCTATATAAATGCCATGTTATTATTATTACTATTAATATCAGAATTACACGGAGACAAATGAGTATGGCTGATTTATTGAAATTGTGTTAAAAACTTGATTGCAATTCATTTCCCAAAAATATATTTGTCTATTAAGAATATATCGGAATGCTGTGCTTTTCCTGATAAATTTAATGACGAAATGCGACAATATTACAATTTTTATGAACACGTGTTCCGACATCCTACGCGGAGAAAAATTGGTACAACGTTTTAAAAATCAAAATACTGTTAAATGCATGACTGCATGATCATTTCCCAATAAAATATAAGTAATTTTAAATATATCTGAACACGTGTTAACGCAGGTGCTTTTGTCCTAGTAAATATAATGGACGAGATGTGAAAATATTTTTATTTTGAAGAACACGTGTTCCGACTTCCTCATAACATATTTGTGTTTTTCTTTGTTATGAAATTTGTCAAATATATTTTAATAAATTAACCATATTTCATATCGGTAACTTTTCATAGTATACTAATATATTTGTGTTTTACCGACAGTTTGCTAGGAAACCTGTCAATTCTTTCGTTAAAGGCCTGCAGTCTCGTTTTTAATAGGAATACGAATAATTTGACCGTTTTTTTGGATGATTTGTATAGCGCCGTTTTTGTGCAAAATCACGTCAAGGGCGCTGTACAAATATATAATACATTTCTACAATGATCTATGTTATTACTAACTATATATGGAGATAATATACAGTACCATGCTTACCTTGTAGGTCACTGAGATTAATTAATTGTTTACTAGCGAAATTTAGATACAGGATTTAGGACATAGGTAATTGTAAAATTGGATATAATTGAATTTTCTCTCGGGAATGGTATATTTAATTTAAAGGTATGACAGCTTAAAGATGTAAGTTTTTAGTTTAGACCTGAATTCTGTTGGACTTGTTATGGATCTTAGTTCCGGAGGGAGTTTATTCCAAGCCTTCGACCCAGATACTCCGAAAGCGCGATCACCAAACTTAGTATTTGGCTTGCGCATAGGTTCTATCAGTCTGCCTACAGCTGATGATGTTGCTGATCTAAGAGTTGACTGCCTCAGACCAGTATTTTCCGGGACGCATAGTTCAGAGATGTAGGATGGGGCCATTTCATTGATGGATTTAAACACCATCCAGCACAATTTGTACTGGATTCTTTCAGGGCACTTGAGCCAGTGAAGGTTACGAAGGAGTTCTGAAATGTGCGAATATGTTGAAACCCCGGTTACGAGCCGTGCTGCTGCATTAAACACTGATTGAAGTTTGTCAATTTGATATTTTTGCCATACATCAGAGTTGGTATGAGCACGCAATCGTAGACTGCCACCCTAGTGTTTATAGCATTGCTCCCACATAAATATTACAGACAAATCTTAAATAACTATATTTATCCGACATCGATATTCGTTAATTCCACAGTGATGTTACAACTTCTCTCTAGCCCCGAAGATGTGGGCGAGGCTGCGTTGCGAAACGCAACAGCATCTAAATGTTAAGACGGTCACATTTAGCCAGTGTTTCCTCGTTTCGGTGAAGGCATAGTTTCATCATCGCACCAGTTGATCAATAATACTTAGAGCAATATAATTTTAATATAATTACTAGGCGATGCTGGGGGTTATCCTTAGGAGTTAGACATATACCATAATATAATTCTCTGTAGGCCTTTTTAAGATATACAATTCCGTAGTACATTATATTGATGTATCTCATGAGGTTTAGCCAGAGTTAGCAATGTAAGCGCCCGAAAACAAATTTTTACGACTTGATTATAAAACATCGTCTTTTCTCTACCATCTATAAATATAATATGCATGTATTATATATGTAAATCTTTCGGAAGAACTTCTCTAAATGATAGTGAAAACCCTATAAAAATCTGTTGCATAGTTTAGAAGGACGAACCGCACAAACAGTTTCCTGAAAATTTATTCAGGCCTATATTCCCGAAATGAATCTTTACTAAAAAATAAGTTTAAATTATGAAAACCAAAAATATTATTTGAATAAAATGAAGTTTTTCCTATGGTTTCCTTCGAGCAGAATTCAAATAAAATTATAAATTAATAAATAAAAAATAAAAGCGTAAACTACTAAATTTTTTTTTTTTAATTAAAAATTTCAGAGAAATAAGTATATCTCCTCGTGTGTGTGCGTGATTGCCACCAAAAGTAGATAGAATGCAATGTCGCCGACAGCGAGTCTCTCTGCTGAGTTTCAGCTCGCTCGGAGGTCGGGAAGTGGGTTAATTTCCAGTTTCAACATATTATTACATATTATTGGGAATCCGGTTAAAAACGGGATTGCAGGCTTTTAATGAATGAATAAACAGGTATTATAATAAATTTCGAATAAATTATCACGATGTCAAAACACTAAGGACGGGTTGTTTCGAAGAATTTGAACAATTCATCAAATTTCAACGTTCATTTTCCAGTTATGCGAAAGATTTTTTCAAGTTCTGTTTTCATTTCAGTTCTGACAAGCAAATAGCCTATAATGATATGTTAACAGAACTTAAATAGGACTTTCACAGAACCCGGAAATAAACGTTGAAATTTGATGAATTGTTCAAATTCTCCGAAACAACCCGTCCTAGGAGATTTTTAATAAATCAGCAATACTAATTTTTCTCCGTGTAAATACGAGTATTATTTTAAAATAGAACATAAGACGGGATAATACCCTAAAATAACTTCAGAATCATAACGACGTACGTGAAGAAGCAGAAATATGCGACGCGCGGTCCTGGTGTATTGGACAGACCTACGGTTGAGTTTGCCTTAGCAAATATTTAAAATAATGTGGTAATCTTAACGGTCATAATGAAGTCGAATTTATCCTAGCAGCACTAGAAATTTGATATTGAACGTATTACTAAAATCTCAAATGTTTCTAGAAGGATTCCTTAAGAAGTTACTGATTCATCGCCTAGAAAAAATAATCTGGTGCTTACCGTTAATTTTGTAGTTGAAAAACGTTTTATTAAATTTTTAAACCGTTTAAAGAAATATATTTTAATTGTAAGGTACAGTTTTTATTAATCTTAAATATAAATAAATTACATCCGTAGGGATCGCTTTAAAAAATACGTGTATTGTCGTTACGAATTCGTCGGAATTAATTTATTTATTTATTGCATCTCACTATACATAAAACACTTTTTTTTCACATAAAAATCAACCTCACGAGGACTAAGCCTGTATCGAGGTTAACAATTTACATTTGAGTGAAGCAAACATAAGAGTATCACAAACATAAAGTAATTCTACATACAAACACAAAATATTTCAAAATTAAACAAAAAATGAGTATTAGATGTGTTACCAGATGGGTAATTTGACAGTATATTGTAACAATATTTGAACCATAACTAATCATTATTCAAAAAAAGAAGCAAAGTAGATAATAAAGGCAGATAGGGTGACATTCTGTTTGCAAATGGTACTTATATAAAATCTTATTATTTAAGAAAGGACAAGGATGAAAAAATATTAAGACAATCGTCTGTCAATACATAAACCTAAATTAACTTTTTAAATTTAACTAAGGAATTGGTAGACTTAATATGATTTGGAAGAATATTAAACATAAGTGGTGCCTGATATAAATAATTTCTTTGACCAAAATAAGTTTTAGTATGTACCGCCACAAAGTTCAATGTAGAGCTAATTCTAGTTGTACGCATTTGTTGTGTTCTTTCAGCTAATTTAATATTGATAAAAAATCGACAGTGTATTTGAGTGATATATAGCTGTTTTATGCACATAACATTACATTCCTTATAAAGTAGGTTGGATGGATAACAGAATTTTTTTTGTACATCACTTTAAGGATCAATTTTTGAGTAATATTTAGGGGGTATTTCACTATGTCGGGCTAAATATCTGACTAGCTATCCGTTGGCTGGCTTTAAAGATCAGAATAACTTCGTTATTCAACGGCGACCGTTTCACCATTGTTTCCGAGCTTCCGGATAGATAACACTCGAAATAGTCTGGCAACATCGCAAAATGTTTGCAGTTACCCCATCTACTGCCACGGCTGTCATGCGTCACAGTCCGCACACCGCAAAGTTTGCATTTTTTTGGTTATGTTATGTTGATTATCAGGTCATTTTAGATAGATTCGTGTCGAATTAATACATTGTTTCTTATTTTGAACACAATCAAATAATTCAGGATGGATCATACAAGCATTCAAATTCATTCAACAAAATTCGACTCACTTCTCCGCTGTCAAACTCGGAATGTTTTGACGCCATCTTTGATTCGAGGAATAGCGCCTAACGTGAGGTTCGAGCACTGATTAGTCAAATCGAACTTTAACCAGAGCGTTAGCGTTATTCAGATATAGTGAAAACGAAAAAATGACTAATCCGCGGATTAGTGCTTGGTCAGAACATAATCAGAGATAGTGAAATACCCCCTTAGTTGTTCAACATTGAATTAAAATGTGAACCTCGTACAAAAACCCCGTTGTTATAGTCGGGATTTGAACCCGCGAATTCCGAATTCGTACACACGGATTGTAATTTTCTATAAACGTACATTTGATAATAGCATTCTTGGGATGATATTTAAATTCTTGTGGTTACAAACATTGACTATTTAAACCGCATTGTGTGAGTGTTCATTATTCATCTGCGCTCGTCGGTAGATCGTTTTTACCATCTTACTTCTTATGGGATTTTTTATGTGAACACCTAGTCCCAATTGCTAGGAGACGGTGGGACTACTGCATCCACAATTGGAGTATGCCCGAGGGCGAGAAGAGTGGGGAAGGGAAATAACTTCCTGGTTAAATTTCCTTACTAATAATAATAATAATTGGATGACTTGTATAGCGCCGTTTTTGTGTAAAATCACTTCAAGGGCGCTGTACAAACTTATAATACATTTCTACAGTGATCTATGTTATTACTTAACTATTTATGGAGATAATATACAGTACAATGCTTACCTGGTAGGTCACTTGAGATTAACACTTAATTAACATTATCTTATTGTTTATTGGCGAAATTTAGATACAGGATTTACGACATAATTAGAAAATTGAATATAACTGGACTTTCTCTCAGGAATGATATATTTAATTTAAGGGTACGACAGCTTAAAAAGGTAAGTTTTTAGTTTAGACCTTACTAATAAAAAGCACGTCACAATCGTCAAACAGTGTTTTTGTTACATATTGTATAAAGACTGTACAATTTCTATTTCGAATTATTCCTAGTAAAAAATGTATTTAACTGTGCTGCGAAAGAACTGGCAACATTATGGCGAGTTTCTCTGCAAATTTCATTCAGACTTGAAACGATGCTTGAAATAGCTTTATCGGTGATCGGTGACCATATCTGAATAGCCAGGTACTTCCCCACCTTCCTCTCCCCCATCTCGTTCCCCTCTCCGCTACCTTCAGCCTTACAACATACCCCAATAGGGGATGTCATGGTCTCGCTGGCTGTAGACGGTTGTGAGCAGTTGAGACTCTTGTGCGGTCATCTAAATATTTGAATTTTGTGTAAATTAGGCAATAATATTATGGTGACCTTTTCGCTGTTATAAAACCAACAAATTAATTTATTATATAATATTTATTGCTGTATTATGTCACGTGACGTCTTAGTTTTTAGCCCACCTGTCAGTTTTGACATTTGACATTTTGGAATAACGTAATTTTGAAAATGGAACCGCGCGTTCTATTTTTAAACGTTGGCCGCTGATTGGCCGTAGCCACTGAACATGTCATTCATAGAAATGTGATTTATGTCCTTATGAAAGAAAACATTTGTCCACAGTTTATAATTTAAAGCCCCGTAGTGAGCGTTCAAAATGAAGAAGAAGATGGTTTGAAAGGGAGATAGGTAAATATGAATGATCATAATAATTTTATATGAATTCTGTACAAGAGTCCCAACTTTTCCCAACCGCCTGGAGCCAGTGAGACTATATATTATTTTAAATGAATAAATTATGAAATGACACGTCTAATTAATCAAATAAAATTTACTTGCTGACGCCGGGATTTGAACCGGCTACCTTCAGATTGCTAGTCGATAGTTTTACCCAACAGCCACGGAGGTCGTCGATTACCGTAAGCGACTTTAATAATGGATTACTTATTTAAAGTGAGTACCATTTAAACAAGATTAATCAAAATAGTGATTTGGCTTCGCCTTAAGGTGATGCACTACGTCGTGTAATATTTTAAATTGAGCCGCTATCAATAACAACCCTTACGTAGATGGCGATAAGGTTTAAATTCCCGTACACCATCCGCCTGTTTTGATTAATGCAAGAAAAAAACATGGCCAAAAAGTGTTTTTTATTTTATTTTGTGGATGTTCAGGCATAAATATTTAATTTTTTATCGATC
Organism: Hesperophylax consimilis; assembly: GCF_061612785.1. NCBI lineage: Eukaryota > Metazoa > Arthropoda > Insecta > Trichoptera > Limnephilidae > Hesperophylax > Hesperophylax consimilis. The sequence continues at coordinate 8,248,633 of NC_142852.1, forward strand.
ATTTTATAAATAACTTAATTTGCCAATTTATAGAATAAAACCATAACCGAAAATGGGTTCGTAAGTAGGAGATTTTGAACTTTAAAGCAGTTTTCATAGGCCTTTACATTATTTTTTTTCTGGGCTTATAAAAAGGCTTATCTAAAAAATACTCGATTATTTCAAAGACCAAGATGTATTCTACTTGCAGTATTTAATTAAAGCATCTGAAACATTTCTAGGCGACCATATTTTCAAATCAAAAACACATGATTTTGCATTATTACGTATGGCATCGCCTTAATATAAATGTGTTTATCTGGAGTGACCAGCTGAGTAAGTATTTTTTGTTGTTTTCGTTTGTAAATAATTATATTAGATAGAACGGGTTGTTTCGGAGAATTTGAACAATTCTTACAAATTTCAAAGTTAATTTTCAAGATCTGTGAATGATTTTTTCAAGTTCTGTTTTTATTTCAGTTCTGTCAAGCTACTAGCCTGTAATGATATAATAACAGAACTTAAATGGTACTTTCACAGAACTCAAAAACGAACGTTGAAGTTTGATGAATTGTTCAAATTCTCCGAAACAACCCGTCCATAGAGTAAACGATAAGCAATAATTATTAGCCTGAAACACTCCAACAAATGTAACAAGCAGTAATTGTTGAATGAAACACTAGTATATATTGAATTATTTCGCGGATAAGAGATAAGCCGCCATAGCTCAGTGGTCAGAGCTGTCGACCGGAAATCGAAAGGACACGGGTTCAAGTCCCGTTGGCGTCATGTATCCTTTATCAGGAGATTTTTCAATGTGGATGAGTGTTTCAGGCTAATAATTATTGCTTATAAAATAATTATCGATTTATTATTATAATTTTTTTAAAAGTATTTGTGTGCAATTGTGCGCAGCGGAGAGGGGTGACAGTCTGGCGCATGCGCAGACGTGGGATTCAGATTCAATATGGCGTTTACCCGTATATAGCGTGTTTATCTTGGCCCATGTTATTAAAAATGTTTCTATTCCCACGTATGCAAGAGTTTTTATTTTGTAATGGGTAGAATAATTTGTTGTAATCTTAATTACTGTGGATCACGTGATCTTTTAATGCGGCTAAATTTAGAATTTATGTTCAGATGTTTTATCATCATGTCACAATAAAAAAGCTAACATTCTTGCAGAACTTAATGATGGCATTATTAACAGACATTTACAGGGTGTATTTACTGATGTAATTGCATCCTGATTGCCACCAAAAGTTAATAGAATTCATCGTCATCGAGAACGAGTCTATCTGCCGAGTTTCAGCTCACTCGGATGTCGGGAAGTGGGTTAATTTCCACTTCCAAGATTCCACTCATTCATTTAGGCTGGCCGCATACATACGTTTTTCGTATTCGATTTCCGAATTCGTTTTCCGTATTCGGACATCCGAATGCACGGAATCAGTAGAAAATACATTAACTGCCGCACACGTTCGTTTTAGTTCCGAACGGAACAAATTCCTTACGCACGTTCCGAATGCGAGCCGGCGCGTTCGGAGAAACCGAATGGAAAAAACCTAATGACGTCATAAGCTGGGTCCAGACATGTTCTTTTGTCCGTACCGTACCTCCGTTTCGTACCAGCGTCGCGATCCAAAAACTCTGGACGCATCATCTTTTGTCCGTACCGTACCTCCGTTTCGTATCCGCGTCGCGATCAAGAGCCCGTATCTCCGTAACGTCGCTCCGATCATCGCGTGTTCATTTCCTCCCACCATGTCGTCGACTGTGGAAGTGTTTGAGAATTTTACGATTGCTTGCGCGTCCTTCATTGTTATTCACAATAATATAACGAAAAAAAAACAAAAAAGGCGACGTTGGTGGGAGTTAGAATTGTTCAAAAACAGAGAAAGATGTAAGACGCCGCGAACACGTCCAGACTGGCGCAGACCCGTACCGTATCGCCTTTGAACGGGTCGAAAAACCGACTCGCGATGGATCGGAGCGTACCTCTATCCGTATCGAGACGCCGTACCACCGTACCGTACCGAACGGGCGTCCAAACTAGCGTTCTTGATCGCGACGCTGATACGAAACGGAGGTACGGTACGGAGAAAAGAACATGTCTGGACCCAGCTTTATGGAACGCAGCTATTGCATACAGTTTGTTTGTGCCGACGCAAACGTACGGAAATATCCGTTCGTAATTCAGTGTTGCCAACGGATCTTGACCTAATATCGCCGTTTCTCATACATAAGGTAGCGTAAAGTAGCCGAATTTGCTGTTAGGTGGGACATGTTTAAAATTGATGTTTTTGAAGTAGCTTAATTGGCGACCAGTCGCCTTTTAGATTTTTTCGGCGCCGCCGATTCTCGCATTTTTTCGGCGCCGATTCTCGCTCTGAGTAGCCTAAATGGCGATATATCGCCCTTGTTGGCAACACTGGTACTGACGTTTATACAGTCCGAATGAAGAAAAACGAACGTTTGCGCTAGTCTCACGGAATTCCGAATACGGAAAACGAATTCGGAAATCGAATACGGAAAACGTATGTATGCGGCCAGCCTTAATCGGGAAAACAAAGTCGAAATTCAAATATATTCCTATATATTATAATATTTCAGCCACAGAAGCGTTCATCGCAATGAGAACAATTGGAGACTTAGGATCACAGGGGTCTAACTACAAAAACTGCGGTTTTGAGTTAACCCTTCAGGGTTTTAAATATTTTTACCAACGACATGGTGAATTTTCTGGGAATTTCGGAAAACTCCCGATTCATCTAAAATGTGCTACACATTACTTATTTGTGAAGTTGTCTTTTAAAGAAATGCTATTTTAGAAACTAGATTAAATTATTTGCATTTGAAAAAAACCTTGATCTTTCTAAGCAATACATTTTTAATATCAAACACGGAAAATGTTAACAAAAAACTTACCAGGATATTTTGACTCGGAACGTCCATAATTTTGAAATAATTCGATATTTATAAAACGTATTAATTTTGTGCAGATAATAAGTAATAAAAGCATCACTTCACTTTTTATAGCGTTTATACAATAAAAAAATATAAATTATTTTTAAACTTTCAATTGTCAATGAAAAAATGCCTAAATTCATTAGCATGCAATTTTGACAATTTTTTTAATTTTTATCCATGTAATAAAGTATAAATATTTGATACAAACTGTGAAGGATTATTATTATAGAAAAAGAGATAGAAATACTTTAATAATGTATTGACGTCCCGGTCAGATTTGTCCTTCAGAGGCTTTAATGGAATATAATGTTTGTGGCTAGATATATATATGTCCTTTAGATAAATTGAAGGTTTTGCTATCGTTTCGCTTTGAGTAGAATACAAATAAAAAAATAAATTACTCAATAGAAAATATAAATGTAAACTACTAAAAAAAACACTTTTTTAATAGAAATGTATGAACGCGTAAAGGAAACAACTTTAAAAAAATACAGTATTATAGCTAAGATTATCTGTGACAGTTTCACTTGATTAACTTTTTTGCTTTCTTACAAAATTATTTACAAAATAAATATAAACCAGTTTTTTGCTTGAAATCGAACGTTTCTTGACTCCGTTTGTCAAGCGATTTTAATGCTTATTACCTACAATATAAGGTATACCAAGAATATACACATTTTTGGCTCGTAGCTTCCTCTTAAGCTTGGTTTTGGTTTACATACAATTATGCATGAGTATATTGAGTATGCCCATCTTTATTTGCGTTTATTTTAAAACTGTTTTTGTAGATATGCCCCATGATGCTTTGATGCGGAATTATGACATTTTGCGACGCGCTTTTTCACAGATAAAATAAGCACGTTTGCGAGTGTCGAAACGACGAGCTGGAAAAAATATTATTATTTTCTTGCCAAGCGAATAAAACATATTTTAGTACGCTAGGAGCATTTTTTAAGGTTCAAAATACAATAATATCGAGGCGAGTGCTAGCTATTTCACGGTGTATTTTTTGCATTCACACAAAGCTCATACTCCTTGCCTCATTCAAATTCATACATACTCTTCTGTTATTCTGACTTTTTACATGGCCGGATTATAGTACTTGGTTCACTTGATCGTGCCATGTCTTCCTCAGGCGTCCCAGACTTTTTCTACCATTCACATTCGGTCCATATTCGCACTCCTTACTTCGTTCATTCGGGATTAAATTAAACTAGGAACACAAGACAAAATGTAACATTCTTCTGAACCAAATATCAGACAACTTACCAACCAATAGGTTGCATGATCTGGGCAATAAGTTTGGGGGTACTATTGACATGTTTATTGACTCCATTTATAGAATGAAGCGTAATCTATACCAACACTTTGTTAAATCCTACAAATTCTAGTTGCGATGGTTATGTAGTTTTAGTGATTTGTCTTATATGTAGTATTGTTCTAGTTTCTATATTATTCGATGCAACTATAAAGTAATTAAAGTAAATAAAGTGATTCTTCATATGTTGTGTCTGTATGTTGCTTCTGTGAAATGTTTTGTAAATGTTTTCTTCATACATTGTGTCTGCACATTGGGTTGGGTTGGGTCTAATTTTTCTGTACAAAACTCTTTTTTTATTTTTTTACTCTTCTATTTCAAAACTACCAATTGGCGATCCCTTAAGGCGATGCACTACGTCGTGTAATATTTTAAATTGAGCCGCTACCAATAAAAACCTTTACGTAGATGGCGATAAGGTTTAAATTCCCGTTTAACACCATCCGCCTGTTTTGATTTATGCAAGAAAAAAACATGCTCAAAAAGTGCCTTTTATTTTATTTTGTGGATGTTCAGGCATAAATATTTAATTTTTTTTCGATCATTTTATAAATAACTTAATTTGCCACATTATACAATAAAATCATAACCGAAAATGGGTTCGTAAGTAGGAGATTTTGAACTTGAAAGCAGTTTTCATAGGCCTTATACATTATGTTTTTCTGGGCTTATAAAAAGACTTATATAAAAAATACTCGATTATTTCAAAGGCCAAGATGTATTCTACTCGCAGTATTTAATTAAAGCATCTGAAACATTTCTAGGCGACCAAATTTTCAAACCAAAAACACATGATTTTGCATTACTACGTATGGCATCGCCTTAATGAGTTTGATAACTCATGGGAGTGCAACATCGTTTGTTGTATGTTTTAAAAAAAAAAAAACTGTTCATGTTTACTGTTACATACTAATATTGTTTCATATTCAGTTTATCAGTTTACTGTAAAATCATTCTTTCAATTTTTTTTTATTAATTTTCGATAGCTCACTAGGAATATTATGTTCTTAAAATCCACATAAAAGCCCGACTTGGCGTAAAACCAAATTTTAAAAAATAGTAAGAGGTTCACCTCTTCAATTTTCTAAGAATGGTTATAAAACTTTAGTCAAGGTTACCAATAATAGTTAATAGTTAGTGTGTAAAAATATTTAAGGTCATGGCCGACCAGTTTGACATGTTGTCACTTCTCTTCTTTAGATTTTCTTCTTCCTTTTCTAATCTCAACATTTGAACGCTGTTGAAAATAAATTTAATTTATTGCCAATTTTTATTTTTACGATTTTTTGATTGCGTTTTATTTTGTCTCGTGATTTGCATAACGGGTGTGAGAATGACATTGTTTTAATAATTCCCCGCCTTCCTCTTTCCTATCTCCTGTTCCCGCATCTTTCGGCCGCACAACTTACGTTTCTTCTGGTAACCGGATAAATCATCACGATGATAATTCATCACATCTTTAAAAAGTTATATAAAGTCATGGAAAGTGATGAAACAAAAACTTTATTAACTGGGTTATGTAGGTTAGGTTAGGTTAAAAAAAGATTATTTTTTCATTGTTTCTAATGACTTTACATCACTTTTTAAAAGTGTGTTGAATTGTCACTGTGTTGAGTTATCATGGAACCGTTTCATCTATGAAAGGTGCATTGAAGAATTATTATCGTGATCCTTTCAATTTGGGTCAGAAAGATTAAATCTGTAATCAGGACCTGGACGAAATTCCGTGTCTGTTTTACTGCTATTTTAGTGAATGGTGTCTTAGACTAATCGCACTTCTTTAAATTTGACTCATCAGAACGATAAATACTCTCTTTTTTCTTCAAGTGACTTAAGCCGTGTTTGTTGACCAAATCTGAATAGTCATTTAATTCCTAACTTCCTCTTCCTAATCTCCTTCCTCTCCCCACTATCTTCAGGCTCAAACAATACCCTAATTCTCTTGCGGTAGGTACTCGCATAAGAAATACCAAATACAGATTAACCTTTCAGGTTAATTTGTTCGTTTTTGGGAATAACTCACAGAAGTCGTTGTGTCTCACTTACCGTTGTGGTGACAAATATGATCTAAACTGTGTTAGAACGAGAAAACACCATGCTTTATATTCAAATCTAGCAGTTAACCAAAATAGAATTAAAAGGTTCACCTTTACAAAATAACAGACTCCGACCGCGATTTAAAAAAAAACTCATGTCTTCGTGAATTCTTCATTGATTATTTTTTATTTATGTTATTCTGTTGTTTTCAATTTAATTTATATGCATCTCGTTTTTAGATTTTCGTTTAGGAATCGCTAATATAAATATAAAATTCAATAATTAAAAATTACAATATGAGGTTTTAATCGTTAAGTTATTCCAAATATAAAAGAATTTATAATCATTATGGCCCGGTATATCAGCCAGTCCTTATTCTCGCTATGTTCGAAATTCCTCGATCAAATTTAAGCGCGCTAAATCGGATAGTTCCCTTTGTACGCACCGAGGCGCTAGCAGTAACAAATGGCAAATATGACGCTTACGTACTTCCATCGAAATGTATGGATATTGTATAATTTTAGCAATTGGACTGTTTTATATTCATCGAGCGATTGGGGATGTTGATCTTATTAAGAGGAAACTACAAGTCAAAAATGTGTATTTTTTTGTATGCCTTATATCGTCACGAATATAGGTAATAGGCATTAAAATCACTTGGTAAACGGAGTCTAGAAACGCTCGATTTCAAGCGCAATACTGGTTTTTATTTATTTTGTAAACAATTTTATAAGAATGCAAAAAAGTTAATCAAGGGAAACTGTCAAAGATAATCTTATCCATAATATTGTATTTTTTAAAGTTATATGCGTTCATACATTTCTATTGAAAAAATACATTTTGTAGTAGTTAACATTTATGTTTTATATTGAGTAACAACATTTTTTATTTGAATTCTACTCAAGGAAAACGATAGAAAAAGCTTCAATTTATCTAAAGCGTATTTTTTGGTATTCATAATGTAAACCAATTCGTTATAAAGATTAATCGAAAATAGTGATTTAGCAATAAGTTTCGCCTTAATTTATAATCGATGTAAAATAGACAAATAGTCTTGTAAGGTATTATAAGATGAATTTTTAACATCATGACAGTGTTTTCAGCGGTCTGTTTTTCATGATTTCATGAATAGTGCATTGACTAAAGAAAACAAATACGACGCTGATTGAAGTGGAGAACTTTATTAACAAAAAAAAGTCATTTGATTTTTCGAAAGCTCTCAATCTCCCGAAGACATTAAAGAGCAAAGATGTACAACTCACGTAGATAGTAATATGGTTTTACATAGATAAAATATTAACATTTCTCTATTAAAATCATAGACAACACGTGTAATATTACTAATATCTAGGTTTCCCACGTATAAACGGATTATATTCCAAGCCGCGCTAAGCTCGCATTCCAACCAAGCCTAGCTTAAAATCAACCGATATACCGGGTAATGTAAAAACCCAATAGATCCAGATTTAATTCTTTACAAGCCATTAAACTATTATACGTATCTCTAGTAAGAAGTCTAATTGAATATAACTCAGTAGTTTGGTCTCCATCTTACAAAATTCACATTTACAACATTGAGCGAATACAAAAAAAAAATTCTATGTTTTATAAATTTGAAATTAAATATCCCTGTCGAAGACTTAAAATACAATTTCTTATTAAATACTCTAAAAATACATACATTAGAAGATAGACGTAAAATAAACGATTTAACGTTCTTATTCAAAATACTTGACTCTAAATTCGACTGTTGTGAACTCCTGCAACTTATAAACATACATACACCCACAGTAACAACACGACAAAATACAATATTCTACAGCAGCACACATAAGCGTAACTACATTGCCCACTCTCCGATACAACGACTTCACACCATGGGAAATCATTACTTGGGTGATGTTGACATATTCAATACCAACTTGGCAAGTTTTGTGGATCATTTAAAACAGAGGTTCCCAAAGTGGTCTATATAGACCCCCAGGGGTCGATATCGGCTTGCTGGGGGTCTATGTTAGCGAGAAAAAAATTTGGGGGTCCACGAGATTCAAATGGGGGTACAAACGAGCGGACCCCCATTTACCTTAAGTCAACATTTAGGAGTTCCGTAGGTGACACAATACACCTAACACAAATAACACAGTTTACGTAATACTAATAATAGACTGAGAAATTACTTATTCGATACTTGTATTTTTATATTTCGTAAAGTTGTTTATTGAGGTATATAAATAAAATTATACGTTCTTTTTCTCGTCAGTATTAATATATTGAAGCAAAACATTGCACATCGGAATCCGCGAATTTTCCTAGATTCCCAACTTGTTTTTAAAAAACGTCCAGGGTAATAATGACGTTCAACATTTAAATGTACTTCACACAGACTTCAAAACTAAGTTTGAGGACATTTTGACTGTGGAAGTGGAATGTTGAAGAATCGGATATCATATGACAAGAAGAACTGATCGGAATAAGCGCTAACAAAGAACTTAAGGGGCAGTTCTGTAGGGCCAGCTACAGAAAGAAATTCCCGTTGCTTGTGCTGCTCCATTTACATTTGGTGTAATACCTCACAAGGGCGCCCCTGTCTGCACAATGTAAAGACGGAGCAACTATACCGCCACCCGGTTGTTTGACAGGCAAGGGAAGGGAATCTTCTTACGAAAAAGGGAGATGATCACACGGGACGTTAATAGTTTTAAAAAATTCAATATTCGGCAGGTAGGAGGTCTACGGAAAAAAATATATTTGGCAAGTGGTCTACGGGTCAAAAGAGTTTGGGAACCTCTGATTTAAAACATTTATTTCAACCATACTCCTAAACACATCATGTAAACCTACAAATAGCTGTAATTTTCTGTTTTTGTTTCTTGTGTTTGTATGAATTGTTGCATAGCTTTTATCAAATGTAATTTTATTCTTATTTTTTATGTTTCAAAGTATCTGTCAAATTAAAATTATACTACCAACCATGTATTAGAAGATAGACGCAAAATAAACGATTTAACGTTCTTATTCAAAATACTTGACTCTAAATTCGACTGTTGTGAACTCCTGCAACTTATAAACATACATACACCCACAGTAACAACACGAAAAAATACAATATTCTACAGCAGCACACATAAGCGTAACTACATTGCCCACTCTCCGATACAACGACTTCACACCATGGGAAATCATTACTTGGGTGATGTTGACATATTCAATACCAACTTGGCAACTTTTGTGGATCATTTAAAACATTTATTTCAACAATACTCCTAAACACATCATGTAAACCAACAAATAGCTGTAATTTTCTGTTTTTGTTTCTTGTGTTTGTATGACTTGTTGCATAGCTTTTATCAAATGTAATTTTATTCTTATTTTTTATGTTTCAAAGTATCTGTCAAATTAAAATTATACTACCAACCATGTAAAAGCCCTCTGGGCGTTAAATAAATAAATAAATATCGCTGAAAATGTTCTTATTAGTACCAGGAATGTTCAGTGCGTGGTTTAAATGGCAAAAGTCGGAGACGCTCGAGGAATACTTAATGCAATATTTCTGCACAGGAATGAGACACGGAGTGGAAACAAAGCCAGTGTAATGTAGTTTTTTTAACAGTAAAATTGTGATATGCATTTAGTGAATGCTGGAAGAAGTCTTAGACGCCCGTGAAAGAAATAAGCAATAGCGGCGTCCACTAGTAATTTATTCCAATTTGATTCGGTTGGATTAATCAGTAATAGGTCGATTAGAGATGAAATGATCAGTCGGTGATGAGTGTTGCATCATTGCCGAGTGGGTGTCTTGTGTCGGGTGTCTGGTGCGGGGGTCAGGAATTAGAAAGGAGGTATTATTGTTGTCTGTCTGCTGTCTGGCGAGGTCAACTTGCCATCAAAATCTCTAATTAATATCTATGGGATGATTAACACCTTCGTGGCCAAACATCCATCTATATAAATATTTAAATTTAATAAAAATTTCAAAGTTATCTATTTGTAAACCAATTGTGCTTGTGTGTTGTGGATTTGCTCAATGAAGCAATCTTTGGATTGGCCTTGTTCTACCGGTGATTCGATAATAATAATAATAATAATAATTGGATAATTTGTAGAGCGCCGTTTTTGTGAAAAATCACCTCAAGGGCGCTGTACAATTTATTTCCTAGGATCTACATTTATTATTTAGAAAAGATACCAAAACATACTTACCTGGCAATGTAAGAAGCTCCGAGGAACTGGCGTCATCTCTGTGTATTTCACACTTCTAGGAATGATTTCTTCAGTGGCATAATGCCTAATATAGTATTATTTATAGTTTTTTTATGAAGACATAATTCGTGAATATATTAAGCAGTCACATCGGTAACACATTTACTATCGTAAAATTCGTCTTCTAAAAGTGGTTTTGAATGTTTTTGAAATATGTTTTGAATTAATCAAATATTGACTTTTATAAACTAGTTTGTGTAAAGTTCGCTAGATGGCTAAAATATGACGCTATTTATGCCGAGTTCACACGAGGACAATACAATATTGTCTTGTCCCAGCTACGTCATTCAATTTACAAAAAAACTGTTCATTTTTAAACAAATTCTGCTGTTGATATGATTTAAGATTTTCACGGCCAAAAGTATTATTGTTATTTGTTTTTGGGGTATTATGCCGTGTAACGCTACCAACGTTTCGGACAGCATTGGAGTGTCCATCTTCAGGGCAGATGTGTAATATAAGGTTGTGGCGTACGTATGTGTGTTTATGTACGAAGATACGATACCGTGTTGCCGGCTCCAACCCTCTAAGAGCTGACATTAACATAGAATTTTAAAGTGGTTGAATTGATGGCTACACCAGAACTAAACGGAGAAAACCATCTATGTCAGAGTCAGAATAATGGAAGAGTATGTATGAGACGATGTATGAATGTGAATGAAGCAAGGAGTGTGTGGTGTGACCGAGTTGTTTGGCGGTCCGTCCTCTCTGCCTACCCCTGCAGAGAAACGGTGTGATGGTTAGTTAGTCAGTTAGTTAAATAACTAATTACTATTACCCTCCATATTGCAATTATTAAGACTTGAATTACATTAATTTATTTATTAAGGTTTGAAGCTAGACTGAACCCCGTTGTCCTACTTATGTTTCACTGATTATATGATAAGGCATATCATATTAATCAGTGAAATTATCTATTGATATGTTCGACACCAATCAGGATTTAAGGCGAAGCTTAATACCTACTAAATCACTATTTTGATTAATCTTTATAACGAATTGGTGCACGTTATGAATACCAAAAAATATCCTCTAGATAAATTGAAGGTTTTTTCCTATCGTTTCGCTTGAGTAGAATACAAATAAAAAATAAATCACTCAATTAATAATATAAATGTGAACTACTAAAAAAAATATATTTCTTCAATAGAAATGTATGAACGCGTAAAGGAAACAACTTAAAAAAATAAAGTATTTTAGTTAAGATTATCTGTGACAGTTTCACTCAATTAATTTTTTTTGCTTTCTTATAAAATTATTTACAAAATAAATAAAAAAAACAGTTTTGTGCTTGAAATCGAACGTTTCTAGACTCCGTTTGTCAAGCGATTTTAATGCCTATTACTTAAAATATAAGGTAAACCAAGAATATACACATTTTTGGCTTGTAGCTTCCTCTCAACTAAACAAAGGCTTCTGTCAGTGCCTTTGGTTATTGTGTATCGCGGAACAAGGTAGTTCTCTTCAGAGCTGGCGGGGGACCGAGCCGTCCTTTAACTGGGTAGTCATCATGTGAATTGTTCCATTGTGAATAAGCTCTGACGAATATTTAAAAACTTCTTGAAGTGACTTTAAATCCTAACAATTTAATTATAATATACTAAATTTAGTCACATTTTTCCGGGCCTCAATGTGTTTATCACATTAAAAAAAACACGTAAAAATCAAATGTCAATATTTTTTAGTAGAATTTTGAAAATGAACATTTTTTCATATAATTATTATAAATATATAATGTGACCTTTTGCAGACGATTTATGTCATTCGGTTAACATTGCATCAGATAAAAGATACGTGCTTTTATATTATATTTATAAAGGAATCACGATGGTAACACGTGAACAAACAACTTTATTTCTTACTAGATGTACTCCGCCACGCGTTTCTGTGGCGTAGTGTGTCTGTGCAGATAGAGAAACAATAGCTCGTGTTGCTTTTACTTCCAACAGATGGCGCTGTTTTTTTTAAACATGTTTTTACCTGTCACAGTTGACATCTATATAATGTAGGTATATACAAACACGCGCGTATTCAAATGCAACGTTATATCAAGATTTCAAAGAAATCGGTGAAAAACTTTTGGAGATTTAAGAATTTGAACAAACGAACATTTAAATTTTTATTTATTTAATTTGTTATTTTTTTGGGGTATTATGCCGTGTTGCTTATAATACCTTTGGCCGTGAAAATCTCAAATCATATCTGATCTTTATTTCTTTTACGCGAATATCACAATCCCATCTGCCCGGAGCCGGGGGGTTTTTTCCACCTCAATTTGTGGTGTTTATTTTTGCAGTGGAGAGGGGAAAGGAAAATGAAGGTTGGATAGTACCGGAGTATTCAGTTATGCGGTTACTAAACACGGTTAATCCCTCAGGCCTCTCGCATATTCTGTCAGAATTTGTGTGTATTTACGCTTTGCAGTAACATCCAAATTAATGGAATAGTTCTAAACCTGTACGAATATTATAAACTGTTTTTGAAAGGTACGCTTTCAAAATAAACAAATAAATTTTAAAATATTAAAATTTAGAAAACATAAAAAAGTTTTATAAATGGCTCACTTTACGTTTTTTCGTCTAAACACTGGACTAAAATTACTGATAACGCGAAAAAAACTCACGCATATTTTTAGACTTATGTATTATAAGCATTTTTTTAGACAAATTTACTATAAACATTTTATTATACAAATGTATTATAAAAGTTTTATTAGACAAATGTATTATAAACATTTTATTAAACAAATGTATTATATTTTTTTTACTAAACAATTGTATAATACACATTTTATTAGACAAATGTATTATAAACATTATTGTCACCTTAATTTTGTCGTATAATAATTATTAATTAATAAAAAAAATTCACGAAGTTTCATATTTTTCTCGAATTGCGGTCGGAACCTTTGATTTCATAGATGTGTACATTTAATTTTTTTTGTGGTTAATTTCTAGATTTGAACATAAAGCGTGGAATTTTCCCTTTCCATCAAAGTTTAGAAGCAACGTTTCAATTCTGGAACGTGCCTCAAATATACCATGTATTATTTTTAAATAATAATTTGTGAAATAAGACAATTTAATCAAATAATATTTTAAATAATGATGATAAAAAAACAACAGCCTTTCTGAAATATACACAACTATTTTGTACCTAATAATGGATTACATCTACATATTGTTATTTTTTCCTATATAATACAGATATTCTCCTCTGTACACTGCATCATGTGTCACTTTTAGGTAAAAGCCTTTTTAAGCGCAACAATAAATAAAAAAACATAAAACACAATTTCTGAAACAATCATAAGATAAAAAGTTTTTTTTTCTGAAACAATCATATCATAAAGAGACCTTTTTCTGAAACAATCATAACACAAAGAGACATTTTTCTGAAAAAATCATAGCATAAATCCTTTTCTGAAGCAATCATAACATAAAGAGACCTTTTTCTGAAGCAATCTTAACATAAATAGACCTTTTTATGAAACAATAATCATAAAGAGACCTTTTTCTGAAGCAATCATAACATAAAGAGACCTTTTTCTGAAGCAATCTTACTATAAATAGACCTTTTTATGAAACAATCATAAAGATACCTTAAATAGACCTTTTTCTGAAGCAATCATAACACAAAGCGAACTTTTTCTGAAGCAATCTTAACATAAATAGACCTTTTTTATGAAACAATAATCATAAAGAGACCTTTTTCTGAAGCAATCATAACATAAATAGACGCTTTTCTGAAGCAATCATAACATACAGAGACCTTTTTCTGAAGCAATCTTAACATAAAGAGACCTTTTTATGAAACAATAATCATAAAGAGACCTTATTCTGAAGCAATCTTAACATAAAAAGACATTTTTTTGAAACAATCTACAGAGACAAAAACGCCACATGTCAGTGATATAATGTTAGTTTGTTTGTTTGTTGCAGTGATGGGCAAGTTCGCGGCGCGCGTGGAGGTGGCGGTGCAGGCGCTGGGCGGCGCGCCACCGGGACAGGCGCCGCCAGTGGATGAGAACGACTTCATCGACGCGTCGCGCCTCGTGTACGACGCGGTGCGCGAGATCCGCAAGGCGGTGCTTATGAACAGGGTGAGTGCACCATCTTTTTTTTTCCTTTCTTTCTTTTGTTTTCTTCTTCTTTTCTTCCTTATTCACTTAATTCCTTTCATTTTCAAATATCGAATTTCTGTCTTGAAAAGTTGATCAATTTCATTTGCCTGTCTATGGTCTAGCAGTCGAAAAGTCAGATGTAAATTGGTAGTTCAGACTATTGTGACACAAGAGATGGAAGACCAAAAATGTGTTGAACTGATCAAGTACCACAGGTTTCTGGAACGTCGGCGATCACAGCTATAAGTAGTGGAGGTCCCAAGATGCTTCCTTGAGGGACGCCATAGTTTATTAGAAGAGGGTTCTTAAACTCTTTTGTTTGCCCAATGAAAACTTCTCTATCCTTTTCTTCTCTTTAAAAGCAAAGGTTCTCAATTCTCAGCAATGCAGTAACGACTCAATAAAATGATTGGGTTAGGTTAAGTTACTTTACTAAACAGCTCTTTAGTAATATAGTAGTCCCCATACAGCGCAGGACCGTGAGGAGTGTGGAAGCCTGTTTTATTAGGGCTGTTGGAGTGGGGGGTCACGATTCACGATCCTCATCAATAAGGCAACAACTCGGAAAGATGTGCCGCAATGATTTGCATATTTTATATCTGTCCCTCTGGTGGTAAAAAGGCGAACCAAGCGTTGTTAACGAAGTTCTCCATTTTACCAACATTTTGAAGAGTTATAAATACATCCGATTTATGTATTTGTGCTACTGGGCGACGGCCTGGACGAGAGTGCTCTCGGATATATTTACCGTTTTCTTGACCAGTGATTGACCTTCTTATCTGTTCCACTGGGCTACAGCCTGAACGAGAGTATTCTCGGATATTTAACTGCTATGTTCATGACTGGTGACTGATCCATTTCCAAAATACAGGATGACGAAGACCTGGATCCTGAGGATGTGGAGCTGGATGAACACTATACTGTGGAAACAAGGAGCAAGTGTAAGGCGAACACTTACAGTTACACTTAAAGTGCAAGTGTGAGGCTAATTGCTGCATGTGTTGCACTCACCAAGAGTTGCGAAGGTCCACTGCTTTGTCCGTGTCCTGGGCTAACAACAACCAACCATTTTCATTGTTGTTATTTGTGCTATTATTATTATTATTTGTGCTGTGTTCTTAATTTAAATGTTTTTGATTGATTGAGATGGGACCATTGTCATTGTTGTTTGTGCTATCATTTGTGTTGTTCTTAATTTAAATGTTTTTTGATTGATTGATATGGGTATTGCCATTGTGTTTTCTTAATTTAAATGTTCCTTGATTGATTGAGATGGGACCATTGTCATTGTTGTTTGTGCTATCATTTGTGTTGTTCTTAGTTTAAATGTTTTTTTGATTGATTGAGGTTGTCATTATGTGTTCTTAATTTTGTTGGGACCATTATCATTATTATTTGTGTTTATTTGTTGAAATGTCTTTAAAAATTTGTGCTATTTTTTTTATGAATGATGATTTCTTGTAACCAAATGTGTCCTAAACTGTTTTTTTGGGAGAATGATTATTATGTGTCTGAAGGCGTCATATAATTGTTTGTTAAGGTAATGAGATATGGAATAATACTTTATTGTGTCCAAACTGTTTGATGAAGGAATGACGCTTTCATGTGTTCAAATGGGTCCCAACTATTTGTTGAGGAATGATGTTTTCATGTGTTCAAATGGGTCCCAACTATTTGTTGAGGAATGATGTTTTCATGTGTTCAAATGGGTCCCAACTAGTTGTTGAGGAATGATGTTTTCATGTGTTCAAATGGGTCCCAACTGTTTGTTGAGGGAATGATGTTTTCATGTGTTCAAATGGGTCCCAACTAGTTGTTGAGGAATGATGTTTTCATGTGTTCAAATGGGTCCCAACTGTTTGTTGAGGGAATGATGTTTTCATGTGTTCAAATGGGTCCAAACTGTTTGTTGAGGGAATCATGTTTTCATGTGTTCAAATGGGTCCAAACCGTTTTCTTGAGGGAATTTTCATGTGTTCAAATGGGTCCAAACTGTTTGTTGAGGGAATGATGTTTTCATGTGTTCAAATGGGTCCAAACCGTTTTCTTGAGGGAATGATGTTTTCATGTGTTCAAATGGGTCCCAACTGTTTGTTGAGGGAATGATGTTTTCATGTGTTCAAATGGGTCCAAACTGTTTGTTGAGGGAATCATGTTTTCATGTGTTCAAATGGGTCCAAACCGTTTTCTTGAGGGAATTTTCATGTGTTCAAATGGGTCCAAACTGTTTGTTGAGGGAATGATGTTTTCATGTGTTCAAATGGGTCCAAACCGTTTTCTTGAGGGAATGATGTTTTCATGTGTTCAAATGGGTCCCAACTGTTTGTTGAGGGAATGATGTTTTCATGTGTTTAAATGGGTCCAAACCGTTTTATTGAGGGAATTTTCATGTGTTCAAATGGGTCCAAACTGTTTGTTGAGGGAATGATGTTTTCATGTGTTTAAATGGGTCCAAACCGTTTTCTTGAGGGAATGATGTTTTCATGTTTTCAAATGGGTCCAAACTGTTTGTTGAGGGAATGATGTTTTCATGTGTTTAAATGGGTCCAAACCGTTTTCTTGAGGGAATGATGTTTTCATGTTTTCAAATGGGTCCAAACTGTTTGCTGAGGAATGATGTTTTCGTGAGATGTGAAATGATGCTTTCTTGTGCTCAAATGCAATAACATTATGTGTTTCACATGTCATTAATTACATTGTTGGAGATTGTTGAATCAAATGTCCAATAGGTCCCGCACGCAGCTTCTGTCCATGTCTTGTGTGTGTAACAATAATGTCATTATAACAATGTATTCTGTGTTTCGTGTCTTGTTGTGTTGATGTATTCCTACACTTTCAAAAGCAATATTGCCATAAATTGCCTGAGAATGTTATGAAGCTATTTGAAGCGGAGACGCGAAAATAAAGTCTTCCCAACTCAAAAAATCACTTGAGTTATTAGCTATTTTGGTAACTTAAATGGCTTCAACCCTCAGTATAGCCCTAGTATCAATATTATTGAAAGTTTCGCAGAATATTTCAACACAGCACAACCCATTTGTCATATTTTTGCAACTACACTGAAAAAAGTCAAAATATGTATTATGTCACACTGGGATGAAAATTAACATTTTTCTATATTAGTCCAAAGTTATTGTTTTTCATTGTGGTGTCACTTGTTTAACTTGACAGGCCAAGACGCCAAACAAAACGTCTGTAACCAAGTGGGTCTTACGACGACCCCATGCATTTTTCTTTCTTATGGGCTTTTAAACTATAGAATTCCCAATTATTCAGTCAATTATTAATGGTAACTAATGTATTTGCAAAGAAATATGTATAATACTAAAATGATATGTCAAGTATTTAAGCTAATATAAGGAGTAAAGTAATTTTGGGTACTACCTACTCCCCCACATAGTTAATCCTCTGCTAGCCATGTCCTTCATCAATGCACAAGCAACATATTCGTAATAAAATTTTAGCAGTAGGATGAATTCTAAGGCCTCCGCGGTTACGATCCTTGGCTACGAATTCAGAGGTCAAGGGTTCGAATCCCGGCATGCGCGTTTAAATTATATTTTATTAATTTGTGTTATTCCACAATTTATTAATTGAAAATAATATGCATGGTGTCCGGAAATTTGTAGTACAAACGGGAAACTGGTGATTCTACCCAAGTTTTTGAACTTTTTGATTTTTTTTACTTTTTTGAATTTTTGGCATCTAAAGGGTTATGAACAATATTGAAATACTTGAAAACTTCTAAAAATCTATCTCTATATACTGCACATTGCAGTGCATCTGAAGGTAGTCAAGATTTCACCGAACTGCTATTATAGTTGGTCGTATACTAAGGGTTAACTAACCCTCAAATATATAATATTAATAACACTATAAAAACGTTCTGTGTATATTCTATAATCCCAGTCTGATACAAATTTTGACTTTTGGCAATTTAGTTGTATTCATATAAATATTATGTATTGTGCCCATAACCCGCATGCGAATGTGTTTGTGTGTTGTACCGCTCTGTGAGTTAACCTGTCTGTGTCCTCCTTCATGTGGGCGGTGTTCCTTGCGTCCACAGACCAGCGAGGACCTAGACACGGACACGGAGTTTGAGCCCGTTGAAGACATGACCATTGAGACCAGGAGTAGATGTGAGCCCGCTTTGTTATCATATTACTCCTCTGCATGAAGAAAAACGTTTTTGGACGAATTGAAGGATATTCTCATTGATCGATTAATTAACTAGAATTGTCGGATTATACTGTTAGTTAAAATTAAAATAAACAGTTGCATCGACACGCTCAATGGCGCTATAAGAAGTTAGCTGGAGTATGCTAGTTGTGTGTGGACTCCGCATTTAACTAAATATGCTGGAACTTATCCGAGATTCATATATCTTCACCTTCTTGACTCACTTGAGGCAACAGATAGATTTAGCCTAGAAATCAGATATTATGCAAATCTTGCAATACTTAGTTATAAAATAGTTCATAACTTTCAATATACCACTCAGCAGAACAGAACATTGTACAACAGAACATTCATTC
Organism: Hesperophylax consimilis; assembly: GCF_061612785.1. Taxonomy (NCBI): domain Eukaryota; kingdom Metazoa; phylum Arthropoda; class Insecta; order Trichoptera; family Limnephilidae; genus Hesperophylax; species Hesperophylax consimilis. The sequence continues at coordinate 8,267,858 of NC_142852.1, forward strand.
CAGTTATAGTACAATTTTACATCATAAAATACAGTACAATTTTACATCACATCAACATTTAGCTAAGTGACTCTTCAATAATTGTTTTAGGTCATTTAGAGAACAGTCACTTACATCTAAAAACCCTTGACTCTGTGCAGAAACGGGCGGTCCGTTTGATAGATTCCCCAATCTTAACAAACGGACTGCAATCTTTAGAGCACAGGCGTCAGGTAGGTATGCTGTCCTTGTTCTATCGGTATTACAATTGAAGATGCTGTGAGGAACTAGCGTCATTGATCCCTTCGGCACCGGTGCGTAGTCGGGATACACGCCAAACGCGCGCCCAACATTTGTACACGGTTGACATTTGTCACATGAGAACGGGTCGCTTCTACGATTCGTTCTTACGTTCAACAGCTCGGCTGTGGAACGAACTGCCGGCCTCTGTATTTCCTCCCTCCTACAACATGGGACTCTTCAAGACCCATGTTCACTCCTTCCTCTCCACAAAAAGACCCTCCACACAGCATCCCCAAAGATGACATAGGCCCTGAGGGAAATTATTTTCTTCAGGGCCTCCTGTGTGGAGTTAATATTAAAAAAAAAATCTAAATTCTTTGCTAGTTCGTTCAAAAGCACCACTCCCCTCGTCATGCTATGCTTTGCCAGGACGTCGGTTTTGCCTTTTGGTACTCTGAATAAGTCATGGTATCGACTTCGGCTGTAGTGGTCTGGTACATATAAATGATAGCATCCCAAGAGGAATGGGCTATCGATAAACAAATTTTGAAAGACATAATGGCTAGACTTGCTTTTCGTCTAGTTCCCAGACTCACAGAATTAGTTTCCTCAAGTAAGTCGATATTGTGCATGAACCTGGGATAGGTTCCATGCGTCCGCATATAGACATATCTGAGGGATTTCTTCTGGATTTGCTCTATCATATCAATGTACTTCTGGTGGTACGGTGCCCAAACATCGCTCACATACTCCAGCTTGCTTCTCAGTATGCCATCGAACAATGCTAACATAGCATCTTGGTTATTGAACTGCTTGCATGTCCTAATGACGAACCCAAGAAGTTTGTAGCAAGACTGAGTGAGCTGCGATACGTGGATGTTCGTTAGCACAGCATCATAATATCCGCTTGCTGGCATTTTTTGAATGAGCCGCAATTTGCATTTTGCTGACATTTCTTAAAGTTCTAGAAAAAGAATTGCCAGATTACTAGAATTGGTCAAATTACTAGAATTTCCGTATTACTGCCATTTCTCGATTACCGTTTACTGGCATTTCTGGATTACTGACATTTCTCGATTACCGTGCACTGGCATTTCTGGATTACTGACATTGCCCGATTACTTGAGTTTCTAGTTTACGGGAAATTTCCGATTACTGGAGTTCTCTAATTATATGAACTGCCAACTATGACATAGCAGAGAGCTGTAAAGGATTTGCATGTATCTATAAATTACCATTTTGCATATTTTTAATGAGAAAAACATACAAAAGATTTTTTTCTTCTTTTTAGTTATGATAATATATAGAAATATATCACACAAATTATTGCCTACTTTACAGAAACTTATCTCTAATCTCTAAATAGTATAAAACAAAGTTTCTTTCCGCGTCTGTCTGTTTGTGCGCTTAGTTCTTCTAAACTATGCATTGGATTTTGATAGGATTTTCATTATCATTTAGAGAATTTCTTCCGGAAGGTTTATATATATAATACATGCATATTATATTTACAAAAAGTAGAGAAATGTCGATGTTTTGTAATTGAGTCGTAAAAAAATATTTTCGTGCGCTTACATTGTTAGTATTGGCTAAACTTTATGAGATACATCAAAATAATGTACTAGGGAATTGGATATCTCAAAAAGGCACTACAGAAAAGTCTTTGATAGTATAAGTCTTATCTCCTATGGATAACCCCCACCAACAGAACCAATTAAACCAATTAATAACCAATTAATTAACCCCCCACCCACTCGTCAGCTAGTATATATATATATAAAAAATTCAGCTTGCGTATGTTCCAACGGCTCGGAGGGCTTTGAAGCAGAGAATGGACGGTTATCTCGAGAGTATTTACTCCTGGGGTAAAAATAATCTCAAGACCCAATCCTGTCTGATTACGTCTAAAAGGGATCCAAATGATAATCTAGTCTCCTTCAACGGAAGCAATCTTCCCAACAGGCCTTCCATTGATATGCTTGGTGTAACTATAAGTGACCAGCTCAGGTACGGGGGCTCCATCGAAGCCAGAGTAAAGTTGGCCTCTCAGAAGCTGGGCGTACTGTACAGGGCCCGCAGATACTTTAATAGTACACAACTGCTGACCCTGTACAAATCGCAAGTGCGCCCTACTGTCGAATTTGGCAGCCATCTCTGGTCCGGAGCCCCTAAATACCTGAAAAAAACCCTTGACTCTGTGCAAAAACGGGCGGTCCGTTTGATAGATTCCCCAATCTTAACAAACGGACTGCAATCTTTAGAGCACAGGCGTCAGGTAGGTATGCTGTCCTTGTTCTATCGGTATTACAATGGAAGATGCTCTGAGGAACTAGCGTCATTGATCCCTTCGGCACCGGTGCGTAGTCGGGATACACGCCAAACGCGCGCCCAACATTTGTACACGGTTGACATTTGTCACATGAGAACGGGTCGCTTCTACGATTCGTTCTTAAGTTCAACAGCTCGGCTGTGGAACGAACTGCCGGCCTCTGTGTTTCCTCCCTCCTACAACATGGGACTCTTCAAGACCCATGTTCACTCCTTCCTCTCCACAAAAAGACCCTCCACACAGCATCCCCAAAGATGAAATAGGCCCTGAGGGAAATTATTTTCTTCAGGGTCTCCTGTGTGGAGTTAATATAAAAAATAAAAATAAAATGTTTGTGCTCGCAAAAACTCGAAAAGCAGTTGACCGATGTCACTGAAAATTTAAAAACTTTGTTCTTATTAGTGTCAGGAGGGTTTAGATATTAGTTTGAATGGTAGAAGGAGTCGGGGATGCCCGAGGAATACTTAACGCACCCGATGAGATACAGAGTTGGATAAAAGTCTATATAATGTAGATTTTTAACGGTAACATTATGGTTGGTATGCAGTAGTGAATGGCAAAAGAAATCGGAGACGCCCGAGATAGATATTAGCCACAGCGAAGCGTGGCCGGGTTTAGCCAGTAGAGAATAAATTCCTTTCAATGAAATCCAAAAAACTGTTATTGTTCTTAAATTGATTTTATTTATTTATTAATGTCGCTTTTGTAACAACTAACCGTAGCATGCTTTGCTTGTCGATCATTTATGTGTTCTGTGTTTTTAATATTTACTTTTTTCCTCTCATTTATCAACATTATTTCACTAACTTACCGCAGTAAATCAGTTTTGATATTGCAATTGGTTGCATTATTTATGCCTTGGTTACAATTTTATAGGAAAAATATGATAAATTCATTTATTTATTAAATCATTACCATGTAAACAATAACCTTGTTTTTTTTTTTTTTTTTTTTTTACTAATTCCACACAGGAGGCCACGAGGGTAATCATTTATGTGTCATCTTTGGGGATGCTGGAAGGAGTGAAGGAGAATCTTGTAATAAGCATTTTAACATTCCTGGCTTCCTCAGATTGTATTGTCAGACTGAATTTAAAAATACTTTATGACAATGTATAAACATTTAAATAGATTTTTTGAAATTAATTTTGTTAGCTTTTTATTAATTGGGTTTTCAATAAAATCTTTTTTTTTTTGCTTTACCGTAAAATTGTATCAATGGCAAATAATATTATAAAGTTTTTCCATCACTGGACAGAATTGTTCAAATACGTCTTTTATGTGTTGTTTTGAGATATAATTTGAGTGAGTTGTTTTTAAGATGTTTTCATCTTCCTGCAGCCAGCGCACACACCGGGGAGCACGGAGTGGACGAATATCCAGACATCAGCGGAATTACCAATGCCAGGGTAAGATATTATTTTATTTTGTGATATTAAAACCTCCAAAGATTCAATGTCCAAAGACATAATGTCCAAAGATACGATCTCCAAAAACACAATACCCAGCGACATGTTGAAAAATACAATGTCCAAAGATACAATTCCCAGAGGCATAATGTCCAAATACCCAATGTCCAAAGACACAATGTCCAATAATATGAATTCCAGAGGCACAATGTCCAAAGACTCAATGTCAAAAGACACAATGTCCAAAGACTCAATGTCAAAAGACACAATGTCCAAAGACTCAATGTTAAAAGACAGAATGTCCAAAGACTCAATGTCCAAAGATACAATGTCCAAAGACTCAATGTCCAAAGACACATTGTCTAAAGATACAATGTCAAAAGACTCAATGTCCAAAGACACATTGTTAAAAGATACAATGTCAAAAGAAACAATTTTCAAAGCAATGTTCGAAAATGTGAAATTTAAAGACGCCATGTCCAAATGATGTCTACATATAATGTAATTCAATTGAATTCTGTTTATTCATTTCAAAAACATTACAAAATTGTTAATTTCAATGCGTTTTTAAAATATTTTTGTAATAAAAATTCTTAGATTAATATTAACAGTGTGTATATCAACTATACCAGTAATAATAGAGCTTGCCTTTTAAAGGAATGATATATATTATCACATTCGACTTGTCACAAATCAACCATCAGCTCCTTTTTGCATATTTTTGACATTTGAACGGTTCCCTTTAACAGTCGATTCTCAGTCCGACAAAAATCTGCAGTTTGTCAATTTTTTTGTTGGGTTATTAGATCAGCCACTTATTAGACTAGCAAGCTGGAAGTCACGGGTTCAAATCCCGGCCTGCGCAAGTAAATTTTATTGTAATAATAATAATGCGGCACATTCCAAAGTGGAAGATACTCTCAGTATCGCCCTGGTGTAAGACCACCATTCAGAATTGAAACGTTGCTTGAAATGGCTTGGTGATCAGATCTGAATAGCCAAGTACTTCCTCTTCCCCATTTCCTTCCCCTACCCACTACCTAACGAGGACCTTTCAAATGTCTAAATATTCTGAAGGCTCTGTTCATCACTGAATTAGTTTTTGTTTATTTATTATTTTTTAAATTCAATAAAATTTGCTAAATTGAAAATATTTAATTGTTTTGATGTTGTAATCGCAAGGCGAATCAAGAATGGACTGTAAAATTAATTGTGAACTTGAAGTTGACACAACGATGGTTAGAGATGGTGAACAGGGAGTAAGGAAGGAATCCGACTTACCCCTTTGATGTTCGTCAACGATGTTGCTGGTTGGTTTCACTCACAGGAGATGATTTATTTCACACGCAACTTCCACAACATCTGGGTTGGGTAAGAAACACACTGATGGAACCGAATATGTTCACTGCACAGTATTCTACCCCGAGTTGATATCAATAAAAGCACTGATCATAAAGAGATGTTCATCACACCGGCTTCATCAATAAACTGATTTGACAGTTACGTTTATTGTTGTAAATGTCACACAAACGTGGGTACAGTCGGATAATGACAGGTACTTGTAGGTAATAGGATGGGAAAATTTCAAGGACAATGTTAAAGGAAGATAGTTGCGTCAACAGATGTTATTTCTTGATCTTTTGATGAACTCTGGCTTTGGAAATTTCCAGGAAGCCATGAGGAAGATGACAGACGAGGACAAGCAAAAGATCCTGCAGCAGGTGGAGCTGTTCCGCCGGGAGAAGATGACCTTCGACTCGGAGGTTGGCAAGTGGGACGACGCCGGCAATGACATCATCGTCCTCGCCAAGCACATGTGCATGATCATGATGGAGATGACAGACTTCACCAGGTACGTGTGTGCCATGCGTGGTAGAACCTACGTTGTAAGAGGTAATACGATGGCGTAAGCAATGTGGCGAACCCATCGCTCAGGGAGTTGAAATTGGTTACTAACCTTGGCTCTATGCTATCGACTTTCTTTTGGGTATGCTCGAAATGTACACATTGCTACACATCTCTTCAGACTGATTCGTGGATGGTTTGAAACCTCTTTCATCATTGAGCAGTGGCGGTTCGTGGTCTTTTTAACAGGGGGTTCAGAAATTCAAGAGAAGATAAACATATCTAATTAAAATTTACTTACTGTTGTCCTTCGTCAAATAGTCGAATACGGCAGCAGTCACACAACTTAAATAAAGTTAGTGGGAGGGGTACCTACATATTATTGTTTTTAAATCACTTTACACTAGACACAAATATTAGATAATGAGAAAAGTTTTATAGGAATTAAATTGTTTAATGTTTTTATAGCACTCAATGTATGTTGCTAATTATTATTGTTTTTTCGAGAAGAATAATTTCGTAGAATATATAATAGATATTTAAAACATTAAAAAAAAACAAATAAAGGTGGCACGAAATAAATTTACTAAGTCTACTTCAATAGGTAGTAGATTTGCAAATGCCATAAGCAAACGGTTGGAGAAATGCAGAAACAAGAAAACAAAAATATGTACAAAAATGACTACAAAGTTAAATACCATAATATAACATAAAAAATAACACTTGCTTCCCTATGGTTCAAAGTTCAAACGTCGACCGCGAAGTTCTCGGGTTTCTTCGGTTACATTCGTCAATGTTCGGAGGTCACGTGATAACATAACGCGTGTTCGGCGCACACAATTTGTCTTACTTTTGCAAAGAAAGACCAAATTTTGTATATGTCACCGTCATAGGGTATGTACCGGCTAAAATTCTTTTGTATGAAGAGTTTGGCGCGGATTACAACTCGCACAAAGTTGGAATATGTATCGTATTTTTCGGTGGCGCGGGTTTTGAAGGCGAAATTTTAATAGCGTGCTATCTATAATGTGCTTATATTATTATAAAACAAGTTTGTTTTATTTTCTCATCTTTTTAATGGGGGTTCGCCGCACAAACGCACTTTAGAGAAAACCGCCACTGTCATTGAGAGCATTCATTTCGATGATTCCGATGATTATCTCCATTCAAATTTTTATAATTTTCATTTCTAAGAATAAAAGAGAAGCGAAAATACCCACTAATTCTGACAGAATATGCCAGAGGTTTGCGGGATTAATAAATAATGTATAATAAGAAGTAACTGATGTATTGCTTGTTGATTGCAGAGGTCGCGGCCCTCTGAAGACCACCATGGACGTGATCAACGCGGCCAAGAAGATCTCGGAGGCGGGCACCAAGCTGGACAAGCTGACCAAGGAGATCGCCGAGCAGTGCCCCGAGTCCTCCACCAAGAAGGACCTGCTCAGTTACCTGCAGCTGATCAACTTCTACTGCCACCAGATGAACATCACCAGCAAGGTCAAGGCCGACGTGCAGAACATCAGCGGGGAGCTCATCGTCAGCGGGGTCAGTATAGTAACACATTGTGGATTGATAATTATGGATGATTGATGATTTCTGATGCGTGGCGCTTGACGATTGACGATACCCAGAGTGGAATATACTCTCAGTAGACCTATATACCACCATTCAGAATTGAAACATGGCTTTTGCAATGTTTGGTGACCACATCTGATTAGCCAGGTACTCCCTTACCTTCCTCTTTCCCATCTCCTTCCCCTACCCACTGCCTTCAGCCCCACAACTTACCCCGATTGGGGATGCCATAGTCTCACTGGCTCCCGACGGTTGGGAGGAGTTGGCTCTTGTACGGTATTCACATAATTATGGTGATTGATGATTTCTGATGCGTGGCGCTTGACGATTGACGATACCCAGAGTGGAATATACTCTCAGTAGACCTATATACCACCATTCAGAATTGAAACATGGCTTTTGCAATGTTTGGTGACCACATCTGATTAGCCAGGTACTCCCTTACCTTCCTCTTTCCCATCTCCTTCCCCTACCCACTGCCTTGAGCCTCACAACTTACCCAATTGGGGATGCCATAGTCTCACTGGCTCCAGACGGTTGGTAGGAGTTGGCTCTTGTACGGTATTCACATAATTATGGTGATTGATGATTTCTGATGCGTGGCGCTTGACGATTGACGATACCCAGAGTGGAATATACTCTCAGTAGACCTATATACCACCATTCAGAATTGAAACATGGCTTTTGCAATGTTTGGTGACCACATCTGATTAGCCAGGTACTCCCTTACCTTCCTCTTTCCCATCTCCTTCCCCTACCCACTGCCTTGAGCCCCACAACTTACCCCGATTGGGGATGCCATAGTCTCACTGGCTCCAGACGGTTGGTAGGAGTTGGCTCTTGTACGGTATTCACATAATTATGGTGATTGATGATTTCTGATGCGTGGCGCTTGACGATTGACGATACCCAGAGTGGAATATACTCTCAGTAGACCTATATACCACCATTCAGAATTGAAACATGGCTTTTGCAATGTTTGGTGACCACATCTGATTAGCCAGGTACTCCCTTACCTTCCTCTTTCCCATCTCCTTCCCCTACCCACTGCCTTGAGCCCCACAACTTACCCCGATTGGGGATGCCATAGTCTCACTGGCTCCAGACGGTTGGTAGGAGTTGGCTCTTGTACGGTATTCACATAATTATGGTGATTGATGATTTCTGATGCGTGGCGCTTGACGATTGACGATACCCAGAGTGGAATATACTCTCAGTAGACCTATATACCACCATTCAGAATTGAAACATGGCTTTTGCAATGTTTGGTGACCACATCTGATTAGCCAGGTACTCCCTTACCTTCCTCTTTCCCATCTCCTTCCCCTACCCACTGCCTTGAGCCTCACAACTTACCCAATTGGGGATGCCATAGTCTCACTGGCTCCAGACGGTTGGTAGGAGTTGGCTCTTGTACGGTATTCACATAATTATGGTGATTGATGATTTCTGATGCGTGGCGCTTGACGATTGACGATACCCAGAGTGGAATATACTCTCAGTAGACCTATATACCACCATTCAGAATTGAAACATGGCTTTTGCAATGTTTGGTGACCACATCTGATTAGCCAGGTACTCCCTTACCTTCCTCTTTCCCATCTCCTTCCCCTACCCACTGCCTTGAGCCTCACAACTTACCCAATTGGGGATGCCATAGTCTCACTGGCTCCAGACGGTTGGTAGGAGTTGGCTCTTGTACGGTATTCACATAATTATGGTGATTGATGATTTCTGATGCGTGGCGCTTGACGATTGACGATACCCAGAGTGGAATATACTCTCAGTAGACCTATATACCACCATTCAGAATTGAAACATGGCTTTTGCAATGTTTGGTGACCACATCTGATTAGCCAGGTACTCCCTTACCTTCCTCTTTCCCATCTCCTTCCCCTACCCACTGCCTTCAGCCCCACAACTTACCCCGATTGGGGATGCCATAGTCTCACTGGCTCCAGACGGTTGGTAGGAGTTGGCTCTTGTACGGTATTCACATAATTATGGTGATTGATGATTTCTGATGCGTGGCGCTTGACGATTGACGATACCCAGAGTGGAATATACTCTCAGTAGACCTATATACCACCATTCAGAATTGAAACATGGCTTTTGCAATGTTTGGTGACCACATCTGATTAGCCAGGTACTCCCTTACCTTCCTCTTTCCCATCTCCTTCCCCTACCCACTGCCTTCAGCCCCACAACTTACCCCGATTGGGGATGCCATAGTCTCACTGGCTCCAGACGGTTGGTAGGAGTTGGCTCTTGTACGGTATTCACATAATTATGGTGATTGATGATTTCTGATGCGTGGCGCTTGACGATTGACGATACCCAGAGTGGAATATACTCTCAGTAGACCTATATACCACCATTCAGAATTGAAACATGGCTTTTGCAATGTTTGGTGACCACATCTGATTAGCCAGGTACTCCCTTACCTTCCTCTTTCCCATCTCCTTCCCCTACCCACTGCCTTGAGCCCCACAACTTACCCCGATTGGGGATGCCATAGTCTCACTGGCTCCAGACGGTTGGTAGGAGTTGGCTCTTGTACGGTATTCACATAATTATGGTGATTGATGATTTCTGATGCGTGGCGCTTGACGATTGACGATACCCAGAGTGGAATATACTCTCAGTAGACCTATATACCACCATTCAGAATTGAAACATGGCTTTTGCAATGTTTGGTGACCACATCTGATTAGCCAGGTACTCCCTTACCTTCCTCTTTCCCATCTCCTTCCCCTACCCACTGCCTTGAGCCTCACAACTTACCCAATTGGGGATGCCATAGTCTCACTGGCTCCAGACGGTTGGTAGGAGTTGGCTCTTGTACGGTATTCACATAATTATGGTGATTGATGATTTCTGATGCGTGGCGCTTGACGATTGACGATACCCAGAGTGGAATATACTCTCAGTAGACCTATATACCACCATTCAGAATTGAAACATGGCTTTTGCAATGTTTGGTGACCACATCTGATTAGCCAGGTACTCCCTTACCTTCCTCTTTCCCATCTCCTTCCCCTACCCACTGCCTTGAGCCTCACAACTTACCCAATTGGGGATGCCATAGTCTCACTGGCTCCAGACGGTTGGTAGGAGTTGGCTCTTGTACGGTATTCACATAATTATGGTGATTGATGATTTCTGATGCGTGGCGCTTGACGATTGACGATACCCAGAGTGGAATATACTCTCAGTAGACCTATATACCACCATTCAGAATTGAAACATGGCTTTTGCAATGTTTGGTGACCACATCTGATTAGCCAGGTACTCCCTTACCTTCCTCTTTCCCATCTCCTTCCCCTACCCACTGCCTTGAGCCTCACAACTTACCCAATTGGGGATGCCATAGTCTCACTGGCTCCAGACGGTTGGTAGGAGTTGGCTCTTGTACGGTATTCACATAATTATGGTGATTGATGATTTCTGATGCGTGGCGCTTGACGATTGACGATACCCAGAGTGGAATATACTCTCAGTAGACCTATATACCACCATTCAGAATTGAAACATGGCTTTTGCAATGTTTGGTGACCACATCTGATTAGCCAGGTACTCCCTTACCTTCCTCTTTCCCATCTCCTTCCCCTACCCACTGCCTTGAGCCTCACAACTTACCCAATTGGGGATGCCATAGTCTCACTGGCTCCAGACGGTTGGTAGGAGTTGGCTCTTGTACGGTATTCACATAATTATGGTGATTGATGATTTCTGATGCGTGGCGCTTGACGATTGACGATACCCAGAGTGGAATATACTCTCAGTAGACCTATATACCACCATTCAGAATTGAAACATGGCTTTTGCAATGTTTGGTGACCACATCTGATTAGCCAGGTACTCCCTTACCTTCCTCTTTCCCATCTCCTTCCCCTACCCACTGCCTTCAGCCCCACAACTTACCCCGATTGGGGATGCCATAGTCTCACTGGCTCCCGACGGTTGGGAGGAGTTGGCTCTTGTGATTGTGATGATTGATGTTTGACGATTGATGAATGATATTTACTGACGATTGATGCTTGATGATTGATAATTATTTATGATTTGATCATTGATTATTGATGTTTGACGATTGATGCTTGATGATTGATGCTTGATGATTGACAATTGATGATTGATGTTTGACGATTGATGAATGATATTTACTGACGATTGATGCTTGATGATTGATAATTATTTATGATTTGATCATTGATTATTGATGTTTGACGATTGATGCTTGATGATTGATGCTTGATGATTGACAATTGATGATTGATGTTTGACGATTGATGAATGATATTTACTGACGATTGATGCTTGATGATTGATAATTATTTATGATTTGATCATTGATTATTGATGTTTGACGATTGATGCTTGATGATTGATGCTTGATGATTGACAATTGATGATTGATGTTTGACGATTGATGAATGATATTTACTGACGATTGATGCTTGATGATTGATAATTATTTATGATTTGATCATTGATTATTGATGTTTGACGATTGATGCTTGATGATTGATGCTTGATGATTGACAATTGATGATTGATGTTTGACGATTGATGAATGATATTTACTGACGATTGATGCTTGATGATTGATAATTATTTATGATTTGATCATTGATTATTGATGTTTGACGATTGATGCTTGATGATTGATGCTTGATGATTGACAAATGATGATTGATGTTTGACGATTGATGAATGATATTTACTGACGATTGATGCTTGATGATTGATAATTATTTAAGATTTGATCATTGATTATTGATGTTTGACGGTTGATGTTTGATGATTGACAATTGAATGCATCGCCCGAATAACGTTGCAAACAACAAAAAATCGTAAAGTGATTTTTTGGTGGAATAATGTTCTTTATGTGTATACCTATCTATCCTACTCTTACACATCATGAAAAAAAAAATCTATCTACCTCTTTTAGTAGCATCCAAAGTGCGCTGGGGAGCCAGTCTCAGTGGAATAACGTTGCGCGAGCCGACATGCCGTCTGTACAGCAGGTAGTTTCTGTGTCTCCGCGTATGTTATTTAATATGAATAAAGGGAAAAAACGTAAAATTTCTTTTGAAAACTGGAAGGATAATAAACAGAAGGCATCAAGAAATTCGGGTAAACCTTATACAAGTCGTAAAGGCAAAGCGGTTAGCGGCAAATCGCCCCCAACACAGGTTAGTGGAATAACGTTACACTTATATTTCTTATGTAAATAAGTTTTGTTTGGTTTTTTAATACAAATTTCTTAAGTACTTTGTTTATTATTTACATTATCAAATATTAATATTTTTAAACAAAGTATCCACTTCATTATATTATATATTTTCAAAACTGACATATTTCTATCTGAGAGATAAACAATTCCTTGTCTATTGTCAAGTTATTCAATATGTTTTTATTTATTTCTTATTGACATGTTTTTTTTTGACGTCTTACTGTTGTTGATAATATTGATTTAACTGTTTTTTTTACAGGACTTTATGTGTAAATGTCGATACCCAGATTGTAAAACTATGACGTTGCATAAAAAAAGGAACTTTTTGACCTTTTTTACACTAAAACATACAATGACCAGAACCTTTTTTTGAAAAGCTGTATTGAAGTGCTGGAGCCAAAACGAAGAATAGTACCCGAAAATGTATCGAAAAGACATTGCTTTGTCAAATACTTACCAGAAATCAACAGAAGCTTTTATGAAAACCTACCGGCTCAGTAAATGTATGCACTACAGTGGAAAAACGTTGAAAGTGGCAGCTTAAGCAACGTTATCCCACATTTTTTTTTGTTTTATTTCGATTATTTCCTTTATTTTAATGGTTTTTTAAAATATTTTTTCACATGTACCCTTGTTTATGTCTAAGTAATATAAAACTTATTGAAAAATTGGATGTTTTCAAATAAAAAATCATTTAAAAAACGTTTTTTATTGTTTCTGAAAAATCTTGTTTTTGTTGTTTGCAACGTTATTCGGGCGATACATTCAAATGATGATTGATGTTTGACGATTGATGTATGATATTTACTGACGATTGATGCTTGATGATTGATAATTATTTAAGATTTGATCATTGATTATTGATGTTTGACGATTGATGCATGATGATTGACAATTGATGATTGATGTTTGACGATTTATGATTTGAATCAATCAAATCAACCGATGGTAGCACAAAACATGTAATTAAGTTGACCATTGAATATATTTCAGCTGGACAGCGCCACGTCTCTGATCCAGGCGGCTAAGAACTTGATGAACGCCGTGGTGTTGACGGTCAAGTCATCCTACGTCGCCAGCACTAAGTACACGCGCCAAGGCACCATCGCTGTAAGTTCACACACTTTTTTCACTAATTATACAATATAATTTCCTTGTGCTTACACGAGGGTGACATTTTCTACATTGGAACAGATAAGACAATTATTTTTATTCTTGTTTAGAAATTTAAATACTTTTTGATTCTGCAGAAATAAATTAGTCAAGTATCATCCTGTGATTTTTCTCCCAACTAGCAATGATAACTAGCGTAGACCTGTGAAAAATCACGGGATATAATAATTGTAGGATTGATAGCGTTGTTGATCGCTCGACACCGGTGCGTGGTCGGGAAACACACTAAAAGTACGCCCGACACGGTTAACATTTGTCACATGAGAATTTACCGGCCTCTGTGCTCCCTCCCTCTTATAGGTCTTTTCAAGACCCTCCTCCCCCTCTACTAAAAAAAGAACCACTACACTGTATCCCCAAAGATTAATTATTTACCTCAGGTAAATTATTTTCCTCTCTCCTGTGTGGAGTTAATGTAAAAAAATATGTAATTGCATGTTAGCTAAAAAGCGCAGCCTCATGAAAAATCACAAAATCTGACTTTACTTGTCAAGATTAACTGTAACAAATTTAAACTAAAGAAATACACATTACAAAAATAAAATTAAAATAATTTTTTGATAAAAAAATAATTTTGATGTAGGTAGGTACTTTGTTGCTTGCCTAAATTCTTGACACATCCGTCCCAATTTTGAAAATGACAGTTTAAATAATTTTCTGTTAATTATTCTATTATCGGTAGGTATTTTATCACATATCTGAATTTTTCACACAATCAGTTCCAATTTTGAAAAATTCTGAGTTCAATAACACAGAATGACAGAGATTAGTATTTTTGATGTTCAAAGAGTGAAAAATATGAAATTAACATTGTCTTGTCTTTTTTAATGTTACATAGTTAAATTAATATTTTTGCTATAGTATAATTATTGCAAAATTCCATGGAAACTTGATGGTAATGACATTGCAAGCTGAAAATTGTTGCGTTTCCCATAATAAAGGATGGGTTGTTTCGTTCAATTTGAACAATTTATCAAATTTCAAAATTCATTTTCAGGTTCCTCAAATGTTCTATTCAAGTTCTGTTATTATATCACTGTAGGCCAGCTACTTGACAGAACTGAAATTATAACAAAAGCTGAAAAGAACTTACACAGAACTTGAAAATTAACTTTTAAATTTGACGAATTGTTCAAATTTTTTTAAACAACCCGTCCTTAGATATATACCTAGTTTGTCAAATCTATTTTTTGACATTTTTTTGGAAATTTACTTGTTCGAAAATCCACCACTTTAGTTTCAAATGAATAGAATATAGAACACCAGAAATGCCTGCCAAATAGATTTGATTGGAAAATATATTTAGCACGCACTCTGTCTCTCTTACACTCGTCTAACATCCTATATCACCACCCTCTTTGAATTTTGTAATGATAGTGAAACGCAGTTCTGCGTACAAAATCTAAGCGGAGAATCATCAAATTTTTCGATCATGAAAAATGACACACGGCATTTCTTGTTCTTCTTTATTCTATGTTCAAATTAAAACTGACGTAATAAAGTTTAGGGGCCGTTCAAGTATTACGTAAGCAGATTTATTACAATTATTTACCCCCTCTTCCCCCTTGTCACCAAAAGTAAGCAAAGCTCTTACCCCCCCCCTCCCATGCTTACGTAAAAATTGGTACCTATATGCATTTTTCTGTTAATGTATTCTGTTTTTTTAAGCGAGTACCTAAACGTATTAATTATTTGTGGGAATCCCCGAATATGTATTCGGTTTTCAAACATAGACAATGTGTAAAAAAAAATAACTACTGCTGAGCAGTGCTGACGTAATCACTATCTCGACCCCCCCACCCCCCCATGTCATCAAAAATAAGCAAAGCAAAGACCCCCCTGTCCCCCTATAGTGCTTACATAATACTTGAACGGCCCCTTAACAATAATTATAAAATTTCTGAAATATACCTGCAGATATGATTTGAATTTGACAAAGTACAAGACACAGCCAAAAGTATTATCAAGATTCATTTTTGGGGTGCTATGCCTAATTAAACAAGAGTAGATAGGCTGCGCTTACTTGCCTTGTGTTCACAATGTGACCAACAGAATTGCCAGGATACTGAGAAAAGGAATCGTCTAGACTGTGTTCGGAACTACAACCAAAATACTAGACCTTCTGGGGCTTGCAAAATCCAACTTTCCTTTCGAGACAGATGGAGTTTAAATACTGGGCTGCTCCGGATGTGACAATATGTATTTAGGCCAGACAGAACGGGCCATATCCAAGAGGATATCAAAACACTTTCGAGCAAGCAAACTCGGCCATCCGGACAAATCGGCAATTGCCGGGCATTTAATTGAAACCTGCCATTACTTTGAATTTGTTTCTGAAGTCCTGGGAAGATCCGAAACGCATCGAGCACTCCTAATTACGGAGGCAATCGAAATCTGTAAACATCCCATTAGTATAATTAACCTCTCAGACAAAGACTTTTATTTACTTTGTGTTCCTTTGCGAACTGTCAAAACGTGAAAATTTTTGTGTTATTCACGAGTTTTGTTAAAAGCTTCATAACTCACGTTTTGGGAAACGTAGCCTCATTCTAAAAAATGTTTTGGAAAGATTATGAAATTCACTATCGTATTGTTTTGTTATACGTAAATATTTGCGTTTCTAAATATACATTTTCTGAAAACGTCAAAAATATGTAAAAATCGCTGACCATTATTTCAAAGCTGTGAAAAATGTACTTTTTTCTGAGTATCATAAAGAAATAACACTTTATATATTGAAGAAATATAATTAAAAACTATTAGTCACCTCAAAATATTAACCGTCCAAACTAAAATATTTTTAATAAATTATTTAGAAACGCAATAAATTATGAACGAACAAGATGACAGATCCAATCGACTTAGATAATGCACCTCTACTTTCCATAGATATTCTTGAATACAGACGCGTAGCGTTATTCATTATCGATACTCTGTTTTTTAAATCATGGCAATCCGTATACTAGTGATGGAAATAAATCGATTTTTGTAAAATCTCGCGCGTTTACGTGAAAAGACGTTCTAATGTCTTGACCGCTATTATCATATTTACGTCTTTTGACGTTCTAATGTTCTGAGTGGTTAAGGCGAATTTAACCCGTATGGGGCGGCAAAAAACTTTAATTCATAATCTTGATAAAATGACATTTTTATTTTTGTCTTTAAATAACCCAGTGGAGACAATATACAAAGGCAAAATGAATGTACGAGGTCGACACTGCGATTGCAATACTTCTTACCGTGCGTGTGATTCTTCAACACTGCAAATGCCCTAGGCGTTAATAGTTATTGGTATCCGGTAATTGACAACTACACCAAAAACTATTTTAAATTATATTGTAAACCAGCTCTTAGAAGATTGGAGCGCGCAACAAGGTATCGCATCTACTTACGCAAGCACATATTTCACCACAATCTTCGATTACACGTCTACCCTGATGATAGACACTGTAATGCTGTCCGAAATGTTAGCTAAAGAGGTAGCGCAACACGGCATAATACCCCAAAAATAAATCAGCAGATACCTGCAATAAATTTGATTCAATGTTGCAATCATAACACGCAATTGGTATTTCTATGTCGTGGCGCTGTTTCTACCTGCAATTCGACTTCAGAGCCAATACGTAAGTACAGTTGAAGCTACGATCTCTCTAGAAGGCACTCTCTCTCTCTCTCTCAATACGCACCTATTCACATTCTTAACATACTGATCCGATGCATTCTATAAAAAATATTTTCAGTTCTGTTATAATATTAAATTATTATTAACTATCAGTATTTATTTATTTTTAATTTTTGCACTACATAATCATCCAGTTACTGTCCAAGATTTTACGTTATTAGAGTAATTAAATAGATGTACAGTTTTAGATATTTCATTAAATAGCACCACGCTTCTTCTTGTCATGTTATGTTGTGTTAGAACATCTGTTCTGCCTTGTGGTCTCATGAACAAGTCATAGTGACGACTAAAGCTGAAGTTTTTAGGTACGTTACAAGAGGAATGAACTTATCAATGGTGTTATGTACTATTTTAAAACTATTTTTTGATTATTATGTTTTATTTGATTCGGTTTTGTGCCCAGCTGGGATTTTACCCAGTGAACTTTCTAAAATTATTCAAAATAATTTTAAAGCACGATATAACAGTAAACTGAATATAAAAAAATATTAGTAAAACATGTAACAGTTGCATCAAATAATATAGATACCAGAAAAATACTACATATAAGACAAATCACTAAAACTACATTACCATCGCAACTAGAAGTTGTAGGATTTAACAAAGTGTTGGTATAGATTACGCTTCATTCTATAAATGGAGTCAGTAAATATATCGACAGTACCCCCAATCTTGTTACCCAGATCATGCATCCTATTGGTTAGTTAGTGTGTCTGATAGTTGGTTGTGTACGTTTATAACATTACACAAGAATCGCACTGTTAGCATTCACTGCATCTGTTTCAGGATAAGGGAAAGAAGAAGGGGAAGCTTGGGAAGAACCTTGCTTATCGGATCTAGTTAATAAACATAACCATGTCCCTTCTGCCTTACAACTTTGTAATTAGGTTGTCACAGTGACATTGGCGTTATGCAGTGAAACTATAGTATGAAAAAAAATATGTGCGAATTAAATTCGTTCCACCTTATCATGTGGTAAAATATGTCGCAAGCATATTATATTTCCACTTACATGTGATAAAATATGTCGCAAGTATATTTCGTTCCACTTTAATGTGGTAAAATATGTCGCAAGCATATTATATTTCCACTTACATCTGGTAAAATATGACGCAAGCATATTTCGTTCCACTTTAATGTGGTAAAATATGTCACAAGCATATTAAATTTCCACTTACATGTGGTAAAATATGTCGCCAGTATATTTCCTTCCACTTTAATGTAGTAAAATATGTCGCAAGTATATTTCTTTCCACTTTAATGTGGTAAAATATATCGCAAGCATATTTCGTTCCACTTTAATGTGGTAAAATTGGTTGCAAGCATATTATATCTCTACTTACATGTGGTAAAATATATTGCAAGAATATTTTGTTCCACTTTAATGTGGTAAAATATGTCGCAAGCATATTATATTTCCACTTTCATGTGGTAACATATATCACAAGCATATTTTGTTCTGCTTTTATTTAGTAAAATACATCTTAGCGTATTTTTATTCACTTTTGGGTGGTAAAATCTATCACAAGCATCTTTTCCTCATCTTCAATTGATTTTGCACTATCTTTGTGACAAATATGTCACAGTCACAACTTACTGACAAAAAAACAAATTCTTACAAAAGCATGTTATGTACATATATATATGTATATATATATATATAGTTAACACCTTATCAGCACCTTAGCACTCTAAAAAGATTTTTTTTGTTCATGGCTCGATTTTTGAACACTGCAAATGCATGGCTCCTGCCGCTAGGGGTTAAATCAACTCATTATAGATTTATTCCATTTTAAATTTCACATATAGTTAATGAAAGCAATAATTAATTCATAATTGTTCAATTTTATTGATTAACCACTTGAGCGATAGCTGCGAATACCAAAAAGATGTCACTGATTTTTATCTCCTTTAATCATATATTCTATATAATGTTTTGTACCGTGTACTCTGCATGTAGACGTCATTTTGAATTATTTTCTTACAATTAAACATATGCGTCAATAATTGCATTTTTTAAATGTCGGTGACTATAGTCGTTTCCAGTAGATCATAGACAATATACAGAAATTTATATTTACAATTAATAGTTCAATTCAAATGTGTAGATCCGCAAAGAGTGCAAGGCTGATGTAAGAGTAACGAGTAAGATCAAGAAAGGGTCGCTTTGATGGTTTGAGCATGTAGAGCGAATGAGCGAAGAAAGGAGAATATACGATGCAAATATGAATGGTAGCAGA
The DNA here is from genome assembly GCF_061612785.1 of Hesperophylax consimilis. Classification (NCBI taxonomy): domain Eukaryota; kingdom Metazoa; phylum Arthropoda; class Insecta; order Trichoptera; family Limnephilidae; genus Hesperophylax; species Hesperophylax consimilis. The sequence continues at coordinate 8,287,574 of NC_142852.1, forward strand.
AGTCGGGTACTCCCAAGGAAGTCATGGCACGACCGAGTGAATCAGATACTCGAGTCAAACCATGTCAAAAGTCAAAATAATAGAAGAGTATTATTAAGAGTGTGTGGTGTGACTGAGTTGTTTGGCGGTCCGTCCTCTTTGCCAACCCCTGCGGAGAAATGGCGTGATGGTTAGTTAGTTAGTTAGTTAGTTAGTTACAATTAATAACATTACATTAGTTATCATTACATTTGAGACACAGCTTTATGTTAAAATAAATAAATTATTGCAATTCTGATATTAGTGAAGTTTAACTGAAAAATGTCTACCTTAGACGAAACGTGGTTTAAGAGTGTAGTCATTCTCCGCAAAGGCATGTTTGTCTGCAAAAAGCCTGTGCTGCCTAGCTCTGGTGAAGTTATCGGCGACATAAAGCGTAATACGTTACAGAATGCGTACATAAATTGATTGATTTATTTTTAATTAACCTTTTAAACAGGATAGACGGTGGATAAATAAATATAGGTGGATACATTGGCTTTAACCTTTTGAACGCGTTAATTTGCTCTGTTTTATCTATACCCGTACGCGGTACATATTTTCAAATACCCATGCACGCAATTAAATGTCAAATCATAGCATTCTGGCATGATTTATTGGACTATATAGACAGAACAGATTATTCTCTACAATATGAAAACAAATCCTCGTGTGTCAACACTCTTAGATGTTCATAAAAACAAAAACATAAAATTTCATGCAAAGACGTACCGTATCTTTTGAATGTGGTCCCGCCATTCACTCGGCGTGTGTGTACTTAGGTGATAGACACAAGTGGGACACCATGATCACTTTTAGTTATGAATGACATACTAGTACTAACGCCATCCGTTGACAAAAATGTAAACTAAAGGACTAAAAGGCGTGAAGAGCCGCACTTGATTATCGATCTTTTTTTATGAAATACAATTTTATTTTTGAGAAATTCTTGTAGATGTCAGCATCGTGATAGTTCTACGAATGTCCAAGTGAGCAAGAAATACATTTATGACGAAATATCGGCCGTCAAAGTTTCCGTATCAACTGTTGATATGGCCGCGTGCAAAGAGTTAAACAACAGTAAGCAGTTTCAATGATTTTTTTAATGAGCGCGGCTGAATCCAAAACCGAAAGCCCGGAAAAATGTCTGTCGCTCAAGATGTTTTTTTTCTTAAATACGCTATCGCTCGAGTGGCTAAACTTACTTAGCTAAAATGTTTTCTTTTGATGTTTTTTTTATTGTTTGTGAACATGGTTGAAGCAATGAGAAATAACATATCTGGTAGTGGTATGGGTGGGGGATTTGTTTTTAACCTTTCCCTTACTGTGCTAAAAAAATCCACGCATTCCGGTGCTGTGTAGTCAATATACATCTCAAAATAAGCCATTTAATATGGGAAAAATATGAATATTCATAGCTAATCGATTATTTTTACTATATTTTATGTCAAAACTGATAATAATTGTAATTTAATTGCTGAAAGCATGAAAAAACCATCGGCAGATGCTAAAAAAACGTGCGAGAGGTCCACATCTAACGACGCTGGCGGCTAGCACAAACTCAGCTGTGCGGTCGTAGGTATCGATGGTCTAAATCAAAATACAACTGCAGACATGTGGATATCTCATGTTCCCGCATAGCGAATTAAAGCGGGACATCAATAGCGTGTCATTTCCTCTCACACTCTTCGCGTATTAGTATCACACAGTTGATTGTATTGGTGTATTTGCTCCCGATTTTTAACAAAAATCTCTGATTTTTAATTGAATTTGAAAACTATGTAAAATATTATTTTTTAATTCAGTGCATAAATGTATAACGGAGGAATACCTAAAACCTGAACCTAGAATTTTGTTATATTTATAGAGTTATTAAAGTTATTAGAAGCAATGTGTAGTAAATACACACCACAGATAAGGAAGGTTTAATAAAGATTTTAAAAACAATTTTGAAGCATCATAATGCGTGCAATTATAATTCAGAATGTTATAAATACTCCTTACTTTGCGCAGAAAGACCCTCCAAAATCATCCCCAAAGATGAAATAGGCTCTTGAGATTGATTCGCAGGACCTGAGATTGATTCTATATGACCCTAAAGGCCGTCTGCCACTTGGGATAAAAGATTTCAGGAATTATTCAGATTAATATTTTCAGTTTGATTTTATGATATTCTTGATGGTTTGTTGTGTGTTTGCAGTCCCCGATAGTGGTGTGGCGCATGAAGGCTCCGGAGAAGAAGCCGCTGGTCCGCCCCGAGAAGCCCGAGGAAGTGCGCGCCAAGGTGCGCCGCGGCTCACAGAAGAAACAGCCGACACCCATACAAGCGCTGTCCGAGTTCCAGAGCCCCACAGAGTCTGTGTAGATTGGTACGTCTCCATATATCTTAGGATTTAATTTTAAGTGATGATCCATTATGTGCTAAACCGAACGAAAAGATAACGATTTACTATGACTACAAAACGCCTGGTTCGATGAGAAAATATGGAAATGCGAAAGTGATGCAAAGTCTCTCCTTCATAGAAGTAAATTTTTTTAAAAACCTAATTTATAGAACTACATATAAGAGTACTTAAAACACCAAAGTGACAAACGACTCATTGATGAAAAGAACAAGCAAACCTAACCTAACCTATACTTTTATCATGTTCTGTTCTATTTTATCTATTTATCATATTATGTGACACTTTACAAGAATTTATTTCATCTTAAATATTATTTTTCTTTATTCCCCAAGGATCTCATCTGGAACCGCTGCTATATATTTTTTTTAACAGTGACATTGTGTCTATAATATCAAGCTCTGAAGAGATAAATCGATAGAAGTGTACTGTGGGGGTGCCTGTGTGCCTGAAGTAAGCTCCATTAACCCCTACTTCTATTCTGTTATTTGTTTTTGGGGTGTTATGCCGTGTTGCGCTAACTCCTTCTTTAGCCAACGTTTCGGACAGCATTGCAGTGTCCATCATCAGGGCAGATGTGTTATTATTATAATAATAAGTTTTTTTTCTGTTTCAGAAGGCGAAATGTCAATTCTACACAGCAGACTGGAAAAAAACTAAGGAAAAAATAATAATAATATATATAGTATTTATATACCTAAGTTGTGATTTTTTAAATTTTTTACCTGGCAACTTTTCAAAACGGTTTACTTCGATCCTTAATAATTTTTTTATAAAAGTTTATAAATTTAAGGACCCATTTTTAAAGTACTTTTAGCAACTTCTTTACGCCACGGAAAAGGGAATTTAATTTGACGTTCATTTGCTACCAATGCAAGTGATGCCAATTTTTTTAACATATAAAATTATCGTGATCGTTTTTTAGAAGCATAAATTTAATCATGTTTTTTTTTGCAGTTGTCACTATTGTTTTGTTTAGGAACAAAAAAAAGTGGTCAGACAAAATAGACATTTTGTATTTATAGGCAAAAAAAAATTATTATTGCAACGTTTTTAGACTGAAAACTTATTGTCTTTGTCACATTTTTAGGCACAGAGTTTTTTCTTGTATTTTTTATACCTACACATAAATTGTATTGATAGAATTTTTAGACACAAAAATTGCTGTCAAGGATTTTTGAACATAAAAAATTGTATGTCTTTTTTTATGTTGTCCCTTCGTTTTATCAGATTTGTCTGATTATTAAAATATTTCAGAAGCGGCTAAAAGTCCATTATATAAATTAGTTGACATAACTCCACACAGGAGGTCTGAGGAAAATAATTTTCTTCATGGTCTGTCTTCTTTCTAATGGAAAAGTAAAATAATTCTAGTATTGAAAACATATTGTTTGAACTAAATTTCAACACTTATGGGTCCGAAATTTCATCCTTAGGCGTAAGGAACAAATGATGTGCCAAGTTAAAGCTTCCTAAATTTGTCAGTTTTTGAATTACAGAATTGAAATTTTACTTACGAAACCATCTGCAGTCACAGTAATCTCAACAAACAAAAAAAAAATCATTCAATGCCCGTGTAAAAAAACTGACTTTAGAAGTTTAAGGATTAAGGAAGTGAAATGTGATGTGTATCATTGGTCGCTGACGAACATTTGAATTTAATTCCCTTTTTTGTGGTTGTGGGTTATGAAGTTTTAAATTACAGTGAAACTCTCTTATAAGGTTTTCTAAGGAACCAGACAAACTTGTTAAAGTAAAAAAGATAAATAAGTTTTTTTGAAATTCCAACATTTTGAGGTAGTTTTTAGTTAAAAATTGTTTTTACGGGAAAATAAATATTCTTCTATGGAAAAATATTTTTGTATTTTAAAACATTGGAATTTCGAAAAAAGTTATTTATCTTTTTTACTTCTACCGCCCTCCCGAAGTTCACACTTTATATAAACACATTATTCTGGTAAGACTGTACAGTTTACAAATACATCATTTTGCACAATGCAAGTAAGGTATTACGAAAATAGAATCAGCTGGCGCCCGGCGAAAATTTAGTATTGGCAATCAAGAAGTTAAAGATTTTGCATTTTCAATTTTAGAGGCAGCTTTGGCAATTTAATAGGAATTAAAAAAAACAAAAACATTGTAAAAAAGGCATTGTTTCGATCAATTTTTTAATTTATTTACGTCAAATTTGTGTTTCAACTTAAATCGGTCATTTTTAATTTAAATCTAAGTTTGTCAAATTTTTTTTAAATTTTTTTGTGGGGCTGGAAAAACTTCTTCTATGGGACAAATTATTAGACCATTGTTTAGTCTCAGTCTTTCAAGGGAATAATCAAATAAAACTTATTAAACATGATAACTTCTTATGTGGGGAATCTTATAAGAGGATTTCACTGCGTATGATTATAGATTTAACCTGCTTTTTTATAAAAAATAAAACTGTATATTAGTTTTAAGGAGTTGAAAAATATTTAATTTTCCGTGCACTTTTTATGTAGACGGCAATTTTCCTCTTATTTTGAACGTCAAGTGTGCAAAATTTCATCAAAAAGTATCAAAATTCTGCTTTGAGGGACATAATTTTAAGTTATCTAAGCATTTTGTCATTATCATTATTGAAATGGATACGGTTTGCATGCTTGCAAACATCAGGCCATAGGTTGTTCATAATTATTGTACGCAAGATTTGAAAGGTGTAGGCTTGGGTGCGGAAATGAGCAATCAGAAACAGCGAAACAAATTTTGGCGCCATTTTGAATTTTTATCATTTTATCCGTCCTCTTTAAATGCTTATTATTCTCGGTCCGTTTCAGCTTTTGATCAAATTGCGATCAACTGACAACCATAACAACATGAACGTTGTGCTTGATAACTAATCGGAATCTAACAAAGACAATTAAAATGTCAAAAAACAAAATGGCGCTGGATAGATGGATACAATGGCTTTTCTTCAAAATTAATAATATGTATATTATTTTGCTATAGTTTATTTCTTGTGTTTTTGAATTACATTAGATGCCATAGTTTTTGTCGTTAACGAAATTTTAAGCCAGCCGAAGAATGGAACGATCAAGTAAAATTTGATTTTTGTGTCCAAACAGATTAGTGAAATTCGTTTTTAATTGAAAAAAATTCAGTACTTACAAAATATTTGATTAATTTCAACTATGATAAAATTGAACTCACTATTTGAAATAAAACTGATGTTGTCAGTTAACATGAGGCATTTCGACTCCTAGGCCTCAAACAGGCTGAAGAAATATTATATCTGATCCAGATATATGCATACTTCGCTGCTAAGCCAGTGGAATTGATAGTTTCATCAGTAATATTAAAAAATAAAACTTATTATGAGGGAAAACTTTATATGTAACAACCTTATATGAGGGTTCCACTGTAATGACGGATTATCTGCTTAACCTTTCAGCGACAATGTGCTGTGGCATTTGTTTTACTGTAAATATTAAATATAGTCGACTAATATATCAATCACACTGTAACGAATTATTATATTATTGTAATTCGCCTAGCTGCGATTTGCCAAATTTTAAAGACGGATTTTGCTAAAGTAGAATTTTCATACGAAAAATACTAAATTTAATTATAGCGGTTCTAGTTGTAAGTTATTAATCTTTGACAAAGAATGCACTGGGCTATCAAGAATATATGCAGTCTGTTCTACTGGTATTTCAATGGAGGGCGCTCTGGAGAACTAATTTTTGCAGAGCGATCGCTTCACAATCAAGAAATAAGTGGTTATAATTTTTTGCTGCGTTCTTACCGGTATTTAAATGGAATGCGCTCTGGAAAACTAAATTTTTGGAACAAGCCAATAATGTTGCTTACTAAACTCTTGATTTCATGTGCTATTGCATTTACATTAAAAGATAAAAATTCATGGCAATCATTTTCTGATGAAAGTTGCAGCCTGTTGATGGCCAACCTCCGATAGGAGAAAGCATAACAAGAAGAAGCAATACTCTATTGCATTTTGCTTTAAAAATATGTCCCATAAGAACAGCAACAACCTTTTTTATATGTGCACAGTGAATCCCTTTTATAAGGTTTTCCGAGGGAACGGAATTATTCTAATTTGGAAAAACGTTGTACATGGGATGACTCAGACTTTATATGTACATACGAGTCAAGCCCTCCGTGCATTCTTTGTCAACTAAACTAAAATAAGTATTTTGATAAAAGTTTTTACAAACTTTACTAATTAAAAATATATTTTGCAAAACCTTGCGACAGTATGTATTATTATTTGTGAGATTTTTTAATTTAATTTTGTATTTAAAAATGTAATTACAGTGGAACTCTTTTATGAGGTTTTTCTAGTGACCGAAAAAAAAGGTTTCACTGTATTTTTTTTTGAATTCTTAATTATTTATCGACAATTTGACTTGGTTTTGGCTTGTGTTACCTTAAATTAATTAGATTATTTAAAAAAATATATATTTTAGTTATTATACTACAAAAATGCTGAAAAATCTGTACACCATACAAATTCATAAAAAAATTTCTAAATTTGTATACTGCTTTATCGACACTGAACAGATAAATTCTCTAGAAGTGTAATCTAAGGCGACTTAAAAATTTATCTTTCCAACTACTAGGTCATCAGTCTTCAAGCACACAGCTTAAACCACTAACTAACCTTAACGCTGTTTCCTGCAGGGGTAGGCAGAGAGGACGGACCGCCAAACAACTCGGTCTTGGCATACACTCCTTGCCTCATTCACCTTCATATTATTAGTTTTATTCTTATTATGTCTTCTATTATTCTGACTTTTGACATGGCCCGACTCAAGTATCTGATTCACTTGATAGTGCCATGTCTTCGTCAGGCGTCCCCGACTTCTGCTACCATTCACATTTGCGTCATATATTTTCCTTACACTCCTTCTTAAAACACACTTCTATGAATAATTTATCTCCTCAACGTCTATCAAGTATTACACGCAATTAGATTTGATGCGAACAATACACATGTCTTTGAGAAAATTCACTGAGAAACAGCCTCTTGTTTGCTTACGCATACTTATTACGCGAAAATAATAAAAAAATGTACAAATGAAAAATACAGCAAAACTCTTTTATAAGGGACTGCAAAAGACTTTTTAAAAACCTTATATAAGGGTTACAATGTTTGGCAATTTAAAATGTGGAAAATTTTCTCATGTATGGTGTATATAAAAAAAATATTATTTATACCTTAAATATATATTGTGTATCTACTTTAATATTGTGAGACAGTTGATGTTAAAAATTAATTTGACTGAGTTTGTAAACAAAATGCTAGAAAGCGTTTCTTCTTTTAAATCATTCCATTTTAAACCATTTTTTTCTTTTCCAAAAATACTTCAATAAATCGAAACAACAAAATGTAACAAATTTTGCAATTCAAATGTTAAATGTTAAATTGACAAAATGAGTCACAATTGATGATTTTCTTATACATATAAGAAAATCTATAGATTTTTCTATAAAAAAATAACTTTTTAAGTGGAAACCTTATAAGAGGGTTCCACTGTAATTTTTTCCAAATTTTTTATGTAATAGTAAACACTCCCTGATAAAAATGTAATAATTTAATCAGTATTAAGTAAACTCGCATTAGAGTAGTTTTAGCATAGTTTAGTATTTGTAACTATAAACAATATGTACTACAATAATTATTATTACTGTAAAAACTTTAAAAATAAAAAAAAAATGAAAAAAAAAACCGTAAAAATGTGTTTGATATCTCAATTTTGGATAACCTAAGTATGAACTAAACCAACTAAATAACCATCACGCCGTTTCTCCGCAGGGGTAAGCAGAGAGGACGGACAGCCAAACAACTCGGTCTTGGCACACACTCCTTGCCTTATTCACATTCATACATTCTCTTCTATTATTCTGACTCTTGACATGGCCCGACTCGAGTATCTGATTCACTTGATCGTGCCATGTCCTCCTCGAGCGTCCCCGACTTCTGCTACCATTCGCATTTGTATCATATATCCTCCTTTCTTCGCTCATTCGCTCTACGAAAAGCGTCCCTTTCTTAATCTTACTCATTATACTTACATCAGCCTTGCACTCATTGCGGATCTCCACATTTCTCACACGATCATACATGGTTTTACCACACATACGCCTCAGAGATCTCATTTCAACAGCATTCAATCTACTTTCATCCTTTCTCTGCCAGTTCCATGACTCACTTCCATACATCAGGGTATGTACCAGCACTCTATTGTTGACTGCTAACTTCGCTTCTTTGGACATATTTTTGCTAGCGCCAACTGCGTAACTAACTAACCACTAAGCCGTTTCACGCAGGGGTAGGCAGAGAGGATAGGTAGGCTTCATTCACATCGAAAGATCGTCTCGCAGTCTATTATTTGCAATAGACATCCAAATGGACATCATCAAATCTGGGTATCATTTCGAAGAGTTGGAGCCAAACCACATGACCATATTTTTGGCACCAGGAAAGCACGAGAATATTTTGAATAAACTTCGACAACTGTCGAAGTGCAAACATTGAAATAACCGTACCCTTCGTAGAAAAGTAAGGCAAAGCTTTGCAGCACGGTACATTGTGGTACTTTTCTATGCAGGATCTGAATGTTCATTTTTGAACAAACCGCCTGGCGTAGTGTAATACATTATAACACATTTATAAAATAAATATATTTAAATTTCGGGAACAAGCCCATAGTTTTGTTTGCCCGATATTTAAGTTTTTACGCCGCCAGCAATTTGCGCCCCATTGTAGTAATTAGTAAACAAATTTTATTTTCGAGGACTGAATAGTGATATTACAATGCGAGTTGCCTGTATACTGTCGGATTGATTTATTGACAAATCACGGAGAGGGAGAACGGTCACACCGCCTCTCCGCTCCGCGCTTGTTCCCGTTTCCTCGATTGGCCTTTGATTCACTTGGTCGTTCCATGTCTTCCTGGGGCATAAACCGACTTCTTTGTACTACTCCTCTCATTGTTCATCCACTATACATGCAAAAACTAAGAGCCCCTTTCTTAATCTTATTCACTACACTTTCTTCCTACATTCTTTCCGGATCTCCAAATAAACATGGTTTTATCACACATACGTATTAGGGATCTCATTTCCAATTCCATGCCTCAATTTCATACGTCGATGTTGGTATCAGAACTCCATTGTGGAATGCTAGCCTAGCTTTTTTGGATAAATCCAATAAGGAGAGGTTACAATAACATAAAACATAAATAATTCTATTTTTTTTTATTTTTATTATCTGGTATAAGTTCGTTGCGAGTTGGATTGCATAGAATAAAGAATAACATAAGAAATGCAATCTGAACGCATTTCACTATCAAAATGTCTGATCATTCTTCGCTTAAATTTCTCAAATACAGAACTGTGTTTCATCATCATTACGAAATTTTCATTTTGGTGTCAGGCAAATGTAAGAGAGACAGAGTTCATGCTAAATGGGATAGAAAACATGCTAGGAAACGAGAGTACTTTATTAATTTCCCCTAGGACACATGTCATCTTTTGGGATGCTGTGCGGGGAGAGGAAGGAATGAATGTGTTGTAGGAGGGAGGAACTGTTTTAAAAATAATTTGCAAGTATTTATGATGTCCATTAAGTTAGGTTTGTTTGTTATTTTTCTTCACCTATCTTCAGTGCCCACAACGTACTTATGTTTATCAGTTCAGTTTTCAGTGTCTAGATGGCACTATTGTCGCTGGCGTGCCGATACTCGGAATAAGTGACGAAGCCGTCCTTGTCCAGGTCTATGACGGAGAAGGCCTCGTCAATGACGGTGGCGATTTGCTTGTCGGTCATCGGCACCCGTAGTCTTTCAGGCATCTCTTCTCCCGGTTCTCCTGTAATCACACAGCAGCCATAATATACAAACTTTAATTAAGATTATTCAACTAGGCAATTACTACTAGGACTATTAATGGAACAATACCACCTCCGGAGAGATTTGGGAGTGAAAAACACCAATAGATGAAGGAAATGTGAAGAGGCTGAAGAGACTCCAATTCACCTTTGGTGCCAATGTCCCGCTCTGTTGGGAACAAGGCTCAGATACCTGGGAAGACACATTGAGTCATTGCCACATATCCAATGACAATCCTGGTGAACTTTATTAAAGGCACCAGATTACTGTTTAACTCTTTGCACGCGTCCGTATCAACTGTTGTTACGGCAAAAAGTACATACTCACACGCGGCTGTATCAACAGTTGATACGGAAACTTTGAATGCCGATATTCCAGCGGTCTTTTGACATAAATTTATTTTCTACATTCGTAGAACTATCACGATGCTGACATCTACAAGAATTTCTCGAAAATAAAATTGTATTTCATTAAAAAACATCGATAATCAAGTGAGCCTCTTTGTGCCTTCGAGTGCTATAGTTTACAATTTTGTCAACGGATGGCGTCAGTTCAATTTTGTTATTATATTAAGTGACATAAAATTTAAGTGTCCAGTTTTAGAAAAAGTTTTCATAACTAAAAATGATAAGTGCTCATGGTGTCCCACTTGTGTCTATCACCTAAGTACACACACGCCGAGTGAATGGCCACATGTGACCACATTCAAAAGATACGGTACGTCTTTGTATGAAATTTTATGATTTTGTTTTTATAAACATCTAAGAGTGTTGACACACGAGGATTTGTTTTCATATTGTGGAGAATAATCTGTTCTGTCTATATAGTCCAATAAATCATGCCAGAATGCTATAATTTGACATTTAATTGCGTGCATAGGTATTTGAAAATATGTACCGCGTACGGGTATAGATAAAACGGAGCAAATTAACGCGTTCAAAAGGTTAAGGAATGAGGTGAAATGGGAGTGAGCACAATAGTCCTGGGTGCTCATGGGAATTGTCTACACTTTATTAAAAACAGGCTGTACTTGTATAAATGTATGCAAAAATTGAAAGACATAGTCTTGGGTGCGAAAATGAACAATCTGAAAGATTGCTGCCAGATGATACGGAAGATCTACAGTTTCTTGTGTCTAAGATGAACCATGAAGAGTGAGTTAATGATCAAGGCAGACCTGCCAAGGTGCTGATAATACCTAGCATCTAATATCAGTGCCCTAGATATTTTTACTAGCGCCAGGTGCTGTAGAATCAGGGCTGGCCCTGTAAATGATAACTAACCAATCAACCATCGAAACTGGATGATGCACCGCCAAACAACTCGGTTTTTGCACACACTCATTGCTTCAGTCACTTTCATATAAATCCATTAGTTTTCTGACTCTTGACAAGGTTCGACTCAAGCATTTGGTTTACTTGATCGCGCTACATCTTCTTCGGACGCCCCCGACTTCTTCTATCATTCACATTTGTGTCACATATTCCTTTCTTCGTTCATCCGCTCTACGTGCCCAAACCATATAAGCATCCCTTTTTTTTCATTCATAATACGGGCGTGTGTCTAGTGTGGTAGTCGAAAAGCATGTAAAAACTGTACACATTAATATTTCATGAATAAAGGAAAAAAAAAAAAAAAAAAAATCTTACTCATTATCCTTCCAATGCACGGTTTTACCACACACACACACACCTCAGGGATTTTAATTCAACATCATTCAGTTATAATTCAGAATTAGAGATGGATATAAATAAGTCCAAAGTCATGCTGTTTGAAAGTGTGCAATATGGTTGTGAATGAGGAATACTTGGAGCAGGTGGATGAGTTTGTGTATTTAGGAAGTATGTTCTAGAGAGATGGGAAGGCTGACAGAGATATTGAAACAAGGGGAAATGCAGGTAACTCCATTCATGGAGGACTGAACGCAGATGGCGCAAGCAAAAAGATGACCAAAGACGTGAAGCTAGCAGTCCACAATGAAGTGCTTGAACCAATCCTGATGTACGGAAGTGAGGCATGGAATTGGCAGAGGAAGGATGAAAGTAGACTGTATGCTGTACACCTATGCTACCTATGTGGAGATCTGGAGAGAATGCAAAGCTGATGTAAGCTTGGTAGATATGTTAGAGAAAGGGACGCTTAGATGGTTTGAGAATGTAGCGCAAATGCATATAGAAAGATGTCTAAGAAGAATAGCAAAGTCAGGGATGTCCGAGGAAGACATGGCACGATCAAGTGAATCAAATACTTGCATTGGGTTATGTTAAGAGTAAGAAAAACAGAAGAGTATGTATGATACGACCTATGAATGTAGATGAAGCGAGAAGTATGTTGCATTCCTCTTTACTTTAGTCAGCGAGTCAGAAAATTAAATACATTTCAAAAAATTCAAACCAAAACCACAAACACTGAAAGCAAGACGTACCAACCTTTATCCAAAGACTGCATTGATGATGGAGCACAATAATTGTAACAATACCATTGTCCTGGTTTTCTCCATATTCCAGTTGCCCACAGAATAATGATTATTTAAGTTACCCACCTCCAACCAATATTTTTATTATTTTTTATCTATATTTGGACACTGTTGAACCTTAATAAATAAAATGTATATGATTAGATGATAAGAATTATTTATGATACTATCCTATTTGAACAATAATTTATGAAATGATCATAACCGAAGGTTTGTTAAAGGAATTAGCAATAGTAATCATAATAGATGAAATTAATTAACCTAATTCCAACTAATAAAATTAGATGAAATTAATGAACCTAATTACACTGGAAGATGAAATGATAGCAATAACTAATCTTATTAGTTGAAATTAATTAACCTAATTACACTGGAAGATGAAATGATAGCAATAAATAATCATATTAGATGAAATTAATGAACCTAATTACACTGGAAGATGAAATGATAGCAATAAATAATCATATTAGATGAAATTAATGAACCTAATTACACTGGAAGATGAAATGATAGCAATAAATAATCATATTAGATGAAATTAATGAACCTAATTACACTGGAAGATGAAATGATAGCAATAAATAATCATATTAGATGAAATTAATGAACCTAATTACACTGGAAGATGAAATGATAGCAATAACTAATCACATTAGATGAAATTAACTAACCTAATTACACTGGAAGATAAATGATAGCAATAACTAATCATATTAGATGAAATTAATGAACCTAATTAAATGAAATGACAGCAATCACTAATTATATTAGAAGAAATAAATTAACCTAATCACACTGAATGATGGCAATCACTAATTATACCAGATGAATTAATGAACCTAATTACACTGAATGATGAAATGATATCAATCACTAATCATATTAGATGAAATTAATTAACCTAATCACACTGAATTATGAAATGATAGCAATCACTAATTATACCAGATGAAATGAATTAACCTAATCACACACTAAACAAGGAAATGACACAGTGTAATCTTGATCCTAATTAAATGCTGAAAGATGAAAATAATGATTATGTATAAATATACAAAATTTTATAACTCACAGATAATGAATAAATAACAGATTTTTTTTGAAGAAATAGAAATAATAATAATTAATAAATAATCATTTAGACTACATTTTAATTAGCAATATATTGTCATCTACCCAAATATATATAAAACAAAATTATACAAAAAAAAACAAACAAAAATTTTCGTTTAATATTTTTATTAATAAACAATTGACTGTTATTTTGCTTTCAGTAAAACTTCCGCCACTGAAACATTAACAGTTGAGCTTTTTCAAAAATACAAAATCGAAATAATTCATTTTTCTGGCTTCAAAAACAAACCATTTAAAAGAAGAAAAATTACTTATAATAAAACAGAATCTTAGACAAGCGCAACTTTTTTTTCCTATTTATGTCTTCAGTGTCAAATTACCAAAAAAAATTGAGAGATTCGTAAATTTATAAAATAATTAAAAATAAATATTTAAACCAATTGGAATGTTTTAAAGAAGTAAATCTATACATGGTGTTCAGAAACTAGTGTTAAAAAAAACATTAACCAAGCCCTTATGCAGAAAAGCAGCGTAATCGAAATAACGCTGTTTTTCACCGTAAGGTTTCAATTATTTACTGACTGGTAAGAATGCTATAACTTTTTAGGTACCTCTAGTATGTGATATTGACAGAATTTCACTAACAGAGTTATAAAAAGGTTGTTATCGATTATCGTATTATAATTTATTTTTTTTAACATGTAGGAGTTTCTCCACTAAAAATAAAAAATCCATAAAAATTTCACACTAAAATATTTGAAAATAAACAACAATAAAAAAACTGTGTTTATAATAATCTAACTAAATCCGAATTGTAAACAATAAAATTTTACTAAATCAGTTACAAAAATAAACGAAAGATTTAAAAATAATTTTACCGTTTCATTTTTATTTTTGCAGCTGACTGTATAAACAAACAACCCTTGCTTTATATAATACACTGTAAATATGTAATAATAATTATAAAAATACATATATTAAATAACAAATAAAAAATATTACTCATGTTAAAGTAATTTAATTTGAGAATCGGAGTTTTGTTTCAAAATAAACATTTTTGTTCACAATCACAACCAGTCTGTAATTTCAAAATGTTTAAGAATTCTCAACACAACAAAACTTCACACCTCGCAGAGTACAGTAACAAAATTTTAATAACTTCTTCTCGGAACAGGAATATCCATTAGCTACCGATTGATGCATGGATTTTTCGTAACCATCAAATTTTATTTAATTTGATCCAATTTGTCTTAATTAGTTGACGAGTCATCAAAAACATCTGTGATAAAACTGTTAAAATAATAACAAAAAATGTTTACACTAATTGATAAATTGTTTACACCAGTTGACATATTGTTTACATCATTTGAAAAATGATTCACATTTGTCGAAAAAACATTTACATCAGCTGTCAAACAGTTTACATTAGTTGATGAGCGATCTACATTAGTAGACAAATTATTTACACAAGATGATCTTTCGTGCACACATATGAGAACTTGTTTACACAAGATGATCTTTCGTGCACACATATGACAACTTGTTTACACAGGTTGATAAAATGTATATAGTCTTTCCCATTAGTCACACAGTCCTTTAATAGAAATTAAGACATCACCAATATTTATTGACACTTTCAGTTTGATATTTACATCTGATAATCGGGTGCATGTGATGGTTAACAAGCTGTTGAATACCATTGACAGGCTGACTAAATAATATCTTGACAACAAATTGTTTACATTAGCTGAATAGTTGCGAAAATCAGCTGAAACATTTCAATATTTGTCAACAAACTCTACATTTAAGTGAACAAGTTACCTAAGTCATTTACATCAGTTGAAAAATTTATTACATCTGTTGACAACTTGTTTACATTAGATATGATTTGAGATTTTCATGGCCAAACGCATTATTGTGATTTATTTTTGGGGAATTATGCCATGTTACAACGTTTCAGATAGCGCTATAGTGTTCAACGTGAGGATGATAAACTTTGGCTAAAGAAGGATAAAGAGCAACACGGCATAGTACCCCAAAAAAGAATCACGATAACTTGTTTACATTGATCAACAAGGCGTCCACGTGGATCAAAGTTTGCCTCCATTTATCGACATATTGTGCATAAGTAGACAAGCTGTCTAGATTAATTAAAAAACTTGTTTACATCAGTCTTAATCCATCAACAGCTTGTCACCATGATTAGACGTGCCAAATCAGTTCTTCTCAGAAGACTGAGCCTTGTGCTGAGCACGCACAAACTCCGGATAGTCTATGAACCCGTCTTTGTTTCCATCGTCCATAGTCAGAATGGGATCTATGAGGTTGATCAATTCTTCATCAGCAAAGATCTTTTCGTCTATCTGGTTGGCATGCTGCTCAGATTCTTTGTGCTTTGCACCTTGCTCTAACGTTTCAAATGTTCAATTTTCAACAGCCAAAACAAAAATTTTATCATCGCAAATTATATTGACGATTTGAAAGCAAAATTAGACAACAATTTCAACACAACATTAAATAAAAAACGAAATCAGCAACAGTGACATAAAAAACATATATTGGACGAAACAATAATGAAAATATGAATAAATAAATGGACCATATTATACCAGATGTTTGGATCAATCGGTTGACGGCGCGATGACAGCAAAATATACCGGAAACAAGGGACACAACAAGGAATGACATTAGAAAATGGCCAGGCAGATAAATCATTAAACCACAACAAACACAATAGACACAAAAACAGGGAATTTGGATTTGATGAAATTGGAGAGACGGAAGATAGGAACATGGAAAAAAATTGTAAGTTCTGTTTCGTCAAGTTCAGTTGTGAGTAGTGCTCTCTCAGTAATCCGCCACTTGATTATTCAACACATGTACTATAATCCACCTTTAGTAGAAAGGCCGTAAAAGCCTATAATTGGCAAGTATTTGTACGTCAAATTCAGTAATCCTTGACGTGCTTAGACTGGAGCACAAAGCCAAGTACACTTAGGGGGTATTTCACTATGTCGGGCTAAATATCTGACTAGCTATCCGTTGGCTGGCTTTAAAGATCAGAATAACTTCGTTATTCAACGGCGACCGTTTCACCATTGTTTCGAGCTTCCGGATAGATAACACTCGAAATAGTCTGGCAACATCGCAAAATGTTTGCAGTTACTCCATCTACTGCCACGGCTGTCATGCGTCACAGTCCGCACACCGCAAAGTGTGCATTTTTTTGGTTATTTTATGTTGATTATCAGGTCATTTTAGATAGATTCCTGTCGAATTAATACATTGTTTCTTATTTTGAACACAATCAAATAATTCAGGATGGATCATACAAGCATTCAAATTCATTCAACAAAATTCGACTCACTTCTCCGCTGTCAAACTCGGAATGTTTTGACGCCATCTTTGATTCGAGGAATAGCGCCTAACGTGAAGTTCGAGCACTGATTAGTCAAATCGAACTTTAACCCGAGCGTTAGCGTTATTCAGATATAGTGAAAACGAAAAAATGACTAATCCGCGGATTAGTGCTTAGTCAGAACATAATCAGAGATAGTGAAATACCCCCTTACTCTAGTTGTATTATTCGTACACACGCAGTCTCTATACCTCCGAGTCTAACTCGCTAAGGCTGACCATTTTAGCATTTATCACCAGAATTTATTTTCATTCGGCCACATTTACAAATCGGGCGCAGTTTACAAAATGGAGTCTTCTTACAAGCGTAAAAACTAAAAAAATGTAAATTTTACGAAAGATCGAGAGCAATTTTTTTTGGTTTATCAAATATCTCTTCTAATTTTTAGCTTATTTTGTATATATGCCCGGTTTTTAGTGTGGTGGATTACTGAAATAGTACTGTACTTGCAACTCACTGGAGAGATAAACCGATAGAAGTACGTTTGAGCGTGTTCGTTTGCCAGTTTTCCTTACAAAGTTTCTAATTGCACTGTCTGACGCCTAAGAGAAGAAACCTCTTATGTAAACTGGTGATATCAGTTATTTCTTCTAGCCATTATCTGTTCAGTGTTGCTACTAGGTACCGAAATACGAGGTGACTTTTGGATTGGGAATCATTCTCACTTAAACTCTATTCGTTTAAGTGATTTTTTTGGGCAACGTGGATTCAATGACGCTTCGAAAATAAATGTCAAATTAGTTGGTGTGTAATATCATATAAGATATTATTATAACACGGAGAAATATGCAAATCAATTTAAATTCAAAGTACGTCAGTGTCTATCCATATATACAGGGTATAACAGCACGTACCCGAAGGATTTTAAATAAGGATTCCTGGACATATTTGAAGTAAAAAACGTAGATGTCACAGACATAGGAATTAATAGACGAGAAGATAATGGCGAGGGGTAAAATCAACTGTTGAAGAACGAAGGGGGTAAGGCTGACTGTGATTCGTCAATAAATCAATCTGACAGTAAATAGGCATCTCGCATTATAATATCACCATTTACTTCTTAAAAGTAAAATCTGCTTTTGAATGAATAGACATTTTTACATGGGAGCGCAAATTACTCGCCACGTTATGAACTAATTTGCGAAGTCCAAATTCGGCAAAAAAATTCGGTTCTATTTTCAGAGTCGAATATTTCGTTTAAGTATTTAGTTAAGACACTTTTATAAATGTTCATAATTTACTTCCCAGCAACCAACCAGCTTTGTGTTTCGCGTCCAGACGTTTCTCGATGTGATAGTAACAACTGATTCATATTATACGATGTGAATATGCTTAAAATAATGCTTATATATATGGAATGTATTACGACAATTGGGTTTATTCTCTTTTTCACATCTATTTTTACAAGTTTTCATAGTACAAGTCAACATTTTGCCGTGTTATTTCGTAAAATGAACCGATGATGCCTCGACCATAGTTCGCACAAGAATGATGACGTCACGTTTTCTAATTTCACTTGAGGCCATACGCGAGCACAGCCGGCTCCAATGGAACCGGTATGGGGAGTGGGGATAATACGCTTTTAATCACTTAGGGCAGGTCTACTAATATTCATATGTCTATGGTAGATGTCATTTTGCTGTCAGATGATTTTTATTTTCAGTTAAAATTTGTTTGTCATATATCCCACCATCACTACAGAATCACGTGATACGCGCTCTGTCTCATCTGTTACCGTTCTACTGAAACGAGATGGAGTGCGTGTAACGTGATCCGATAGGCTGTACCCAACTATTCAGTTATGACGTGTAATGGAATTTTTTGTTTTTAATTAAAAAAATATATACAGTAGAACCTCGTTAATTCGAAATCCAGCGGACATCAAAAATCAAATTTCGAATTAACGAATTCCCACGTAATTCGAAATTTTATGAAAAAAAAAAAAAAAAAAACCCCGAAAATCGATTTTCTCGGCCGCGTCTTCAAATCCGGGTGGTATTTTAGTTGTAAATTCGTATTAATACCAATTATTTCTTTATTTTCGCGGTCGATTACCGTAGCGGCCGGCCCTGTAAATTCAGATATTCGCAATAAATTCGTAAAAATGCTATATATTTACGCGTAAATCGAGATTTTGCTGCCGATTTCGGTCGTGGCCTACCCTTTAAATTGAGATATTCGTAAAAATACGATATATTTCCGCGTAAATCGAGATTTCGCGGTAATTTTCCGTCGCGGCCGGCCCTTTATTTCAAATATCTGAATTTGAATTCGTAAAAATACGATATATTTCCGCGTAAAACGAGGATTCGCGGCCGTATTCCGTCGCGGCCGGCTCTTCAAATTCAGATATTCGAAATAAATTCATAAAAATGCTATATATTTACGCGTAAATCGAGATTTCGCTGCCGATTTCGGTCGCGGCCTACCCTTTAAATTGAGATATTCGTAAAAATACGATATATTTCCGCGTAAATCGAGATTTCGCGGTAATTTTCCGTCGCGGCCGGCCCTTTATTTCAAATATCTGAATTTGAATTCGTAAAAATTCGATATATTTCCGCGTAAAACGAGAATTCGCGGCCGTATTCCGTCGCGGCCGGCTCTTCAAATTCAGATATTCGAAATAAATTCGTAAAAATATGATATATTTCCGCGTAAATCGAATTTAGTCGGCAGTTTTTCGTCGCGGCCGGCCTTTTAAGTTCAGATATTTTAAGTAAATTCGTAAAAATATGTCATATTTCGGCATGGATCGAAATTTTTCGGCCGATTTCCGTCGCGCCGTATTTTTCCAACGCGGATATTCGAAGTAAAGTTAGTAAAAATACGATATATTTACGCGTAAATCGAAATTACGCGGCCGAGTTTCGTCGCGGCCGACCCTTTAAATGCAGATATTTGGCGTAAACTCGTAAAACTACGACATATATCCGCGTAAAATGTATTTTCTCGGCCCTTTAAACTCGGATATTCGAAATAAATTTGAAAAAATACGACATTCCAGTGTAAATCGATTCAGATTTACAAAATAATAATACTAATTAGGACGATGTATAACCACGTAAAAATACATTTTTCGGCGTTTTACCGCCACGGCTGACTTTTAGATTCAGATTTACGAAATATTATTATTTATTTTCGCAAAAATCAAATTTTTTCGAATTACACGAACAAATTTTCGTGCGCGGACAAAAATATATTTCGAATTACGAATTAACGAATTTCGAATTAAAAAAAAATTTGTATGAAAAAATTTTTCAGCGGAAATTTTTTTTGCGAAAATTTCGAATTACGCGTTTTTTCGAATTATCGGGGTTCGAATTAACGGGGTTCTACTGTATATCATCAGAGAGCAAAATGACGTAAACATTTTTTACTACAAATATGCACAGGAACTGCCAGTTAAAATCCTTGAGGTACTTGCTGTTACACCCTGTATAACTATTTGATCATTTTTTATCATAATTTTTTGAAATTGATGTATTATTGTAATACGCTTATAAAATTTGACATATCAAAGTCACCCCACTACGAAAGGTGATTTTAATCACTCAAACACAAACTTTTTTAAAAATATGTATTTCGATAGTTTAAAGAGGTGCAATAATAAAAACTAATAATAATTTTTTTTTGAAAGAAACGTTTTTATAAAAAAAGTTGAAATTTGATAAAGTAACCCCATTCTACGTTACTTAAGATTAAACCGTTTTTTTAAACTGTGTTTTAGGTAAGTACTTACCGTGCCAGTGAATGAGTGACTTGATGAGTTCGCACCCGTCCAGTTTGTTGTTATTGTCTGCGTCGTGCATCTTGAAATAGTGGAATTGTAGTTCCTGCTCCGACATCTTGCTGGTGTCGATGGGAACGTCCATGTGTTCAGCTATGTGCCTGCAATGCGTACAACAAACTTATATTTAGAACTCCTGCAAAATAAGCCGCCATAAGTTGAAAATAGAGTGATTTGAGTTAAATATCACAATATTTTGGACTTTATGTCCGGGTTAAATCTTCCTCGCAGGAAAAACTAAACCCTTCCACACACTTTTCCACAAATGATCATTTAGTCAATCCACATTATGCAAGTGCATTATATAAGCATAATAAATACAAAACAATACAAGAACAACACGTCAACTCACCAGAGATCATGTAATGAAACGCTGTTTGATCAAAGATGGAGAATAGACTATCATTTATTTCATATAAGTTTACATATTAAATACATAGATGGCAGCACTAGTCTTATATTGTTGTTATCATTTCAACACCCCCACTATAACTAACAATATAAATACAATTAAATTAAACAATTTGCACACCTAGTTTATCCAAAAATTCATAATGTTTTGTGGAACCCAAACTTTTGGTGAACAAATCAGCAGGCATTTCAGCTGTTGGCAAATACTTAACATTTACAATATTATTTGCTACACATTCTCTACAAAAATGATACTTAATATCAATATGTTTGGTGCGCTTATGAAAAACTGGATTTGCTGTTAACTTTTGCGCACTCTGATTGTCATTGAAAATATCAATAGTATACATTTTTTGAGTTATTTCATATTGTAAATTTCTCAAATAAATTGCTTCTTTGCAGGCTTCGGTGATGGCCATATATTCAGCCTCACTACTAGATAGTGCAACAGTATTCTGTTTTTTTGTTTCCCAAGATATAACACAACCAGATAAAGTAAAACAAATTCCAGTGTATGACCTCCTATCTATAATGTTTCCGCCCCAATCAGCATCTACAAACCCTTTTAATATTGAGCTTCCACTAGCGGAATACTTTAAACCATAATCTTTAGTACATTTTAGGTATCTCAATAACCTTTTTACATAAGAACAATGTTCTTTGGAATAACAATTATTAAATTGGCTTAAAAAACCAACCGTATATGCAATGTCCGGTCTGGTTAGAACCGCTAAATACATAAGACATCCAATTATTTGTTGATATGGAAAATTACCAACACAATGTTCATTTTTTGACACATTTAACTTTGTTTCCATTGGAGTCTGTGCAGGTTTACTTTGGCTCATATTAAACTTATGCAACAGCTGATCAATATAATCTTTCTGACTTAATATTATTGTTTGCTTAGATTTGTTAACAGTTATGTTAACACCCAGACATTTCTTTATTTCTCCTAAATCTTTTATTTTGAAATGACTTGTTAAGACATCCTTTAAATGCTTAGTTTCATTAGTATCATTTGAAAAAACAAAAAAATCATCTACAAACAATGCGACAATAGTTTTAAACTGATCTTTCATTTTTGTATACATACACGGTTCTATTTTAGAT
The DNA here is from genome assembly GCF_061612785.1 of Hesperophylax consimilis. Taxonomy (NCBI): domain Eukaryota; kingdom Metazoa; phylum Arthropoda; class Insecta; order Trichoptera; family Limnephilidae; genus Hesperophylax; species Hesperophylax consimilis. The sequence goes on from NC_142852.1 coordinate 8,310,165, forward strand.
CTAATATAACCTATGCTTAACAAACATTCATCTACTTTTTTATACCAAGCTCTTGAGGATTGTTTAAGCCCGTAAATGGCCTTTTTTAATTTAAGTACTTGACCATTTTGTGTTTTTTCAGAAAAACCTTTTGGTATTTGCATGTAAACAGTTTCCTCAAGTGTACCATTCAAGAAAGCCGTTGTTACATCAAGATGTGTTGTTTTCAAATTTAGTTGTACTGACAATGCAAAAAGTAATCTTAATGTAGTATGTCTCACTACAGGAGAAAATGTTTCTGTAAAGTCCACACCTTCAACTTGTGAAAAACCTTTTGCCACTAAACGTGCACGAAAGCGGACTTTATTTTCACTATCATACTTTTTACGAAGCACCCACTTGCACTGTACAACTCTTCCATCTTTTGGAGCATCACTTAACTCCCACGCATCATTGTCTTTGAAACACTGCAACTCTTCTGTTATAGCCAACTCCCACTGTTCTTTTTCTGGTCCATTTAAAGCGTCATGCAGAGACAAACCAGCCGCATTATCATATGTTTCACTGTCAACGCACAGATTTGATAACCCATACCTCTCTGGAATCTTCCTCTCCCGGTTAGGTCGGCACTGCGGGCTTTCTTTCTCACTGTCTGCATCTTCATAATCACTGGGAACATATGTTTCATCATTATCTATAAAACTGTCCATGAAACTTGAGTGTTCTTGACTAGGCACAGGTTCAATTTCACATTGTTCTGTATCATCAAGTTCCTTACTATCCCCCACTGAATCAACATTCTGACCACATTGTTCTGTATCATCAAGTTCCTTACTATCCCCCACTGAATCAATATTTTGACCTTGCACTTCCATTAAATTTTCAGATTTTGATTCCTTCTCAATGATGATCACATCTCTACTAGTCGTTACATTCCTTGTTTCTGGATTGAAGACCCTATTTCCTTTTATATTATCTGGATATCCTATGAGAATACATTTGGTTGTTTTTTTATCCCACTTCTTTCGCTTTTCTTTAGCTACATGGACCATCACAGTGCTACCGAAAACTCTGATATGACTTATATCCGGTTTGGAGCCAGTCCACAACTCATATGGAGTTTTATTTTCCAATGCCGCTGCCACAATCCGATTCTGCAGGTACACTGCCGTATTGGTGGCCTCACCCCAGAACTCTTTGCCTAACTTTGCATCAAAAAGTAGACATCTTGCTTTTTCAACTATTGTGCGATTAAATCGTTCACACAATCCATTCTGTTGTGGGGTGTAAGGGTTGCTTTTCTGATGAATCACACCGGCACTATTCAGGAAATCATCAAATTCTTTATTGCAATACTCCAGTCCGTTGTCACTCCTTAATACTTTGACTGTTTTTTTTTGTTTGATTTTCCACCTGAGCTTTAAAAATCTTGAAATACTTCAAAGCCTGATTTTTGTGTTTTAAGAAATAAACAAATGTCATCCTACTATGATCATCCACAAATAACAAGAAGTATCTCGAGCCGCCCATAGACACATTCTCCATAGGCCCACATATGTCTGTGTGCACAATATCTAGGAGATTACTGCTTCGTTGGCCACAGCTCTTAAAAGGTAACCGGCATTGTTTGCCTTCACAACATGTTGTGCATGAAGATTTGCTTATGTCAACTTTTTTATCAAGTGACATACCATGCACAGCTTTTTCCATCTGATTCAAATAATCTTTGTTTATGTGTCCTAACCTTCGATGCCAAGTCATTTCTGACACAACTGATGCTGCTAAACAGTCTTGTTTTAGCAAATTCACTTTATATACTCCATTGACCAACACTGCCGTAGCAACCAACTCGTTATTTTTATTATAAACTGAACAACCATTTCCAGTGAAAGATACACGGTTACCTTTCATAATCAGTTGGCTAACAGATAATAAATTCGTTGTTAGACTTGGTACACAATATACGTTTTTCACCATGATGTCATACTCGATTATCTGTTTTAGTCATGATTTTTACATCGCCAGAACACAATACTGACACCTTTTCACTGTTTGCGACAACAATTATTTTTTCTTGTTCATACTGCGCATTTATAATCCAACTTTCATTTGCTGTCAGATGTACACTCGCGCCCGAGTCGATATACCAATCGTCTTTGTTAAAATTTCCACTCAGGAACACTGCGCTAAACGCATTAGACTGCATTCGATCCTTATTTATCTGATTTGACAAGTTATTTTCTGTATTTGTACACTGGTTCTTGTAATGCCCGATTTGTTTACATCTGTAGCACTTTATATGCTTGTTGACGTTTGACTTTGACAAGCCAGTGCTGCCATTGCTGCCAACATAACTTTTGCTGGCCATAGACATATTCGTATTATTTTTTCCTTTGTACTTTGAAGTTGAACGAATTGCTAAAGCTCCGCTAACTTCACTCCCGTCATGACTTGCTGAATCCATATCTAACAATTTTGTTTTTATGGAGTCTGTCGTTATAGGAATTCCTGAATGTTCTAATGCCATAACCATCGGCGAGAAACGATCTGGCAAACCAGCGAGTAGCAATGATGCTGTCCATGTGTCATTAATTTCGAATCCCGTTCCTGAAAGCTTCTGTGCTGTATCGATAATCTGCGTCACATAAGACGTCATCGAACTGCAATTCTCTCGGCGAATCGAAATTAAATTTCTCAGCAAACTTATTCTCCGTGAAAATCCGTTGTCGTCGAATAATTTTTTTAATTTATCCCATAACTCTTTACTGGATGTAGCATCTTTTACGTGAACATATAAAGACGAGTCGATTGTCATAATCAATTTTGCTTTGGTTTTTGCATCATCTGCAGGTTTTATTTCAATCCCGACTTCTGGCTGCACACAATGCTTCATGCCTTCGAGGATTAAAAAATTCTGTGCCGCAAAACACCATATGTCGTAATTATCACGTCCCGTTAGCTTGGGTACGTTGGCAAGATAGTTCGCCGACATTTTTAAACTGCGATATACTTAAGTTGTACACTTTTATTATAACAATCCGTCACGACACAGTTCAATCGCGTTTTGTAATCATGTTTTTTATACTGGTCAAACAAAAAAAACAACAAAATCGCGAAGATTTATAAGCGAACGGCCCATAACCTGTAATGAAACGCTGTTTGATCAAAGATGGAGAATAGACTATCATTTATTTCATATAAGTTTACATATTAAATACATAGATGGCAGCACTAGTCTTATATTGTTGTTATCATTTCAACAGATCAAATGGGAAAATAATTCAACGACTCCAAATATTTTCATATCAGAGGGTTCGGCTCGGTAGAACTCCAAACAGGTCCTATAAATCCTACTGATCCCTCAATATAAATATTCTAATCAAACGTAATAATTTCGGTTGTCTGTGCGTCCTGCTTGAAATCTGGTTCAATGATATCAAATTTGCTTGAAATTTAAGTGTCATTTCCAAAATTGGGACTGATTGTGCGAAGAGCTTAGACAAGAGATATAGTAGATGCCTACCTATAATATAATATGATTTTAAACTGAAAATTACTTTAAATGCAATTTGTAAGGAATTCAGACTATCTCTGCGTTTGTTAGAACATATTATTTGTTCAATATTTTATAAAATTTAACAATTATTATTATTAATTTATTTTTACATTAATTGAAGAGATTTCAACGATAATTTGCAATAACGTACCCAATTTAGCAATGACCGATTTTATAATTTTTGGCCAAATTCGACAAATTTTTAAGTTTTCTGACTATTTTGAAGTTTTCTGACCTGTTTGGTGGTTATTTTACCAGATTTTATAGACAGGAAGAATTTAGAATCAGAAGATGTACTCACTCGGCTTCGTGCTGCATGTTGGAGGGATTGAGGATCTGTGGGTTGTGATGTCCCGACTGGTGGCCCCCGTGCGCGTGGGGCTGCTGCGCCTGCTGCGGGGGCTGCTGCGCTTGCTGCTGGGCCGGAGGGGGGCCTTAAACGGTCACAGTGATTGGTTAAACACGGCAAAATGATGGTGGTCAAGGTAAACGTGATGAAAATTTCACATTAACCTCTCAGACATAGAATTTTATTTATTATGTGTCCCTTTGAGAACTGTCAGAACATGATAATTTTTGTGTTATTTACGAGTTTTACTAAGAGCTTCATAACTCACGTTTTGGAAAACGTAGCCTCATTCTAAAAAATGTTTTGGAAAGATTATGAAATCCACTATCGCATTGTGTTGTTATACGTAAATATTTGCGTTTCTAAATATACATTTTATGAAAACGTCAATATTATGTAAAAATCGCTTACCATTATTTCAAAGCCTTGAAAAATGTACTTTTTTCTGAGTAGTATAAAGAAATAACACTTTATATATTGAAGAAATATATTTAAAAACTATTAGTCACCACAAAATATTAACCGTCCAAACTAAAATATTTTTAATAAATTATTTAGAAACGCAATAAATTATGAACGAACAAGATGACAGATTCAATCGACTTAGATAATGCAGTTCTACGTTCCATAGATATTGTTGAATACAGACGCGTAGCGTTATTCATTATCGATACTCTGTTTTTTAAATCATGGGAATCCGTATACTAGTGATGGAAATAAATCAATTTTTGTAAAATCTCGCGCGTTTACGTGAAAAGACGTTCTAATGTCTTGACCGCTATTATCATATTTACGTCTTTTGACGTTCTAATGTTCTGAGTGGTTAAAGCTCGTAAGAGAACAGTGACGGCATCTGTAGGTAAGTGGTTATAATTCTCGCTTGGAAGCGGGTAAGCGTGCATAAGAAATTTTTATTTCACATATTTGCTACTACAAATTTTTATAACATTAGAGATTTAAAATCTAAGGCCATTCGTACATGCAGATACATACGCGTCGCTCGTTAGTATTCGTCATACTATTTTGTTAGTGTTCGTATAAGACGCAACAAATTTATTTACGGACAAATAGTCCATTAACAATATAATATTTTTTACACGAAAGAGAGATGTCAGTGAAAGGAGAGAATATATAAATGATGAGCAATGACAACATACATAAAATATAAAAAGTACAGATGGAAGATAATTACAAGTGTTACAAGACAATTACAATGCACGAAGAAGGTTTAGAGAGCTTTAAAAATTACACATTACGTATCGACTGTCGAAATTCATTTAGGCTTACACCAAAAAATTCAATGCTTTGACTTGACGTTGAGTTGACAAGTCTCGCCATTCTGGACAAAGGAGAATATAGGTATACATACAGGTTTGACGTCAGTTTTTTTTTATTAACAATATAAAGTTTTTTTACAGGTTTTTTTTCGATGTCGTCTCACTAGGATAAACCTGTGTCGAGACAGACGTATTGAGTACAGAAATTAATGTTTACATATTATTTCATAACATAAATAACAATGTGAAAATGATAAAAAATAACAAATAATAAATGATAAATTGGTTAATCAGCATCTAGTACATACTTATGAGGGATTTTTATAAAATTTTTGATCTTGGATCTATCTTGGCTGATGATCCAAGACTTGATGTCTGTTTTATATTTCTAAAAAAATTCGTTCAGTCTAATGGCTAATGGGAGAGCATTATATTGCCATGTTGCAAAATATCTAAAATTTCTCTGGCCAAAAGTTGTTTTAGCGAAAGCGATTTGTAAGAGATTATGTCCTTTGGTTCTAGTATCATGAGCAGTTTGAACATTGTCAAAAGTAGTTTTGTGTTTGAAGAGGTATGCTAGTATGTTTTTGGCATAAAGTTGCCTAGTGTCCATAACACAGATTTTCCTAAAGATTTCATCCGAACTGCTTGTGATTGGTAGTTTGAGGATAATCTTTATTATAAGTTTCTGAGCTTTAGATATTGGATCAATGGCGGCAGCGTTTGCTCCTCCCCATGCTATGATACCATCCTCACGTAGTTCCTTGGCGGCGACGAATGCCCTACAATTAAGATCTATTTCGTTGCATGGGTTAGCCTAAAACATTCTTTTAGATTGTTTTTAATGCTATATAAAAACCTTCTATATATTGTCTTCGTCGCTAGAGTCACTTGATATCATATTAATTCCACGGCTGCAGTTGAAATAATAATCAAGTTCAGTATAATTGGGGTAGCGCCGCATACAGAAACTAGCTTTAAAGAGTAGCTACTTACGGTTGCGTCACATAGCTTATAAGTATCTTTGTGTACGAAGCAGAGATGTGCTTTATTTCAAATAAATCCATTTCAAATGGAAATGCAAAATGGGTATTTTCCATTTTGCATTTTAAATGCTTTTCTAAAAACCATTTTGCATTTTAAATGCTTTTCTCAATGCATTTTCCATTTTAAATGCTTTTTTGCAACATTCTTCCTACTATCTCCACTCATCTTTTTTTCATAAGCCCCAAATATCAGTCGGTCCTCAACCTCGCTATGAGAGATAATTTACATTTGTCAAGTTGCTCCCTGGTAGGAGCCCTGGCAATTGAGTGATACCATTACAAAAAATACTGATTCAAATACTGAACATGGGGCCATGACGCTGTAATATTAAATATTAGATAGCAGTTTCTATGTTTTTACGTTGGCAACATTAGTCCCGCGCAAATTTTTTGTGGTTTCATAATCTGTAGTCGTGGTGTTTTTGGATTTACCATCATGTAATATGTTTGTTCTACATTGATGTCCATTATTAAATAACAAAATTGTTTAAAAATTCTATAATTATTTTAATTGTTTGACCTGAGAAACCATTTTGCATTTTCAATGCATTTTGAAAATAGGTATTTTGCATTTTGCACTTGAAATGCTTTTCTAAAAACCATTTTGCATTTTCAAATGGAAAAGTTTTGACCCATTTCCATTTTGCATTTCAAATGGTTTTGGGTACCCATTTTGCACATCTCTGGTACGAAGGACCTAAGTCGTTATAACTGTATCGCTTATACAATGTTTTTTCAATGCCTGTAAATGCATTATATCATATCGATCTTTTGATTCGCTCCATTTAAGAAGTACGTGGCTCTCAGTGAGAGAGAGAGAGAGAGAGAGAGAGAGAGAGAGAGAGAGAGGTGAGAGATCATAAATAAATTGGTGCGGCTGGCTTCACGGTAAAAGGGGGTTATGACGACGTCCTCGAGAGTGAGACTTTTGTATAGGGAAATTTATTTGAGCAGGAATCTCCTTGTTCAATGTACATCTGCATATTAAAAGATAAAAGATATTTAATCAGAGCAATACCTCTACTTGTCTCTAACGGCCGTTGTTCCCAACATTTCGAACGATCAATCTCAGGGTCCGATCAGCCAAGTGATTTATTCAGTAACGTTCGATTCGCCTGTTTCCAAACATCTTTACTGTTGATTATCTTAAGTGGCCATGCCCACTTTCATAGACAATAAAATGACATCAAAGTTAAAACTTTCAATGCTAAATTAACATTGACAAATTAATTATTGTATTTATTATTAATGCATATATTTTTTTAAGTACTGTAATACGTAAAAAGATATTTAATATTTAACCTCTCAGAAAAAGACTTTTATTTACTTTGTGTTCCTTTGCGAACTGTCAAAACGTGAAAATTTTTGTGTTATTCACGAGTTTTGTTAAAAGCTTCATAACTCACGTTTTGGGAAACGTATCCTCATTCTAAAAAATGTTTTGGAAAGATTATGAAATTCACTATCGTATTGTTTTGTTATACGTAAATATTTGCGTTTCTAAATATACATTTTCTGAAAACGTCAAAAATATGTAAAAATCGCTGACTATTATTTCAAAGCTGTGAAAAATGTACTTTTTTCTGAGTATCATAAAGAAATACCACTTTATATATTGAAGAAATATAATTAAAAACTATTAGTCACCTCAAAATATTAACCGTCCAAACTAAAATATTTTTAATAAATTATTTAGAAACGCAATAAATTATGAACGAACAAGATGACAGATCCAATCGACTTAGATAATGCACCTCTACATTCCATAGATATTTTTGAATACAGACGCATAGCGTTATTCATTATCGATACTCTGTTTTTTAAATCATGGCAATCCGTATACTAGTGATGGAAATAAATCGATTTTTGTAAAATCTCGCGCGTTTACGTGAAAAGACGTACTAATGTCTTGACCGCTATTATCATATTTACGTCTTTTGACGTTCTAATGTTCCGAGTGGTTAAGCGTATGAAATATGTTAAAAATAAAGTATTAGTTTGACTTTAATGCCACCGTGCCTTGGCCTCGCAAATATGTTCCACTCTGTTGACACTTTTTATAAGTAGTCATTTACTGAGGCAAGCTTAATAATCCAGTAGTTTGGCTTCCTTAAATTGGTTGATCACTCAGTTGTCACTTTTCCGTTGGAAAGAGCATAGTTGTGCGTTTGAGCAGTGTTGAGCCAAAATTTCGGCTCAGCAGTTGATCAGTAGGATTGGGAAGAACGGCCGTAAGGGGTGGTAATTGATCAGGCACAAAATATAAATAGATGAGTATAGCCAGGGGCAGGGTAGGCACTGTGCAGGCGCATTTAGAGCAATCCTTTCCATGCGCCAACGTGCCAAGGAGCTACAGCGTTGAAAATACATTACATCTAATACAGCGCCAGGTGCTGTTTGGCTCCGAGCCGGCCCTGGCCAGGGGTAACATCCATAGAGATGCAAAAATAAAAATCTTATAAATTTCTTGTGGATTCTTTCAATGCAAAAAATGTACGTTAGTTAGTGTGGGGCACAGGTGATGGAATTTGACTCCAATACAGTTACAGACTAATGTGTCCTCAGTGTTTGCGCATTGTTAAAACTAATTTTAATTTCTAACTGCGAAGCCTAGAAGCTTGAATGCTTTGCTGACTAAATGGTTGATATGTTAGTGAAAATTTAGTGGGTAACTGGTGAAGCCACATCACATTTCAACGGCCTCCGCGGTCGAGGTGTAAGGCTCTGGACTAGCAAGCCGGAGGTCTAGGGTTCAAATCCCGGCGTACGCAAGTCAATTTAATTTGATTAATTTGTGTTATTTCACAATTTATTCATATACATTAATATACAGGGTGTATCGGCACGTACCCGACAAACTTTAACCAGCTATTCCTTAGCACATTTGGAGTAAAAAATGTTATGGGCACTTTGCTGTCCCGTAACATTTTTTTTTAATAAAAAATTTATTATTCATATTTTCACCAAATGTCACCAATGTTTTATCCTTTGTCAAAGTTTGAAAACCCATCTGGCAATATTTTGTTCGAGTTTCGTTGAATAATGTACGTACGTACCTACGTTGGCGCGCTTTTACAATCACAACGAAATGGCACGGCACCATTCGTCTCATTTTTAACTATTATTATTTAGTGTGTGCGAAAGAGCGAGGACACTTTTTGACACACTTGCTAATAACAGCTGTTGAACACGAGAAAAAATGCAAATGACAGTGACGGAGTGTGGATTTTTTTATTTATTTTTTGTTTTTAATGGAAAAAAAATGTTACCGGACAGCAAAGTGCCCATAACATTTTTTACTCCAAATGTGCTAAGGAATAGCTGGTTAAAGTTTGTCGGGTACGTGCCGATACATCCTGTATAGTGTATTTGTGGCACGTTCCAGAGCGGAAGATACTCTCAGTATCGCCCTGGAGTAAGGCCACCATAAACGAAAAGTTTCTTGAAATGGCTTTAGCCGGGGTGACCAGAACTGAATAGTCAGATATTTCCTCACCTTCCCCAAACCATCTCCTTCCCCTCCCCACTACTTTCACTGTCACTTAGTGGCTATGTTATAAATCTAATGAATGTTGCTGAGATTACTACCTAATTATTGTCATTACTAACATCGTCATTGTTTTAGTGTTGCTGAGATTACTACCTAATTATTGTCATTACTAACATCGTCATTGTTTTAGAGTTGTTGAGACTACTAATTAATTATCGCTACTATTGAGAAAACTTCTGCTGTTGCCGAGATTACTAATCTACATAAATTACTGCTACTGACCTCCTTGTTGTTGTGGCGCATACTGCTGCTGTTGCTGCTGTTGCTGTTGTTGCTGCTGTTGTTGCTGCAGCAACAGTTGCTGTTGCTGTTGTTGTTGTTGCTGCAGGACTTGCTGCTGCTGTTGTTGCACATGCTGGGGCTGTTGCTGCTGATACTGCGGCTGAACAGGAACTTGCTGAAAATAAAAAATAAAAAAATAATCTTCTCTATCCATACAAAAAGATTGCGTGTGGGTTTGTTTTATATACAATCCTACAGTTTTACTGCGAGATTGATGAAATTTTGCACACATGACCTTTAAAAGAAAAGGAAGGTTACTGTGTATATGAAATTTTTAAAAAAACACTCTCATCCCCATTATCCACCCCTTAACATTTTGTTCGCCAGCATATCCTTCAATGCAGCGCTTTCACTCTGTAAGAGTTACTCACGAATATTGCGACGCAGCGCTATGGCGCTGCATGCTTTAGGGTGCGTTTGTCGGTCCTCGGGAGAGCGCGTGTTACATTTGGGTGCGTTGTATTGCGGTTGGCGCTTGTTTATCCTGTTAAACTAAATACACCCTAAAGTGAATCGATATTTTTCACCATGTCAGATGTTAGTTGTATTGCGAATGAAGTATCAAACGACAGCGGCACTACGAAAGAGATCTGTATTTGATAAGATGTTTTTGCAAAACCAACAACCTATTTCAATTTTTTTTTCACCTCATTACTTCTTGAAAATATTGTCAAAACACAAACCGAATTCACGCACACAAAAGTGGACACCAACGACTGTGAATGAAGTACAAGCATTCATTGCCGTCTTACTGGAAACGGGGATAACAAGACGAGCCACCATTTTTCTTATTGGAAAAGCGATTCCAACGAGTTATGGAGATTCAACCTCATATGCGTTCACAGTAAAAAGAGACTAAATGGACTTTGTGCGGGAAAACACAATTGCAAAGCGAAATAATTTTATATTTTACAATATTTTTTATAGTTGTAAATGATTAGTTTTTTATTATTGGAAGCATAAAATATTGTTCTTTACTTGTTTAATTGCAAAATCAATAATTGAAATATGTTCAAGTTATTAAATTCTTATTTAATACAATAATTTTTTTATCTAAAATCTAAAGCAATCTACATACATACTTGCAAAATAACCATAATGCTAGAACGATTAAATTACTTATAGTAGATTATATACTATTTTTATAAATATATATAACACATTACCTGAAAAGACATGAAGTATTGAATTGTAAAATTACTTACTTGGTGCTGGACTGGCACTTGGTGCTGCGGATGTTGCTGGTGCTAGAAACAGAAAAATAACACTATTAAGTGCCATAAATAGCACAGTAGAGCGAATGAGCGAAGAAAGCAGTGTAATGGTAGCAGAAATCGGGGACGCCTGAGGAAAGACATCAACGGCACGATCAAGTGAATCAGATACTCGAGTCGGGCCATGACAAGAGTCAGAATAATAGAAGAGTATATATGAATGTGAATGAGGCACGAAGTGTACTCATGTTGTGACAAAATGTCAACCGTGTAAAAATTTGGAAGCGCGTTCGGCGTGTTTCTTGCGCAATAATTTCATTGAAATACCAGTAGAACAAGGAGATCATTTCCACCTGACGCATGTTCTCTAAATGTAGCCTGTTTGTTAAGAAAGGGGAATCTGTCAAACGGACCTCCCGTTTCCGCAATTAAGGAGATTTTCAGGTAGAGTACCAGACCAGAGGTGGCTGCCAAATTCTAAAGCAGGCCGCAGTCGAGAGCGGAAGAAGACAAAGTAAGAAGAATATTATCTTTCACATTAATTTGTCCTTTGTAGTTTAGAGTATAATCAGACATAAAGTAAGATGAAAATGCAGTTCAAGCGTCCTTTTCTTATCCTCACCTGGTAATTTTGCGGTGGCACCCCTGGCGCGACGCGCTGCGTTAGACATCCCGCCAGACAACTTAACGTCAACACAACGTAAACAGCGCAATGCATTCTGCGGTCTTTAAAAGGTCACCTGCAATAGTAGTTCATAATAAATGTTTTATTAAAATTTCAAATAACAAACAGCACGGTCCTCAAAGTGTGTAGGTAATGTGTATTCACAATTAGAATTCAGTTTGTTTAAACTTAGAATTCAGTGTATTCAAACATAGAATTCAGTGTATTCACACTTAGAATTCAGTTTGTTTAAACTTAGAATTCAGTGTATTCACACATAGAATTCAGTTTGTTTAAACTTAGAATTCAGTGTATTGACAAGTAGAATAGAATCAAATTGAGATTCGTATAAACTATGCAACGGATTTTGATAGGGTTTTCAGTATGGTTTAGAAAATTTTTTCCGGAAGGTTTATATATGAGTCATGTAATTTCTATACCCGCTATATCAACTTTCATTGATTTGGAGAAAACCGCAAACAACTGTCACATCTTTAGCGTACATAAGTAATTGCATTACAATTTTTTATATAATGAATTGGAGTAATAAAATTTCGAAAAGCATTTATTTTTCTATATATGTCTAGCAATAATTAAGTAATTTCGATAAATAAAATGGATAAAGCGGATTTTGATACTCACTTCGTGATATAGAGGCTTTTGAAAGTCAACTGAACCGACATGGCGGGTTTAGAAACACACGCACCTTCCTCTTTCTCTTTCCCACTTACCTTCAGCCTCACAACATCCCCCAATTGGGGATGCCATAGTCTCACTGGCTCCAGACGGGAGCAGTTGGGACTCTTGTGAGGTATTCACTATAAAAAAAAATAATAAAAAAAAAGATCATTTTGACACACGAGCGTGGCGTCAGAGCGGCGGCCATATTGTATTTTGGCAAAATAACTGCTTGTGATTGGTTGAATCCGATATAGCGCGTTTAGATAGTAACTTTCTGTATGATATAGCGGATTTGGTTTTTCACTCGCAGTTTTAACATGGTTTTTGGTCGTGATAAGGAGGGTTTTGAAACTCAATTTTAGGTTCCTCTTGTTGCTCGCAAAAATGTGAACAAGATGTCATACTCAGATCATTTTGTCAAAAAATCGGATATAGCGGGTATAGAAATTATAGGATTCATATATAAAACATGCATATTATATTTATAGAAAGTAGAGAAAAATGGATGTTTTGTGATCAAGTTGTAAAAAAATATTTTCATTGCTAACGCTGGCTAAACCTTATGAGCAGAGATGTACTTTATTTCAAATGGAAATGCAAAATGCAAAATGGGTATTTTCCATTTTGCATTTTAAATGCTTTTCTAAAAACCATTTTGCATTTTAAATGCTTTTCTCAATGCATTTCCATTTTAAATGCTTTTTGCAACATTCTTCCTACTATCTCCAATCATCTTTTTTTCATAAGCCCCAAATATCAGTCGGTCCTCAACCTCGCTATGAGAGATAATTTACATTTGTCAAGTTGCTCCCTGGTAGGAGCCCTGGCAATTGAGTGATACCATTACAAAAAAATACTGATTCAAATACTGAACATGGGGCCATGACGCTGTAATATTAAATGTTAGATAGCAGTTTCTATGTTTTTACGTTGGCAACATTAGTCCTGCGCAAATTTTTTGTGGTTCATAATCCGTAGTCGTGGCATTTTTTGATTTACCATCATGTAATATGTTTGTTCTACATTGATGTCCATTATTAAATGACAAAACTGTTTAAAAATTCTATAATTATTTTGATTGTTTGACCTGAGAAACCATTTTGCATTTTCAATGCATTTTGAAAATAGGTATTTTGCATTTTGCATTTGAAATGCTTTTCTAAAAACCATTTTGCATTTTCAAATGGAAAAGTTTTGACCCATTTCCATTTTGCATTTCAAATGGTTTTGGGAACCCATTTTGCACATCTCTGCTTATGAGATACATCAAAATAATGTACCATGGAATTGTATATCTTGAAAAGGCCTACAGAAAAATCCACCAACCATATTTTTTAACATTAGCCCCAAACAGTAGGCCCTGAGGAAAACAATTTCCCTTATGGCCTATTTCATCTTTGGAGATGCTGTTTGGAAGGTCTTTTTGAGGAGAGAGGTCTTTTAACACGAGTTGGAAGAGCAGCGCCCCAGCCAGGCAAAGGTCCTAGATTTTTCGGTCAAAAACTCGCTAATAATTTTAATAATTTTATTAGACTTGCAGAAAAGTCAGTAGATGTCGCACATTAAAATAAAAAAATTTGATATATTTATCCAAGATACTATCTAGATTACATTTAGTTTGTGTTGAATCTTGCGATCACACATAAAGATCACCAATAAAAATGTGCAGTGAGAAAATGAAAGATAATGTTGGTAGTTCTTATTCGAAGTATGATACAGTTAAATATGACTGAAACAGATAGGGTCCCATTAGCTCAGTGGTAGAGCAGTGCCCCGGAAAGGTGTAGATCCTGGGTTCAAATAATAATAATAATATTTTGATGATTTGTATAGCGCCGTTTTTGTGCAAAATCACCTCAAGGGCGCTGTACAAATATATAGTACATTTCTACAATGATCTATGTTATTACTAACTCTATATGGAGTAATATACAGTACAATACTTACCTGGTAGGTCATTTGAGATTAACATTAACTAATTGTTTATTAGCGAAATTGAGATACAGGATTTGGTCTCACATGCAACCGTATCTTTTACCGTTTCAAATTTTCGCTAATATTATCTTCAATAATTAAATACTTAATATTTTAATGAGAGAAAGTGCAGCAAATAAAATAAATAAATAATAAAAAGTCATGTTAAATGTGTTTACAATACAAATCAAATCAAAACCACTGAAAATTATTTGATCAGCATTTTGTAAACAGCCAATTATCAAACGCCGGCATATTGTAGCATTTAAGTTCAAGGGAAAACTGACAAAATCAAGAGAAAGCTGAAACATCTGTTCAAATGAAGCGTTATTTGTACAGAAGCCATATGCCAAAAATTACACAAAAGACAACAGAAACCATTAATTATTATTGTGTATTTAAAAATGTATGTTTTTACCTTCGTTTATACAAATTCCACGTTAACATAAGAGCCGCCGCGAAAACAGGTGAAAAATTCATACAATTTATTCTTTTTACCACGTCAGTGACGTTTCTACACCATAGAAAAATAAAGTTTCACTTGATACAGCAATCTCATGCAATAATAAACTGTAAAATTACTGAATAAAGTCTATTATCGTATGACGTCTCTGTAAAAGATAGATCTTTCTTGTTCTAAGGGATCGGTTTGTCAGATACAACGGTAATGACACTTTGTGAGTGAAGCTTTGATAGAATGTTGTCCGCTCTCCTTGCACGCGTATCGTTTTGGTGGGGTAAAAAGAGACAAAAGATTTTCGACGAGTTGTCGAGTGTTTGTAAACAGGTTTCACAAATTTCCGAAATATACAAACGTTGCAATATTATGTATTTTGTTATGAATAAAGCAATGCGTGACGGATTTTGTATAAAAATAATTTTTAAGTAGGTACTTTATCAAAGCCATAATATTTTTTTTATTTATTTGTTTTGTAAATGTATTTGTTTTTATAAAGACGAAGGACCGAACACTACTCTTCACACACACTAATTACTTCATTTATATGGAGACTTCGTCTTATAATAACCGGTCTATGTTTTATTAATTCGTGGACCCTGAATTAATAAGGTTATAAAAGCATAACCCTTTTAGTTTATTTTCATACTTGAGGAAAACTCTAATACAATCAAGTTTAAGATGAATTGTTAACCAACACCTCTGCCATAGGTTATTCCAAGTGGAAAACTATTGGTGCCTGGGTTCATGGGCTGAGGTTTGTCAAGGTCTTGGTGGGGGATGGACGCACCAACTGCGTAGCTGGTTGAATCAGGAGATACCAGTTGATGGAAACTCCTTGACCTCTCCAGCCGGACTCTCTCGACTCATCACCTTGCACGGCAGTGGAAAGGATGGATTCATACGTCACTCTCAGATACCCTAGATTCGTTCCCCAAAAAGACCCTCTGCGATGATATTGGTCCTGAAATTATTTTGCTCGGGGCTTCCTGTGTGATGTCAATAAATGTATTTTTATCTCTCGCAATACCGCGCTGCAGACTCCAAAGTTATGGACGCCTGTGATACTTGATCATTGCAGAGCATCGGTGATATTTCTCCGTCTCATGCCTTTTACCATGCAGTGACCACATTCCAATAAAGAGTAATAACTACAGTAATTGGCTTTGAAGATAGAGCGCAATAACTAATTTTATGTATCTCAATTTTCATGTAAATATCTATGGTAATATTTGATAATTTTTGACGTTTCATTTGACGTTTACAATTTTTTTCTGTATACATCAATGTCAATACCAAAATACTTAAAATGTTTCAAATAACCTGTAAAAAAAATAAATATAAGGTTTATATTTACAACGGTTTTACAATAATGGCAAATACTGTCAGTATTCTTCTGGCGTAAGGCAATCATTCAGAATCTATACGTTATTGCTTGAAATGGTTTTAGCCGTTTAGTGATCAGTTTTGAATTGCCAGGTACTTCCAAACCTTCGTCTCTCCACACCATTCACCCTCACAACATATTCAAGCAAATCTTATGCGGTAATAACATAAGCAAAAACATTCATCAAGGAAGACTTCCTAGCTTTCGTATTGATCATCTCTTTCTCCTCTCCAATCGCTTCAGCTTCACAACATAACCCAAACTAGGGTTGCCATAGATACACTGGCTGTTACACCGAAAGTGGTATTGACCCCTGTGCTGTATTAAAAAGTCAATATATTAAAAAAATGGCTATTTCAAACGAAGATATTATGCCTATCATAAAATCTGAACATTTAGAAGAAGTGATAGATACATATGATAAACAAATAAAAGATAAAGATGATAAACCTATAACAATAAAGATAGAACCTTGGTATCCAGAAGAACAAAAGGATTATGAAATTGGTTTAATTTCTCCCAATAATAATGAGGTACTTGATGTAAAAACCGAACCGGGGTTGCATAAAGATGAAGAAAATAGATTGATATACATAGATATAGAATTAAATTCTAATACAGAGTTAAAGAATGATAATATAAGCACATGGAGTGATACAGAGATAAAGACAGATACACAGAAAAGAAAGAATAATAAAAACTTAAAGAAGAAAATACAATTAAAGAAGTGTAGAGAACCTAAGAAAGATAAAATTGGTATTTATATTTTTATTTATTTATTTATTATTATTAATTAACTTGGAGTACTGTTTAGGGCCCGCAGATACTTCAATAGTAAATCCGTTGACCCTCCACGGTTGAATTTGGCATCCATCTCTGGTCTGGAGCCCCAAAATACTTGAAAAAATCCAGACTCTGTGCAGAAACAGGTGGTCCGTTTGATAGATTCTCCTATCAGTTCGTACTGTACTTGTTCTACCGGTATTTCAATGGAAGATGCTCTGAGGAACTGACATCATTGATCCCAAATGGGTGCCAACACTTGTCCATGGTTGACAATTGTCACATGATCAACGGATTGTTTCTATGATTAGTTTTTGAGTTCAACAGCTAGGCTGAAAACGATTTGCCGGCTTCTGTGTTTCCTCCCTCCCACAATATGGGTCTCTTCACTGCTTCCTCTCCTCAAAATGACCCTCCGCACAGCATTCCAAAAGACAACTGAGGGAGGTTAGCCTCCCGTGTGGAGTTAATGTAAACAAAACAAATTAAACAGAAAGACCAATAACATTCCCGGGTTTCAATTAATCTGACAAAATTAGAATTTTTCTTATTGGCATCATTATAATGGGAAAATGTTGCTTGTGCAGTGATGGGGAACTAGCAGAGGATTGAACCGAGGAACCCATCGTTTGGACAACTCGATTAACTTACCGGTCTATTTAATATCTATTATTTTCTAGATTTTACAATAGTAAATTAAGAAAAATGTTTCCTTTGATACTAACATAATTTATTTAGCTTAATTTTAGTAAAATCTCACCTTTAGAGCCACATTGTACAGGTCAATTTTTTACTTGTGCTTTTCTTGGGTTCAAATCCCGGCATTTAATTTCTATGTTATTATATTTATGTGTAATTAATTCATTTCCCTACTTGAATGGCGGTAAAGACATTGATGTCCGATAATTTTATATTAATATTGTATACCAATCTTTTTGTGCAGGTCCCAACTACAAATATGTATATGTATGATACAAGTCTTCCATTTTGTTATCTTTTTGTTTCTTGTCTCTCGTCTCTCGTCTCTCATCTCTCGTCTCTTGTCTCTTGTCTCTTGTCTCTTGTCTCTTGTCTCTTGTCTCTTGTCTCTTGTCTCTTGTCTCTTGTCTCTTGTCTCTTGTGTGGAAGAATATTTAATCAAAAGGAAAATATATGAAACCTAAATATGTAGAATTAGGGGGTATTTCACTATCTCTGATTATGTTCTGACTAAGCACTAATCCGCGGATTAGTCATTTTTTCGTTTTCACTATATCTGAATAACGCTAACGCTCGGGTTAAAGTTCGAATTGACTAATCAGTGCTCGAACCTCACGTTAGGCGCTATTCCTCGAATCAAAGATGGCGTCAAAACATTCCGAGTTTGACAGCGGAGAAGTGAGTCGAATTTTGTTGCGAATTATTATGGATACCGAGGTTTTTGATTTACAGAAGCAGGTGAAAGGGCGGCGATGCGAAGGCCGCGAGTTTTAAGAGCTCGAATGAATTTGAATGCTTGTATGATCCATCCTGAATTATTTGATTGTGTTCAAAATAAGAAACAATGTATTAATTCGACACGAATCTATCTAAAATGACCTGATAATCAACACAACATAACCAAAAAAATGCACACTTTGCGGTGTGCGGACTGTGGCGGGAAACTTGTCAATTGGCGTTGATGTTAGCATTCCATAGACATTGCGGCAAAACATGACAGCCGTGGCAGTAGATGGGGTAACT
Source organism: Hesperophylax consimilis (assembly GCF_061612785.1). NCBI lineage: Eukaryota > Metazoa > Arthropoda > Insecta > Trichoptera > Limnephilidae > Hesperophylax > Hesperophylax consimilis. Next base: position 8,329,086 of record NC_142852.1, read on the forward strand.
GCAAACATTTTGCGATGTTGCCAGACTATTTCGAGTGTTATCTATCCGGAAGCTCGGCAACAATGGTGAAACGGTCGCCGTTGAATAACGAAGTTATTCTGATCTTTAAAGCCAGCCAACGGATAGCTAGTCAGATATTTAGCCCGACATAGTGAAATACCCCCTTAGAATGATAAACTATATTTATCTAAGACACTGTATTTGCATTTAGTCAGAGTTGAATCTTTCGATCATACATAGTTCTTATTCGAAGTATGATACAGTTAAATATGACCGAAGGAGGTCACTGGCAAGGCAAGGGTCCGGTTCTAGTCCAAAAGTCAATGTTTTGTAATCAAATCGTAAAAAAAATATCGGGCGCTTACATTGCTAACGCTAGATAAACCTTACGAGATACATCAAAATAATGTACTACGGAATTGTATATCTTAAAAAGGCCTACAGAAAAGTCTAACATGGTATATGTCTATCTCTTAAGGATAACCCCCAACTTTCTTTCCAGAATTTCTTCCGCATATTATATTTATAGAAAGTAAAGAAAATTCGAGCAACACTGGGTACTCGTCTGCAACTTAATACATATTTTTTTAAAGGTGCTGCAGTGAAGATAGAAAAGCGGCTGCTAAAGGATTGTGATGAATTGGAGAAGCAGGAGTGCGACAGCGATGTGGAATTTAGCCGACCAGGTGTGGTTGTGAAAAAGGAGCCAGGATCTCAAGAAGAAGAGGATGAGAAAGGACACGGAGAAATACATTTTGAACATATTATCGTGGGGCCCGCAGCCATCAAACAGGAGCTTGCGATTAAAATGCCTAACACGGGTGAGAAAAGAATGTTTTATTATTCATTTTAAATTGATGGACGCATGTCACGTGTGTCTGATTTTATAAGCTAGATCATATTTCAAACATGATTGAGTGGTTACAATTATTGGCTACGAATCTGGAGGTTGATGGTTCGAATCCCGGTGTGCGCAAATACAGGGTGCGGCAGAGAGGACGGACGATTTAAAAAAAATCATAAAATAGTTAATTTTTACTCAAAAACAAGTTTATTGATGGAATCAGGTTCGCGAAGAAGCATTTGAAACAGTCAAGTGCGTAAAATCACATCAGGCATGTGGTGGCCGAAATCGTTGATGCAGTGCTGGAGGCGTTCTTGGAAGTTCGCGTAGACTCCCTCCAACATCGCTCTCTCAACTTGGGCTACTTCCACGCGAATTGCGTCCTTCAATTCGTCCAGAATTCGGGGCTTGTTCTCGTATACTCTAGCCTTGAGGTGTCCCCATGTCCTCGTTTTCAGGAGTTCGAACTGTTCGCGGAGCTCCTCTTGGTCTTCTGTTGATCAGTTCACCACGCCTGCGAAGTGATTCAACCCAACGAAGGATGGTGTTTCGAGAGGGAACAGCTCTATTCCGATGAATGTTGAAGTGGCGACGAAACTCACGCTGTACGACGGTGACTGACTCATTATTTCGGACGAAACAATCATAGGCCAAAACGTGGTGCTCCACCGACCACGGCTCCATGACGACAACTGGTAAAACAATGCTAGGAACTAACGAGTCAAGCCGCACCCCCCCCACCTCTCTCGTAGATGGAGGGGGAGAGTACTACCCATCTCAAAAACGTCCGTCCTCTCTGCCACACCAAGTACATTTTATTTGATTAATTTGTGTTATTTCACAATTTATTAATTTATAATGATATATTGTATTTTGAGCGACACATTTACAAGTGGTAGATACTCTCAGTAACGCCCTGGTGAAAGATTACCATTCAGAATTGAAACGTTACTTGAAATTGCTTTAGCCATCAGATCTTTGATGGTTAAAGCAATTCCAAGAAAATATTGAAAATATTTCTCACAATCAAACACGAGGCTACATTTTTTTTTTTTTTTTTTTAATATTGTTAAAGAGTCCTGACTGCCTGGAACCAGTGAGACTATGGCATGTTGTGAGGCTGAAGGGTGTGGCGAGGGGATGGAGATGGGGAGGAGAAAGGTGGAGACATGTGGCTAGCATATCGCTAATCTTATCGTAAAACTTTCATTTCTTGGTTTAAAGATAAGGTGTCATATTTACATATGCAAGAAGACTCCATTTTGTAAACTTATTAACCTTTCCAACAATAATGTCCCCTGGTAAGTGGTAAAATGGTCAGCTCTAGCAAGATATACACGGAGGTATAGAGACTGTACGAGTTAGAAAACCAGAGCATGTATACTTGGCTGCGCCCTTCTGTCTAGGCACACCAAGAACTACCGAATTGGCATAAAAATATCTGTAAATTATAGATCTTCATTTTTTGCTTTCGAATGACAAATACTCGGAGCAGATGAATGTGTTTGTGTATTTGGGAAGTATGTTTACGAGAGATGGGAAGGCTGACAGAGATATTCAAAGAAGAGTAAATGCAGGAAACTACATTAATGGAGGACTGAACGCGGTTGTACTAACTAAAAACTGTCCAAAGAAGCAAAGATAGCAGTCCTTAATGGAGTACTGGTACGTACCCTGATGTATGGAAGTGAGGCATGGAACTGGCAGAGAAAGGATGAAAGTAGATTGAATGCTGTTGAAATGAGATCTCTGAGGCGTATGTGTGGTAAAACCATGTATAATTGTGTGAGAAATGTGGAGATTTGCAAGGGCAGGTTGTTTCAGAGAATTTGAGTTTATTATTAAGTTCTGTGGAGATTCTATTCAAGTTCTGTCATCATTTCAGATTTGTGAAATAACTGGCTAGTAATGATATAATAATAGAACTTGAATAGAACCTCCGCAGAACTTGAAAATCAACTTTGAAATTTGATGAATTGATCAAATTCTGTGAAATAACCCATTCCTAGAAAAGGACACTTAGATGGTTTAGGCACGTAGAGCGAATGAACGAAAAAAAGAGTGTAAGGAAAATATATGTTGTGAATGTAAATGATAGAAGTAGTTGTGAACGCCCAGGGAAGACATGGCACGATCAAGTGAACCAGATACTTGAGTCGGGCCATGTGAAGATTCAGATTAACAGAAGAGTATGTATGAGACGATGTATGCCTACCCCTGAGGGGAAATGGCGTGATACTTAGTTAGTAACTAGTAAAAATAAATAAAAACTTAAATTAAAATAGTAATTGACTGATAATCGGGGAGATTGAAACCGTATAATTTTCTTTTTTCAGACTGTCCGAAAGCGAAAGATGCCGAAACTGAAGAATTAAATCTTTTCCCCGCTACGACCAATTGCCTGAGCAAGAAGGCAATTCAAAACAAACGAAAAGCCTTCAAGTGCAGCCAATGCAGTTATGCCGGCACAGCCAAAAGCAAATTTGAAATGCATCTCGTCGTCCATAGCGACGAAAAACCAGTTTCGTGCACCAAATGTAACTTCACTTGCAAACTGGAGAAGTATTTAAAGAACCATATGAGAAACCACAGCGACGAGAAACCATTTCAATGCCCGAAATGCAATTATTCGTGTAAACAAGAAAAATACATGAAGAGTCATCTTTTAATTCATAACGATCAAAAACCATATTCGTGTTTAGAATGTAATTATACGTCGAACACGAAGAGTAATTTAAAAATGCACATGTATAGACACACTGGTTTGAAACCCTTTCAATGCCACTTATGTGCCGGCGCATTCTCAACGTCGAGCGTATTAAAAAAACACGTATTAACGCACAATAAAGATAAGTCTTTCACGTGTAAGCAATGTAACTTTGCATGCAAAACGGAAACTATCCTAAAAACGCATTTATTAACGCATAGTACCGATAAACCATTCAAATGTTCGCAATGCAACTTTAGATGTATATCGAAGCGTTATTTGCAAGGACACATGTTAATACACAGCGATGTTAAGCCATTTGTGTGTTTGCAATGTGGTTTCGCGTTCAAAATGAAAAAGAAACTAAAGCGGCACATGTTAATACATATCGTAGTTAAACCTTTTCGATGCTTACAATGTAATAAAGGGTTCAGGTCGAAGAGGAATTTAAAGAGTCATTTGACGAGTCATAAAAGCGAGAAATCCTTTATCTGTGCGCATTGTTCGCAGGCTTTTCGCATGAAACACACGCTGATCGTGCATCTTTTGAATCACAGTGATGCAAAACCTTTCTCGTGTTCGGAATGTACGTACGCGTGCAAAACGAAGAGTTATTTGAAAATTCATATGATTTCTCATAGCAAGATAAAGCCATTTCTTTGTCCATATTGCAATTTTGCTAGTAAACTAAAAAGATCTTTAGAAATTCATAAAATTAATATGCACTATGGTACTGTGAAGATAGAATAATAATAGTGTTTGATATTGATTTTTAGAAAAGAAAGATTGTTAGGTTAGGAATAACCTAACAATATTTGAATTTTTTCCTACTGCCTTCATTATACTGCGAAAATGTTGCTTGTGCAATTTACAGAGTATGTAGCTAGCAGAAGTTTCAACCCGCAATACCGCAGTGGGAACCTAACGCATTTGCCAATTCAGCTACTAACTGTGTTTAGTCTTCTTCTTCTTTCGTATGGTGGGGGGGTCAGAGGGGGACATCTAGGTCTACGAGCCATTCTAGGGCCTCAGGCGTCGCCATGTGAACCTCATCAATCCTGCCGGGGAATGAATGGAGCGGGCATTCGTTGACCATACGTTCGGTGGTCTGTACCGCACCACATTCACACATCGCCGACTCTTTAAGGTCCCATCTGTGCATCATGTGGGCACAGCGGCTATGGGAGCACCTTAACCTATTGATGGCAGACCAGGTTTTGCGAGGCAATGAGAACCCAGCCTGTCTCTCGGTGGGGTCCTGTATGAGGTGGGCAGTCAAGGGAGTCAAGGTCTTATGTGGATCGGTGACAAGAGTTTTCTTTCAAATCGGTATAGTACTCACTTCTAAGAATTATTTGTTCACTGCTTTTCTTTCTTTCGCCTTGCTTAAGCACTTGTGAAATAAAACGAATAAAATCAGTATGTAAAAATGTTTTATTTTATTTTCTTAAATATCTGGAGTGTACTGTTTTTTTTTTTACCTTTGAATTGTTATGGTGTTACCATATAAAGCAATTTATATTCTGGAGCAAGTGGGACTATGGCATCCCAAATTGGGATATGTTTTGAGGAAGGAGATAGGAAAGATGAAAGTTAGTAATTAACTGGCTATTCAGATCTGGTCACAAGACACAGTTAAGCCATTATATAAAGTTGATTTGTCAAGATTTTCGGGCAAGGTTGTCATGTATTCCCTTAGTTTTCGATATTACGGCAATTTTGCCAGACCAAATCTATATCCCTCTCGCTCTTTTGCGCATATATGTTTGCCACCTATCCACTATCAAAACTGTCATAATTTCAAATGCGAATAATATCACCTTAATTTCGATTATCAGTACGTGAAATTATTCATATTCAATGAACTCTCGAAACTCAAGTTAGCTTTGAATTTAAGTGTAATTTTCAATATTGGAATTGGTTTTGTGAAGAATGATTCAAACAAGTCATTAGTATTTAAAAATATTTCAAAAGAAAATTATTTTGATTGTCTTTTTAAAAATTGGAATAAAATATAAATATGTTAGTAATAATTTCGCAGTTTTGCTTCCAAGTTTATAGATCGTTTTTTTGTGTTGTGAATTTGTCTTATGCATTACGGCAATCTTGGTGGACAGCCAAGACTGTTGACGGACAAGGCAATAGGCAATAATTGGCAATTTATCTTCGTCTCATTTGTGCTCGTTTGAGTTTAATAATAAGTACTTATATAAATCCATCATCGTACTTATTGTAAGTGTGTAATTTAAATCGGTCAGGCGCAAACAGTTCCCTTGATAGCATCTTCCACTTTAACTCTGAAAAAAAAACAAAATAATTATCTTAATGCACTCTGATTATACAGGGTGTATCGGCAAGTACCCGACAAACTTTAACCAGCTATTCCTTAGCACATTTGGAGTAAAAAATGTTATGGGCACTTTGCTGTCCGGTAACATTTTTTTTCCATTAAAAACAAAAAATAAATAAAAAATCCACACTCCGTCACTGTCATTTGCATTGTTTCTCGTGTTCAACAGCTGTTATTAGCAAGTGTGTCAAAAAGTGTCCTCGCTCTTTCGTACACACTAAATAATAATAGTTAAAAATGAGACGAATGGTGCCGTGCCATTTCGTTGTGATTGTAAAAGCGCGCCAACGTAGGTACGTACGTACATTATTCAACGAAACTCGAACAAAATATTGCCAGACTGGTTTTCAAACTTTGACAAAGGATAAAACATTGGTGACATGTGGTGAAAATATGAATAATAAATTTTTTATTAAATAAAAATGTTACCGGACAGCAAAGTGCCCATAACATTTTTTACTCCAAATGTGCTAAGGAATAGCTGGTTAAAGTTTGTCGGGTACGTGCCGATACACCCTGTATACCTTTCTTATTCTTATTCATTCTACTTACATCAGTCTTGCATTCTTTCCGGATCTCCACATTTATAATAATAATTATTTCTATCATTTAATAAACAAACGGAATTCTGCTGATGCCCTTATATCTGATTTTGCAATACGTTTAACAGTAATTGAGTTGTTTTAAATTTAAAATAAGTTAATCCTTTCTTCTCTCTAATAAGAATCCAATCAAGTTTTAAATAGGTTTACATTAGTAGAATGGGTGACATGTTGTGGAAGTTAGTTCCATGCTTCCACTATTCTATGTTATTAGAATTGATGACATGTTGTGGAAGATTGTTCCATGCTTCCACTACTCTATTTGCAAGGAAGTGTTTCCTAGGATTGGATGCAAAAGGTGTTTTATTATTTCTTTTGAGTGTCCACGGAGATTTATATTTTTATTGGCAACTATAATGTCCAGATAAAATTTTGAAAGTCTCAATCAAGTCACCCCTTCCTGTTTTTTCTTTTAACGTTGGTAATCTTAGTTCTTTGAGTCTATCTTCATATTTCCGGTCTTTTAAAGTTCTTGGTATTTTTGTAAATCGTCTCTGCACTCTCTAGGTATTAGATCTAGTCGCAAAATATTGGCTTCAAATTTTGAAATTTGTATTATGGTCATACATGCTTCACTGCAAATGGACTAGCACACGAGCAACTTTCGCTGCGGATAACTGGCTGCAACAGTTGCGTCGCTGCATCAAAATCCATTAGGTATCTTAATTATGCGACACTAGAGAAAGTTTTTTGAATTTGTACGTATTTTGAAATTGCCGTGAGCCATTGCCGCAACTACAGTGGCTCGTGTGCGTTTGGACTTAAAGATGTGAAGTTACGTTTTACTCCCGAAATTTACAGTTTGAAATTATTTGCAAGAGTTATGTGTACATGGTGTCCTGGCGTACACTCTTGGTACAATCGGGAATCTGGTTAATCTACATCACATTTGGTTCGATTACATAGCATAACGTTGATAAATTACCATGTTCCCTGTAGACCAACTACACTCAAGTCACCTTATTATTGCAACAATACTGGAACTAACGCAGAACAAAATTCAATAATCCATCGCTTGCACAGATTAGGCAATGAATATTCCAACATCGATCACGCTGATTGTCTATTATCATATAAAAGATGCATAAAACAAAAATTGTCGATTAATACCATACCATCATAATGATTATGTACTTCACATTAAAAACTACTAGTACTCGATAGATAGAAGCTGATATCAGTGCATTATTATTATTATTATTTTTTTTTATAGTCGGAGGCGGTTTACTTACGTTCCCCGCGAGCACTTAGGCCATAGGCCCATTGTACTATCTCCCATTTTACCTCATTCCCTTGCCAGTAACCCGGTCCCTTTTATGAAGTTCACCAGGGCTGTCATTGGATATGTGGCGATGTCTTCTGGTTCCAGTTCAGTGCATTATATATCATAGTCATCATATGTACTATGTAAAACTTTATCGGACTGTCAAGCGGTGTCGCACATTATTATTATACACGCGATTCTCCTGGTAGATTTACGTAATTTATTACTTTTGTTTCCTTTTCATATTATAATAGTATATATTTTATTCCTTTCATTTTCTAATAGTATAAACCCTTCTAATATCATTTATTTTATTTTTTACAAACTCTTAATGCCTTTTAGACATTTTATAAGCACTTCATTCTTCCTTATACTACTTTATTGTATATTTTACATATAATTTCTTACTTTGACTTATTACTATACTACTGATTGCTACTTATATTATATTTATATCTCTTTGTTTTTTCATACTTTTAACCTTACTTACTATTTACCGATTATACCATTATACTTAGGGGGTATTTCACTATGTCGGGCTAAATATCTGACTAGCTATCCGTTGGCTGGCTTTAAAGATCAGAATAACTTCGTTATTCAACGGCGACCGTTTCACCATTGTTTCGAGCTTCCGGATAGATAACACTCGAAATAGTCTGGCAACATCGCAAAATGTTTGCAGTTACTCCATCTACTGCCACAGCTGTCATGCGTCACAGTCCGCACACTGCGAAGTGTGCATTTTTTTGGTTATGTTATGTTGATTATCAGGTCATTTTAGATAGATTCGTGTCGAATTAATACATTGTTTCTTATTTTGAACACAATCAAATAATTCAGGATGGATCATACAAGCATTCAAATTCATTCAACAAAATTCGACTCACTTCTCCGCTGTCAAACTCGGAATGTTTTGACGCCATCTTTGATTCGAGGAATAGCGCCTAACGTGAAGTTCGAGCACTGATTAGTCAAATCGAACTTTAACCCGAGCGTTAGCGTTATTCAGATATAGTGAAAACGAAAAAATGACTAATCCACGGATTAGTGCTTGGTCAGAACATAATCAGAGATAGTGAAATACCCCCTAACATTTATATTGTTGGATTCCTTATGTTGCTGTACTATTCTCTGTTAAATTAGTATGTGAATGGCACATGTTGTGCCGTATATGTGAAATAAGTAAATAAATAACGTTGTCAAGTAAATTGAGTCAGAAGTTCCGAGAAAAAAACATCTGTCACTAGGGAGTTAATATAAGCTGCTGTTTTTTTAAAGTGCGTTGAAGGGTAGACCTGGCTGTAAAGATATTTTCAACCCTTTTACAACAATGAGCGTTGGACATGGCCGGTCCTGTGCAGGAACAATTGGAGTAGTCAGCTCCGGGCACCATCTTGCCAAGGATCCAAAGAGCCAAGACGCTGATACTTAACACCTAATACAGTGCCTGTGAGGTTTTTACCAGCGACGGGCGCCGTTTAGAACAGGGCTGGCCCTAGCTTTGGTATGAGGAGCGTGCTTACTTGTAAAGGCGGAAGTTGACAATCTTAGGGTTCAGGGCGGAATAGATGAACATGGGGAGCTTGTTTGTCATAATCCATACGTTGTCTTTCTCAATCTTTAGATCTGCAACAACCAAATAAACAATTAGTTAGTTGACACACAGTGCCGAATTACAAATCAACAGACTTGGATATTTTTTCAGCGTCTCTGTCTGTACAGTGTAAATACATTCTTGGCATTAACCTTTTGAACGCGTTAATTTGCTCCGTTTTATCTATACCCGTACGCGGTACATATTTTCAAATACCTATGCACGCAATTAAATGTCAAATTATAGCATTCTGGCATGATTTATTGGACTATATAGACAGAACAGATTATTCTCCACAATATGAAAACAAATCCTCGTGTGTCAACACTCTTAGATGTTTATAAAAACAAAAACATAAAATTTCACACAAGACGTACCGTATCTTTTGAATGTGGTCCCGCCATTCACTCGGCGTGTGTGTACTTAGGTGATAGACACAAGTGGGACACCATGATCACTTATCATTTTTAGTTATGAAAAGTTGTGAATGATATACTAGTACTAACGCCATCCGTTGACAAAAATGTAAACTAAAGGACTAAAAGGCGCGAAGAGGCGCACTTGATTATCGATCTTTTTTTATGAAATACAATTATATTTTTGAGAAATTCTTGTAGATGTCAGCATCGTGATAGTTCTACGAATGTCCAAGCGAGCAAGAAATACATTTATGACGAAAGGGCGCTGGAATATCGGCCGTCAAAGTTTCCGCATCAACTGTTGATACAGCCGCGTGTGAGTATAGACTTTTTGCCGTAACAACAGTTGATACGGCCGCATGCAAAGAGTTAAAGAAGCCCGGATTATAGAAGGAGGAAAAACAGATATTATATATAAATGTATTTTTTTTTTTTTTTTTTACAATATGTCCACACGGGAGGCCCTGAGGAAAATGATTTCCCTTAGGGTCAATGTCATCTTTGGGAATGCTGTGAGGAGGGTCATTTTGAGGAAAGGAAGGAGTGAAGATGGGACTTGAAGAGACACATATCGTAGGAGGGAGGAAACACAGAGGCCGGAAAATCGTTCCACAGCCGAGCTGTTAAACTCAAGAACGATTCGTAGAAGCGACCCGTTCTCATGTGACATAATGTCAACCGTGTCCAAATATAGGTACATTCTGATATTATACCAGAAAATTCGCGTTATTTGCCTGAAAATTGCGAATTTTGCGTCACTTTCGTGAAAATGATAAAATAAGTGTTTTTCACATTAAAATTACGAATTTCCTTACCGCAAACGAGGATTTTTCAGATCTCTACAAATTATGCATAATTTCGTCCACGAAGCGTAAATGTTTACATTTTTAAATAAAATGGAGACGGTTTTTCTTAGATCCTGTAAGAAAACTTGGAACATGGGCCCATTGTGTTGTCTCCCATTAACAAGGTCCTTCTGATAAAGTTCACCAGGGTTATCATTGGATATGTGGCTACGTCTCCTGGTTCCACAATGTGTCTTTCTAGGTATCTGAGTCTTGTTCCCAACAGAGCGGGACATTGGCACCGAAGGTGAATTGGAGTCTCTTCATCCTCTTCACATTTCGTGTAACTATTGGTATTTTCCACTCCTAACAACTGCAAATGTCTATCTGTCATTCGTACAAAATAATCTTAAGTTATATGAGCATCTGGGTATCCTTTAACAGCGAGTAATATTACCAGAAGGGTACATGAACTTGAGGGCATCCTTGGCCACGATGCCCAGGGTCTTGGGGCTCAGCTCCTTGTGGGTGTTCCAGCACGACAGGGCAGAACTCCCAACCATGGCACCAAACATGACGCCGCTCTCGGGGTGGACGGCATGCATCGTGGTCTGACTGTTGGGGCCACGGTTGCCGATTTGCTGGAAATAAAATCACTTATTACACGAAAACAGATTGATTAGTACTCCATGGATCGTATTCTTTGTGATATTATTAGTTCTGGGTTCCAATTACAATTTGGAAACAAGTACCTTGTTTGCTCAACAATTATATCTGCGGACAAGGCAGTAACAACATCAACTACGCGAATGAAATGGTACTGCTGGCATCATCAATTAAAGTAATGAGATGTCTTATGCATTGTGTTATGATTCACTTTGCTATTCATCGAGAGATTAAGACAATACAAACCCTGAAATCTGCTTCGTGATACGCCCGTGTGGAGGAAGTTTCATTGCGCAGGATCGCAGTGCTCACGGCGCGCTCTCGGTAGCTGGCCATTGCGTGAAAGTAGGCCGTCCTGAAGCCGTCTGGGTTCACGGGACCTAGAGCGATACTGAACACACCGTCGTTCCAGGTGAAGCGGATACCTGGAGGAGAAAGTCAACAAACAAACATTTTATCATTGAAGAAGAAGATAATATTATACTAAGGAAAATAAAGAAGATAATGGTAATGGTCACAAATGGTAATCGAACTCAAGATTTCTATCTTACCGAGACAATGCTCCTAATCAAATACTACCTTCTGCACTTGTGTGCTTTGAATTGATACTACTGCAGTCACGTGTGGGAATTTCTTCTGGCTATTTCAGCGTAAACATGTCCGCTCAGTTTGCACCAAGGAGGAACGACAGCCGGTGATCCTTTTCTCTGTACAGAGGGTGTAAAAGGGAATAAAAACTACTCATGTCCTCGAACGACAGCTATAAAAATTCGGGTTGCTCCTGCCTCTGACATTTTGCAATGTACTTCTCATGTGTGATCTGTCAGAATGCAGATTGCTTGGAAAATATTTTCACATTACTTTAAATTTCAGACGAATTTGCTGTTTTTGAACGTATTTAAAAATAAAATACTGTTCTTAAAAGCAGATAAAAATCTCTTTCAGATTTTAGTATAAACAAATCGAGATATGAAATTAAGAGTATAAGTTTTTGCATCGGCATATTGCCCGCCCCATTACCCATACTCTGGTAGTTAACAATAAAATTTTAAAATATATAAACGCACAAAGAGTGTTTAATTTGGGGTAATGGAGGTGCAATACGTGTATGCACAGATGATGTCACAAATAAAAATTAGTACTCCAATGGGTTTATATTACATATTAAAAAAGTTACAAACTTTGACTTTTTTTTAATATTGTTAAATATTGTTTCATCTCTACATAGTTTCTAAATAGTACTATCCACGTCTGTCCGTTTGTGCGCTTAGTTCTTATAAATTACGCAACGGATTTTGATAGGGTTTTCACTATCATTTAGGCTAGCATTACACTTGTAAGTTTTTTCGTAAATTTACGACTTCTAGCCAATGGGCGCATTGGATTTTCAAAATGCAAGATGCCCATTGGCTAGAAGTCGTAAATTTACGAAAAAACTTACAAGTGTAATGCTAGCCTTCGAATATTTCTTCCGGAAAGTTTACATATATAGGGTTTTCCAATTAGAGATGTTATTTTGAATAGAAAGCTATTTCGGTAGATGTTACTTTTGAAGCTGTCATTTTTTGACATTTGACAAGTAGAAACTACGCAAAACTACGCCATTAATAAAAATGGAACGATACACGCTTCAACAACGCATTGAGATTATTAAAGTTCACTTGAGTGAATCAAATGCAAATCATCTTGTGTGATGAGGCCCATTTCCACCTCGGTGGCTTTGTCAACAAGCAAAATTGTCGCATCTGGGGCTCGGAAAACCCAAGAGTTATTGTTGAAAAGCCTCTCTATCCTCAACGTGTGAGAGTTTGGTGCGGTTTATGGTCCGGCGGAGTCATTGGACATTACTTTTTCGAAAATGAGGATGGAGCAACAGTTACGGTGAATGGATTGAGCTATCGAGATATGATTAATGATTTTTTATGGACGGAATTGGATGGTATTGATTTGGACAACGTTTACTACAATGATTTCTGTGAGATCATGTTAGTTGGCCGAATCTCCGAGGAGTATAAAATCAGTGCAAGACTTACCGTTGAGATTGAAGTCTCCTTCCTCTGGGTTCAGATAGAAGTAATTGTGACGCACCCTCCAGGACGTGTCATCCTTGAGGCTGTAAACCACTACACCGTAAGTGGCGAGGTCGGGAAGGTATGCAAACGCATTGGCGCAGTCGGAAGCGTCTACATCAACAGTCACGCTGGCAAAACCTGAAAGAAAACAGATTATTTTTTTTTTATTATATACTAAAAAATACAATTAAAGAATAATGAATCTTTGACAGTCCAACTGGGAAGGTTTTCTTTTTCAGGACAATCAAATTGATAGGTTTAGTTCACATGAAGTAGGTAATGTAACCAGAGATGTGCTTTATTTCAAATAAATCCATTTCAAATGGAAATGCAAAATGCAAAATGGGTATTTTCCATTTTAAATGCTTTTTGCAACATTCTTCCTACTATCTCCACTCATCTTTTTTTCATAAGCCCCAAATATCAGTCGGTCCTCAACCTCGCTATGAGAGATAATTTACATTTGTCAAGTTGCTCCCTGGTAGGAGCCCTGGCAATTGAGTGATACCATTACAAAAAATACTGATTCAAATACTGAATATGGGGCCATGACGCTGTAATATTAAATGTTAGATAGCAGTTTCTATGTTTTTACGTTGGCAACATTAGTCCCGCGCAGTTTTTTTTTGGTTTCATAATCTGTAGTCGTGGTGTTTTTGGATTTACCATCATTTAATATGTTTGTTCTACATTGATGTCCATTATTAAATGACAAAATTGTTTAAAAACTCTATAATTATTTTAATTGTTTGACCTGAGAAACCATTTTGCATTTTCAATGCATTTTGAAAATAGGTTTTTTGCATTTTGCATTTGAAATGCTTTTCTAAAAACCATTTTGCCTTTTGCATTTTCAAATGGAAAAGTTTTTACCCATTTCCATTTTGCATTTCAAATGGTTTTGGGTACCCATTTTGCACATCTCTGAATGTAACACAAATACAAAACAATAAATTAATATCATTGTGGAAATAACTTTACTGTTTACAATACATATAAGAGATAAGTTAGGTAAGCATCTTAATTTTTTTCATTGTTTCTATGATGTGTAATAAATGTATGTGTAAGAATTATTATTTTAAGTGATTTAAGATATGTTTATAGTAAATATTATTTGTTTCTATGATGTGTAATAAATGTATGTGTAAGAATTATTATTTTAAGTGATTTAAGATATGTTTATAGTAAATATTATTTGTTTCTATGATGTGTAATAATGTATGTGTAAGAATTATTAATTTAACTGATTTAAGACGTGTTTATAGTATATATTATTTGTTTCTATGATGTGTAATAATATATGTGTAATAATTATTATTTTATCAAATTTAAGACATGTTTATAGAAAATATTATTTGTTTCTACTATGTGTAATAATATATGTGTAAGAATCATTAATTTAACTGATTTAAGACATGTTTATAGTACATATTATTTGTTTCTACGATGTGTAATAATATATGTGTAAGAATAATTATTTTAACTGATTTAAGACATGTTTATAGTACATATTATCTATTTCTACTATGTGTAATAATATATGTGTAAGAATCATTAATTTAACTGATTTAAGACATGTTTATAGTACATATTATCTGTTTCTACTATGTGTAATAATATATGTGTAAGAATCATTAATTTAACTGATTTAAGACATGTTTATAGTACATATTATTTGTTTCTACGATGTGTAATAATATATGTGTAAGAATCGTTAATCTAACTGATTTAAGACATGTTTATAGTACATATTATCTGTTTCTACTATGTGTAATAATATATGTGTAAGAATCATTAATTTAACTGATTTAAGACATGTTTATAGTACATATTATCTGTTTCTACTATGTGTAATAATATATGTGTAAGAATCATTAATTTAACTGATTTAAGACATGTTTATAGTACATATTATTTGTTTCTACGATGTGTAATAATATATGTGTAAGAATAATTATTTTAACAAATTTAAGACATGTTTAGTAAATATTATTTGTTTCTGTGATGTGTAAGAATTATTATTTTAACAAATTTAAGACGTGTTTATAGTAAATATTATTTGTTTTTATGATGTGTAATAATATATCTGTAAGAATTATTATTTTAACTGATTTGAGACGTGTTTACAGTCTCTTCTACGATGGGTGATAATAGTATATGTAAGAATTATTATTTATATTTATATAAATCTATATTCTATACAAACATATTATTACAATATTAAACCTATGTAAGAATCGTGGCTCCCTTATCAGACACAAGAACTCCCCTTTTCTGATAAGGTATACATAACCAATGATGATTTAAAATGTAATATTGTTAAATATTTATTTATCTATATTCCCTATATTACAATAAAAAAGTCTATATCCTAAGGATAACCCCCAGCAACCCTGAGTACATGTCAGCTTGTAACGCAATAAATCCGAATTCTATACATGCTGGCAACATTATAAATTGACATTCCTAAATGTTAGAAGGCTACATAAAAGTAAAAAATACTAATAAATTGACAATGTCGAATAGAAATATGAACTTTAATATACATTTGCAGACCGCTTGTATTTTTTGATACTAGGAAGAAGGGCGTTAGAATAGCGTCTTAAATGAATTAATTCAGTCTATGGGTGGTGTATATGATTTCTTTCAGTTCTAAGAGCTTCGTTAGTTCACCTCCACACGGGCGGTCCGTTTGATAGATTCCCCAATCTTAACAAACGGACTGCAATCTTTAGAGCACAGGCGTCAGGTAGGTATGCTGTCCTTGTTCTATCGGTATTACAATGGAAGATGCTCTGAGGAACTAGCGTCATTGATCCCTTCGGCACCGGTGCGTAGTCGGGATACACGCCAAACGCGCACCCAACATTTGTACACGGTTGACATTTGTCACATGAGAACGGGTCGCTTCTACGATTCGTTCTAAAGTTCAACAGCTCGGCTGTGGAACGAACTGCCGGCCTCTGTGTTTCCTCCCTCCTACAACATGGGACTCTTCAAGACCCATGTTCACTCCTTCCTCTCCACAAAAAGACCCTCCAAACAGCATCCCCAAAGATGACATAGGCCCTGAGGGAAATTATTTTCTTCAGGGCCCCCTGCGTGGAGTTAATATAAAAAAAAAAATTCATTAACAAGTGAGCTATTTTGCATAACGAACGAAATTACCCAAAAAATGTGTATATTGACATCATATCCGACACCTTTAGGCCGCGCTGAAAGTAGCGGCTTTTGTCAACGGACTATCGGAATCATGTTCTGACCGTGCTCGCAAATATCGCTAAATGACCATAGTTGACGAATTTCGTCAATATATGGCTTCATCGATAGTCCGTGCTAGACCTCCAGAGGAATATAATTTTTAATTTTTTGGGACTCACCAACGGGATTCTCGTTTACCATGTCCTCTGACCTCAGTGGGTATCTGTGCAACAGCTTGTCCGTTTTCAGATCATAGATGACCAAAGCTGGTGGCTGGATGGCTTGGAAATTACCTGGAACATTCAAAATCACTCTAAAATATTGCAAAAATAGGAAATTACTCGTAAATAAAACAAAAATATAATAAAATATCCTAAAATATTTTAGTTACAAGTCATTTGTAAGATTTAATAACTATGCAGAGGCAGCTTCATACTTAAAAATTGATTCATTGAGTGTACGGAGGCATCATAAGGATGCACTATTCCTATATAAAGTAGTTAACAATAATATTCAATGCCCAGAGTTGCTAAACAAAATTCCATTCAATGTGTACCTGCGCGTTCAACACGCTCTTGCGTCCTGTTCTAGGTTGATCAAAGCAAAACGAACTGTAAGCAGAATTCTCGCCTGAGCAGACTATGCAATAATTACAATAGCGTATTATCCAAGATGGATATTTTCAGTTGCGAACTTACCAAATACAAGAGGTCCATAAAAGAATATTTCTCTGATGGTTTGTGAATAATGTTGTGTCTCTATTGTTTATATTTCTACTATGATTTTATTTATATCTACAACCTCTTTCCATGGCTATAAATGTATTGATAAATCTTTTGTTTTGTAAAAATTTTACTTCATATTCTGTCTCAGTAGAGGTAAAGTCACAAGGAGGAAATCCATACTTGGTTTTATTTTGGCCATACAATATTTATGTTCAAACTGAAATAAATGTGAACTGTCGATTTCCCGAAAATAAAAAATAAAATAATTCCATGGTATTGGTACAATTATTACAGTTATTCAGTGATACTTCGCAAGTGCGTCACTGTAGAACGTTATGCACCAATACACACAAACCTAAGAATAGGTTAAGGAGTTTATGATGGAGTTAGCTCAGTGGTCAGCAAGGAGGGATCCCCGGCAAGGAAGAGGTCCTGGGATCAATTCCTAAATGCGATTTTTTTTAATTAATGTTTATTGTTCTTTAATGGTTTATCCTGTAAAGGTAAAGAAGGAAATTCTCCATATGAAATATGGACAAATAGTAGTTTTGATGTTCATCAACTGAAGGCATTTGGTTCACCAGTGTATGCACAAAAGAGAATAGAAGGAAATGGGATAAGAAAAGTGAGAAGGGTTTGATGGCAGGTTATGCTGAAAACGTCAAAGGCTATAGAATTTACTTCCCTAAGAAAAACAGCGTAGATAAGTGAATATGAACCATGTGATGATGAACTATCAGACCTAGATGAAACATTGTTACCTCAAAATGAAAGAAGCAAGCGGGTGAGGAAACCGACAACATTCTATCAATGTCAAAATGTTGTAAGTGAAGCAAATGAGCCAGTGACATACAAAGAAGCTATGGAAAGAAGCGATGCAAATAGGTGGAAAGAGGCAATAAGTAGAGAATTGCAAACTTTAGAAGAGAATAATACTTGGGATTTTTGTAATGCACCAGTACATGAAAAAGTAGTAAGTAGCAAGTGGGTTTTTAAGCTTAAAGGAAATGGTAATGTAAAGCAGAGAGTTGATTGTAAAACATTTAAATAAGTGTGGTGTTATGGGCAAAACTGTATAACATAATCAATGTTAAAATAGGAATTATTATTAGTTTGCAACTGTATTTACATTGAGAAGGGGTGTTAGAATATGGCAATATAAATGCAATTATCTTAGGTTGGTTTTAAGGTATCTGTAAACATTGTTTTGTTGGCAATACTGTTTAACCTTGTCCTATTGTCTATTACTATGAAGAGACCTGTCAATGTGTACATTTGTAAGAAGAAGAATAAAGTTATTACTGCATAAAACTGAACCCTTTTATTGAAATAATCACACTACAATAAGTCAGTTTGTCAAGAAGATGTACAGATTCAATTACAATGTAAATATGTATACATTATATTTTTTATTATTGGCACACATAATCTAAAATAACACTAAATCTATTGATTGATAGTGATGATTAGTATAAAGTATTTCTACTTATGAATCTGAATCTATTTGGGAATTTACAATTTTTATGTTACTTGGCAATTCGGTTATGTCAGACCTGGTTGTGTTACACAGAGTCATTAACAACTTAATTGACAGTCCTGCCATCGTTTCCACTATTAAATTAAATGTACCGACTAGGAATACAAGTCTAAATGTAACATTCTTCTGCAATCATACACTACCAAGTATCAGACACACTCACTGACTAATATGATGCATGATCTGGGCAACAAGTTTGGGGGTTCTATTGATATATTCATTGACTCCATTTATAGAATGAAGCGTAATCTATACCAGCACTTTGTTGAATCCTACAAATTAGAGTAGCGTAGGTAATGTAGTTTTAGTGATTTGTCTTATATGTAGTATTGTTCTAGTATCTATATTATTTTATGTTACTGTTACATGTTTTAATAATATTATTTTTAATTCTTTAGCTTTAATTTTTTTTGTATAATTTTCGATAGCTTACTAGAAATGTTCTGTTTTAAAATGCATGCCCGGCTGGGCGTAAAATCTAATATAAAAAAATGTTGAATAAGGTTTCATATTCGTATTTATTGTTATATTTTGGAACAAGCATGCCTTCATTCTTTGCGAACCTAGTGTTTGTGTTCATGTTTCTATTTCTTTTTATACTCAGATTCAGATACATGCTGAATCTTTTTCTATATTTTCTGCATCACGTCTTTATTTGAGAGTCACATCGTATCAATGATTAAATATTACAATTCGAGGTTATACTCATTAGTTATTCTAAAGGGTTTTCCAATAAGAGTTGTTATTTTGAATAGCCCGTTATTTCGGTAGATGTTACTTTTGAAGTTGTCATTTTTTGACATTTGACAAGTAGAAACTACGCCATCAATAAAAATGGAACGATACACGCTTCAACAACGCATTGAAATTATTAAAATTCACTTGAGTGAATCAAATGCAAATCATCTTGAGTGATGAGGCCCATTTCCACCTCGGTGGCTTCGTAAACAAGCAAAATTGTCGCATCTGGGGCTCGGAAAACCCAAGAATTATTGTTGAAAAGCCTCTATATCCTCAAAGTGTGACTGTTTGGTGCGGTTTATGGTCCGGCGGAGTCATTGGACCTTACTTTTTCGAAAATGAGGCTGGAGCAACAGTTACGGTGAATGGATTGCGCTATCGAGAGATGATTAATGATTTTTTATGGCCGGAATTGGATGGTATTGATCTGGACAACGTTTACTTTCAACAAGACGGCGCTACGTGCCACACAAGCAACGGAACCATTGATCTTTTACGGGAAAAGTTTCCGGACCGTGTTATCTCTCGAAGAGGTGATCACAATTGGCCACCGATATCTTGTGATTGAACACCTTGCGACTTCTTCCTTTGGGGCCACGTAAAAGAGAAGGTCTACGCCAACAGCCCAGCGTCAATTCAAGACCTCAAAGATGGAATTCGTGAGGCTATCGAGGACATAAGGCAGCCACTTTGCGATTTGGTTATGGAAAATTTCATGAAAAGGATATGGTCCTGTAGGCGTGGTCGTGGTGGCCATTTGACTGATGTAATTTTTTACTACGGCATACCTTTTTCTTTATAATGAAATAAAAATTCGATCATTTATATTAAAAAATGGCATTTTTCTTTGAATATCAAAATAACACCTCTTATTGGAAAACCCTGTACTTACTATAAAAATTAAAAAGAACTTACCGGGAATTTCCAAAATCCCGATGTCCACGAACCAAAGCCGATCGCAGACGTCAACAGTGGTCCGGTAAACGTTAACAAGTGGTGTGTATTCTCCGGTAGTGGCTGCCACAAGGGTGTTGGTCTGCAGGTCCGGATAAGGACGAAGACCGGGAGACTTGTTCCCGTTTTCACCCGTTGGTATTTCCACGTAGTTAAGTGTGGCGGGGATACCTGCAGACCAAATCAATTAAGAGGAAGCTACAAGCAAAAAATGTGTATATTCTTGGTATACCTTATATTGTAGGTAATAGGCATGAACATCGCTTGACAAACGGAGTCTAGAAAGGTTCAATTTCAAACACAAAACAACTGGCTTTAAAGCAAAAAAGTTAATCAAGTGAAACTGTCACAGATAATCTTAGCTATAATACTGTATTTTTTAAAAGTTGTTTCCTTTACGCGTTCATACATGTCAATTGAAAAAATATTTATTTTATAAGCTTAAATTTATATTTTTTTATTGAGTAATTTATGATTTTATTTGTATTCTACTCAAGTAAAACGATAGGAAAACGTTCAATTTATATAAAGCATATTTATTGGTATTCATAATGTACACCAATTCGTTATAAAGATTAATCAAAATAGTGATTTAGCATTAAGTTTCGCCTTAAGTACCATTATTTCATATAACTGTGTTCCAAAATCAATCAATTTTTGATGTAGCATTATAGCTTTTAAAGTATTTTATGTATCTAAAATGTTTTCTATAATTGAACGTAAAAAGCTCCTTGCAAAACGTTCAACTGTTCGCAACCGGGTGGAGCCAGTGAGACTATGTCATCCCCTATCTTATTGTCCCTAGCGGAAGCGGGACAGCAATCATTGCTAGGAAGTTTTAGCGTGTCATATTTATACCATTTCTAGTTCGATCGGGTGCAAGTGAAATAATCACGGTTATTAACAAATTTATTTGTGTCAGTTTTATTCCTTGAAATTTTTATTTTTATTTTTATCTCATTTATTCATTGGACTAAAAATATAAATAAATATGTGTTCCGTTAACCTAATGATTTAAAAATATATATTAACTAGATGACGTGTACCGGCGTTGCTGGGAGTTATCCTTAAGAGATAGACAAATACCATTATGTACGTTTTTGTAGGACTTTTTAAAATATACAATTCCGTAGTACATTATTTTGATGTATCTTATAAGGTTTAGACAGCATTAGCAATGTAAGAGTTCGAAAATATTTTTTTTACAACTTGATTACAAAACATCGACTTTTCTCGTCTTTCTATAAATATATTACGCATGTATTGTACATGTAAACCTTCCGGAAGAAATTCTCTAAATAAATATGAAAATTTTATCAAAATAAATGGCGTAGTTTAGAAGAAATAAGCGCACAAACAGACGGAGATTTCATAAGAAAATAATTATAATTACCGTTTCTTCTCCTTGGTACGGTGATAAAGAGTTTGTTTTTCCAGCGATCTATGCCCATCGGTACGTTGTTATAGGGGATGAAGAAATTGTTCGTCTGACCTCCCGCTGCAGGCTCATTGTTTCCTTCTGCTGGTGTCCAAGAAATAAACACGATACTAAGCAAACATATTGTTAAATCAAACTGTTATAAAACGAAACCCACTTGTAATCACTAGCATATGTGCCAAGTAGCTACAAAACTAATCTATGAGTTAATAGTTAAAAACAAGATGTTGATTATTATTGTCATCTTGCGAACTTCTGCAATTCATAAACTTACGAATACCTGCAATAAAAACACTACAAAATACACTATTCCACTGCAACACACATAAGCGCAATTACATTGCGAACTCCCCAATACATCGGTTTCACACTATTGGGAAACCAATACTTAGGTGATTTCGATATATTTAATATTAATTTTGTGAATCCCGTAAAAGATTTATTCCAACACTCTTCCTAAATAGAAGTTGTATTTTTGTAAACTAGTCACATCGCTGTATTTTTTAATTTATGTTCTTGTTATTTTTATATTTGTTTCTTGCATATATTTCCGATTTTATGTCCGGGTTAAATCTTCCCCATAGGAAAAACTAAACCCTTCCACACAATTTTCCACAAATGATCATATAATCAATCAACATTATGCAAGTGCATTATATAAGCAAATTAAATACATAACAATCAGAGATGTGCTTTATTTCAAATAAATCCATTTCAAATGGAAATGCAAAATGCAAAATATGTATTTTCCATTTTGCATTTTAAATGCTTTTCTAAAAACCATTTTGCATTTCGCATTTTAAATGCTTTTCTCAATGCATTTTCCATTTTAAATGCTTTTTTTGCAACATTCTTCCTACTATCTCCACTCATCTTTTTTTCATAAGCCCCAAATATCAGTTGGTCCTCAACCTCGCTATGAGAGATAATTTACATTTGTCAAGTTGCTCCCTGGTAGGAGCCCTGGCAATTGAGTGATACCATTACAAAAAATACTGATTCAAATACTGAACATGGGGCCATGATATTAAATATTAGATAGAAGTTTCTATGTTTTTACGTTGGCAACATTAGTCCCGCACAATTTTTTTGTGGTTTCATAGGTGTAGCCGTGGTGTTTTTGGATTAACCATCATGTAATATGTTTGTTCTACATTGATGTCCATTATTAAATGACAAAATTGTTTAAAAATTCTATAATTATTTTAATTGTTTGACCTGAGAAACCATTTTGCATTTTGAAAATAGGTAGGTATTTTGCATTTTGTATTTGAAATGCTTTTCTAAAAACCATTTTGCATTTTGCATTTTCAAATGGAAAAGTTTTGACCCATTTCCATTTTGCATTTCAAATGGTTTTGGGTACCCATTTTGCACATCTCTGATAACAATGCAAGAAAAACACGTCAACTCACCAGAGATCAAATGGGAAAATAATTCACCGACTCCAGATATTTTCATATCAGAGGGTTCGGCTCGGTAGAACTTCTAACAGGGCCTATAAATCCTATTGATCCCTCAACATAAATATTTAAAAAATCTTTCGTTATCCTACATGTATTCAAAATGACTGATTTTTGCATTTTAATATATAAATCTTTTGATAGATCTAATACGCCTAAATTTTGAATGAGAGAGCTAGGTATAATGCCAGTAGCCGAAATAACAAATGGTAATATTTTTACTGTCTGAGAATGCTAAATTCTTTTTATCTTATTTCCTAAATCTGTGTATTTTCTCATTTTTTCATCAGATTTTTGAATATTACAGGAATTTGTAATTTTATAATTATCATTTCTTTCTCATGTTTCAAAATTGTCTGTCATCAAAATTGTACCACCTACATGTAAAAGCCCTATGGGCGTTAAATAAATAAATAAAATTAGTTTTTTTTTAATTAATCACTTTGTCTTCTCAATCAATTTACTTCAATATTTGACACAGATAAGTACTTTGCTTGAGAAATCCTAATATACCTACTGTATCTGGTCATTACGTAACTTACACCCTGCACCCTGTTACACAATAATCCTTATCTTTTAATATAATTACAGTACTAACGACTTCTCTTTTTTGCTCTTAGTCTTGGTTAGCTTTTAGACGGTACATACGTACCTATCATTATTTGTACACCTGTTTTAAGTGTGTGTTATAAATAAATCTATACTTTCTGTATAATGTCATTTTGGCGACTTATTTATTTGACACAACTAAACCTGTATACAATGGTCGGTATTCTGCAAATAGAATACTTATTTATTTTTTATTTTTCGGAATAACTTTATTGAGTAAAACCTCAAATTGTAATATTTAATTATTGAAGACAATATTAGCGATTTCTAAATGAAAATTTGAAACAGAAAAATCAGAAAAGGATACGGTCACATCTAGGACACGAACCCAGGACCCTTCTCTTTCCGGGACACAGCTCTATCCTTTTCTGATTTTTCTGTTTCAAATTTTCGTTTAGAAATCGCTAATATTGTCTTCAATAATTCAATTTAAATAAGTTCTCTCAATTATCCCGCAGCCAAGTGGGGGAGTAGGCAGTACCCAAAATTACTATACTCCTTATATTAGCTTAAATACTAGACATATCATTTTAGTATTTTACGTATTTCTGCGCAAATACATAAGTTACCATTAATAATTGACTGAATAGTTGGGATTTCTATAGTTTAAAAGACCATAGATAGAAAATCATGGGGTGGTCGGAAGACCCACTTGGTTACAAACGTTTTGTTTGGCATCTTGGCCTGTCAAGAGTTAAGAGGAAGCCACAAGCCAAAAATGTGTATATTCTTGGTATAACTTATATTCGATTTCAAGCACAAAACTGGTTTTTATTTATTTTGTAAATAATTTTATAAGAAAGCAAAAAAGTTAATCAAGTGAAACTGTCACAGATAATTTTAGCTATAATACTGTATTTTTAAAAAGTTGTTTCCTTTACGCGTTCATAAATTAATATTGAAAAAAAAATTAGTACTTTATATTTAAATTTTTTATTGAATAATTTATTTTTAATTTGTATTGTACTCAAGCGAAACGATAGGAAAACCTTCAAATTATATAAAGCATATTTTTAATATTCAAAATGTACACCAATTCGTTATAAAGATTAATCAAAATAGTGATTTAGCATTAAGCTTCGCCTTAAGAGGAAGCTACAAGCCAAAAATGTGTATATTCTTGGTATACCTTATATCGTAGGTAATAGGCATTAATATCGCTTCACAAACGGAGTCTAGAAACGTTCGATTTCAAGCACAAAACTAGTTTTTGTTTATTTTGTAAATAATTTTATAGGAAAGCCAAAAAGTTAATTAAGTGAAACTGTCACAAATAATCTTAACTATAATACGAAATTTTTAAAAAGTTGTTTCCTTTATGCGTACATTTATTTATTTTATTTATTTATTTATTTATATATAATTTGTACATTTATTTATAACAATTACAGGTAATAAAGCCTAAGACGTTATAATTGTACTATTATAACACACATACATTTCTATTGATAAAATATTTTTTTTGTATTAAAAATGTAAACAAATTCGGTATAAAGATTAATCAAAATAGTGATTTGGCATTAAGCTTCGCCTTAACTCTTGACAGGCCAAATGTCAAACAAAACGTCTGTAACTAAATGGGTCTTCCGACGACCCCATGCATTTTTCTGTTGTATGGGCTTTTAAACTATAGAAATTTCAATTATTAATGGCAATTTATGTATTTGCGCAGGAATACGTAAAATACTAAAATGATATGTCAAGTATTTAAGCTAATTTAAGGAGAATTGTAATTTTGGATACTACCTACTCCCCCACTTGGCTGCGGGATAGTTAAAAAGAATTTTCGACCGAGTAGTTCTAATTAGAATGTTGAAGGTTCAGTAAATCAGGTCTGTCTATAATTCCATTAATAATTTATAATAATAGTTGATACCTGGAGCAGGCGTGTTGTCAGGGGCAGATTCGTCAGGAAAATTCAATGAGTCGACTTCATCGCTAGGCTGGCTGAAGTAACGATTGGACGTGCCTGAAACATAATACATATTAAATACAGTTAAATCTGTTTTTTAATAGCACGCTTAACGCCAAATCACTATTTTGATTAATCTTTATAACGAATTTGTGTACATTATGAATACAAAAAAATTTGCTTTAGATAAATTGAAGGTTTTCCTATCGCTTCGCTTGAGTAGAATACAAATAAATATATAAATTACTCAATAAAAAATATAAATGCTAACTACTAAAAAAAAAAATATTTTTTCAATAGAAATGTATGAACGCATAAAAAAAACAGCTTAAAAAAAATACAGTATTATAGCTAAGATTATTTGTGACAGATTCACTTAATTAATTTTTTTGCTTTCTTATAAAATTATTTATAAAATAAATAAAAACCAGTTTTTTGCTTGGAATCGAACGTTTTTAGATTCCGTTTGTCAAGCGATTTTAATGCCTATTACCGACGATTTAAGGTATACCAAGAATTTGCACATTTTTGGCTTGTAGATTCCTCTTAACACAGACAACAGAGCTGGTAATATGAGGCATAAGTATTGCATTTATATCTCAATAAGACAATTTTACAAGAACACATGAATTAATCTACGGGGAAATGATCGAGCTGTTAACCCTTGGAACGCCTAACTACTGTGAACTGATACCTACGTCGTGTACCGAAGCTAATTTTTACTGATTTCGAGTTATCAAACCAGAATCCCTGCCGGTGCTGTCAACTGAGTGGATTAATAAATTCTCTAATTAATAAATACATTAAACAATGAGTTCATATTTAAGGTATTCCTCGGCAATACATTTATATATCGGATGGGATAATTACAATGTATAAAATGTGTACAGAACCGCTGAATAAGGAGAATTGTGGCCCTGTAGTAAGCATTCAAAGTGACATATGTAAATACGAATGTCAGAGGGAGCAAGTTAATATTAAAAAAACCACAATAATTAAGACTCCCGTGTCTTAATTATGAATGTAAGTGAGTCTAAAGTAATGGTGTTTGAAAGAGAGAGTACGAAAACAGTGTGCAATATAGTTGTTGCTGAGGAATACTTGGAGCAGGTGGATGAGTTTGTGTATTTAGGAAGTATGTTCTAGAGAGATGGGAAGGCTGACAGAGATATTGAAACAAGGGGAAATGCAGGTAACTCCATTCATGAAGGACTGAGCGCAGTTGGCGCTAACGAAACATTGTCCAAAGAAGCGAAGCTAGCAGTCCACAATGGAGTGCTGGTACCTACCCTGATGTATGGAAGTGAGGCATGGAACTGGCAAAGAAAGGATGAAAGTAGAATGAATGCTGTTGAAATGAGATCCCTGAGGCGTATGTGTGGTAAAACCATGTATGATCGTGTGAGGAATGTGGAGATCCGCAAAGTGTGCAAGGCTGATGTAAGCCTAATGAGTAAGATCAAGAAAGGGACGCTTAGATGGTTTGGGCATGTAGAGCGAATTATCGAAGAAAGGAGTGTAAGGAGAATATGCGATGCAAATGTGAATGGTAGCAGAAGTCGGAGACGCCCGAGGAAGACATGGCACGACCAAGTGAATCAGATACTCGAGTCGGGCCATGTCAAGAGTCAGAATAATATAAGAGTATGTATGAGACGACGTATGAATGTGAACGAGGCAAGGACCGAGTTGTTTGGCGGTCCGTCCTCCCTGCATACCCCTGCGGGGAAACGGCGTGATGGTTAGTTAGTAAGACAGTAATTAAGCGAAAATGGTGAAAATATCGTTTGAAATAAAGCAAAAATCTCTCGACAAATGTTGCATACAATGTGATTTTTTTTATTCCTATAACATATTAAATAACAAAACAAAACGTGTTTTTAATAATTTTCGGAGTTTACTTTGCGATTTTTTTCTATGGAGGGAATTTCATATAATTAACGTTTCGGCATAACAATTTTTATTTATTTTTATTTTTTATTTTTTTTAAAGAAAGACAAACATTCCAGGGTTACGAATAACCTGACAATATTTGAAAATCTCCTACTACCACCACAGAAAGCGTAAAATGTTGCTTGTGTTGTGATGGAGGACTTAGCCAGCCGAGGAATTGAACACACTACGCCTGGGTGAGACCCAAGCGCGATGTCAACTTGGCCACCGACCGGTCTATATAGATATTATCTTCAAAAATAACATATATTTTTTTTAAACTTAAAAACTTAAGGAGTTAACTTGTTTTAAATCGGTATGAGGGAGCTAAAGCCAAAAATGTACCTTATATTGTAGGGAATAGGCATTAAAATCACTTGACAAACGGAGTCTAGAAAAGTTCGATTTCAAGCAAAAAACTGGTTTTTATTTATTTTCTAAATAATTTTATTAGAAAGCAAAAAAGTTAATCAAGTGAAACTGTCACAGATAATCTTAGCTATAAAACTGTATTTTTTAAAGTTGTTTCCTTTATACCTTCATTTCTATTGAAAAAAATTTTTTTTTAGTAGTTTACATTTATATTTTTTATTGAGAAATCTATTTTTTTATTTGTTTTCTACTCACGCGAAGCGATAGAAAAACCTTCAATTTATCTAAAGCATATTTTTTGGTATTCATAATGTACACCAATTCGTTATAAAGTTGAATCAAAATTGTGATTTGGCATTAAGCATCGCCTTAAAACGGATTTGTGACATGCATAGACATATGAATATTAGTAGACCTGCCCTAAGTGATTAAAAGCGTATTATTCCCACTCCCCATACCGGTTCCATTGGAGCCGGCTGTGCTCGCGTATGGCCTCAAGTGAAATTTGAAAACGTGACGTCATCATTATTGTGCGAACTATGGTCGAGGCATCATCGGTTCATTTTACGAAATAACACGGCAAAATGTTGACTTGTACTATGAAAACTTGTAAAAATAGATTTGAAAAAGAGAATAAACCCAATTGTCGTATTACATTCCATATATAAGCATTATTTTACTTTATTTTAAGCATATTCACATCGTATAATATAGATCAGTTTTAGAAACATATACTATCACATCGAGAAACGTCTGGACGCGAAACACAAAGCTGGTTGGTTGCTGGGAAGTAAATTATGAACATTTATAAAAGTGTCTTAACTAAATACTTAAACGAAATATTCGACTCTGAAAATGCAACCGAATTTTTTTGCCGAATTTGGACTTCGCAAATTAGTTCATAACGTGGCGAGTAATTTGCGCTCCCATGTAAAAATGTCTATTCATTCAAAGCAGATTTTACTTTTAAGAAGTCAATGGTGATATTATAATGCGAGATGCCTATTTACTGTCAGATTGATTTATTGACGAATCACAGTCAGCCTCACTCCCTTCGTTCTTCAACAGTTGATTTTACCCCTCGCCATTATCTTCTCGTCTATTAATTCCTATGTCTGTGGTGACATGGCAAATCGGCGGCAAGTACATTGTGAAAGATACAGACTAGGACCTTTGTTCTATTCTGAAATAAGAAAACCTTTTGGAAGTTTTATTTTAAAGTTAAATAAGTGTTTTACAAAAAAAAAAAACACTGAAAAAAAATACAACAAACTACACAAACTAGACGAAATGGTAATTTTATAACTCTTTTAAATAGTGAAGTAAAGTTGAGGTAGCTCTGTACGAAACGCAAGAACTTTTGTCTCAGTATTTATTTTGTTGCCAATCAATCATAAGACGTATTTTTGTAAACCAAAAACATTTTTTTACGAAGCAAAATCATAAGAAAATAAAGTGTGTTTTGAAAGTTTCTGTCGGCCACAGTGGTGTTCCATGGGTACAATTTTTTGTGGCCGATAGGCTTTCAAGCACTCAAAGAGTTAATAATGTTCAATTAAAAATACTAATATGTAATTAAGTAAAGATTATCATGGAGAATGACGCAAGTAAAACAAATTGAACGAATCCAAATGAAGAAAATGCATCGAATGAATTTTTATGACTATTTTTTACATTGGTTTCACACAATTAATAAATCTAATGAAACAAAACGAATAAAGCGAATGAAGCAAATGCAGCTACTGAAGTGAATGAAGCGAATGATAAATGATGCGAATGAAACAAACTGAATTAATCGAATGGAACGAATGAAGTAAATGAAGCTGATTAAACAAAACGAATGAAGCGAATGAAGCAAAGGCATGGAATTAAGTAAAAGAAGCGAATGAAACAATGATGCGAATGAAACAAAGTGAATGAACGAATGAAGTGAATGAAAAAAACTGAACGAATCAAATGAAGCAAATGCAGCTCCTGAAGTGAATGAAGCCAATAAAGAAATGAAACAAACTGAATGAATCGAATAGAGCTAATGAACAGAATAAAGCTAATTAAACAAACCGACTGACGCGAATGAAGTAAATGCATGGAATTAAGTAAATGAAGCGAATGAAACAAAGTGAATGAATCGAATAAAGCAAATGAAACAAATGAAGCGAATGAAACAAATGGAGCGAATTAAGCGAATGCATCGAATGAAATAAATTAAGAAAATCCAAATAACACAGCAAATAAAGCCAATGAAGCCAACGTAACAAACTGATGAAGAGAATATCCCTAATGAAGCAAATGAATCGGATGAAACAAACTGACTTGAGCGAATGAAATCTATATACCTATATCGCCGAGGTCGTAGGTCAGCTGTTTCCATGCGAGCACTTCCTCCAGCTTGCCAACTCCAATATCCCTGGCTGCAGAAAGTGAGGAAATCACCACCGCCAGGACAGCCAACACCAAGAGGAACTTCATCATTAGCAAACCACCTTATCTCTGCAAACACATATTTTTTTTTAATATATATATACGCCTAAAAAGGCTTTTACATAGAAGTGATACATGATGCAGTGTACATAGGAGAATAATATGTATTATACAGGAGATATTGACAGTAAATAGATGTAATCCATTGTAAAGAAGGTACAAAATACACACTTGTAAAATTGTGATTACAAGTATAATGAGAAAATATTAAAAAATATGAAGCAATATTAGTAAAACGTAAGAGTAACATAAAGTAAAAAAGAAATTACAACAACACTACATATAAGACAAATCATTAAAACTAATTTACCAACGCTACTCTAATTTGTAGGATTCGACAAAGTGTTGGTATACATTTTGCTTAATTCTATAAATGGAGTCAATAAATAAATCAATAGTACCCCCATACTTGTTGCCCAGATCATGCATCCTATTGGCCAGTGAGTGTGTCTGATAGTTGGTCGAGTATGTATTACAGAAGAATGTTATATTTTGTCTTATATTCCTAGTCGGCACATGTAGTTTAATAGTGGCAAGGATGGCAGGACTATCAATTAAGTTGTTAATGACTCTGTGTAACACAACCAGGTCTGAAATAATAATTCTCCTGTCAGACAGTGTTATTAGATGCAATTGATTCATCAAACTGACATAATTAATGAAATCAATAGGAATTCCGAGCATAAAATTTACGTACTTAAGAAATTTGTGCTGAACTCTTTCTTGTATTATTGGAGTGAACTTTATATAAAGGGGACCAAATAGGTGAATTATACTCCAATTGACTTCTGACTAATGAAATATAGAGGGTTCTCATACAATCTATGTACTTAAAATTAGTTAAAGTTCTGCAAAGGAAGCCAAGCATCTTTAAAGCCTTATTAGTTATATAGTTGATGTGTTCAATGAATGACAAGTTTTCAACGAATATTACACCCAAGTCACGAATATGTGATACTGGTATTTATTTAATGTATATTCATGTAAGATATTATAACGAGTTTTGGAAAATCGTATTACTTGACATTTCTTAATGTTAAAAAAAAAGCATTTTGTTCACACCATTGATGAAGTTGTTCTAAATTACTCTCACTTTTAACTGTATCATACTTCGAATAAGAACCACTAACATTGTCTTCATTTTTTCACCGCACATTTTTATTGGCAACTATCTTTATGTATGATCGCAAGATTCAACCCGAACTAAATGCAATCCAAAAGATAGTTGCCAATAAAAATGTGCGGTGAAAAAATGAAGACAATGTTAGTGGTTCTTATTCGAAGTATGATACAGTTAAAAGTGACCGAGGGGAATAGGGTCCCATTAGCTCAGTTGGTAGAGCACTGTCCCGGAAAGACAAGGGTCCTGGGTTCGAGTCCCAGATGTGACCATTTCCTTTTCTGATTTTTCTGTTTCAGATTTTCGTTTAGAAATCACTTATATTGTCTTCAATATTTAAATAAGAAAAATATTGGGCAAATACTATTATCGAATCATCACTATATATATATATATATATCATATGGTGAACATACATAGTTTTAATCAGGGCTATCATTATTCACACAATCAGTTACAATTTTGAAAATGGCACTGAAATTCAAAGCAATTCTGAATTAATTTTTGTAGAAATCTATTTGGAGTTATTTCCGTCGTGAATAATGGAAGCAGAGGTCAAGGAATCAATTAGTTTTATCAAAGACCATTTGAGGTTATCTCAATTAAATAATGTTAATATTCTGATCATGTCAAATTTTAGCAAAAATCTTACAATTTAATAATATCACTTTTTTATTGAGGTTGTGAATCTTAAGGAGTTATGTTTTGAGGTTTCGAATTCTATGATAAACATCTGATTTTCTCTACTTTCTATAAATATAATATGCATGTATTATATATGTAAACATTCCGGAAGAAATTTCCTAAATGATAGTGAACACTCTATCAAAATCCGTTGCGTGGTTTAGAATAACTAAGCGCACAAACAGACAGACGCGGTTTTTAACTTTTCAATTCTAAATTGTGGTCTTTCACCAGGGTGATACTGCAAGTATTTGTTTATTTATTAATTAACGTTTAATTTTACATAGGTATAAATATTAAGAAATATACATTATTTATTGTACATAACTGGATTGCTTTTATATTTGTTTAGAGACAAATTGAAGATTTCCACTGACTTTGTATAATTGTTTCCCTCCATTAGTATTCTGGGCAAAGAGGAATATATATGGTAGTTAGTCCCAGAATTTCTGCACTAAAATAAATCCTGACTTCTAGTATTACGTTGTGGAATCCGAAAACTTATCAATTCTAGCAATACCGGACTAACAACTAAATCATTTAGAATTTTATATAGAAATACCAAGTCAGAGAAAATTCTTCTGTCTGACAATTTGAGCATATTCATATAATTTAAGGCGATGCACTACGTCGTGTAATATTTTAAATTGAGCCGCTATCAATAACAACCCTTACGTAGATGGCGATAAGGTTTAAATTCCCGCTTAACACCATCCGCCTGTTTTGATTTATGCAAGAAAAAATCATGGCCAAAAAGTGCCTTTTAATTTATTTTGTGGATGTTCAGGCATAAATATTTAAATTTTTTTCTATCATTTTATAAATAACTTAATTTGCCACATTATACAATAAAATCATAACCGAAAATGGGTTCGTAAGTAGGAGATTTTGAAATTTAAAGCAGTTTTCATAGGTCTTTACGTTATTGTTTTCTGGGCTTATAAAAAGACTTATCTAAAAAATACTCGATTATTTCAAAGGCCAAGATGTATTCTACTCGCAGTATTTAATTAAAGCATCTAAAACATTTATAGGCGACCAAATTTTCAAAACAAAAACACATGATTTTGCATTAATACGTATGGCATCGCCTTAACAAATAATTGCTGGAATACCCATTTTAAAATTTTTAAAACGTAAGAATTTGTTTTGTATTCTTTCAACAGCCTGTACACGTATATTATAATGTGGGTTCCAGACAGGAGAATTGTACTCAAGTTGACTTCTTTCATAGGCAAAATATAACAATTTTATACACTTTATATTGTTAAAATTTCTGGTTAGCCTAGTTATAAATCCCAACAGTTTTATGCCCTAATTAGAGATTTCTGTTGTGTGGTTAGCAAATGAAAGATTTGATTGAAAAGTGATGCCTTAGTTTTCCTTGATTCATGTTCAAACAATAATTCTCTTTTTTGGGAATGATTGAAATTAACACACTTCCCGGCATCCGATCGAGCTGAAACTCATCAGATATATTAGTTGTCAATGACACTGCATTCTATCAACTTTTGGTGGCAATAACGCACACACTGACGGACATATACACATTTTTCTGAAATTTCTTATTATACGAAATGAATGTAGGTCCTACCTGATCGGAGTTTGGCGAGGTTGACAGATTTTTCGACTCCAGTTCCTGGGTAGAAAGGTTCAATCCCCAGTCATACCAAAATAACAACGTTTTAAAACATATTAAAATTGATAATATTTTTCTTTTTAAGAGAAGGATAGTTTTTGAAAGAAGGATAGTCTCATAAGAGTGATTATTTTTGTCTGTTTTAAATTAAAATTCTTACATCTTAGAAAAACTTACATAAATATTTTTTACGATCATAATAAAGAAGGCATAAAATAACTTAAATAATAAATAATTTGTAAATCGTGAAGTGATTGTTTCAATTTATTATTTAATTCAAATTCTTATTGGCCCCGAATTTAAAACGAATTTATTTAATTCACTGAATTTATGCCACGAATCCCTGGTCCCAGATAACAAACTAACTATCTAACCATCACGCCGTTTCCCCGCAGGGGTAGGCAGAGAGGATGGACAGCCAAGTATTAGCACACACTCCTAGACTCATTCACATTCATACATCGTCTCATACATACTCTTCTATTATTCTGACTCTTGACATGGTCCGACTCCAGTATCTGATTCACTTGGTCGTGCCATGTCTTCCTCGGCGTGCCCGAATCTGCTACCATTCTATAACTATGCAACAGAAATAAATAAATTTGTTGTGTGACGTCAGATTAGGTAATGTTAGGTTAGGAGAAGAAAGATTATATTTCATACCCTTAAGGCGAAGTTTAATGCTAAATCACTATTTTAATCAATCTTCACAACGAATTGGTGTACATTATGAATACCAAAAAATATGCATTAGATAAATTGAAGGTTTTCCTATCGCTTCGCTGGAGTAGAATACAAATAAAATAATAAATTATTCAATAAAAAATATAAATGTAAACTACTAAAACAATATTTTTTCAATAGAAATGTATGAACGCGTAAAGGAAACAACTTTTAACAATTACAACATTATAGCTAAGATTATCTGTGACAGTTTCACTCGATTAAATGTTTTGCTTTCTTATAAAATTATTTACAAAATAAATAAAAAACAGTTTTGTGCTTGAAATCGAACGTTTCTAGACTCCTTTTGTCAAGCGATTTTAATGCCTATTACCTACGATATAAGGTATACTAAGAATATACACATTTATAGCTTGTAGCTTCCTCAAATTAAATATACCATTCCTGAGAGAAAGTCCAATTATATCCAATTTATCTCCTAAATCCTGTATCTAAATTTCGCTAATAAACAATTAGTTAATGTTAATTAAGTGTTAATCTCAAGTGACCTATCAGATAAGTATTGTACTGTATATTATCTCCATATATAGTTAGTAATAACATAGATCATTGTAAAGATACATTATATATTTGTTCAGCGCCCTTGAGGTGATTTTAAATTTTTGATAAATCATCCTAATATTATTATTAATATTGGTGAGGTTAGGTTCGATTAGAGTTTGATAATGCCTTCAAAATGCCGCAAAACAACTCGGTCTTGGCTAGAAAATTACAACAAAAGCAAGCAAAAATACACGCCTATCTCATCATTATATACTAAAATAAAATTACAAGTAATCAAGTAGGTACCTTTTTAAATATAAGTTGAGAAGATTAGTGTATTAAAGTTATATAGACTTCCGCACAACAAGATGAACAAACAGAGACTGAGTTTGCTTTGCAAAATCCTGTTAAAAAAAAAGCAAAAAATTGATCAGTAGATATTAATTCTTGTTTATCTTTTAAAAGACGCTAAACCTGTTTGGTGTCAACACCTTTATTAGTAAAATACAGTCCATTTTATTTGTTTTGTTAACTTCACAGAAGAAACGAACAAACCTAACCGAACCAAAGGTAATCACAAATAAAAAAACTATTTTTGTATTTATAAACAAGCAATTGCACAGCGTGCATTAAAATAATTACAGTAGGAGAAATGAAAAAAAAAATTGTTTGGTTATTTTTAACATGGGACTGTCTATATATTTCTTCAAAAAATACATAAAAAAGTTAAAAAAAAAAAATTATTTAATTGAGGTGACGATGTTTTTAGTTCAAGAACATCTTCTCACATAGGTACAATACAAGCTTCATATGAAAGCATACTTGTAACACGTTCAGGCGTAAGACAAATCAAAAATATTGAATAATAATAATTTATTTATTTAATACGCATCGGTCAGCATTTCAGCAAATGCTGACCGAGCCTATCTTACTGGTCCATTCTGGGGCCCCGTTGCAGTCCCATCTTTACCCAAGCAACCTTACCTTACACGCGGTAAGGCAAGGCAAGGCACACCTTACACGCGGGGCACGGGCCCAGGGCTCCCGGCCAAAGGGGGCCCTTGAAGTCATGCCTTAATAAAAAAAGTTAATGAAACATAAACAGTAGTTTGGTCTCCATCTTACAAAATTCACATTAACCCTTGGGACCTTCTAAGACCCAAACAGTCCCAAATGCCGTGCGCGCATTATACTCTCCTAAGACCATATTTGTCCCAGAACGACCGCACATTATTAAAATGCATATATCTCTCTTCCTCTCATCTAAAAATTAATTATTTCTTTTATGTCAGAAAGAGAACGAAATAGTGCTTGTTATTGTCTTTGAAAAAATGGAAGCTTGTAGAAGGTTCGATCCGTGCAAATCAACAACGTCTCAAGGGTTAACAACATTGAGCGAATACAAAAAAAAAAATTCTACGTTTTATAAATTTTAAATTAAATATCCCCGTCGAAGACTTAAAATACAATTTCTTATTAAATACTCTAAAAATACCTACATTAGAAGATAGACGTAAAATAAACGATTTAACGTTCTTATTCAAAATACTTAACTCTAAATTCGACTGTTGTGAACTCCTGCAACTTATAAACATACATACACCCACAGTAACAACACGACAAAATACAATATTCCACAGCAGCACACATAAGCGTAACTACATTGCCCACTCTCCGATACAACGACTTCACACCATGGGAAATCATTACTTGGGTGATGTTGACATATTCAATACCAACTTGGCAAGTTTTGTGGATCATTTAAAACATTTATTTCAACAATACTCCTAAACACATCATGTAAACCAACAAATAGCTGTAATTTTCTGTTTTTGTTTCTTGTGTTTGTATGACTTGTTGCATAGCTTTTATCAAATGTAATGTTATTCTTATTTTTTATGTTTCAAAATATCTGTCAAATTAAAATTATACTACCAACCATGTAAAAGCCCTCTGGGCGTTAAATAAATAAATAAAATAATATTAAGATGTTTTCTTGTAAGTTTGTGGCTTTCAAAATGTGCTTCCAAAACTACGTGTGCCTACTGGTATTTTTGTATAAAATTACGGACGCGTTATATTTTTTCTTAAGTGATTTTTTTTGCATTTCTTCCATAAGATGATTTGAAAGGGAGATATATAAATACGAATGTTAGAGGGAGCGCGCTAATATTAAAAAAAACTATAATAATTAAGCGAGAATGTTGAAAATATTTAATAAAACACGACTCGTTTGAAATACAGCGAAAATATCTCTACAAATGCTTTAGTTGCATTTAAAGAAACACTGTGAATTTTTTATGTAATTTTATTTATACGTTCAAATGAATCAGATATTCGAGTTGGGCCATGTCATAGTCAGAATAATAGAGATTGAAGTGTGTTCCAAGACCGAGTTCTTTGGCGGTCCGTATTCTCTGCATACCCCTGCGGGGAAACGGTGTGATAATTAGTTAGTTATTCTGTCTTATATGTTTTATCTATTCTACTTTTAGGTGCTAATGTCTTCAGGGTTGACCAAGCTTCCCACATAGTTTTTCAAAATCTATTGTGGCAGTGATCTTCCAGTTGTTTTTGAGTTCAAGTGTGTAAAATTTCATCGGTCTCGGAAACTCGGAATAAAACTCTAGATTTGTATACAAATAAAATCCATTTAACAAGTTTCCCTTCAACTCTTTAAGTTTTTTGTTTAAAAAAAATAAATCTTATTTTTGAAGATAATATCTGTACATTTATTATGCCGAAACGTTAATTAGATAAAATTCCATAGATAGAAAAAAATCGCAAAGTAAGATCGGAAAATTATGAAAAAAAAGTTTTGTTCTGTTATTTTTAATGATAAACTGATGTTTATAAGAAAAGGTTTTTATACAAAGCACAGAGGATAACACATTATTATAAGCATTAATTACTCGCCTGAAATATCCATACAAAAGGAATGTAGATATAATTTATCTCGACGCCATCTAGTGAGAAATTTAGCACTAACAAAGCCTTTCCTACAAAAATAAATTTGCTTGTTTACAGGTGAAAAAAATATAATAAGCAGTAATTGTCGATTGAAGTGGTTGTACATATTGAATTATTTGGCGGGTTGGGAATAAGTCGACGTAGCTCAGTGGTCCAGTGCACCTGATCGGACTTCACAAGGTGCGGGTTCAATTCCCGTCGGCGGCATTTATTTTTACTCGGGAGATATTTCAGGCGAGTAATCAATGATTATAATAATTTGTCAAAACATATGTTTTTGCATTATTTCATAGTACCTTAGATTTATTTGTGTACAAATAAATTAGGTATAAAAAAATCATTGTTTGCGTTTACGGTATTCAAGGTGTTAATCTGTCAATATCACAACAAGTTTTAAATTCTTCAGAAAAACAGACAAAAGGAAGTATGGATAATATTATTTTTCTTAACTCCTGACCTCGTGTAAAGGAACGGCCAAACAGGCAATCGGTTACCTTGGGATTGGAGAACAAACTCCTGACAAATTTATTTTTTATGCGTGTCTGACTATAACTGCCAGGAGTAAACAGTACTAAGGCATCCCCAATCGCTGTATATTGCAAGGCTGACAGTATTGACAGATTATTGTATTATTGACAGATTATTGTATTATTGACAGATTATTGTATTATTGACAGATTATTGTATTATTGACAGCTTATTGTATTATTGACAGATTATTGTATTATTGACAGATTATTGTATTATTGACAGATTATTGACAGCTTATTGTATTATTGACAGATTATTGTATTATTGACAGGTTATTGTATAATTGACAGATTATTGTATTATTCACAGATTATTGTATATTGACAGATTATTTTATTATTGACAGATTATTGTATTATTGACAGATTATTGTATATTGACAGATTATTGTATTGTTGACAGATTATTGTATTATTGACAGATTATTGAATTATTGACAGATTATTGTATTATTGACAGATTATAGTTTTATTGACAGATTATTGCATTATTGACAGATTATTGTATTATTGACAGATTATTGTATTATTGACAGATTATTGTATTATTGACAGATTATTGTATTATTCACAGATTATTGTATTATTGACAGATTATTGTATTATTAACAGATTATTGTATTATTGACAGATTATTGTATTATTGACAGATTATTGTATTGTTTGTATTATTGTATTCCTGGCTTTCTACATTTTTTTCACACTGAGGATGGGTTTTTTCGGAGAATTTTAAACAAGTTCTGCGAAAGATTTTTACAAGTTCTGTTTGTATTTCAGTTCTGTCAAGCAACTAGTGATGATATAATAACAGAACTTGAACTTAGGACTTTCACAGTAGCCGAAAACCAACGTCGAAATTTGATGTTTTAATCAAATTCTCCGAAACAACCCTTCCTTATTCTACACACTTGTTTCCAAATGTTTTGGTTGAC
Organism: Hesperophylax consimilis; assembly: GCF_061612785.1. Classification (NCBI taxonomy): domain Eukaryota; kingdom Metazoa; phylum Arthropoda; class Insecta; order Trichoptera; family Limnephilidae; genus Hesperophylax; species Hesperophylax consimilis. The sequence goes on from NC_142852.1 coordinate 8,368,856, forward strand.
CAAACACAGGACTTGACAAATCTCATCTTCTGTTTGGCATTTTTTAGTAAATACGTGCGGCATCAAAAATCGATACACGGGAGTGATTAGAGTTTCATGTGCTTATTTGCAACTGTTTATTATAACGAAAATAATTATAATCAAAAATTACTTCATCAAAGGATCAGAGAATTAGTTTTTTTGTAAATTAAGGTTGACCGCTCCTCCTAAAGATGTCTGTGATTTTCCTCATTCATTCAATTCAGTCTGGCCAGGTGTTTTTCAAACTAACGGTGTTCAGGTCGGGTCACCAGCTGCGTGGCGGGCCGGATCAGGAGAGGCTGGTTTGGGGAGACTGGCAGACGTCCCTCAATCCTGGACACACTGATCCAAGATCCTCATGCCTTTTTCTTTCCCACAATTTCCTTTCTTTTTAAATATTCCAGAGAATTTCAAAATGTGACACAGGCCTTGAGATAAAATTTAATTCCACACGACTTCCTTTGTAGGGTTAATGAAAAATAATACATTTACGACTCAGGGATCTCATTTCTACAGCATTCAGTTTGCTTTCAATCTCTGTCTGTCAGTTCTATACCTCACTGCCATACAACAGGGTTGGCATCAGCTCTCCATTGTGGACTGCTAGCCTGGCTAAGATTGACAACTGTTTGCTAGCCACTATCGCTTTTAGTCCTTCGTGAATACATAGCGTGACCTGTTCTCACCTCACCCTCCAATATCCTTACAAACCTGTCTGTCTCTCGTCAAAATGTTGCTTCAAGTATTCGGTCAAAACAGATTTCCATTATCAAAATACTTGACCAGAGCTAGAGGAGGGTAACAGTAGCAATAAAACAATATACTTTTTTGGAAAAATTACTTTTATTGTAATTTTTTTATTTTCTAATTTATTTATTATACGCCCATACGAGCTTTTACAAACATGTAATAATATAAATAAAATAATTCAGCGAAACAGTAAACAGTAGGAAAATATATATTTAAAATTATATAGAACCCATGCAGAAGAATGGTATTATGCTAAATTTAATTGTTATTATTACTGAGGTATGTTATTATAGCCTTCTTGCAACTATATTCCGTGCAGCGGAACAAATCTACAATTTCTGCGAAAGTATTGCCAACTGCATGCAATCTAGGTACAAGCGAATATTTAAATGACTCATTCCTGATATATTATTGATATCATATGATACTGAAAATTTTATCAAAATCCGTTGCATAGTTTAGAAGAACTAAGCGCACAAGCAAACAAACTTTGTTTTATACTATTTAGAGATATATATGATAGTTATTTAACGTAATTTTCATATTATAGATACAGTTAGAAGATAAAAAATATTAAATAGAGAGATTTTTGTTTTATAGCACAAAATGAATCAAATATTCAAAGGAAGGAAAGCAAAACAATTAAATGGTTTTTAGATGCGTTGTCAAAACCAAGATCTCTCTCTCTTTCTAATCTCTTTAAATAAAGTCAAACATATAATCAATACACAGTAAGAAAGAATAGAGACGAAAATATTCAAGTATTTATCCCATCAATAAGTACAAGTTATACGAAATCATAGACAAATGTACAATCAAATAAAACAGTACTTATGACTAATACTATCTCAAACATAAGTCACAAAGTATTACATTGAAAAGCATGTTCATTGCAGAATGATTTAAAGATAATTACACTAAATAAAGAAAACATACCCTCAACAATGAGTTATTTTGCAAAACTTGTTTTAAAAATAATGTATTTCATAATAATTAGTAGCCTATATTAATATGCATGTAAATCGAAGAGTATCATTTACAGTTATTATATAACAAGCAGTTCCCTGACACGCGTTGCTATGGCTCAGTCTATCTGTGTAGATAGAGAAACAATAGCGCGTTTTACTTTCACCTCCAGGTGCTGTTTTTAAAAAAAAATGTTTTTACCTGTCACAGGTGACAAATAACATGTTTTTACATGTCACAGGTGACAAATAACATGTTTTTACATGTCACAGGTGACATCTATACAATATATATATATAAAAAACACACGAGCATTTGAACGCAACTTTGTGTCAAAATTTCAAAGCAATCGATGAAGAACTCTCGGAGATTTAAAATTTTTAACAAACAACTTCTAATCCTGGTGCATAGTATTTGGAGTTAATACAACATTGTAACCGAAATTATAACAGTAAGAAACAAAATAACTAAGGGCAGTTAAATAGGAACAAATTTGTAATAGAAATAATTATTTATATATTGATTAACGCCAACTTTCAGGGGCTTTAACATTTGAATAGTAATTATTTTTAATTTTAACTGCGAAACAGTTTGTCAGCACATCAATTTAACAATATTAATTATAGCACACATATACAAGCCACAATATAGAAAATAGGTACAGAAAAAAATAATTTTAAATACTATAATTACAAAGACATAAAATACGTAGACAGAATGATAGAACACACTCAAATACTTAAGAAAATATAAAAATATATTTTTTCTATCTATTTCTCATTTTTCATGTATTGGTATATTATTGATTATACGCATTGGCATATTATTGAATATATTCGTTAATATATTATTGAATATATTCGTTGGTATATTATTGAATATATGCATTAGTATATTATTGAATATATGCATTATAATAATACTGAATATATGCATTGGTATATTGTTGAATATATGCATTGGTAATATTGAATTTATTCGTTGGTATATTGTTGAATATATGAATTGGTAATATTGAATATATTCGTTGGTATATTCTTAAATATATGCATTGGCATATTATTGAATATATTCGTTGGTATATTATTGAATATATGCATTAGTATATTATTTAATATATTCATTGGTATAATACTGAATATATGCATTGGTATATTGTTGAATATATGCATTAGTATATTATTGAATATGTGCATTGGTGTATTAGAATATGTAGTTAGAATACATAACTGAACTGCCTCAGTAATAACATTGTGTATTTGTCTCTTGGTAAACTGAATATCTCCACTGACTCGGTATAATCATTTCCCTCCTTTAGCATTCTGGGCAGAGAGGAATACATATGGTAGTTAGTCCCAGAATTTCTGCACTGAAATAAATCACGACTTCTAGTAATACATAGAGGAATCTAAAAGCTTATCAATTCAAATGATTCTGGGCTACCAAATGTAACATTTAGAAAAGTCAGTGAAAAATTCTCTCTGTGACATTTTTAGCATATTCATTTCATTAAAAATTTAACAAAATTGCTGGAATTTATTTTGTATTCTTTCAATAGCTTGTACAAGAATATTGTAATGTGGGTTCTAGATATGAGAATTGTACTAAAGTTTACTTCTAACAAAGGCAGTATGTAACATTTTAATATTGTTAAAATTTCTAGTTGACTTAGTTATAAATCCCAACATTCATGAGCCATTGTTAGAGATTTCCGTTATGTGGTTAGCAAATAAAATATTTGATTGAAAAGTGATGCCTAAGTCTTCAATAAGTATTAATGTATAAATACCATTCTAATCAATGTTGGAAATGAAGATCGCTTGATTTAAAATGAATCTTTATTATATATATCAAAAAAAAGTAACTTGATGTTTTTTTAAAAAGTAAACATACCATGGAAAATAAAACATAATGCAAGTTAACAATGGTGTGCATTCAGAATTGGTTAAAAGTAAAAAATATGATGAAGGATATAACGAACAACAAATAGAAAAAGTAATGCTAAAGTGCGTTCAGGAGAAACACATTAAGTTATTTCAATACAGCCCCAACTATTACCAACAGCTATTTAGAGCAGAATTGTGGCCAGAAACAAGCACACAGACAACAATTCCTAGTTAGTACCAACGATGCGTGAAAACAACATTGATTTCAGGGCTGTTCAAATGAGTATTTACACTTTTAAATAACAGTTTGCTGCGCGAGTAGTTTAACCATATCGATATGGCCTTTGGCTGCAGCAAAGTGAAGGGCCGTTTGTTTTATGTCGCAATATTCTCGATTGATCAATAAAACGCAGTAACGTTCAATATTATTTAAAAGTAAAACATATAATGAAGGATATAAAGAACAACAAACAGAAGAAGTTATGCTAAAGTTAGGTCAGGAGAAAAACATTAAGTTATTTCAATACAGCCCCAACTATTACCAACAGCTATTTAGAGCAGAATTGTGGCCAGAAACAAGCACACAGACAACAATTCCTAGTTAATACCAACGATGCGTGAAAACCACATTGATTTCAGGGCTGTTCAACTGAGCATTTACACTTAAATAAACTTTGCAACACCTATTAATAATCATCTATCACTTCATTAAAACAATCTCGTTGATCCAACACAAAATTATACTATGCTAATTTCAACAGAATTACTTAGAATTGTTTCGCAGAATTTGAACAATTCATCAAATTTCAACGTACATTTTCGGGCTCTGTGAAAATATTCAAGTTCTGTTATTATAGGCTAGTTGCTTGACAGAACTGAAATAATAACAGAACTAATAACAGAACATGAAGATTAGCTTTGAAATTTACCTGTATTAATCTACCTAACACAGATAATATCGATGTAGATACCTAAGTAATACTTTCTTTAAATAGATATATGTACATTTCTTAATTATTTTGTGCATATTTCATAAAACGTAAATGTAAAAACTTGCACATTTGATACCAGGGTATCAATTCTCTAATCAAGGCCGCTCGCAATCACCGTACATACATTGGTCGATATTATTGTTCTTGAGTCTCCGATAGTAGACTCGTCGTAGATATATCTATCTCACTGCGGTCATGTCCGAAAATCCCTTTAAAATAAATTTTGTATGATACCAAACGTAAGTCGGACATGATATTGTTTACCTCCGTTGTCTGTATAGCAAAGAGAAAGAAAGGAGATAGCTTGGGGACAAAACTTGAAGTGACCCACGGTAGGTACATACAGTAGTTTCTCATTTGGACTCTAGATAGCATTGGAACCCGCTATGACCGTATGAATATTAAACTAAATTAATAATAGGGTTGTTTGTTAAATCCTTTTTTACATTAATACTATTGCAGTATATTTTGGGAGTCATTGACCAAAGGCCACCCGTAGAAGAGCCGCCACTGCTTATCACTCAAATAAACAACTAAATTCACATAAATAACACGACAAATCGGTATGACTAGAACATTGAACTTTGTGACGTATTAAAACATATTTTGGTCAAATAAACTATTTGTATTAGGCATAATCAAAAAGCTTTACGTATAAAAATCTGGTTATAATAAACATAAAAAAAAGTTTTTTTAACATTATTACGCTATGAAGTACAATTAATGCGACCGTATATCCCGTTTTGAACGAGATCGTCCTGTTTTTAAGATACATGCTTTTAATTTAAAATTTACACAAAGTGATACATAATATTATTAATCTGTTTTAAATTTAAAATCCGGAAATTTTTCTCTAAATTCTGATAATTTATACAATACTTGACTTTCTTTAGCGGCTACTCCTCTACGTACTAATTCCTCTACTATAGGCCATTCATCATGTAATACAGCAAGTTGAAAAGCTTCACCACCATCGGCATTAACATCCACTTCCTTCTCCAACAGCAGGCGTACTACATCCCACTTCTTCCCTCGCGATGCTCCAGTTAGTGTGGTTTCTCCCCCCCTGTAAATCCTGTGAGGATTCGCCCCCTGCTGCAGGAGGTATTCTACTACCGGGAGATGTCCCCCTTGCGCCGCGTAATACAATGCGGTCCAACCAACATTATCTGCAGTATGGATATCAGCTTTACTTTCAACGAGATACTTTACAGTAGGTAGTCCTCCATCCGAGGACGCATACATCAGAGCAGACATTCCTGCTCCACTGCGAATATTAATGTCTTCACAGTGACCCACTAAGCACTTGACAATATGCAGTTGACTGTTCGCAGAAGCTTGATGTAAAGGAGTCATCTTCTTATCATCTCTCTGTGCCATCAATACGGTTAATGGGACAGCAGTTTGCTGCTCGAATAGTTTAACCAAATTGATATGGCCTTTGGCTGCAGCAAAGTGAAGGGCCGTTTGCTTTATTTTGGAATATTCTTGATTGGTCAATAAAACACAGTAACGTTCAATATTATTTTCAAAATTCTTGGATAAAATTTCTTTTGCAAGATCTACATTAATTTCTTCAATAGCCTTTCTAAAAGGTATAATTTGTGATTTAACACGTTTTATTCTGGCAAAAATTCTTGAGGTACAATTTAAATATTTTCTAATAAATGATTTGTTACCCAGAACAAATAAAACTGGAAAAAAGATCTGTTCCTTGATTTCATCAACACATGTTTCAATACTTTGTAAAATAGTTTCCATTATTTCTTTCAATACTAAGTCATATTTTTTGATACCATAAAGTTCCGGATTATCCACAATATTCAGTGCTGTGTTATTATTAAGGTCATATTGTGTAATGAAAGAGACAAACGCTTTTTGGGTACTTTCTATGTTTAATCCACTGAGTAGAAATTTGACGATGTGCTTGTTCTTTTCTTGGACTGCAATGTGCAAAGCAGTTTGGTGCTCCTGATTCCTAAATATGGCACTGTCTTCAAGCCACAGTTGACTAAAACATTTGGCATTTGATTCAAATGCAGTCTCAGACATTAGTGTTTCATTCAATTGCGCATTCATAAATAACCGGATTGTTTTGCTATCTGGATGAAGCAGTATTCGAGGCATAAGTATTTCTTTGAACAAATCATACCTGGAAAAGCTGCTTGGTTGATTGACCCAGTGGACGACCATTTGGGAACAGAAATATTCTGCGTAGGTACGGTGAACAAACTGGAATTCTCCGTTTCCAATGGAATGTACTAAACCAAATCTGTTTAATTTATTTAGCCACTCGTCTTCAATGGGGTCAAAGTTTTTAATATAAAATTCAGAAAAAAATGTTCTAAATCCAAGTTCACCGTGCATTGCAGATATATCGCGAATGAATAGTTTCTTTATGAGTTTGTCCGCCGCTTCTCCTAAGAATGTTTTATCATTAAGGTAAATATGATATTTTAATGCAATAAACCTTTTATACAGATATGGGGCACTGACTACATCGAATTGAGTTTTTGAAAGTACTGGGGTCCTGACCAAAAGTTCATCACATCGCGGCCTGAAGACTTCGGCTAACATCCTAAGCTGCAGAGGAACCCCCATGAAACAGCTTATGTCGGGCCCCAGTACTCGCTTCGCCTCGCGCAGCACTCCTTTGGCATATTTCTTGAGTAGTTCCTCCTCTTTTTCTCCGTAATCTCCCTGTTCGAGGGTAAGGCAAGAACGCCAAAACACAACTAAGAAGCTCAGTTGCTCTTCTGCATTGATCGGCACAAATGACGTAGACACATTAAATAGTTTCTCTTCCAATGATTTTTTTAAATATTTGCGAGCGGTCAAGAATATTTGGACTGTTGGTATATTTTTTAAGAAAATAAGGAGCCGGACAATATTTTCTTTGGCACTCTCTTTACCTTTAACGTAGTCATCTACTTCATCAAAACCATCTAACATTAAAACAACCCTCTTGGATCTAACTTTACTTCGTAGCAAATGCTCCAACAATCCATCAGCCTGAGGATGACACTCGCTTAAAAGAAATCTTGCCACCTTTCTAGTAGTGAGCTCTTCTGGTAATTTGTCTACATGGGCTTGGAAGTGTTTTAATTCTATGAAAATGACCCATGGTGTTTCCATGAGCCACGACAAGCTTGCCAGAGAAGTGGTTTTCCCCATCCCGGGCTCGTCTGTAATGATTACCAGATTTCGTTCTGTTTTGCTCAAAGTCGTTTCATCTATAGACTCGCAGGAGTCCATAGATATAAAAGGAAAGAGGCTCTTCAAAGAACCGTGAGAATATTGCCACTCTAGTTTATAGCTTTCCTCGCTTTGACAAATTTTTACAAAATGGATATGTTTATTCACATGTTTTATAACCTCTTCTTTTATGGGCTCAACAAGTACATTCGTTTTGAATGCTTCTCTTTTGGTGGAATTATCTATCAATTCTAATAATGACATCTTGTTCACCTCACTGTTAATAATAAGGAGGTCATCAGCAGGTTTAGTTTCTGCAAGCTTTTGCACATTAATGAATGCTCTATGAAGAAATTTTCTGTCTAAATAAAAATGCCTATTAAATACTTCTTTGCAGTACACATCTTGGCCTAACACTTCAAACATGTAAATGCATTTATCCTGGTTCTTCTTGCAAATATCTTTAAAAGTGGGTTCTGCGTCTCCCTCGATAAGGATGATATTTATCTCCTTGAGCTGCTCCCAGCCGGCCCCAGTCTCCAGGTCCTCGCGGCTCAACCCGCTCATTACCACCAGGATGTTAGTGTTGGGTGGCTTTACACAAGTCACAAAGAATTTCATACTAGTTTGTATGTCTAATTTAAAGAAAGGCATCTGTATATCACCGAGGGTGGGACGCGTGTCCTCTATGTTGATCGAATAGTCTTTGATGGTTGCAAATTTTTTCAAACATTCTGAACTAAGGATCTGACAGATTTCATGGTCAGAACAGTCGTTTCCCAAGAACTGCCGAAAGCTATACGTTTTATCCCCAGTTTTAATAACATCATCTCGTGCTAACATTGTATTCCACGAGTCACGAGTTAGGTTTGAGAAATGAACATCACCAGCAATGGTAATAGTTTTTAATTCAGATGCGTCAGGTGTATAGATTGGCTGCGACACAATCAACACAAGTTTAAGCGATTTAGAATATACTTTATTATTATTACATACGTCTTTAAGCAATTGGAGGATGGATGTAATTGGGGATAATGTGCAGTCTACAACCATCAGGAATTCTTTTTCAATGGGCCAACCATAATTACTAATAAGATTTTGCAGCTGAGACTGTCTAACAAACGTGTAGTGATTTATACTAATATATTTGATAGAACCGTCTGAGGAGTCGTTGTTTTTTTCCTTCTGATGAAGGATGTTCCAAAGTCGGGTCAGCTGGAATGCACCGTCTTTAATGTTCGTGACTAAACAGAGAACTTGCTCCGTGCTGGAAACCAGGAAATCGTGGAATCCCACGGAATCCTCAAAGTCCAGCCAACACTTGGGCAACGAGTCGAGGTAGCTCTGTCCCTCCGCGTAGTAGATGAAGTCTGAAGCTTGGTTAAAAACCTTAATCTGCTCTTCCACTGCCTGCTTGAACTGCGGCTGAAGCCACCGCATCAGCTGCTTCAAGCGCCTGCAGAGTTCCACTAAAGATTCTTCAGACTCGCATGTTATTGTTCGGTTATAATGATCCAAATCAAATTTGGGGAGAAGTTTGGTATCCTTTACTTTAAGCATATTATTATTGAGGAAATTATTTAGAATAGTTAAGTTACTTGTCTGTTCCTGTAGTATTTGCATTCTGTTAAGCATTTGCAATTCTTCTATCGAAAAAACTCTAAGAGAATTTATGTTTTTAGGGGACTCGAGTTCTGCCACCTTATACCGATGAATTTTTTTAAGGGCGTCAGGATTATCAACTTTCGCATGTCCGTGGTAATTATTATCCAAATTCAAGATCTCAATAAGTTTTCTAAATTCTTTGTAGCTTTTCGCCCAATCCGATACTTCACCTATTTTCCAATTATTATCTTTAAAGGCATTAATGAAATTACTTATTGCGTGAGTCGCTAAGGTATACTGTAAAGTACCATAATCAACATAGATGAGCTTTAATACATCACTAGAAATTCGATATATCTTACCGAGATGAACACCGTAAGTGTTGATATGGTTCGGGGCCGACAGGTAGACAGTAATGTCCAGCCCGTCTAACGACACGTTACTCTCGTACCTGTTGTAATGTTCGTCCAGTACCCGGTCCAACATGTCCCGAGCACCGGGACTATCAAAACCAACGGTCTTAGCATGTATCCCAAACTCGGAGTTCTTTTCTAAGCAAATTTGACTATCTTTGATGGCTAAATATTTAGCTGAAAATGTTGTTATTTGCGCAAGCCAGGCCCCCAATGAATGGCCCGTAATTGCGAGGGTGTAGTGCCTGTTGTGTTGGTCGTTTGCTGCATTAATGGCTTGGCGTATTTGATCTACGAATGTTATAGCCAAGTTCATGCATGATGTGTAATTTGTACCGAAAATTCCCTTTAAGTCGGTGTACACTGCTCCAGAGCATAAGAGATCGGTACCGCGGTGTGTCACCACCACTTGCTGGAAATCGGGGTGCACAAATGCTGCACCGAAGTAGCCATTGAACCAACCCTTATTATTGACGGTGATCAGTAGTTTCCAGCCATCTAGCTTACCCGACAGTATCCTGGTTCCGTAAGCTGCGTCATCTTCTTTGGAATTCTTCTTGGTATACACCAACTCAGCAAATAACACCAAGGTCTGGTCGTTGGGGTGCGGCTCCAAATCCAGCAGCTTTTCTGAACACTGCTCGGAGGAATTGAGGAGGGCGGCCATCAGTTCTTGCAATTGCGCAGGTTTAAACAGCAAACTTCTGTCAATATCCATGGTGGATCCTGTTCCTGAAACGAAATGTTTTATCGTGAAATAGACACAATGTGATGCTGACTTGTATCGAAGCGAACAATTTTATTGAATTATAAAATCAAATAAGTAAAGATTAAACTTTATAATTCGCGTTACCTCTTTTGGACATCCCGTATTATTATTACATCAACACACAAATTTACAAAAAATGTTATTTATATTTTGTCGCAACATCCTACTTGGGTTTATGTCGTTACATGTCGAATCGTCAAACAAATAAAAATTGGAATGTTCCGTTCTGTTTTTGTTGTATGTATTATTAATTCTATTTTACCTTATATGTATTAAAATTCAATTTAGATTCTCAATTGAAAACTCTGAAATAAATGAACATTTCGTGTTATCAAATAAGATATATATTTTAAAACAATAACCCCACACAGGAGGCCCCAAGGAAAATAATTTCTATCAGGGCCTATGTCATCTTTTGGGATGCTGTGCAGAAGGGTCTTTCATAAGGAAAGGAAGGAGAAAGTTCTAGGTAGGTAAAAGGTGTGAGGGTTGTGTAGGAATCTAGGGATTAGTGTGTTTCGGAGAGACCCGGACCTGTGGCCGCTGCGCCAGGCGATGGGTCGAGAGACCAAAGGAGAGGTCAAAGGGTCTCACCAACCACTTGTTACTGGTTATCCAATAAATGATTGTCCGGGGCGGCGGTACTCAAACCCGCCTCCCAACCTACCTATTGTCAAATCTTTTATTTGGTCCAATATCGATATTAATCAATAAAAACATTTTTTAAATTTGTTTATCGTTCATAATTTTTAAAAATATTTATTTATGTTATGGTTTGATGAAAGATAAAAGTTTCATAATGGAATAAAGAAAATTGAAAATCGTTAATTTTTTTCCAAATGTTTCTGACTTTCTCCTTTCAAGGGTGTTTTAGGCCATCGTTTCAAATTATAGAGAGAGAGAGAAGGTATGTATCAATTTTGTAAAAACTATATGGTTATGATAACAACAAAAAACATAGAATATGATATTGAACAACACTAATAATGTTCCAGCTAGCGGAAAATCGTTTTCCAAACTAGAATGCTTTGCTTTTAAACTAGAATCCTTTTGAACTAGAATGCTTTTAAACTAGAATGCTTTTAAACTAGAATCCTTTTAAACTAGAATCCTTTTAAACTAGAATCCTTTTAAACTAGAATGCTTTTAAACTAGAATGCTTTTAAACTAGAATCCTTTAAAACTAGAATGCTTTCAAACTAGAATCCTTTAAAACTAGAATCTTTTTAAACTAAAATCCTTTTAAACTAGAATGCTTTTGAAGTAGAATGCATTTAAATTTAAATGCTATTAAATTAGAAGGTTTTTAAGCTAGAAGGATTTTAAACAAGAATGCTTTTAAACTAACGCTTTTAAATTATAATGCTTTTAAACAACAGTGTTTTTAAACAACAGTGTTTTTAAACTAGAATGCATTTAAACTTGAATGCTTTTATACTTGAATACTTTTAAACAAATTATTGTAAGAATTATCTTTGAATCTCTAATGCTTTTAAACTAGAAGGTTTTTATCAAAACCGTTGTATTGACTATAAGACAAGAATATAACTGGAGATAGATATTTATTAAAAGGGCGGCAGCTGAACATAATAATATTTGCTTAATAATTTTTAAGATCAGTGTCTACAAAGAAAGAATAAACAACGAATATTAATATTAACATTTTTAGTTTTATCCAACAACTAAATACCTGCTACCCTTTTTGGACACCATGTATAAGGTAAAATAGAATTATTAATTAATAATACATACCACAAAACAGAACGGAAGATTTAAAATATTTATTTGTTTGACGATACGACATGTGGAAACCAAAATCGAATGTTGCGACAAAATAGGAATAACATTTTTTTGTAAATTTTGTTTGATAGACTATTTTAAATGAAAAACACACTTTGTAATAAACCACTTTTATGGAATTAATAACTGACAGCAGACCAGGTTTTGCTTATCTCAAGCTTCGCCAGGGCTATTATTAGGGCTATCAGGGATATTAATCATAATTACATACAGACACACAAAAATTAAAGAAAATAATTCAACGAGAGAAAGAGACAAATAGAGATGAAGATAAATTATCAGTGACAGAAGAAGACACAAATAGAATAAAGGTAGACAAATTTTTATAGAAGAAATTTTTATAGCCCTTGAGATGATTTTTCACGAAAACGGCACCACATAAATCAACCAAATATTATTATTATGTGAGGAGAAAACAGTTTTAGTGGAGGTTAACAGAATAAATTAATTATTCAGGTTTTAAAATATTTTATCAACAAGTCCCAACGACAGGGTGAAATTTCAAGAAATTTCAGAATGCTCCGAGGTATCTAAAATGTGCAACATTTTGCGTATTTTTAAATTTGTCGTAAAAAGAAATACCATTTTAGAAATAAGATAAAATTATCTTGGAAATGGTAGTATTTAAAATAAGCATTGATATTTCAGAACAATACAGTTTTAATATCAAACATGAAAATTTCATTAAAAAAAACATACCACAAGATTTTGACTAGAAACGTCCATATTTTTGAAAAAATTTGATATTTATATAAAACTTTCCATTTGTGTAGGCATTTAGCAACCATTATGTCAAAAGTATTACATAAAATATAAATTATTTTTAACTTCCAACTGTCCATGAAAAAATCCCGTTAATTAGTAATCATATACTAAACTATTTAAAAAAAATTATCCATGTAAATATTTGAGACAAACTGAGAACAATAATTATGCATCTATTAAATGACACATATTTATAACCTTTTACTAATTATAAGAGATAATTATTGAGTATTTAAATAATTTATGCACATATAATATTCGTCAAGTATATATAAGTAAGATTTATATATTTAATATTTATATACTATATAAGTATAGGTATTTTCAAAGGTATTAGGAACTAACACAAAAATTCTGCATCAACACAGGCTAGCCTAGTGAGGCGGTATTTGAGAAACCTCAACTGTACTTATATTTTCTTTTTACCTTCACAATATTATGTTTGTATTTTTCTGTTAATTTTATATGCTTAAATATAAAAGTTACAAATCAATGTACACCATAATATGTATGTAAGGTTGTAATGCGTAAACTTTCCTAAATAAAGAAAACTTCCGATTTTATGTCCTGGCTAAATCTTTCCCTTAGGAAAAACTAAACCCTTCCACACACTTTTCCACAAATGATCATACTATATAGTCATTCAACATTATGCAAGTGCATTATATAAGTAAAATACATACAAAACAATACAAGAACAACACGTCAACTCACCAGAGATAAAATGGGAAAAAAAATCACCGACTCCAGATATTTTCATATCAGAGGGTTTGGCTCGGTAGAACTTCTAACAGGGCCTATAAATCCTACTGATCCCTCAACATAAATATTTAAAAAATCTTTCGTTATTCTACATGTATTCAAAATAACCGACTTTTGCATCTTTATATATAAATTGTTGATAGATCTAACACGCCTAAATTTTTAATGAGAGAGATAGGTATAATGCCAGTAGCCGAAATAACGAATGGTAATATTTTTATCGTCTGAGAATGCCAAATTCTTTTTATCTCATTTTAATAATAATAATAATAATAATATTATTACTCAAATATTTAATCTTATTTGCAGATAACTAATTCATTATTATCTAAATGTTTCATTTATTTTAAGTGGGTATCGATAAATTTTCAACGCAGCAAGAACCAAATATACGTTATGTTATCAGATACTATAAAACTTTCGTATGGCTTAACACTTAGTTAAATCTTACTTCGTAGTGTCCAAAGTTAATATGACAGTGAAAAGTAGTATTATGTATTGTAGTTTGATAAAACCCTTTTTATCGTATGGAATAGTCTTCACGGTAAAGTAATTTTAACTGATTTAGACATGTTCGGTAATAAAAACTAAATGTTTGCATACATTTTGTTTAGGTTACTTCGAGAAAACAATTGGTGAAATTAATCAACCCTCAAATCTCTCATAATTTTACAATAAAATTTAAAATAACTAATAACCACATGATTTTTTTACAACAAGGATAACACATCTGCCCTGATGATGGACATTGTAATGCTGTATGAAGCGTTGGCTAAAAATAAATCAATATGATTCAATTTCTTTTTATTATAAATTAATGTTTATAAAACAAGGTTTTTATGCATAGCACAAAGGATAATAAATAATTTCCAAAAAAAACAACATATATATTATTCTCACTACAAAAAATACCTAAACACAAAGTAAATATCATAATCCATGATGAAAATTGTGACAATGTCAACTACTTAATCCTATTTGTACTGTAATCAACTCTTATTCTGAAATTAAATATCTTGGTGTGATCATCGATGAAAATCTGAAATGGAAAAGCCATATTACGGAGTTAGTAAAGAGAAAAAGGAAATGTATATATATATTTGTTAGGTTAAGAAATATTTTAAATGTGAAAATACTAAAAAATGTATATTATGCTCTTGTTCACTCCCTGCTTATTTACGGAATCATAGGTTGGGGAGGATCTTATAAAAACAACCTAAACTGAGTAAAAGTCTCGCAAAAAATATTATGAAGGTAATACTTAAAAAAAACTCTACTTTCACAACAAAATTGCTTTTTAAATTGTTTCCAGTACCAAATATTGATGATATATTTAAGCAAACTTCCATTATAAAAATGTGTAAAGAAAAAAATAGCACAGAATATCAAGAATTTTACAAGCTGATGAGAAATGGAAATCAATTTATTACGCCAATCTTTAAAACAACTCAAATGCAAAACCATTATATTTACCAAGCCATAAAAAACTACAATAATCTCCCTTCCGAATTGCGCTGTATTACGAACCAACAAGAACAAATAAATAAAATCAAACTTTTTTCCAAAAAAACGTATTGTAAAAAAACAAAATATATATTATTATATATAGTTTACACATAACATAATATTATAACATAGAATCTAAGTAAGAATCGTGGCTCCCTTATCAGGCACAAGAGCTGCTCTTTTCTGATAAGGTATACATGACCAATTATGAACCTAAATATTATATTTTGCAAAATATGTATGTATTAATGTAACCCATATGATCTATATTAAAATAATTAAAAAAAAATAAATAAACAATAATTTTTCGACTGAAATATCAATAAAAATTGAAAATATCTCCCGAGTAATAATAAATGCCGCCGACGGGAATTGAACTCGTTGAATTGGAATTGAACCCCGGAAATTGGAAATAAGCCGACGTGGCTCGGTGGTCACAGAGCACCTGACCGGACATCAGAAGGTGCGGCTTTAGATTGAAATAAAGATTAATAAAGTAATTGTGAAAAAGATTTTTTTTTTACATTCGTTCAACACAGGAATAAAATCCCTTAGGGCCTATGTCATCTTTGAGGATGCTAGGTGGGGGTGAAAAGAAAAATATCTGGGGGTCAATGAGTCCAGGGGTGACTGACGAAATAATTCATCACTCCCACTGCTTTGCAAGTTGGTGGGTCGAGAGAGTCCGGCTTGAGAGACAAACCTCACCCCATGAACCCGGGCACCTCTGCTAAGTCACTAAACGTAGCGAACCACTTGGGCTGATCTATGGCAGGGGTGTCGGTTATCAAATAAATGGTTTCCGGGGAGTTGGTACCTATACACGCCTGACAAATTAGATTTATGAATTTATAAATATTTTAATAAATTAACGCATTTAAAAAATCAGTATTACAGCTAAGATTATCTGTGACAGTTTCCTTTGATTAACTTTTTTACTTTCGTATAAAATAAATAAATAAAAACCACAGACATAGGAATTAATAGACGAGAAGATAATGGCGAGGGGTAAAATCAACTGTTGAAGAACGAAGGGAGTAAGGCTGACTGTGATTCGTCAATAAATCAATCTGACAGTAAATAGGCATCTCGCATTATAATATCACCATTTACTTCTTAAAAGTAAAATCTGCTTTTGAATGAATAGACATTTTTACATGGGAGCGCAAATTACTCGCCACGTTATGAACAAATTTGCCAAGTCCAAATTCGGCAAAAAAATTCGGTTCTATTTTCAGAGACGAATATTTCGTTAAGTATTTAGTTAAGACACTTTTATAAATGTTCATAATTTACTTCCCAGCAACCAACCAGCTTTGTGTTTCGCGTCCAGACATGTTTCTACAACTGATACATATTATACGATGTGAATATGCTTAAAATAAAGTAAAATAATGCTTATATATGGAATGTAATACGACAATTGGGTTTATTCTCTTTTTCACATCTATTTTTACAAGTTTTCATAGCACAAGTCGACATTTTGCCGTGTTATTTCGTAAAATGAACCGATGATGCCTCGACCATAGTTCGCACAAGAATGATGACGTCACGTTTTCAAATTTCACTTGAGGCCATACGCGAGCCCAGCCGGCTCCAATGGAACCGGTATGGGGAGTGGGGATAATACGCTTTTAATCACTTAGGGCAGGTCTACTAATATTCATATTTATTATTATTATTACACGCCCTAATGGGCTTTTACACACTACAAAGTTTAATAGTAGAGTATCACAGTTATTATAGATTCTACAAAATTAAAACAATAAAGGAAACATAATACAACGAAAAAAGAAAAAAAAATATTAAATGTTACAACAAAAGCATATAATAAAATAAGATACATTAGTAAAAATGATAAGAAGTCTCACATAAATAGATATTCAAAATAAAAATAAAAATATATATATTGCGGAAATTATAGATGTCTATTTGTGTCTCGATTCATAAAAGAATTGAAATAAACAATATTTATATTGATTATTTTTAAGATGAAATATATCTCCCAGATCAGAGTATTTATTTCCGAGACTGTGAAGTCTTGGAATTGGGGAATTTTGATAAGACAGTGTTCTGGTGTTGTAAAAATAAAAGGGTAGTAAATTTCGGCAAGATCTTTTGGGTATGTGGATGCTGATTAATTGGAGTAACTCAGGACAGTCAATTTTGTAATGAAGTATTTTATGTAGTACTATTAAATCCGTGTTTATTCTTCTCTCAGAAAGTTTTAATAGGGACAATTTATCTAGTAAGTAGTTATAATCAATGTTTTCTACAGGAATATGCAATTTATAGTTTATATACTTCAGGAACTTATGTTGAATCTTTTCAATATTATCGGAATGTATATTGTAAAAGGGAGACCATAACGTAGAGTTATACTCTACTTGGCATCTAACAAGGGTTTTGTACAATATGATAAATGTGCCTAAATTATTGAAGTCTTTTGAAATTCTCAAAACAAATCCAAGAGTCTTAAGAGCCTTATTGATAATGTTATTAATATGATACACAAAAGTTAGTTTGCTATCGAACAATATACCTAGGTCAATAATTTCACTGACGCAATTTAAGTTTTTATCATTTAATGTATATTGAAAAAATATTGGATTATTTATTCTGTAAAAATTAATGAACTGACATTTCTTTATGTTCAATGCAAGTTTGTTGATAGAGCACCATTCAAAAAGATTTCTCAAATTAGTTTGTAATATAATGCAATCATTTATGTTATTAATCTCTCTATAAAGTTTCAAATCATCAGCAAAAAGTAATACTTATATGTTAGTAAATATATCAACAATGTCATTTATGAATATAATAAACAAAATGGGCCCTAAATGAGAGCCTTGTGGCACTCCACTTGTGGCTATAAATGTGTAAGAATTTGTGCCATTTATTTTCACACTAAGACTTCTTTTGGACAAATAACTAATAAACCAATTTAATAAACTACCATAAACTCCAAGTGTGGCTAATTTATTAATTAATATTTTGTGACACACCTTATCAAAGGCCTTGCTAAAGTCAGTGTATATTGAGTCAACCTGGCATCTGTTTGCTAAAGAATTGGATATGAAGTTTTCGTATATTAGTAAATTAGTTAAAGTAGATTTATTTGAACAAAAGCCATGTTGGTAGGAAGTTATAATTTTTTGTATGTTGGAAGTTATCTTGGAGAGCACAATTTTTTCAAAAAGTTTGGGTATCGCTGATTGGATACATATCGGTCTATAATTTGTAATGTCCGTTTTGTCCCCTTTTTTAAAAATGGGTGTAAGAAAACTGTGTTTCCATGTATCAGGGAAACAACCTGTTTCTAGAGACTGATTAAAAATTAGGAAAAGAGGAACAGTTAGGCCGTTGAAACATTCCTTAATTAACACCGGTGGAATATTATCAGGACCAGCATTTTTTCTAACATCTAACAAATTTACATGCTTTTTGATATCATTTATTTCTATGCGTATTTCAGATATGTCCAGACTAAGATTTGATGAGAATTTCGTTGCTAGGTATATCCTCTTCATATACAGACTTAAAATAATCGGCGAATAAGTTTACAATGTTTTCATCATTACAACCAATTTTCCCATTGAAGTTCATACAAGGAGGAATACCCAAGTTATTATTTTTTTGAGAATTAGTGTATTTCCAAAAATGTTTTATGTTTACACGAATATCATTTTCAATTTTATCAATATAATTTTTATAGCACAATTTTGAGATTTTACAACACTCCTTTCTTAACAATTGAAATTTATTATAATCACTTGACATTCTGGATCGCTTGTAATTTATATGAGCAATTTTATTTTTATATGTTAATGTGATCAATTCGGGGCTAAACCAGTTTGGAAAATGAGTAATTTTATTATGTCGAATGGGCACAAAATTTGCAATGGCATCATTAAGAATAGAATAAAATGTATTGACATTATTGTTAATATCTGTGTTTTCCAGAAAAGACCAGTCTGTTGAATTTAAGAAATCAGAAATTTTAGGAAAATTTGCTTTATAAAAATTGTAAGGCGACTTGACATTTTTAATATAAGTGTTGTTAATAAATGGAATAGTTATATCAAGAGGAGGATGGTAGAGGTCTACAGGTCCAAGGATTTACATACGGTAGCAGTGGGCTCACTGCAAAACACTAGATCAAGAAGACGACTATTTATATTAGTGATAGTGTTTAATTGTGGGATTGATAAGTAATTCGACATACCCAGAATCTCTCTCTCGCTGAGATTTGTAGTTGACAAATTAACACCAGACAATTCGGGGTCGTCGTGGTTCCAACATATATTTGGCAAGTTATAATCACCTATTATTATAAGTTTAGCACTAGGATATTTAAACCTTAAAATTTCTACATCTTCCACGTGATTCTTATAAAGCTGTGTATTAGAAGATGGCGGGAAATATACACATCCTAATATTAACTTGCCAGCATTTTTATTTTCGAGCAACACGAATATTTGTTCAACATCACTATTTTTAATTTTAAGCACTTTCGAAGTAACCCTTTTGTGGACAGCTATCAGGACTCCTCCGCCTCTTGTATTGGAGCTGGTTTTTAGACTCCGGTCTACTCGATAGATGTTGTGATTTTGAAATCCAAGTTCAGCCGAGAAGATTGATGGGATTAACCAAGTTTCCGTTAACATGATGACGTCGTGTGAGAAAGTCGGAACATTTATTCTGAAATCATTTAATTTAGTTCTGATGCCTCTGATATTCTGATAGTACAGGTTACATTTATTTAGTTGGAGTTTTTTGGCAAAACATTGATAATTTTGGGGAGGTTATTAATATATTTTATAGTTAAATTTGGTTCGCCATTTTTCTTTCTAGTTTCTAGTTCGTCCTGAAGCATCATAAGTTGTTTTCTTTGTTGACTCGTCTGATCGTTGCCGGCTTTAACACCATCTTTGAAATTTTTGTTATTAATTAAGATTGTCCGGACTAAATGCTCCTCATTGAGTTCTATCTTGATTGGTCTACATTTATTTGAAATTTTCTTCGTTCCCAACCTGTACATTTTAATGTCTTGAGTATTAATAGTAATATTAATATTTTTCAGGGCCGTAGTAACTTTTTTAACATCATCGGAAATATTTATAGATGTTAGATCTGACGTACTCTCGGGGACATTGAAGAGAATTACGTTTTTTGCACGAAGCTTCCTCTCTTCAATTTCGGTTAATACTTTACAAATATTAGGTGGAGGATTTGTGGGGTTAGTATCAGTAGATTGAGTAAGAGCTGCACTTTTTAAGGTCGATAATTCTCCTTCGAGAATACCCATCCGGACGGCCATTAATCCTGTTGTTCCCAAGAGTTCCGTTGTTAAAGGTGTTATTTTTCCCATTTGTTCCTTTGTGAATTTGTTACCCGGGTCATTTATAATTTTGATAAGGGAACTAAGTAGATCTTTTTCCTTTGTCATGTAGTTGAGCGAGTTTTCGTTTAGATCCATGTTTTATAAGAATTAAGACGATGTTTACACTATTCTTTGAAAAATTTTATTTAATCATTATAAATATGTCTATGATAAAAACCAATTTTGCGATTTCAATGCTTATTAACTATATTCATGACGATTTCAGACATACCAAGAATGTACACATTTTATGTGTACATTCTTGGTATATATGAATGTAAAATGTGTATATTCTTGGTATACTGTTGGTAATAGGCATTAAAATCGCTTCGATTTCAAGCACAAAATGGTTTTTATTTATTTTTTAAATAATTTTATAAAAAAGCAAATAATTTAATCAAGTGAAACTGTCACAGATAATCTTAGCTATAATAATGTATTTTTTTAAAGTTGTTTCCTTTACGCGTTCATACATTTTTTTAGTAGTTTAATTTTATATTTTTTATTGGGTAATTTATTTTTTATTTGTATTCTACTCAAACGAAACAATAGGAAAACCTCCAATTTATCTAAAAGATATTTTTTGGTATTCATAATGTACACCAATTCGTTATAAAGATTAATCAAAATAGTGATTTAGCATTAAGCTTCGCCTTAAGTGTTCCTCGGGGTACCAGACACCCAAAATAGCTCGAAAATCTTCATGAATACACAAATGTATCCTATTTAAAATGATTTGCAGTATGTACTCATTGTTTGATAAAGGAGAAGTCCTGACTTATCGAAACTTATTCAGGTGTTATTGATAACTTACCTGTCATTGGACAACTCTTTAAAAACACACGTTATTAGGACATTAGCAGACTTTTGATAAAATAATCAACATATCACCCTCCTAGTATCCTTTTTTTTATAGATATAAGTGTATTTTTTAATGTGTATATCGTACAACAGTCCCAACTGCTCCCAACCGTCTAGAGCTAGTGAGACTATGGCATCCCCAATTGGGGTATGTTGTTTGGAATGGGGTAGTGGTGAGGGGGAGGAGATGGGAAAGACAAAGGTGGCGAGATGCCTGGCTATTCAGATCTGGTCACCAAACACAGTTCAAGGAACGTTTCAATTCTAAATGATGGTCTTACAACAAGGCGATACTGAGAGTATCTTCCACTCTGGAACGTGCCGCAAATATACTACATATTATTTTAAATTTTAAATATTCTCGACTAGCAAACCGGATGTCGCGGGTTCAAATCCCGGCGTGCGCAGGTAAATTTTATTTGATTAATTTCAAAATTTACTCATTTAAAATAATATAGTTGAAGATGCTTTGACCACCATTCAGAATTGAAATATTGCTTGAAATGGCTTTGGCCGTGTTTGATGACCAGATTTGAATAGCCAGGTACTTCTCTACCTTTGTCTTCCCATCTCCTTCCCATCCCCACTACCTTCAGCTTCACAACATATCCCAATTGGAGATGTCGTTGTCTTACTGGCTCCAGACGGTGGGGAGTAGTTGTGACTCTTGTGTGGTTTCTTTGGGACTTTGCTTTCTATTCAATTCAAATCAAATTCAATTCAATTCAACTTTAAATTCCTTGAATTTTGATTAAATTCAGTTAATTTTAGTTAAAATTTAATTCCTTTTACTTAATTTCGATTTGAATCAGTTCAGTTCAATTCATTTTGATTCAATTCAAATAAGGCCGAAGTAAGGAAAAAATGATCTTACTTACTAAAATGAGGGCACACTAACACTAGATAACATACTTATATCGGCTTATCTCTTCGATTCATTAATATTGGTTGATGCTTCAAGGGCATGAGATTTTATATTGAGATTGAGATTGTACCTACTAGACGTATAAATGAACAAATTAAAAACTCACCTCAAAAATATATATATCGTCACAGAATTGTCTTCCAAATAGTATATAGGATACGTCACAGGATTTTCTTCCAAATTTTATATCGGACACGTCACAGGATTGTCTTCCGAATTGTATATCGGACACGTCACAGGATTTTTTTCCAAATAGTATATCGGACACGTCACAGGATTGTCTTCCAAATAGTATATCGGACACGTCACAGGATTGTTTTTCAAAATTATATCGGACACGTCACAGGATTGTTTTCCAAATATTATATCGGATACCTCACAGGATTGTTTTCCAAATATTATATCGGATACGTCACAGGATTGTTTTCCAAATTATTTATATCGTACACGTCACAGGATTGTTTTCCAAAATTATATCGGGTACGTCACAGGATTGTTTTCCAAATATTATATCGGATACGTCACAGAATTGTTTTCCAAATATTATATCGGATACGTCACAGGATTGTTTTACAAATTATTTATATCGTACACGTCACGGGATTGTTTTCCAAAATTATATCGGGTACGTCACAGGATTGTTTTCCAAATAGTAGGTATATAGGATACGTCACAGGATTGTCTTCCAAATTTTATATCGGATACGTCACAGGATTGTCTTCCGAATTGTATATCGGACACGTCACAGGATTTTTTTCCAAATAGTATATCGGACACGTCACAGGATTGTCTTCCAAATAGTATATCGGACACGTCACAGGATTGTCTTCCAAACTAATAAAAATATCACTATTGATCTGCCAAAGAAAATCACAAAATTAATTACAAACGAGTGATTAATTCCTCTGGATGAAGGAAGGTCTGTTTAAAGTGTCGGATCAGACTAGCGTAGGAAGTGTCATTTCATATCTTATCTAATATTTATTAATCAAACGTTTAATCAGATAAATAATATTACAGATATAACAAAATTGACTAATCTCTGATTTTATTAGGTTTTACGTCCAGCCGGGCTTTTACATGAATTTTTAAACAGAATATATCTAGTGAGCCATCGAATATATAGCATGAAAATGATAAACTGAAATGAAAACATGTAACAGTAACATAAAATAATAAAGACTAGAACAATACTTCATATAAGACAAATCACTAAAACTACATTACCAACGCTCATCTAATTTGCAGGAT
This sequence comes from Hesperophylax consimilis, assembly GCF_061612785.1. Lineage (NCBI taxonomy): Eukaryota > Metazoa > Arthropoda > Insecta > Trichoptera > Limnephilidae > Hesperophylax > Hesperophylax consimilis. The sequence continues at coordinate 8,392,706 of NC_142852.1, forward strand.
TCAACAAAGTGCTGGTATAGATTATGCTTAGTTCTATTAATGGAGTCAATAAATATATCAATAATACCCCAATACTTGTTGCCCAGATCATGCATCCTATTGGTTAGTGAATTTGTCTGATAGTTGGTTGTGTGAATGTTATATTTTGTCTTGTATTCCTAGTTGGCACATGGAATTTAATAGTGGCAACAATGGCAGGACTGCAATTTAAATTGTTTATGACTCTGTGTAACACAACCAGGTCTAACATAATTCTCCTGTCAGACAGTGTTATTAGATGCAATTGATTCATCAAACTGACATCATTAATGTAATCAATTGGAATTCTGAGCATAAAATTTACCTACTTCAATTTGTGCTGAACTCTTTATATATTGTTAGAGTGAACTTTAGATAAAGGGGACCAAATAGGTGAATTATATTTCACTTGACTTCTGACTAATGAAATATAGAAGGTTCTCATACAATCTAAGGACTTAAAATCAGTTAAAGTTCTGCAAAGGAAGCCAAGCAACTTTAAAACCTTATTAGTTACATGATGTGTGCAATGAATGTCAACTTTTCATAAAATATTACACCCAAGTCACGAATTTGTGACACTGTTATTAATTTAATATTATTTAATGTACGTTCATTATAATACACATTCATGTAAGATACCTATTTGGAAAATCGTATGACTTGACATTTCTAAATGTTCAAAAATAAAGCATCTTGTTCACACCATTGATGAAGCTGTTCTAAGTTAGACTGAACAATTTGGCAATCGTATACATTTCTAATATTTTATATATTTTTAAGTCTTCAGCAAATGGCAGAACATAATTTAAATTAATTGATGTTAATTCAGCATACGTCACTCCACTCCATATGTTTTGGTGTTGCCAAGAAATATGTTGCGCTAATTATATTATAAATTACTTGTATCTCTATTTGTGTTTATATTTATGTCTCTATTTGTGTCTTTTGTCTCTCCATTTATGTCTCTTGTGTCTCTATTTGTGTCTCTTGTGTCTCTATTTGTGTTTTTATCTGTGTGTTTTGTAGCTTGCCTTTTCTTGTAGTATTTGTCACTTGAGTGAGCGTTTATATAATTTCATAGTTTGTATTTTTATTTATATTTTATTTTGCAATATCTCGATCTTATACATCAGGGGTGTCCAAACTAGATGGGACCCAGGGCCAATAAAAAAGACTAAATACATTGGTGGGCCGCAAAATATTTATAAAAATAAAATACTGGTAATAATACGTAATATCGTTATTTTATTATCTACTTTTTCATTAATTTGTCTTTTACAATTCTGTCAACATCAACCTCAATACTAGTGGTAGCTAGGCGCAGTGCATGTTTAAGTGAAGTATCTGTCAATGAAGACCTGTATTTCGATTTAATAAACTTCATTGTTGAATATGCACTTTCACAAAGGTAGGTACTGCCCATCATCGAGCCCATTTTTTGCCCGAAATTCGTCAGTTTCGGGAAACGTTCAGCGAGGAGCTTAAAAAAATCAATTCCTGTTTCTGTTCTGCCCTTGTAAAAGGGGTCTGATTGCAGATCACACAGTTCCAATTGATAATCAATCTTCACACTCGCAACTGCGATCGTTAATGGATGAGTAAAGAGAGCTATATCACTCTCAATTTTTTTTTAATCTGCAAAACGCCGCTCAAATTCGACGATTATTTCGTCCATGTATTTGAGGTGGTCCAAAAAATTACATTCTTCAAAATTTTTCATCTCTAAATAATGTTCTTTACAACTTGAAAAAAAAGAAAAATCATTTTGTTGTAGAGACGTTTTGAACAATTTCAGTTTACTTCTGAATCCATTCACATTTCCGTACATGTTGGCTATATTGAGGTTTTTACCTTGCAATTTTAAATTTAATTCATTCAAGTGTTGCGTCATATCAGTTAAAAACGCAAGATCAGCCAGAAACTGAGGATCTCGCATTTTATCTTGTAGTTCAGAAGTGTCAGATGATATCTCATTTTTTAGAAATAAAGGTATTTCTTTTCTTAAGGCGAAAAAGCGTTGCAAGCACTGGCCAGCACTTAGCCATCTGATTTCCAAATGCAATAGTAAATCTCCATAGTTTGCATCGATTTCACTTAAAAAGTCTCTAAATTTTCTATGTGTCAATGCCCTGTTTCCACCTCTAATCGAATTGGTTATCCTTATAACAACTTTCATAGCATTCATTTGACGCAAAGATTTTCCACACAAGGCTTCCTGATGTATAATACAATGCAACAACGGGCAATCAATGCCATTTTGTGTTAGAAGTCCCGCGAATCCTGTCACTGTCCCGGTCATAGCTTTTGCCCCATCGGTCACAATACAAGAACACTTACGAAATCCTCCATATTCTACTATAGTTTTGTTAACCGCTTCAAATATATCACTGCCTTTAGTTGTTCCATGAAATGGTATTAAATCCAGCATTTCTTCCGTGATTGTAAAATCTTTGGAAATGCAACGTATAAAGATTATTAATTGACTGACATCGGTCTGGTCGGTACTTTCATCCAAACATATTGAATAGTATTCGCAATCTACAAAGTAATCACATATTTTTTTTGTAATATAATTACCCATGTCCTCTATTCGTCGCGCCACCGTTTGATGAGATAATGCAACAGATTCAAACTTTTCCGCTAATTTCGGCTGCATAAAGCGTTTAGCCATTTTGACTGCGCATTTTTTTATTAAAACTCCATCACTAAATGGTTTTTTTGCTCTGGCTAATTGTAATGAAACTTCATATGAGGCAGCCAAGCTTTGTTCATTCTCAGTACTTACTTTTGAAAACATACTTGTTTGCTGTATTAGTTTTTTTTTGTACTCAGCCACCATAACTTTTCTTGCTTCACCGACATGTTTTTTATACTTTTCTTCATGTAAAGAAGTATAGCATTATATTCTTTACTTACAGATAAAACTTGCATACAAATCAAACACTGAATTTTATTGTTATTGTTGGAGATAAAGTAGTCTAACTCCCATTTCGCATTGAATGTACGATTTTCTTCACTTAACTTCCTCTTCTTTGTAGACATGATGAAAAGTTCAATATACTCAAACACAAAGCGAACAACGTAATACCAAACTTTAAAATAATGTAAAAGTCTTTAATAACCTGAGAGTAACCTTGCGCAATCAAAACTTTCATTGCGTTGAATGACAAGTGACAAACAAATGCCCAATGAACGATGCGCGGTAGGTACCTATTTTGAGTTCGGGGAATTCTCGAGTCAATAGTGATGTGAGCGACGTGATCGAACATACCCAAAACGTTTGAATTTCGTCGCGAGAAAAATAGTTTGCTCATTAATGTATTTAAAACTTCGAACAAAGAAGATAATGAACTAAAATCTGAATAATAATTGCTTTCATACAAAATGTGACAAGAAATAAATAAAGTAACTAAGTTAAAGCAATTATTAATTAAAATAAATATAGTTTAAAAAAACTAAAAAACACGCTTTTAAATAATATCGAACTAAAGAAAAAACAGTGGGTACACCTACAGACCTCTTTGTAGTCGGTGTAACCGAACCGGACTTTTTTTTGAAGTCGGTTAAAAAAAGGTTCAATGGGCCGCAATAATCTAAACCGCGGGCCGCATGCGGCCCGCGGGCCGTGGTTTGGACAGCCCTGTTATACATAATCATTGAAAAAAATCAAAACCTAGAATTTTTTTGAAAACAACATTAAAATTTGCAATTTCGGAAGCTGGTATGGGTACCGTCGTCCCGGGAAGCATTTGTTAGATAACATACGACTCTGCCATAGGTCACCTCAAATTGTTCACTACATTTGGTGACTTAGCAGGGGTGCAAGTGACGTTTGTCCAGGTCTTGGATGCGTCTGCCCACCGGCTGTGTGGCGGGCCGGATCGGTAGAGACTGGTCGGGGGAGACCTTTTGACCTCTCCAGCAGGAGACAGATTTCTTAGATAACTAACTAACTATATCGGACGCTTGTTCATTATAATTTAAGAATGACTTTATATTGTTTTTGTTTACATCTTTCGCTACTATTTACTACGATAAGAAATAAATAAATATTGTTTGCGTATAATGTTAATCCGTGGATGTGACATTAATAAACTATTTTGAAATTGTCCACATTCACGGAACTCTGCATTGTGTACCTAGCTTTAAGATTGTCAAATTCCTGGAAATGTAAAAAATGTAACTTGTAAAAAATAAACAATAAACAATTGGCCGGCGGGTAGCAAATTAGAAAGTGTGGGGTCCAAGGCTGGCTGGTACGCTCCAACGGCTTTAGAAATCCGACCAATGAGAAGCCATAAACGGGCCGCCGAACCGTGGCCGACCTTTTTTTTATGTGCCGTTGTCGAGTCGGAACTTTGACAAAAAGCACCAATTTTAAATTTTAAATTCTCTTTCTCCATTGGATCACCCTCGCCTCGGACCTTCGCATCTACGAGCTACCTGCCGCTGCCCCTTTCTGCCGAGTTCTGAGAATTTTATTGGCCTTTCTCCTTCAACTGAAGAATCCTGCATCCACTAGATTCCGGCGGGAACCACGAGGCTTAAGAAGCTGACATACTTAACTGCCTTTTTAAAGGCAATCTTTCATTTATTTGCATTTGCACAAAGTCGTCTATATACCAGAAACGTCCTTTTCAGGACGAGGTTCAATTGATTTGCATTTTGCACAAAGTCGTGTATATTCCAGAAACGTCCTTTTCAGGACGAAAGTCAATTGATTGGCATTTACAAAGTCGTTTGAGTCGTGTAACTAACCCCTATTTTTTCAGTCTGTATGCACACGACATTTAGTCGGGTACATAATTGGTCCTTCGTAACCGGGTTCACACGCCTTCACGCCTTCTGGTAACCGGATTCAACACGCCTTCACGCCTTCTGGTTACCGGATTCAACACGCTTTCACGCCTTCTGGTAACCGGATTCAACACGCCTTCAGGTCCACACGCCTTCAGGTCATCAGGTCCACACGCCTACACGCCTTCAGGCCTTGAGGTCCACACGCCTACACGCCTTCAGGTCCACACGCCTACACGCCTTCAGGCCTTGAGGTCCACACGCCTACACGCCTTCAGGTCATCAGGTCAACACGCCTACACGCCTTCAGGTCATCAGGTCCACACGCCTACACGCCTACACGCCTTCAGGTCCACACGCCTTCAGGTCATCAGGTCCACACGCCTACACGCCTACACGCCTTCAGGTCATCAGGTCCACACGCCTACACGCCTACACGCCTTCAGGTCCACACGCCTTCAGGTCATCAGGTCCACACGCCTACACGCCTTCAGGTCATCAGGTCAACACGCCTACACGCCTTCAGGTCATCAGGTCCACACGCCTACACGCCTACACGCCTTCAGGTCCACACGCCTTCAGGTCATCAGGTCCACACGCCTACACGCCTACACGCCTTCAGGTCATCAGGTCCACACGCCTACACGCCTTCAGGCCTTCAGGTCCACACGCCTACACGCCTTCAGGTCATCAGGTCAACACGCCTACACGCCTTCAGGTCATCAGGTCCACACGCCTACACGCCTACACGCCTTCAGGTCCACACGCCTTCAGGTCATCAGGTCCACACGCCTACACGCCTTCAGGTCATCAGGTCAACACGCCTACACGCCTTCAGGTCGTCAGGTCCACACGCCTACACGCCTTCAGATCATCAGGTCCACACGCCTACACGCCTTCAGGTCATCACGCCTTCACGCCTTCTTGAAGGATGTCACCTACTCTACGCAGCGGCCGCGGCGTTTCGAGCTCCTCAGAGACATCCCAGCCCGTCCCCGCTGTCACCGCTGCTCCAGATGGGCCTTCGCCACCTTTAGACTTGGGCCCACTTACCTCGGGCTCTTCTGAGCACGCTGTCGCCAACCGAGGTCTCGATGTTGCCGTGCCCGCGGTCCCGGCCCTTCTTGCCACGGGCCCCGCTGTCCCGGCCCCCCTTGCCACGGGCCCCGCTATCCCGGCCCCCCTGGCCCCGAGCCACGCATCTATCTGCTCCGATGATGTCGCTTCGCCTGGGCTTACGTCAACCGATGACACCGTCCAGAAGTTACGTCGAGAAATGCGTGCCATGCAACAACAGCACGCCCAGCAGATCGCAGACCTGCTGGCGGCCCTGAGGCCTGTGCAACCAACCACCGCGCCGGTGATCGTCCCGGCCACGGTGTCCTACGGAGTAACCACGCCGGTGATCGTCCCGGCTACGGCGTCTCATGAAATAACTACGCCGGTGAACATCTCGGCCCCTACCCCGGCATTCGTCGGAATGCAGCCGGTAGCTTGTGTCGGCCACACGGTATCGAAGCCTACCGTAGTCGAGCGACTCGTGTCTCACGGGGGTACAATGCCAGCCTACAACTCGGCCCCAATCATTACGCCCGTTTACGGCTATACCGACGGCATGCAGCCGGCACCTGAAGTCGGCCACACGGTATTGCAGCCTGCCATAGTTGAACGACCTGTATCTAACATCGGTCACCCTGTTATGAAGCGGTGTTAAGTCTTATTTAAAAGTAATTATTTAAAACACCTCTTCAGAACAAGTACCATTCATAGCATTAATTTTGATTAAAATTATAGAGAGCACGGTCTGGCAACAAATAGACCGCCGGGCAGTCTATTGTTTGTTTCCGTTTCCTTTCGCTGGGTACTCTGGAATTGTTACACGAGCGGGACGGCCGTGTAATGATCGCACAGTCAATTAGATTATAATTCATTTTTACCCTGGATGGGCGATCGTATTAAAAAAGTGTACATCAGTATTCCTGATGCGGGTTATTCGGTTCTTTTTTACAAAAACCAAGTCGGTGCAGGCTCTATTAAATAAACGTCCGTATAATGGATGACCGTGTGTGTGTTCGTGAAGATCACAAATAATGTTCTACTGAAGTTTATATACGCGATCCCTTGCAAATCGTTATTCCGCGGACTCCGGGAAATGAAGCATTCACCTCAAGTGGCGCGATACAAGCCGTATTTTTCTTAATAAGATACGGATAATAAAATCACAAGCCCGGACGGCACCCGCTCAAGTAATCTGCCGATCAGCTCAATGGATGGATTCGCTCCATTAATGTTACATAAACGATAGACCCGATACGCTCCAGAACCGCTTATCAGCCACCTTGTCGGAGACGCTGGACCCGTCTCCTGGACCAAAGCCCTGATGGTGCCAGCTCGATCTGTCTGGGACAGACCACCGCCGGCCGTATGGAAGCTCCCCGCTCACTTTCCGTAATTAAGTGGTTAATCAGTTTTAGATAGAATTAAGAACCAATTTTTGATCCCTGGGGGTAAGTGCCGAGTCATAATATGTAACATGTTTACTTAAATATATTCTCCATGTTTTATAATGTGCAAAAACAAAACTACTGCTTTCATTTCATTACAATCAGTAGAACCTGTAATCCTTTGTGTGCCCATGCCTTGGCGACAGTTTCATGCTCTGCCCATCCCGAACATTACTCGAGGACCGAGTATTGGCGCGCAGAAAATCTGCAAAGTTCGGGATGGCATTTAATATAAAATATGGCCGGTAACAATTGGCGCCTCAACGTGTTTTGGCTCGTGGTGATTGCATGTTGTGCTGATTTTGGTGAAATGTTTCATGATTAATTGACATAATATTGTATCACATATGTCAAGTGATTTGAATATTGTTTCATAACCTCAAATACACTCAGTATTCTTGTAACGATAATTCATAATTTGCGTTATTCTATGGTAAAATCTTGCGTAAACTTTCATCTTTCATGAAATCTATGATTTATCTATGCTTTTGTAGCTGTCAAATTTTATGTCAACACTAATTGGTAAACAAGATGATTATATGGGAGGTTATGTCAAACTGTCTAATTCATAATTATTTACGATTATTTTACGATGTCATTCACTTGTTTGATCAAGGCATATTTGCGTTTTATAATATTATTAGATTTTTACGCTAATATACATAATATTAAAAACATTTATGTCGGCGTTCTACAATACAAATTGTAAGTCCACATTACAATCGATATGCGTTTTAATTACTCGTAAGTCAACAAACACTCAATATTATTTATATACATACCTACGTCATTTTTTTTCGCCCAAATTAAATGATATCTTTGATTGACAATTACATTAGGCCGACGTTTAATAACGTTTCACAATATAATAGGGTGGTCCATTTTTCGCAATTCTCATTAGGGTGGAGCATATTTTTTTTAACAATTTTTTTTTGTTTTTTTTCACAATTGTACAATAGAAGTTGAGCTAATATTACGTCTAATGATACTACAGCCGTCAATGAAGAGTTTCTTTTGTTTTATAAACAAAAAAATTAAATATTTATTTTTCTCTTCTTTTACTTCTTTCTTTCTATCTGAACATCAAAGAACGTAATCATGTCTTCACCAATACCAATACCAAATATCAATGGGGCTTCGAAGGAGGTTCTCATTAAAGAACTTAAAGACAGGAATATTGATCCATCGTCGACTTCTCATGAGTTACGTTTACAGGCGCGCGCTTATAATAAAGAGATTAAAATACCTGCTATAAGTGAAGTGAATTCTGAATCATCGGATTCTGAATTAGACGACACAACCATTAAGAAAGCCCACATAATTAAACAAACGAAGATTATTTATAGGGACTCACACTCAAATAACGTAGACGGTTGGAAACTGAAATATGACGGAAAAAGTAGTGTAAGGGAATTCTTACTATTAATTGAGGAGAAATGTAGGACAAAAAATTTTAACCAGGATCATCTTGTACGCGTTTTTCCTGATCTTTTAGAAGGTTTAGCACTCCTGTGGTTCAGGTCTATTTACACTCAGGATTTGAAATGGGACGATCTTTCAAAACTTTTGATAAGACAATTTGAAGCAAACGACCTTCAAACAGATCTTAAGGTAAAACTATTTAACATGACACAACCTAAAGGTATGTCAGTGCTAGAATTCACTCTCAGAATGAAATCATTAAACAATATGCTTGAAGCTAAACTACCGGAATTAGAACTTTTGCGGTTGGCAAAAAAAGCTTTATTGCCTATGTATACAAATTTACTAGTCTCAAGAGATATATCGACATTCGAGCAATTGACTACTCATGCAGGCAACTTGGAATCTTATGCATCACTGTCGGATGATTTCGTATCTTTCAACGTTTCTCAACCAAAAGTAGACTTACCTGTCACTAATAAACCGGAGAAATTTGATAGTACTGCTAGACAAACACCTAATTTTAATAATAATAATATGCATAGACACCAAGGTTATAACCAAAATCAGTACAGAAAACCAAATAACAACAATTATTCCAACAACTATACTAAAGTTAGTCTTGGAAACAGAGATAATAATTATAAATACAATAAACCGTCTTCTTCTACTTCTAACACATATACAAAAACTGCACACGAAAATTCTAGAACGTTTTACAATAAACCATTCTGTTCATATTGTAAACTATCGGGACACGTTATAGAAGATTGCAGGAAGAAAAATTCAAGGTCTAACAATCCTAAAATGGGAGCTATCAATGACAAAGCTCATAAAAAGTCAAAAAACTAGGTCGGAGTCTCTCTTGCTACAAGCCGTCCTTGGCGCAGAGGAAAAGCGAGTGGGAGAGTTGGCTCCGAATAGTTGATAAATTTCTTTCATCCCCATCAACCGGAACAGTGGGCCCGCTGCCACGGGAGATGGCTATTGAAAATGATAACCGTCCTTATACTAATGTACATATTATAAATAATTTCTACAGTGGAATGCTAGACAGCGGCGCTTCATTGTCATGTCTAGGAGGCAATAGTTATAAAATTTTTAAGGAATTAGGTATTAAGTTAGTTAAAGTTAAGTTTAGTGTTTATACAGCGGACGGTTCAAACCAACCAGTCTTAGGGACAATGTCATTGCCGGTCACGTATAAATCATCCACAAAGGAAATTCTTTTCTACGTCATCCCGACATTGTCGCCTTCAATTATTCTAGGAGTTAACTTTTGGAAGGAGTTCCACATCGCACCGGAACTGTTTTCGAAAGCTACTCTTCCTGTTTCGGAAGGAAATATTAGTGGGTTGCGGGCTATTCGGCCAGCCTCATCCCTAACTATTGAAGAGAACAGGGAACTCTCTAAAATAGTTAAAAAATTCGAGTCAATTTCTTTTGAAAAAAAGGGGTTAGGTCTAACACACTTAGTTAAACACAAAATAATTACAACAGGACCACCCATCAAACAGCGATATTACCCTCTTTCACCCGCACGGCAGAAACAATTAGAAACAGAAGTTGATGAAATGCTAAAATTAGGGGTTATTCAACCTTCTCGTTCACCATGGTCCAGTCCAGTAATAATTGTAACAAAAAAAGACGGAACAGCTAGATTCTGCCTTGATTCTCGAAAAATTAATAACGTCACGGTACGTGATAGTTACCCTCTTCCCTATATTGCGCGTATCCTAGATAAACTGGGCGGTGCCAGATATGTTTCCTCGATTGACCTCTCCAAGGCATTTTGGCAAATAGCCTTGGACAAAAAATCATGTGAAAAGACAGCATTTGTTGTTCCTGGGCGGGGCCTCTTTGAGTTCACTCGCATGGCGTTTGGTTTGAAAAATGCTCCTAGCGAATTACAAAGACTAGCGGATGCATTGTTTGGACCTGATTTCGATGATAATGTTTTTTGCTATTTAGATGACCTTATATTAGTATCGGAAGACTTGAAATCACATTTAAACTTGTTAAATCGGGTGTACGAACGTCTACGAGACGCGGGTCTCACCATTAACTTAAAAAAGTCAGAATTTTGTAAAGCCGAGCTTAAATACTTGGGCTATATGGTAGATTCCCAGGGACTTCGCACTGATCCAAGTAAGATAGATAGTATTAAAGATTTTCCTATACCGAAAAATGCTAAACAAATTCGGGCATTTGTTGGCCTGTGCGGTTACTTTAGACGGTTTATCAAGGGATTTTCAAGCATTGCAGCTCCTTTAACAAGTATTACTGGTTCAAAAAAGGGAATTAGTAATTTTAAATGGTCACCGGAAGCTGAATCCGCATTTATTGCACTAAAGCAAGCACTTACTTCTGCCCCAGTCTTAAGTTGTCCAGATTTTTCGAAACCCTTCGCTATACACTGTGACGCAAGCTCCGTAGGCATTGGGGGGGTATTAATTCAAACTATAGATGGACAGGAGCACCCTATTGCTTATTTTTCGAGATGCTTAAACGTTCACGAACGTAATTATGGAATAACTGAGCGTGAACTTTTAGCCGTACTAGACTCCGTTACACACTTTAGACCATACATTGAAGGAACTCATTTTACAGTTGTAACCGACCACTCAAGTCTAAAATGGTTAGGTTCTCTGTCCAACCCCAGCGGTCGTCTCGCGCGTTGGAGTTCACGCCTATCCCAATTCTCGTTTGACGTAATCCATCGTAAAGGTACTCAACACATAGTCCCAGATGTCCTTTCGCGAATGGATCTTGCCGAAATCTCCATTATAGATTCAGGAAATATTCAAGATGAGTGGTATCAAAATATTTGGAAGGGTTGTCAAGAATTTCCCCAACGTTTTCAGAACTTCCAAATTCGGGAAAACGAACTATTTCGTCACACGAAAACTCGTTTAGCACTGTGTGAAGACACTGCGTGGAAAAAAGTAATTCCTCAAGAAAAAAGATTAGACATTTTAAGTAGTGTTCACGAGTCTATTCGATCTTGTCACCCCGGCGTTTTTAAAACTTATAAAAAAGCACAATTACGGTATTTTTGGCCAAATATGTACAGAGACATTAAACAATTTGTAAATCGCTGTACGGTCTGTAAGGCCCACAAAATCAGTACGGCCTCACCTAACGGTATTTCATCACATCCAAAAAAAGTTACACGTCCAATGCAAATGTTATCGTTGGATTTGGTAGGTCCATTACCGAGAAGTTACTCTGGTTTTACCGTTATTTTATCCTGTGTCGATGTTTTTTCAAAGTTTACCTGGCTGTTCCCGTTGCGCAAAGGTACCGCGCGAAGCATTGTGAAGAGTTTAGAAGAAAGTATCTTTCTTGTACATGGCGTACCGCGCACCATTGTTTGTGATAACGGCCGTCAGTTTGTATCCAAAGAATTTAAGGACTTATTAAATAATTATAATATACCACCTCCGTTTTATAACTCTTATTATACCCCTCAAAATAATGTGGTAGAGAGATATAACCAAACTTTGGGCACCGCATTATCGATATTAGTTGAATCAGACCACCGTAATTGGTCAAAATTTTTACCACAAATACAATCAGCTATGAACAATTCCGTAAATTGCGCTACGGGTTTTACACCTTATTTTCTAATGCATGGTCGGGAGCAAATATTAGACGGTGATTTGCATCGTAACCCTATAGCTGATACGGAATCTAATTCACAAAATTGTACTAGTCAGAGAATCTACGCACAAAAATTAGAAGAACTGTCATCAGTTTATGAGCAAGTCTCAGATGCTTTACTAAAAGCTTATCAAAAAGGAGCAAACCATTATAACCTGCGGAGAAAACATGTTAGTTTTCAAGTCGGAGACAGGGTTTGGCGTAGAAATTTCGTCCAATCAAACGCTTTAAATTACTTTGCACAGAAACTAGCTCCACGCTTTGTGCAAAATATAGTCGTGAAGAAAAAATCAGACTTAATCTATACATTAGCAGACCTCAAAGGTAAGGAAACTGGTAACTTTCACGTGAAAGACATCGTCAAGTCAGAAAATATACCGGATTAATATGTTTCCGATAGTGCTTTGGTGGGTCTGGCCACCCTACCAAGTACTCTCAATTAATTAATATTTCAAATATTTTTCAATGCACGGGAGCACAAAGCGGCTTGATCACCCGAGTTGGAGCGACCCAGCATTATGACAGTCTTTAGTCCTGTCCTAGTTAATTTTCTTTTAGAAAATATAGAAATTACGTAAAATGGTTAGTATAATCGGTAAATAATAGAAAGAAACATAATAAATTTAGTATAACACTCTAGTATCCTACTCGAGTTTGTTACACGACAATGATGTTGTTCAGATAAGCTTATAAGACAATAATTAAAAAAAAAAAAAAAAAAAAACGACGTGAAATATGGCTTTGACTAAACAAGTGAAAGTTAGGTAGCATGGGATATATAAACTGCCCAAATCTTGGAATGCACGGTGATACTTTCCCACTATCCCCGTATATTCTAGGTTTCTTAATATATACTTATGTGCATATTGTATACGTTCGCCCGTTACTTAGAAAGTGAAGATGTACCGGTCCAGTACATCTTTGTTTTCTAAGCAGTTTTTAAAATTTTATTATTAAGAATTGAATTTTACCAAATATATTTTTGTTTAGTTTATTATAATTATCTTGTCATGTTTGGAAATGGTATACTTATGGTAGTACTCTTGATATTTTGTTTAATAATTTCATAGTAATTAATGATACAATTATAAGAGCTGGTTCAGCATATGTCTTTTCCGTAAATTCCTTCTATAACTTTAGTTATATTAAGTAAAAGTAGGTTTTATCTATAAATTAGTACAATAATACAATTTTCTACCAATTGCACCATTTACAACAATGGATGTATACAATTTTCTACCAATTGCACCATTTACAACAATGGATGTATACAATTTTCTACCAATCGCACCATTTACAACAATGGATGTATACAATTTTCTACCAATTGCACCATTTACAACAATGGATGTATACAATCTTCGACCAATGACACCATTTACAACAATGGATGTATACTACTACTAATTGCACCACATCTATAAGATTGGTTGTTGACAGTTCCACTCGATTAAACCACCTTACACACCTGCGTGCGTGTAAAGGTTAAAAGTTTTTCTACTATTACGAAATAATGCTTTCCAAGGATGATTATTTTGTCTTATTGTATAAATTCTCTTCGAAAGACTTACCCAATAACCAGGTCAGGTAGAGTAGATAGAATTTCTTCGAAGTGTGTTTTATCTCCAACGGAGAAGTAGACTCAGTGAAAAGTGAGGGTTGGTTTACCTCCCTAAAAAAAAAAAAAGTGTTGCCTGAGTGGCTTATCGCCCTATTAAAGGGCCAGTGAAGCTTTAACGCTTAAGTTGTTTAGATGTGTTGAGAAGAACAATAATATTTTTTTATATACCTACAGGTTTACCTACAATTTTGTTTAAGAATATTTTCCGTCACAGATGTAACGCTAACGGCAGTCTTCGACAATCGTCAATTTATCATCACCCGGTATTCCGATACTGTGGGTGCTTGCAGACTCCGTTCACGTAATATCTTCTAAAATTTGTAATTAAGTTACATTAATCTTAAGTTATCTTTAAGTTCTAGAATGGATGAATCGCAGGCTCAACCATCCGGCTGCACGCTCGATGGGTGCGATTGAAGCTGCGGCACACCCATTCATCATAAGTTTTGCTATCCAAATCGTAGATTTTGTCTTATTCCTTACTTATCTTACAAATTATGATGCTCATGTATAATTGTTGATTGTTTTTTTAGAAACCCAGAGGATCTTTTCAAGCTTAGTTATTGCAGTTGTAGTTTTTTTTAGAGTTGTATTAATGTTTGGGGACAAACATTTGTGTGGCGCGGGGGGTAATGTTATGAAGCGGTGTTAAGTCTTATTTAAAAGTAATTATTTAAAACACCTCTTCAGAACAAGTACCATTCATAGCATTAATTTTGATTAAAATTATAGAGAGCACGGTCTGGCAACAAATAGACCGCCGGGCAGTCTATTGTTTGTTTCCGTTTCCTTTCGCTGGGTACTCTGGAATTGTTACACGAGCGGGACGGCCGTGTAATGATCGCACAGTCAATTAGATTATAATTCATTTTTACCCTGGATGGGCGATCGTATTAAAAAAGTGTACATCAGTATTCCTGATGCGGGTTATTCGGTTCTTTTTTACAAAAACCAAGTCGGTGCAGGCTCTATTAAATAAACGTCCGTATAATGGATGACCGTGTGTGTGTTCGTGAAGATCACAAATAATGTTCTACTGAAGTTTATATACGCGATCCCTTGCAAATCGTTATTCCGCGGACTCCGGGAAATGAAGCATTCACCTCAAGTGGCGCGATACAAGCCGTATTTTTCTTAATAAGATACGGATAATAAAATCACAAGCCCGGACGGCACCCGCTCAAGTAATCTGCCGATCAGCTCAATGGATGGATTCGCTCCATTAATGTTACATAAACGATAGACCCGATACGCTCCAGAACCGCTTATCAGCCACCTTGTCGGAGACGCTGGACCCGTCTCCTGGACCAAAGCCCTGATGGTGCCAGCTCGATCTGTCTGGGACAGACCACCGCCGGCCGTATGGAAGCTCCCCGCTCACTTTCCGTAATTAAGTGGTTAATCAGTTTTAGATAGAATTAAGAACCAATTTTTGATCCCTGGGGGTAAGTGCCGAGTCATAATATGTAACATGTTTACTTAAATATATTCTCCATGTTTTATAATGTGCAAAAACAAAACTACTGCTTTCATTTCATTACAATCAGTAGAACCTGTAATCCTTTGTGTGCCCATGCCTTGGCGACAGTTTCATGCTCTGCCCATCCCGAACATTACTCGAGGACCGAGTATTGGCGCGCAGAAAATCTGCAAAGTTCGGGATGGCATTTAATATAAAATATGGCCGGTAACAACCCACAGCAAGCGCCTCCACTATATGCGCCGGGCCCTGATCTACAAACACACCTTGCCGCATCGTACAATGAGCCGCGGTCTGTCAACCTGCAGAATGGGCAGCCCGCCAGTCTGTCCCATGCGGATATACCTACTCAGCCAGGGTATAATGTGCACCTCAATCGGCAGCTCCATCCTGGTTACCAGCATCAAACCTCCTCCAGCCAGGAGTTCTCACCAATATTTCCACCACCACCTACTGCCGATGAGACTTCTAGACACACAAGTGAGTGGGCACACCAAGGCGCGGACTCCGTGGCGCAACTTGCTTCTGCAATTACAAATGCAATTCGCGCCTCGCGATCCGAGGATAGCCCCCGTCCCTCCGTAGAGGATGACATAAGAATGGCTGCCCTAATAGCCAGGCAATCTACCGCCAAGGACCTACCTTCCTTCTCGGGGGACCCGCTCGAGTGGCCTACGTGGATGGCCCAATATTCACAATCCACGGCCACCTGCAAGATGACTTCGAGCGAGAATCTCATTCGGTTGCAGCGTGCACTGAAGGGCAAAGCCCGAGAGGCCGTCGGCCCCCTGCTGATGGATCCAACGCAAGTCCCCGAGATAATTGCCGTCCTTGAGCAGCGATACGGCGGCTCGGGTTCAATTGCTGCCTTGATGCTGGAGAAGGTGAAAAAACTGCCGCATCTCACCGCCGAAGCATCACTTGAAGACCTGGCAGATTTTTCTGGAACAATCCAGAACCTCGTGGCGTCGTTGCGAATCTTGCGGACCGACGGGTACCTCACTAATCCTGCCTTGCTGTCTGACGTCACATCTAAAATGCCGTGCACGTTGCGACTAGCCTGGTTGGCGGAAGTGCGCGGACAAACAGTTCCCGCCACCATAACTCAGTTCGCGGCATTTTTGAAAAGTTTTGCAAACGCTATCCCCTTAAGCGGAATGGTTGACCCCGCACGGTCTGCACGTGCCCCGCGCCGCGAACAAGTTCATGCAAATGTGCCCGCTAACTCAAGAGTGAACAATAAAAACAAAAACAATAGTGAAAACATTAATTGTGCGCAGTGTGGCGGGAACCATAAAACTCGTGAGTGCCCGGCATTCTTTGCGAAATCAGTTGATCTCCGCTGGGAAACAGTGCGCGCGAGTTCTTTGTGTCGCAAGTGCCTAGAAAAACACTATACCCGCGAGTGCACCTCTAAAGTGTGGTGTGGAGTAGGAGGCTGCCGCGCCCCCCACCACAGGCTGCTACACAACCCCGCGCCCGCTTCCGCGCCAGTGAATACCGTCGTGAGTGGTGCCGTCAATCTATGACGCCAGAGTACGGATTGCCGTGTACTACTGAAGATCGTGCCAGTAGTACTGAGCACTTCGTATGAAAATGAAGCTTCAGTGTTCGCGCTTCTTGACGAAGGCTCCACGGTAACCCTCATTGATGCTGACACTGCGGCACAAATTGGCGCGAGTGGCCCAGTCCAGGGGCTAAAAATTCATGGAGCAAAGGGAATGTGCACATCTGACTTGCACTCCCGCCGGGTGAAAATAACCATAAGAGGTGCAGGTAGCAGTGATGAGTATCATATTACGGCTCACACAGTGACTGACCTCAGTCTACCGGAGCAGCGTGTCCCAGGAAGACGCGTCACCCCTCGGATACTGATCGGGCAAGACAATGCTCATTTGATAGTATCAAGAGACGTGCGGGAAGATTTCGGCACCACGCGAATAGTGTCGCGGACCGCACTAGGGTGGATTGCCCACGGTGGTACCGATCCTGGCAGCGACGGCCCAGCTACCACCCTGGCCCTGCAGATGGAGACAGCCGCAGACATCCGCCTGAGAGAGTTGGTGAAATCCAACTTTGCCGTCGACTCTCTCGGCGTAACATCTGCGGCCAGAGTCAATGCGAGTGAACTCAAAGCCACAGCCCTGATGGAAAAGACCACCCGTCCTCTACCAAACGGCAGGTGGGAAACCGGGCTATTATGGCGAAACCCGGAAGTCACGTTGCCCGACAATTACCACTGTGCCCTGAAACGTTTACAGTCCCTCGAGAGAAAGCTGGCAGCAGATGCAAGCCTAGCAGCGGCCTATACTGACAAAATGGGTCAGCTGGTAGCTAAAGGTTACGCCAGGAAACTGTCTGATCGCGAGATATCAACACCTGCCCCTCGGAAGTGGTATCTCCCACATTTTGCGGTGCTCAATCCAAACAAACCCGGAAAGATTAGAATAGTCTTTGATGCTGCCAGTCGATGCCGAGGGACTTCGCTAAATGACCAGCTGCTCACCGGTCCTGACCTGCTGTCTTCTCTTCTTGGGAACATCCTTCGCTTTAGAGAAGGGACTATTGCCATAGCAGCCGATATTCAGGAGATGTTCCTGCGCATCAAGATAAGGAGGGATGATCTGCAGTCACAACTGTACCTGTGGAAGTCACCAACATGTCGCGAACCTGACACATACCAGTTGACATCAATGATGTTCGGGGCCACATGCTCGCCGAGTAGCGCCCAGTACGTACGAGACAGGGTTGCCGGGGAATACGAACACGAGTACCCGGCCGCCGCGGCAGCCGTTCGTTCCAAATTTTATATGGACGACTATTTGGATGCGGTAGATACTGCTAGCGAGGCTGCCGCACTAGTACAAAGCGTGAGTGCCCTTCTTGCAAAGGGAGGGTTCCACTTGACGAACTGGGCCTCTAACAGTCCGGAAGCCATAGTTGACATTCCTTCCGGAGACCGGGCGAGCTCCACAGTTCATATCAGCAGCGGGGACAAAGAGATGGAGCGAGTACTAGGGCTAGTGTGGGACCCATCCACTGACTGCTTCCTTTACTCTTTTCAAAATGCAGTCAGCCCCGAAGAAGCTGTACGGCCCACCAAGAGGCAGCTTCTATCCATCGTAATGAAGATCTTCGACCCGGTAGGATTCGTCGCGTGCCTCACAATACGGTCAAAGATCTTGCTACAAGCTGTGTGGCGGTCGAGTGTTGGATGGGACGACTTGATCACCCTTGAGCACGCCGAGAGATGGAGAGATTGGCTAAGCTTGCTTCACGAGAGCAGCGTTTCAGTACCGAGGCGCTCCCTCCGGCACAAGCAGAGCAGCGTCACGTTACACCTATTCTGCGATGCGTCCGAACAAGCTTGCTGCACCGTCGCATACTACACAGAAGACGTGCAGGGAGTTTTACACGCGACATTCCTAGCCAGCAAGTGTAAAGTGGCTCCACTCAAGCCCCTCTCCATTCCCCGTCTTGAGTTGCAAGCCGCACTCATGGCGGCTAGATTAGCCAAGACCATCTTAAAAGAAAGCCAGGCTTTAATAAACCGGACTATCTTCTGGACAGACTCTTCAACCGTTCTGTGCTGGTTACGTACTGATCCACGCGCCTACTCTGCATTCGTGGCAAACAGATTGGGTGAAATAGATGAGATGACCAGCATACCTAACTGGAGGTGGGTGCCGACGAAGTTGAACCCCGCCGACATCGGAACACGTGACTCTGAAGTGCCTGATCTATCACCAAAAGGAAGATGGTTTTGCGGCCCTGCATTTCTTACTGCACCTGAAAGCGAGTGGCCAAAGGAGCGATCTCCCACCAAGAAACCCGACAACGACGTATTGGAGGTCAGGCCCCATTATGTAGGCCTAATAACCACTACAGGAGAGGCGTTCCCCTTAATCGAACGGTTCTCATCTTGGAACCGGCTAATTCGATCTACAGCATGGATACTCCGTTTTGTCAGGCGGTGCCGATTGGGGTCTCACAAACCCGCCGAGGGCACATTACGAGCAGAGGAACTGAAAGAAGCAGAGATCAGATGGGTCAGGAAATCCCAGGAAGACGCCTTCGCAGCTGATCTGCATACCATACGACATGGAAAGGCGCTACCTGCTGGCAGTCGTCTTAATTCCTTGACCCCCTTCCTCGGCCCAGATGATGTCTTGCGGATGAGTTCCCGATTACGAGCCCTGACAAAGACCACGAGCGTGGCCAAGACCCCCATCATATTGGATGGCAACGACCCGTACGCTCGGCTGCTGGTACGCCACTACCATGAGAAGGGAGACCACCCTAGCACCGAGAAGACAGTGGCGGAGATGCGCTGCAGTTTTTTCATTCTACGGCTCCGCACTATCAGCCGGAAAATAACACACGACTGCCCCACTTGCCGCATACGAAGAAGCAAGCCCTCTCCACCATTAATGGGGGCGCTACCATCTTACCGCCTGTTACATCATGTGCGTCCCTTTACTCACTGTGGGCTGGACTACTTCGGGCCAATGGAGGTCACAGTTGGCAGACACCGGGAGAAGCGCTATGGGGCAATTTTTACCTGCCTTTCCACCCGCGCTATTCACCTGGAACTTGCTGTTACGTTGACTGCTGACTCTGCCATTATGGCCTTGCAAAGAATGACCGCCCGAAGAGGTCAGCCCGAAGTTCTGTACTCGGACAACGGAACGAATTTCCATGGAGCAGACGCTGAGATCAGGGAAGCCTTGGATTCACTAAAACAAGATTCTAGAATTATGGACGCCATGGCTACCAAAGGCATTGAGTGGCGTTTCATACCGCCACTCAGTCCCCACATGGGGGGAGCCTGGGAAAGACTAGTACGGTCGGTGAAACGGGCCTTGAAAGCTACCTTAAAGGAAAGGGCGCCGAGGGAAGAGACCCTGCGGACAGCACTGGCAGAAGCTGAGTTTGTTGTCAACAACCGACCACTGACTCACGTCTCTGTTGACCCACGAGATGAAGAGCCCTTGACACCAAACCACTTCCTTCTGGGGTCAGCCGGAAAGCGCCCCCATTTGTCCTTGTATGACAAAAAAGAAGAAGAGGTATGTCTCCGCCGCCAATGGCGTATCGGGCAACAACTTGCAGATATGTTTTGGAGGCGCTGGCTCCGAGAGTACATCCCCACTATGGGCGCCCGACAGAAGTGGCACCACCCAGCCGAGCCCATCAAAAAGGATGACCTTGTGGTGATCATGGATCCTGCGCTACCCCGGAATAGTTGGCCGCGCGGCCGAGTCATCGATGCAAAACCCGCCGCTGATGGTCAAGTGAGGACCGCCCGTATTCAAACAGCTTCCGGGATATATGTGCGGCCAGCCGTTAAGATCGCCGTACTGCTGCCAGCCCCAAAATCCACCACTCCAGAACAATCTACAACACGGCCCGTCCAACTGCGAACCAGGGGTACCGGGCGTCCAGATCGTCGAAACACTTCACGTCCTCCCAAATAGCTTGGCGCAGAGGGCTGCACCGGGGGGAGTATATCGGACGCTTGTTCATTATAATTTAAGAATGACTTTATATTGTTTTTGTTTACATCTTTCGCTACTATTTACTACGATAAGAAATAAATAAATATTGTTTGCGTATAATGTTAATCCGTGGATGTGACATTAATAAACTATTTTGAAATTGTCCACATTCACGGAACTCTGCATTGTGTACCTAGCTTTAAGATTGTCAAATTCCTGGAAATGTAAAAAATGTAACTTGTAAAAAATAAACAATAAACAATTGGCCGGCGGGTAGCAAATTAGAAAGTGTGGGGTCCAAGGCTGGCTGGTACGCTCCAACGGCTTTAGAAATCCGACCAATGAGAAGCCATAAACGGGCCGCCGAACCGTGGCCGACCTTTTTTTTATGTGCCGTTGTCGAGTCGGAACTTTGACAAAAAGCACCAATTTTAAATTTTAAATTCTCTTTCTCCATTGGATCACCCTCGCCTCGGACCTTCGCATCTACGAGCTACCTGCCGCTGCCCCTTTCTGCCGAGTTCTGAGAATTTTATTGGCCTTTCTCCTTCAACTGAAGAATCCTGCATCCACTAGATTCCGGCGGGAACCACGAGGCTTAAGAAGCTGACATACTTAACTGCCTTTTTAAAGGCAATCTTTCATTTATTTGCATTTGCACAAAGTCGTCTATATACCAGAAACGTCCTTTTCAGGACGAGGTTCAATTGATTTGCATTTTGCACAAAGTCGTGTATATTCCAGAAACGTCCTTTTCAGGACGAAAGTCAATTGATTGGCATTTACAAAGTCGTTTGAGTCGTGTAACTAACCCCTATTTTTTCAGTCTGTATGCACACGACATTTAGTCGGGTACACTAACCATCACGCCGTTTCTTCGCAGGGGTAGGCAGAGAGGACGGACCGCCCAATAACTCGGTCTTGGCACACACTCCTTGCCTCATTAATATTCATACATCGTCTCATACATACTCTTCTAATATTATGACTCTCGACATGGCCCGACTCGAGTATCTGATTCACTTGATGTCACAGCGCCCTTGAGGTGATTTTGCACAAAAACGGCGCTATACAAATCATAAAAATATTATTACTATCGTGTCATGTCTTCCTAAGGCGTCCCCGACTTCTGCTACCATTCGCATTCGCATCATATACACTTTTTTTACTTACACTCCTTTCTTCGCTCATTCGCTCTACATGCCCAAACCATCTAAGCGTCCCTTTCTTAATCTTACTCATTAAGCTTACATCAGCCTTGCACTCTTTGTGGATCTCCACATATCTCACACGCTCATACATGGTTTTACCACGCATACGCCTAAGGCATCTCATTTCAACAGCATTCGGTCTACTTTCATCCTTTCTCTGCCAGTTCGATGCCTCACTGCCATACATCAGGGTAGGTACCAGCACTCCATTGTGGACTGCTGCATATCATGGTGAAACTTCATTAATGAAGTTACCTGAATTTACCATTGTTTCAATATCTCTGTCTGCCTTCCCATCTCTCTAGAACATACCTACTTCTTCTAAATTAAAACATCATTAGTAGGAATTTTAACAAATCTCATTTTTTAACACGTATTGCCATATGCAATATAAACTGCATATTTTTCTTAAATAACTAACCTATACAAAGTAGAAGAAATTGATACAAAGAAACAAACGGAAAGGAATAACAAAGTCTCATGACAAACTGGCGCATCTCAATTTTACTGATTTTACAAAAGAGAACGTTTTTCACATTTTGTCAATCGTTTCATGATAAATTGTTTCTGTTCCAATGTGTTACCTGATATGTTATTTTTTCGTATTTGTTCGTCCTTCCAAACCTCTTTCCTTCCAGAATATCCTCTTATCCTTTTCCTTAACACTTCAGTACTTTCAACACATTTGTTAAGTTTGCAAAACGCAAAACGCTTAAGTGAAATCATTTCAACTTTATCCCTACTATCGTTTATAACTTTTGTTTTTTATTACCATTTGTATTACGATATATGTACAATATTTTATTATTATTTTTCTTATTTATATTACCACCATAATACGGACATTTTGATAGTTTGGGGTATTATTTAAAATAAATAAATGTTTTCTGTGTATTTCAAATGCTTTATATACAGCTTATTTGTTAATTTAGAAACAAGATAAATTTATTTTAAACTTAAATTAAATTAAATTATCTTATTATTACAAATGAATAGTAAAATACATATATTAATACGACACAAATTTATTATACACATAACTAAACTGTCTCACTAAGAATCGTTTATATTTGTTAAGTGATAAATTAAAGGTGTCCACAACATAAAAAACATTCTGAACAGTTAGGAATACATATGGTAGTTAGTACCAGAATTTATGCCCTGAAATAAATCCTGACTTGTAGTATTACGTAGTGGAATCCGAGAGCTTATCAATGCAAGAAATTCTAGACTATCAAATGCATCATTAAGAATTTTAAATATTCCTGTCCGACAATTTTACAATTTAAATTTCATTTAAAAAAATGTTTTAGTTTAGTTTTATAACTTGTCATCGTTCCCGAGCATGTCCGCAAATAACCAACGTACAAACAACAGTTCGACATGACTTAATTTATTCGACGTGATCTGTTTTTTATGACAAGTTATCGACAGAATCGACAAAATCTTTATCGATCGTGCTAGCTAGATACTCCGAAACTTTTTTACTACAAGAAACAACTATTTACTATTTATTTGGATTTTTTTTTCAATTTAACCCAAACAAGGAACATATTAACTAATAACCTATTTTGTTCACGCAAATAGTTGTTTCATGTAGTGATCGTTGCTTACCTGCTATAGCATCCTACCTTTTGTAAATTTACAAATCCTTAATTTTACTATTTTTTAACCTTTTTTTCTTAATTATAATTTTGTATAAACGGAATTATTTGTTTTATAAACTGCACTAAACAAAATAAGTATACCCACGAACTGGCGATGCCTATGTGGGATTTTTTTTGGTATATATGCATACTATTCTATTATATTTTTTTATTTAATTGTATCATTTTATTTTTCTTATCTTAAAGCTACCTTTTTTATTTTTTATAGTAACTTCTTTACCTGTGAATGAAATGCTTTTTGTAATAGATACTATAATAATTTTTATAATGTAATACTTGTTTTTGTAATACTTGATTTTTGTAATTATATTTTTATGCATGTAACAAAAGAAAATTATTAATAAAAAAAAAAAAAAAAAAAAAAAAAAACAAAGTGTAATTTCCATAATATGTGCCTAAAAGTGCTGCGTTAGGTACCCAACCAGGCGAGCCAGATCTGATCACTAAACACGGTTAAAGCCATTTCATGCAATGTTTCAATGATGATATTTTACCAGGCGATACTGAGAGTTTACACCACTCTGCAAGCTACAAATTCCGTTAAATAACTGTGTATTTTGTGTATAACTGGATAATGAATATAGCATTAATGCTTAATTCATTTCTTTAAATTGATTCACTTTTCTAATCTCTTCTAATTGCAAATTAAATTATTTTTAAAATACACATTTAGTTATCTTCTGCAATCGAGAAAGATTAATTACTTTAGGTTTGTTTGTTATGAAGTATAAAAGAAATCTTACAAAAAATGGCATTTTTATCTTTACTAGCTGACCGTGTACCCGGTGTTGCTGGGAGTTATCCTTAAGAGATAGACATATACCATCCAGGACTTTTTTGTAGGCCTTTTTAAGACATACAATTCCATAGTACATTATTTTGTTGTATCTCATAAGGTTTAGCCAGCGTTAGCAATGTAAGAGCCAGAATTTTTTTTTAATACTTTCTATAAACAAATATATTTATATAGGTTCATAAACCTTCCAGAAGAAATTCTCTCAATGATAGTGAAAATGCTATCAAAATCCGTTGCGAAGTTTAGAAGAACTAAGCGCACAAACAGACTGTATTGTAGTAACATAGAGATTTTACTGTTATTTTATTATGTATGTCATCCTAGGGATAGTAGTCGAACTGTCCACAGCCACGGGTTCCCACTGTGGTGTTGTGCGTTCATTCCTCCGTTACCTCCAGTCCTTCATCACAATATATCGATGGCTTAGAGTTAAAATGTTGTATCTCCGTTAATCATTATATAACAAAAATATAAGTTTCTAATTCCATGTCATTGTATTTGTATCTTATGTAAACAAAATATTTTGGCATCGACTTTCATTTACCATAGAGATACATATTTTTTAAGGAGGTACAATATCTGTGATCATAAAAAAATTACTGAAGGATTTACTATATATTTCCATATGTTTATATCTTTGGAACGATATGTTTAGGAAAAGCAATGTTTGATCTCAAAAAAATACCAATTATATTTGGTACATTTCAGTACTTTTCGACCTAAATTGGAGATAGAATATTTTAACTCTAAGCCATCGATACATTCATTTATTTTTATTATTTTTTCTAATCAGAAATATTGTATACTCACCAAGCATTTAAAACAAATTAACTTCATGTATACTTATGTTTCCTTTGGGGATGCTGTGTGGAGGATCTGTTTGAGTAAAGGAACGAGTGTAGTCTTGAAGAGACTTAGGTTTCCCAACTGATTGCTCCAAAGATTGCAATCAGTTAGTTAAGATGCATCTAGTCTCCAGACCAGAGGTGGCTGCCAAATGCACACTGTACAGGGTGAACAGTCATGTATTATCTACAGTATCTGCGGTCCCTGTACAGTACGCCCAGACTAACTCTGACTTCGATAAGGTCCATACTTAAGTTATATAACTCATAATTAAGTTATTTGTTTGTTGGAAATATTGAAATGTAGGAATAACAAAGGCACAAATTGCACCAAATACATAAATGTAAAAATAAATAAGACATTTCAAGATAATAAACATTTATTTCAAAACATATTTACAAATTACGAATAATTATTTTCAATCGTTATCGATTTTCATTTGGGAAATACAAAATAATTGAATAGTACCTCTCAAAACTAGTCACATGTGTTACTCCTGAGAGGTAGCTAACTTCTTAAATCATCCCCTTTCTTATCAGCATGGCCACATTGATAACAAAGCAATATGATGTTTACTTTTGTTCATTGAAGTCTCGTTATTGTAAAAACTGTCTGCAATGGCAACACTGACGCATTCTTATTCCATTTGCTGTTTGTAAGACACATCAACATTTTACACAATTCTTTTATAAGACCAAAGAGTGCTAACCTAATGACTTGTGATATTATAAACTGCGTTGTAAAGAACATACTTACAGATAATACAACATTGTTATAGAAATTACAACAGTAAAATAAGAATACATTTGTAATAGATAACAAATACAAACACAATATAAACAACATCCAAAGTAAACAAGATCAGAGAAGTTTTATAAAATGAGAATAATAATGGCAGAAAACAACTTATTATATTTTTAAAAAATATATATATATTTGGTTTTACGCCCAGTCGGGCTTCTACATGGATTTTATGAACAGAATATATCTAGTGAGCTATCTAATAAAGCACGATATAACAGTAAACTGAATATAAAACAATATTAGTAAAACATGTAACAGTTGCATCAAATAATATAGAAACTAGAACAATACTACATATAAGACAAATCACTAAAACTACATTACCAACGCAACTAGAAGTTGTAGGATTTAACAAAGTGTTGGTATAAATTACGATTCATTCTATAAATGGAGTCAGTAAATATATAAATAGTACCCTCAAAACTAATTACATTTTTATATCTATTATTAACCTATTAAAACTTATTTCTATTACATTAAGGACACTTAACAATACATCTAAAACTTATTCTTTATCTATTTTGACATAACCTACAAAAAGCAGTAAGGCTTTTAGTTTCTTTAACATCTGTCGGTAATTCATTGAAAAATATTAAATACTTTAAAATAGAGTTTATTTTGGGTTCCCTAAGTATAAAATCTCCACAGTTTCTCGTGGGGTAGCCATGTATACCGAAATTAAAATTAACATTTTTACACATGTATTTTGGGAGCATCTTATTTTTTACCTTAAATATCAATATTATGGTATTGTAAATTATTCGCTGACTCACAAGTGACATTCCTAGTTTTTTCTGCATAATAATTATCTTAGAATACCTACTACAATTCAATACTGATCGCATACCTTTATTTTGAATTATTTGCAATTTCTCTTTATCTGTGTTTAATTGCTTATACATCTATAGGGTCCGTTAGACTTATACATCTATAGGGCCCGTTAGACTGATACATCTATAGGGCCCGTTAGATTTATACAATGATAGGCGTAACTACTGACAATTCTTTACCGATTCCCGATCATGGTCGCGATGATTGATACACAGACCGATGTTGGTAACGCGATAAATCCGAAACGGTATACACTGACAATACTGGTGCATCTCTTTATGAATTGATATTCCTAAAAGGTTGATATTCTAATAAATTGACAATATTGAAATATTATCTTTAATATACACTGTTAGTCCGCATGTACTATTTGATAATAAAAAAGAATTTAATTAGTTTATGATGTCATTAGCCATAACAAAGATTTTTGTTTCTCGTAGCTGTAACGGAATCAATTGATTGCTTCTTAGTCGAATGAATTGAGTCTGTGGAACGTGTTTACAATTTCTCTCAGTTCTAAGAGCTTAGTTAGTTCACCGCCATTGATTACTAATCCAGGTATTTAGCATAACGAACGACATTATCCAGAAATTCGTGCATATTTCCGCTTATCCGACACCTCGTAGCGAAAAGTAGCGACTTTTGTAAACCGACTGTTGGAAACATATTCTGACCGTGCCCGCAAATATCGCTAACTGACCATAGACGAGGGATTTCTACAATATCGTATTGACAGATAGCTTTACGCTAGACCTCTCGGTGTGGCGGTCTGGACAACGACAAGGTTATAATATTTAATAAGGCTCCGACGAACAAATATATCTATTTTTCATTAATAAATATGATTGACCATGCGTCTTAAGTTCAATTCCTCGGCTGGCTAAGTCGTCCATCACGACACAAGCAACATTTTCCGCTTAGTGTGGTGGTAGAAAGAGATTTTCTAATATTGTCAAGGTTTTCGTAACTCGAGAATGTTTGTCTTGCTTTCTTTCTTAAAAAAAAAATTATAAGAAAATAAAATCATTTTCAACACATTATGTGATGTTACGCAATGTGTTAAAAGAAATTATACATTACACAAAGTAAATAATTAATTTCCATTAGAGATGTTACTGATTAATTAAAAGATTTAACAAAACAGATATATTTTAGGGTAACGGGCAGTAAAAAAATCCATCAGTACGTCCCAAGAAAATAACCATATATCTATTTACTTTCATTGTAAAACTATGGTTGAGTTCAGTCATATAAAGGTAACTCTTGGAGTGTCGAAGCTAAATGTTCTCCATCGTCAGCTGATTCTATTTTCACAATAACTAAATTGTTAATCGCTAATCGTAATGAGTAAGATCAGGAAAGGGACGCTTAGATGGTTTGGGCATGTAGAGCGAATGAGCGAAGAAAGAAATAATGAAAGAGGAAGACATGGCACGACCGAGTGAATCAGATACTTGAATCGGACCATGTCAAGAGTCAGAATAATAGAAGAGTGTGTATGAGACGATGTATGAATGTGAATGAGGCAAGAAGTGTGTGCCAAGACCGAGTTGTTTGGCGGTCAGTCCTCTCTGCCTACCCCTGCGAGGAAACGGCGCGATGGTTAGTTAGTTAGTTATGTTTTTTTTTTATCTATCTATTTTAAAATGTCTTTGAAAATATGTTTTTTTTTTCTACTCAAGATTAAACTTTCTTACCCAGGAACTGAAGTCTACAAGTCTACCAACCTCGCCAAATGCCGATCTGGTAATAAAATTACATTTATGGGATATTTCTGAAAGTACTGGAAAACTGAAAACTGTTTTTGAAAGGTGTGATTACAAATTTTATTATTAGAAACAAACATATAATTTTTTAAATCAAACATAAAAAAGTTTTAAAGATAACTCACCTTTTGTCTAAGCCCTGAACTATAATTACTAATTTTATTAGACAAAACTAATATAAACCTTTTAGCCACCGCAATATTTGTCATTACACATAAAAATAATTAATAAATAATTTTTCTCCAATTGCGGTCGGAACCGCTATCAAGTGACACATCCTCATAAAACTCTTTCTAATTCATTTAGTTTAGACATATTATGATTATAGAAAGCTTTCTCTTTGCATTTAATACAAGAGTTACAAATAACTAGAATGATATTATACTGTCTAGACTCAAGGGGTTAAAGTGAGCAAATTGAAATATAATATTACTCTTTTTTAAATACGTAATTTGGATATTTTTTTTTAAATTTCGGTAAACTTTCAGGATAGCAATCACTTTCTTTAATAGTTGCTCCTATATCTACTAAAGCCTCCACTATAGACCATTCCTCACCATCTATAGCATATTCAAGAGCTTCACTAAGTGTTTCCACGTTAACATTCACTAACATATTTAGCAGCAGTCTCGCCACATTCCACTTCCCATATGCTAATGCGCAACATAGTGCGGTCTCTCTCTCATCAGCCCCCTTCTGCAGGAGGAATTCTACTAACGGGAGATATCCCCCTTGTGCCGCCCAATACAGTGCGTTCTTCTCATTCCGTTTAGCGTTGATGTCAGCACCTTTTTCAAGGAGATACTGTACAGTTAGTAAATGTCCGCCTCTAGCTGCAAATGACAGAGTATTTGGATCTCCTTGAATGCCTGCGCCATGTTCCTCCACGAAGTACCTAACAATATTCAGGTGACCGTTTTCAGCAGCTGTATGCAAGGGAAGGTTTTCCATTCTATTCCTCTGTTCCATCAATACAGTGAAGGGAACAGTTTGCTCTGCGAGTAGTTTAATCATATCGAGGTTGCCGCTTTCTGCAGCGAGATGAAGGGCACATTCCTCGTTATAATCCATGTGTTTCATCATTAATAAACAATTACGTTCAACATTATTTTTTAACTGTGTTGATAATATATCTTTAGCAAGTTCCAAATTTTCATTTCTAATAGCATTTTTAAACGGTTTAATTAATAATTCAACTTCTTTAACTCTATCGATTATTTTTGAGATACAACTTAAATTACTTTTAATATCTCTGTAAAATGAACTGATGAAAATGAGCTTTTCCCTAGATGAATTCGACGTAAATAAATGTCTTACAGAATAGCGAAGATTTAATAATTTTTCGCGATCTGATTTTTCAATATGGCGTAAAGATTTTAATTCGCGATCTTGTAGATGTGACGTTTCTTCATTAAGGACTGAAAGGTGACGATCATCTAATAACGAAGTGTGATAGCTTTTCGTACGGCGATCATTTCGATTTAATAAACACGCACAAAAGAACTGCTTCTCGCATTCATAATATTTGTAAGGGGGTCGGTTAAATAAACTTGCAAACATGACCTGTTCCTTGATTTCATCAGAACATTCTTCAATGCTTTGTAAAATATTTATCATTGTATTGTCCAATACTAAATCATCTTGACTGATATTACGAGATATAGGAATATCCACCATATTCATTGCTGTGTTATTCTTTCGATCATATTGTGTTATGAAAGATACAAACGCCATTTGTGTACTTTCTATGTTCAATCCACTTAGTAGAAATTTGACGATGTACTCATTCTTTTCTTTTATTGCAATATGAAGAACAGTTTGGTGCTTCTGATTCATAAATATTGCACTGTCTTCAAGCCAAAGTTGACCAATACACTTGGCGTTTATTTCAAGTGCATTCTTTGACATTTTTATTTCATTCAAATGCGTATTCATAAACAATCGTATGATCTTGCTGTCTGGATGAAGCAGTATTTGAGGTATAAGTATTTTTTGGAACAGTTTATACCTGTTAAAGCTTTCAGATTTGTTGAGCCAGTGGACAACTATTTGCGAACAGCAATACTCGGCATAAGTTCGGTGAATAAATTGGAATTTTTGGTTTTCCTTTGTTTGTATCAGACCAAGTCTGTTTAATATATTTAGCCACTCGTCTTTACTGGCGCTAAAGATCTCATCAAAGAAATCAGAAAAGAATGTTCTGAAACCAAATACACCGTGAATTTTTGTTATCATGTCAAAAATGTTTTTTTTTATAAACTTGTCTGTCGTTGCTCCTATCAAAGTTTTATCATTAAGGTATATTTCATACTTTAATGTAATATACGTCTTGTAGAGATTTGATACACTGTCTATCTTGACTACCGGAGATTGGCGGAGCAGATCTCTTTGCGGCCTGAAGACTTCCGCTAACATCCTTAGCTGGAGGGGGACCCCCATGAAGTGATTCATGTCCCCCCCCAGTACTCGCTCCGCTTCCTTTAGCACCACTTTGGCATATGTCTTCAGTTCACTCTCCCGATCCTCTCCGTTCTCGAGAGAATCTTCCGGCTCGAGAGAGAGGCAGGAACGCCAGAAAACAAGTAAATAATGTAGTCGCTCTTGTGCAGTAATCCGAACAAAACACGTAGAGGTGTGACTTAATGGCTTTTCTAATGATTGCTTCAAATAATTTCGAGCGGTTATAATTGTTTGAATCGCCGGTGTGCCTTGCAAAAAAACAAAGAGTGGGATAAGTTTTTTTTTGCAATTCTCTTTATTTTTAACGTAATCATCCAGCTCATCAAAACCATCAAACATTAACACGACCCGCTTTGAATGTAACTTACTTTGAAGCAAATACTCTAACAATAGAACCGGGCTGTCGTCAGTGCCACACTCGCTCAGTAAAAAGCTTGCCACGCTTTGCGCAGTGAGCACCTCTGGTAGGTTGTATATATGCTTTTGGAAGTTTTTTAACTCTATATAAATAACCCATAACGATTCAATGCGTCTTGACAGCCTTGCAAGATATGTTGTTTTCCCTGTGCCGGGATCGTCCGTTATGATTACCAAGTTTCGTTCAGTTTTGCTCAAAGTTGTTTCATCGACAGGCTCGCAGGAGTCTGTGGACATACACGGGAACAAGCGCTCCACAGACCCATGGGAATATCGCCACTTCAGTTCATTTCCACTTTTATAATTTTCATCACTTTCATAATTTTCATCACTTTCTTCACTATGGTCAATTTCAGCACTATCATACCTTTTACTTATTTTTAGAAAATGAATATTTTTACTTGAATGATTCTTAATTATATCCATCTCCATTTGCTTTGTGGCAGCTGTAAGTATATTATCTGTTAATGCTTCTCTTTTTGTCGAATTGTCTATCAATCCCAAGAAAGAAGACTTATCTTCCTCACTGAAAATGACAAACAGGTCATCAGCAAGATCAATTTTGGTGAACATTTGTATGTCAATTGATGCTAGGTGGAAAAATTTCCGAGGTAAATAAAATTTTTTATCAAATATTTGTTTGCAGAACACATCTGTGCCTGACATTTCAAACAAGTAAATGCGTTTATCCTGGTTCTTATCGCAGGTATCTCTAAAGGTAAATTCTGCATCTTCCTCGGCAAGGATGATATTAATCCCTTCGAGTTGATTCCAGCTGGCCACAGTTTCCTGGTCCACGCGGTTCAACCCGCTGACCACCACCAGGGTTTTATCTAATTTTACACAACGTATGATACATTCCTTGCTAGTTTTGATATTTATTTTTATAAATGGCATTTGAAGATCACTTATGGTTGGACGCGTGTCTTTCAAAGAAATAACATAGTCTTTATCAGTCACAATGCTTTTTAAGCAATTTGAACGTATGAACTGATCCAATTGACTTACAGGAAAGCTATCTCCCAAAAACTCTTGGAAGCTATGCCCTCCACTTCCGTTAGATTCAAATATTTTCCTTCTAAATATATTTTTTTGTGACTCGACGGATAAGTCCAAGAGATTAATTTCTTGATCAACATTCAATGTTATTACGTTTCCTAAAGGGTCTATTATGTCTATAGGCTGTGACGAGATGAAAACAAGTTTTTTCAAGGTTGGACAAGAGCATTGTGTGTAATAATTAAATAAAGGTTGAAGTTTTGAGCTGTTCTGAGCTGAGGACGAACTACCGTCAACTATCATCAGGTCATTTTGGTCGACGGGGAAACCGTGAATATTTAAAATTGATTCTAGTTCCGGCCAGTCTAAGAAAGTATAATGACCTTCGGTGATATATTTCTTAAGTGGATCTGATTCGTTAACACATGTTTCAATTTGGTTAAATACAATGTTATGAATGCGGGTCATTTCAAACGCGGCATCTTGTGTTACTATCAACATAACACGATGCGTAGAAAGCAAAAAGTCCTTAAATTTGACGGAATCTTTGAATTTTAATTTAGTCGTTTTTATCGATTTCAAATAATTCAGACCTTTATTGCGGTAAATCAAGTCAGTAGTTCTGCTCTGTTCCTCCACTGCCTCGGAGAACTCTGGCCTCAGCCACCGCATCAGCTGCTTTACCCGATTTGTGAGTTCTCTCAACAGTTGTTTAGATTTGCAACTAATTGTTCTACGCTCGAGCAATAATTCAAAATCGGCAAATAATTTATCGTTTTTGAATTCAAGCTTTTCTTTTAACAAAAAATCGTTTAAAATCTTAGTATCCGTTTGCTTTTGAATAATCACCAACTTTTCAAGAATTTGTACTTCATCCTCAGAAAAGACGTTTAAATTACTAACGTTAATTTGAGGATCGGAAGGAACCAACTGATACCGTTTTTCAAGTTTTACGAACTTTTTAAATTTATTTACTTCTTTATTCTCTACATGGCAATCATTGGCCTGATTTAGCGTTTTATCATTAAAAAGGTCTTTATATTCATCGCTGTCCTTAGCCCAGTCCAATACTGCCCTTATATTTTGTGAATTTTCTTTAAAAGCTTCCACGAAATTACTGATTGCGTGTGTCTTCTTATTGTACCAAATTAATGCCATATCTAAGTATGTGTATTTAGATAAATCAATTAAAACACGATAAACTGTTCGGAGATGCGCTCCGAAAGTGTTAATTCGGTTAGGCGCCGATAAGTATACCGTAATGTCTAACCTGTCTAACTTGTCCAAAAAACTGATGCCATATCTATAGTAATGATCATACTGAATTTTGTCCAACATGTCCTTTGCCCCCGGACTGTCGAAGACCACGGTCTTAGCGTGAACTCCCCCACATGTGTTCGGAATCAGCTCTCCGTTAAGCACCTTCACATGTTTAACTGTAAAAGCCGTCACCTGACCTAACCAGGCCCCGAGGGAGTGGCCCGTTATGGTAAGGTTATAACGCATTTTAAAAATTTCTGATTCGGAGTTGACAGTATGTATGACCTGACTAACATAGTCCACGAACGTAACTGCGGAGTTCATGCAACTCGTGTAGTTATTAAGGACTATTCCCACAACATCTGTTATTAGCGATCCTACCTTTGATAGAAGTGTGCCCCGGTGGGCCACCACCACTTGCTGGAAGCCAGTGTGAATAAACATAGCTCCGAAGTACTGGTTGCCTAAGGCTGGATTGGAACCAGTCGTCTGCAGCTGCCAGCCTTCGGGTAGATCAAGTCTCTGCCCGTACGCCTTGTCGACTTCTCCCGAGTTTTTCTCTTCGTAAACAGCTTGTGCAAGCAGCGCCAGGGTGAGCTCGCTGGGATGAGGGTCTGTGTCCAGGATGTCCAGCGTGTGCTCTGCCGAGGATTCCAAAATGGTATCTACCAATTGTTCCTTTGAATACTCCAGTTCCAGTCCGTGGTCGACGTCCATGGTTGGAAAGGTGCGAGTTGAGAAGCTCCTGAAATAATAGTACCAAATGATGGAACATAATGCCACATAAGTCAAGTCCCTTAAAATTGTATCTTTAAATGTATCTTCACAGTGTATCTTTAAATGCAACTGTAGAATTTGTTGAGAGAGTTTTGCTTTATTTCAAACGAGTCATGTTTTAGTAAATATTTTCACCATTTTCGCTTAATTATTATCGTTTTTAAATTAATGTGTCTTGTAGTATGTACATGAAAAAGTGATATTAAATTTTGATAAGTAACGATACTTACTACTATGTTGTGTTTAATGGTATGTCGTTACCAATGGGGGGGAAAGCTATGGGGAATTGAGAAAGAACTGCAAAATCTGTTAAATTAATTTTTGCGTGCCCAACATTATTTTCCTGGCAACACCGGTTTAAGAGCCATGACGGACCCCAACTAATTGTTCGCGAAACAAGCTCCTGTGAACTCCTGTCATTTTAGCTGGGAGACCCGTTTAGTTGACACGGTGTTTAAACTAGTTCTCAATTTCTAAATCTTGTGTCGTCCTTTTTGTAATTGCGTAATAAATTCTAGTGATTCCAAATTGTTGTTCTTTTCTTTTAACTCCGCGACCAAGAATGTGCGGGCGATGCATTTGTCAATAGACATCACAATATTAATATTGATGCATTCGAGTCCAATTTGGTTAATATTCAATTAGTTGGTCTGATGAGGATGAAATTATTCGAATGAAGTAAACATTTGCAACGTGTTATGCTTCTAATTTGAAAACAGAGAAAGCGGCCAGATTTTAAAACTAATTAAAAAGAAGAGCAAACTTTTACCGTGGAAGTATAACTGACATACTGTAATTAGGTACATTAAACCAGTGTGTGTATTTTGGCTTTGCAATACATATAAATGGAGGATTATTGTAAATAGGCAACGCCTACCTTTTTAGTTTTCATACAGTTCGTATAGTCCTAATTATAAGAGAATTTAAATGAAGATGCTACATCTGTTGAAGATGAAAGAAAATATTGAAAAATTTATCTATGATCAGAACCAATTTATTTCCATTATATAAAATGCCGGTCATGTTCAAACTGTGGGAATTATTTTTGTTTTCTTTACATATTATATTATAATGTAACTCATATTATATATTTTCGTAGAAAGCAATCACTTTGTGGTTTAACATTTTAATGAAATAAAAACAATATTTTTTGTTTAAAACCACGAATTTTTTTATTAATTTTTAAGACCGACCGGTTTCGCTACACTCGAGCATCGTCAGGGTACAAAATTAAACTAATCAAAAAATACAAAATGTGTCATACATACAGAGGGAGATAGAAAGTAAAATCAAAATGAAACAACAATATATTAAAAGAAAACAATTAGTGTACATAAATATTATAATAATAGAGAATAGGCATTTATAATTGTAAGGTGATTAAGGGATACTGGGAATTTTACAGTTTATAGGGAATATTCCCAGTATTGGGCTTTTTGACAAATCTAATTGATTATTCAGAATTAAACTTTTGGTTTTAATGGCTTTCTTTATTTCTAGTGCTTCTAGATTATTCAATTTGTTACTATGGTCTTTTCTATGGAGAATCTTAGCACCGGTGCTTTTATTGAATGTATGATCTGTTTCAATAAGATGATTGGCAAACTCTGAAAAGCCATTGCTATTTAGGCATCTAAGATGTTCTTTAATCCTAATGTTGACATTGCGCGTTGTCTTCCCGATATAAAACGCTGGACAATTGTTACAATTTAATTTATAAATTCCTGCATGACTTAGTGTGTCATCTTTATCTTTAGAATTGACTAAAAATTTACCTAAATTGTTGTTGGTATAAAACGCCGGTTTGACTTCAGAAGGAAGGTTAACTATACTGCAGGAAGAAAAATTATTAATGAAAAGAATACGGCGCCATTGGAAAGGAAGATTATTATTATTAATATTATGTGGAGTCGCGAATAACAAGTTTTTAACTGCTAATTGTTTTAGTTTTTTACTTAAAATTCTATCAATAAAATCTGGATCGTATCCATTATTAGACGCTACTTTTTTAATTATTGATAATTCGTTAGAGAAATTAATATTAGTTAATGGAATCGTGACCAAGCGATGGACCATTGAGTGAAATGTTGAGTGTTTGTGTGAAAAAGGATGATTGGATGTATTATGTATGACAATATCGGTGTAGGTAGGTTTCCGAAAGATGTTAAAATCGATTTTATTATTTATGAGAGATAAGGATAGGTCTAGGAAGTTTAAGGATGAATTAATGCCTATCTCTAATGTATTATAATAGGAATTTATAAGGTTGAGGAAGGAATTGAGTTGACGTTCCGTGCCTGTCCATGGTCCATATACAAAATATGTCATCGACATATCTTTTCCACAGAAAGACGTTTTTTATAAGTGGTGAGTTACCGGCAAGTATTTTACTCTCCAAGTTATTCATGAATATATCGGCAATCAAAGGGCTAGTGGGAGCACCCATAGGTAAACCTTCTTTTTGCTGATATATTACATTATCGCTAAATAAACATTAAAAACGGAGAAACCGAATCCGACTGCGTAACAGACAGAACTATTGAACTTAAATTTAATGAAAAAATAAATTACGTTTTTCACGTTATATCTAACATCAACACAGAATATGACGGGATTGTGGAAAACGACTTCCTTACTAAAAATAAAACAAAGAGAAATTATGAAACAAACCAATCGATTCTTTTAAATAAAATAACAAACGACATGCATAACAGAATTGTTCTGAACACGCTTCAACTAAGATCAAAGACGTTTCTCAAGGTTAAAGTTAAAAATAGAAATATCAAAGAAGGCATTTTACTAGACTTTGAAGTAATTAAAGGAGTGAAAATTTCTAACACACTCACTAATGTAGACGAAGATAGAAGAGCATTGATATCGATATTAAACAAAACGGAAAATGCTGTGAATAATTAAATATAGAATCATACTTACTGGAATGCGAAAATTAAATTAAAATAAGCACATTACTAACAAGAATGAGTTAAATTCAAAGTAGCTTCTTACTTGAAATTATTTGAAATGCGATAACTTAAAAAGTAGCACCGTACAAACTGGAATGCGAAAAGTAGGCATAAATTTCTCGTTTCATTCACATTTAAGATCACATCATGAATACAAAAGTAAGCCCATAATCCTTGATTCATCCACATTCAAAAATTATATCACTCTCTATTTTTTTCTAATTAGTTGCCTGCAACGGGTAAAAAGCTAGTCATACAAAAGCTTGTCTACTATTTCAGGATTTATTATACATATTTGCTATTATGCTGTGTGTTCTGATTCTATACACTATTCATTATACAATAAATACTATACACTATCCTGTTTAACTAACACTGTAGCTAAGAGTAAAATAAAATTTAAATACAAAATCGCAAAAGTCCACTAGGGCAATAGGTCATCAAATAATAAATAAATTTAGTTACCTTTACTGCTGACTTAGAACTTGCTTCTGGGGGAGCCCAAGGTGGAGACCTTTAAAGAGAAAATTATTTAAATATTAACTATGAAAAATAACACACTATGCAAAACACATTTTTAAGAACCTTAAACATTATTTTACAATATATTAAATATGTCTATATCAGACATATCTAATTTACTGAAGGATTTTTCATTAATCCTTTTTAATGGGCGTTGATAAATAATATATTTTTTTAACTATACACTAATGTTTAAAAGAAAAGGTTTTGATGTAAAGCACAAATTATTAAAAGCATTAATTACACCCCAGAAACATCCATACGAATTGAAAATATCTCCCAAGTATAAATAAATGACGCCGACGGGAATGGAACCCGCACCTTCTGATGTCCGTCCAGGTGCTCTGGACCACTGATCTACGTCGGCTTATTCCTAACCCGCTGATGGGTCGAGACACCAGTTGGAGAGGTCAAAGAGTCGCCCAAAAAATTTCTAACTTAACTATCGGCAAATATTAAAATAAAAGAAGAGACACAGCTTCGACTTCAGAGGATTTATTTAAATCATATTCCAATCCTTATAACATCTTAACACATTCATCAAAACATAAAAATCCTCACTTATTCGAATGAGGATTGGACATTGTTCCGTTCCTTCTCACCTTTCCAAAATTCACGTTCTTGACTCCTCAGATTGAATATTCTGTTCTCTAGAAGTGGGTACTTTAGATCACTTTTCTTTGTCCCTCTCTCAACAAATATCTTCTCTTCTTTCAAGCCTTATCTAAAATTGCCTTCCTCCGTTCAACGTCTCATATCTTTTAAGTCTGAACTCGATTTCAATCTTGCATATGATTTTGAAATTTGCCAATTAAATAAAATGAACACATAAAATACCTTCCCTCTCTCCATAATGTGAAATGATGTCCTAGAACACCCTTGAAGGGTGAAAGCCAGAAACATTTGAAACAAAACATCTGAACACAATTTCAACGAACCAGCATTCATCAAAATAATGATTTAAAACTGAATTCTTCCCCTGGAAGTGAAAATAAATAAAAAAGCACACATCATAAACATAAGTTTTCAAAACGACAACTTTCCCATAAATTACAAAAGACTATTATTACTCCTATATTTAAATCTGTTGACCCCAATCTAAGCCGCATCGCCAAAATATTTGACAAACTTATGATAAAACAATTACTAAAAGAAGAAAAGATAATTCACAATTTGAATTATCTTTTCTATTGGAATAATCTTAGGTAGGCAGTTCAACTACAAATATACTGAAATTAGATAGCTTTGTTTAAACTAAAACACAGTATTACTTGAAAGCTGTCATAAAAACTGAAGATTGTTCATTTTTATATTAGATTTTTTTTGCCTCATTTATTTTTATAAGTGTGTACAATTAAATATTATTTTATAATTTTCAAAAATATAAAAAATATTTCAATACATATTTAGATTGTGACCGAATGTCGAGTGTCAAATTACGATAATGATCCGCCCCATCACTAAAACTAGCCAAATGATCCCAGCTGATCGTGAAAATGTAAAATTTTGTGATCATTCATAAAAAATAATTTCGGGTATGACTTAAATTAATTGAACGAACCCCATGTTTTTCTTGAGTAGTGATTAATAAATAACATATAATTTCACGATATTGAGAAAATATAAACCAAACACTGCAAATTCAATACGAAACCTCACACTTTTTCGCGTGAATTTGAAACACATTCACTTTAAACATGCTATTATGCTATGATTATTTCATCAAAACAAACCAAAAAAAACACGCATAACTCGTTCGTAAATTAAATTATA
Source organism: Hesperophylax consimilis (assembly GCF_061612785.1). Lineage (NCBI taxonomy): Eukaryota > Metazoa > Arthropoda > Insecta > Trichoptera > Limnephilidae > Hesperophylax > Hesperophylax consimilis. Next base: position 8,432,804 of record NC_142852.1, read on the forward strand.
ATAGAACAATAGATAACATTGGCATTTTGTAGAAATAATTACCTAAAACACAATTCCATCACGGATCTGTCACTTAATAATAATTCCGCTAATTTGTAATCATGCACTTTTTTACTATTTATGTTTTTTTTCCTTGGAATCGAGTATAAATATTACAGAAAAACAGAGAAGAATAATTATTTTTATTTCTAACTGCAATCACATATCTCCGCATTATAAAAAAAATATAAAAATACTTTAATCATGCACGGACCCTCCCGGTCAGATTTGTCCTTCCGAGGCTAAATAAAATTCAAACATCACATTCCATTAGAGCAGAGGTTCCCAAAGTGGTAAATATAGACCCCCAGGGGTCGATATCGGCTTGCTGGGGGTCTATGTCAGCGAGAACAAAATTTGGGGGTCCACGAGATTCATATGGGGGTACAAACGAGCGGACCCTCATTTACCTTAAGTCAACATTTAGGAGTTCCGTAAATGACACAATACACCTAACACAGTTTACGTAATACTAATAATAGACTGAGAAATTACTTATTTGATATTTGTATTTTTATATTTCGTAAAACTGTTTATTGAGGTATATAAATAAAATTATACGTTCCTTTTCTCGTCAGTATTAATATATTGAAGATAAAACATTGCACATCGGAAACCGCGAATTTTCCTAGATCCCCAACTTGTTTTTGAAAAACGTCCAGGGTAACAATGACGTTCAACATTTAAATGTACTTCTCACAGACTTCAAAATTAAGTTTGAGGACATTTTGACTGTGGAAGTGGAATGTTGAAGAATCGGATGTCATATGACAAGAAGAACTGATCGGAATAAGCGCTAACAAAGAATTTAAGGGGCAGTTCTGTAGGGCCAGCTACAGAAAGAAATTCCAGTTGCTTATTCTGCTCCATTTTCATTTGGTGTAATACCTCACAAGGGCGCTCCTGTCTGCACAATGCAAAGACTATACCGCCACCCGGTTGTTGGACAGGCAAGGGAAGGGAATCTTCTTAAGAAAATGAGAAATGATTATCACATGGGACGTTAATAGTTTTAGGAAAATTCAATATTTGGCAGGCAGGGGTCTACGGAAAAAAATATATTGTGCAAGTGGTCTAAGGGGCAAAAATTTTTGGGAACCTCTGCATTAGAGCCTCGGTTGGACAGATCTGATCGGAGGGTCCGTACATTGTAAAAGTATTTTTATATATTTTTTCGTAATGCGGAGATATGTGATTTGATCGCAGCTAGAATGAGAAATTTTTTTTCTTCTAAGTTTGCCTTAAATATTTACACTCGATTCTGAGGAAAAAAACCTAAAGAATAACAAAGTACGTGATTACAAATTGGCGGAATTATTCAATGACCGTTACAGTGACAGATAGAGCTCCGTGATTAAATTGTGTTGTTGGTCACTATTTCTACAACATGGCATGTAATCTATTGTTTTATTATAATTCAATATATTAACGACTTATGTGTGCTCTTATTGGTTGGTTTTGATAAAATATTCATACAAAAATAGTATGTTAAAAGTGAATGTCTTTCAAATTCACGCGAAAGTGTCTTAAAGGGGTGAGTTTTTGTATTAAGTTTGCGGTGTTTGGTTTATGTGCATATCGTGTATATAAATTGAAGTTAGGTAGACTTTTTAATTTTTATGAATGATCACGAAATTTTACATTTTCACGATCAGCTGGGATCATTTGTCTAGTTTTAGTGATGGGGCGGATCATTTTCGTAATTTGACAATCGAAATTCGGTCACAATCGAAAAATGTATTGAAATAAATTTTTATTTTTTAACATTATTTATTTCTACAGACGTAAAAAAATTTAAGAAAAGCAAAAAATATATCTAGTATAAAAATTATCAATCTTCAGTTTTTATGACAGCTTTTCAAGTAATACTATGTTTTAGTTTAAGCATTCACTGTACTTTTGTGTTCTAAATTTATAATCTTATCGGTAATATTATATTTGTGTACAACTGTTTTGTGGAGAATATGAAAGATATATTTATTTGTGAATCTCATGTGCTCAATAATTACAATTTATTGTTAAAAATACCATTTTGTAGTTTTGATGTGTAAATTTTGTAATCTAATATGCAAAAATTGAAGAAACCGATACGAAACAGACGGAACTATTGAAATAATATTAAATTTTTAAAAAATCACGTTTTTCAGGAAACGTTTTTTCGAAAACGACTTCCTAACTAAAAATAAAACAAAGAGAAATTATGATACAAACCAATCGATTTTTTAAAATAAAATAACAATCGACATGAATAACAGAATTGTTCTGAACACGCTTCAACTAAGATCAGAGACGTTTCTCAAGGGTAAATTTAAAAATAGAAATATCAAAGAAGGCATTTTACTAGACTTTGAAGTAATTAAAGGAGTGAAAATTTCTAACACACTCACTAATGTAGACGAAGATAGAAGAGCATTGATATCGATATTAAACAAAACGGAAATCAAATATAGAATCCTACTTACTGGAATGCGATAATTAAATTAAAATAAGCACATTACTAACAAGAATGAGTTAAATTCAAAGTAGCTTTTTACTTGAAATTATTTGAAATGCGATAACTTAAAAAGTAGCACCGTACAAACTGGAATGCGAAAAGTAGGCATAAATTTCTCGCTTCATTCACATTTAAGATCACATCATGAATACAAAAGTAAGCCCATACTCCTTGATTCATCCACATCCAAAAATATATCACTCTCTATTTGTTTCTAATTAGTTGCCTGAAACGGGTAAAATGTTAGTCGTACAAAATAGTTTATTTCATGCATTTGTCTACTATTTCAGGATTTATTATACATATTTGCAATTATGCTGTGTGTCCTGATTATTTACACTATTCATTATACAATAAATACTATACACTATCCTGTTTAACTAACACTGTAGATAAGAATAAAATACAATTTATATACAAAATCGCTAAAGTCCACTAGGGCAATAGGTCGTCAAATAATAAATAAATTTATTTACCTTTACTGCTGACTTAGAACTTGCTTCTGGGGGAGCCCAAGGTGGAGACCTTTAAAGAGAAAATAATTTAAATATTAACTATGAAATATAAGAAACTATGTAAAACACATTTTTAAGAACCTTAAACATTATATAAAATATATTTATATCAGACTTATGTAATTATCTGAAGGGTTTCTCATTAATCCTTTTTAATGGGCGTTAATATATAATTATTTTTTTAACTATACACTAATGTTTATAAGAAAAGGTTTTTATGCAAAGCACAAATTATAAAAAAATATTAAAAGCATTAATTACACCCCAGAAACATCCATACGAATTGAAAATATCTCCCAAGTATAAATAAATGTCGCCGACGGGAATTGAACCCGCACCTTCTGATGTCCGTTCAGGTGCTCTGGACCACTGAGCTACGTCGGCTTATTCCTAACCCGCCGATGGGTCGAGAGACCAGTTGGAGAAGTCAAAGAGTCGCCCAAAAAATTTCTAACTTAACCATCGGCAATATTCTCGGTTATTCGAGTGACTCCTATAAACCGAATTTATTCCAAAAAAAGCACACATCATAAACACAAGTTTTCAAAACGACAACTTTCCCATAAATTACAAAAAGACTATTATTACTCCTATATTTAAATCTGTTGACCCCAATCTAAGCCACATCGCCAAAATATTTGACAAACTTATGATAAAACAATTACTCAAATTTATAAAACAAAATTATATTTGAAGCTAAAATCAATAAGGATTTAAAAAGATTTGAGTACCAAAGATGCTATCATAAATGTAACATTTGAGGACTAAAGATTCTATCATCGATCTAAAAATTGTATCAAAACAATTATTAATATGTATATCTAAAAAACAAGTTCACAGATATATTCCTACATAAGACATCAATATTACTTAAAAACATCACTGTGACGAATTTCTTTATAAATATAGTAATTTAATAACACAATTAACACATCCCACGTGAAATATATCAACTTCTTAATGTTGACTAAAATCAGATTTTTTCAATTAGGAATGCACTGATAGGAAGAAACGTTTACATATTTCCATTTATAGAGTCCATAACTAACCAAATCATTAAAAAATCGAAGTAAAACGCCCAAAATAACTATGAAAAGGATAAATAAAAACCGTAACTATTAACCAGAACGCTTTGGTTTGTGTGGCTAACGGTCACATACCATAACAACAATGGCGGACAAATAGTGATGAGGTACAATACAATTCGAATTTTCACAAAATCTCGAAACTCGAGCGTAAACGGGGTCAGTTGTATATTTAATTAAAATGAATTTATAAAGAAGTTTTCTAATGTTTTAAAATCTATTATAACAGACACTTTTGAAATAACTTTAAAAGTACAGTAAATGATAAATGACAAAAAAAATCATGTGCAAAAGTATGTTGAAATGTGAAATATTCCAGAGTAAAATAATTTATGATCCATGAACTCAAATTTGCTACTTGTACATGGGTATTTACCCATCATATAATATTTCGACAGAAAATTAATTGAATTATTTTATCGTAATTTGAATTATTTTTTCATAATTAGAATTATCTTTTCTATTGCAATAATCTTAGGTAGGCAGTTGAACTACAAATATACTGAAATTAGATAGCTTTGTTTAAACTAAAACACAGTATTACTTGAAAGCTGTCATAAAAACTGAAGATTGTTCATTTTTATTCTTGTTTTTTTTGCTTTATTTGTTTTTTTAAGTGTGTACAAATAAATATTATTTTATAATGTTAAAAAATAAATAAAAATATCAATACATTTTTAGATTGTGACCGAATTTCGTGTGTCAAATTACGATAATGATCCGCCCCATCACTAAAACTTGCCAAATGATCCCAGCTGATAGTGAAAATGTAATATTTTGTGATCATTCATAAAAAATAATTTCGGGTATGACTTAAATTTGTTGAACGAACCCCATATTTTTCTTTAATAATGATTAATAAATAATATATACTTTCACGATATTCAAAAAGAAAAAAGATAATCAAAGTTATTATTAAAAAACCAAGAATTTTTCCAACCAGCGAACTTTTTGAAAAATTTAAAGTCCTACCCATTTCAAAACTATTTCAAAGAAATGCTATTTTAAAAGTTTTTAAAGTATCTGAAATGTCCTCAATGCGAAGTAAAAGACCTAGAACAACTGGGAACATGTATGTACCTAGATGCAATACGACAGCTGCACAACACCATCATGAATATATAGACCCAAAGTTATTTAACGATTTACCGGATACAATAAAAAGTGAGAAAAATTATTTTAAATTTAAAAAAAAACTTACGTTGTATTTTAACAGAGAAGATTGACTTACTTTTATCGATGATTTTCAGATATATTCTGTTGCTTATATTTTTGTTGATTTTTCGTTGATTTTTGTTGATATTCTTAAAATACTACAATATTTTGTAGTATTTTACAGTATTTTTTAAAATATTCTTTTTCCATTTTTGTAACTATACATATTATTATCTATATATTATATAAGCACATAAACTAGCTCCCCAGTTTGACCCGAGAATATTTCTCTACAAATTGGGTAAACAAAAAAAAGTGATGTCTGATATGAAATGTAATATATTTTATCTCGTGAATATTTACTTTTTTTAAAAATAAAATACAAAAAAAAAATTATTAAAGTATTTTTATTTATTTTTTCGTATTGCGGAGATATGTGATTTAATTTCAGCTTTAATGAAAAATAATTTAAATAAGTTTGTCTTAAATATTTATACTCGATTCCGAGGAAAAAAACCTAAAAAGTAACAAAGTACGTGGTTACAAATTGGCGGAATTATTCCGTTGACCGTTACAGTGACAGATAGAGCTCCGTGATTAAATTGTGTTTTTGGTCACTATTTCTACAACATGGCGTGTAATCTATTGTTTTATTATAATTCAATTTATTAACGACCTTTGTGTGCTCTTATTGGTTGGTTTTGATAAAATATTCATGCTAAAATAGTATGTTAAAAGTGAATGTCTTTCAAATTCACGCGAAAGTGTTTTAAAGGGGTGAGTTTTTGTATTAAGTTTGCGGTGTTTGGTTTATGTGCATATCGTGTATATAAATTGAAGTTAGGTATACTTTTTAATTTTTATGAATGATCACGAAATTTTACATTTTCACTATCAGCTGGGATCATTTGGCTAGTTTTAGTGATGGGGCGGATCATTATCGTAATTTGAAACTCGAAATTTGGTCACAATCTAAAAATGTATTGAAATAATTTATTTTTTTAACATTATAAAATAATATTTATTTCTACAGACTTAAAAAATTTATGAAAAGCAAAACATAAATCTAGTATGAAAATAATCAATCTTCAGTTTTTATGACAGCTTTCAAGTAATACTGTGTTTTAGTTTAAACCAAACTATCTAATTTCAGTATATTTGTAGTTCAACTGCCTTCCTAAGATTATTCCAATGGAATAGATAATTCTAATAATTTTCTGTCGAAATTTTATGTAACGAGTATGTACCTACTTTATCGTTTATCAAAAATGTTCTTCACACAACCAGTTCCAATTATGAATATGATACTTAAATTCAAAGCAAATTTGAGTTCATCGATCATGAATTATTTTACTCTGGAATATGTCACATTTCAACAGTATTTGCGTATCTCAAGTGCTCAATCATTACAGTTTACTGTTAAAAATACCATTTTGTAGTTTTGATATGTAAACTTTGTAATATAATATACATGAATGTGCTTGAAGCGAACAGTGTATGTCAAGACAGAGTTGTGTGACGTTTTTATTTTATCTACCGACTTAGTTAGAGTTAGTTTGTTAATCAATAAATCAGATAATTGCTATTAAGCACGTATAATTTATGAAATATACATTTATAATTACTTCATATTATATACACTAGATTTAAAAAAAATATATTTAAATGAATTCCTCAGCACGGGAGATCCCAGTGAGGAGATCATTCTATCTATATTTTACTAAAAAGGAAGATAATAACACTTTTTATATTATTTCTGTCGGATTATAACTAATTTCCTTTTTTTGTATTTTATTAAAATCACTTTCAACTTAAATAAAAAATTATAATTATTTAAAAAGAAAGGAATTTATACTTTTAAGAAAGTAAACAAAACAAAATGGAAACCGACTCCGCTGTAAAAGGGAAAGAAGCAAATTTAGCCATATTTATGAAATTAATCTCCACATTCGATGGAAATAGGAAAGGGCTAACGCCATTTTTATTAAATTTTGAAAGAGCGATTCAACTGGATCAAGAAAACCAAAAATAACTATTACTCTTCTATATTTTATGACAACTAACTGACAAGGCACAAACGGCATGTTCTAATAAAATAATTTAAAATTTTGATCAACTAAAAGAATTCTTAAAAATTAATTTCTGAGAATCAAAAGTCAAACACACCTGCTAATAGAATTACAAAGTTGTAAACAAAAGCATGGAGAAGATATGGCAACATATATGTTCAGAATAGAAACATGTGTCAAGAAATTAAAATCACTCGACCATTAATCGAGACGAATTGGAGAGAAGATGCGCCAGTACAAATGACTTGGCTTTATCATTAATGGTATAAATACAAACATTTCTGTACATTTAAAGGAGCGGATGCCTAAAAATCTAATTGCTTCCTTTGACGAAAAAAGAATGATTGATATAGAAGAAATAACAATTAAAACCCCATACAACTTTGCACCATGCAATACAACTATTGATAAAAGGAAAAATATATGTGTTGTAAACATTAACAGAGAAAGACTATTAAATCTGCCACATGTTAAAATACCCTTAGGTAATTATAATACCACTAGCAATATCACTAATAAAAAGAGATTTACTTGATAAAAATAGTGTCCGCGAAATAAACATAAATAAAAAATTAAAAAATTAAAAAAACGGAATTGAACGTAAATTTAATAAAAAAATAAATCACGTTTTACATGAAACGTTTTTTCGAAATCGACTTCCTTACTAAAAATAAAACAAAGATAAGTTATGAAATAAACCAATTAATTATTTTATATAAAATAACAATCGACATCAATAACAATCGAATTGTTCTGTATACGCTTCAACAAAGATCAGAGACGTTTCTCAAGGTTAAAGTTAAAAATAGGTATATCAAAGAAGGCATTTTACTAGACTTTGAAGTAATTAAAGGAGTGAAAATTTCTAACACACTCACTAATGTAGACGAAGATAGAAGAGCATTGATATCGATAAATAATAACTGTAGATTCCTTCTTATTAAATTAAAATAAGCACAAAACTAACAAGAATGAGTTAAATTCAATGTAACATCTTACTTGTAATTAATTATTTGAAATGCGATAACTTAAAATGTAGCACCCTACAAACTGGAATGCGAAATGGGACCATACACTGTCTTGCTTCATTCACATTCAAAGATCAAATCATGAATATAAAAGTAAGCCTCTTTGCTTCATCCACATTCAAACATTATATCACTCTTTATTTTTTTCTAATTAGTTCCTGCAACGGGTAAAAAGCTAGTCGTACAAAATAGTTAATTTCATGCATTTGTCTACTATTTCAGGATTTGTTATACATATTTGCTATTATGCTGTGTGTCCTGCTTCTATACACTATTCATTATAGAATAAATACTATACACTATCCTGTTTAACTAACACTATAGCTAAGAGTGAAATACAATTTATATACAAAATCGCAAAAGTCCACTAGGGCAATAGGTCGTCAAATAATAAATAAATTTATTTACCTTTACTGCTGACTTAGAACTTGTTTCTGGGGGAGCCCAAGGTGGAGGGAGACCTTTAAAGAGAAAATAATTTAAATATTAACTATGAAAAATAACACACTATGCAAAACACATTTTTAATATCCTTAAATATTCTTTTACAATATATTAAACATGTCATTAATGTGATTTCAAAAATATCCATACATTAAAATTACTTTATACAACTCTAGTCAGAAGTCAATTAGAATATAATTCGTCTATATGGAACCCTACCTACAAAAATCATGCAAACTCCATTGAAAGAATCCAACACAAATTTCTCAGAACAATTAACTTCAAATTAGGAATTCCCTCTGACGACATTGATTACGATTCATTATTACAATTATTACGTCTCTTATCGTTAAAACATAGAAGAATACTTAATGATCTAATTTTTTTTATTTAAAATAAACAATCACCGGTTTGACTCCCTGAATTAACTTCGTTGATAAATTACCATGTTCCCTGTAGACCAACTAGACTCAAGTCACATTATTATTGCAACAATACTGGAACTAACGCAGAAAAAAATTCAATAATCCATCGCTTGCACAGATTAGGCAATGAATATTCCAACATCGATCTCGCTGATTGTCTATTATCATATAAAAGATGCATAAAACAAAAATTGTCTAGTAATACCATACCATCATAATGATTACGTACTTTAGATTAAAAACTACTAGTACTCGATAGGTAGAAGTTATATCAGTGCATTATATATCATAGTCATCATAGGTACTATGTAAAACTTTATCGGACTATCAAGCAGTGTCGCACATTATTATTATACACGCGATTCTCTGGGTAGATTTACGTAATTTATTACTTTTGTTTCATTTTCATATTATAATAGTATATATTTTATTCCTTTCATTTTCTAATAGTATATACCTTTCTAAAATCTTATATTTTATTTTTTACAAACTCTTAATGCCTTTTAGACATTTTATAAGAACTTCGTTAGAAAATTAAAATTAAAATAAAAACTATATCAGACTAAAGATCATGCGATGACCAGTGTTTTTTGATATAGTGTCCTCTGCGTGCACTTCTATCTTTTATAAGCATAAACTTTTTAATATTTATTTATTTTTATTTTTGTTTATTGCAGAAACAAACAGTACATAATTACATGGATGACAATAGTTACAAAGTTATAAAAGTTAGTATAATAATTGGTACCAATGACATGTCGCTGACATATATACATAGGAGGTATATTATACATTTACGGTTAAGTTACATTTTTAAGTTAAGTTAATTAGTGTGCTGGGGAAGGAGAGAGGTGTGTGTGAGTGTTTGTGTGTGTGTACGTGTGCGTGTGTGTCTGTGTGTGGTTGTATGTGTTATGTTGGCGAATTTAGTGTGCTAAAAAAGTTTTTCTTAAATAGAGGGAGATAATCAAAAAATATATCGGTACTTGTGCTTGTTTGAATTGAGTTGAATGTTTGAAGGATGCGAGAAATAGGGGAATTGGCTGCAGCGTTTGTATTATTACTAGTTGTGTAAAAAAGGTTGGTGTGTCGAGTTCTTTTAGATGGGGTGTTAAAATTTATTTGGGATAGAAGTTCTGAGCAGTCTATTTCGTTGTGTATTATTTTATGGAGAAATGTCATGTCAGCTACCGTTCGCCTGGATTTCAGGGATTGGAGAGTGCAGATATAATTATTGTTGTATTTATAACCTAGGTACTTAATAAATTTATTTTGTATGCGCTCTATATTATTGACATAGTAAGTGTATTTGGGATTCCAGACAGGCGATATAAGTGTGTTTGTCGGAAGTGACTTGCCAGGTAAGTATGTTTTGGTATCTTTTCTAAATAACAAATGTAGATCCTAGGAAATAAATTGTACAGCGCCCTTGAGGTGATTTTTCACAAAAACGGCGTTCTACAAATTATCCAATTATTATTATTATTATTCGTTCTTCCTTATACTACTTTATTGTATAATATTACGTATAATTTCTTACTTTGACTTATTACTATACTACAGATTGCTACTTATATTATATTTATATCTATCTCTTTTTTTCATACTTTTAACCTTACTTACTATTTACTGTTTGTACCATTATACTAACATTTATATTGTTGCATTCCTAATGTTGCTGTACTATTCTCTGTAAAAAAGTATGTGAATGGCACATGTTGTGCCGTATATGTGAAATAAATAATTGCTTCTAAGCACGTCAATATTTTTTTACTATATATTTATAATTACTTCATATTATCCATACTAGATTTTATTAAAATTATTTAAATGTAATCCTCTGCACGGGAGATCCCAGTGAGGATACCATTATATTCAAATGTTACAAAAAGGAAGATAATAAAACTTTTAATATTATTACCGTAGGAATAAAACTAATTTCCTTTTTTTATATTATTCGTCTTACTCAAGGTGTCCGGGAGGTAAAGTGCATCCATTTATGGATTCTAGATGATTGTAGACGTAAAAAATATTAACTATTTTAGAATTGTAATGTTTTTAGATACAAAAATATTTTTTCATACAAGTATGAACACTATCTTAAAGTTGGAATTTCGAAAAAAGTCTATCATCTTTTTATGTGTAGAACACCTCCCGTTAGTGCAATTTGCTCCCCGGACACCTTGTATTCCTATAATCTTACCTATATTTCTGCATTATTACGAATGGATTAAATAAATAATGCTGCGTCAGTCGAATGGATTAAAATAAACAATATTAAAAATTACTTTTTAAATCACCTCCCTTATTCCTTTCAACTGTCCTTCAATCGACGAAACAACTACAATCCTAGTTACCTAATTCATGCAACACCAAAAGCTGCACATGTATTATTTACAGCAAATAGCACGTGTTAATATAAGTTATTTTTAAAGTGTCTGTAATAATTGATTTGAAAACATTAGAAAATAAATAAATTCATTTTAATTTGATAAACAACTGACCCCGTTTACGCTCGAGTTTTAGGATTTTGTGAAAATTCGAATTGTATTGTACCCCATCACTATTTGTCCGCCATTTTTGTTATGGTATGTGGCCGTATTGATTTGTTTTGAGAGTTTCAAAATACTTCAATAATTTAGGCACATTTATCATGTTGTACAAAACCCTTGTTAGATGCCAACTAGAGTATAACTCTACGTTATGGTCTCCCTTTTACAATATTCATTCCGATAACATTGAAAATATTCAACATAAGTTCCTGAAGTATATAAACTATAAATTACATATTCTCGTAGAAAACATTGATTATAACTACTTACTAGATAAATTGTCCCTATTAAAACTTGCTGAAAGAAGAATAAACACAGATTTAATAGTATTACATAAAATACTTCATTACAAAATTGACTGTCCTGAGTTACTCCAATTAATCAGCATCCACATACCCAGAAGATCTTGCCGAAATTTACTACCCTTTTATTTTTACAACACCAGGACACTGTCTTATCAAAATTCCCCGATTCCAAGACTTCACAGTCTCGGAAATAAATATTCTGATCTGGGAGATATATTTCATCCTAAAAAAAATCAATATAAATATTTTATATTTCAATTCTTTTATATATCGAGACACAAATAGACATCTATAATTTTCGCAATATATATATATATATTTATTTTGAATATCTATTTAAATGAGACTTCTTATCATTTTTACTAATGTATCTTATTTTATTATATGCTTTTGTTGTAACATTTAATATTTTTTCTTTTTTCGTTGTATTATGTTTCCTTTATTGTTTTAATTTTGTAGAATTTACAATAACTGTGATACTCAACTATTAAACTTTGTAGTGTGTAAAAGCCCATTAGGGCGTGTAATAAATAAATAAATGAATAAATAATCTAGTTTATATTTATTATTATATTTATTTATTCTATTATTATGTTTTTTATTTATCATTTTTCATGGTTATTTTGTGCGTTTTACTTCGATTTTTTAATGATTTGGGTAGTTATGGACTCTATAAATGGAAATATGTAAAAGTTTCTTTTAATATATTATAATAAAACAAATAAAAAACTTTATTCCACTTAATTTTATTTTGACCGTAACCGGTTTCAGCTCGTCAAAGCCATCTTCAGACTGGTACACAAAATTCTTAGTCTACGGTTTATATACACAACATATGGGGGAGGGGGGAGAGGGGTAGTTTATAGGGTTTTAATCAATTTTATTTGTTACTAAGTCGTTTAAGATTGTTGAATTTCTAAATATTTGGTAATTCCAGTAAGCTAATTACCTTGGGTTTGTAGCTTATTTCAATATTTATTAGGGAAAAAACCTCACAGGTAATATGCATTATTAATGACCTAATTTTATTGTCAAATCATTATTTATGATGGGATTATATTTGCTTTTTGAAAAGATACATGTTTACATTTGAGAAATTATTATAAGAATTAAGAAAGTAGGGACTTAGCAACTGATACTAATAGCTTATTAATTACAAAGTTACTTATTGAATGGGTACATGTTTACATTGAAATAGGGATGGTCTAACCTAACTACTTATTTTAATGTCGAAATTATTATGAAAATTACAATGGATACAAGAGCGGAGACTTGGCAAATGATTCTAATTGTTTATTCATTACAAAGTTAGGGTCTATTTTATTAATTAAGCGAGTAATTTCTAAAGATTCTAGTCTATCAAGTTTGTGGCCTTTATTGCAAGTATGGAGGACTTTAACATCTCTGTCTTTATCAAACGAGTGTTTGTTTTCTAATAAATGTGATGCTACATTTGACAATTCGCCTTTATTATTTACCCAATTTGTAAAATGCTCTTTAATACGGGTTTTGAAAGATCTCCCTGTTTGACCAACGTAATATGCTGGGCAGTTAGCGCAGTTCACTTGGTAAACGCCCGAGTTCTCGAGTTTATCTCTCTTATCTTTGTTGTTAATTAAAATTCTACCTAGAGAGTTTACATTATAAAAAGCTGTTTTGTATTTATCATTATTGGTTAATCTAGATATTTTTGTTGATATTTCACCAATATAAGGGATTTTAACCCATTGTTTATTACTATCTTTTTCATTTTTATTTTCAAGGCCTTGTGAAATGATTGTTAATGTAAGTTTTTTATCCTTTTTCTCTATTAGCCTATCAATAGTTTCGCTTTTGTATCCGTTGTTATTGGCGATAGTTTTAATAATATTTAATTCATTATTATAATTTATATAATTCAAAGGCACGTGTAAAAGTCTGTGAATGAGTGAATAAAATACTGATAATTTATGTGAAATGTGGTGTCTAGATGTATTGTGTATTATATTATCACTATATGTAGGTTTTCTATAAATTGAAAATTCTAATTTATTGTTAATGATTTCGATACCTATGTCGAGAAAGTTAATCTTATTACCCCCCATTTCCATTGTGAACTGGATTGATTTGTTAATTTTATTGATTTCTTTTAGAAAAATATCTAATTGTCTGTTTGTTCCTGTCCAGATAATCAGAATGTCATCTACATATCTACGGTAGAAGGCGACTTTATTAAACGATTTTAGTTTTTCGATGGATTCTTCGATATAATCCATGAAGAATTCAGCTAAGACCGGTGAAATCGGGCTCCCCATAGCTAACCCATTAGATTGGATGTAATAGTTATTATTAAATCTAAAGAAATTTTGTTCTATGCATGTATTTAGTAATCTTGTTATTTCGTTACGTTTTATTAAATTAATGTTTATTTTTTCCATGTAATTAACGTAACGAAATAACAAGATTACTAAATACATGCATAGAACAAAATTTCTTTAGATTTAATAATAACTATTACATCCAATCTAATGGGTTAGCTATGGGGAGCCCGATTTCACCGGTCTTAGCTGAATTCTTCATGGATTATATCGAAGAATCCATCGAAAAACTAAAATCGTTTAATAAAGTCGCCTTCTACCGTAGATATGTAGATGACATTCTGATTATCTGGACAGGAACAAACAGACAATTAGATATTTTTCTAAAAGAAATCAATAAAATTAACAAATCAATCCAGTTCACAATGGAAATGGGGGGTAATAAGATTAACTTTCTCGACATAGGTATCGAAATCATTAACAATAAATTAGAATTTTCAATTTATAGAAAACCTACATATAGTGATAATATAATACACAATACATCTAGACACCACATTTCACATAAATTATCAGTATTTTATTCACTCATTCACAGACTTTTACACGTGCCTTTGAATTATATAAATTATAATAATGAATTAAATATTATTAAAACTATCGCCAATAACAACGGATACAAAAGCGAAACTATTGATAGGCTAATAGAGAAAAAGGATAAAAAACTTACATTAACAATCATTTCACAAGGCCTTGAAAATAAAAATGAAAAAGATAGTAATAAACAATGGGTTAAAATCCCTTATATTGGTGAAATATCAACAAAAATATCTAGATTAACCAATAATGATAAATACAAAACAGCTTTTTATAATGTAAACTCTCTAGGTAGAATTTTAATTAACAACAAAGATAAGAGAGATAAACTCGAGAACTCGGGCGTTTACCAAGTGAACTGCGCTAACTGCCCAGCATATTACGTTGGTCAAACAGGGAGATCTTTCAAAACCCGTATTAAAGAGCATTTTACAAATTGGGTAAATAATAAAGGCGAATTGTCAAATGTAGCATCACATTTATTAGAAAACAAACACTCGTTTGATAAAGACAGAGATGTTAAAGTCCTCCATACTTGCAATAAAGGCCACAAACTTGATAGACTAGAATCTTTAGAAATTACTCGCTTAATTAATAAAATAGACCCTAACTTTGTAATGAATAAACAATTAGAATCATTTGCCAAGTCTCCGCTCTTGTATCCATTGTAATTTTCATAATAATTTCGACATTAAAATAAGTAGTTAGGTTAGACCATCCCTATTTCAATGTAAACATGTACCCATTCAATAAGTAACTTTGTAATTAATAAGCTATTAGTATCAGTTGCTAAGTCCCTACTTTCTTAATTCTTATAATAATTTCTCAAATGTAAACATGTATCTTTTCAAAAAGCAAATATAATCCCATCATAAATAATGATTTGACAATAAAATTAGGTCATTAATAATGCATATTACCTGTGAGGTTTTTTCCCTAATAAATATTGAAATAAGCTACAAACCCAAGGTAATTAGCTTACTGGAATTACCAAATATTTAGAAATTCAACAATCTTAAACGACTTAGTAACAAATAAAATTGATTAAAACCCTATAAACTACCCCTCTCCCCCCTCCCCCATATGTTGTGTATATAAACCGTAGACTAAGAATTTTGTGTACCAGTCTGAAGATGGCTTTGACGAGCTGAAACCGGTTACGGTCAAAATAAAATTAAGTGGAATAAAGTTTTTTATTTGTTTTATTATAATATATTATAATGGAATTCCACCACGAATTATCGGTCTCAAAAATAGAAATATTAAAAGTTTCTTCCTATCAGTGCATTCCTAATTGAAAAAATCTGATTTTAGTCAACTTTAAGAAGTTGATATATTTCACATGGGATGTGTTAATTGTGTTATTAAATTACTATATTTATAAAGAAATTCGTCACAGTGATGTTTTTAAGTAATATTGATGTCTTATGTAGAAATATATCTGTGAACTTGTTTTTACGATATTAATATTTGTTTTGATACAAAAATGAGTTCAAAATCTGTAAATATTTTTGGACGTTTTCTTTGTTGAAAAATTATTCATAAAGAGTATACATTTGTGAATATATATGATAGTTCTCTTCTTAATTTTGTAAACAAACGGAAATGTTTTCTAAATATGGTATATATTACCCACATAATTATTGACGTTTCCAAGTAAGTTTTTTCAAAAACATTTGTCAAGTTAGTTATTTAAATTTAATTTATAAGAAATATCGATGTTTCAACTGTAAAAATAAGAAATCTGTATTGAATTTAAAATACCTCGGAAATATTCTTAAATTTCATGACAATTTCAATGTCGTTTGGGACTTATATGAGAACATATTTAAAATACCTAAGGGTTAAATAAATTACTTGATTAAATTCTAAGTAAAACTGATTTATTGTGCATTCACCATCTGAAGATAATCCCGAAAGCAACCTCTTCACCTACGATATCTAACTAATATCAGGAGATATTTGAAGAAGGAGCTAAAATTATCTAGACTTCACTAATCTAGACATCTCAACATTGTTGTCTGTCAAATTTTACAAATTTGAAAAGACTGTGTCCACAGATACGAAAACATCAAATCGAATTGCTTAATTTCACCACTAGAAGAAATAAAATATTTCGAAAAAAGTAAATCACTTCCAAAAAAGTAAAGGGCTAACGCCATTTATATTAAACTGTGAAAGAGCGAATCAACTGGATCAAGAAAACCAAAAATAACTTTAACTCTTCTGTATTTTAATAACAAGGCACAAACGGCATGTTCTAATAAAATAATTGAAAATGTTTATCAAATAAAAGAATTCTTAAAAACTAATTTCTTAGAATCAAAAAGTCAAAGACACCTGCTAATAGAATTACAAAGTTGTAAACAAAAGTCAACTGGAAAAGAACTGAAGAATCAACTGGATCAAGAAAACCAAAAATAACTTTAACTCTTCTGTATTTTAATAACAAGGCACAAAGAGCATGTTCTAATTAAATAATTGAAAATGTTTATCAAATAAAAGAATTCTTAAAAACTAATTTCTTAGAATCAAAAAGTCAAAGACACCTGCTAATAGAATTACAAAGTTGTAAACAAAAGCATGGAGAAGATATGACAACAGTTGACAACTGTTCAGAATAGAAACCTGTGTAAAGAAATTAAAAACTTCTATCAATCACTCGACCATTAATCGAGACGAATCGGAAGGAAGATGCGCCAGTACAAATGACTTGGCTTTAGACACATTCATTATTGGTATAAATACAAACATTTCTGAACATTTAAAGGAGCGGATGCCTTAAAATCTAATTGACGCCTTTGACGAAGAAAGATTGATTGTTATAAAAGAAATAACAATAAAAATCCTAATAAAGTGTATAACTTTGTACCACGCAATACAACTTTTGATAAAAGGAAAAATTTAACTTTTTATAATCAATTGTTATCATTGCAATAAGGGTAGACACATAAGAGCAAATTGTTATCGAAGAAATAACAATAAAAATCTTAAAAAAGTGTACATATTTGTATCACGCAATAAAATTTTTAATAAAAAGAAGAACCTTTACTTGCCCGAATAAAAATTTTGTTAAAAGAAAGGACATCTGGTCAATAACTGTTTTTTGAAAGATCGAAGTAAAAGGATAAATTTTAAAAGAGAAACACCCTCAACTTCTCTTGCGATTAATCATTTAAACGCGAACGGATCCACGTCATGCATCGCGACGTTGGAATAGAGAACATGACCAATGCCAAACCAACAAATACAACTAACCCTACTAAACCCAATGTACAAGATGGTTATGATATATGCTGTAAAAAATATGTGTTGTAAACATTAACAGAGAAAGACTTTTAAATCTGCCATCTGTTAAAATACCCTTTGGTAATAAAAATGCCAATTTTAGTCTCTTCATAGACACAGGCGCAACAATATCACTCATAAAAAGAGATATACTTGATAAAAATAGCGATCGCTAAATAAACATTAAAAACGGAGAAACCGAATCCGACTGCGTAACAGACAGAACTATTGAACTTAAATTTAATGAAAAAATAAATTACGTTTTTCACGTTATATCTAACATCAACACAGAATATGACGGGATTGTGGAAAACGACTTCCTTACTAAAAATAAAACAAAGAGAAATTATGAAACAAACCAATCGATTTTTTGAAATAAAATAACAAACGACATGCATAACAGAATTGTTCTGAACACGCTTCAACTAAGATCAGAGACGTTTCTCAAGGTTATGGTTAAAAATAGAAATATCAAAGAAGGCATTTTACTAGACTTTGAAGTAATTAAAGGAGTGAAAATTTCTAACACACTCACTAATGTAGACGAAGATAGAAGAGCATTGATATCGATATTAAACAAAACGGAAAATGCTGTGAATAATTAAATATAGAATCATACTTACTGGAATGCGAAAATTAAATTAAAATAAGCACATTACTAACAAGAATGAGTTAAATTCAAAGTAGCTTCTTACTTGAAATTATTTGAAATGCGTTAACTTAAAAAGTAGCACCGTACAAACTGGAATGCGAAAAGTACGCATAAATTTCTCGTTTCATTCACATTTAAGATAACATCATGAATACAAAAGTAAGCCCATAATCCTTGATTCATCCACATTCAAAAATTATATCACTCTCTATTTTTTTCTAATGAGTTGCCTGCAACGGGTAAAAAGCTAGTCGTACAAAATAGTTTATTTCATGCATTTGTCTACTATTTCAGGATTTATTATACATATTTGCTATTATGCTGTGTGTTCTGATTCTATACACTATTCATTATACAGTAAATACTATATACTATCCTGTTTAACTAACACTGTAGCTAAGAGTAAAATAAAATTTAAATACAAAATCGCAAAAGTCCACTAGGGCAATAGGTCGTCAAATAATAAATAAATTTAGTTACCTTTACTGCTGACTTAGAACTTGCTTCTGGGGGAGCCCAAGGTGGAGACCTTTAAAGAGAAAATAATTCAAATATTAACTTTCTTTTACAATATATTAAATATGTTTATATCAGACAAAATATGTACTTATCTGAAGGACTGTTAAAAAAAAATTCAATAATTCAATAATTTATAAATAAATAATGTTCATTAATCCCTTTAAACGGGTGTTGATATATAATTATTTTTTATTTATACACTAATGTTTATAAGAAAAGATTTTGATGCAAAGAACAAATTATAACAAATTATTATAAGCATTAATTACACGCCCGAAATATCCATACAAATTGTTAGTATAAATAAATGTCGCCGACGGGAATTGAACCCGCACCTTCTGATGTCCGTTCAGGTGCTCTGGACCACTGAACTACGTCGGCTTATTCCCAACCCTTTAACATATTTAAATAATTGGACTGTTATGTCCCCCAACATCTACCAATGCATCTTGCTTTCATCATCTCTTAATATGTAATATATTAATAATTAATGTTTGGCTTTTCCGGAAACTATAGAACATATTATATCGGGATGTTCTATATTAGCGCCGTCCGAGTATACATTTAGGCAAAATCAACTTTTAAAAATAATTCAACAAAGTTTGGTAATTAAACATAACTTGATTGACTGCCGTAATATAGTACCATATTAATATATACGAACCAAATTCATTTTTAGAAAACGAATTTTATAAAATTTACCATGATAAAACTATGCTAACAGACCGAACGATTAGTTATAATAGACTCAATATAGTTTTACATGACAAAATCAAAAAAAAACTTATTTCATTGATGTCGCTATTCCAAATTCCTGTTATATTCAAAAATCTGTTTGTTGAAAAAAAAGAAAATACACAGATTTACGAAATGAAATTTAAAGAATTTGGCATTCTCAGACTATAAAAATATTACCATTTGTTATTTCGGCTACTGGCATTATACCTAGCTCTCTCATTCAAAATTTAGGCGTATTAGATCTGTCAAAGAATTTATATATAAAAAAGCAAAAATCAGTCATTTTAACTACATGTAGGATAACGAAAGATTTTTTAAATATTTATGTTGAGGGATCAGTAGGATTTATAGGCCCTGTTAGAAGTTCTACCGAGCCGAACCCTCTGATATGAAAATATCTGGAGTCGGTGAATTATTTTCCCATTTGATCTCTGGTGAGTTGACGTGTTTTTCTTGTATTGTTTTATATTTACTATGCTTATATAATGCACTTACATAATGTGGATTAACTAGATGATCATTTGTGGAAAAGTGTGTGGAAGGGTTTAGTTTTTCCTGTGGGGAAGATTTAACCCGGACATAAAGTCGGAAAAAATAAAAATTAAGGTTTTCCCTGTACAATATTGAAGTGAGCCACAAACCCAAGGTAATTAGCCTACTGCAATTACCAAAATAATTAGAAATTCGACTCTAAAACTACTTAGTAACAAATGTAATTAATATAATTGTATTTACCCCTCTCCCTCCCCCATATGTTATGTATATAAACCGTAGACTAAGAATAATTAGTACCAGTCTGAAGATGGCTTTAACGAGTTGAAACCGGTTACGGTCAATTAAAATAAAGTGGAAAAAAGTATAATATTTTTATTATAATATATTAAATTACGATAATTACTGGACTCACGTTCGAACTTTATTAATCAAATATTTAAAAGTAAATCACTTTAAGGTAGTGACAGTTATTTTCAAAAATGCAAAGGGAGTTGTTACAATTTTTTTTCTCGATTACGATAATCTGAATGTAGCCATTTCTGCGATAAATCAAGTTAAGGGCGCTGTACGATTTACCAGAAGCGTAGAACTTTGAAAAGATAAAATTTATTATGAATATATGCAATTACATTAATAAAATGTTGGTTAATACGACATTATTTTGTTTATAATTATAAAATTAATAGAACGCCGGTTTTTTACATATTGCATGTTTATTTAAAAGGAACCATTAATTGTATGACAAACACCTTGAGTAAGCTGAAAGTATATTGCCTGTTGTATGCTGATGATGCGGTGCTGATTGCTAACAGTATGGAAGATCTACAGTCTCTCGTGTATGAAGAATGTGTTAATGATGAATGTAAGTAAGTCTAAAGTCATGGTGTTTGAAAGACAGAGTACGAAAACAGTGTGCAATATAGTTGTTGCTGAGGAATACTTGGAGCAGGTGGATGAGTTTGTGTATTTAGGAAGTATGTTCTAGAGAGATGGGAAGGCTGACAGAGATATTGAAACAAGGGGAAATGCAGGTAACTCCATTCATGGAGGACTGAACGCAGTTGGCGCTAACTAAACATTGTCCAAAGAAGCGAAGCTAGCAGTCCACAATGGAGTGCTGGTACCTATCCTGATGTATGAAAGTGAGGCATGGAACTGGCAGAGAAAGGATTAAAGTAGACTGAATGCTGTTAAAATGAGATCCCTGAGGCGTATGTGTGGTAAAACCATGTGTGATTGCGTGAGAAATGTGGAGATCCGCAAAGAATGCTAGGCTGATGTAAGCGTAATGACTAATGAGTAAGATTAAGAAACGGACCCTTAGATGATTTGGGCATGTAGAGCGAATGAGAGAAGAGAGGAGTGTAAGGAGAATATATAACAGAAATGTGAATGGTAGCAGAAGTCAGGGACGCCCGAGGAAGACATGGCACGATCAAGCGAATCAGATACTTGAGTCGGGCCATGTCATGAGTCACAAGAATAGAAGAGTATGTATGAGACGATGTATGAATGTGAATGAGGCGTGTTGATTAGTTAGTTACAAACACCTTTGTAAAAGGTTACTTCAAGTGGTTCGACACAAAATTTAAAAAATAATTTCGTTTTCCAAAAAGTTTCATATTTCCAAAAATAATGCAAATTAAAAAAAATGAAATTTCCATAAAATTTCTAATTTAAAAAAAAATTGAATTTAAAAAAAAACCTAATTTTACGAAAAATTTCACTTTTCAATAAAATCATATTACCAAAAACCTCAAATTGCTCCCTGCTTCATCATTATTAGTTGCCTGCAACGGGCAAAAGGCAAAGTGTTGGCACATACTCCTTGCCTCATCCACATTCAACAATAAATAACATATTAGTTTAGCGGAGTAATTTGTACCTATTAGTTGCCTGCAACGGACAAAAAGCTAGTTATTATTAATTAACAAAACTGTTCCCAAATTAATATTTTATAATTTGAGAAACAATAAATTAACAGACTCAGAATTCTATTTTATTTATTGAATTACTGAAAAAAATTTATTAACTTATTTAAAATATTTTATTTTATTGTTTCCGATTAATACCCGAAAATTAATGGAATTTGCTAATTTCATAAAAAAAAACCTTTTAAACTATCCCAGGGCTGTCACAAGCATATAGTTAGTGTCCGCGAAGGCTATATAAGGTCTACAATGTAAATATTATTTAAATTGATTTATTGAATATGTAAACGTAAAACATAAAACTGAACTAAATTGAAAAATTTTCCAAAGTAAACTTGAAAACATTAAATAATTACAACAACCAGGTTAAGGTTGAGGTGTTACCGCAATTCAAATGTTACATTTTCATCAAATGTTACATTTTCATCAAATGTTACAATTTCATTAAATGTTACATTTTCATCAAATGTTACAATTTCATCAAATGTTACATTTTCATCAAATTTTACAGTTTCATCAAATTTTACGATTTCATCAAAAGTTTTAACTTCATCAATTTTACAATTGCATCAAATAGAACAATAAAAAAAAAATTCTCTAACACCATGCTACTCGCATATACAAGTTTTTAGTATGAACAAATTATTTTAGTGTAAATGCGCAGCCCTGATTTAGCGATAAGTATAATTACATCATTGTGGCACTCCTTAAAAGCATGCGTCACTGGTTAGCTGCCTTTCTTATCTCTACATACTCCTTTACGAGATAATCACTACGGGTGTTATCTGTCCCTACCCATTTCAAAGTAAACTGATATCCTAAAGTTACATAAGACTCCTAGGCCACTCCTAGTTCCACAAATAAACCGTTTTTGAAAATGTTTGTTCAATTTCAAATGAAGTAAGGAAAAATGTAACTAACTCAAAACACACACCTGTATCCGCTTATATCTCCTCAGTGCTGTGTGTTGAGTTATACCCACACGTACATATATAGAGTGTTAAAGGACGTCCTTTACTTACATTAACCAACGATTCCTGACATTATTTCGAGTAAAAAATGTCTTCGGCGACTTTTCACGTTTTTTTTGTATTTAATTTTTAATTTTTTTTTTCACGAATAATTAAAATAAAAATTCTTCCACATATCGTCAGTCGAGTAACCTTCCAAGCCTTCTCACCGACCCTAGCTGTCTAGTGGTATCTGATCACCTAGTTAGTAATAACAGATAATATCAGGAATTAGTGGTTAAAGTAAGTCAAGTACGTTCCTTAACACCCTGTATGTATTCATAAATAAACAAATATAAACTCACCTCAAATAATATCGGACACGAATTAGTCTTCCAAAGTAATAAATGGATCACTTCTGATCTGCCACAGGAACACACTGAATTTGAAATAGAATTGAATCACAAATCAAAAGGAACAAGTTGGTTGGAGATAATGCAACAAGACAGAGAAGTGAGGAAAGAAGCTCAAAGTGATTTGCGAACCCATTTTATAAATCCGTTATCTTTCTTATCTCCTTATCGATATTACAGAGCCGGTTCCACGATATGCACGCGCCCCAGGCAGTCACGTCCGATTATGTTTTAAGAATTTCTAAAAATAAACATTTTAAAAATAAGAAGACTTTTTTGTGTACAACAACATCAATGATGTAATTTTTTGATAACGTTAGCACTCTAGTACACCCAAAAGTCACGAGCTTCCACTGGAAGTAAGTACATTGCAGTGAAAAAGTAAAAATATACATGCATAAGTCATTAGTAATAAACTTGACATATTATGTGTAAATTTAATATTTATTTATTTATTAATTTCAACGCCCCGGTGGGCTTTTACATAACAAGTTTTTTACATAACAAGCTTTTACATAACATAATATACAGAAACATGTTTAAATGGAAAAAGATAAACTATGAAAATAAAAATAAAAGTAAACATAATATGAAAGGTAAGTAGGTGAATAGATAAGTTAAGGTAGAGTTAATTCATTGCAATAAAAGAGAAATAAACTAGTAGGTATGTTAACAATTACAAAATTACATGTGAATAGCTAAATGTGATACATGACAAAATTTATTTACCTAGGTATGTATTTGTTTGTTCTCGCCTTGACGGCTTTTACATGCAAGGTAAATCATACAGGAGCATTATAACAAGTATATAGCATCATAAGTATAACATAGTAAATAAAATAATAAGCTGAGCATGAAAGACATAAGTAGGCACAACACAGGTAGGTAATTAGTATACGATAAGAAATTGTATATTGTATAAAGGAGTTCAACCAGCAAAATATACTTATTTGGGCTTAGGCTACAGTACATTCAGCAATTATAATTGTTACAATATTACACCAAACATAATTACAAACATACTCGAAGCACACCGGTTGGCAGTGGTGTAAAACATTTTCAAGCGATTTATAAAATAGTTAAATAAAAAAATGAAATAAAAAAATAATATAAAATAGTTACAGAGTATTAAGTTTGTTATTGTTAACAATCAACAGGATTTTTGCTTAATATCTGATTACATATACGCTTTTTAAAGGAAGCGATGTTTTTATTAAAAAATATATCAACAGAGCATGTTTCATGCCCCACACGATGCAATCTCTGAAGACAAGAGTTGAACATAAAATTAGTGCGAGAAGCAACTATATTAAATGGAGCATGAAGTCTAGTGTTGTACTTATTGGGAACTTGATAATTTATCATATTCACTAGTTCAGGGCTGTCCAAATAACCGTTGATAATTTTAAATAATAATAAAGCATCACAGATTTTTCTTCGCTGTGATAATTCAGGTAGTTTAAGCAAGTGCATTAAATAATTATAATTTAAATTTTCTAATGGAATATGTAATTTGTAATTTATATGCCTTAAAAATTTGTGTTGTATTCTTTCAATTTTGTGTGAGTGTACATTGTATAGAGGCGACCAGAGAGAGGAATTATACTCAAGAATGCTTCTGACAAGTGTAATGTACAATGTTTTGAGTGTATTAGTATACATTAGATCTTTGGACGTTCTTAATACAAATCCGAGACATTTAAGTGCTTTATGCGTGATTGCATCGATGTGGGGGACGAATGTCATCTTGTTATCAAAAACGACACCCAGATCTTTTATTAATGTTACTGTAGAAAGATTCACATTGTTAATATGATATTGAAAGAGTATTGGATTTTTATTTCGAGAAAAACTTATAGAATTACATTTGTTAATGTTTAAAAATAAATCATTTATGTTACACCAGTTATATAATCGATCCAAGTTTTTTTGCAATACAAGACAGTCCATTAAATTTCTTATAATAGTGTAAATTTTCAGGTCATCAGCAAACAATAGGAAATGGATACCTTCAAATATTGTAACAATGTCATTGATAAATAGCAAAAAAAGAATCGGACCTAGATGAGAACCTTGAGGCACCCCACTTGAAGCTTCAATTTCGTGTGAAATATGGTTAGATAGTTTAACGTACAGTTTTCTAGATGTCAAATAGGTCTCAAGCCATTTTAGTAGATTTCCTTTTATCCCATATACTTCTAGTTTGTTTAATAAGATTTTTATAGAAACTTTATCGAACGCTTTGCTGAAATCTGTGTAAACTGCATCCGTTTGCAATTTTGAATTTAGATTATCTGATATATATTTTTCGTATATAATTAAATTTGTAAGTGTAGATCTACCGGATATAAATCCATGTTGGTGAGGGGAAATGATTTTACGAGCCTGCAACATAAATTTTGATAGAAATACGGATTCAAACAATTTAGGTAATGCTGATTGTATGCAAATAGGTCTGTAATTAGAAGCAACGTTTTATCGCCTTTTTTATAGATGGGACTAAGGAAACTGGTCTTCCATTTTTGTGGGAAAAGGCCAGATGCTAATGATAGATTAAATATATTGGTTTGGTGTCCTTTTAAGTTAGATACACAGTTTTTTAAATAAATTGCAGGTATGGTGTCCGGGCCAGCGGATTTCTGAGTATCTAATAATGTAATTTTACGCTGAACATCGATTTCATCAATAGTTGCGCGTGAGGTTTAAAATTGAATAGCCTTAAATGTGTACCCTTCACCCCCCTTTGCCCCTTGTCCCCTTTCCTTGATCCGGGCCAAAGACAAGGATTATTGTTCAGTTGTTATCGTTGCATCTTACCCGCGAACATTTCGTGTCATATTGAAACCCGCATATGTTGAACTCGGCCGTGACTATTTTGGAGCACACATCGTCCAGTGAAACGTTTTTACCCGCCGCAGTGAATTTCACTGTCTTGTTTTGTTTTGTGTTAAGTGTTAATGTTAATTGTATGCAAACTGATAAGAGAGCAGAACCAGCGGCTTAAGGAGAACGAGACCAGGGTAAGTCTTTGGGCCTTTCCTACTCATTTTCCTCTTGCAAACACTAAGGCAATTCAATTCGTTTTTTTTGTTTGTCTTAGTCTATATCGCATCCGCACCGCAATACCGCAACCCCCCCGCACAATTGCGTACGAAGGATTTCCGCACAACCATCAAATTGGTCCAATTTCGAACCGGGTTATATTGCATTACTTTCGTTCGCAATTGCAATCTATAATCATTATTTGTACCAAAATCATGGCATTTGCATTATAAATGGGTTAAAATTTAGTCCGTCAAATAGTTATATTAAAAACGAATTACATTTAATTCCTCGTGGCAAATTATAGGTTGACAATAATTTAATCGTGTATGTAGGTACCTGGTTTAACGCAAGGAATCGTATTGTGTAAGTAGGTACTTGTATTCAATACTGAATTCTAATAATACGAGTACATACTTCGCTAGCGTTAAGTACGTAGGTATGTATTAACGACCGCTAATAATAGTTAGTAAACAAAAATAATAATTCAGTTGTTATTGAGTTTAATTTGGAAACACTTAGAAGAATTGTTTACTTTGATCAATTACGCTAGCGTTAATTAAATTATAGCGTTATTTAAATTATAATTAATTATTTGGGTTAATTATTTATTGCTAAATACATAATGGCCACTAAAGAAAAAAAGTTGAGATTACTGACGGCTCAGCGAGATGCGTTAGATGCACGTCTTACTAAGTTATTTGAACTATCAAATAAAATTTCCGACTTGAGTATTCTAGAGGAGTTTCTTTCGTTAGTTGAAACTCTAGACTTGACTAGAAGTAAGTATGAGGACATATCTCAACAAATAAATATATTAAATTTGGAAATCGATTCAAACTTTGAACCTGATTTTGAAAGATGGTTCAAGTTCGACGATATGTACGGACATATCAAAAGAAAAATATCGTTAAATCGGGAAAACACTTCGCGGGTGGTTAGTAAACAGAAAAAATGTAGTGTAAAACTCCCACCGATTGAATTGGCATATTTCGATGGGGAAATAAAAAATTGGCCCATATTTTATTCAAGTTTTATTAATACCGTACACAATAACGATACACTTTCGAATTCAGAAAAGTTATATTATTTGTTGGGAAAAATCAGTAACCGTGTTAAATCAACGTTCGCCGGGATCATTTTATCGCCGGAAAATTACGAAATTATTTTTAACTCGTTGATCGATAAATATAACGACAAAAGAGTAATATCTTCTGCATACATCGATCAAATTTTGGATTTTAAATCCTTTGCTGTTGCAAATATTAATAATCTGGAATCCTTTATTGATCATTTTGCGTCAGCTGTGGCAGCCGTTAAAAATGTAAATTTAGATAATTTGTGTGACTTTATTTTCTTACACATTGCATTGAAAAAACTTGATATGGACTCGGTGAAAGGATTCGAAACATACAATCGGGAAAATGAATTCCCCTCGTTTGAAGATTTGGTGAAATTTGTGCGTGAACAAATTAAGATCTTGCAAAGAACCGGTTCTTCAAGAAAATCGATGGAAAATAAAAGTGAAACGTTAAAACGGTCACAAAGATCGACGCAAGCCTATATGAGCGCTGGTAGTGAGGAAAATCGTCAGCCTATTAAATGTTTACTTTGCAATAATCTATCGCATGGAAATTTGTTTAAATGTTCAGAATTTAAAAAATTGACTGTAAGGGGACGGTTCAATTTTATCAAAAGAAAGGGATTCTGTTTTAGATGCCTTAGTGATAGACATAAGGCTAGAGCTTGCAATTCAAATCAAAATTGTCATAAGTGTAATGACAAGTTTCATCATACAATGTTACATTTTGAAGAACAGGGTGCATCACACAAGGGGCAGTCAGACTCTCAAAATGCCCAAAGAATTGAAAACCAGAAAGCTGATCAATCGAATGATCCAAAACCGGGCTGCTCCAATTCTGATGTAGCTTTGTGTACTTTTTCAACTGTTCGATCTCATAGTCTAAAGACTCATTGTACTGTATTGCTGGCTACCGCACGAGTGGGAATAATAGACGCACAGGGAAATGAACATCTCGTTAGGTGTTTATTGGACAGCGCATCTCAGAGCAATTTTATTACTCGGGATTGTTGTAGAAAATTAGGATTTTTTGAATATCAACGCCCGTCTTGTTCCACCGTTAAGGGTATTGGAGGATCGTCTAAGCCCATTACAGGCTCCATACAGACCGAAATTTACTCTCGTTTCAATCGATCAATAAATTATAACATTACTTCATTGATTGTGAATAAAGTTACAGAGCGCTTACCTACCGCCAAAGTTGATGTACCTTCATTGTCATATTTGAATGACTTACCGTTGGCGGATGAGTCATATGGAGAACCAGGAGAAATTGACATGTTGCTAGGAGCCCAGCTCTTCCCGCATCTCCTGTTGTCAAAAAGGGTTCAAGACCCTTTTCAGAGGCATAATCTGCATGCTTTAGAAACAGTTCTAGGATACGTTATTTTGGGATCAGCACCAACTCGGGTTGAGGATAATGTTAGCGTATCTTGTTGTGCCATGCTAGAAGAACCAGATGATATTTGTCTCAAAAGATTTTGGGAATTAGAAGAGGTAAACGTTCCGTCTATTAAAAGTCCTGAAGATCGTGAATGTGAGGAAATATATCAAAGAACAACCACAAGAGATCCTGAGAATGGAAGATATATAGTAACTTTGCCATTTAAAGGGGATGTTTCAACCCTTGGGGATTCATTTGCAATGGCAAAGAAACGTTTTTTATGCCTTGAACGTAAATTGGAAGCCTCTCCAAAATTAAGAGAAGCTTATAATAATATTATCAATGAATATTTAGAGAAGGATTATTTGACTCTCAGCACTTCAAATGAAGGAAATGAGATGCCTTCATACATAATTCCGCACCATGGAGTTGTACGAGAGGATAAAATCACGACCAGTTTGAGAATAGTCCTGGACGCTAGCGCAAAAACAAGCACTTCCGTGTCATTGAATAATATTTTATATAGTGGGGAAAATTTACAGGGAAATTTATTTAATATAATTATGAATTTTCGTGTATTCCCAATAGCTCTTTCAGCTGATATACGCAAAATGTTTTTGTGTATAGGAGTGAAAGATAGTGATCGGAGATATCAACGAATCTTGTATCGCTTCTCGCCCAGCGAAGATATTAAAACTTATGAGTTTAACCGCGTTTGTTTTGGTCTTACATCCAGCCCATTTCAAGCTTTACGCACTATCAGGCAATTGGCCTCCGATGAAGGAGAAGCTTTTCCTGAGGCTAAGAAAATTATTGAAGAATTTTTATATATGGATGATTTTGTATATAGTATGGAAACTGAAGAGGGTGCAAAGGAAACGTCCTCTCAGTTAATCGCATTATTGAAGACTGGCCAATTTGACCTTGTCAAGTGGACCAGCAATTCGCAAAATGTTCTGGAATCTATTCCAGATTCGCATCGCTTATCAGCGATAAAGGAATTTGATGAAGTAAGCATGCATAAAATATTGGGCTTATACTGGTCACCAAATTCCGATTTATTCTCGTTCGTCACTTCTACACCTAAAACAGGTTGTACAAAACGAAATATATTGTCTTGTGTCGCAAAAATATGGGATATTATGGGCTTCATCGCGCCTGTCGTTTTATATGCCAAGCTTTTAATTAAACAATTGTGGCTACACAAATGCGATTGGGATGATGAGCCTCCCGACGATATTGTAAGGATATGGACGCAATTCTGTGAGGAACTTTCCTCACTAAATAGAATACAAATTCCGCGCCATACTGGCATCACGTCCAGTAGCATCGTAACCATTGTTGGTTTCGCAGATGCCAGCGAAAAGGCATATGGAGGTATAGTGTATTTCCATGTCCAAAATCATGAAGCAATTTCAGTACATGTTGCTTGTGCAAAATCGAAGGTTTCTCCTGTGAAAATTGTTTCTCTCGCACGATTAGAACTTTGCGCTGCATTAATACTTGCAAAATTAATGCATAACGTAATAGAAACCTTAGAAAAACGCTTGAAAATTGAAAATATATACGCATTTACTGATTCCACTGTAGCACTTTGTTGGATTCAGTCTTCTCCGCACCGTTGGGGGACATTCGTGGCTAATAGAGTTGCTAAAATTCAATCTGAATTATCAGCTACCTGTTTTAATCATATCGCAGGCACAGATAATCCCGCTGATTGTCTGTCACGAGGGCTTACCCCCAATCAAATTTTAGATCACCCGCTATGGTTTCATGGCCCACCGTGGATGAAATTTAGGCCTGATCGGTGGCCTATTACCACATTTGATGTTACTATGGTGACAGAACTACCCGAACAGAAGTCTATTTCGTTAGTAATGACTTCTGGTTTAGAAGAATATGATATTCTAACCCTGTCAAAGCGCTTTTCCTCGTGGAATAAATTATTACGATGTTTGGTTTACGTATTTCGTTTTCTTAAGGTGTTGCCATATCGAAAATATATAAGTGGGTCAGATTTAGAGTTCGTTGAGCTTAAAATATTGCGCGAAATACAACGAGCGTACTTTCCCGGGGAATTGATAAATCTACAACAAGGAAAGACGTGTAAACCCGTATTTCAACGTTTGAGACCGTTCTTGAATGACGGAATCATAAGGTTGGGAGGTCGTTTAGTTAATTCGGATTTAAATTATGATCAAAAGCACCCCATAGTTCTCCCGCGAAAGGATCACGTTTTAAATTTGTTGGTTGATCATTATCATAAAATTCATTGTCACTCGGGTCCCGCATTATTAATGTCTATTTTGAGGCAAAAATATTGGATACTGTCAGCCCGTAGTTTAATTCGAAATCGAGTACATAAATGCAATTCGTGTTTTCGGCTACGCCCTAAAACAATTGCACCTTTAATGGCGGATCATAGAGATTGTCGTGTCATTCAGTCTATTAAACCATTTACGCATGTGGGTATAGACTTTGCCGGGCCTTTAAGGGTAACCGTATCACGTGGACGTGGAATTCGTTCTCAAAAGGCGTATATTTGCTTATTCGTGTGTTTGACAACAAGAGCTATACACCTTGAATTGGCGTCAAGTTTGAGCACCGAATGTTTTCTGAACGCATTCAAACGATTTCTTTCTAGACGTGGTCCTGTGTCAAATTTATACTCAGACAACGGAACTAACTTTGTAGGAGCCAAGAGAAAATTGAATGAATTGCACGCATTTTCGTCATCTTCACATTTTGGTGAAGAATTCGCAAGTATTTTGGCCAATAATAGAATAAGCTGGCATTTGAATGCGCCAATAGCACCCCACTTTGGAGGAAATTGGGAATCCAATATTAAAAGTATGAAGACTCATCTTTTTCGAGTAATAGGAGATCAGATTCTATCGTTTGAAGAGGCAACTACAGTACTTGCACAAGTAGAAACCATTCTGAATACGAGGCCATTGTGTAGAACGCTCTCTTCAGACCCCTCCGAGCCCCTTGCGTTAACGCCAGCTCACTTCTTGACGACAACTCCCTTAAAACACCTGCCCGCCATGGAAATCGAGAAGGATAATTTGAACCTTCTATCGCGTCATGATTTACTCGATAAATTAATTCAATCATTCTGGAAGCGATGGAGATTAGATTACTTGCATACTTTGCAAGTACGTCCAAAATGGAATACTCCTACTAATCCAGTAAAGGTCGGCTTAGTAGTAATAGTGGGAACTGAAAACGCCCCACCATTACATTGGCCGTTAGCTGTTATTGATGAAGTTTTCCCCGCAAAAGATGGAGTTATTCGTGTTGCTCGTGTCAGAACAGTGCTGGGATCTTATATTCGCCCAGTAATACGGCTATACCCTTTGCCAACTCAATAGTAGTCTAGTAGCATTAGGTTTAGTCAATGTAGGTTAGGAAATTTAGGATAACTGTAGGTTATGTTAATTTGTTTATATGATAAATGCCATGACAATGCGGTTTTAAAAGGGGTGATTTCGCACCCTTTCAAGGCGGGGGGGATAGTTGCGCGTGAGGTTTAAAATTGAATAGCCTTAAATGTGTACCCTTCACCCCCCTTTGCCCCTTGTCCCCTTTCCTTGATCCGGGCCAAAGACAAGGATTATTGTTCAGTTGTTATCGTTGCATCTTACCCGCGAACATTTCGTGTCATATTGAAACCCGCATATGTTGAACTCGGCCGTGACTATTTTGGAGCACACATCGTCCAGTGAAACGTTTTTACCCGCCGCAGTGAATTTCACTGTCTTGTTTTGTTTTGTGTTAAGTGTTAATGTTAATTGTATGCAAACTGATAAGAGAGCAGAACCAGCGGCTTAAGGAGAACGAGACCAGGGTAAGTCTTTGGGCCTTTCCTACTCATTTTCCTCTTGCAAACACTAAGGCAATTCAATTCGTTTTTTTTGTTTGTCTTAGTCTATATCGCATCCGCACCGCAATACCGCAACCCCCCCGCACAATTGCGTACGAAGGATTTCCGCACAACCAATCAATAACAAGGTCGTTAAAATCAATAGAAATATTGGAGTTGAATTGAGGTATTTGGTTATTGGATGAGTCTGCTTTATATACTTCGCCAAAGCATTCGGCAAATAAGTCAGTAATTCCTTGAGGTGTATCAGCAATTTTACCATTGTAGTATATGATAGACGGAATACCAGATTCATTACTATTAAGATTATTTGCGAATTTGAATAAATTTTGAGGTTTATTTTGTAACGATTGCTCAATATTTTCCAGGTATTCTTTGTAGCAGGAGATCGAAATATTTTTCACCCTGTTGCGTAATTTAGAAAAAAGTAGATAGTCATTTGGAGCTCGAGATATTTTGAATGTTTTATGTGCAATTTTTTTTGCCTGGATAGTACAAATTAGCTCTCTGTTAAACCATTTGGGGTAATTAGATGTCCTATATTTTGTAATAGGGACGTAAAGTTCAATTGATTTTTTAATTGTGCAGTAAAAAGATTCTATTATATCATTAATATTATTACATTTACTAATGAAGTTCCAGTTTGATTTGGCGAGAAACTCGTTTATCTTGGGATAATCAGCTTTATAAAAATTTAATTTCTCTTTATAAGACTCTAAATTTAAAATTTGTGTAGATATATGCTTAACAAAAAGTGGTGGGTGGTATTTATCAATTGTTGAAACATTATTATTTGCATGTTGTACACTTATATTGTTGGAATTGCTAAAAATTAAGTCTAATAGATTATTATTACAGTTATATATAAAGTTCACTTGTCTAAGATTTAGGAAACACGACATTTCTATAAGTTCACGAGAACCATTATTGGACGTGGAATTTGTGCAAGTATTATTGTTGTCAATATCCCATTGAACAGTGGGTTGATTAAAGTCACCTGTAAGAATAAATTTAGCGTCTGGGTATTTTCTTCGCAATATTTCTACTTCTTGACAGTAACTAGTTATTAAATTTGGAAAAACAAATGAAAATAAATGAAAAATAGGTAATTTTTTAAATAAATTCAAGTAGAAACAGATTTTTGGAAAAGAAAACAGTAAATGAATGAGAAATTGGTTATTTTTCAGATAAATTCAAAAAGAAACAGATTTCTGGAAAAGGAAAAGGTAAATAAACCAGATCTAGGTTGTTTTTCAGTTTACTTCAAATATAAAGATTTTTGGCGAAGACAATGTTATGGTAATTAAAGGAGGTTGTAACGTGTATTACCACGTATAGATAAACTTACCGTATCACCAGATATTTGCTCTACTTAACTTGCAGCAATATGGGGAATGAAATGAATACGGCTTATTAATTGTGATAAACAACAAAGGGTATATTTCAGATTTAACTTGAATACAAGAGCAATACTTCTATTTAAATCATCAGGGGTGGTTGACTACTTGACAGCCAACGTAAATTGAATTCGGCCTCGATGGTTTAACTCGTATGATTAAATTAACTATGCATCTAAAATAAAACATCACCACTGAGCGCCAGTCTAGACAGCTTATCTAAACAAATTTATATTCATGGTGATATCTAAGAGATGTGTCTAATTCATGTGGATTAATCAAATTTGTCTCACGTGTGCGTATTAATCTCCGACAGTCAAGCAGCCCGTTCACGATGACCTTCCACCACCAGCCACGAAAACCTACTGACGGCTTCTCTGGAATCACGCTCGGCTCTTGAAATCAACGAGTGGCGGCTAGAAATTTTATGACAACGCGTGTCTAGAAATCTTGTTAAGTGAGCGTTCCTGAGATGACAGTTCCTACCGCTACAAGGTACGTACAGGATATTTTTCAGGTTTTTATTGGTTCAAACAAGAAATAGATTTTTGGTGAAAAAAATGAAAAATCAATGAGAAATGGGTTATTTTTCAGATAATTTCAAGTAGAAAAAGATTTTTGAAAAGAAAATTGTAAATGAATGAGATACAAGTAAATTTCAGATTAATTCAATTATAAAGACGTTTTGGGAAGAAAATGGTAAATAAATGAAATACCGGCTAATTTTCAAATTGATTAAAAAAGAAACAAATTTTTGGCGAAGTAAATGGTAAGTTAATAAGAAATAGGTTATTTAAGATAAATTCAAGTAGAACTTTTGGTGAAGAAAACGGTAAATACATGAGATATTGGATATTTTTAAGATTAATTCAATTATAAAGAGTTTTTGGAGGAAACAATGGTAAATACATGAGGTACAGGATATTATTCCGATTAATTCAAGTAGAAACCTATTTTTTAAAAGAAAATGGTAAATAAATGAAGTACAAGTTATTTTTCAGATGAAACTATTTTTGGTAAAGAAAATGGTACGTTAATGAGAAACAGGTTTTTTTCAGATTAATTCAAGAAGAAACAGATTTTCTACAAAAAGCGATACACACATGAGATATGGGTTATTTTTCAGATAACTCAAGAAGAAAACGGTAAATAAATGAAATACAGGTTATTTATCAGATTAATTCAACAAGAAACAGATCCTTTTTTAAACACTTTACATTTAATACTAGACTAGAGTCTGGGTTAGGGTTTGCAATTCCGCGATTCCGTATCCAGCAATCCCGCAGGATTTCTGCAATATTTAATCCCGAGGATTAAAGAGATTTCTTTTTGCGGGATTTGCGGAATTTGAAAAATTACTTAATTTACACCAATTTATTTTGGTTTACTGTTCATATATGGGTGACAGGACTATCCATAGGTAGTCTTTATATTTTACGATCTTATTTTTAATCGAAGTCTTCCTGAAATATATTTTTATAATATGACTAACTCAAAAAATGATTGATACAAATGAAAAAAAAAACTATGGAAACAAAGCTTTGGCTGTGTTCTTAGATCTATCCAAGGCATTTGATACGGTGTCCCATGGATTACTCCTCAAAAAATTATCTTCTCTTGGCATTCATAGTACAGCACTAGGCTGGTTCACATCCTATCTATCCACATCGTGATAGAACGCAACAAGTAGAGATAAATAATTATTTAAGCAATAGCAAACCAATCTCTTTTGGGGTTCCTCAAGGTAGTGTGCTTGGACCAATATTGTTTTTAATCTACATTAATGATTTGTGTTTTGATATTCCAGGTAACATTGTTAGTTTCGCAGACGATACTGCTTTAATATTTGAGGGTAAAACCTGGAGAGATGCTTTTAACAAATGTGACTTAGGATTAAGAGCAGTTAAGAGTTGGCTGAATAATAACATCTTAACTTTGAATACAATAAAAACTAAATATATGACATTTAGTATATCATCAAAAAGTCAGCCTTCTGACACTCATAATCTAATTACACATAATTGTCTGCTAAGTAGTAATTGCCACCCCTTGGAAAGTGTAGATTGTATCATGTATCTAGGTGTAAACATTGATAAATTTTTAAGATGGAATGACCATATCGATATGTTAACAAAGAATATCAGGAGACTTGCATTTATTTTTAAAGAACTGCGACACATATTGGACAAAGAGAAATTAAAAACTGTCTATTTTGCCTTAGTCCAATCTCGACTTTCTTTTAACATAGTATGCTGGGGATCATGTCTAAAGTCCAATGTTGAACCACTAAATATTACTCAAAAATTGATCCTGAAAGTAATGTACAAAAAAAAAATTCTGTTATCCATCTAACCTACTTTATAAGGAATGTAATGTTATGTGTATAAAACAGCTATATATCACTCAAATACTTTGTCGATTTTTTATCAATATTAAATTTGCTAAAAGAACACAACAAATGCGGAAAACTAGAATTAGCTCTAAATTGAACTTTGTGGCTGTACATACTAAAACTTCTTTTGGTCAAAGAAATTATTTATATCAGGCACCACTTATGTTTAATATTCTTCCAAATCATATTAAGTCTACCAATTCTCTAGTTAAATTAAAAAAAGTTAATTAAGATTTTTGTATTGACAGACGATTGTCTTAATATTTTTTCATCCTTGTCCTTTTTTAAATAATAAGATTTTATAAAAGTCTTATTTACTAAAAACTGAATGTCACCCTATCTGTCTTTATTATCTACTTTGCTTCTTCTATTGAATAATGATTAATGATTAGTTATGGTTCAAATATTGTTACAATATACTGTCAAATTACCCATCTGGTAACATATCTTTATGTACAACCTTTAAAAGGGACACGTGTGTAAACCTTCAATCTTTTAAAAAGTACATCAAATCTTGGCTAAAAAACACAAACCAGATATTTTTTTCTTATAAGTTTTAACAAAGCTATCTGTAACATTTATATCCATGTATACATTATTTTTTTATTATTTCACATACCTACATACAAAACAGCGGATATATTTTATTGTTTGTAATGCTTTGTCTGCTAATTCACTTTTTAAGATGTCTTCAAAAACTAGTATTTACCTTATTTTTTGTGTTATTTTAAAACTTTTACATATTTCATGATTTAGTTTCTTGTATTGCATCTCTACAGTAACTCTTTTAAAATAATTTAAATTTATATTTGATATTGTATCTCCACTTAAACCATAGAAATAAGATAAAAATACTTATAATACCCACACTCAGGCTTCGCCTTCGTGGGATTTTTTTTTAATTATGTACATTTATTTCAATATGTTTTATACATTTTATGTAACCATGTATGTATAAAAATATTCAATAATAAAAAAAATAATAAAAAAAAAATAAAAAAATCTAATACTTATTTTTTCTTTAATTGTGTAATATTTTGTGTTTGTATGTAGAATAACTTTATGTTTGTGATTACTCTTATGTTTGCTTCTCGATACAGGCTCAGTCCTAGTGAGGTTGATTTTTATGTGAAAAAAAAGTGTTTTATGTATAGTCAGATGCAATAAATAAATAAATAAATCTACAAAAAAAATCTAAAATGACGTACACTGTCACATTTTCTATGTATTTTTATAATGTTCTGGTATAAATGATAATTTATACCAAATAATGAAAAATCAAATGAAATTTTGCCATTATATAAATTTTAATACCTCTTAATAAAATCTTTGACAATCCCGCGGGATATCACAGGATTTCTAAATTTTATCCCGCAATCCTACGGGTTTTTGTAAAAGGTGAAGGATTTGCAAACCCTAGTCTGGATCTGCCGAATATTCGATGAAGCAAAAATTGTTGCCACAAACAAAACAACTCAAAAAAATTTAATATTTTCAAAGAATAAAAATTGAATTAAAAAAATGTCATTGATGACCTCAGTTACGAAACACATTTTATTTATTGGAAAAGAAGATAATACCTACTAATGAATTTAAACGAGATATGAAACAGAACAACACAGATAGTAAAAATGTAACGGTCTCAGCTGGAAATCGAACCTAGGATCTTTGTCTTACCACTCGGCCATTGAAACCTAATTATTATACGTCATTTAGCTGTACCCCGCCAATCGTTGTTGTGGCTCAGTCTGTCTGTGCAGATAGAGAAATAATAGCGCGTGTTGCTTTCACGTTCAACAGATGGCGCTGTTTTAAAAAAATATGTTTTTTCCTCTCACAGGTGACATCTACATAGGTATATAAAAACACACGCTTATTCAAATGCAACGTTTTGTCAAAATTTCAAAGCAATCTGTGAATAAATTTCGGAGATTTAAGATTTTGAAGAAACGATCTTTTAAATTTTTACATTTATAGATAAGACAGAGATCCTGGGTTTGATTCCAAGTTAAGACCGTTAACTTTTTAATTTTTCTGTGTCTTGTTCTGTTTCATGTTTAGTTTACATTTATCAGTATTATCTTCTTCTTCAATAATTTAAAACATATAATCCATAAAACCATCAAATTTATTACAATAAAAATTGTAAATTTAATTGAATACAAATAATATGTACATACATAATCAAATATGAATTGTTATTTACAGAAACCAACGCAGCTCACCAAGTTAGTGCTAAATATAGACGATATTATCAGCGAATGGTTCCATCAATGGTACCTTATCAACTTATCAATATTGATTTTATTCCTTCGATGGATATGTTTTGGGAGTCCAAAGTCAATGTGGCAATAATTATTATTATACGAGTATTAAGCGTTAGAAATTTACTTCTTCTTCTTTCGTATGGTGGGGGGTCAGAGGGGGACATCTAGATCTGCGAGCCATTTTAGGGCCTCAGGCGTCGCCATGTGAACCTCATCAATCCCGCCGGGGAATGAATGGAGCGGGCATTCGTTGACCACATGTTCGGTAGTCTGCACCGCACCACATTCACACATCGCCGACTCTTTAAGGCCCCATCTGTGCATCATGTGGGCACAGCGGCTATGGGAGCACCTAGCCCCCTTAGAAATTTACTAAAAATCAAATATGAATATTATCTTCTATATGTATAAATAAAAATATAAATGTTCGTTTGTTCAAAATCTTAAACAAACGAAAGTTCTTCAACGATTGCTTTCAAATTTTGACACAACGTTGCATTTGAATGAGCGTGTGTTTTTATATACCTATATTATATAGATGTCACCAGTCACAGTTAAGAACTTTTTTCAGCGCCATCTGTTGGACGTAAAATCAACACGCGCTATTGTTTCTTTATCTGCACAGATGCAGATTGTATAATAAAAACTTCAAAACTTACCCTTCAAACAATTGTTCCAAGATAGTGATATTTTGGACAATGTCTAAAATTTATTTATGGGCGTCTTTACAATTTCACAAAAAATGATAACCGTTCTAGCTAAAGACATAGCACTTGTGTATTTGCAGTACCCCATTGCAAAACCAGATTAGCCAAAAGGCATATTCATTTTATTACCCCTCAAATGTACAACACACTTATTACAACTTTTCATGAGATATTGACTATTATAAAAAACACATCAAATCTTGGCTAAAATACAATGAAAAAGATAGATTTTTCTTATAAATCAACAGTCATCCGTATTTTTACTTGCCCTTGGTTTTGTTTTGATTGCTCAATACATATTTTTATAAAACTTCTTCTTTCTAAAACATCAGTGGGAACTAGATACCATATTTGTATGTATGTCGAGTTTTTAATTATTTCTTTTATCTTCAAATAAAATGTAGGTACACTTAAAACTTAAACCATATACATGTTATAATCTACTGTAATACATTTTTCTATTTTTCTCTTTCCAAGACGTTTTCCTGGGTTTTTGAGTTTCCAGGAAATCCAAATGGAATAACGATGTTTTACTATTGTTTAAAGTATTATTCCGTTAAACTACAAATAAGCAGTTTGTCAACAGGATGTACATTAGGGTGGAACACTTTTATATGAATTTTTTTTTTTTTCGAAATTCGAACTGGAATACCAGGTAACAGTTGCTTTATGTAATTCTAAATAACACTTCTCAATTCGGAAGTTCTAGTTCGACGGCTTGAGGTCCCGCTATAGACTTGAAATTATATTATTAAAGGTTTTATAGAGGTTTTGTATTAAACACCCTATAACCAAAATAATAAGTAAATATAATATATTATGCAGTAAATGATAAAATAAAAGTAGATTTTAATTAATAAATACATATTTTTCAGAAAGTAAACACAGGTTCAGAAAGTTATGTTGGTATAAATAGAATCATTTTTTATAGCAAAAATCCTTTTTCGGCTCAAACTTTGGCATATTGAGTTTTGGGGATGCTAATTTAGATTTTATGAATCCC
Organism: Hesperophylax consimilis; assembly: GCF_061612785.1. Taxonomy (NCBI): domain Eukaryota; kingdom Metazoa; phylum Arthropoda; class Insecta; order Trichoptera; family Limnephilidae; genus Hesperophylax; species Hesperophylax consimilis. Next base: position 8,473,954 of record NC_142852.1, read on the forward strand.
TCTCGTCTTGTCTTGTTGAATAAACTTAGAGCTGCTTCTGTCACAACTTTTACAGATCTTTCTACAGTTTGGGTATGGCAAGGCAGTCTCATAAACTCCAACACTGTATCTTCTCCATTTTCAATAAGATCTTGTAACTCCTCATCGGGAATATTCATCAGTATATGTTTTATTTGGGGGTTCGTATATGTTTTATTGATAGTCAACCAAGTCTATGTAAGAAAATGCATTTAAGTCCACTTTTGGCACCTCAAACATGCGCGAAACAGAATTTTTATTAACTTGACGAGCCTTTAAAATGCGTCTTGCAGCGAGTTCTCTAATATGCTTACGTGAATCTGTTATCATACTCAACAACAAATTTTCTGGATGAGCAAAGTAACTGTTTCGAATTATAACAGGGTCCACTATCGCTAACAACTCGTTGGACAAATATTTAGTGCTGTTAATGGGCTTCCATAAATGATTTGAACCATCTTTGCAGGATGCATGTGTTTTGATAGCAAACCAGACAGGAGCGGATGATTATACGACAAACGTTGCTAAAGTAACAAGATTTTGTTGTGGATTTCTGTAGAAATATACAAACGCAGTATGCGATTAGCTCTTGTCAACCAGTAATAATGGGGTAGTTTACCTGGGCTTTTCTGTAATACATCAGGAGAGCAGGATCCATTTATGACAGCAGTAGTAATTTCTTGTAAATATTTCTGGTCTGTAGTGAGATCTGTGGATATTTGTGGAGGTAGTTCACCTACTATTTTCTCAAAGTTTGCCAACGGCAGCGTCTCGCATATCTCTAATGCTTTACCAATTTGACCTGCAAATTATTTAGGTCCTGCAGTAGGGTCATCCAAATAGGAAAAAAAATGCCTCAACGGTAACTCATTGGCGTGTAAGAGACAAATTATCCATTGCAATGGTCGGGATAGTCTGTTTTCCAAAAGACGAATCACGCCTCCCACTCTCCCTGTATTTGTGTTTGTTCCATCACAGCCAACAGCCATTAAACCATCTAGTGATATCTTTTCAGTCGTTAAAAAGCTGTGGACAGCTCTTTCAATATTTCTTGCACTGCCCGATGTTGGAACCCTATACCCAATATAAATAGTACCTGGTTCTTTTATAATCGAAATATGTTCCTCTTGTACAATCATTCTAAGCCTCTTCGATCTTTTTAAAACAGTTTTAGCCGTCTTGTCTTTCCTTCCATCGAAATATAATAAAGGAATTTTCTGTTAGTTTCATCCAATCTATCATGCCTCATTTCTTGTTTGAGAGTACGTAATCTTCTATTCAGAAATTTTTTACTCTGGTTTAGATCCGTTCTTCGTAAAGCCATTAGTCAGTTAGTGCGTTGGTCTTCTAAAAACATTTATTCCTCTTTTGGCACTTTTTTTTCTCTCAAACAAGTACAGCTTACAAATTCTTTACATTTACTTGCAGCTATGTCGAAAATCTTTCTACTTTGTACTCTCACCTCTTCTAACTTTTCTTCTTTGAGTTTCTTCAAAGACTTTTTCAAATTATAATACTTTGAGTGATAACTTATTAGTAACTGTAAGATTCTTTTGTGTGTGACAGTTGGAATAGAAGATTTTATCCACAATTCTTCAATTTTCGTTCAAACTATTTCGGCAATTTCCAAAAACGTAGGTTCTTTTGTTGTGTTATTCCTTACGTTTAAGTCTTGTCGAACCCATTTGTAGAATTTCATCACTTTTTCATACGTAGGTAAGATATTCTCTTTCAACTCTGCACTTTCACCAAATATCGGACATTTTAAATTTTGTCTTCTAGAAGTCATGTTAATTCACTTAAAAAATGTTTATCAATAAGTACTCGTGAATATAATTGATGCGCAACCTTTCAAGTTGAGACAATAATCGACACTAGTTTAAACAAAACACTGCATTTCGTAGATTTTCAGGTGCCGCCCCCCCGCTTCGTCCCGCACTTTGCTCCACTGTTACAGCGCTCAAGTTTATTAAAATAAAAAAATATTTGATTGCAATAGCTAGTTAACTATATTTGAATATGTTATTAAATAAAATAGACCTTTTTAATAAATTCTGTACTATTTTGTACGCCGCGCAAATAGTCCCTGAACTGTCGTTTTTGTAAATGTTCGATCTCTTGGCGGGGGCTTTTACCGTTGTCTGATATTATTTATATTTTTAATTGAGGTAATTGATGGCAATTGGCAACTCAATACAACTATTCCAAATCAAAATTAGAAAAAAAAATTTCGTTCCGCCCTAATGTACATGTTCAATTACAATGTAAATATACATATTATTGTAAGTACTTATAAGATATTCAGATTATTATTATTGGCACACGTACTCTAAAATAACACTAAATCTACATGCCAATGAATAACGGCTATTGATTGATAGTGATGATTTGTATAACGTATTTCTACTTATGAGCCATGCTTTCAGCATATATCTGAATCTATTTGGGAATTTACGTTGAACATTTTGGGCACCTTATATTCTAGGGTTCGCTGTCCGTGTTCATTGTTATATTTTGGAACAAGCAGCCTTCATTCTTTGTGAACCTAGTGTTGTGTTCATGTTATTTATTTTATATTCAGAGTCAATAGTTTATCCCATAGTAAGGTCTGCACAAACAAGATATTTAAGTTTCGATACAGCAATGAAATGTTACGTCTTTGTTAAAAAAACATTTTTTGAAACTAACTGTGTAATTTAACCGTAGACTTTTGGACTGATTGAAGGTTATTTAAATAAGTTTAGCTAGAATGTCCCCAAGTGGTTATTCCTTATCGTAGAGTTGATTCTTCGAGTGATAGGTAAATAATAAAATATTCACAGAAAAGAAACACTTCAGTTTATGTGAACCTATTTAAAGTGAATCATTACACATAAGTATCATCAAGTATTAACAAGAAACACATATTTTTAACGTAATAGTGTTTTACATTGAAAGTGTTCGTGTACTGTGTCAACAAAGGCAAAAACAAATCGACAACTCCGAACATTGTAATAATAAATACTTACCTCTATACAAATCGGTGCAATCCAGAGGTGACCAACCTTTCTCAATATGCTTTGCTACAAATGCCAACTGACTATTAGCGATGGCGTCACATGTCACTCCTGCAGTAAGCAGTTCCACTACGAATGCGGAGGGACAACTGAAACCACATTTCGCAAAGCAAATAATGAGAAAAGACGAACCTGGCGCTGCCCAACCTGCAAAACTTCACCCCAATCAACTGCTACTCCAAACAACTCCATAGAAGACGTGATGATTGGAATTAAAAAAAATATCCTCTGAACTCACCTCTCTCAAAACTCTCAACAATCAAGTGAAGGAAGATATGTCGGAATTAAAAAAATCTGTCGACTATAACAATACAAAATTAAACGAATTTACAAAAAGATTCGAATCATTGGAACAGGCGATGAGCAAAATCGATCGACTGGAAGAAGATGTATCCTCCCTGCAATCAACAATCATATCAATTCAAGATGATTCCAAATTCAAACTAAATGAAGAATTAGAAAAAAGAATAACAGAAATAGAAAACGACCAAGAAAGAAGAAATAGAGAATCGAATAAAACATGTTTAGAATTCCGAGGAATTCCGGAATTTAAAGAGGAAACAACACAATCCCTGAAGGACATCATCTTCAACATCAGCAAATTAGTGAAATGCGACCTCAAAACCAACAACATAGAGAATATATACAGAGTCACTCCACGAAATAAAAATATACCTCCAACAGTGAAACCCAGAACAGTGATAATTCGTTGTAACTCAACGGCTTTAAAAGAACAACTACATAATGATATCAAAACATATAACAGATCTTGTGAACAAAACAGTGATAAACAAAATAATGTTATAATTGGATTATCGGGTCCCCGCTCGCCAATCTATGTTTCTGAACTCCTTACCTTACGCGCTAAACGATTATGGTACCTAGCGCGACAGTTCACAGCAGAACGTAGGTTCAAATACATTTGGTCTAAAGCCGGTCAAATATTCATTAAGAAGGATGACAATTCACGACCGTTCCTAATAGATTCCGAATTGGCTCTATAAAAAATATGACTATCTGTCATTTTTATTACTCTTTCTTATGATATTACCACTTTCAACCGAACTAAACAGCTGTCACATCCTGAACATCAACTAAACGAAATACGAACAGATAAAATATCTCATAAACAACAATTTTATTTCTTAGGTTCTTCTTATATTATAATTATTTATATTGTTATACTTTTACTATGTGTAATAACTATAGTTCAACAACAGATTAACATCGGATATTTGAGAATATGTATTGAATATTGGAAATGTAAATCCCTGGACCGTTCCCCCCTGAATGTACAAACCACTTGAATTCTAACCAAAAAAAAAACTAAAAAATCTTCAAACCATTTATCTACCAAATACTACATCGAACAAATTTAACGATTTATTCATACTACACCAAAATATTCGAAGTATTTTCCGGAACTTTGATGAATTTATTATTATTATTATTAAAATCAATAACTTAATATTTCAACCAGACTGCATAATATCAACAGAGACATTCACAAATGATGAGTCACCAGCTTATCAGCTTCCTAACTATACATACATTCCGACAAAAATAAATATAAATAAAAATAGTGGAATTTCAATATTCGTCCACAGGAAATTCAGTATTGTTACGATTTTAGAACACTCAATATTACACACTAACTGTATTCAAACCGAAATAAAACTCGATAAATATATTTATCACATTATTGCCTTTTACAGAACACACGAATCAATTATTGCACTATTCTTATTATTAACATTGGGCGATATGAACCAAACACAAGCATTATCTCCATCTACTTCCATCAAACAACATAAATTACCATATTATGATTGTTTAATCTTCCTCTTTGCAATTGTAACTATATGCCTAGTACTCAATAATCTTAAGATACATAATAAATATCAAATAAAATGGTTTTAAACGAATATACTAAAACGCATATACTAAACGCATAACGCATATACTAAATAGTTGATTACGTAGGGAGGAGTCTGAAAAATAGTTAGGTAGGGAGGAGTTTGAAAAACTATTATATAATGTCACTTAAAACTATACATGTTTACCTATGTCATATTTAGTAAAACCTTAATATAAGACTGAAAAACTATTATATAATGTCACTTAAAACTATACATGTTTACCTATGTCATATTTAGTAAAAACTTAATATAAGACTGAAAAACTATTATATAATGTCACTTAAAACTATACATGTTTAACTATTAATGTCACTTTTAGTAAAAACTTAATATAAGACTAAAAAACTATTATATAATGTCGCTTAAACTATACATGTTTACCTACTAACGTCACATTTAATAAAAACTTAATATAAGATAATGTCACTCAAAACTATACATGTTAAACTATTAATGTCACTTTTAGTAAAAACTTAATATAAGACTGAAAAACTATTATATAATATCACTTAAAACTATACATGTTTACCTATTAATGTTAAATTTAGTAAAAACTTAATATAAGTATACTTAATTTTTAAAAAAAGAGTAAAAATTAAATTACATTTGGCATTTCACAAACATTTGGTTCCTTAGAACAGGCAATCTGCCTAGCTAGGAACTAAATTCGACCTAACAAAACGTAATAACACTTGTACCTACTCATTTTAAATATATGCTCTCATAATGCTATGTTATTACTGTTATGTCTGCTTTAAGTGTATCTAATGTAAAAATAAATAAATAAATAAATAAAATTTAGTTGTTTGCTATTTATGGATAGGCTTGCGTCATGTGACCGTTTTATTAGGGACGATAAGTCTTGTTGCAAACATTTAATAACAACGGATCATCAGATATGACTAGGGTTGCCAGATGTCCGCTTTTGGACCGGACAGTACGCTTTTGTGAATGGCTGTCCAGTTTACAAAATTTTGGAAAACCGGACAATAGAATGGTATGATTTAAGATTTTCACGGCCAAAAGTATTATAGTGATTTGTTTTTGGGGTATTATGCCGAGTTGCGCTACCTCTTTATTTAGCCAACGTTTCGGACTGTATCGCAGTGTCTATCATCAGGGCAGATGTGTAATTTACAAATTATCAAATTACAAATGATGATGGACAATGGACATCTAAAAATTTTAACTGTAAAAAAAAATTTTTTTTTTCGCTTTAATTAATCTGTTTTTATTAATAAAAATGTTTAAAGAATGGTTTTACTGAGGATTAAACCTTCCTCCCCGGGGACTGGAGTCAACCGCGCTGACAACTGAGCCAGATCCCAAATTGGAAGAACCGATATTTATTGCTTATATTAACTCTTGTAATGTAATACAATGTCAAATAAATGCGTACATGTCCACGTGTGTGTATCGGCAACGAGTCTATCTGCAGAGTATCAGCTCGATTGGGTGTCGGGTAGTGGGTTAATTTCCACTTAAAGAATCCACTTCATTCATTCAAGAAAATGAAATTCAAATAGCTGTATTTAAAAAGTAAAATATTTTGGTCACGAAAACAAAAACAAAACACAAACCTTCACCGTTCTTCGCCACTCTTCAAAAATACAATATTTGAGTCTAGAAATGTTTGACGTAAGCGCCAGAGTGGTTTTTATTTATTTTGTGGATAATTAAATAGGAACGGAAAAAAGTTAATCAAGTCAAGTGGTAACAAATAAACTTAGCCATCAAACAGTATTTTTTTAAAGTTTTCCTTATACGAGTTCATAGTAAACTCTTGAAAAAGAAAACTATTTAATAGTTTACGCTTATATTTTTCATGACGTAATTAAGAATTTTATTTTAATTCTGATCAAATCAAGCGATAGAACAAGCTTCAATGTATCCATAGTATATTTTTGATATTTATAACCTATACCGATTCGTAGTGAAGATTAATCTAAATAATGATTTCACTTATATCTTCACCTTAATGACAACTGTCTGTACGATCTTTGAAGTGTATTTTTACAAATATACACGGTGTCCGGAAACTCGTAGTACAAGCGGGAAACTGGAGAATCTACACCACATGGGGAACCCAAAAAAACATAAAGTTTTTTGATTTGAGCATTTTCACAAAAAAAAAAAAAAAAAACAAAAAAAAATATTTTTCGGCTATCTTAGGGTTAAAGTTTTTTCTGGTGTTTAGGGTTGAACAACAGATGTTTTAACCCTGCAGAGCAGAAATATTTTATGATTACACCGGGTTAAATGAAGGGTGATTTCAAAATAATGCTTCAAATCCGAGTTTCTTCATTTGTTTTACTTTCAAATAGTTTTAATTAGTTGGGTACTTTGATCTTCAGTAATAATTTATAAGAATTTGATTAAAAAAAAAAAAAAAAAAATCAACTTCAAACTCGATTTACTCGATAACGAAAGCTCAAATAAAAAAAAAATATACTACAAAATCGACTCCAAATGTGATGTAGATTCACCAGTTTCCCGCTTGTACTACGAGTTTCCGGACACCCTGTATATAGGTATATATTTTTCAACATGTAAAAACATATGAGAAATTATACAACAAAAGAGAAAAGTCCCAATAAACTTGTTTGAAGTAGTTTGTCAAAGGGTGCTTTAAACGATGAAAAGAAAAGAAAACTTATTTTTCAAAGATAAGAAAGTTAAATCGTTATAAAAACGTTGCGGTCAACATTAATAGTATCTGAAACTATGTATAATTTCATGCATATGAAATATGTAACAAAATATTAACTATAAAATATACTGTTAAAGGTAAAACTTATAAAAACTAATGACGTGTAAAGATAAGATTTATCATCTGTGTCCCGATACGGCTATCGGTATGAACAAACATCTTATTATTGAAGACAATACATGTTAGCAATTCACAAACGAAAAAAATTGAAACAAAAAAAAACTGGCGCATCTGGAACTTTCGCCCAAGACTTGCCGGGCCGCTTCTCCACCAGCTGCTAATATTGTCTTCAATTATTAAATATTACAATTTGAGGTTTTACTCAATAAGTTATTCCAAATATAAATTTTACAATAATCTTTGGGTCATTGAATGAATTGCAACAAAAACAGGCGAGTCGAATGATTGATTGCCGAAATGATCCAAAAATAACAATTTGTAAATCTGCCGATAAAATTATTATCTCTGCGGATTACAAAATTATACGAAGAAAATGGCGGCGCTTTAATTCAGTATTTCTTTGCACAACTGAAAACGTTTCAACAATAATTAAGTCAAGTTAAGTCTTGGATCAATCATTTTATTATCTCGAGACGTTTTCTAGTAATCCAATAATACAGGTGGCCTTGGCCGGTATTTTAATCTATTATTTATGGCGTGTTTTAATATTAATTGAATGAACTTTATACCCTTCAACGTAATATCATTAGAAGAAAATGTGTTAATATATAAAAATGTCGTGTCACTGTGTTCCCAATGAGTCAAAAAAATCATTTTAGGACGGGAGGAATTTACAATACAAAGTGGGAGTTAAAAGGTACAATTTTACATTGGTATTTTGATATCAAAATTATATGTTTCACATACCAAACAGTACAAGCATAGAAAAAGGAGGTTAAGTAGAGAAAACAGAAAGGGAAACAGACAGGGATATACACATAAGCACAAAGCCAAGGTAGGAATTTACAAACATGTACTTAAATTATTATAGGCAATAATTAGTCACCGCGCCTTCTGATGTCCGGTCAGACGCTCTGGACCACTGAGCCACTTCGGCTTATTACCAACCCGCCAAATAATCCAACATCAGATAGATTCTTCTGCGGGTAGCCAGAGAGGATGGAGCGCCAAACAAGGCGGTCTGGACATACTCCAGGCTTCAATCACATTCATAGATCGTCTTATACATACAAGTCTATAGGTACCTACACTATGTCATTCATGGCAATAGACTATAATACCATCAGATAGATTCTTCTGCGGGTAGCCAGAGAGGATGGAGCGCCAAACAAGGCGGTCTGGACATACTCCAGGCTTCAATCACATTCATAGATCGTCTTATACATACAAGTCTATAGGTACCTACACTATGTCATTCATGGCAATAGACTTTAATACCATCAGATAGATTCTTCTGCGGGTAGCCAGAGAGGATGGAGCGCCAAACAAGGCGGTCTGGACATACTCAAGGTTTCAATCACATTCATATATCGTCTTATACATACAAGTCTATAGGTACCTACACTATGTCATTCATGGCAATAGACTATAATACCATCAGATAGATTCTTCTGCGGGTAGCCAGAGAGGATGGAGCGCCAAACAAGGCGGTCTGGACATACTCCAGGCTTCAATCACATTCATAGATCGTCTTATACATACAAGTCTACAGGTACCTACACTATGTCATTCATGGCAATAGACTATAATACCATCAGATAGATTCTTCTGCGGGTAGCCAGAGAGGATGGAGCGCCAAACAAGGCGGTCTGGACATACTCCAGGCTTCAATCACATTCATAGATCGTCTTATACATACAAGTCTATAGGTACCTACACTATGTCATTCATGGCAATAGACTATAATACCATCAGATAGATTCTTCTGCGGGTAGCCAGAGAGGATGGAGCGCCAAACAAGGCGGTCTGGACATACTCCAGGCTTCAATCACATTCATAGATCGTCTTATACATACAAGTCTATAGGTACCTACACTATGTCATTCATGGCAATAGACTATAATACCATCAGATAGATTCTTCTGCGGGTAGCCAGAGAGGATGGAGCGCCAAACAAGGCGGTCTGGACATACTCCAGGCTTCAATCACATTCATAGATCGTCTTATACATACAAGTCTATAGGTACCTACACTATGTCATTCATGGCAATAGACTATAATACCATCAGATAGATTTTTCTGCGGGTAGCCAGAGAGGATGGAGCGCCAAACAAGGCGGTCTGGACATACTCCAGGCTTCAATCACATTCATAGATCGTCTTATACATACAAGTCTATAGGTACCTACACTATGTCATTCATGGCAATAGACTATAATACCATAAGATAGATTCTTCTGCGGGTAGCCAGAGAGGATGGAGCGCCAAACAAGGCGGTCTGGACATACTCCAGGCTTCAATCACATTCATAGATCGTCTTATACATACAAGTCTATAGGTACCTACACTATGTCATTCATGGCAATAGACTATAATACCATCAGATAGATTCTTCTGCGGGTAGCCAGAGAGGATGGAGCGCCAAACAAGGCGGTCTGGACATACTCCAGGCTTCAATCACATTCATAGATCGTCTTATACATACAAGTCTATAGATACCTACACTATGTCATTCATGGCAATAGACTATAATACCATCAGATAGATTCTTCTGCGGGTAGCCAGAGAGGATGGAGCGCCAAACAAGGCGGTCTGGACATACTCCAGGCTTCAATCACATTCATAGATCGTCTTATACATACAAGTCTATAGGTACCTACACTATGTCATTCATGGCAATAGACTATAATACCATCAGATAGATTCTTCTGCGGGTAGCCATAGAGGATGGAGCGCCAAACAAGGCGGTCAGGACATACTCCAGGCTTCAATCACATTCATAGATCGTCTTATACATACAAGTCTATAGGTACCTACACTATGTCATTCATGGCAATAGACTATAATACCATCAGATAGATTCTTCTGCGGGTAGCCAGAGAGGATGGAGCGCCAAACAAGGCGGTCTGGACATACTCCAGGCTTCAATCACATTCATAGATCGTCTTATACATACAAGTCTATAGGTACCTACACTATGTCATTCATGGCAATAGACTATAATACCATCAGATAGATTCTTCTGCGGGTAGCCAGAGAGGATGGAGCGCCAAACAAGGCGGTCTGGACATACTCCAGGCTTCAATCACATTCATAGATCGTCTTATACATACAAGTCTATAGGTACCTACACTATGTCATTCATGGCAATAGACTATAATACCATCAGATAGATTCTTCTGCGGGTAGCCAGAGAGGATGGAGCGCCAAACAAGGCGGTCTGGACATACTCCAGGCTTCAATCACATTCATAGATCGTCTTATACATACAAGTCTATAGGTACCTACACTATGTCATTCATGGCAATAGACTATAATACCATCAGATAGATTCTTCTGCGGGTAGCCAGAGAGGATGGAGCGCCAAACAAGGCGGTCTGGACATACTCCAGGCTTCAATCACATTCATAGATCGTCTTATACATACAAGTCTATAGGTACCTACACTATGTCATTCATGGCAATAGACTATAATACCATCAGATAGATTCTTCTGCGGGTAGCCATAGAGGATGGAGCGCCAAACAAGGCGGTCAGGACATACTCCAGGCTTCAATCACATTCATAGATCGTCTTATACATACAAGTCTATAGGTACCTACACTATGTCATTCATGGCAATAGACTATAATACCATCAGATAGATTCTTCTGCGGGTAGCCAGAGAGGATGGAGCGCCAAACAAGGCGGTCTGGACATACTCCAGGCTTCAATCACATTCATAGATCGTCTTATACATACAAGTCTATAGGTACCTACACTATGTCATTCATGGCAATAGACTATAATACCATCAGATAGATTCTTCTGCGGGTAGCCAGAGAGGATGGAGCGCCAAACAAGGCGGTCTGGACATACTCCAGGCTTCAATCACATTCATAGATCGTCTTATACATACAAGTCTATAGGTACCTACACTATGTCATTCATGGCAATAGACTATAATACCATCAGATAGATTCTTCTGCGGGTAGCCAGAGAGGATGGAGCGCCAAACAAGGCGGTCTGGACATACTCCAGGCTTCAATCACATTCATAGATCGTCTTATACATACAAGTCTATAGGTACCTACACTATGTCATTCATGGCAATAGACTATAATACCATCAGATAGATTCTTCTGCGGGTAGCCAGAGAGGATGGAGCGCCAAACAAGGCGGTCTGGACATACTCCAGGCTTCAATCACATTCATAGATCGTCTTATACATACAAGTCTATAGGTACCTACACTATGTCATTCATGGCAATAGACTATAATACCATCAGATAGATTCTTCTGCAGGTAGCCAGAGAGGATGGAGCGCCAAACAAGGCGGTCTGGACATACTCCAGGCTTCAATCACATTCATAGATCGTCTTATACATACAATGATTTATATAAATGATATTGCAAAATGGGGGTTGAAAGGTACCCTTCAACTTTATGCTGATGACACAATATTATTCTATCATAATACTAATTTAAACGAAATGGAAAAAGACATGGAAAGGGATTTGAGTCATCTAGCCGAGTGGTTGAGAATCAATAAACTTAGCCTTAACATTAAAAAGACTCACTATGTGCTATTCGGGAATAGGAAAGGACAACGCCTAAACATTTCCTTGGGAATAAACAAACTGGAACAAACAGATGTCGCGAAGTATCTAGGACTTTTAATTGACTCACGGCTTACATGGAAAAACCATTTTGACCATGTTAAATCAAAGATTGCTCCGGTGACCGGTGTAATGTACAGACTACGTAGATTGCTTCCCACAGCCATACTGCGATCATTGTACTATGCTATGATTCACTCCCACTTGGCATATCTTTCGAGTATCTGGGGCTTTGCTACCAAAAAAATGATATCGGAGGTGCAAATAATCCAAAATAGAGCCATGCGTAACATTTTTGGCTTGCCTTGGTATATACCTGTTAAAGATATTTACCGTCACGCACTTGTTTTGCCATTTAAGATGGTTCCTAGCTTTGAGATAACAAACACCATTTTAAATATTATTCAGTGTAACACCCACACAAATATAAAACTGAACTATAACAACGATGTTCACCAATATAATACACGACAACACAACAAACTACATATATCAAAAATACACTCAACAAAGTTCGGACTGAAATCATTAGAATATATTGCCTACACTAACTATAACAAATTGCCTGAAGAATTAAGACAGGTATATGCCTCTAACAAATCTCGAAACGATATATTGAAATCCTATTTTTTCAAATGTTATTTGGAAAACGAGTCATAAGTAGGTACAAACTCTGTTTCTGATAGCCGTCCTAATTATCTCCAAATACCAAACTTTGTACATCCAGAGATGATGAGCTTTTATAATCTTCTCATGTATTTTGAATGTAAAACATCTTGTATTAGGTCTGTTTATTTTTGGCCCCGTACTTTTTAATGTATTTTCCTGATTTTGTTTTTATGCATTTATATAGTCCATCATTGAGGATACTTTTTCAACTTTTTGACACCAACAGTACATAAATCAAATGAGTGATTATAAAAATTCATAAAGTCTTATAAGACAATTTTTTTTGTAACATATCTGTAAAGTGATTCTTCATATGTTGTGTCTGTATGTTGCTTCTGTGAAATGTTTTGTAAATGTTTTCTTCATACATTGTGTCTGCACATTGGGTTGGGTTGGTTATTTTTAATTTTTAATCTAATTTTTCTGTACAAAACGCTTTTTTTAATTTTTTTTACTCTTCTATTTGAAAACTACCAATTGGCGATCCCTTAATGAGTTCAATAACTCTTGGGAATACAACATCGTTTTGTTGTATGTTTAAAAAAAAAAAAAAAAAAAAAAAAAAAAAAAAGTCTATAGGTACCTACACTATGTCATTCATGGCAATAGACTATAATACCATCAGATAGATTCTTCTGCGGGTAGCCAGAGAGGATGGAGCGCCAAACAAGGCGGTCTGGACTTCCTCCAGGCTTCAATCACATTCATGGATCGTCTTATTTATTTATACCTATGTTAATGGCACAAAATTTGCCATTAACATAGTTATAAAGTTACAAAGTATATAGGGTGTAAGAAAATATAAAAATAAAAAAGGCTAGAGATAAATATGCCAATCTGTACAAACACATGAATAATCGTTATACCAAATTACAGGTGACTAAAGTAGCTTAGTTATCTGTTTGTTGTCAAAATAACCACTTGTTGTGTTTGGTTCAAGAAAAGACAAAAAGAAAAATGTAAAAAAAGAAAAATGTAAAATTGTAAGAAAATCAATAATCTCTTAAGTGAGAACTTTTGTAAGGGAAAATATAAATGTAACACAATCATATAATAAACAAAGCAGTTAAAATACCTGGATCAAAAACAACAAATACACAAAGCTTCACAAACATTGTCATATAAAATAAAGTATACTTTGCATATGCATGAAGTAAGAGTATGCATCGACTATGTCGGTTTCTTCTATGCATTATGTATTAAAATATAATTTATTATATTAACCAAATAGAATCTAATCAGAAATTAAATCATGAAATACATTTCTTATAAATCGCACAATCGATCTTATAATTTATTATCTTTTTGCAACTCTGTTTTTACCAAAATTTGATTTATTGAGTGTACGTAAACAATTTGCAGATATTATTATATATAATAATTGTATTCAACTTAATATTATTTTATGTTTTCAATTATTAAATGGAATTGAATTGAATCTTTTTGCCCGTATTCTATTTTTGATTATATTATGCACTTGAACACCGATGCCATTGTTAAATAATCATATTTGTCCACATCCTAAATCAATATGTTTTAATATTTTATCTGTGGGTGCGCCTATCTAATGCTGACTCATTTTCCAACGGGCACATGACTAAACCAATTCGCACACTTAACGTAGTATAGAGGATTATATCAAAAGTATATTTTTTGCATTTATTTGTTGTAATTTGGTACATCAAAACTATTGATATGTTCAATCAAAGGCGTTCTTATAAGTGCTATGGTGTTTGAATTGTATTTAGGTTATGTATGTACTTAGATATATATAGCAGATCCGCATCGTACCCAAAGTCTTTAATATTTAACTCAATGGGCAGTTATAGAAGTATGAATGAGAGTCAATTCCTCTTACCGAAAACGCGGATCTGAAATTTTCGGATGAATATATTTTCTACAAATTAATTAATGTTAATTTATCCAACCAAATACTCTCTCCTGTAAGTTAAAATACGAATCGAGCCGCAAAAAAAAATTCCGATTTGCACCAAGTCTTAAACTGAAAATCTAGTCACTATTGCCAGGTCCGTATTATGCATAAGTACAGTGTAGGCAACTGCCTAGGGGCCCCGCATCGGATAGGGGCCCCTAGGGTAAAGGGGCCCCGAGACGAGCATTGCCCCGACATGCTTAATCCGGCCTGGCAGGGCCGTATTGTCCTTTAGGCAGTCTAAGCCACTGCCTTGGGACCACGCATCGCCTAGGGGCCCCTAGGGTAAAGGGCCCCCTAGGCGACGGTAGCTGAAGGTAAATGGTGCATGCAAATCGGATGTATAGTTTGTTTAACATGTTGTGAACCAGGTTGAAAATCGTGAAAGTTTGGAGAAAAACGCATTCAAAGTTTTGCTGAAGGATAATTGAACACAAACTGTTTCAAACGGTTTTACATAAAATAATCTCCGTCAATTTTTAGAATTGCTTTAAAACATTTTGTGAGAGCATTCTTAACAAGTGCAGCTTTTAGAGTATCCTGGTGCCTTAAAGCCTTGTTAATCATCAAGGGAACCTGCCCGGGCGGCCGCTCCCCCATTTAGTCCGCCACTGTAATCAAGATTATTTATGAAATAACTTCCGACACTCTTTGAAAGTAATTTAAAACAGACCATCTTTACTTCTCCCTCTTCTTATCGCACCTTCCCCAACTTTCCAGGTGATTTAATCACTCTTAATAATAAAATACTTTTAGATTTTGAGTGGTAGATCAGTAGTGATCCTTATAAACAGTATCCTTATAACACTGGAAGACAATCCTGTGACGTGTCCGATATATTATTTAAGGTGAGTTTATATTTTATTTGATCGTTATAAATGCATATAGGAGTGGGTATTACCTCAACTTGCATACCGCTAATCCCACTCAAGTGATAAGCAAATGCTCCAAGTACCCAAGATAAGCCAAATTTTTCTTTACTTTGTGGTAAAATTGATGCAACGTTTTAAAATTGCCGTATTGTTTTCTTGAACAGCTTTTCAAATTCATTGTCTCATCTACCATTCTAGGAGTATAGGCATTGTTATAATTGTCGGTAATTGGAAAACATTTACCATGTAATTTATATAAGTGTACAAAAAGATTAAAATTTAAAATGGACTATTTAACCCCTCGTTTCTAGCGTTTGAGGGTCACATATGACCGGGCGTCCATAATTTATAAAAGCATTTTTTATCTTTTTTTCTATTCCGCAAACAAAATGAACGTGTTATAGAAATATCGAGTTCTCTAAATTTTTAGTAAAAATGTGGTTTGACATCATTTTTCACGTTTGATATTAAAATTCAATTATTTAGAAATAGTTATGTTTATTTTAAATGTATAAAACTCTTTTCCAATCGCTCTTAGAATATGGGGCAGCGCAAATGACGATAACCTAAAATCACACATTAAAACCCAAAAAGTTACAAAGAATATTATTCTGAAAGTCCCTGTAAGAACTAGCACTGACGAAATCTTTAACAATCTCAACATCGTGTCACTTAAACTATTCTTTTGTAAAACAATACTACTTTACATTTCATAAATACAAAACACAAGAAATTTCAACTAACATAAAAAACTAAGTCATAAAAGTGAAGACTATAACAGCATTGTGTCTGAAATTCTCATGGCCTATACAAATATGGGATGTAACATGTCACTAAAAATACACTTCCTTCACTCTCATTTGAATGTTTTCCCCAAAAATATGGGAGATGTCAGTAACGAGCACGGCGAACGATTTCACCAGGACATTGCGGATATGGAAAAGTGATACCAAGGAAAGTGGAGTCCATCTATGCTAGCAGACTATTGCTGAACCTTGCAGAGAGACTCTCAAGATACTCACCAGTGTTATCAGTGTATAAATGCCCGACTCTAAAGTAACTTAAATGCCCGATTACTATTGTATGTATTTACATACAATAGTAATATGCATTTACGTACATACAGACATTCATTTGTACGATTGTAAAGTTATATAAATGCCCGATTGTAAACCGCTCGAATTTAAATGCAAGATTATTAGTGTATGTAAATGCCCGATTCTAATGTTAAATAAATGCCAGATTATCACTGTATGTAAATGCCCGATTCTAAAGTAATTTAAATGCCGGATTATTAGTGTATGTAAATTCCCTATTACAAAATAATTTTTAATGTCCGATTATTAGTATATCTTAATGCCCGATTCTAATGTTAAATAAATGCCTGATTATTACTATTTGTAAATGCCCGATTGTAAAATATCTTCAAATGCCCTTTTTGAAAGTATTTTAAGTGCCCGGTTATTAGTGTTTGTAAATTCCCGATTATTATTGTATGTAAATTCCCGATTTTAAAGTAATTTATATGCCCGATTATTAGTGTATGTAAATGCCCGATTCTAATGATAAATAAATGCCCGATTATTACTGTATGTAAATGCCCGATTGTAAAATATCTGCAAATGCCGGATTATTAGTGTATGTAAAAGCCCGAGTCTAATGTTAAATAAATGCCAGATTATATCTGTATGTAAATGCCCGATTCTAAAGTAATTTAAATGCCGGATTATTAGTGTATGTAAATTCCCTATTACAAAATAATTTTTAATTTCCGATTATTAGTATATCTTAATGCCCGATTCTAATGTTAAATAAGTGCCTGATTATTACTATTTGTAAATGCCCGATTGTAAAATATCTGCAAATGCCCTATTTGAAAGTAATTTAAATGCCCGGTTATTAGTGTTGGTAAATTCCCGATTATTAGTGTATGTAAATTCCCGATTTTAAAGTAATTTATATGCCCGATTATTAGTGTATGTAAATGCCCGATTCTAATGTTAAATAAATGCCCGATTATTACTGTTTGTAAATGCCCGATTGTAAAATATCTGCTAATGCCCTATTTGAAAGTAATTTAATTGCCCGATTATTAGTGTTTGTAAATTCCCGATTATTAGTGTATGTTAATTCGCGATTTTAAAGTAATTTATATGCCCGATTATTAGTGTATGTAAATGCCCGATTGTAAAATGTATGCAAATTGTCGATTTTAAAGTAATTTAAATGCCCGATTATGAAATTTATGAAAATTCCCGATTATTAATTAATTGAAATGCTTGATTACCAACGTATGTAAATGTCAGACTATAAAAATTATGAAAATGCCCGATTATTAATGTTTATAAATGCCCGATTAATAAATTTATGAAAATGCCCGATTATAAATTCATTAAAATGCTTGATTATCAATGTATGTAAATGTCAGAGTATAAAATTTATGAAAATGCCCGATTATTAATGTTTATAAATGCCCGATTATAAAATTAATGAAAATGCCCGATTATAAATTCATTAAAATGCTTGATTATCAACGTATTTAAATGTCAGAGTATAAAATTTATGAAAATGCCCGATTATTAATGTTTATAAATGCCCGATTAATAAATTTATGAAAATGCCCGATTATAAATTCATTAAAATGCTTGATTATCAATGTATGTAAATGTCAGAGTATAAAATTTATGAAAATGCCCGATTATTAATGTTTATAAATGCCCGATTATAAAATTAATGAAAATGCCCGATTATAAATTCATTAAAATGCTTGATTATCAACGTATTTAAATGTCAGAGTATAAAAATTATGAAAATGCCCGATTATTAATGTTTATAAATGCCCGATTAATAAATTTATGAAAATGCCCGATTATAAATTCATTAAAATGCTTGATTATCAATGTATGTAAATGTCAGAGTATAAAATTTATGAAAATGCCCGATTATTAATGTTTATAAATGCCCGATTATAAAATTAATGAAAATGCCCGATTATAAATTCATTAAAATGCTTGATTATCAACGTATTTAAATGTCAGAGTATAAAAATTATGAAAATGCCCGATTATTAATGTTTATAAATGCCCGATTAATAAATTTATGAAAATGCCCGATTATAAATTCATTAAAATGCTTGATTATCAATGTATGTAAATGTCAGAGTATAAAATTTATGAAAATGCCCGATTATTAATGTTTATAAATGCCCGATTATAAAATTAATGAAAATGCCCGATTATAAATTCATTAAAATGCTTGATTATCAACGTATTTAAATGTCAGAGTATAAAATTTATGAAAATGCCCGATTATTAATGAATGTAAATATGTCGGAAGTTACATTCTTTTCTTTTCCTTCTGCAGAAATTGATCAAATATTTACAAATATCGACATTGTTGTAAAGATTTTCAAATTCTGCATAGGAGGTCGAAATTACTTCTATAAATTGGTGATATCATTTATCTTTTGAATCGGTTTAGATAACACTTCTTGTTAAGTGTGATGGATTAGGCAGTTAATCAGTGACGCATGTTTTCAAGGTTCGGCCCAATAATTATGTGGCTAAGGTAAATTCGGAGACTTGTCGCTAAGTTAGATACTGTCATTTAAATAATAATAATGTTCAATAAGTGTTAATATCTTATTTTTTGTACAAATAGACATAATGATATCTTCACTGGGAACTCCCGTGCAAACGATAACATTTAAATTTTATTAAAATTTAATAGTATGAAATTATAGGAAATAGTGTATTTCCTGAAATAATTATGTATTTATTTAGAATTAACAATTATTAGTGTAATTTTCATACATGAAAGTTACTGACAATATTGAAAGAAAAAAAATTATATAAAATAAAAAATAAAAAAAATACGCATAAGTACAAAGTTAGGTATGTTGAGGTAAGAACCTGTTTTTTTTTAATGTGAAGAATATTTGTCCACTTTGCAATATTGTTTATAAAAGAATCTACTGTAATCCCGCAAGGGGTTTCATTTTATTATGTTATATTGTATATGTATAATTTTTATTTTTTATCCAGTTATAAACTGAAAAACACCCATAAACTGTCAAACAAAACATGCAGTAAATTATTTATCAATGTAACTTCGAACAGTTACGGGCAAGACGGAAATTTATTGTTAAATCACACTTAATGGACGGGTTTATTTTAATTATTTCTGATAAACGTATTACTAAATTCTTAAATGTTTCTAGAACGATCTCTCGGGAAGTTACTAAGTAATCGTCTAGAAAAATAAAATCTTGTGCTTTTTTTCTCCTGAATAAACTGACCAAATGTTGCTTTGTCATTTTGTCGACAAAGATCAAACTTGGGTTCGAACTTTTTTTAGCCTTTTTCTCAAGATCTACATAGACCAATGGACTGAAATTTTGGCTTAGTTCAGAAAATTTTCGTATAAAGTTGAATCCATGACAAAAGCTGCAGAATATATATCTGCATATGTGGAAATATACGAGCAAATATGCAAGACTCGGGTTCAAACATTTAAATCCGTTTTCTCAGAACCTACATAGCCGAATGGACTGAAATTTTGTATTTATACGCAATATAAATATGAATAAATAGTTTTGTCTATATAAAAACTCAATTCTATCGAGAAAGGCATGCAAATACAATATTGGATTGAATAATCGGTACAATATTGTATTTGTATGCATTTCTCGAAAGAATTGAGTTTTTAAATGAACAAAACTATTGATTCATATTCATATTGCGTATATACGGGCGCAAACAAATGATTTTTCTTAATATTGTAAAGAAATACTTTGCAAAAGCGTATTTTAATAAAATTATTTAATTAACGCCATCTATGAACACGTAGAATATAACAAGCGTTGCGTTTAACCTTAATTGATCAATGTAAAAATATATCCAAGACGCAAACCTAATTCTATTATTTAATTTACTAATGTTTAATGGTTTTGACAACAGGTGGCAATAATATCTATATTTTATCCAAGCAATTTAGTTCCAATAAAATAAATTTAAATACTACTGAATAATAAAATTCAGTTTAAATAATACATTTAGGTATAAAATTCATATTGGGAGCTAAACTTAATCCAAATTACTTAATAATTCCAACAACAACAAATCCTCTGTAAAGAGATGGAAAATTAGCAAAGAATGGTCTGAAATTCACAGAATTATAACGATAATAGAAAAAAACAAAAAATTTCCAATTAATATCCACGAATCCTCTGTAAAGAGATGGAAATTAGTAATTGAGTTTTTTTTCCCTTTTTAAAGAAACAACATATGTTGACAACAAAACAAATACACACCCTTAGCGGAGACATTAACGTTAAGATCATTAATTTTATTAAATTATCAACTTTAAAATGTGTCTTTTTCTTCTACTTTCATTTGGTGGGGGGGTCAGAGGGGGACATCTAGGTCTGCGAGCCAGTCTAGGACCTCAGGCGTCGCCATGTGGACCTCATCAATCCCGCCGGGGAATGAATAGAGCGGGCATTCGTTGACCACATTTTCGGTGGTCTGCACCGCACCACATTCACACATCGCCGACTCTTTAAGGCCCCATCTGTGCATCATGTGGGCACAGCGGCTATGGGAGCACCTTAACCTATTGATGGCGGACCAGGCAATGAGAACCCAGACTGTCTCTCGGTGGGGTCCTGTATGAGGTGGGCATTTCCCACGTTGACCGTTTGCCATTAAGTTTCCACCTATCTTCTGGGGTGAGAGGTAATCGGAGGAGCCTCTCTCCTTCCGCCAAGAAGGGCTTTCGGGACTTCGAGGCCAACAAATAACACGTAGTAAATTTCTCTTGAGGAAATTGTAATAGAAAAACAAAAATAGATTTTGCAATATCGCATAGATCACAGTTCCCCTGTCTCATGTAGGTAATACATCCACAAGCTACAAACCCTCTATGCTCTGTGGACATAAGATGTATGTCTATATCATCATACCCAAAACTACGGTCAACTGTACTCAGCCTCAGCGGTTTTTATAAAAAAAACATGTGCTGTGTAAATTCACAACATACAGTATAAATAGCACGGGACAGCCAAAAAACAACACAAACACCATCAAAATACACGAATGTTTAAACACCAACATCTGCGATTGCCCTCCTCTAGAAAAAACAGAACAAATAAAGTATCCAGGAATCGTAATTGACCATAACCTTAGATGGATACCTCACATCAAACAAATCACAAATAAACTTCTCAAAACAATACATATTTTCCTTACCATAAGAAACATATATAAAATAAAACAATTGAAAACAATATATTTTGCACTTCACCAATCAATAATAGAATATGGAATTATTGCTTGGGGAGGAGCAACAAACTCGGCTATCAATTACATAGAAACCGCACTGAAAACGATCTCAAAGGTAATACTAAAAAAACATAGACTGACTGATACAGACCAAATATTCAACAGCTGTGACGTACTAGATATACGCCAATTATACGTTAAAACACTACTAAACTACATTTTTGACAAAAAAAATAAATTTCAACATACACAAAATAACACTAACAGACCAGTTACACAAGCGTACAAAGAAAACATAAAAACTCCGACAATAAATTCAAGCTTTGGACAAAGACACTACCAATACCACGCAATAAAAGCTTTCAACAGTTTAAAACTTGATATTCAAATTGAGGAAAATAAAAATAAATTCACACACAAAATTACAAAATGGATTAAAGAACAAAAAAGACAATATTACCAAAATTTCATAGCATAAAATAAAAATAAAACCTACACGTAACACACATAACCAATATAAACACACATCACTCACAAACACACAAGATTATTTTCAATATACTATTTTTTTTTTTTTTTAATTTTAAATATATTATTATGTATTTTTAATTTTAAATGTATAATTTTTCTCATTAAATGTATTATGTAGTTTTTTTATATTATAAAATGAAGGCCTCAGCACGGGCAAGCCACCCAGTGAGGCCTACATTACTGAAAACCTTGAATTGTAAAAAATATTGTACCTAATAAAAAAAAAAAAATATATATATATATATATACTATCAGAGGCTACAAAGCATGTAGTGAAATTTCCCACTTTAAAATATTGGCTAAGTAAATAAAGAAAAAAATAAACATCAAAACGTTAAGCCCTACCCCAGACAGGACATAAAAATCACACAACGACAAACAACGGAAGCTCAGGAGAACACAAAACACAAATTCAACGTGTAAACATACCCATTACGTTTACACAAAGATTGTGTGGCCATAAGAAAATCAAAGAATGACATTAATCCTCCCAAAACATAACATAAATAAATGTCTGACCTCACAAATCCTTTAGAAGAGATGTCAAACAATGTATTTCACCCCACTATGTAAATGTAGATTAACGGTATTGAAATTATTGGTAAAATTTTTGCGGGAAATAAATATAATGACATTTTTTTTAATTTTATTATTTAAGGCGTGGCTATTTTTATTCATTATAAAATGTAAAAGTAAAAATTAAGGTATTGATATTGATACAAAACTGTTTTTATAAAGGGACATTTTTTTACCAGATTTTAAATAATTCAAATGCTTTGGGGCAGTACTTGTTATCAAAATTTTAAATTGATATTTTGTTTGCTTAATTGTATGTACCTAGAGCATCTATTCCGCACCCCGCGAAACTTGATTTATAAAAATAAAAAAAATCCATACAATTGCGATCCACCCTAACCAACATGCGGTAGAATACTAACAACTGACGCCCACAGTACAGATCGAGTAAGAATGATACCGAAAGAAAGAAAAAGGTCAATTAGTGCTTACATGTGTAAGGTGGAATGGGTATATTTAATCTTGGATTAATAAGATCCTAAACAAACCCAGCTTAAAATGGCCCTAACGGTCACATCCTGAGGTGATAACTCACAAAAGCGGCGCTATAAAAATTTTCCAATATTATTATTATTATTATTATTGACCGCGGCGGTCTTTGTAGGTATAAATCATTATATTTCAATAAATAAATAAGGTACTTACCTGTTTTTTTCACCATGGTCGTTAAATCATGAATCATGAAAAGGAAAAAAAAATCAGATCATTAACATAAATTTTAAGCAAAATATCGTCATATTACATCGAGAAACGGTCAAAATGACCGCTTTGGTCTTTATAGTGTTAAAATCTTATCAATGTTCCGGAGAGCATTACAAAATCTACTGCAACGACTATCGCAATGTATAATGAAAAAGTCGTTTCTATATACATATATATATATATATTATACAATGCTAGAATATTGTAATCATTGCTCTCAAATTTTGTTTTTTTTCTGGGTAAGACGAAGGGCATTTTGAGCTGTATTGGTTCGACGGCAGCCCTTTCTCCCAGGAAACAGAAGACGCACTTGACGCACAGACGAGATCTTGGGGACCAGACGGCAGCTGCTATATGTATAACATTTGTATATGTATATACATATTATACACCATGACAGACTTTAAGCCAATGATACTCAACCTTTTTCTTCTGCGGGCCACATTCATATGTTTGTAAAGCTACGCGGGCCGCAACACTATACTGATTACTGGTATGACAAAAAATATCATGAAACCCACCACCCCCGGTTTTTTTGGAAAACCATTTGAGTAACCATCAGTGTTGCCAACGGATCTTGGCCTAATGTCGCCGTTTTTCAAACATTAAGTAGCCGAATTTCAATTGCAGTAATTCTAATGAACTCACATAAATTCTGCCCACATATTCCCCACAAATATTCTACGTGAGCTTGATTCCCCCTTTTATTATTCGAAATCCATGGGGGGGGGGGTTGTTGGAGAATTTCTGTAAAACATAATTCCCCATTGTTACAGAACTTCAGCAGCAACTTCTTACAGCCAAAAACATGATATGTAATTCCCCACAACAATTTATCGAAATCCATGGGGGGGGGGGGGTAGCTACGGAATTCCATTTCTAAAATTTCCGGTGTATTTTTGTTTAAAAGGTACGTTTAAGAGGTTTTTGTTATGTTTAGTAGCCTAAATGGCGATAAATCGCCTTCGTTGGCAACACTGGTAACCATTTAACTTTGGAGCTGTCAAAAATTTATGTCTTTCCACTAGCAAAATTATTTGCGCGCATATTTGTCTGTCAAATCTTTGTTTTGGAGATAGATATAGCGTGTGCAGTAGAAATTAACGTGATATAGAATGCCAGATTTTGTAAATCATGTTCCTGATATTAAATCTATTGAGGGCCGCACAAAATAGCTTGGCGGGCCGCAGGTTGAGTATGACTGCTTTAAGCTATACAATTCCGTGGTACATTATTTTCATGTTTCTTTTTGAGGTTTCGCCAGCGTTCGCAATGTAAGCGGCCAAAAATTATATTTTTATGTTTGCCTAGCGCGGTTTTAATGAAAGAAAATCTAAAGGGTGGTGTGTTAGTTTAGGTATTATCAGCCTTGGCAATTCGGCGCCCGGAGCGGAATGCTCTAATTGCGCCCGCACAGGACCGTCCTTACGTCTACTTCTTTTTTTTCTCACTTACTCAACAACATAATGAATAATTCGTTAATGTTCTTCTACTTGGCCAGCATAGAAACTTGTTTACCGATCGATATTTTAAAGTTAATCACGCCTATGAAACGAATTGCCATCTGAAACTATTTAATTTAATAACTATTTGACTTTTCACGATTATTTTTACAATGAATTTTTTATGTGAATATCGTGAATAAGAGTCCCAACTGCTCCCAACCGGAGCCGGAACCGGAACTTAGAACTAGTGAGACTATGGCATATAGCAATGTTGTTAGGTTGAATATAGTGAGGAGGGGAAGGAGATGGGTAAGAGGAAGTGGGTCAGGTATAACTGGCTATTCAGATCTGGTCACCAAATACGACTAAAGCCATTTCAGGCAACGTTTCAATTCTGAATGGTGGTTAGAGTATTTTACACTCTGGAACGTGCTGCAAGTATATATATTATTTAAATGAATAAATTGTGAAATAACAAAAATAATTCTAATAAAATTTACTTGCGCACGCCGGGATTGGAACCCACGACTTCAGCTTGCTAGTCGAGAGCCTTACCCCTCGAACACGGAGGCCGTCAAATGGCGTAATGCGTGCTTTTCGTGTTATTAATAAAGATTCATCGAATAACTTAGATTGTCATTTTGAGGTTAAAATGTTCCCAACAGAATTTCGCAGACAACGAACGCGTTCAGAACTGATCCAAGCTAAAATTTCAATCTTTCACAAATTTTTTAGCCGGGCAAACAAAAATACAATTTAGAATTAATTATTATATATCACATGCATTATAGCTCTAAATGGAACAATCCTATTCTTGAATTCACCCTATATCCAACGCTTGATAAATTCCTGAGTCAATCGATGTAAAAACGCAATAAATGCTGTTACGCATTTCTCAGTGAATTCACTAAATTAATAATGTTGCTGTTTTGTAACCCCCTTAACACGTTTTTATAAACTTATTCACAAAGAGGGTACAGAATGTACAGCATTCAAAACGACTGGAAAGTCTGTCACGGTCGATCGAAAAAGCCCTATGTCAATATTTCATTGACTAAATTCGTCATTTATGGTCAGCTAGAAATATTTGCGAACACGGTCAACAATTGAAAAATGTTCCGACGCCCGATAGGCAAATTTTAGCGTTCATAGTTTTAGATAGGCTTCGGTTAACTGTCAATATACACATATTTTAAACAATATCGTTCGTTATGCAAAATTACTGGTTTATTAACGAACGGGGTTGAACTAACGAAGCTCTTAGAATTGAAACAGGTGTTTAGCGGTGAGCTGAATCCATTCGGGACAATGATGCTACATTGGTTCGGGATTGCAGAAACGAAATTTGTTCATAACAAGTTGTGAATTTATTTATTTATTTATTTATTTATTATTTTATTTACGCCCTAATGGGCTTTTACATGAAAATATACATTTACATTGATTACAATAATTGAACATAAGAAGATAAATGGAGTTAATTGTAAGAAAGCAACACATATAATAAAATTTTGTGCAAATTAGCAAAACACTAATAAGATGGATTCAATATAAAATATACCCAAGCATGAAATAGTAAGTAAAAGAAAGTTCAACATAAAAAGTAAGTAAGTGGGTGTGTTTAAACCCAGTATTAATTGTGAGTTTAACAAATCGATAAACCAATATAAATTAGAGTGTAACTTACTCGTGAGGTAAAGAACATTATAACAGAGATTTAAAAAAAAAAAAAAATAATAACAAAATAAGAGTTGCACCTGTAAAAAGCAAAAACTAATAGAATTTAGCAATATCGACATGAATAAGAAATAATAAGATCTGAGATGGAACATAGTGTTATGTATAAAAAGTAGTTAGTAGGTATATGCATACAATTATAAGTGTATAGTAGAGCAAATAAAAAACAAACAAATATGGATATAATTTACTTGAAAGGTTTCGAATGGGAGAAGATGTAATAAAATTATTAAAGCTATAAAAGTTAATTATTAGCCGATAGAATCGAAATAAGTTGCCTTTTAAAGCTCACAAAATTGTCAAAACCAAACATATCTATAAGTTCACAGTATTTATTCGCAAGGTTGTGAATTCTAGGAATTGGTGAAAAAATAGAATAATTAGTGTTGAGGTTCTTGTTAAATTTAAAAGTATCTTTACTGCGAGTTTGCCTAGCAGGAACATTAATGCAAATAAGTTCCAACAAATTAGGGCTGTCAATTAAAGATTTAATAATTTTGAATAAAAATAGCAAATCAATTAACACTCTTCTATCAGATAATTTAAGAAGTTTAGTTTCAGCAAGCAAGTTATTGTAATTTATAAATTCGATTGGAATTTTCATTTTAAAATTAATGTACCGAAGGAATTTATTTTGTACTTTTTCTAATGATTGAGAATGGACCTTGTAGTACGGTGACCATACGGTGGAATTGTATTCTAATTTGCTTCGTACTAACGAGCAATACAGATGTTTTAATGTTGACATACTTTTAAAATTTGCTCCCATTCTCAAAATAAAACCTAGTATTCTCATCGCATCGCTTGTTATTTCATCGATGTGTTCGTTAAACTGTAGACTCTCGTGGAATATAACACCAAGATCACGAATCTGTGATACACGAAGAAGATTAGCACCATTCATAAAATAGGAAAAATTAAGTGGATTTTTGCCTTTGTAAAAACTGATAATCTGGCATTTACCTAAATTTAGTTGCAAATCATTGACAGAACACCACGCACATAGTTTATTAAGGTTCAACTGCAAAATTGCGCGATCGTCATCGTCTTTGATTATTCTGTATATCTTCAGATCGTCGGCAAATAACAGGACTTTAACATTAGTAAAAATATTAACAATATCATTGATAAACAAACAAAATAATATTGGGCCCAAGTGAGATCCCTGTGGTACTCCGCTCGAGGCAGCAAATGTATAAGAAGTAAACGAATCTATCTTGACTGCTAAGTACCTTCCTAATAGATAACTCTTAAACCATTCCAACATGCTCCCTCTTATTCCCAACAATTTTAGTTTACGTAATAATATTTTGTGGCTTACTTTATCAAATGCCTTACTGAAGTCAGTATATATGGAATCAGTTTGATGTGATGCATTAAGGGCATTAACAATATCATTCGTGTACAATATCAAATTGGTAAGAGTAGATCTACCTTTAATGAATCCATGTTGAAGGGGAGAGATGGTTCGATTGATTCGGGATATCAACTTATCTAGTACTAGGCTTTCAAAAAGTTTGGGTAAAGTAGACATTATACATATTGGCCTATAATTTGTTACTTCGCTCTTATTACCTTTTTTGAAAATGGGCGTTAAAAGACTAAACTTCCAAAGGTCCGGGAATACACCTGATGAGAGTGACTTTGTAAATAACTTATGAATAGGATATGACAATGTATGCATACAATTTACTAAAAACCTGGGCGGAACATTATCAGGTCCTGCGGATTTTCGGGAATCAAGACTCTTCAGCTTAGATATAATATCGTCTATGGTTACATTACAGTCAGATATATCAAGAGTTACAACCAAATCAAAGCACGAAATATTGCTGTCTTCACTTGCATTAATGTAAACGCCGCTAAAAAAATCAGCAAAAAGATTAACAGTTTCCTGAAGATTTTGGGATAATTTAGAATCGAATGACACACTACTAGGTATGTAAGTACCATTTTCTTTTTGGGATTTAACATATTTCCAAAAGAAATTTGAGTCGTCCATGATAGAGCCTTCGACAACACTAATGTAATTTTTGTAACATTTTGCGGAGAGCTTATTGCACTCTGCCCTCAATTTTTGAAACGCAGTATAATCGATGGCCAGGCGACTTTGTTTGAATCTCTTATG
This sequence comes from Hesperophylax consimilis, assembly GCF_061612785.1. Lineage (NCBI taxonomy): Eukaryota > Metazoa > Arthropoda > Insecta > Trichoptera > Limnephilidae > Hesperophylax > Hesperophylax consimilis. The sequence goes on from NC_142852.1 coordinate 8,503,248, forward strand.
AGATAATTTTTTGAGGTAAATTAAGTCTATCAGGTCTTTTGAGAACCATTTTGGGTATAGAGTTTCTCTGTAAGTCGTTAAAGGAACAAATTGTTCAATTGCAGAATTAACGATGAAGTAAAATTTTTTAAGGTGTACATTAATATCATCGTCGCTATCAAAGAATGACCAGTCAGTCTGTTTAAGGAAATTTGAAATTTTAACATAGTCAGCTTTTTTGAAATTTCGAGTTTCTACTACCTTTTTTACGATAGGAATTGGTTTAAGATTAGACATGTATATTTCTAGTGGTGGATGGTAAACATCGACAGGTAATAGAATTTCGGTACTTCTCACAACACAGATGTCAGACACATTTGACAGTGCCAAATCCAACGTACGACCTCCTATATTAAGAACATTATTACACTGTGTTAGACCTAAGAACAGTGCCATATCTCTAATAACACGAATATTAACATTAGAACAAGAATTGACAGAATTCATATTACACCAATCATAATGTGGCAGATTGTAATCACCAACTAGAAGTAGTTTAGTATTAGGATATTTAGCACAAATTGATTCAACCTCGTCGCAGTGATTGCTGTAGCTTTGGACATCAGAATTCGGAGGTAAGTATGCACATCCCACTATTATTTTACCTCTAGAAGTGTTCACATTGACAAATAGTTGCTCGATGGATGTGTTTTTTGTGGATATTTTTGAAGAACTGAGATTTTTTGAGATAGCAATGGCTACACCACCTCCTCTCGTTTTGGCACTTGTTTTAGAATTCCTATCCATACGGTAGATGTTGAAATTAGGGAAGCCTAATTCGGCGGAATTGATTCCTGAGTCGAGCCATGTTTCGGTTAAAATGAAGATATCACTGCTGATAGTTGCCGCCGAAGTCAGCAACATGGGAAGTTTAGTGCGGATCCCTCTCACATTTTGGTAGTAGCATTTTATTTTTTGTTGTTTCAGTTTTTTGGCGCACATTCAATAATTTTAGGTACAGAGTTCACATATTTGATAGTTATATTGGTTTCACCGTTGTTCTTCCTCGTCTCGAGTTGTTGGCGTAAATCTAGAAGTTGAGTCCTCTGCAATGGTGTTTGGTCGTTACTGGCCTTTATACCGTTTTTCAGTTTTGCGTTCCTGGTCAAAACCTCACGAGCCGAGACAGAGTCATTGAATTCGACCTTAATCGGTCTAATTTTGTTGGACTTTTTTACACCAAGTCTGTACGACTTAACCACACTCGGTATTAATTCATTATTTATATCACTAATCGCTGAAACTACTTTATCGCTGTCCATTTTAATAATTGTTGTTGTTGATTCTGAAATACTTTCGGGAACATTAAATAAAATAATGTTCTTTGACCGGGTTTTTCTTTCCTCGGCCTCTGCGAGCAAATCATTTATTGAAGATGAAGTATTTGTCGGGTTAGTAACAATAGACTGAGTATCCGTTACACTTTTTAATGTTGACAATTCTCCTTCCAACATTCCCATACGAACAGCCATCAATCCTGTGGTTCCTAACAGATCCGTTGTTATCGGGGTAATTTTACCCATTTGCTCCTTCGTAAATTTGTTGCCGGGGTCATTAATAATTTTTATCAGCGAACAGAGTAGATCCTTGGCCTTGGTCATATAGTTAAGAGAGTTCTCGTTTAAATCCATATTAAAATTTATTTAAAAAGAGTTAAAAATATGTTAACTTTATTCGTAATTAGTTTATACACAAACGCCTGTTTCCCGCAAACTGTTTAGCACTATTCAAAAGTGACGACACTTTCGACCAATGGCGATAGTAATGACGGACTGATAATGCGCCTGCGCGTTTGGTATGTTTACCAGTTGAAAATTGTTATTTTAATATTTTTTAAACACAGCACTGCACAGCACACACGATAATTTAAAAATCTAACTGATTGAATATTTCGAAGATGAAGTGATTTAACTACTTCGACACTTTATGTTGTGTTTACTTGCAATTTTCTAATGTTTTGGAAGTTTTAATGTGGAGCGTATTCACTATCTGTGTAATCAATGACGGTAGGTGTATATTTATTTAAAGGCTTCATTAACCAATCAACTCCCTTTTTAGTGTTAAAAAGTAAAATGCGGTCAACAAATGTATATTTGGGTTAGTATTTATATTCAAAGTTGCCAATTTATTAATATTTTTACGTGGTTGTTCGAGGTTTGACGTTTGACATTCTTATATTATGGTTTATGTCTTATGATTCAAATTATACCATGTAAAAGTCAATAGGCGTTACGATAGTTTTTAAATTTTAGCGCTCCTTGTCAAAACCAGTAGATGCCTTGACCCTAGGTAGTAGGTAGGTCATCGCTGTAATCAATTATATTTGTGTGTTTGCGCAAGAGAAGATAATCTTAAGGTTGGTGTGTTAGTTAAGGTATTATCAGACTAAATTGGGGTACTGACCCTGTTTTGTGTTACTATCCATTGTCTTTTTGAAAATAAAAAAAAATACTTTAATATGTGCATAAACGTGAGTTTATCATTTTTCTTGATTCTGATATTTTTATTTTTAAAATATTATTTTGGGCCAGTGAATGAAAGATGTTCGCTTGGTGCAGTTATATTATTTATGGTCGCACTTTAGTTAAATGGCCTTGAGATTTATCTATCTATATAAGTGGTTCATTTATGGTCTATGAAATATTTACTTTTCGGGACCGTACGACCGTTTTATTTGTGGTCGTCTATGGTTAATATGGTGACTAAATTTCCTCGTACAAAAAGCGGGAGTCGCTATATGCACAGCGACTAATCGACAGGGGGCGTGGCCAACATTTCCGAGCATACCCGAAGTGAAGTGTTTCGGCGCTTTATTTGAAATTGGTTCTCCGTTCAGATATTTTTTGTGACGTCCGTTTTTATGGGAAAGTAAAACTAGCATTATTTGGAGTCAATGTGAAAATTTAGATGCCATATAGCATGTTGAAGGATAAGTGAGCAATGAAGGAAGTTGGGCAATTCATTGATACATTAATTTATTGGACAATTTGTATAGCGCCGCTTTTGTGAGATATCACCTCAGGGGCGCTTTACAGTTGATGCAGGTATTACAAAAATATAAATATTACAAAAAAACTGAATTTAAGTTGAAACATATAAGCTGCATATTTGATATTATTTTATTAATGGAAAATAATACATTACACCACACAAAGGAAATATAAACATTGAGGGAACAAACCCCTCTACAAACATGACAGATAAACCCTGAATTGAGCCGATCTGGTTCTGCCTCATACTGAAATTTATGTTTAATAAATTGCTCCAACAATAAACACATCTCGTACTGAGGAAACTCCAGCTTCAACAAGCCTGAATTTCTTTTGAATCACAAACCATGTTACACAAACCTAGCGTAGCCGCTAAACTAATTGAAAACTGGGATGTTTTTCTTGCCTTGACGCGAGCAGGCGGTATTAAGGGGACACTTTCTTTTGAATCACAAACCATGTTACACAAACCTAGCGTAGCCGCTAAACTAATTGAAAACTGGGATGTATTTCTTGCCTTGACGCGAGCAGGCGGTATTAAGGGGACACTTTCTTTTGAATCACAAACCATGTTACACAAACCTAGCGTAGCCGCTAAACTAATTGAAAACTGGGATGTATTTCTTGCCTTGACGCGAGCAGGCGGTATTAAGGGGACACTTTCTTTTGAATCACAAACCATGTTACACAAACCTAGCGTAGCCGCTAAACTAATTGAAAACTGGGATGTATTTCTTGCCTTGACGCGAGCAGGCGGTATTAAGGGGACACTTTCTTTTGAATCACAAACCATGTTACACAAACCTAGCGTAGCCGCTAAACTAATTGAAAACTGGGATGTATTTCTTGCCTTGACGCGAGCAGGCGGTATTAAGGGGACACTTTCTTTTGAATCACAAACCATGTTACACAAACCTAGCGTAGCCGCTAAACTAATTGAAAACTGGGATGTTTTTCTTGCCTTGACGCGAGCAGGCGGTATAAAAGGGACACTTTCTTTTGAATCACAAACCATGTTACACAAACCTAGCGTAGCCGCTAAACTAATTGAAAACTGGGATGTATTTCTTGCCTTGACGCGAGCAGGCGGTATAAAAGGGACACTTTCTTTTGAATCACAAACCATGTTACACAAACCTAGCGTAGCCGCTAAACTAATTGAAAACTGGGATGTTTTTCTTGCCTTGACGCGAGCAGGCGGTATAAAAGGGACACTTTCTTTTGAATCACAAACCATGTTACACAAACCTAGCGTAGCCGCTAAACTAATTGAAAACTGGGATGTATTTCTTGCCTTGACGCGAGCAGGCGGTATAAAAGGGACACTTTCTTTTGAATCACAAACCATGTTACACAAACCTAGCGTAGCCGCTAAACTAATTGAAAACTGGGATGTATTTCTTGCCTTGACGCGAGCAGGCGGTATTAAGGGGACACTTTCTTTTGAATCACAAACCATGTTACACAAACCTAGCGTAGCCGCTAAACTAATTGAAAACTGGGATGTTTTTCTTGCCTTGACGCGAGCAGGCGGTATAAAAGGGACACTTTCTTTTGAATCACAAACCATGTTACACAAACCTAGCGTAGCCGCTAAACTAATTGAAAACTGGGATGTATTTCTTGCCTTGACGCGAGCAGGCGGTATAAAAGGGACACTTTCTTTTGAATCACAAACCATGTTACACAAACCTAGCGTAGCCGCTAAACTAATTGAAAACTGGGATGTTTTTCTTGCCTTGACGCGAGCAGGCGGTATAAAAGGGACACTTTCTTTTGAATCACAAACCATGTTACACAAACCTAGCGTAGCCGCTAAACTAATTGAAAACTGGGATGTTTTTCTTGCCTTGACGCGAGCAGGCGGTATAAAAGGGACACTTTCTTTTGAATCACAAACCATGTTACACAAACCTAGCGTAGCCGCTAAACTAATTGAAAACTGGGATGTTTTTCTTGCCTTGACGCGAGCAGGCGGTATAAAAGGGACACTTTCTTTTGAATCACAAACCATGTTACACAAACCTAGCGTAGCCGCTAAACTAATTGAAAACTGGGATGTTTTTCTTGCCTTGACGCGAGCAGGCGGTATAAAAGGGACACTTTCTTTTGAATCACAAACCATGTTACACAAACCTAGCGTAGCCGCTAAACTAATTGAAAACTGGGATGTTTTTCTTGCCTTGACGCGAGCAGGCGGTATAAAAGGGACACTTTCTTTTGAATCACAAACCATGTTACACAAACCTAGCGTAGCCGCTAAACTAATTGAAAACTGGGATGTATTTCTTGCCTTGACGCGAGCAGGCGGTATAAAAGGGACACTTTCTTTTGAATCACAAACCATGTTACACAAACCTAGCGTAGCCGCTGAATTAATTGAAAACTGGGATGTTTTTCTTGCCTTGACGCGAGCAGGCGGTATAAAAGGGACACTTTCTTTTGAATCACAAACCATGTTACACAAACCTAGCGTAGCCGCTAAACTAATTGAAAACTGGGATGTTTTTCTTGCCTTGACGCGAGCAGGCGGTATAAAAGGGACACTTTCTTTTGAATCACAAACCATGTTACACAAACCTAGCGTAGCCGCTAAACTAATTGAAAACTGGGATGTTTTTCTTGCCTTGACGCGAGCAGGCGGTATAAAAGGGACACTTTCTTTTGAATCACAAACCATGTTACACAAACCTAGCGTAGCCGCTAAACTAATTGAAAACTGGGATGTTTTTCTTGCCTTGACGCGAGCAGGCGGTATAAAAGGGACACTTTCTTTTGAATCACAAACCATGTTACACAAACCTAGCGTAGCCGCTAAACTAATTGAAAACTGGGATGTATTTCTTGCCTTGACGCGAGCAGGCGGTATAAAAGGGACACTTTCTTTTGAATCACAAACCATGTTACACAAACCTAGCGTAGCCGCTGAATTAATTGAAAACTGGGATGTTTTTCTTGCCTTGACGCGAGCAGGCGGTATAAAAGGGACACTTTCTTTTGAATCACAAACCATGTTACACAAACCTAGCGTAGCCGCTAAACTAATTGAAAACTGGGATGTTTTTCTTGCCTTGACGCGAGCAGGCGGTATAAAAGGGACACTTTCTTTTGAATCACAAACCATGTTACACAAACCTAGCGTAGCCGCTAAACTAATTGAAAACTGGGATGTTTTTCTTGCCTTGACGCGAGCAGGCGGTATAAAAGGGACACTTTCTTTTGAATCACAAACCATGTTACACAAACCTAGCGTAGCCGCTAAACTAATTGAAAACTGGGATGTATTTCTTGCCTTGACGCGAGCAGGCGGTATAAAAGGGACACTTTCTTTTGAATCACAAACCATGTTACACAAACCTAGCGTAGCCGCTAAACTAATTGAAAACTGGGATGTTTTTCTTGCCTTGACGCGAGCAGGCGGTATAAAAGGGACACTTTCTTTTGAATCACAAACCATGTTACACAAACCTAGCGTAGCCGCTAAACTAATTGAAAACTGGGATGTTTTTCTTGCCTTGACGCGAGCAGGCGGTATAAAAGGGACACTTTCTTTTGAATCACAAACCATGTTACACAAACCTAGCGTAGCCGCTAAACTAATTGAAAACTGGGATGTTTTTCTTGCCTTGACGCGAGCAGGCGGTATAAAAGGGACACTTTCTTTTGAATCACAAACCATGTTACACAAACCTAGCGTAGCCGCTAAACTAATTGAAAACTGGGATGTTTTTCTTGCCTTGACGCGAGCAGGCGGTATAAAAGGGACACTTTCTTTTGAATCACAAACCATGTTACACAAACCTAGCGTAGCCGCTAAACTAATTGAAAACTGGGATGTATTTCTTGCCTTGAGGCGAGCAGGCGGTATAAAAGGGACACTTTCTTTTGAATCACAAACCATGTTACACAAACCTAGCGTAGCCGCTGAATTAATTGAAAACTGGGATGTTTTTCTTGCCTTGACGCGAGCAGGCGGTATAAAAGGGGCATTTTCTTTTTCATCATAAACCATGTTACACAAACTTAGCGTAGCCGCTCAACATCGCAGAAATAGTTAACTTAAATAAAATTTGAACGTAAAAAAATAAAATCCAGCTAATTAATCACAACGCACACAATGCATGCATATTAGGTAAATACTAATTTGACGGAATTAAACATTAAAAAAAAACTCGGAACAGCTCGGGTATGCTCGGATATGTTGGCCACGCCCCCGTGTCGACTAGCCAATAAATAAATGTATCAATGAATTGCCCAACTTCCTTCATTGCTCACTTATCCTTCAACATGCTATATGGCATCCAAATTTTCACATTGACTCCAAATAATGCTAGTTTTACTTTTCCATAAAAACGGACGTCACAAAAAAAATCTGAACGGAGAACCAATTTCAAATAAAGCGCCGAAACACTTCACTTCGGGTATGCTCGGATATGTTGGCCACGCCCCCTGTCGACTAGTCGCTGTGCATATAGCGACTCCCACAAAAAGCCCGAAGATATCGATCAGGGGGGGTCGACTCCGACCTAAATTTTGGTCCTAGAATGGTGGTGCTTTGGTGACGTCATAGCAATATTTAAAATGCCAATATCCAATAGGAACACTTTGAACGCCATAGAAGAACTGAGTTGTATAAAATGGGATATCTGTGGTAACAAAAGTCAAAACACCACCAGCCTTACTCATAATCGAAACACTACGATAATACGGACAGGTTAAGTGAATTTTTTACTCATAATAGCGCCAACTCGCGCGCATGCGCATTGCCTAATCTGACCGTATTAGCAGACGTCAGAATTTAACCCACCCGAAGATCAGGATTAGGCAGTATACGGCCGTATTATAAATTCGGAAATGGCTGACTTTGACAATTTTGACGTTTTGACTGGAGCTTTGGCAAATCTTGACCGTATTCATCCACCACGGGCACGGAAAACATACAAAAAGCGGTATGACCCATTTACGGCGCTAACGGAAGGAGATTTTAGGTCCAAATATAGATTCACCAAAGCAAATATGAGACGTTTGATCGATTTGGTACGGCCATATTTGCATGTCAATAACAAACGGGGTGGAAAAATATCTACCGATCTCCAAGTTCTTTGTGCCATACGATACTGGGGCAGAAACGAGGTAAGGATAGTGTCTATAATTGCATTCCTGTGAAACAAATCAGCAAAATCGATAACTAAACAGTTTTAAAATTATTATAACATTTTTTTCGCAGATACAAGATGATTGTGCAGATTTACATGGATTTAGTCAACAGACAATGTCCCGTATTGCCAAAAGGGTCGCAACTGCATTTGCCCGCCTTGCTCCACAGTACATTAAAATGCCACAATCTATTGAAGAGCAACAATCAACAGTTGCAAAGTTCCAAGGAATAAAACGTTTTCCTGGAGTAATGGGTGCCATTGACTGCACACACATTAAAATAAGGAAAGTTGGGGGTGATGCCGGCCAATATTACATCAATAGGAAGGGGATTAAATGTCCAGGTTTGTAAAGTGATAACCTCAATACGTGTCTGAAATATAAACATTAACCAACATTGATTGCATGAATAAATTCATTCCAGGTGGTGTGCAATGCAGAACTAAAAATTATGGATATTGTTGCTCATTGGAGAGGCAGTACTCACGATGCTCGTATTTTCCGGGAAAGTTTCATCAAGCAGAGGTTTGAAGAAGGTCACTTCAACGGACGACTGTTGGGAGACGGAGGTTATGCCTGTACACCATATCTGTTCACCCCAGTTAGGAACCCAAGAAACCCCAGAGAAGTGGCGTATAACAGGGCTCAAATATCTACTCGCAACACGGTGGAGAGATGTTTTGGGGTATGGAAACAGAGATTTCGTTGCCTGCTGCGGGGTATGTCAGGATCTCTCGATACCATCAAGACAACTATCGTAGCTCTTGCTGTTCTCCATTGTCTTGCCATCGATATGAATGATCCTCAGTTAGGTAAGAAAACAACTCAAAATAAAAGATGTGTTAAAATGAAACCTAATATAATATGTCAGTTTTTAGACATTCCTTACATTAGAGTTTTGTATGTACTAATGCTATGATTTGTAATTTGGAATAGATGATGATGAAGAACATGATGAGGGTGCAGGAACAGAAGCAGGTGGTGGTGGTTTCATGGAAGTAGCCCCAAATGAACAAGTAGCCCCAATCAATCATATTGGAAATGCCACTAGACAGGTGTTCATTGATCAACATTTTTAAATGTATTAGTATGTACTCAATATGATTGTATCTACATATATAATTATATTACACTGAAAAAATGTACATACTCAATAGTATAATGTACCTGCGACACAAATGCATATTACACAATAATGAAGATATAATAATAAGACTAAGGTATGATCAATATTGTTTATTTATTTTTATTTTAGGGAAATCAGTTTACAACGTGCTTAATTTATAGTCATGTGTAATTCACCTAATTGAGAAACCATTTATAGATTTCCTCGTTATGTTTACATGGGCGTTGAGCTGGTCTATTTATATTACAAGGAATTCAATTTGATGTACGTCTGTACATTTTTATTTAGCACAGTGAAGAACATTAATAAATGTAAACGAAAATATGAAATATAGATAAAATAAAATTATTATTTGGCTATCCATCCATCTTTCAGCATCGTCATTTTAATTTTGTGTTCCTCCTCCATGAACCTAATCCTGGTCTGCGACTCTTCATCCTGTAGACAATTTTTAAGGTCACTTTCCTTCTTTATCAAGCTAACCTTGGTCTGTGACTCTACTTCCTGTAGACGAATTTTGGCCCTGGATTCGTCTTTCATGAGCTTGAACAAGTACTCCATTTTTTTTTGGTGCTCAAGGTGCATTATTTTTTTTGTTTCTTCAAAGACGTTCGCCTTCATTTGGGCTAAGTCGTCTTCCTGAAAATAAAAACATTAAATGACAAACTTTTCATAACTGGTTTAACATAATTATTCTATTTCCAACTTTCTATTATAATTTTTCCAATTTCCAATCCAGGTAAGTATGTTTATGTATCTTTGTAAATAATAAACTTAGATAGTGCCTATATATAACAAAGTGTACAGCAGAGGTGATTTCTCACAAAAACGGCGCTTTAGAATTATTATTTTTATTAATCCATATTATGTTAACACTACATACAAAATAACTATATTCAACTTTAGTCACCATGAAACAGGCAGTCACCTAGTACGGTGTTTTAATCTATTCTCTGCAAATCTCTTAATTATCGTGCATTTTATACATAAAAAAATTAATATTCATATATGAGTTATTGTTTTTCGTAGTAAACATTCAGTTTTAGTATGACAATAAAGTCAGTTGAGTAAACAAAAATGTGGTGTGAAGAAATACTTACTTTATGGCGTGGTCGCCTCCGAGGTAGAGGTGGAGGGCAAGCGTGCAGCGGGACATGCTGGACGGTGTATGCTTGTGGTGATAGTGGCGGTGGTGGTGAATCAGCTTCACTTGTTTCCTGTTGATATAAACAAAAGATTATGTCCAACTGAAAAGTTACTGCTTTAAATATTGCAAATAGTTAGCACTCATTGTTGCGCTGATCATTTAAGTAGGTTTAGGTATATTACCTCAAAAGACAACTTCCTATTGGGAACAGAGTGTGGCAGTGTGGAGTGAGGGGTTGATGTAGGAAAATTCATCTGTAATAATAAAACACAATTACCAATATAACTCCCACAATTAAAGCAAGATTTACATGAGTTTAAATATAGACAGAACCATCAATATTTCAATAATATTACTATCAACTTATCTTTTGAAAAAAAAAATGCTGGTTGGCTGTTAAATATTAATTCATATAAAAAGTGTGTTTTTCCATTTAATATATAATGTCACACCACAAAGTATTTGCTTCCTTCGATAAAAAGATATTTACCTTTGCTTTAAATGTTGAATCGCTATCATCAACATTTTTGTCCGTTACGAATTCATGTGGTAACAAATCCACCATCGAGAGAATATCCTGCGAAGGACTTGGTGGTTGGGGACCTCCACCTGTTGCCATCACTTCCCTCCTATACCGGCTCAATTGGCTCTTACAAGCCAATTTGAGCATCTTCCATTGAGCTTGTATCTGACCCATATCTCTTTTTTGGTCACTTAGTGTGTTAAATCTGAAAAATAGTGTGCTATTAATTATGTGGTATGCACACCTTTACATTTGAAATGGATGTCAAAGCTACGAAGCGACAAACTTAAAGTTTAATCTGTAGAAAAGTTAACAATGCGGATATATTATGGAGGTATACTTACTTTAATAAAACAAGCTTCCCTCTTGGCAATTAGGGTGTTACTGTCCGAGGTTTTATTCTCTACAGCCCTCACGTGTTCAGCCACACAGTCCTTCAACAAGGCCTACAAGGAAAACAATCATTATACTTACACTAATTTCAAACAAGTAAACAAAACATTAGAGCCAAGATAAAAGTTAACAAACCTTTTCAACGTCACCCCAATTTTTGATACGCTTGCACCTTTTTAATTCTTCCTCCAAATTAATGTCAACATTATCCATTTTTAGGTTATTCAAAGATAAACAAACCAACTCTTGGATTACTTTTTTGACATATGAATAAACGTGAAGTTGGCAACACGCCGCGAAATGCCAAATTTTTCAAGTGTTGCTACTGTAAAAAAATCATATTCCATAATCCAGCCGTCGAGCTATATTGGGAAAATTTATGATTATGAGTAAAAATTTTTAATCTGACCAGTATAGGCCCCCACCCCTGTATAGCTAATACGGGGTATTATCTTCGTATTAGGGATTTCATTTTGAGTAAGACTGCACATGTTTATGGTTGTTTATTTATGTTCATGGTTCTTCGCCGACGTAAATATTTGTGAAAAGTGAAAGTAGATTTGTTAAAATGCCTCGCTAATTTAAAAACGACTTGTGGCTCGTTGAAAAAAGATGCTTTGCCGACCCTTAATCTTCCCGATATCGGAATATATCGGGATTTACCTGGTGCACAAGGGACCCGGGATGTTAACCAAAATGCAGGTGCGAATCTCCCTCTGTTTGTTCAATGTTTCTAATGTAACTTATCATTAACTTGAATCACCTTAGAATTGAATCTATTTTCTTTTTTAGACCGTATTCGTGTTCCACGTGTACCCCCAGTGTACTACTGCACAAATTGTGGTGCTCTCCGAGATCACAATGACAGTTTTAAAGGTATAAATCTCTATCGACCTATCTTAATATTATTAATATGATTGTGAGTGTTGGTAGAGAGAAAGAATAGACGTTGATTTGAGTCGTTATTATGATAAAGATATTCATTCAATAGAATTATTATTTCTTCAAACCCAGCAACTGAATTACAGATATAATGTTTTGTTTGAGTAATGTGATGATGTGATGTTTATTTATTTCAGATGCTAATGTCTTCCCTGAACCCAGCAGCGGGCCCATTGCTGCCAAAATGGACGTAGAAGCGTATACCTTCATACGCTTCTATATACAACTGTTTTATTTTTCTCTAAAGGAAATAATATTCTAATATTCTGTTTTGGTGTGTTAACATTTTATTGTCATTTAAAATGTGTTTTGTGTTTGCACAAGCTTGTATGTCCCTTTTTTGTGTTATCTGTGTTTGAGTAATAAAATAATTCATGCAATTACGAGTTTTTCATTTTTAAATAATATTTTAGGCTAATAAATTGGGACCGTATATATATTGTCTATGGTAGTACCGTTTTTTTTTACTTTCCTCTATCTTTGGTGGATGGTTTGTGACGTCGTGACAACATATTCCCTTCTCTTTCTTTTTCTCTTAGTTCCAAAAAAATCCGTCGGACGAAATATGTTCAGTACTAAAAGCACGAAGATGACGATCTAGGTGTAGGTTCATTTATGATATCGATCTAGAGGATGGTTACGTATGATCAAAGATACATTTATGACACTTAACGACAGTCGTTACTTTCTGTATCCAAATTCTGTCTAACCAATACATCCTGGATCCTCCTAGTGTCTCGGGGGTACCGGTTCAACCCACGCTGTTAAATTTATCATCCCAACTTGTTATAGTTATTGGTAAGTACGATTGTTTATATTCATTCCAATGCCGTTATTCCAATTAAGTTAAGCAATCATTGGGCGTTTTGTTTGTAAACAGCCGAACGTTCAAACTGTCGATTTTACGTCAACCTATTTTAAGATAAGTATTTCGAAGGTATTTATAAAAAAAATCACAAATATACAGATAACCTTTATTTTGTTAAAAGCGGTATATCGATTTATCTTTAGCTATACGAGGAAATACATTATATAAATAGAGATTTATCTTAGGATTTATAACGATTCTCTCAACCGTAGTCTTCACGTAACTTCAAGGTCACAATCTGTACCATTTTTTCCTAATATGTGTTTTGGCTACGACTTTATTGTTTTGACAGAATATTAACACCGTAACCATTCATAAAAACTCATTCAAATTAGAGTTCCGTTTATGTTCTGTTTCAGGTTTGTTTGTTGGAAGTTAAACCAATTGCCTTACTATACCGCAGCAGTGCCATGGATCTACAAAATCCTGATACTATATCTATCAAGACGGAACCAGCGCCCTGTGAAGAAGGCGAAGGTGAAATGTCGTATTCGGTAATAGATTTCGACCACCCAGATGTAAAGAAGGAATGTTTGCAATATGCAGATAATAGTCGGACAGCCAGTAAGTTTCAGTAAATGTATTAAAAATAAAGGATGTTTGAAATTGATGTACAGAATCCAAGTTCCTTTTGAAATGTCGTGCGAACAGGAAGGATTATGCCTTTTCACAACACCTTCTCTTGTTGTAACTCGTTAACCTTAAAATTCATCCTTGCCGGAAACAACCAAATTACTAATTACGGCACTCTTTTAACTACACTTTTTCCACTAAACTTTCCTTCAAATAATCTGTCGATTCCTCAAACGTTCACGTTGTTTTAATTCGGACATGATGTAAGTTTCAAGTGATAATTTACAGGGTGCAGTTCAGTAACTTCCTTATTTCATACGAATATAAGTATGAAATGAGGAAGTTCCTGCTCTGCACCCTGCACTTTTAAAACACCTGTATTTGTACTTTGAATTACATTTATTGATGCTAGATTCCATCAACTTAAAACAACCGTATTGAAAAAGCTCAAGAGCAGCGCTTTTTATTCTTAAAGCATCGGTTCCTGGGTTCATCGGGGGTCATTCTTATATTATCTTCAATAGACCTGAAAGACTTTAAAACGAAAGCCTGATTCTACATGGTAAATCGATGTTATCTTTATTCGTTATTTTTTTACTTTATGGTTTTTTTATAATTAAAAATATTTTTTGTTATGCATCAATGATCAATGCAAGAATTGTTGTATTTATTTGCAGGTAGATTTAATGTGAGGACTGTTTCCATCAAGTTGAAATCAGGAACCCGAAAAGAAGATGAAAGGGGATGTCCAAATATGGAAATGGACATAGACCTGCCGGATGTTAAAAAGGAATGCTTAGAACGGTTTGAAAGAATTGCCCAGAGAGCAGGTAACACCGATTTTCATTGTAAGATTTATCATTTCGTGCAATTCTATTTTATTAACGTTTTTACGAATGTACTGCGTCATCTGCTAATCTGAACTTGGTTGAGGTTTTAAAATTTTTTGAGCGCTTATCGTTTTTTTTTCAATTTTTATTGACAGATTTGAGGACATATCCTGTGGAAAAACGATCATCTTGTCCTTATTGTAACTACTCCAGCTCACGTAAGTCAAAATTGACAAGACACATTCTGACCCATAAAGGAGAAAAACTTTTTTCATGTATTGAGTGCAACTATTCATTTTCTCAAAGAGGTAATTTGACGAACCACATGCTGACTCACAGTGGAGAAAAACCTTTTTCATGTTCTCAGTGCAACTATTCATGTTCTCAAAGAGGTAATTTGACGAGACACATGCTGACTCACAGTGGAGAAAAACCTTTTTCATGTTCCGTCTGCAATTATTCATGTTCTCAAAAGGGATCTTTAAGGATACACATGATGACCCACAGTGGAGAAAAACCTTTTTCATGTTCCCAGTGCAACTATTCATGTTCTGATAAGAGTAATTTGACAAGACACATGCTTATCCACAGTGGAGAAAAACCTTTTTCATGTTCCGTCTGCAATTATTCATGTTCTCGAAAGGGATCTTTAAGGAGTCACATGATGACCCACAGTAAAGAAAAACTTTTTTCATGTTCCGAGTGCAACTATTCATGTACTGTTAAGGGTAGTCTGTTGAGACACATACTGACCCACATTGGAGAAAAACCTTTTTCATGTTCCGTCTGCAATTATTCATGTTCTCAAAAGGGATCTTTAAGGAAACACATGATGACCCACAGTGGAGAAAAACCTTTTTCATGTTCCCAGTGCAACTATTCATGTTCTGATAAGAGTAATTTGACAAGACACATGCTTATCCACAGTGGAGAAAAACCTTTTTCATGTTCCGTCTGCAATTATTCATGTTTTCGAAAGGGATCTTTAAGGAGTCACATGGAGACCCACAGTAAAGAAAAACTTTTTTCATGTTCTGAGTGTACTGTTAAGTAACTATTCATGTACTGTTAAGGGTAGTCTGTTGAGACACATACTGACCCACATTGGAGAAAAACCTTTTACATGTTCCCAGTGCAACTATTCATGTCCTTATAGGAGTATTTTTATAAGACACATGTTTACCCACAGTAGAGAAAAACCTTTTATATATTCCGACAGCAATTATTCATGTTTTCGAAAGGGAACTTTAACAAGTCACATGCTGACCCACAATGGGGAAAAACCATTTCCTGTTCCGAGTGCAACTATTTGTGTTTTAGAAAGATCGATTTGACGAGACGCATATTGACTCACGGCTGATAACTACTATGTAACTTCTTGGCTATCATTTACTCAACTTATAAAAAAGATGCGTCACAAAGTGTGTTTTAAAAAATTAAATATTGTAATATTATTATGTCAAAACAAGGCGTGGAGAAAACAGAAAAATTATTATTGGTTTAGCTAAATAGCTATAAAATACATGTTTTTTTAATTTTTTTGGAAACACCCTAGTTTTTTTGAGTCCCTATTTTCAATATATTTACAAAAATCTGTTTATAAGCGCAGCTTCATAGTAAAGTGAAGAAGTGACATTTTTTAGATCTTTGTTTTCAGTACCTCCTCGAATGAATTAATTATAATATATATTTTTTTAAACTATGACTTATTATGTCTTTGTTATTTGCACAACCTTACATAGTGGACAAACATGCTTTCGTCTTCTTTAAATCGTTTCTTTATTTTTCTTAGCGCTTATTTTACATAGAATTTAAATTTATCATCCCATATGTTGCATCCGAAACTGTTTCCGAATTACAGCTTCAGATAAATATGAATAATGGACTGTAAATGAATTTGTAACGAAATAAATTATGTTTGTTGGAATTGGATGATCATACTTGTAGAGATGAAGCCAGGTATGAAAGAAGGAAAAAATGGAGGCCAATCACTGCCCACGAAGAAGCATACATAATATTAATGTTAGATCAAGCACAACATAATCACATGAGTTCCACTGCAATAGCTTGATGTAATAATTGTGGCCATAACACAACGAATGCATAAGAACTTTAAATAAAGGTAAATATTATACACACCATAAACTTCAACGACTTGCTTCTAATTTTTGTTCTGGTCTTTCCCAAACAAATGCACTCGAAATTTGCAAAGTTTTATTTATTTATTTATTTATTTAGACGCCGTAAAAGGCTTTGACAATATACATGATTTATGTTTACAGTGGTTCACAGGAGCGAAACAGTATTATGTTGAACAGAATAATTACTGAGAAATTATGTTGAAAATTAAACAAGAATAACATCTGGTATACATAGGTACAATAGCATTTTTATTTTCAATCCGTACAGTAGTTTAGTATTGAGGTTATTGTTACCTTCAATATTGAATTTGGTTGAATTTGCTGAGAACTAAGAGTTAGCTCTATTGAATCAGGGCTGTCAGTAAGATATCTCATAACACATAACGACAGGCAAAATAAGTCAAAAAATGTTGAAATTAGGGGGATCCCCGAAATTAACGGGGAAAACTTAAATAACTACATTTTTAACATTAAAAAAATAACCAAATCCACTAACGATTCCAATAACATCGATGCAGCTTACCGTATCAACCAAAAGTCCAAAAAAGATCAACGCAGGCCAATCGTAGTGAAATTCAAAACCAGCGTCGACCGTGATGATTTCCTGAGAGACATTAAAAACTACAACAAACAAGCCCCGAACCGTGAGGACAAACTTAACACCGCCCTTATCGGAATGGCAGGACCAAGTTTGCAAATTTACATTTCGGAACACCTGACTTTTCGCGCAAAACATTTATGGTTTCTCGCGAGAAAAGCTACACACGAAAATTGGTTTAAGTTCGCCTGGACAAAGGGAGGACAAGTATATGTCCGCAAAGACAACGGAACACCTGCTATTATTATTAACGAAACAAACAAAAATATTTTGTCTCCCTCAATCAATAACCAATAAACAAAGCTCGTTTAGATATACTCACATAACTTACTTTCATATGTTTATACTTTTTCACATAAATCTCTATGTAAAACACAGAATCAAGAAGTATATGTTGTGTTTTAACATACTCATGCTCTATATCCTTTATATACTTATGTTATATATTCGCAACAACTATATATATACTCTGTATACTTATGATTTTGTTATATATACTTTATATCGTTATGTAAAACATTCACAACAACCAAATCCTTATATCTGTTGTATACCTTACATGCTTATGTTTTCTTTTCATATTCTTTATATGCTTATGTTTTATAGTCTTTATAAGCTCATGTTTTACCTACTTAATATGGTTATACTAACTTATATCTCTTACGTACTTTATATGCTTATGTTTTCGTTTCTTATTCTTTATATACTTATGTTTTATAATCTTTATAAGCTCATGTTTTACTTTCTTAATATGATTATATTAACTTATATCTCTTGTATACTTTATATGCTTATGTTTTCGTTTCATATTCATTATATGTTTATGTTTTATAATCTTTATAAGCTCATGTTTTACTTTCTTAATATGATTATACTTCACATTCTTTACATCCTTAGGTCTTATATTTTCAACAATTATATTTACACTTTATATACCTATTCTTATGCCATATATATTGTATATGCTTATGTTAAATATTGGCACCAACTAAACACTTATATCTCTCGTATATCTTATATGCTAAAGCTTACGTTTTACATTTTTTATATGCTTATGTTTTATCTTCATTATAACATTATGTCTTATATTATTTATATACCTAAATTCTACATACGTTTCATGCTTATGTTATATGTTATTTATAAGCTTATGTTATATATTCGCAACTACTCTTATATAAGACACACGTTTTCAAATTCTGATGAATAATATTATCACGGATGAACTAGATAGCACTTATAATATAACAGAAAAAGTATGTAATAATGTTGATGAATGTAACCTCGTTTTCAAAAATATGACAAACTCATTAGTAATTATGCACTTAAATATTAGGAGCATTTACAAAAACATGAATGAATTATTATGCACCCTTAGTCTTTTAAAAACTGAACTCGACTGTATTGTTTTGACAGAGGCACACCTTAATACAGTAAATATAGATAATATACCAAAATTACCGAACTTTACTTGTATTTCGACGAAAACACACATTAACAAGAATAGTGGCATAGTTATTTACGTTAACCAAAAACACCAAGATATATCTTATAAAGAAATAAACATGACACTCACGAACTGTGTAGCATTACAATTTAAAGTAAATAATCAGATTTATCAAGTTATTGCTGTTTACCGAACCCACGGATCAAAAACTCAACAATTTATAGAGAACCTCAAAGATGTAATAAACAAAACAAAATGTCAAAATACTATAGTGACGGGTGACTTCAATATAAATATAGGTCTAAATTCAAACAGCGTCGAAAAAAATGATTTACTTAATACGATGGCTGAGCTTAACTTCATTTCATGTATAAACGATTACACTAGAGTTGTGCCCCTACAAAACCCATCATGTATTGATCATATCTGGACTAAGGCTGACACAACTACACAATTAACACCTGTCATTTGGAAAACAAACATTACCGATCACTACACGTGTTTTTTAATTCTTCATTTAAAAAAAAATATGTCCTTTTCCAAAACTGCATTAAAACAGTATAACATAAAAACCTTAAACATACAACTTCTTGAACAAAAATTGAAATCGGAAAAATGGGAAGAAACATTAAACACCGAAGATGCCGAAAAATCTTCAATTATATTCGAAAAAACACTTCGCGAACACATAATAAATGCAACTATACATAAAAACGTTAAACCTAAATCAAAACATAGAAAAATTAAGCCCTGGATCACCCATGGAATAGTTACCTCAATTAGGAATAAAGAAAAACTATTTTATCAAACCCGAAAACAACCTAATGACTTAACTTTATTACAATTATATAAAAAATACAGAAACAATCTTTCAAATTTAATTAAAAAAACAAAAGAAAATTACTTCAAGGTAAAAATTGAAGATAGTGGTAAAGATAACAAAAAAGTCTGGGCTACAATTAACAACATTATCGGCAACGGTAATAAAAATAAACAAATAAATAAAATAACTTATGACAACGAAACAATAGACTCAATAAAAGAACCAACTAAAATTGCAAATATTTTCAACAACTACTTCGCTAAAGTCGGAGAGAAACTTGCCAAAAAAATCGACTCGTTCCAACCTAAAAATACTACCAATACATCCACACAAACTTGCCAAAATATTTTTGAAAAATTTGAAAAATGCACCCAAATAGAAATAGAAAAAATTATAATGAACCTACGAGTGTCCGCGAGCCCTGGTTTTGATAATATCACAGTAAATGTATTAAAACAAATGAGACAATTAATATCCAAACCAATTGCACATATCATTAATAACAGCATACAGCAAGGAATTTACCCAAAAGTATATAAAAATACAATAATAACCCCGATCTTCAAATCAGGAATTACATCTGACGTCTCGAACTACCGTCCCATATCTATTGTATCTAACGTAGCAAAAATATTTGAAAAAGTCGTAAAGTCACAATTAACTAAACATATCACTTCAAATAAAATCATTAATGATAACCAATTCGGCTTCAGAGAAAATTTAGGTACGCAAGATGCAATCGCAAAAATAACCTCTATAATATATAATGCTCTTGACTCGGGAAATAAATGTTTAAGTATATTCATCGATCTAAGAAAAGCTTTTGACAGTATAAGCCACAAGAAGCTAATAAAAAAATTAGAAAATATTGGAATTCAAGGAACAGTTAAATAATGGTTTAAAAGTTATCTTCATAAAAGACACCAACACGTAAAAATTAACAATATATTGAGTGAACCCACCTATTCCGAATTTGGAATTCCTCAAGGGACAGTTCTAGGCCCAATATTGTTTATCATTTACGTGAATGAAATGCTTACAGTACCAAAAAATGGAAAAATCATATCTTTCGCCGACGACACAGTTTTAATCATAGAAAAAAAAACTTGGGAAGAAGCCTATCAAACTGCGAACGTAGAAATAAACAACTTAAAACAATGGTTGGATGACAACTACCTCTCCTTAAACTCTGACAAAACCTATTTCATGACTTTCACATTATCAGACAAAATACACCCAACAATAAATTCCAATATAACTATCCATAACTCTTGTAATAATTATACTGACAACTGCTATTCACCTAAATGCTCAAAAATCTCAAAAAAAAGTAATATTAAATATTTAGGCATAATTATAGACCAACATATTAAATGGACTGAACATATTGCGCAAACTGTAAATAGAATACGTAAACTTTATTACGTATTCCTCAAACTAAGAAATATATTACATAAATCTTTGCTACTAAAGGTTTACTATGCATTAGCCCAATCAGTTCTGCAATACGGAATAATAGGATGGGGAGGAGCGTATAAAACCAACTTAACCCCACTTGAAATAGTACATAGAAGACTCATCAAAATTATTCTTAAGAAACAATTAGACTATTCAACCCAAAAATTATTCGATGAATTCAAAGTATTAACAATAAATAAAATTTATCAAAAAAACGCATTACTACAAATCCATAAAGACAAACTAACAATAAAGTCATTTAGCACCAGACCGAGAACCTTAGGACAAATAATAATCCCTAAACTTAATACTACAACAGCCCAACATCATTACACATACTCAGCAATAAAATGCTTTAACGAACTCCCTATAGAAATACAATCCGAGAGGAATTATGAAATTTTTAAACAAAAACTCAAAAAACATTTTACTATTAAATAATTTTTAAGTATGTGTTACGATGTGCCAACCAAAATGTGTCCATTATGTACAAAATAAATGCCATCTTATAATTTTCATTATGTATAAAAATAATTTTTCATTATGTACAAAAAAAAAAACAATTGCTACTTATATTTTTATTATATATAAAAAAGTAATTCTTCATGCATCCAAATTGTAACAACTGATAAGTATGTATAGTACTGTCAATTTGATAGTGCTCCCTCCCTAAACACGAGAATTTCTCAATTAGGGAGGTATTGTTACCACTAATATTATATATTATATATATTGTTTAATTATGTATTATATGTATATTGGTTAATAAATAAAAAAAAAAAAAAATAAAAAAAAAACTTTTGGGAAAAATTATAGTTTTGATTAAGTATGTAAAATTATTAGATAACACTCTTCTGTCTGATATCTGATGTAAGTGCATAGTTTAGGTTCTGTGATAACTTATGAATAGAATGGTATTATGCCTAATAACATTGATAATTACGACAGAGGTTTGTTATTATAGCCTTCTTATAACTATATTCCGTGCAGTTGAACACATCTACTACTTCTGAGAAAGCATTGCCAACTGCATGCAATCTAGGTATAAGCGAGTTTCTAAATGACTCAGTCCTGATATTGTTATTGAAATTTAAAAAAATTTTGGATCGAGTGGTTCTAGTGGGTATATGGAAGGTAATTAGGCTTAATATATCAGGGCTGTCTATAATACCATTGACAATTTTAAAAATAAAAGTCAAATCGGAAATAAGTCTTCTATCTGAGAGTTTAAGTAAGTTTAATTCTTTCATCAAGTGATTGTAATTTATTGATTCTATAGGTAGACCGAGTTTATAGTTAATGTATCTTAGGAATTTATGCTGAATTTTTTCAATAGAGTCGGAGTGGATTTTAAAGTAAGGACACCAAATAGGAGAATTATATTCGATTTGACTTCGAACAAGTGAGGAATATAAGATTTTTAGTGTTGAAATATTTTTAAAGTCTCTGCCATTTCGGAGAATGAAGCCGAGCATTTTTAATCCTTTGTTGGTGACTGTTTCTACATGTGAAAGAAAGTTAAATTTTGAATCGAAAGTAATGCCGAGATCGTTAATTTCACTTACAGAGGCGAGAGAAACATTATTAATTTTGTATTGATAGTTAAGGGGTTGTGTTGTTCTGAAAAATCTTATAATGTGGCATTTACTAATATTGAGATAAAGTTTGTTAGTTTTGCACCAATCTTGAAGTTTATTTAAATTTAATTGAATTTGAATACAGTCATTTATTGTTTTTATAATTTTAAATAGTTTAAGGTCATCGGCAAAAAGTAGCACTTCTACATTTTTATCAAATACAGTAACAATATCGTTTATGAAAAGGAGAAACAGTATTGGGCCTAAATGTGACCCTTGGGGTACACCGCTAGTAGCTATGAATTTGTGCGAAAGGTTAGAATTATTTTTTACTTGTAGATTTTATTTATTCATTTATTTATTCATTTTTTTGGGAAATCAACAGTTTACATTTTTACAGATTGTACATAAGTAAAATAGCCAAAATAAAACCAATTACGGATTTCCTCCTTGTGACTTTACGTAAGACAGCATTAGAAGAAATAATTAAATTTATGAGAAATGTGAAGTTATAATTATATAAAATAAAAGAATTGTATAAAATAATAGAACAAAATAATACAACAAAAATAAAGGGGAAAAAAAAAACTAAAATTTATATAAAATAAAAGATTATCGATACATTGGTAACCATAAGAATACAAACAATATTGTGCATATAAATCATATCATAACCATAACCATAAGAAGACAATGTTGTGCATATAAATTATATAAATCATATCATAACAGGATTATAAATATATAAATACTAGAAACATAGACATCAGAAACATCAATTCAAGAAACATCAGTGAAATACTCTTTTAAGGTCATTTTATATTTAGTAAATTCGCAATTGAAGATGTCGATATTGAATAATATGTTATTGTAAATATTACATATTCTGTTCTGTTTGATAGTATAATTCTAAAGATTCCATTGTATTAAGTATATAGTGCAGTTAATATAAAGTTGCTGGAAAGTTAGTTGATGGAAATATTGTATGTTTTTAGTTTTTCTAGATCATTATAGTTATTTATGCAATGGTGGTTTGTGTTTTCATTAAGTCTTACATAAATTTTACAATTTTTGATCCAACAGAATTTGAATTTATTTTTTGGTAAACTCTCTGACCTTTTTGTAGAGTACTTTGTTTTTATGAGTTAAATGTTCATTTATATAGATCCGTTGTTTTCCATTAAAGTTAATATCCTCTGCTGTTAGGCCCCTTCTTGTCCGGATTGCTGCTATGATTTCGTCTTTCTGTTTCCTGCCCTTTAGTTTTACTATAATATTCCGCGGTCTTCCTTCAATCTTCTCCTTGGGGGTGACTCGGGTGGCGTATTCAATGTCGTCGCTTACTATATTTAATTCTGAATAGATCCTTTTGATAATCTCCGTCAGGTTCTCTTGTTTTTTTTCTGGTATCCCAATGATCTCTATGTTATTAATGCGTGCGTGTTGTTCGTTAGCATCCAATTGTTTTTGTAATTCTTTAAATTCACTTTGTATAACGGCGTTTTGTTCCAGAGTTTTTTCAAGGTTGTTGTTTTTTTTCGTATCAATTTTTTTTTCTAGAGTTAATATTTTATTTTTTAATTCCTCAATTTCTTCTTTATACTCGTTTCTGATGATTTCCAGAAATTGTTAAGTAGCTATTTATCCATTCCAATAGTTTACCCTCAATTCCGATTTGACTAAGTTTATTGAGAAGAATTTTGTGGTTAACTTTGTCAAACGCTTTTACAAAGTCTGTATATATTGAGTCGACTTGGGTTTTGTTTTCGAGTGAACATGCTATAAAATTTTCATATAAGGAGAGATTTGTTAGTGTGGATCTGCCTGGCATAAATCCATGTTGATTAGTTACAATGATGTTGTTAATATGTATGGAGATTTTATCGAGGATAAGTTTTTCAAACAGTTTGGGGATAGTTGAGAGCATGCAGATGGGTCGGTAATTAGTGACATCATGAATATCGCCTTTTTTAAATACAGGTGTTAGATAGCAATTTTTCCATAGGTCGGGGAAGCAGCCAGAATTTAATGATTGGTTAAATAAATGACATAGTGGATTGGCTATTATTGATGCACAGTTAATTAGAAAGGCAGGACTAATTTTGTCAGGACCCGCTTTTTTCTTTAAGTCGAGTGTTTTTATTTTGCGTATAACATCAGGAACATTTATTTATTTATTGTTGTCATTGTTCCTAATTTAAAATCCTCAATAATTAAGAAGATGGATGGATGTGGGATCTAGGAACTGGATCTGATCTGTGAACTGACATTCCGGTAAAAACTATGCATATTGTCATTTCAATACCCAACGCCATGCTTGTGATAGTTGTTGATAAGTTCTGATACAGATTGTTTACATGTAGTTCACAGTAATACAACACAGATATTTTCTAGTCAATTATTTTGCATGCTGAAATATGCAACTAGATGCGCTTGTAACAGGTTTTATTAGATAATAATAATATCGCCTTTTTCATTCAAAACCACACGTACACTCTCAACCGATTTTTGGGCAGTTGTAACATGTATGGATTACCAACATCGGGATTGCTACGATAGTGAAATAAAAGAACAAAGATGTTCAATACTACATTTAATTCAATATCGCATAGAGCTAGAGATCTCTCTTACAACAAAATTAGATTAAACTCAGGGGTGAGCGGCAATACAAAGTATTGATCGCACGAATGGAATTTATATTGGTAGCAAAAAGTTATGAGTGTGACATTGTGTAAAGACATTAAATATCTAACCTGGTTCACCGGAATGGGCGCCATACAATTCTTAGGAAAGGATTGTAGATTTGTGGAAGATCGACATGATGACCAGTGATTAAAAATATCTAGCTAAGTCCGCCATGAGTAGGGTTGCCAGATGGTATCCAAAAGGAGGACATATCCTCCTTTTACATGTTTTGTCCTCCCTTACCTACTGTAAGTCCTCCTTTTTGCTAAACATCGGGTGGGACTGGCGGGAGATTTTTTAAGTGTTTACAAGGCTTGTGAAGATTTCTTGATGGAATGGGTAAAACCCTTGGAAGATTTCAAATGTTTTGAGTGGATAACATTGCTGAAAGAGAACGAAAACCAAGAATATAATGATTTATTTTAGATGTTAAGCTACACGATCAATTTTGTAACTTGATTTCATTTCTTAAATCAAAATCAGATGAAGATGAAGCATATTATGATTTGAAGTTGCACGAGCAGTGCACAAATTAATTCAAGTGTTGAAAACATTGAATGTTTCTCTTAACTTTTATTTTTGTATAAGCGCACACAACGCATAACTCAGTGGAGCAAAGAAGGGAATAGACTAAGTGTGCAGTCATTTAAATCTTTAATTCTTACTCAATACAACTTCAAAAACATGACATGTGAAGATTTTTTAAATTATTTGTTAAAAAACCAAGTTTCCAAAATTGGCAACTCGGCTAAAAATGATTAAAATAAAGTAAAATAATTTTAAAAATACGTTTAATTTCTGAATGTCCTCCTTTTTTACAGAAAATCTTCCTTTTTAGACCCATCTGCCCTCCTTTATCAAATTATCATCTGGCAACCCTAGCCATGAGCGACTCCCGTAATCTGTCGACTGTCGACTGGAGCGGTTGCTCGTATCCATCTATTGTCATTAGAAGTGAGTCGTTCGCGAACGAGTCGGCTCAGTGAACCGGATCTTTACACGGATCCGTAAGATCCGGTTCCCAAATCAGCCGCTCACTCGTTCGCGGATCAGTAGTGACCCACCCGTTCGGGAACGGTGAGCCGGTGACCCGCTTCACTCGTTCGCGAACGATGAGCCGGTGAGCCGGTGACCCGGTGACCCGCTTCACTCGTTCGCGAACGGTGAGCCGGTGAGCAGGTGACCCGCCAGACCCGAAGAGCCGACTCACCCGTTCGCGAACGAAGATCCGCATACATCGTTCAACGGATCTCACGGCTCGCGGGTCACTACTGACGTACTGACCGGATTAATCATCGATACGACATAATAATATTGGTATTCCCGCTTGCATAACATTTGAGTTGTTGTGTCGGAACTTATTTAGTTTATTATAACAGGAACAAGGACGAGTTATATTATGTTCATGGTTTATTTTCAGTTAATCATTGATATTTTTTTTTTTTTTTTTTTTATTATTTTAATATACATCA
Organism: Hesperophylax consimilis; assembly: GCF_061612785.1. Lineage (NCBI taxonomy): Eukaryota > Metazoa > Arthropoda > Insecta > Trichoptera > Limnephilidae > Hesperophylax > Hesperophylax consimilis. The sequence goes on from NC_142852.1 coordinate 8,530,037, forward strand.
TATGGGTTACATTAATACATACATATTTTGCAAAATATAATATTAAGGTTCATATATGGTCATGTATACCTTATCAGAAAAGAGGAGCTCTTGTGCCTGATAAGGGAGCCACGATTCTTACTTAGATTCATAATTCATAATGAGATATAATAATAAAAATATAATAATATATATTTTAATAATAATATATATATATTTTTATTTTTGTTTAATATAAGTTTTTTTATAATGTTGGTAATGAGAACTTAGAACGACGTTTAACTATTATTCTCACACCGAAGTATTTTGTTTCACAACACATTTTTTATATTATTATTACATTCATTTAGGACACAATTAATTTTAAATAGATTTAAGTTTATTTTTATTGTTCTATATTTTAAATTTTAATACGATTCGCTAATTGATTTTTTAAACTTAATTTAAGGAAACTTTTTCATAGTATTGATATAGATAAATTTATCTAATTTAAAAATAACATATCTGACAATTTGACGATGTCATTCTGGACCTTTTTTGAGAAAGAGTTTGAAAATATCCTTTCACAGGGCACCGAGGTTGCTGTTATACATAGTATTTTTTAACGATTGCATAAAGCCGGGGGTAAAAAGCTTTTCTTGTGGAAATTATGGTAATTTTATAGGCTATTTTAAAGTACATAATTATGTTTTCCGGGTAAAAAAATTAACAAGCGATAAGAATCGTGATTCAACGATTACCATACGATTGAAGTTTGACGTTTCATACCAAAAACCTAACAATACAAAATATTTCTCGATTTAATTTTTTTCATTCTTACAAAAGGGTATTCCAATAATATTGGGAATCCCTTTTGAATGTGATCATAAATATACGATATTTAGATCGATGTTCCTAGGCAAAAATATTTTCTTCGAAATATACCAGTCACCAAATACCATTTTTTGCGATTTCTCAAGGTTGTGAAAATACATGAGACCATAAACAATATAATTGCACTCAGCCTACTTAATTCGTTCAATCGCCTAAAGAAGCAAAAATGTCGGAATGTTTCCTCACGATAACAAGGTCCGATCTGATAAAGCGCTGTCCTGAGAAATGAGCTTTAAAGCATTTATCTTTACAGCTCATTTTTCCGGAGGGATCTTTGTCAGACGCAACCTTTTACACTGAGATGAAAAATCGTAAAAACCTAAAAATATTTTAAATACAACTTCTATAAAAGAAAAATGAAAAATGGGGGGGGGGAACCGGCTCAATCGAGCCGGTTCACTGAAGCGGATCTTTCAAGTGAACGGGACCTAGTGAAGCGGCTCCTTCAACTGAGCCGCTTCGCCCATCTCTAATTGTCATGTCCGCTCTGCTTGGCTGCCCGCATAAATAAACCACTCTCTAGATCGATATCTTCGGGCTTTTTGTATGGCGCCATTTTGTCACCCCCTTAACCACAGACGACCACAGATAAAACGGTCGTTTGGTCCAGACAGGTAAATATATGGTGGACCATAAAGAAATCTCAAGGTCATTTAAAAAAAGAGCAAACATAGACAATATACCTGCACCCAGCTAACATCGTTCATTCACTAGCCCAAAAAAATTATATAATAAAAAATACTGGAATGCAGGAAAAGGAAAATAAAAAAAAAACCCACAGCTATGCACACATCAAAATATTTTTTATTTTCAAAAAGACAATGGGCAGTAATACAAAACAGGGTCAGTACAACCGATGTATTGAGCATTGATTTATCATTGAAGTAGAAGATAATACTAATATATCTAAACAAAACATGAAACAGAACAAGACACAGAAAAATTAAAAGTAACGGTCTCAACTAGGAATCGAACCCAGGATTTCTGTCTTACTGCAACAACTTAATGGGATTTAATTTGACCTTGCACAAAAATACAAGAATATATACACAAAATACAACGTGTTGAAAGATATGTCAAGTAATAAACAAAAAGAATTAGAGGCAGGGCCGACCCTGTGCGGGCGCAATTGGAGCAGTCCGCTCCGGGCGCTGAATTTCCAAGGGTGATAATACCTAAACTAACGTAAGATTATCTTTCATAAAAACCACGCTACGCATACATACAAAGCATCAAAATATAATTGATTACAGTGATCGCCTATCTACTACCTAGGGCCTAGGCATCTACTGGTTTTGACAAGGAGCGCTAAAATTTTACTTGCGCCATGCGCCATTTGGCTCGAGGCCTGCCCTGACTAAACGAACAACAATAGTTACGCCTTTTGACTTTTACATGGTATAATTTAAACAATGCATAAACCATAATAACAACAAAAGATATTATAAAATAGAAGTTAAGAACATGTAATCAATATTTTTATTTTGGATACTGACAATTCGTGGTGGAATCCATTATCTATAAATAGTATAAAATAAAGTGACATGTGCGCTTAGTTCTTCTTAACTATGCAACTGATTTGGATAAGGTTTTCACCATCATTAAGAGAATTTATTCCGGAAGGTTTAGATAAATAACACATGCATTGACACATATTGATAAAAAGCAGAGAAAAGTCGATATAAAGATTATTTTTGGCCGCTTGCATTGCTAACGCTGGCGAGACCTTATGAGAATATCAAAATAATGTACTACAGAATTGTATACCTTAAAAAGACCTACATACTACAAAACATACAACTGCTGACCCTGTACAAATCGCAAGTGCGCCCTACTGTCGAATTTGGCAGTCATCTCTGGTCCGGAGCACCTAAATACCTGAAAAAAACCCTTGACTCTGTGCAAAAACGGGCGGTCCGTTTGATAGATTCCCCAATCTTATTAAACGAACTGCAATCTTTAGAGCACAGGCGTCAGGTAGGTATGCTGTCCTTGTTCTATCGGTATTACAATGGAAGATGCTCTGAGGAACTAGCGTCATTGATCCCTTCGGCACCGGTGCGTAGTCGGGATACACGCCAAACGCGCGCCCAACATTTGTACACAGTTGACACTTGTCACATGAGAACGGGTCGCTTCTACGATTCGTTCTTAAGTTCAACAGCTCGGCTATGGAACGAACTGCCGGCCTCTGTGTTTCCTCCCTTCTACAACATGGGACTCTTCAAGACCCATGTTCACTCCTTCCTCTCCACAAAAAGACCCTCCACACAGCATCCCCAAAGATGACATAGGCCCTGAGGGAAATTATTTTCTTCAGGGCCTCCTGTGTGGAGTTAATATTTAAAAAAAAAAAGTTTGTTTTATATATATACAAATGTTATACATATCGCAGCTGCCGTCTGGTCCCCACAATCTCTAAGTGCGTCTTCCGTTTCCTGTGAGAAAGGGCTGCCGTCAGACAAATGCAGCTCAAAATGCCCTTCGTCTTACCTAGAAAAAGACAAAATTTGAGGCCAATGCTTACACTATTCTAGTATTGTACACATATTTAATAAATTTCATGGATAAAATTAATTAAAAATATTTTAAGAAAAAGGGGACATTCATGGTGATGGATTTTCACTGTCGAACTTTCTTATATGGGAAAAAATCGTGTTTTATGCAGTTTCTGCAGAATTTGTAGGGACCGAAAACAAAACTTCTTGAGCGAGTTTCACTGCAATATAAATTAGGTGTATACCTTCAGAATATTCCTTCAAATGAGGATTCCACACTGTTGAAGCGTACTGTAGGACTCACATCTTTAATAAATAAATATTAGTTAAAGAATAACAAATTTAAGTGTTAATTATTATTGCCACAGCACCAGAAGTTATTCTAGTTCTCCTGCAAGGGTTTCATATAATTTCCACAGCTTTGTCGTCGGCAAACATCATTGAAAATACTGGTTAAATCTGAATAAGGTACTTACATGATGTAATTCTGGAGCGGTATAAATGACCTTGTTTGATGTAATCGTGGCTTTGTTTAGCAATTTTAGCATCCTAATACGTGGTATAAGATCGCGTCGGAATACGGATAGGTCTGAAAAGGAAAATTAATCAAATTATTAGCCAATGAAGTACATTCAGGAATCAGGAACATTGTATCAAAGAACGAGAGGTTAGTACCTGTATTTAACAACGGGATCGGGTCCTTCTTTCAATCGGTGGAGATAGACCGGATATTTTATGATGATTGGAAGATTAAGCGTTGGCAACGCATTATTTTTTAATCCCAAAAGTACCGTATGCTTTCAATCGTGAAATGACAACCACAAACAAACGTATTTCTTGCTGCTTCTTGCTAGCACTGGATTGTCGAATACGTCTGAGCAACCTTTAACATAACACGGCATTAATTTATCACCTTGAAGAATTCTAGCACGCAACATTATTTTTAGATGGGTGAAAGAAAATTCAAAATATTTACGCTAAAAACTTCAACTGACTTCAACTTCAACCTTCGAAATGGCGTCTTGGAAATTACCGTTAATTTTTATCGGAGCGTAACCGATGCTTAGCTTCTCTTTCTGTTACACGAGTCGCTATGGTAGAGAGCGAGAGATCAAACTACAATTTTTGCTGCCAATGAGATGTGAACTTTCAGCCACAACAGCTTTGTCTATAAGAATTTGGGTTAGGGATAACTCCTTCCATCAGGGTTACAAGGTCAGACGGGACTTATACGCCCCTGGAAGAAGTGAAATGGCGGGAAGCATGAGTCGGCCACCTAGCGGCGAGAACACGCATTACACCGTTTGCGAACCCTCTCTTTCTGGCGCACGAGTCTTATGGTAAAAAGAGCGAGAAATAAAAAAAAAACATCGCCTACGTCACAAACATAGATTTTCAAAATGGCTACAGTTAGTGTTGACGTTTTTAAGCGGAGATAAGGCAAGGCCAAACCGCCGCGATCATTTTGCGTCCGCGATGGCGTTCACTGTGAGCGTCCTGTGTGCGTGCAGAACCGTTCACACCAAACTAGCGATCAACTAGCGATCAGCTGGCGTCCGTGGCACTCGTTCGTTCGTGTCGGTTGTGTGGTAGGTATAGCTCGAAGCGGAAACCATTTAAATAATCATAATCATGTTTGGAGACGAATCTGAAGAATAATTATTACTTCTAGCGGCTATTGCAGATGATGAAGATAGTAGCTTATCTACCCTAATAACGAATATTTTCGATTTACGATTTACGGTTTATTTATTTATTAAGTTGGAGTTTATAATTCGGTAATCGAACCTATGTATAGTGGCTATATATTGGATAAGTTGGCCGATTTTTTTAACCACTGCAAGTATTTTATTTTTATTTTAATAATATTCGTTATTAGGGTAGATAAGCTATTGGGAAGATGGTGAAAAAGCCCCTGAAAAGTGTAAATTTACTTAAAAGACGGTTTGGTAAGATAAATAATTTCGACGGGTTGGTAGGATAAAATGAAACCCATAATGCAATTTTGTTAGAATTTATGTATATTTGAATTAACTATTTTTTAATGAATTTTAATTACAAGAGTTTCTTTCGATTTCAATATTTTAAATATCAGATTAATGGGGACAAAATTCTTAAGAATGGTTTACACTTACATAAAACAAATTAATCGAACACATATATAATAATTACAACTTCTTTTGTACAAAATATAAACATAGAACTCTGCTAAAAAAATACACGCATTCCGATGCTGTGTAGTCAATACACATCTCAAAATAAGCGATTTAAAATCGGAAAAATATGAATATTCATAGCTAATCGATTATGTTTACTATATTTTATATCGAAAGTGATAATAATTGTAATTTAATTGCTGAAAACATGAAAAAACCATCGGCAGATGCTAATTTCGTTGATCATTCTCTCTGTATTTGTATCCGACATCATGAGAAATACCACAAACTCAGAGATAATTACGTTGCGTGCAGCGTGCAGATCCTGCAAGCAGCAACTGATCGCGGACGCGAGCGATCGCCGCGTCCAGATGCTGCACAGGACGCCGCGGCCAATCTGAGAACGCTTCGATGTGAACACGTTGCTACAAGTTCATACACAACATCTGATCGCCACCGTGCACGGGATCGCGGACGCGCTTTGAACGCGGCGGTTTGTTCAGGCCTTTAAGAGACTAAACTGGACGCATATTGGACGCAACCATAACGCAATAATGGCGTCACATTGTTTCCGGGGGAAATGGAGCGTAGCCTCTCTCTCTGTTACACGGGAGAGAGTGAGAAACCAAACCAGGACGGCTTTTCATTGGATAGTTTGAAACTGACGTCATAAAAAAACCAAAAAAGTATCGGAGTTATACCCCCATGTATGGACTAAACCTAGACGGAAATAGCGAATCGAGATAGGAACAATAATATGACGCAAAGTTAAAATAAAAACTATAAATATAAGGACAGGGGTGTACTCCACCCATTGTACATAGTACCGGGAGGTATTACTGTGTATTCTGGCGGACAGCAAAAGGGGTCACAATACAGGTGGCATAGTTGTAACACGACCGTGTTTTTTATGAAACAAGCATAAAATTTTAGATGTTTTTAAAAAGTATATTATTGATGCATAGCGGTATATTTGTAATAAAACATAATTAGGTAATGTGAGCCCCACTGGGTGCTGAGTATTTCAGTAACCGAAGATTGAAAATAAATAAAATTTTAACCCCACATGGGAGGGACTATGTCATCTTTGGGGATGCTGTGTGGAGGGTATTTTTAAGGAAAGGAAATTCTGGGAAGGTAAAAGGTATGAGGGTTGGGTCGGAATCTACGGATCAGTGTATTCAGGAGTGACGTACATATGAATATATTCCTAAGCTGGAGAGGTCAAAGGGTCTGCCCAAACCAGCCTCTCCCGATCTGGCAAGCCACATAAGTAGGCAGGCGCCTCTTGAACTCACCTCACCCGATGAACCCGGCCCCGCTGCTAATTCACCAAATGCAGATAACCACAATTATTAATAGTTGTTTGTGTTTGATTCGTGGAACTCTATTAAATTTGATGTCAATCAAATTTAATAATTTTTTTTTCTTATTATGTTGTTTTGAAAATATATCATTGTTAATTAATCTAATAAATGCGTTACTTTAAAAAAACATAAATAAATAATAAAAACCTGGAAAAATGTTTCGATCTGTAAAAATAGCAAAAGAAATGAATAAAGGTGTTTGAATATAGCTTAAATACCAATAATAATGTAGGAACAACTCAAAAGTTACTAAATCCTAAACTTATTAATAGAGACATATATGAATTAAAATGTGACGCTATTTATATTGGAAAGACTGGAACGGTAAAATCCAATAGGTTTAAATAAAATGTTGGTATATTATCATTTAAGCACCGTTTCAACATTTGCAGAATATCCCTTATTGAATAATCGCGTTCCGCTTGACAAAGAGAGCCTAAATCTTTACCTATAGAAAGAAAGGGTCTTAGATTAAATTTACTTGAAAAATTATAAATTGAACGACTACAAATAACTAACATTAGTTTATACAGTAAGGAAAATTCTCCACTTCTCAGAATGTTCACAAGACCTATTATTAAACAATAAAGAAAACGTTATCATTTCATATGGGAAAACAGATTTCAAAGTAAAGAATCTATTGTCACAGTTACTCTCTCAATAAATCGGTTTAACGGGTAATAAATTATTTTGCATTTCATACAAATTGAAATTTGGCTGGGGGTAAATAGAATCATATAAATAGATCGTCTCAACGTTTAAAAGTGGCATTTAAGGCGGATACTAAAACATTTGAAGAACTTAACAATGACATGGTTATTTTTTTGTATCAAAAACAGAAAATTGCAAAAAGCATTTAATTATTTATTTCGTTAAAATTAAAAACAATTTGTTTACTTGGCAGCCATTGTTTTAATGTTCAAGTTTTAAGGTTAGTTCTTTCCTTGTTTTATTTAACCCAAACTAAATACTAAGAACCAATAACGGGTCCCTAGGTTCATAGTATGGGTTTAAATTTAATCTAAATAACTAATGTAGCCGTGATGGCAAATAAATTAGAATAATGACGCGAAGAAAAGACAACAAATTATCGTTTTTTAAACGAACTAAATATTTAAATGCATTATTTTCACAGACATATGAATATTAATAGACGAGAAGATAATGGCGAGGGGTAAAATCAACTGTTGAAGAACGAAGGGGGTAAAGCTGACTGTGATTCGTCAATAAATCAATCTGACAGTAAATAGGCATCTCGCATTATGATATCACCATTTAGTTCTTAAAAGTAAAATCTGCTTTTGAATGAATAGACATTTTTACATGGGAGCGCAAATTACTCGCCACGTTATGTTGCTAAGTCCAAATTCGGCAAAAAAAAATTCTTCTTTTTTCAGAGTCGAATATTTTGTTTCCTTATTGAGTCAAGACACTTTTACGAATGTTCATAATTTACTTACCCCAGTAAACAGCACATCCCTGATTCTTGTGCACGCGGCTTTGTGTGTCGCGTCCATCGCGTGATAGTATATGTTTCTAAAACTGATCCATATTATACGATGTGAATCAGCTTACAACAAATTAAAATAATGCTTACTTATGGAATGTAATACGACAATTGGGTTTATTCTCTTTTTCACTTCTATTTTTACAAGTTTTCATAGCGCAAGCCATCATTTTGCCGTGTTATTTCGTAAAATGAACCGATGATGCCTCGACCATAGTTCGCACAAGAATGATGACGTCACATTTTCTAAATTCATGGAGGGCCATACGCGAGCCCAGCCGGCTCCAATGGAACCGGTATGGGGAGTGGGGAATAATACGCTTTTAATCACTTAGGGCAGGTCTACTAATATTCTTAAGTCTATGATTATTTTCAATTTTCGGTTACTGAAAAAGTAGTTCCTTGTTGTTATCTAACTGATAGACTGCTCCGGACCGGCCCTGATTATAACTGGTACAAACTGGTACTAACTCGTATGAGTCATTATGACCAGTGACCGCAGTCACTTCGTTAAGAAGAAGTTATTTTAAACATCGTATTACTAATAATTATTCATATTTGGATTTTCCTCAATTGACATAATATTGTTATAGATTTTTAATTTTGTATATTTATAGTCTCTTGTATAATCTTCGACTGTGGCTTGGTATTTCTATTAACGTTATCAGTTTCCTTCTGTAACAATATGTTGCTTTGTACGTTTTTTTAATTTTTCTACACCAGTTTTCTATCCATAATATAGTCTATCTGTTTGTGAGCTTAGTTCTTCTAAACTACGCAACAGCGCTTGAATTGCTAACGCTATCTCCTAAGAATAACCCCTAGCAACGCCGGGTGCACGTCAACTAAAAGCGCACACACAGACTTCTCCCTACGGCGCACAGTGGGCTAAAAATCGCCTTTCATAGACATAGAAACTTGAATTTTCAAGGGAATTTTTTTTTCTAGAAATGGATTCTGCTGATCATTACTATGCTTCAAAATTTCATATGAAGCAATTGCGTGTACAAATGAAGGAGTTATCATTTTTTTAAGAAAAAATTGTATGGCACTGACATTAAAAATGAGGCTATCTCTGGAATAATAAAGTTGGCCATTCTATCCTTACACACAGATATAATACTATTTATTTGTAATTTTTTGACATACTTCGTATAGTGGCCGCAAGGTGCGATTTTTTTTTTTAAATCCTCAAAGTTGAAAAAAACACCTTTTAATGTTGATGATTCATTTTAATGCTTAAATGCTTTACATATGAGTAAGCTTGCAGTGTTAAAATATTGTTAACTAGACAAAGCATACATAATTGCTTCGTACGAAAATTTATAGCATAGTAATGATCAGCAGAATCCATTTCTAGCCAAAAAAATACCCTTGAAAATTCAAGTCTCTATGTCTATGAAAGGCGATTTTCAGCCCACTGTGCGGCGTCCCGACTTTTTATACCATTCACTTCATATATTAGTATCATGAAATCCACATTGTTACAGATTATAAAACCTTACTAATAGAAACTAGCAAATAACGGCTTTGTTTACACAAATTGTAATATTTAATTTAATATTAGCGATAATATGAAACAGAAAAAGATAGGCCACATCTAGGACTCGAAACTCATAAAGTGATTCCAAAAATAAAAATATATTCATCCTAGACTTGCTGAAAAAGTCAATAGATGTCGCACATTACAATATGATATATTTATCTAAAGACGCTGTCTAGATTACACTTAGTTCGGGTTGAATCTTGCGATCGTACATAAAGATAGCTCTGCCAATAAAAATGTGCTGTGAAAAAGTTGAAGTCAATGTTGGTAGTTCTTTTGATACAGTTAAATATGACCGAAGGAGATAGGGTCCCATTAGCTCAGTTGGTAGAGCAGTGCCCTGGCAAGGCAAAGGTCCTGGGTTCGAGTACTAGAGTCGACCGTATATTTTTCTTTTTCAAATATCGTGCAGGAATCGCTAATATTGTCTTCAATAATATTTTATATGTGGTATACATTTCTACTTTTAGATAAAATTCCATTTTAGATGTTTGTATTTGAAATATACTTTAATATTTATAAATTCAATTATGAAAAAATAACAAACACAAATATTCATGATTTAATGTCACTTCAATTTTTATATCGTTTACACAATAAAAAATCATAAATAATTGTACAAATAAGTCCCAGAGAATAACAACAACAAATACAGTTTGTTTTGACTGTTAGAGCAACATAAACGTTACTTTCTCCGTAAGGCATTTATCTTATTAAAAAAACATTAAATTCATAGAATTCTTGTTAAATTCGCGCGATATCAGTGAACTAAAAAAAATAATACATCAAAAATAAGATAAGAGAACTTTTTCAAGATGTATGACAAACCACAATGCGTCGTTTCCAACTCTTCTGCAAACAGTTTTAGACATTTTTTATTAGTAATAATTTAAATCAGAAATTGTAGTCTTTTTAACGATTGGGAAGTGGTTTTTTTATTAGCAAGGCTGTAAATATCTAACAATAATACCAATTACTAAATATTAATAATATCAGTTGTGTAGAATTTCAAGGAAAACAATGTTTTTTTTTTCAGAAATACTTAAAGATCGCAAAACCATATATGTATCAAAAAATTGTATTTGTTTCGGAGCAAAAGAACCAGAGATAGTAACGAAAACATTCCGACCCCAAACTAAGAATACCTCATGAAAGTGATAATTTTTCTGTATTTGTAACATTTTGATATTTTTTTACCGAACTCTGAACTATGTTTACAAAACCATTAATGTATTCAAAAACTGTATTTATTTCGAAGGCACAGAACCAGAGATAATAACGGAAAGAATCCTACCCAACATGCAACTTTCCAGAGTAGAAAGTACTCTCAATATTGCCCTGATGAATTATCATAATTCAGATTCGAATCTTTCCTTGACTTACCAGTATTTTGGTGATCACATTTAAATAGCTAGTTTCTTCTCCAGCCTCACAACATACCCAAAAGGTGATACCAAGAAACGATCATTTTTATAGGAAAAATTCTTTCCTGTCGTGTCAAATAATGGCTTATCTGATTTATTCCTAGCGTTGTCAAAAAGGTTTTTCCAGTCGACAGGAACTTTTCCCTTGAAAATCAATTTCTTTCCTTCAGTCCCGATAGTTCCTTCATCTTTGTGGGTTTTTGTGGCCAGATCCAGTAGAGATTTGTCGTCTTGGAAATCGTCTCCATTTCGACAAGTTGTCTTTGCATCATTGTTGAAGTCTCCCTTTAGGTAAATGTGCTTATCGAGAGCTGTATGGTCGTTTTTAAAGCCAGGTCCCAGCATTATGATTACTGGGTAGAATTTCTTGCCTTCAATTTCGAATTCACTATTTCCAGATGGGTGAGATAGCTGAAACAGATGAAATATAATTACTGCCTAGTTCTAAGTCCCCAGCAGTTTCCCCACAAGGGTAAGCAAAGAGGATGGTCCTCCACAAAAATCTGCCTTGGCTCAATCTCAATCAACAGCTTCTATCGCATTTATACATCGTCTAATAATTATTACTTTTCTTAAATTCCGACTCAAGTATTTGATTTTCTGAATTGTGATTTATTTTCTGGGTGTCCTCGTTTCTTTTGCCATTCACTTTCACGTCGTACACTCCTTTCCTAATCATATTAAGGCAAAGCTTAATGCTAAATCACTATTTTCGATTGATATTTATAACAAATCGGTTTACATTATGAGTACCAAAAAAATATGCCTTAGATAAATTGAAGCTTTTCCAATCGTTTCCCTTGAGTAGAATTCAATTAAAACATGCAGTTACTCAGTATAAACATTAATGTAAACTACTAAAAAATGTAGTTTTTCAATAGAAATGTATGAATTCATAAATAGAACAACTTATTATGGTGGCTAAGATTATCTGTGACAGTTTCCCTTGTTAATTTTTTTGCTTTCTTATAAAATGGATTACAAAATGAATCGAGAAAGTCGAGTGTTTTTAGACTCCGTTTGCCAAGAGATTTTAATGCCGATATAAGGCATACCAAGAATTTACACATTTTTGGCTTGTAGCTTCCTCTTAATTACGCTTAAATCAGATAACCTCCCAAAATGAACACCAAAAACAAGGAAAAAAAATTATATTTTGTCGCAAGTCATTGCGCTTTGAAGTTTTCGTATACAATGGATTATAAAGGGTTAGAATTTTATGCATACTTTCTGTATTTCTACATTTGAATCGCAGTTTTACAAACATACGCCTTAGAGATCTTATTTCTACTTATTACGGCATTAGGTCTTCTTTCATCCTTCCTCAATCAGTGTGGGTATGAGCACTCCACTGTGGACTGGTATTCTCGTTTCTATAATGCTGATAATTATCATAAATTAAATTTAATATTTTAAGAATCAGAATTATTTGTTGTAATATTTTGTCTATTCTTCTATAAGGTGTAGAAATCTGGATGCAGTATTTGAAGTGGAAAGTATTATTAGCGGTTGGAGTTGTGAAGCATCCATTCATCTATGGTGTCAATATCTAGTTTTGATGGGAAGAAGGCTCAGATACTTAAAAGTTCATTATCATTTTATGTAACCAGGAGATAGTGGACAGATACAGGAGACGACAGGAGACACAAGACAGGAAACAAGAAACAAGAGACAAGAGACAGCGTACATGAGATGGGAGACATAAGACAGGATATAGGAGAGACAGTAGATATAGCAATAAGTACCCCGTTATAATTAATAATAGGACAGAGCGAAACATGCCTTTTGACTTGCAACACTCATTAGCAGTTGAGCAAAAATTGAAGTTTGATCTCTCGCTCTTTGTTTTAAGGCATATAGAGCTACGCTGGGCTAACGGCAGCCTTTTCTCCCAGGAAACAGAAGACGTGCTTGGAGATTTTGGGGACCAGGCGGCAGCTGCGATATGTCAAAGGAAACAATTACAATTCTTTAAAAAAACGTATCGCTATAGTCAGAAAAAGCTTAGAAAAGAGATTCTCTATCAAATTTAAATCACATTCTCTCTAAATTCATTTTTCACAAGAGGAAAAAGTTTTGAATTTGTTTCAATATACCTACCTTTATAATGGAATTCCACCACGAATTGTATCAAAATAGAAATATTAAATGCATGTTCTTAACTTCTATTTTATAATATCCTTTGTTGTTTTACAAGCTATATTTATTTTGAAGCTTTTATTTCTTACGCGATTTGTATTTATTATATTATGTAAAAGTCAAAAGGCGTTACTATTGTTGTTCGTCTAATCAGGGCCTGCCCTGAGCCAAATGGCGCAAGTAAAATTTTAGCGCTCCTTGTCAAAACCAGTAGATGCCTAGGCCTAGGTAGTAGATATGTGTTCACTGTAATCAATTATATTTGTATGTTTGCGCAGCGCGGTTTTTATAAAAGATAATCTTAAGCGTGGAGTGTTAGTTTAGGTATTATCAGCCTTGGATAATCGGCGCCCGGAGCGGACTGCTCCAATTGCGCCCGCATAGAGCCGGCTCTGCGTCTAATCCTTTTTTTTATTAATTACTCGACGAAATAATGATTTTTTTTTTAAAGACAGACATACATTCCCGGGATACGAATAACCTGAAAATATTTGAAAATCTCCTACTACCACCACAGTAAGCGGAAAATGTTGCTTGTGTTGTGATGGAGGACTTAGCCAGCCGAGGAATTGAACACACTACGCCTGTGTGGGACCCAAACGCGATGTCAACTCAGCCACCGACCGGTCAACACTTTCTTTAAAACGTATTTTGTGTTCATATTCTTGTAGTTTGTGCAGGATCAATTTAAATCCTATAAAGTTGTCGCAGTAACACAGAAATCCTGGGTTCAATTCCCATTATATTTACATACCAATTCAATATCGGTTTAATTTAAATATAACATCAGCAAACAACTTAGTCATTTTCTGTTCATTTTTCAGGGGCTTTTGAATAATTATATTAAACCACATAATTATTAATAATTTTGATAAATTTTGTTTAAAATACATTTTTCCATTATTGGAATTAATTGATCTTAATTAAATAAAACTTTTTCGTAAAGATTAACCCATCAATGATAAAAGTGAGTTATTATTTGATTACACAATGTAATGAAAAATCAAAAGTGAATTTCAGATGTGTACATTACATCAATGCAGTCATCATGTTTGGAATGCTCTAGAGATTTGTCTTGTTGCTGGAACTTCGGCAGACCGCTTGACTTGGCAGCTTATACTATCAAATGTTTCATTATGTGGTTTTTATTATTCTATTTTTACACTTATACTTTGCGAGGTGATTTGATAATATCTTCTATGAAGGATTTAAAGTCGTTATAATCATTTTGAATGGTTTCGGAGAAGAATATTCACTAATTAATGTAAAACGATTTTTAATAATTGAATTTAATTTGGTAAATTTTACACTTTTTTAACCTTATTTTGGAATTCCATTGGTAATTTCAATACCGTTAATTTACATTTACATAGTGGGGTGAAATACATAGTTTGACATCTCTTCTAAAGGATTTGTGAGGTCAGACATTTATTTATGTTATGTTTTGGGAGGATTAATGTCATTCTTTGATTTTCTTATGGCCACACATTCTTTGTGTAAACGTAATGGGTATGTTTACACGTTGAATTTGTGTTTTTTGTTCTCCTGAGCTTCCGTTGTTTGTCGTTGTGTGATATTTATGTCCTGTTTGGGGTAGGGCTTAACGTTTTGATGTTTTTATTTATTTTTATTTATTTATTTAGCCAATACCTTACAGTGAAAAATTTCACTCCATGCTTTGTAGCCTCTGATAGTATATATTTTTTTCTTTTACACAGCACATGTTTTTTTAATAAAAACCGCTGAGGCTGAGTACAGCTCGTAAGAGTTGACCGTAGTTTTGGGTGTGATGATATAGACATACATCTTATGTCCACAGGGCTTAGAGGGACTGTAGCTTGTGGATGTATTACCTACATGAGACAAGGGAACTATGATCTATGCGATATTGCAAATCTATTTTTGTTTTTCTATTACAATTTCTTCAGGAGAAATTTACTACGTGCTATTTGTTGGCCTCGAAGTCCCGAAAGCCCTTCTAGGCGGAAGGAGAGAGGCTTCTCCGATTACCTCTCACCCCAGAAGATAGGTGGAAACTTAATGGCAAACGGCCAACGTGGGAAATGCCCACCTCATACAGGACCCCACCGAGAGACAGGCTGGCTTCTCATTGCCTGGTCCGCCATCAATAGGTTAAGGCGCTCCCATAGCCGCTGTACCCACATGATGCACAGATGGGGCCTTAAAGAGTCGGCGATGGGTGAATGTGGTGCGGTGCAGACCACCGAACATGTGGTCAACGAATGCCCTCTCCACTGCTGATGTTTTTTACTGAAATCCAATTATCAAGTCTTTTAGATGTGAGGATTTTTTCGCTTTTTACGTGAATTCTTTCATCGCCATATAATGTATCTTTTCGACATTATGGAACCAGTTGTTACTTGTAATCGCAATTAATATCGCCGGATCTGCAAATCCCATAGTCCAAGGAGATTTATCTCCCGAATCTGATTACTGGCCTCTGAAATGCAATCCACTAGGCGGGCCTCTTAGTAAAATCCACCAACTCTCTTATGGAAAATTTCTACATAAAATTACACCGTAGGCGAAAACTATACATAGATTATTAATTGTTTTGTATACATTGTGATACCTACCAAAAAAGGGAAAATATTCTTAAAATAATTAAGGCGATGCACTACGTAGTAATTTAAAATCATGTGTTTATGGTTTGAAAATTTGGTCGCCTAGAGATGTTTCAGATGCTTTAATTAAATACTGCGAGTAGAATATATCTTGGCCTTTGAAATAATCGAGTATTTTTTATATAAGATTTTTATAAGCCCAGAAAAAAAAAATGTATAGGCCTATGAAAACTGCATTAAAGTTCAAAAACTCCTACTTACGAACTCATTTGCGATTATGGTTTTATTGTATAATGTGGCAAATTAAGTTATTTATAAAATAATCGAAAAACATTTAAATATTTGTGCCTGAACATACACAAAATAAAATAAAAGGCACTTTTTGGCTGTTTTTTTCTTGCATAAATCAAAACAGGCGGATGGTGTTAAGCGGGAATTTAAGCCTTATCGCCATCTACGTAAGGTGTGTTATTGATATCGGCTTGATTCAAAATATTTCACGACGTAGTGCATCGCCTTAAGTGTTAAGAGGAAGCTTCAAGCCAAAAATGTGTATATTCGTGTATACCTTATATTGTAGGTAATAGACATGAAAATCGCTTGACAAACGGAGTCTACAATCGTTCGATTTCAAGCACAAAACTGGTTTTTATTTATTTTGTAAATAATTTTATAAGAAAGCAAAAAAGTTAATCAAGTGAAACTGTCACAGATAATCTTAGCTATAATACTGTATTTTTAAAAGTTGTTTCCTTTACGCGTTCATACATTTCTAATGAAAAAATGTTTTATTTAGTAGTTTACATTTATACATTTTTTATTGAGTAATTTATTATTTGATTTGTATTCTACTCAAGCAAAGCGATAGGAAAACCTTCAATTTATCTTAAGCATATTTTTTGGAATTCATAATGTACTCCAATTCGTTACAAACATTAATCAAAATAGTGATTTAGCATTAAGCTTCGCCTTAATCTGAAGTGACCTACCAGGTAAGTATTGTACTGTATATTAACTCCATATATAGTTAGTAATAACATAGATCGTTGTAGAAGTGTATTATTTATTTGTACAGCTCCCTTGAGGTGATTTTGCACAAAAAACGGCGCTATACAAATCATCAAAATATTATTATTATAAGACAATAATTTCGTCAACAAGTTAAAAAAACTACAAGTATCAGAGCGATGGATGCCCTCTGTGTCGGGGAGGAGCGTAGGTTGAAATGGCAATAACAGTTTTGGTGACTAGATCTGAATTATCAATTTCTCCCCCTGTCACTTCCTCCAGACTCGCAACATATCCTATACGGAGAAAACTTAATTATTGCTATTATATTAAGAATCTCCTCAAATTATTGCAGAACTAACGAATGAATTGATAGGTTTCCTGTTAAACTTTTAGTAAAAAAAAAATTACCGGTAGAATGCATTGTAACCGACAAGTTAATCTACCGAGTTTCAACTCGATCGGATGTCGGGAAGTGGTTTAATTTTCGCATTCATTCATTACCGATAAATTTTTTTTAAAAATAATCTTGTCAAAGAGCGATGTAAGTCACTGGCATTTCTTAAAAAGCTGAGTCAATATAACAATGTTTTGTTGAAAACTAATATTTGACAAGTTTTTTTTTCGAATTAATATTAACACTCGCGGGAACCAATATCCATTAATATTTATTTATTAATTTATCTAGAGTGAAATGCCAAGTCTTCCACGGGCGTCCCCGACTTCTTATGCCCTTCACATTACTCTTCTTACGCTACTTTCTTCAATCATTCGCTTTGCACGCCAAAACCATTTAAGCGTAACTTTTCTAGTATTTCTCATTGCGTTTACTGCAGCCTTGCGTTCTTCATTTGCGTTCGTCACAATTCTCGTGAATACGCGGTTTTACGAACACACGCCACAAGGATCTTATTATGTCTTATATGGCAAGAAATAGTGTTTCACGAAACATATCAAAAGAAACATAAAACATATCAATACAATTTAGATAAATTGTATCATTGGTTTGTGATCAACTCTTTATTTCTTAATATTCAAAAGTGCCAAGTTATTCGATTTCGTAAAATCCAAAGTCACGTTACTTATGAATACTCTTTAAATGATGTACCGTTGACATCAGTCGCTCAGATCAGGGACTTTGTTATATTTGATGAAAAGTTAACATTTACTCTGCATGTATTTATAATCCAATACACTGATGACATCATTAACAAAGCCAATAAATTGCTGGGATTTATAATTCGCATAGCAAAACCCTTCCACAACATAAACACTATATATTCCCTTTACACCTCATATATTCGCCCGCACCTGGAACACTGTACACCGATCTGGACTCCTTTATACCAAGCCCATATTGAAAGAATAGAAAGAATTAAAAAAAGTTTTAAACACATAAATTATAAACTAAACTTACACTTCTCAAATTATACCGAATCCATTAAATTTCATAATTTTAACTCCCTCCAAACACGACGTCTAATTTTTGATCAAATCTTATTGTTTAAATTCCTAAATAATGGTCTGGACTCACCAGAACTTTCCAATTTAATAAATCTTCATATTCCGTCTAGATCAACCCGACAATCTGATTTATTTTTTCTACCCTCGTCGAAAAAATTCCCCAATTCCTCGTATATGTGCACAATATAATACAAAATTTTACAGCATTGACATTTTTGGTAATAACCTAAAGAAATATCGATATGAAGTAATGCGTACGATCGATTATTAATACGAGAGTATGGAATGTATCGGGAGCATCTCCTATCCTCTTCCTACTTTCCTCTTCTAATTTTAAGATATTAATACTTCATTTCCAATGAACTTTAGCATAAGAAACTTCTGTGGCTTGACTTCAGTTAACTTGTATATTTATATCTATCATATGTAAAAGCTGTTTGTTTCTTACAAATAAATAAATAAATATAACAATGAGAGCTATAAAAATACTTGGTTTCGTATGCAGAACAGCGAATGATTTCAAGTCTCATTTCAAAACATTTTACACTTCTTTAGTAAGAAGCCAGGTAGAGTATAATTCGCCTATTTGGTCCCCATTGTATAAAACGCATTCTGACAATATAGAAAGGGTACAGCACAAATTTCTAAGATTTATCAACATTAAACTGAATATTCCAATTCAAAATATTGTCCTTTTGATGAAACAACTTAACTTACTAACGCTGTCAGATAGGTGGATCATCTCTGACCTTGTACCATTAAATAAAATTATTAATAATTGCATTGACAACCCTAAAATTCTCGCCAAAATAAAATTTTACGTACCGACCAGAAATACGAGACAAAGTGCTACCTTTTTCTGTGACAATTTTAAAACCAACTATGAAGCTCATACACATAAACTACATCATTTTGGCAATACATTTGGAAATATTGTAGATATGTTTAAATATTCCGTACTAGTTATAAAAATAAATCTTTTTAATTACTTTGCTTAAATGTATGAATTCACTTTTAATTTTTATATTTCTATGTTTCTTTAGACAAATTTTGTTTTCCATAATCAACACTATTAATTTTAATTTACCTTAATTTAATCATAAATCATTATTTATTGTTAACTATGTACCTAACACAACTGTATTACTTGTTACCTATCTTTGTAAATATCAAAAGAAACATAAAACATATAGAAAGATTGTAGTGAGAATGTTTGTAGGCACATCGTTCAAGAGATGAAAGAGGTTTGTTATGAATGAATATATAAAAATAATAGACAAATAAATGTGATGCCATCACAGGGTTATGATCATGTGGCTGATTATATTTACACAGATATTTCGTCATATTGGTGAAATCAAGTATTTTAGATTTTGCTAACATATTCAGTGATCATTTTGTATATTTCCTAATAAATTTAGGCGTAATATCCGAGGGTACACATATTATTATAAAGCGAAAGAAAATAAGTGACACAAATGGAAATGTTTGGGAAATTATTGTTCGTGGTGGTTACATTCTTGCACGTGGCCGTGAGTATTTTTTATAATATTTTTGTTATTGATTTGGACACGGTGCGCATATAGCACACATAGCTCCTGTAAGATCTCACGTCATTGTGCTATATCCCATGTTTCACCTTATTCCCTTGACATAAAGTATAGTTACTCTTAAAAAGTTCAGCAGGGTTGTCATTGAGTGTTTGGTCATGTCTTCTGCTTCCTGTCATTTGAATCTGCTGTCTCTCTTGTATCATGTCTCGTGTCTTCCATCTGCTATCCCTGCCATCTCTGCTATTCCTACTAAGTCTCCTATCTCCAATGATCTCCTGTCTCTTGTGTCTCTCGTGTCTGATGGAATCTATCTTGTCTCTTCCCCTATCTCTTCTCTCTTGTCAACTGTATACGGTTTTTTATCTCCTGTGTCTCATGTCTGCTATATCTACTGTCTCCTGTATCCTGTATTATATGTCTCCGGTGTCTGATATGTCTCCTATATCCTGTATTATATGTCTCCGGTGTCTGCTATGTCTCCTGTGTCTCATGTCTGCTATATCTACTGTCTCCTATATCCTGTATTATATGTCTCCGGTGTCTCCGGTGTCTGCTATGTCTCCTGTGTCTCATGTGTCTCATGTCTCCCATCTCACGTACGTTGTCTTTTGCCTCTTGTCTCTTGTTCCCTGTCTTATGTCTCCTGTCGTCTCCTGTATCTGTCCACTGTCTCCTGGTTAGATCACATGATAATCAACGTTTAAATAGACACTAATACAAAAAAAAGTATCTGAGCCTTCTTCCCGTCAAAACTAGATATTGACACCATAGATGAATGGATGCTTTACAACTCCAACCGCTAATAATACTTTCCACTTCAAATACTGTATCCAGATTTCTACACCTTATAGAAGAATAGACAAAATATTACAACAAAAATTCTGGTTATTTAAATATTAAATTTAATTTATGATATTTATCAGTATAGTAGAAACGAGGATACCAGTCCACAATGGAGTGCTCATACCCACACTGATTTACGGCAGTGAGGTTTGGAATTGACAGAGGAAGGATGAAAGTAGACTGAATGTCGTAATAAATAGAAATAAGATCTCTAAGGCGTATGTTTGTAAAACTGCGATTCAAATGTAGAGATTCAGAAAGTATGCATATCTGATTTAAGCGAAATTGAGAAGAAGCTACAATCCAAAAATGTGTAAATTCTTGGTATGCCTTATATCGGCATTAAAATCTCTTGAAACTGTCACAGATAATCTTGGCCGTAATATTGTATTTTTTTTAAAGTTGTTCCATTTATGAATTCATACATTTCTATTGAAAAACTACATTTTTTAGTAGTTTACATTTATGTTTTATATTGAGTAACTGCATGTTTTAATTGAATTCTACTCAAGGGAAACGATAGGAAAAGCTTCAATTTATCTAGATCATATTTTTTGTATTCATAATGTAAACCGATTCGTTATAAATATCAATCGGAAATAGTGATTTAGCATTAAGCTTCGCCTTAATATGATTAGGAAAGGAGTGTACGACGTGAAAGTGAATGGCAAAAGAAACGAGGACACCCAGAAAAGAAATCACAATTCAGAGAATCAAATACTTTAGTCGGAATTTTATAAAATTAATAATTATTAGACGATGTATAAATGTGATAGAAGCTGTTAATTGAGATTGAGCCAAGGCAGATTTTTGTGAAGGACCATCCTCTTTGCTTACCCTTGTGGGGAAAATGCTGGGACTTCGAACTAGGCAGTAATTATATATCATCTGTTTCAGCATTCTCACCCATCTGGAAATAGTGAATTCGAAATTGAAGGCAAGAAATTCTACCCAGTAATCAGAATGCTGGGACCTGGCTTCAAAAACGACCATACAGTTCTCGATAAGCACATTTACCTAAAGGGAGACTTCAACAATGATGCAAAGACAACTTGTCGAAATGGAGACGATTTCCAAGACGACAAATCTCTACTGGATCTGGCCACAAAAACCCACAAAGATGAAGGAACTATCGGGACTGAAGGAAAGAAATTGATTTTCAAGGGAAAAGTTCCTGTCGACTGGAAAAGCCTTTTGGACAACGCTAGGAATAAATCAGATAAGCCAGTATTTGACACGACAGGAAAGACTTTGGTTTATCGAGGAATTGTTCCTATAAAAATGATTGGCTTAAAAAATAAATTGAAATAAAATAAAAAAATCTTAATTCGTTTCTTTTTATCACCTTTTGTTGTTAGTTAGAGTTGGGCAATTCTAAGTTGATTACCAAAATACTGCTATGGTCATTTCAATGAAAGTTTCGAATCTGAATTGTGATAATTCATCAGGGCGATACTGAGAGTACTTTCTACTCTAGAAAGTTGCATGTTGGGGTAGGATTGTTTCCGTGATTATCTCTGGTTCTGTGCCTCTGAAATAAATACAGTTTTTGAATACATTAATGGTTTTGTAAACATTGTTCAAAAACGTTAAAAAGTTAAAAATAAAGAAAAATTGTCACTTTCATCGGTTTTTTTTAGCTTGGGGTCGGAATGTTTTCGTAACAATCTCTGGTTATTTTGCTCCGAATCAAATACAATTTTTTGATACATATATGGTTTTGTGATCTTTAAGTATTTCCGAAAAAAAAACAAATTATAAACTTTATTTTGCAATGTTTCGCTTGAAATTCTACACAACTGACATGATTAATATTTAGTAATTGGTATTATTGTTACATATTTACAGCCTTGTTAATAAAAAAACACTTACAAACCGTTAAAAATACTACAATTTCTGTTTCAAATTATTACTAATAAAAAATGTCTTTAACTGTCTGCAGAAGAGTTGGAAACGACGCTTTGTGGTTTGCAACATGTCTTGAAAAAGTTAACTTATTTCTGATGTATTATTTTTGAGTTTACTGTTATCGCGCGAATTCAAAATGAGCTACAAGCCAAAAATGTGTATATTCTTGGTTTACATTATATTGAAGGTAATATGCATTAAAATCGCTTGACAAATGAGTCTAGAAACGTTCCATTTCAAGCATTTTTGGAAATAATTTATTTATTTTGTAAATAATTTTATAAGAAAGCAAAAAAGTTAATCAAGTGAAACTGTCACAGATAATCTTAGCTATAATACTGTATTTTTTAAAAGTTGTTTCCTTTTTGCGTTTATAGTGAAAAAATATTCTTTTAGTAGTTTGTATTAATATTTTTTATTCAGTAATTTTATTTTTTTATTTGTATCCTACTCAAGCGAAACGATAAGAAAATCTCAATTTATCTAAAACATATTTTTTGGTATTCAAAATATACAGCAATTCGTCATAAAAATGAATCAAAATATTGATTTGGCATTAAGCTTCGCCTTAACACGAATTTTATTGTTTTTTTAATAACATAAATGCCCTACGGACGTGTATGTTAATATAGCTTTGGACAAAGACACTACCAATACCATGCAATAAAAGCTTTCAACAGTTTAAAACTTGAAATTAAAATTGAGGAAGATAAAAATAAATTCACACGCAAAATTACAAAATGGATTAAAGAACAAAAAAGACAATATTACCAAAATTTCAGAGCATAAAATACAAATAAAACCTTCACGTAACACACAACACCAATATAAACACACATCACTCACAAACACACAAGATTATTTTCAATGTACTATTTTTTTTTAATTTTAAATATATCATTATGTATTTTTAATTTTAAATGTATAATTTTTCTCATTAAATGTATAAGGTAGTTTATATTTTCATATTATAAAATGAAGGCCTCAGCACGGGCAAGCCACCCAGTGAGGCCTACATTACTGGAAAACCTGAATTATAAAAAAAATATTGTATCTAATAAAAAAATAAAAATAAAAAAATAAATCCATGAGAGTAACTTTTATATTGCGCTAAGTAAAAACAAACTGTAATTTTGTTGTTTTTTTTCTCTGGGAATTATTTTTACAATTCTATATAATTTTTTATTGTATGAACGAGATAAAAAGTGAAAGTAAACCATGCAGATTTGTGTTAATTTTTTTTTTTTTCATAATTCTAATTAAAATATTTGAATTTATAAATATTAAAGTACAAATACTTAAAATTAATAGAGAACAGAAATGTGAGGAGTACCTCGCTATTCAGATCTGGTCACCGAATACGGCTAAAGCCTTTTCCAGCAAAATTTCAATTTTGGATGGTGTTCTTACACCAGGGCGATACTGAGAGTATCTTCCACTCTGGAACTTGTCGCAAGAATACTTTATATTATTTCACATGACTAAATCGTGAAACAACACACATTCATCACATATTATTTACTTGCGCACGCCGGGTTTTGAACCCGCGCCCTTCGAATTGCAATTTGAAGTCGATAGCCTTACCACTCAACCGCGGTTTGTTGTGAATTTAAGTGTATCTTTCAAAATTGGAACCAACTATTTAAACAATTTCAGACAAGCGATAAAGTACCTACCTATAAAATAATATTTAGGAAAAAATAATTTTAAATACTTTTTTAAAATGCAAATTATAATATCCCGTGATTTTTCACCGGACTACGTTGGTAAATTAATAATAATGCATTGTTCTAGTATAGTCCATCCAGTTAGTTAGTTAGTTCTAGTATAGTTATTTTTTCTGGGTTGTTTTTGGAATTAGTCATCACATTCCCACAAACTAATTTTAACTACCCTATAGGCAATATTAATAATAGTCCAACTCCATTGGCAATATCAACAACTCTGGTCACAAGAGGCGCTAGTTTAGTTATATTGACTTTGACATTCCATTCAATGGCGGCAAATTTAAGTTATTTTGTACTTGGTGGCGATGTTTTGCGCTGTCTAAATTTATTTCGATCAATATTGGCCAAAAAGATATGAAAAAAGGTTAAATAAGTAGGTTTTTTGTGCAGTTTACGAATGGTATAATTATTACATACAAAAAATACTCGTTTTCAAGACGTCAATAACATTGACAGGTTAGTTAGTGAAATATAATATATTAAATCCAAGCAAATAAAATGTTATTGATTACATTAAAAGTGGATTTTACCTTCAAAAATACAATTTTAAAATTTTTAGGGTAAATTCAGCAAAGCTGTATTAGTTGAGTTCCATGTAGCATTTTCTGTTAGTTGAGTTCCATAAAGCAGTCTGTGTTAGTTGAGTTCCATGTAACATTCTGTGTTAGTTGAGTTCCATGTAGAATTCTGTGTTAGTTTTTTTTATATTTACTCCACACAGGAGGCCCTGAAGTTGAGTCCCATGTAGCATTCTGTTTTAGTTGAGTTCCATGTAGAATTCTGTTTTTTTTTTAAATTTTTTTATTTTATTTAATACATGTTACATTGTTTTGAAATTTACATAAAGTAGATATAATGAATCACCATACTAGGCGGCTGCCTGTTTCATGGTGACCAATTGAGTGTAATTACTTTGTATGAAATATGAAATCTAGTGTAAACATATGAAATTAGTAACTATAGATGAAGCTAAAATTTTGGAAAAATTGTAATAAAAAGTAGAAGATAGAAATTAGAAAGGAGAAAGAAGTAAATTAGCATTAGATTGTAAAAATGTACATAATTATATATATAATTTTTAAAATGTGTGCATGCAAGCACACATGTGTATATAGCAGCAGACATACCTATATACATATAACAAAACATGTATACATACACCCATATGACGCATCCTCACGCATATAAACAAAATATACACCTCTATCTGAGTACTTGGAATAGGCTACTAACACTATAACAATCACACATCAAAAAATCCCCGAGCGCTTTCCTGAAACTGTCGTATTTGGCTATTGATTTTATTTCTAACGTTAAATTATTGAATATTTTTGGAGCAAGAAAGTTAAATTGTCTTTGTGCCATTGAGGTTTTTATAGGGAGAATAGTATAATTGGATTTGTTGGAATATCTTGTATTATGGGTCGATTCAAAAATTTTTTTTTTCGTATGTTTGAATTTATAGTAGGAGGATATATTTTTGACGTATAAGGATTTTATGTTGAGTACTTTGAAGTCGTTAAATAAGTCCTTCGTGGGGTGAATATAGTGTACTTTGTAAATAGTCCGCATTATCAATTTTTGAGCTTTAATTAATGGATCTAATATCGTGTTAGAGCATCCTCCCCAGACTACTATACCGTAAGATATAATTGATTGACATAAAGAAAAGTATACCGTTTATAGTGTATTTTTATTTAGAATATTTCGTAATGACCTGAAGATATATGCCAGTTTCCGTATACGGTTTGTAACATTTATTACGTGATCTTCCCATCGTAGTTTATTGTCAATTATTACACCCAAATATTTAATGGAATCTACTCGTTCTAGTGGATTGCACAGACAACTAGAGTTATCTCTACAAGAATGTATTTTTAGTGTACGATTGATTGAAGGCTGACTCGGAATATTAAGACTAAACGTTATATATTTCGTTTTAGTTATGTTTAGGGTGAGTAGATTATCATCCAACCACTGTTTAATAATTTGCAATGTTAGATCCGCTCTATGAAATGTTTCTTCCCATGTCTTACTTTTTAGTACTAGGGCAGTGTCATCGGCGAAAGTGATTATATTGCCATCAATAATAGATAGTTTACATAAGTCATTGACATAAATGAGAAAAAGTGTGGGACCGAGTACACTGCCCTGTGGCACACCAAAGTTAATGCTAGTTGAATGGGATGGTTTATGCGATGGTAGCTTAACACATTGCTTTCTGTCTGTGAGGTACGATTTGAACCAATCAAATGCTTTATTCTTTATTCCGATTTTTTTGAGCTTGGCTAGAAGGATTGGATGAGATACTGTATCAAATGCCTTAGCTAAATCCAGAAATACTGCCAAACATTTATCACCCTTGTCTAAGGCTTGTGTTATATGTGATGTTAGTTCTAAAATAGCTGAATCTGTATTTAGTCCTTCTCTAAAGCCATACTGGTTTGACGAGAGTATGTTATATTTTGTAAGATGGTCGATAAGTCTTTTTTTTACTATTTTTTCAATAATTTTTGATAGTGATGATAATATAGAAATTGGTCTGTAGTTTGTTATGTCAGTAGGATTTCCGGACTTAAAAATTGGTTGAACTAGGGCAAGTTTGAGTTTGTTTGGGAATTCACCTTTAGTGAGACTGAGGTTAATGATATGTACTAATGGATGGATTATAAAGGGTTCAACTGTTTTTAGTATAGTTGAGGAAATTTCGTCATGATTGCACGAATGAGAGGGCTTTAATTGTCTAATAGTTTGAGAAATTTCATCGTAGTTGGTCGGGTTTAAGGTGAGTATATTATCTGTTTCACTGGCACATTGATTGATAATGTCGGCAAGGGCATTTTCATCGGTTGATGTCTTATTTAAAATCATTGATGCTAGATTTTTACCGATATTGCAAAAGTATTCATTTATGTGATTGGTCACAGTGTCTGGATGGTTATTTAGGGAGGTGTCTTGGCCGTTGATGTTTAATTTATTGATTGGTTGTACTGGGTGATCAGTGTTAGATATTTCTTTGACGATATTTCAAATTTGTTTGTTATTATTACCGACTCTGGACAGTTTTTCTTTGTAGTAGTTTTCTTTTGTGGTTTTAATGATATTATTACATATATTTCTGTACTTTTTATAAAATATTTGGGCTTGAATGTCTGGATTATTGAGTAAGTTTTTGTGAAGCTTGTCCCGTTTTTTAATACAAAAAATTAGGCCATCTGTTATCCATGGTTTCAGTTTTTTATTTTTTGAATTATTCACATGGGATTCTTCAGTAACATCCTCAATATGTTGCAAGAGAGTTTCAGAGAAGGTATTAAAAGCAATGTCTACGTCTGTGGAGTTTAGAGTGGAGAGCCAATTTTCTAAAATAATTTTAGAAGTTAGTTTCTCGAGATTAATGTGTTTCTTTTTTATATTACTACGTGACGTTTCGGTAGTGGGTTTATTATGCATAAAACCAATTGCTATTGAGAAATGGTCCGTTATGGTTGATTGATATATAATTCCCTTTGCATTTTTTTTGATCGTAGAAATATGTGATCAATACATGAGTTACTAGTATCAGTTACTCTAGTAGGAGCATTAATATAAGAAATAAGCCCGTGTTGAGTCATGAGATTTTTATAGTCGAGTGTTTGTGATGCTTTTGGTTTAAGTAAATCTATGTTAATGTCACCGATCACCATTAGCTCTTCATTTGGTGTACAGTTAGATAAGGCCAAGTCTAAGGATTTAAGGAAGGATGAAATATTTTGGTGTTTTGGTTACCTGTATAGTGCAAGAATTGTGGTTTGGATGGTTTTTATTTTAAGGCAGTTGGCATTATCAATGAATAATTCAGAGATAATCGGGTCCAGCTCAGATTTTACATAGACAATTACTCCATCTGACTGTGTCTTATTATTTTGTGTATTGAAAACTGTAAATCCTGTAATGTTTTTGTGAGTGTAATTTGATTTGATCCAACATTCAGTTAAAATAATTATGTCAAAAATATTATTCAAATCGGCAAGTGTTACAAGTAGGTCATTATAGTACTTATCAATGCTTCGAATGTTTGTTGAGAATATTTTTAATCGTTTATAGGGTTTTAGAATATTTATGCACTTTGAGGCATCATTGGTTTCAGTAGAAATCACGTTACCGTGGTTTTCTATTTGTAGATTAATATCAATCATTTCGTTTGACTAGTACCAGCTAATTGTATCACGAGCATGTATGAAGAGTATGGGTAAGTGTGATAAATAGATAAGAACAAGGTTAGTTAACAAAGATGTAATTAGAACAGAGTTAGAGCATTTCCAGTAACTCAAGTTGTCAAGAACAACCGCAAATATTAATACTGGTGAGAAATATTCGTGTTAATAAAAGTGGTATTATTTGTTTATATGGTGAGAATATCGAAAAATAGGGTAAAACATTAGAATTTGTGACAGTAGTTATGTCAAAACTAGAGGAATCTGTTAAGAAAGGTATGAACACATTATTTTGGGTAAA
Source organism: Hesperophylax consimilis (assembly GCF_061612785.1). Lineage (NCBI taxonomy): Eukaryota > Metazoa > Arthropoda > Insecta > Trichoptera > Limnephilidae > Hesperophylax > Hesperophylax consimilis. The sequence goes on from NC_142852.1 coordinate 8,559,111, forward strand.
TACATTATTGATGGTGGTGTAAATCATATAAAAACATGTGAGATGGACAATACGTATGGAATGATCTACTGTTTTCTTATAGAATATTAAAGAGGCTTTAGTTTTTACCAAAATTAATAAACTATGGTAAGAGTAATTACAAGATAGATTAGAAATTTTTGCAATAGTTATGCTGTTACAAGAAAGTACGAATATGTTAATTTGAATGGTTAATAAATGGAAAATAGTTGAATGGATCATACAAAAACATGCTAGGAGAAAAATATTTACAGAATGATCTATTTTTTTCTTAAATAATGTTACAAAATAATGTGTTTGGATGATAAGAAGTAAAATATGGTAAAAATTTTTAACAACAATATTAGCAGTTATTACAAAAATTAGGTTCGTACAAGAGAAATCTACTAAAGAAGGTAAGAATACATTATGTTGAGTATTTAAATTGTTAAGAGTGATACGAGACAAATAGAAACTTGTAAGGAAAATAATATTTACGGAATGAAATTTTTGCTTAAAGGGTACTGAAAAAACTCGAGTTTCAAACAAAGGAGATAAAATATAGTAAGAATAGTAAGTAGCAAGATTAGCAATTATTACAATAATCGTTCTGTTACAAGATAAAAATACTAAAGACAGTAAAAAGGCATTATTTTGGGTATATACTTTGTTACTAGAGATCCGGCACATATAAAAACTTACGAAAAAAAAGATATCAACCGAATGATTATTATTATTATGCAGCAAAGTAAAGAATGAAATACCTTTTATCAACCGTCACAGTGATTGACGTTTTTGTCGATCGAGATCAAGGACATTTTTTATTGTGATGATTTTGGAGGTGTCTGTTTGTCTCAGCAGAATACGCCCCGAAGCCGTCCAGGAGTGTTTATAATCGTTTTCTTTGGAAATTTTTTTTGTTTGCGAAAGTAGATATTTTCCTTTTTGTATCAGGTGTTCGGACACATAAATACGTTTGGCTTCTTGTGACAGTCCCAGGTCCGCTGTGTTTAGTTTATTTGTGGTGGTTGCAGTGGATTTTTTATATGCTTTAATTTTGTTTAGAAAATCATCACGTGATTTAATATTATTGAAAGACACTATTAATGATCTGGGATTCTTCTCGGACAGTTTCGGTCCTAGCCTATATATTTTCGTAATTTCAGATTGTAAGGGTAGTGCGGTATCTCCATAGTTAATAATTTTTGATATTTTTTTTAGTGTTTCAATATGATTTTCAGTGTTTGATTCTGGAATACCTCTTATATCGATATTGCATATTTGGTTAAGGTACTCCAGTCGGTCAATTTTGTCTTCTTGTTGGGATATGGTATTTTGTAGGATAGAATTACGCTTATTTAATTCCATCATATCAGTATTGACTGTTTTCTGTGATTTTTCAATGTCAATTATGCGTTTTTTAAATTCATCGTGTTGTTCCGATATGAATTGTATGGATTTAATGATTTCTTGATTTTGTAAGATGATCGATTCATATTTTTGGGCATATGAGTCTAGTTTTTTTTCAACAAATTCCATTATAGCCGTTTTAAAATTGGATAGTTCATTAATAAATAATCCAGAAGTAAGAAGCCCATTGCCATCTGTGTTTGTAATTGATAAACTATCTATGCCTTTTGGCTGGACGGGTGCAGTTTTTGGTGATTCACTCATCTGTTTACCTTGTTTGACGATAGATGGCTGTTCATCATTTAATAATAACATATCATTTTTTGTCGTCTGCTTCAGTTTATTTTTTGGATGTTGAATGCATTTTTTACACTTCCATTGTGTATTTCTTGCACTTCGACGGGAGGATTCCACAATTTCCGCACAGCCGAGATGATAATTGCTTTCACAGAGACAACAGCATACAAAGTCTGATGGGGTGTCAATATTTTTTTGACATATTATGCACTGAGTATTCATTTTGGATGTTGTTTTATAACTTTTCGTTTCGCTTATGCGAAATCTACGTAAAAATGATTTTAGATGATAACTTTCAATATAAGATGGTGATCACTTTAGTTGACACTTGTTTACTTTATAACGGCAGAGTTTTTTTTTCCGAAAAGATTGACACTTGGTGACAGTTTTGTACTTGGGGTAAAAATAGTAAAAAACGCAACTCCGTGAGATAAGAATACACAGGTGTGATGCGCGATCCTCAATTTATTATAAATTAAAACTTTAAACTTAGTACACTATTTTTTTGTTTGTTGATTTTGTATTTGTTTAATGTGGACATAGAGAGACGTCAACACTAGACTGGGTGGGTATGAAGTAATGTGTTAGTTGAATTCCATGTAGCATTCTGTGTTAGTTGAGTTGCATGTAGCATTCTATGTTAGTTGAATTCCATGTAGCATTCTGTGTTAGTTGAGTTCTATGTAGCATTCTGTGTTAGTTGAGTTCCATGTAGCACTCTGTGTTAGTTGAGTCCCATGTAGCATTCTGTTTTAGTTGAGTTCTATGTAGAATTCTGTTTTAGCGGAGTTCCATATAGCATTCTGTGTTAGTTGAGTTCCATAAAGAATTCTGTGTCAGTTGAGTTCCATGTAGCACTCTGTGTTAGTTGAGTCCCATGTAGCATTCTGTTTTAGCTGAGTTCCATGTAGCATTCAGTGTTTTTGTTGAAGTTATAAATCATTGTCAATGTTGAAGTTCTGAATTTGTTATTGAATATATATTATATTTATTTATTTATTACACGCCCTAGTAGGCTTTTCTTAAAAAAATTACAAGCTATTTGTATCAAAGTAAATACTTAAAAATTAATACAAATGTAAAAATGATGACAAAAAAGGTTGCAAAAAAACACAGAACAAAATTCATGGTTAAAAATGTGAACAGGAATTAAGAATTCTCACCTATATAGGTAATTGAATTTGAAAGATTCAACAAAACATGATAGTAGAAGCGAAGAATTTATATGGGTACATAGATCTATTTGTGTCTAGAAGAATAAAAGTGACAGAATATACAACATTTATACTGATTAGTTTTAATTAAGATGAAATTTATCACCCAGATCAGAAAGACTGTGAAGTGTCGGAATCGGAGAATTTTGGTAAGCTAGTGTCCTGGTGTTATTGAAGTAAAAAGGTAAGAAATGTCGGCATGATTTTTTGGGAACATGGATATTGATAAATTGAAGTAATTCGGGACAGTCAATTTTAAAATGTAGTATTCTTTGTCACAGTATTAAATCTGTGCATATTCTCCTTTCTGAAAGTTTTAATAGAGACATTTTATCCAGGAGGTAATTGTAATAAATGTTTTGTATAGGAATATGCAATTTATAGTTTTTAATCTTTTAAATGTTATCTGAATGAATATTCTAAATATTCTAAAATGGAGATCATATTATTTACAATGTATGAGAGAAAACCAAGGCACACAACTCATACCGCTAGGAGGCGCTAGTGTAGCATGAATGTATGGGAAAAGTTGTCAGAAGTTGGAGGTATTGTTAATATTACCGGGTATTTGCTAACGGTGTAAATACGCTGTATTATTTGTTAACAATGTTTGCACTTGAAATATCTTGAACAATATAAAAAAGTTGCATTTGTTCATACACAGTTTTATTGTTTTCTTTGTTTGTAATGCAATTAAAATGATGCGCTTATATTGTTTAGTAAAACACTATCACCGAAAAAGATCTTTGCCGTCAATTCATGATATTTTTTATTGATTGTTTTGTTAATTCCGGTTTCTATAATAATAAAAATAATAATGAGTTATTTCTGGAATGTGGGGAGATTTGTGCAATCCCATACGTCCCATAAAACATATACAGTAATAACACATCGGTATAAAATAATAATACAACCATATACAATAATACTACAATACGGTAATCATATAATAAATATAATAATAGTACCATAGTCAAAAAATAATAATCCAATAACAATACAGTAATGATAAAATAATAATAAAATATTACCATTCGTTATTTCGGCTACTGGCACTATACACAGCTCTCTCATTAAAAATGTAGGCGTATTAGATCTCTCAAAAAATTTATATATAAAAATGCAAAAATCGTAGGATAACGAAAGATTTTTTAAATATTTATATTGAGGGATCGATAGGATTTATAGGCCTTGTTAGGAGTTCTACCGAGCCGAACCCTCCGATATGAAAATATCTGGAGTCGGTGAATTATTTTCCCATTTGATCTCTGGTGATTTGACGAGTTGTTCTTGTATTGTTTTGTATTTATTTTGCTTATATAATGCACTTGCATAGTGTGGATTGACTAGATGATCATTTGTGGAAAAGTGTGTGGAAGGGTTTAGTTTTTTCCTATGGGGAAGATTTAACCCGGATATAAAATCGGAAAATCAAGTAAAAATAAATAAAAAAAAAAACAAAAATAATACAATAAAAGAAAAAAATAATAGAAAAAAGACGCTAAGCATTAGACGCTTTCTTCAGTGTGCTACGATGCAAAGGACCACATAAGAACATTTTTGGAGTTGTTTCCTCTCTGAAAACCCGGTATTCGCCCTTCCGTGAGTATGAGTATGTTGGAAGTACTGCAGTATCTGTGAAGGCCAAACATGCGGTAAGCGCCGATCTTATACGCAGAAGATGTTGTTTGTGCAACGATTTAGGACGATTTACCCAACAGAGGAATTGAATCCACGACGCCTTTGAAACATGTCAATTTGTGAACTCAGTCATTCGACAGTAAATACAGCTTTTTGATATGGTCTCAAAAATTTGCGCCACCCCGGAATCTTTTATTTGATAACCAACACCTCAGCCATAGGTCAACCCAAGTGGGTCGCTACGTTTAGGGACTCATGGGGTGAGGTTTGAGCATGTCTTGGTAGCGGATGCGTTTGCCCACCAATTGCGTGGGGTCCGTATTGGGAGAGGCCAGTTGAGAGAGACCATTATTTGATCTCTCCATTGAGACTCTCTCGACCCATCATCTTCAACCACAGTGGGTGGGATGGATTTATATGTCTGATACTCCTGGATACACTGAACTGCAGATTCCCACCCACCATTTCAACCCTTTTAATTTCCCACAACTTAATCTTCCATTCTTTAAAAACACCCTCCACACTACAGCCACAAAGGTGAGGGAAATTGTTTTAAATAATTTAAAAAATCTCAGCAGGATTGTTATGAGCCCAAAATAACGGGTAATTTTACAGGGTGTTAAGGGAGAGGAATTGGACAGCTAAGAGCGATGTGAGGGTTAAACGGTTACTTGGCTAAGTTACCAGTGACCACACGTGTAACAATTTTCTTAAGCTGTTTTTTAAACGTACATTAAAAATCACCAGAGACGAAAATTTAATTCACATTTGTTGTTCGAAATAATGTAAGGAATCACTGGTAAGTCAAGTACGTCCCTTTAGCACTCAGTACATAATGTTCGTCGTGTAAAGCAGGTGGATGGAGAAAGAAGTATTAGGAGATCATCACGACGTAAAATTTTATGAAAAAAAGACATGGCAACATGATGAAGTGAATGAATTTCGTAAATTAGACAGAAAACTTGCGAGGCACGATCCAAATAGTCAGAATGCAAAAATAAGTAAATTGTTTTAGCAATGGTTAAAAACTTTTTCGCATATTGCAGATTGGATCGGTCTATTGGATTGGCATTTAAAATGATAATACAGCAGGTATTTGCTAAAGTATAAAAGCTGGACCAACATCGCATCAACCAATAATCAACATTGATCAGTTAAACCAATCAATAGTTCACAATGCAGTTCCGTACTCTGTTCCTAGTTTGCTTCATGCTCGCCTCAGTTTTGGTAAGTTAGCCAATATTTTTTTATTATTTTCTCTAATCTGTTCGATCTGATCTAATTCGATCGATGAAGATCATTATATTGCTTTTCACCAATTAACTAATCACCACTCGTTGTCTTCGTCCCATAGAACCTTAACGATATATTGAAATTTACATTTATTTAATTGAATTTTCTTTTTGAGAATTATCTCGATGCGATTCAAATGTTATTTTTTTAAATTCAACCATATAAAGTAATTTTAATTTTTATAGTGTTTATGTTGATTTAGAACGCTCCTATCGTAAAATTCCTTTTTTTTTTAAATGCACTTATATTTTTTTAACGAAAATATAGTTTGTCAACCAAGAAACCAATATACACAAAATATGTAATAATTATTGTAGTAGGAGGTTACAAAATTTTTCATGAGCACATACGAAACAGTTTTTTCGTAAACATGTCACGTACGCATAAAAACTTTTTTTTCAGATTCCAAGCTTGTATACTTTTAGCTTATTTATTCATGATATGTTTTGTGTCACAACAATCGCACTTCTTCTAAAATAAGTTTCAAATGTTGGTTGAAGAGGACACACGTTAATAATTAGTGTTAGAAAACAACCCGTTGAAGAGAACACACGTTAATAATTAGTGCTAGAAAATAACCCGTTGAAATCGACACCACTGCTTACGAAACCGCTCAAGTGGTGGCACTACTGCAATCATAGATACGACAGTGTGTGTTGCTCGGCAAATAGACTTAAGCCGATTTGCCGTTCGACGGTTTTTCCAACTGTTTCAAGAGGTTAGGCATGGATCAAGGCGGCGATGCTGTACAATGTATATCTGAAAGAGAGGATTGCTTTATTGTCTCATAAGATTATTAAGTTTTGAGGCTGGAATGTAGTTTACTGGTAGTACTGTAATATCCAATATCGTGAGACTGTTGAGTTTTGTTTAATTTTTGTTGTTATTTATTTTGTTCATTACTTTACAGATGGTTCCAGCCAACCCAACCCTGAAGGCACTGCCTTGCCTTCTTGCCCGCAAACCGAACGTGCTTCAACCAGTTGGCCTCGGCTTTGGGGGCCCAAAAGCCTGTCAACCCAAGATAATTAAGAAACTATGCTAATAATGCACGTTTTTGATTAATAAAGGTTTCGTTAAAACGTATTCTGCAAATATAAAGTTTTTTTGTTGTTTTCATATTCATATTTGATTTGATTAGTGGAAAGTAGAAAAAGCAGTGGAAGACGCGTTGGTGCCACAAGCCTCATATATTTATAATGATCGTGTTTAGTGGAGGTCTCAAATCGCTTCCTTGAGGAACACCATGGTTTATTTTATTGGAAGAGGGTTACCTTTTTTATTGCAAAATGGAAAAAAAATAAAGAAGAGAAGCTTATGGTTAGAGGTAAAGTAAATGACAGGAGAAGCAAAGGATGATCATTGATCAAAGTTTCAATTTGGGAGGAGGTTTTGGGTACCGCCTCCCTGGGAAGCATTCTGCCATGGGTCACCTCAAGTGGTTCGATACGTTTGGTGATTTGCTCGGGTAAGGTGTGTTCAGTATGCGCCTGCCTACGAGCTGCGTGGCGTTCCAGATCGGTAGGTGCTAATTTGGGGAGACCCTTTGATCTCTCCAACTGATCTCATGACCAATCGCCTTGCGCCGCAGTGGGATAGATATACTCGTATGTCCGCCAATTCTGAATACACTTATCCCTAGATTCTTACCCAACCCTCATACCTTTTATCTTCCCGGAACTTCCTCACCTACCTTTCCTTAAAGAAGACCCTCCACAGAGCATCCTAAAAGACAGCATAGGCGCTGAGTTAAATTATTTTCCTCAGGTCCTCCTGTGTGGGGTTAATTTAAAAAAAAAGAAAAAAGGCTTCAGTAATATCGAGCCAGTTTCAGCATAGTCTAATATCAGCAATATTAGACCGTAGATTCCAACAGCAGGGTGGTTTATCAAAGAAATTGAAGTGGGACATCACAAATCTCAACGATCGGTGAACGACTGAAGAAGTTTTCTTAGAGAAAATAGTGTCAGAGTATAAATTCTTGGATTTGTTCTTCGTTATGCGAGATTGTGTATAGAATCGCAGTACGAAGACCACACGAATCCTTTGTTTGCAGTATCCTGGAATATGGCTTCATTATTTGAGGCATTTATCTGAAATTAACATTATCCCAGATATATAAAGCGTACAAAAGTGGTTTATGCGTTACCTATAGGTATATGAGGAAATAAAGAGGGTTTTCCAATAAGAGGTGTTATTTTGATATTCAATCGTAAAAGATCAATGGTTTCGTTGCTCGTGTGGCACGTAGCGTCGTGTTGTTGAAAGTAAACGTTGTCCAGATCAATACCATCCAATTCCGGCCATAAAAAACATTAATCATCTCTCGATAGCGAAATCCATTCCCCGTATCATTTTCGAAAAAGTAAGGTCCAATGACTCCGCGGGACCATACACCACACCAAACAGTCACACGTTGAGGATAAAGAGACTTTTCAACAATAACTCTTGGGTTTTCCGAGCCCAAGATGCGACAATTTGCTTGTTGACGAAGCCACCGAGGTGGAAATGGGCCTCATCACTCAAGATGATTTGCATTTGATTAACTCAAGTGAATTTTAATAATTTCAATGCGTTGTTGAAGCGTGTATCGTTCCATTTTTATTAATGATGTAGTTTCTACTTGTCAAATGTCAAAAAATGACAGCTTCAAAAGTAACATCTAGGTACCGAAATAGCGGGCTATTCAAAATAACACCTCTTATTGGAAAACCCTGGTTTTCCGAGCCCAAGATGCGACAATTTGCTTGTTGACGAAGCCACCGAGGTGGAAATGGGCCTCATCACTCTAGATGATTTGCATTTGATTCACTCAAGTGAATTTTAATAATTTCAATGCGTTGTTAAAGCGTGTATCGTTCCATTTTTATTAATAGCGTAGTACTTGTCAAATGTCAAAAAATGACAGCTTCAAAAGTAACATCTACCGAAATAGCGGTCTATTCAAAATAACACCTCTTATTGGAAAAGCCTGTACATACCATTCATTACTCTATCCATTCGTGATTTTAACATGAATGCCTGATTTCAACACCTAAGAAACCGGCTGAAATATATTTTAGGTAAACATTAAAAGTTAATCTCTGGAACTAACTCTGGGCGCTATATTAGAAATGACACTAAACTGCGCTATATAAATTCCATGTTATTATTATTATTATCAGCGTCTTGATTCCTTGGCAAGTTGGCGCAAGGAGCGCTCGAAGAACTCCAATTGCACCTGCACAAAGCTGGACCTGTGCACCCCTTCCTTTCCTCAAAAACACCCCTCACACAGTGTCCTCAAAGCTGACATAAGCCCGAAAGAAATTATTTTTCTTGTCTTGTAGTTAGTGAAAAAATGCAGATCGTTCTAATCAAATGATAACAGACCGCAGGACGGTGGATAGAATATGGAGATGGTTACAGAGTATGGAGTGAAAACGAATCTCACACAGGCAATTGCGTTTCTTTATGAGGGAAGTGTTGCATGTGTTAGAATGAACGGTGGTTTTACGGGTTGGTTTGACATCACAAAAGGTGTTAAACAAGGCTGCGTAATGTCACCGTGGTTATTCAATCATACATTGATACATGGATAATTGTATGCAAGAATTAAAAGAGGTGGGATTGGGCGCGAATTTGAGTAATCTGAAAGTATATTGCCTGTTGTATGCTGATGATACGGTGCTGATTGCTAACAGAATGGAAGATCTAAAGTCTCTCGTGTCTAGGATGAACTAAGTATGTATGAAGAATGAGTTAATGATGAATGTAAGTAAGTTTAAAGTCATGGTGTTTAAAAGATAGCGTACGAAAACAGTGTGCAATATTGCTGTGAATGAGGAATACTTGGAGCAGGTGGATGAGTTTGTGTATTAAGGAAGTATATTCTAGAGAGATGGGAAGGCTGACAGAGATATTGAAACAAGGGGAAATGCAGGTAACTCCATTCATGGAGGACTGAACGCAGTTGGCGCTAATAAAACTATGTCCAAAGAAGGTAGCTAGCAGTCCACAATGGTGTGCTGGTACCTACCCTGATGTATAGAAATGAGGCATGGAACTGGCAGAGAAAAGATGAAAGTAGACTGAATGCTGCAGAAATGAGATCCCTGAGGCGTATGTGTGGTAAAAGCATGTATGATCGTATGAGAAATGTTGAGATCCGTAAAGTAGTCAAGGCTGATGTAAGCGTTATGAATAAGATCAAGAAAGGGACGCTTAGATGGATCGGGCATGTAGAATGTAAGGAGAATATATGCTGCAAGTGTGAATGGTAGCAGAAGTCGGGGACGCCCGAGAAAGACATGGCACGACCAAGTGAATCAGATACTTGAGTCGGGCCATGTCAAGAGTCAGAATAATAGAAGAGTATGTATGAATGTGAATGAGGCAAGGAGTGTGTGCCAAGACCGAGTTGTTTGGCGGTCAGTCCTCTCTGTCTACCCCTGCGGGGAAACGGGATGATGGTTAGATAGTTTGTTAGTTAATAGATATAATATTTAACACTCTTAAAGACAACAACGGCTGTCCTCGATCAATGTATTCAGGGCGAAAACATGCTGACAGTGATCAAGAAATAGTTGACCTCTTTGCTGATCATTTCTCAAGTGTTTATGAACAGAAAAATGATAATGTAACTATACCTGAATTTAAATACACCAATGTAACTGACATATCAACATGCCAAATTTCTCTGGATGATGTTAATACAAAGATCAGATCTCTAGATTGTAAGAAGGGGTCAGGTTCTGACAAAATTCCACCGGTATTCATAAAGGAATGCGCTCAGTTTATAGCAGCTCCACTTCAACACATATTCAATCTGTCACTTCAAACTGGAATATATCCTGATCCTTGGAAACTTAATCACTTGACACCTGTATTTAAATCAGGTGATAAAAATTGTGTTTTAAATTATAGACCAATTTGCATACTGTCTACCACCCCGAAAATGTTTGAAAGTATTGTCTTAGATAAAATTGCTGTTAAGTTTAGGCATATTATTACTCCAGAACAGCACGGTTTTGTGACCGGTCGGTCTACCACAACCAATCTTCTATTGTATGAACACTATATCTGTGAAGCTTTCACGCCTCGTGCACAAGTAGATTCAATATATTCTGACTTTTCAAAAGCCTTTGATAAGTTAAATATTAATATCCTTCTCGCGAAACTGCAAGCCCTTGGTATACATGGATCATTCCTAAAATGGTTGAATAGTTACCTCTGTAACCGCGAACTGATGGTAAAATTAAATAATAAAGTCTCATATAAATTTAAAGTAACATCTGGAGTTCCTCAAGGCTCTCATCTGGGCCCACTTCTCTTCGTATTGTTTATAAATGATTTATCTTTATGTTTCGAAAATGTCAAATTCATTCTATTTGCAGATGACCTAAAGCTTTTTAAGATTATAAAATGTTTAAATGATGCACTTATCCTTCAGCATTATATAGATAGACTTGCTAGCTGGTGTGAAATAAACAAATTATTCCTAAACGTAAAAAAGTGTTTCCACATGTGTTTTTACCGTTCACGGACTCCAATAACCATATCGTATTCAATTAACAATAATGAAATTGCATTAGTACCATTTATCAAAGACCTTGGTGTTATTTTTGACAGAAAACTTACCTTTGATCGTCACTGTGAAACAATTTCCAATAAGGCCATGCAAATTCTAGGTTTTGTAATGCGTAACACAAGGACTTTTCAAAACATTGAGTCAATTAAATTACTCTACTGCTCTCTTGTGAGATCGCACCTAGAATATGCATCTCCTGTATGGTCTCCGATTTATACCTGTAACTTACACCACTTGGAGAAAGTACAAAGAAAATTTCTTCGATACGTTCAATTCAAATTGAGACAGCCTGTAATTGATATCTGCTATAATACATTAATGTCTGGTCTAAATCTACCACTTCTTTCTACCCGGCGAACTATTAATGACATTCTTATACTTTTTAAATTACTGAACAATCTCATAGACTGCCCTCAAATGTTAAGTGTTATAAATTTTCGTGTCCCTGTTAAATCAACTCGACTCCACCATCTTTTCCACAGTGACAATCATAGCACTAACTATTTGTATCATTCACCGTTGGCGCGTTTTCACCGCACTGCCAACACGTATACAGACCTTTTTGATATTTTCAAAACCTCACCGTCTTGCATCAAGGCAAAAATACTTGGTTATGAATGTAATTGATATGTTTGTGAAATGTTAAATGTCTGTTTGTACTGCATCATACTGACTGTTGTGTTCTTCTTTATGTGTAACATATATATGGTGTTCTATACATATACATTCCACATATATACATATATGTGAAATGTATATGTATAGCATCAATAAAAACTGCTTGTGGATGTATTATTTTAATCAAAAATGCTATTTCTAATTGTCAAGTCTCTGACAGCCCTGAACTGTGTACTTACAATCCCATGTTTCACATTACTGTAAAAGCCTTTTATGGCGTTTAATAAATAAATAAAATAAATAAACACGAATGTGTTTTGGCGATATGTTAGAAAACGTGTAAATAAAAATTTATTACGTTACCACATAATAACAGAATAAGCCAGTTGTGTGTTTTTCTGACATATTATGAAAGTATTGATAGTTTATTGGGAAATTGCATGCGGTCACCTTTTTAACAGGATTCTATGAAATCAGCTGAACTCATTTGTGTGCCGTAACTCGTCCGATACGGAAAATATGTTTACATGAATAATATTTGTACAAACTCACTGCTCCACTGCTTTCCACTGGTCCACATAGAGGTCGTAATTATCACTACATTTGGTTTAAAACTTCGCTTCAGTAATCTTTCTATATGTACGTTATTAGCTAAAGTGTACCCGGCGTTTCTCGACTTTTCTCTGCTTTCTATAAATATAATATAGTGGTGCTGCCAAGATCTGGTATCTATATTGTGTCAGCGCTTTATTAGCAGCAGACACATACCTGGACAGATGCTGGCACTGTTGGTGGACTCTCTCGCTGCAACAGCTGGTCCAGTGTCTTCACCACCTAGGATTCTTGCTACAGAGTCTCCATCTTCTATCTTCGTCGAAAGTCACAGCGATGCTGCCAAGATCTGGTATATATGTGAGGATATTGTGTCAGCGCTTTATTAGCAGCAGACACATACCTGGACAGATGCTGGCACTGTTGATGGACTCTCTCGCTGCATCAGCTGGTCCAGTGTCTTCACCACCTAGGATTCTTGCTACAGAGTCTCCATCTTCTATCTTCGTCGAACGTCACAGCGGTGCTGCCAAGGTCTGGTATCCATGTGAGGATATTGTGTTAGCGGTTTGTTAGCAGCAGACACATACCTGGAAAGATGCTGACACTGTTGGTGGACTCTCTCGCTACAGCAGCTGGTCCAGTGTCTTCACCACCTAGGATTCTTGCTACAGAGTCTCCATCTTCTATCTTCGTCGAAAGTCACAGCGATGCTGCCAAGATCTGGTATCTATGTGAGGATATTGTGTCAGCGCTTTATTAGCAGCAGATACATACCTGGACAGATGCTGGCACTGTTGATGGACTCTCTCGCTGCATCAGCTGGTCCAGTGTCTTCACCACCTAGGATTCTTGCTACAGAGTCTCCATCTTCTATCTTCGTCGAAAGTCACAGCGATGCTGCCAAGATCTGGTATCTATGTGAGGATATTGTGTCAGCGCTTTATTAGCAGCAGACACATACCTGGACAGATGCTGGCACTGTTGATGGACTCTCTCGCTGCATCAGCTGGTCCAGTGTCTTCACCACCTAGGATTCTTGCTACAGAGTCTCCATCTTCTATCTTCGTCGAACGTCACAGCGGTGCTGCCAAGGTCTGGTATCCATGTGAGGATATTGTGTTAGCGGTTTATTAGCAGCAGACACATACCTGGAAAGATGCTGACACTGTTGGTGGACTCTCTCGCTACAGCAGCTGGTTCAGTGTCTTCACCACCTAGGATTCTTGCTACAGAGTCTCCATCTTCTATCTTCGTCGAAAGTCACAGCGATGCTGCCAAGATCTGGTATCTATGTGAGGATATTGTGTCAGCGCTTTATTAGCAGCAGATACATACCTGGACAGATGCTGGCACTGTTGATGGACTCTCTCGCTGCATCAGCTGGTCCAGTGTCTTCACCACCTAGGATTCTTGCTACAGAGTCTCCATCTTCTATCTTCGTCGAAAGTCACAGCGATGCTGCCAAGATCTGGTATCTATGTGAGGATATTGTGTCAGCGCTTTATTAGCAGCAGACACATACCTGGACAGATGCTGGCACTGTTGATGGACTCTCTCGCTGCATCAGCTGGTCCAGTGTCTTCACCACCTAGGATTCTTGCTACAGAGTCTCCATCTTCTATCTTCGTCGAACGTCACAGCGGTGCTGCCAAGGTCTGGTATCCATGTGAGGATATTGTGTTAGCGGTTTATTAGCAGCAGACACATACCTGGACGGATGACGAACCTCGTGCTGGCACTGTTGGTGGACGCGGTGGACTCTCTCGCTGCAGCAGCTGGTCCAGTTTCTTCACCACCTAGGATTCTTGCTGCAGAGTCTCCATCTTCTATCTTCGTGTCACCTGTTCCTATGCTTCATTTTCCTTCACTTTATTTTTGTAATATTTATATTTTTTGTAATACTTGCATCAACTGTAAAAGGCCCCTGAGGTGATATCTCACAAAAGCGACGCTATACAAATTGTCCAATAAATAATAAGCAAATAATAAATATAAATGCATTATATATTTAAACCATTTGGAAGAAATTTTCTAAGAGATAGAGAAAACCCTATCAAAATCCGTTGCGTGGTTTAGAAGAACTAAGCGCACACAAAGACAGACGCGGATAGCAACTTTAGTTAAGTATAAATGAATGTTTTTTGTTTGTCCGGTACGAATCCGATTGAGATGAAAATTTGTTCCAATTTTGTTCCAATTAGTGCCAGAAATGTGAAGAGAATCATTTGAATGGTAGAATAAGTTGTGGACGCCCGTGTAAGGCTAAACGAATTATCTGTTCACTGGTATGTGATACGGTGTCGAATAAATATCGATAAAATGCAGTTTATAGTAACAATGTGGTATGTAGTGGGTGAGTGGTAGAAAATAATTATTAATAATTAAATAATTATTTGTGGTAAAATGAAGCGTAAGTAATGAACGAAGAAAGTGGCGTAAGGAGAATATATGACATGGACGTAATGGTTAAAGAAGACAGGCATGGCACGATCAAATTAATCCAATACTCATGTGTTGTTAAATGTGGCGTACACCAAGGGTTTGTGAATATAATAATTAACTCCCTTCACCCTCATAACATATACCATGTGTCTGTGAACATAATAATTAACTAATATATCACCGGTAATATCATTGGTCGGTGGCCGAGTTGACATCGCGTTTGGGTCCCACCCAGGCGTAGTGTGTTCAATTGCTCGGCTGGCTAAGTCCTCCATCACAACACAAACAACATTTTCAGCTTACTGTGGTGGTAGTAGGAGATTTTCAAATATTGTCAGGTTATTCGTAACCCGGGAATGTTTGTCTTTTAAAAAAAAAAAAAAAAAACTCCCTTCACCCACATCACTTATACCATGTGTTTGTGAATATAATAATTAACTCCCTTCACCCACATCACATATACCATGTGTCTGTGAATATAATAATTAATTCCCTTCACCTACATCACATATACCATGTGTCTGTGAACATAATAATTAAATACCTTCACCCACATCACTTACACCATGTGTTTGTAAATATAATAATTAACTCCCTTCACCCACATCACATATACCATGGGTTTGTAAATATAATAATTAATTCCCTTCACCCACATAACATATACCATGTGTCTGTGAACATAATAATTAACCTTCTTCACCCACATCACTTATACCTTGTGTTTGTAAATATAATAATTAACTCCCTTCACCCACATAACATAAACCATGTGTCTGTGAACATAATAATTAACTTTCTTCACCCACATCACATATACCATTTGTCTGTGAACATAATAATTAACTTCCTTCACCCACATCACATATACCATGTGTTTTTGAATATAATAATTAACTCCCTTCACCCACATCACATATACCTATACACCTGTATAACGACAAATGAAGATTCCATTCGTCTACAAATCGATATCGACGGTATAGTAGAGTGGAGTCATCAAAATAAACTTCATTTTAACAGTAGTAAGTGTTCAATTATGTGCATTAAAAGGGCAAAGCGTACTTTATATTTTAACTATAAAATGTCTGGTACCTCTCTAAAACATATTTCGATAACGAAGGATTTAGGAATCACTTTTGACACGCGTCTGACTTTTCGAACTCATATCGATTCGGTGTGCAACTCTGCAATGCGAATGCTGGGTTTTGTTATATGTAATTCGAAATCTTTTACGAATACGGCAGTCATAAAAATGCTTTATTTTACTCTGGTTTGCAGCATTCTTGAGAGTGGATCGATAATATGGGGACCCGAAGATGCCCTTTACTCAAATGATGTAGAAAAGGTGCAAAAAAAGTTTATGCGATACCTCTACATGCGAGAGTTCGGATATTACCCTTTATTGTATCCCTCTGATTTTCTTGCCGGAATGCTGGGGATAGAACGTCTAGACGTTAGGAGAAATATTGCAATGGTGTTAGTGGCGCACAAGCTGCTAAATGGGCACATTTGCAATCCAGATATTCTGGAACGAATTTCTTTTTATAACCCTGATAATTTCATCAGAGCTAGACAGCACAGATTATTTATTTTTCTAAGGGGCAGGACCAACCTACCAATGATCATGCCTTTGGGAAGAATAACTACTTTGTTAAATCAAATTTCTTCTGTGATTGACATTTTCAATTTGAACCAAAGAGAATTTAAGACGGCAATAAGCATCAGATAGTATTGATGTATTTACCCATGCAAATAAATGTATGTACTGACTTCTTATAAACTGTAATTTATAAACTGTTATTTGTGAAATGTAAATGGAATATACTGTTTTTCACAATAAATCAATAAAATAAATACCATGTGTCTGTGAACATAATAATTAACTCCCTTCACCCACATCACTTATATACCATGTGTGTGTAAATATAATAATTAACTCCCTTCACCCATATCACATATACCATGGGTTTGTGAATATAATAATTAACTCAATTAACCCACATCACATATACCATGGGTTTGTGAATATAATAATTAACTCCCTTCACCCACATCACATATAACATTTGTCTGTGAACATAATAATTAACTCCCTTCACCCACATCACATAAACCATGTGTTTTTGAATATAATAATTAACTCCCTTCACCCACATCACATATACCATGGGTTTGTAAATATAATAATTAATTCCCTTCACCCACATAACATATACCATGTGTCTGTGAACATAATAATTAACTCCCTTCATCCAAATCACTTATACCATGAGTTTGTAAATATAATAATTAACTCCCTTCACCCACATCACATATACCATGGGTTTGTAAATATAATAATTAATTCCCTTCACGCACATAACATATACCATGTGTCTGTGAACATAATAATTAACTCTCTTCACCCACATCACTTATACCATGTGTTTGTAAATAAAATAATTAACTCATTTCACCCACTTAACATATACCATAGGTTTGTGAATATAATAATTAATTCATTTCACCCACATAACATAGACCATGGGTTTGTGAATATAATAATTAACTCAATTCACCCACATCACATATACCATGGGTTTGTGAATAAAATAATTAACTCAATTCACCCACATCACATATACCATGGGTTTGTGAATATAATAATTTACTACCTTCACCCACATCACATATACCATGTGTTTGTGAATATAATAATTAACTCCCTTCACCCACATCACATATACCATGTGTTTTTGAATATAATAATTAACTCCCTTCACCCACATCACATATACCATGGGTTTGTAAATATAATAATTAATTCCCTTCACCCACATAACATATACCATGTGTCTGTGAACATAATAATTAACTCCCTTCATCCAAATCACTTATACCATGAGTTTGTAAATATAATAATTAACTCCCTTCACCCACATCACATATACCATGGGTTTGTAAATATAATAATTAATTCCCTTCACGCACATAACATATACCATGTGTCTGTGAACATAATAATTAACTCTCTTCACCCACATCACTTATACCATGTGTTTGTAAATAAAATAATTAACTCATTTCACCCACTTAACATATACCATAGGTTTGTGAATATAATAATTAATTCATTTCACCCACATAACATAGACCATGGGTTTGTGAATATAATAATTAACTCAATTCACCCACATCACATATACCATGGGTTTGTGAATAAAATAATTAACTCAATTCACCCACATCACATATACCATGGGTTTGTGAATATAATAATTTACTACCTTCACCCACATCACATATACCATGTGTTTGTGAATATAATAATTAACTCCCTTCACCCACATCACATATACCATGTGTTTTTGAATATAATAATTAACTCCCTTCACCCACATCACATATACCATGGGTTTGTAAATATAATAATTAATTCCCTTCACCCACATAACATATACCATGTGTCTGTGAACATAATAATTAACTCCCTTCATCCACATCACTTATACCATGAGTTTGTAAATATAATAATTAACTCCCTTCACCCACATCACATATACCATGGGTTTGTAAATATAATAATTAATTCCCTTCACGCACATAACATATACCATGTGTCTGTGAACATAATAATTAACTCTCTTCACCCACATCACTTATACCATGTGTTTGTAAATAAAATAATTAACTCATTTCACCCACTTAACATATACCATAGGTTTGTGAATATAATAATTAATTCATTTCACCCACATAACATAGACCATGGGTTTGTGAATATAATAATTAACTCAATTCACCCACATCACATATACCATGGGTTTGTGAATAAAATAATTAACTCAATTCACCCACATCACATATACCATGGGTTTGTGAATATAATAATTTACTACCTTCACCCACATCACTTATACGTTGGGAAAATTTTCGCCTAGGGCACTTTTTCCTGTATTTTTAAAAGTTATGACTAATTTAACATTCCATTCACTAACTCAACTTGTGAAGGACATAGTTCTACGGGCTCCGAGGTTATCGAAGAATTACGACTAAAAAGTTTTTTTTTGAATCTATGTAGGTAATCTTTTCTAAAAAAATGCATATACCTAATTTTAATAAGACCTAATAATATTTTCATGCGCAAATTGTGTAAACCACAATTCCATAGCCATATTTAAAATCTTTTTCAATTATTTAAAACTTTCAAATGCTCAAACATCTCCAATTCACGATAAGGTGACATACAATTAGAAGTCCTGGACGAACTTTATACTTATAGAAACATTATTTTGTTTTATGTTGTTTTCCCGTAGGTTTACAGCTGTGGGTCCACGTCAGCTTGTAAGTAAATATATGTAGTTTATTCTGACTATTTCCTTCATGCCTTGTACGCTCCATAAAAAATAATCTGGTGACACTGTATAATTTTCAGAGTAATTATGTACCACTAGTGACACCTATGAAGATTAGGTAATAGTATTTATGAAAGGTTCTCGCTTATGCTATTTGTTTGTGATTAAATTGTGTCGGCAAAGACGATTCCTGTTTTGCGGTTTTTTGAATTTGAAGGTTGTCAACAGTCTTTTGTCATATAAAAGGTTGGGTTTCCTTAAAAACGCTCTCTTACTCAAAAATAACCAATGGTTTCACCTTTCCTAAAGAACCACAGGAACTAGCCTGTATCTGAGTATTTACTGTAAAGAGTGCCTAGTCATATCTATTGTTAAATGAAGTGATTCATTTGCTCTAAATATCGGAGTTTAAATAAAAGGACAACTTCTGCGGCCAGAGACCAGTTGGAAAGGGAAAAGGGTCACCCCAAATAGGCCTATTCCAAATTGTCACCTCACGCAGCTGGTGGAGAGACGCACTCTGAACACACCGCATCCAACGAACCCGGGCACCCCTGCTAATCGCCAAACATACAAACTACTCGGGGTGATCTATGGCAGAGGTGTTTTGGTTATCCAATAAATGGTTTCCGTGGCGGCGGTAACCAAACCCGCCTCCCAAATTATGAAATCTATTTCTAGCGAGAGAACATAACATTTAAAACACTATCAGCCCCCGGGTTGATTCAAATTAACACGACATTTGTGATTTTTTTAACCATAACTGTAGCAATTTAGAAAAATCGGGTATTTGTTTTCTTATAGCTGGCAATCTTCTCGAAGACGTCTATTTTTTCTGCTTGGTTACAATGCTTATTCTCGACCGAAAAACGCCTAATATTTTGACAGCTGTGGATTGTGAATTCCATCGAATTTCTGCCGTCATTGATTACTTAAGACGAGACAATACCCTAAAATAAAGCCAGAATCATGTAAACACAATATTCGGCACGTGGCCCAGAGTAATGGACGGACAATCGAAAATCGATCTTTCCGTGGGGTTTATTTTAATTATTTCTGATGAACGTAATACTAAAATGTCAAATGTTTCTAGAGAGATCGCTGGACACGGCTAAAATAAATTATTTATTTAATAAAACCTTTTGATTTACCTTAATTACTATAAAAGGAAATTGACTTAATTTGACAAATTTTTAATTAATTATTTTAATTTTTAATAACGTAAAATGAAAATTCGCTTCCGCTGTATGTGATGTCAGCTAAAATAATTTCTGCTGATACATTTTCTTATGTTGGTACTCCTGATACCATATGCTTGACTAGAATTTTTACCATTTACTCTATGCAAATACTAGGTAGGTACAATGTTGGCCGAACACGACAAAGAAAAGGAAATTAGGCATATTTTATAAAAAAATAAATATTGAAAATAGATTACGTTTATATAGGTTAGGTTAAGTTAGGTTAGGTTAGGTAAGGTTAGGTTATTATATGTTAGGTTAGGTCAAGATAGGTTGGGTTAAGTTAGGTTAGGTTAGGTTAGGTTAGGTTAGGTTAGGTTAGGTTAGGTTTGGTTAGGTTAGGTTAAGTTAGTTTAGGTTAAGTTAGTTTAGGTTAGGTTAGGTTAAATAAAATAATTATTATTATAATAATACCTAAATAAATTATTTATTTTTAAAAAAAGGCACTATTTTGCCGGAATATTAAATCACATTATATATACAGGATTTTCCAATAAGAGGTGTTATTTCGATATTCAATCGTAAAATATCAATGGTTTCGTTGCTTGTGTGGCACGTAGCGTCGTCTTGTTGAAAATAAACGTTGTCCAAATCAATACCATCCAATTCCGGCCAAAAAAAATCATTAATCATCTCTCGATAGCGCAATCCATTCACCGTAACTGTTGCTGTAGCCTCATTTTCAAGTAAAGTCCAATGACTCCGCCGGACGATAAACCGTACCAAACAGTCACACGTTAAGGATAGAGAAGCTTTTCAACAATAATTCTTGGGTTTTCCGAGCCCCAGATGCGACAATTTTGCTTGTTGACGAAGCCACCGAGGTGGAAATGGGCCTCATCACTTAAGATGATTTGCGTTTGATTCACTCAAGTGAATTTTAATAATTTCAATGCGTTGTTGAAGCGTGTATCGTTCCATTTTTGTTAATGGTGTAGTTTCTACTTGTCAAATGTTAAAAAATGACAGCTTTAAAAGTAACATATAACGAAATAGCGGGCTATTCAAAATAACACCTCTTATTGGAAAACCCTGTATTTAAAAATACCCCCTGACGTCCAACTAAAGCCAAATTAATGTAGAATTATTTATTGAAAAAAAAAATAACTTGCTGATTTCCGCTGCATGCTCTTTAAAAAAAAACAACAATCGATTTGAACTTCTTTATCTAATAATGTTAACAAGTATTTATTTATCATTAATCATTAACTAGTGTTTATAAGATAAGGTTTTATGCATAGCATAAAGGATAACAAATAATTATAAGCAATAATTTTTCGCTTGAAATATCAATACAAATTCAAAATATCTCCAAAATAATACAAAAGTAAAGGCCGCCAACGGGATTTGAACCCGTACCTGTAAACAACCAACTTTATTTTTGTATGAAAGGCTTTGTTAGTGCTAAATTTCAATAATAATTTTTATTGAAATTTAGTATGACTAATTATTAAGTATTTATTTATCAATGCACAAATTTTGGGTGTTAGTTTGGGTTATTGTAATAATTTACGCATATTTCCTAACCTTCAAACTTTACTTAGAAAAGAATTGAATTGTATTTCATCTTTTATACATCTCTCACCACAAAAATAGCTATTTCGTGTAGTAAGTAAGTAACAACCAATTACTATTTATATATATATTAGAAGTGTGCAGCGGAACTCAACAAGCTTATGTATGTGTAAAAAATATTAATTACGCAGATGATATGGTTCTTCTAGCACCGTCACTTAGCGCACTAATGAAACTACTCCAAATATGTGAAGATTTTGCAAAAAATGAACTTGCATTGAACATAAAGAAATGTCAGTTCATTAATTTTTACAGTATAAATAATCCAATATTTTTTCAATATACATTAAATGATAAAAACTTAAATTGCGTCAGTGAAATTATTGACCTAGGTAAATTGTTCGATAGCAAACTAACTTTTGTGTATCATATTAATAACATTATCAATAAGGCTCTTAAGACTCTTGGATTTGTTTTGAGAGTTTCAAAAGACTTCAATAATTTAGGCACATTTATCATGTTGTACAAAATCCTTGTTAGATGCCAACTAGAGTATAACTCTACGTTATGGTCTCCCTTTTACAATATTCATTCCGATAACATTGAAAAGATTCAACATAAGTTCCTGAAGTATATAAACTATAAATTGCATATTCCTGTTAAAAACATTGATTATAACTACTTACTAGATAAATTGTCCCTATTAAAACTTTCAGAAAGAAGAATAAACACAAGATTTAATAGTATTACATAAAATACTTCATTACAAAATTGACTGTCCTGAGTTACTCCAATTAATCAGCATCTACATACCCAAAAGATCTTGCCGAAATTTACTACCCTTTTATTTTTACAACACCAGGACACTGTCTTATCAAAATTCCCCAATTCCAAGACTTCACAGTCTCGGATATAAATACTCTGATCTGGGAGATATATTTCATCTTAAAAATAATCAATATGAATATTGTTTATTTCAATTCTTTTATATCTATAATTTCCGCAATATATATATATTTTTATTTTTATTTTGAATATCTATTCATGTGAGACTTCTTATCATTTTTACAAATGTATCTTATTTTATTATATGCTTTTGTTGTAACATTTAATATTTTTTCTTTTTTCGTTGTTTTATGTTTCCTTTATTGTTTTAATTTTGTAGAATTTATAATAACTGTGATACTCTACTTTTAAACTTTGTAGTGTGTAAAAGCCCATTAGGGCGTGTAATAATAAATAAATAAGTAACCTTGTAAATAATACGTCCAAGTCGATAGTTATGGTTGTCAAATGCAAAAACGAAAACACCTTCAGTATGGCTAGATGGAAGGAAAGTGGATGTTAGTCGTAGCGTCAAATACCTGGGACATATTATCACAGACGACCTGAAAGACATCGAGGATATGGAAAGGCAAAGAATAGCGATATCCGTTAGAGCAGGTATGCTGTCAAGGCGTTTTAATTTTTGCAGTAAAAACGTGAAAAATATACTTTTCAACGCATTTTGCACTTCGCTGTACACGTCAGAACTGTGGGTGGATTACACTGCATCCCAATGGCATAAGCTAAAAGTCGCTTACAATAATGCATATCGCCAACTATTTCGCCTACCGAGATACTGCAGCGCCACGGAAATTTTCCTGGAGGGACGAGTACACTCTTTCAGATCGCTTCTCTACCATCACATGGGAAGCTTATGGCGCAGACTACGCCAATCAAGTAACAAAATCATCACTGCCATGGTTGCCTGGATGGAGTCCCCCCTGATGACCCTCTGCAGACGGGAGATGTTCAAATATCCTCCATAAACGGCTGCTTACAGTCATTTTTGTGCTTATCTTTTTCTTTTTTCACTTAAATTCCGTTTTATTTGTTCCTAGCGGAATCGCCTCTGTATCATTATTTTTCTTACTCTAATTATGTATATTATTTCAAAATATGGAATGTATTGTTTTGTACTACCCCTGCATACATTATGGAATAAATTATTCTTATTATTATTATGAAGAAATTAAATGCCATAAAATATCAAATAATTTCCTAAGGTATTACCAAGCATTACATATTTCTTATTAGTGGATACAATAATGCGTGTGAGAACGGGTTAATTGTCTTTTTCAAAATTGAATAATATCTCGTGATTTTTCACCGGTCTGCGTTATTACGTAATAATAATAATAAATTACATTTATGTTCATACTAAATATATTTATTTATATTATTTTATGGAATTAGTCTTCCCAACCCCTTTAACCCTAGAAGCCTTATCTACGCCTGTGAGGCGTACACAAAATCTTAAATTCTATTTCTCTTTGTAACGCTTGAAGTTAGCGCCTCGTGCTCTTTAACCAACCCAGTGGCCGACAGGAGCTCGCCGATGGTACCCGATGGTACCTGTATCACTAAGGTAAGTCCAGCCATTTCTGAGTTTTTGAGGTATAATACCCCTGCGAGACGTATGTTTAGGCTTTGTGTAACTTTTAACTAAGATTATGTGTTTTTACTTTCGTTAATTTTTCGTCTATTGAATGTTTATTTTGGCATTGTTTCAGATACCAACATGTCATGGTCTAATATATTAAACAGTAACGATATTTTGAAAATCTTAGACCAAGAAGATAGTCTTTCTCTGGGAGAATCAGCTTCTGAAGACGAGGACAGCCAGTTTGTGGACGACATTCAAAGAAGATGAGAATAACTATGTAACTAAAGAGGCTTTCCTTTTACAAGAATCTGCTCCCACTGAAGAAGCCGACTCAAAATTGCAAAAGCTGACCTAGCATCTGATTCTGCTCATGCTTCGCAGTCTGCCAACTCAGGGCAAATTTATGGGAATTGGTAGTGAGACAATGTAAGATATGGATGTTGTTGTTGAAGTGTTTATTGGTGTCAGGATATTACATTTATTGAGTCAGTTGCCGTGACGAGGAGATGATGTAGGACAGATGTTGTATACTCCGGTTGCTGCGATGATGTGATGGTCAAGCGCGGGGCAGTGAGTCGACGCCGGGCGCTGGTGACCGGGACTCGATGAAGGTCAGGTACTGGCGAAGAACGTAGGTCTTCAGGCACTCCAGTACTGAAGAGACGGCCAAAGGTGCGGTGGACCTTGCAGGCGGTTGAGCGGGCGCGGTGTGACCAGTGAGGATGCTGCGTGTCTTCGTGGTGGTCATGATGCATGGAAGAAGCGCTGGTCAGAGACGCTGAGACCAGGGCGCTTATAATCCGAGTAACGCTCGCCAGGGACGACGATCCGAACAAGGCGCTATATTGATATCCCGGTAGAGTCCATGATGGTACGGGCGAAGCCGGGTATGTGTCCTTTGCGGAGGGGCCCCCAGTTGTCACTCGTGAGATTAGTAAATTGTTGGCGGCAGATTGATGACTGGCTGACTACTGACTACTGACTGACTTGAGGTGAAGAAGGATCGAAGCGTGACGTGGGGGGAACCGGCCATGGTGGCCGATTCCTCCATTACGCTGAGTCGGAGATCTCGAGTAGGATGATGTCGTGTGGAATTTGTTGACAGGAGTGATGTGGTATGAAGACCGATGATGACTGACTGATGTACTTAGGTCCTCTACCGCTTATATAGCTGCCGATTTCTTTGTTCTCGTCTGCCACGGGTTGGAGTAGCGTCTGGACTCCGAACCAGCAGGACCGCTGACTCGGTTTATTGTCTGGGCGTTTGCATCACCCTATATGCAAGTCAGCAGTCTACGTATGGCGGTACCGATATTATTATTGAAGTCTCGAAAGAATAATTGCTGTCTCGGCTGTTTAACACATGCCGTCTGGTTATGATTTTGATGCTTCTAGGAGCGGTGACATAACCGCTACAAATTTATCATGTTCCTGGAAATACTCTTCGCAGTAAAAATGGACGCGGGATGTTTGGTAAACTAATAAGAGTCAATCATGTCAAAGAACTTCAGCTATGAATAAATTCCGCACCTCTCGTGGACCAGATCAAATTACAAATTAAATCTAGTGGGCACTTTCCGATCAAATAGGCGGGAAATCCACAATTAATTGAAGAATTCGAGATATCGACCTGTTTTGTTGGTTTACGTTACGTTTTGTTTTGATGGCCCTCTGACACTTCTATCGTACAAGCCAAAACTTGCAAGTATGTTTTACCGTTTAGATAAATGAAGAAGATTCTTGTGATGAAAATGCAATAATTGATAATTCATGACATGATTCATTTCTACAACCAAACAAAAGGAAGAGTAGATTTATTTGATCAAATCTGCTCCTCAATGAAGTGCAGCCGCAAAACTAATAGATGGTCAATGGGTGTATTCTATGGCATCTTAAACATGGCTTTTGTCAATTCTGCTGTAAGATAATGTTTTAAGTGTTAATCTCGAGTGACCTACCAGGTAAGTATTGTACTGTAGTATTATCTTCATAAATAGTTAAGTTATAACACAGATCACTGTAGAAATGTATTATAAGTTTGTACAGCGCTCTCGAGGTGATTTTGCACAAAAACGGCGCTATACAAATCATCCAATTATTATTATTATTATTTTAAATAAACTCTCAAAACAAAAGAGAATTCATTAAATAACTCAGCACAGATTCGGTCAAGCCTTGGATTCAGACTTGAAGCTCCGACTTAAAAACATAAGCCAAATTCTCGCAAAACCTACTGATTCAGGTAATAAAATTCAGGCAGGAGAACCAGAGCCCGAAAATCGTAAATACTGCTCTTTTTGCTGCTAAAAAAGAGAATGTCGAAATTAGTGTGCTGTAAGTGCAAAAAGTCAATATTTTCTGAGCACAAAGTTGATGTCTGTGTAGATTGCTCTAAAATTATATCTAGTAATTAAAAGCATTATTACTTTTAATTTTTGCTCTAAGAATAAAAAAATAATCTTTAAAAAAACATACGTTCAAGTTGATGTGTAAGTAGATGATTTTTTGTTTGAATATAAGCATAATGTTTTGATTCGTTGTAATAAATACCTGTGATACTAGTTTTGTACATATTAAATAGATTAGGCTTCTAGGGTTAATACATTTGAGTAAACGCCCAAAATTTATTGTTTACATTATTTACATTTGACATATCTTAAACAGTAGCTTCTGTTCATACACAGTGTCATAGATTTCTTTGTTTGTAAAGCAATTAAAATATTGCTCACATAATGTTTATTAAAATACCATCACTGCAAAAGGTCTTCACCGTCAATTTATAACTTTTGTACGAGGAACTGTGACCATGACTAATTTATAATATTTTAAAAAGCAACGCAAACTTTTCTGAATTATGCGTAATAGGACAATATTTGAAAAAATCATGTAATTATCATTTTAATCAGATAACATTGCTTGTACAATGATAGTGACTTACTTATCAGAGGAATCGAATCTAGTTTTTAATGTAATGTATTCTCAAAAACTTGCGCCGACAACAATTTTTTTGATAACCAACATTTCTGTCATGGGTCATCCCAAGTGGTTCACAAAGTTTTGAGACTTAGTAGGGGTACCCGGGTGAGGTTATCCAAGCATTGGTAGCAAATGTGTCTGGCAGCCAATTGAAATCCTTTGGCCTCTACAGCTGGACTCTATCGACCCGTCGTCTTGCACCGCAGAGGGAGGGATTTTTTTTTTTTTTTTTTTTTTTTATATTAATCCACACAGGAGGCCCTGAAGAAAATAATTTCCCTCAGGGCCTATGTCATCTATGGGGATGCTGTGTGGAGGGTCTTTTTGTGGAGAGGAAGGAGTGAACATGGGTCTTGAAGAGTCCCATGTTGTAGGAGGGAGGAAACACAGAGGCCGGCAGTTCGTTCCACAGCCGAGCTGTTGAACTTAAGAACGAATCGTAGAAGCGACCCGTTCTCATGTGACAAGTGTCAACTGTGTACAAATGTTGGGCGCGCGTTTGGCGTGTATCCCGACTACGCACCGGTGCCGAAGGGATCAATGACGCTAGTTCCTCAAAGCATCTTCCATTGTAATACCGATAGAACAAGGACAGCATACCTACCTGACGCCTGTGCTCTAAAGATTGCAGTCCATTTGTTAAGATTGGGGAATCTATCAAACGGACCGCCTGTTTCTGCACAGAGTCAAGGTTTTTTTTCAGGTATTTAGGGGCTCCAGACCAGAGATGGCTGCCAAATTCGACCGTAGGGCGCACTTGCGATTTGTACAGGGTGATGGATTTAGACTTCGGTCATCCTTACACTGACCCACTCCTTCACAATCTTACCTTCCCAGAAAGACCACTCGTCCCTTTCCTTAAAAACATCCTCCACACAGCATTTAAAATAATAACATATTAATTTCAAGGTATGATTTAAGATGTTATTTATTTTTGGGGTACTATGCCGTGTTGCACTACCTCCTTCTATCGGCAACTTTTCGGACAGCAATACAGTGTCCAATCATTCATCAGGGCAGATGTAAGGCAGTGCATCACACATATGCCTTGATGATGGATACTGTAATGCTTTCCGAAACGTTTGCGAAAGCAGGAGGTAGCACAACACGGCATAATACCCCAAAAAAAATCACATATCACATAAATAATATAAACTTTTTATTAGAATTTTTTTAAATTTACGATTTCGAAAAATATTAACAATTTTCAAAGCCCACTGCGTGGTAACATAACAAAAAATTGGAATAATTAAATAAATGACAATACTACAAAATAAATCAGTGAGAGTTATAGTCAAGAAAAATAAATATATGAACTTTGAGAAAATACTGAAAGAGTTAAATATTTTGTCATTAAAACCAATTATTTATTCAAAACTATAAAATATTATAATAGGACTAGGACTATTCCATCAAAACCGTGGTTTCAGCAATTCCCTCATTTTTCCAAAAAAGAAATTTCTTCACTCATTCGAATGAGGATCGGACATTGTTCCGTTCCTTCCCATCTTTTTAAAATTCACGTTGTTGACTCCCCAGATTGTACATTCTGTGGTCTAGAAGTGGGAACTTTAGATCACATATTTTTTGGTTGTCCCTCTCTAAACAAATATCCTCTATTCTATCAAGCCTTATCTAAAATTGCCTACCCTCCATTCAACATCTCGTCTCTTCTAAGTCTGAACTCGACTCCAATTTTCATTATAATTTTGAAATTTGCCTATTTAAATAAAATTAATATTTAAATTCACCTTTCATTTCTCAATAATTTTAAATGATGGCCAAGAACACCCTTGAAGGGTGAAAGCCAGAAATAATGTTAAAAACAAAAAAAAAAAAAAAAATATTATAATATTTATTAAATACTTTAAAATAATCAATCATTTACTTCAATACTATAATATGAAAAACAATTAATTACACATCAACTAAATTTCTAAGAAAAATTGAAAACCTTAAACACAAATACACCGATAAGACTTGGAAAAGTTATTTAACAAAATTCCTTTTTAGAAAAAAACCCAGGATTAAAAGTCATTGATTTACGGAGAAGTAAAGATATTTGACGAATTATTATTAGAATTATTTATTACTAAACAAAAATAGTAGGAAAGAAAAACGAATTTCAAATTAAATTACGAAAATATGTGTATAAAATATCTACTGTAAAAAAGGTTTTTTAATGAGAGATTGACAATTTTTTTTAACTGTGTTCCAATTTAAAATAAAACAAATAAATATTTTAATTGAATCGAATTGGTTTTTTACAGTCGGCAATTTGCGGGCCATTGTAAAATCGACTAGTAAATCGTAATCAAATTTTATTTTCGAGGTCCAAATGGTGACATTACAATGCGAGTTGCCTGTATACAGATTCATTTATTGACAAATCACTGACATTGATACAGTCACGCCACCTAGCGCAAGTTTGTTTTTATGTCCCTGATTGGCTTGTCTTTTAATTTGAATGTCAAAAGATAAAGATGAATTAAGCTCTGCAACCGTACACTTCTGAGCGGCAGTACCACGGTATTGGGTAAGACGGTAACATTTAAAAATCTCACAATTTTGGAAAAAAAAACTGATTTATTAAGAAAATATTGAGTTGAGAATTCCAAGTGTTAAGTCAGATATGGAACTTGCAAAGAATTAAAAATGCGCACAATTGTTTCGGCAATGGTTAAAAACTTTTTCATGTGTACATCAATTGTCGTTGCGGATTCCATTTGTGGACATTACTGTCAAAAATCTAACAAGGTCAGCAAACACCAGTCCTTCGCTAAAGTATATAAGCTGAATAATCTTTTCATCGACCAACAATCTACATAGATCAGTTCAATCAATCAATCAATAATTCACAATGCAGTTCAATATTCTATTCCTCGCCTGCTTCATGCTCGCCACAGCTTTGGTAAGATAACAAATATTTTATTTTCCTTTTACTCATCGTTTGTCACATTTCCTTAAAATATTTTGTCAAATATAAAAAATCAAAAACACGTTTTTAAAAAATATATAATACATCTGTTGTTAAAGATGAATTAATTTTTTTATTTAATTATTGGTTTGACTGGGGATTTAATCTTCCTAAGCGCACTAACTTCGTGCCAAATCCTGATTGGGTTGGACCGACATTTATTTCATATATTAAGTGTTGTATTGTCATCCAATTTCCACCGTCATTGCTACCAAAAGTTAATTGATATTTTTTGATCACGTTTGTAAATTGTCTAAAAACTAAATATTAGTGTAAGAGCTCACCCATAGGTGGCGCTAGATATTAGTCTATTAGGCTACCCATAGATGGCGTTTAGCCATTTCTAGTCTTCTAGTTTATCCTTTTAACCTTACGAATAAATTATTTTATTGTTTCCTGTTTTACAACACACTGTTCCTGGTTTGCAACAAACACAAGTAATTATATGCATATTCAAGTAAACAATATATATTGCAACAAACACATGTAAACAATATATATCTTCCCCACAGGAAAAACTAAACCCTTCCACACACTTTTTCACGAATTATCATCTAGTCAATCAACATTATGAAAGTGCATTATATAAGCATAATAAATACAAAATAATACAAAAACAACACGTCAACTCACCAGAGATCAAATGGGAAAATAATTCACCGACTCCAGATATTTTCATATCAGAGGGTTCGGCTCGGTAGAACTTCTAACTGGACCTTTAAATCCTACTGATCCCTCAATATAAATATAAATATTTAAATAAAATTATAGTATTACTATTTGTACATTTGTTTATATAGTTAGGATGTGTGCTACGCTTTATAATATATCCATGTATTCTGTTATACTTACATACTTTAAGAAAGTGTAAATTTCCTTGTAGAAGCCCAACAGGGTGATAGTGAATAAAAAATAAATACATTGACAAAACACATTATAATAATAATAAATAATAATAATACTTGGATGACTTGTATAGCGCCGTTTTTGTGCAAAAACACCTCAAGGGCGACCTTAAAAGAAACTTTTGCTGAAAAGTTGTGCACTTCTAAAAAATTTGCGTTTCGAAGCTACAATATTAATTTTTACAATTTATTTACAATTTCTACAGATGGTTTCATCCAGTCCAACCGTAAAGGCCGCGCCTTGTCTCCTCGGTAGGGTCAAGGGTGTTTCTCAACCGAAGGTTAAAGGTTATGGCAGCAAGGAGTACCGAGGAGTCGGCAGCAATGAACGCTGGGGATATGGCAGCAAGGAATCCAGGGGAAAAGGTAGCAAGGAGTACCGCGGAACCAAGGATTCCTGCAAACCCAAGATTGTAAAGAAGGCATGCTATTAAGAAATCTCATTTTTGATTTATAAATGTTTATTGATGATCTAATTATTGTCTAAATTTATCCTTCTTATGTTCCTAATTGTTAAGGATTGTGACCCCCACTCCAATTTTCCTGATGGATATTTCTCCTCCAATCCTCGTGTACTGCGCTGCGTGGAAAGCCAAGCATACCAATTTACCAGCCGTCAGTGATACTTGGTCACTCCAGCGCTTTAGTAACCTGCCTCTTCTTCACCCGCAAAAATACTTTGCCAGTGACTGTGATTTGGAATCCTCAGTTTGTCGAGCAACTTGTCCAATCCTAAAATGAGTTGTGGACAGATAGTTGAAAGCCTTTTGTGGATACCTAGCTCTTCCAGAATCGATGCATGTCTAAATTATAAAATAGTTGATAGTTGTTGCTCGGGCCAGTTATAGTTGTTGCATATAGTATTTGGTTCGGTTGTCTCCCGCCCGCGTCCCACGTCTTTTACCTACATCAGTCAGTTGTGTTAAAATTACCGCGCCGCCCGCAAGGTACCGATCTACCGCTTCCGCATAACCTATCTTGTGTTTTAAACCACCGCGTCGCGCTAAAAACAGCAAATGTTATACCGCAAAAGATCGCCGTGACGAAGTGCATAAAAATAGCAATCTCTAACGCATTGACCATTTCGCAAACCCAATATCACCATTCCCTTTCCTGAACTCTCTTCCAATACTAACAAGTACCCTACCGGTGATTACCGCAGAGCAAAGTGGAAGGTGCCGACCAGCTTGGAGATATTGGTAAGTCAAATCAAACAAATTCACAAAATATCGCAATTACAGTCCATTCACGCCGCAACATTTGGTCCTTCGAGTCGGATTATTTAAATAGAGAATTACATTTTGGTAATTCGAGAACCATATTTGTTACTATTCAATCGCATTCCTTTGTGCAAGGATTCGGTTAACAATACTCATCCGCTATTTGAAATTACATGCCTAGGTATAGGTACTCTTTGATATTTTGGGTAATTAAATTATTTATCGATGTTGTTGTAGCAAATTTATTCGGTGCAAATCGCAAAGATATTCCAGCGTAATATATATTCGTCTATGTTGCGGCGTGAATGGACTGTTATTGCGATGTTTTGTGAATTTGTTTGAAATTTGCAAAGAATTAAAAATGCGCACCAAATAAATTGTTTCGGCAATGGTTAAAAACTTTTTCATGTGTTGTTGCGGATTCCATTTGTAGACATTACTGTCAAAAATCTAACAAGGTCAGCAAACACCAGTCATTCGCTAAAGTATATAAGCTGAATAATCTTTTCATCGACCAACAATCAACATTGATCAGTTCAATCAATCAATCAATAATTCACAATGCAGTTCAATATTCTATTCCTCGCCTGCTTCATGCTCGCCACAGCTTTGGTAAGATAACAAATATTTTATTTTCATTTTACTCATTGTTCCTTAAAATATTATGTCAATTATAAAAAATCAAAAAAAGTAAAAAAAAAAATAATACATCTTTTGTTAAAGATGAATTAAATTTTTTATTTAATTATTGGTTTGATTGGGGATTTCATCTTCCTAAGCGCACTAACTTCGTGCCAAATCCTGATTGGGTTGGACCGACATTTATTTCATATATTAAGTGTTGTAATGTCATCCAATTTCCACCGTCATTGCTACCAAAAGTTAATTGATATTTTTTGATCACGTTTGTAAATTGTCTAAAAACTAAATATTAGTGTAAGAGCTCACCCATAGGTGGCGCTAGATATTGGTCTATTAGGCTACCCATAGATGGCGTTTAGCCATTTCTAGTCTTCTAGTTTATCCTTTTAACCTTACGAATAAATTATTTTATTGTTTCCTGTTTTACAACAAACTGTTCCTGGTTTGCAACAAACACAAGTAATTATACGCATATACAAGTAAACAATATATATTGCAACAAACACATGTAAACAATATATATCTTCCCCACAGGAAAAACTAAACCCTTCCACACACTTTTTCACGAATTATCATCTAGTCAATCAACATTATGCAAGTGCATTATATAAGCAAAATAAATATAAAATAATACAAGAAAAACATGTCAACTCACCAGAGATCAAATGGGAAAATAATTCACCGACTCCAGATATTTTCATATCAGAGGGTTCAGCTCGGTAGAACTCCTAACTGGACCTATAAATCCTACTGATCCCTCAACATAAATATAAATATTTAAATAAAATGATAGTATTATTATTTGGACATTTTTATTTGGACATTTGATTATATAGTTATAGCATGTGTGCTA
Source organism: Hesperophylax consimilis (assembly GCF_061612785.1). Classification (NCBI taxonomy): domain Eukaryota; kingdom Metazoa; phylum Arthropoda; class Insecta; order Trichoptera; family Limnephilidae; genus Hesperophylax; species Hesperophylax consimilis. Next base: position 8,593,241 of record NC_142852.1, read on the forward strand.
CGCTTTATAATATATCCAAGTATTCTGTTATACTTACATACTTTAATAAAGTGTAAATTGCCTTGTAGAAGCCCAACAGGGCGCTAGTGAATAAAAAATAAATAAATTGATAACAAAACACAATATGCCTTAGAGGAAACTTTTGCTGAAAAGTTGTGCATTTCATCTTAAAAAGTTGCTTTTGAAGCTACAACATTAATTTTTACAATTTGTTTTTTCAATTTCTACAGATGGTTTCATCCAGTCCAACCGTAAAGGCCGCGCCTTGTCTCCCCGGTAGGGTCAAGGGTGTTTCTCAACCGAAGGTTAAAGGTTATGGCAGCAAGGAGTACCGAGGAGTCGGCAGCTATGAACGCCGGGGATACGGCAGCAAGGAATTCCGGGGAAAAGGTAGCAAGGAGTACCGCGGAACCAAGGATTCCTGCAAACCCAAGATTGTAAAGAAGGCATGCTATTAAGAAATCTCATTTTTGATTAATAAAGGTTTATTGATGATCTACTTATTGTCTAAATTTATCCTTCTTATGTTCCTAATTGTTAAGGATTGTGACTCCCACTCCAATTTTCCTGATGGATATTTCTCCTCCAATCCTCGTGGTTCTGCGCTCCGTGGAAAGCCAAGCATACCAATTTACCAGCCGTCAGTGATACTTCACCTGCAAAAACACTTTGCCAGTGACTGTGAGTTGGAATCCTCAGTTTGTCAAACAACTTGTCCAATCCTAAAATGAGTTGTGGACAGATAGTTGAAAGCCTTTTTTGGATACCTAGCTCTTCCAGAATCGACGCATGTCTAAATTACAAAATAGTTGATAGTTGTTATTGTTTAAGTGAAAAGTAGAAGAAGAAGATTACCAATGCGTTGGATTAATCAGATTGTTGAATTGATGAACGTGGATAGTGGTGGTACCAAATAGCTTCCTTGAAGTACGCCGTGGTTTATAATTATAGGTTGATAGTTACTTGAACCTCCATAGTCAGTGATGAAGTGGATAGCAGGAGAACCACAGGGAGATCATTATTGTTTAGAAATAATCAAGAGTCGCTGACGTCCAGAACATCGATGTAATCTACGATTTTAACAACTTGTTTTAGTAGTCTGATATATCCTCTGTATAAACTCCTCAATAAGTCTTTATCTTCTTTTTTTTCCGGTTCAGTAGAAAAAGAATAACACCTATTCATAAAAAGGCGATATATCAAACTACATGCCAATTTTTAAAATGCTCTACTGAAACTTTTTAGAAATTATTTCTAGATGTCACTGTAAAACCTATCAACAACAATATTGTTTCTAGCCAACATGGCTTCATCACAAGTCGTTCTATCATATATATATTTTTTGTTGTTTCTTTATTCATAAAAATTTATATGATTATAGTTTTTTGTTTTCTACAGCCACCATACTAGGCACATGCCCGTATTATGGTAGCCATATTTCTTAAGATTACAATGTTAAGATGTTATGATATACAGAAATAAGAGAGAGAAAAAAAGATATAAAAATAAGAAGAAAACATATGAATATAATGAAATTAAAAAAACAGTTAATTTAATTTAATGACACTAGTTCCTTCCCTTTACCAATAGCCAATTCTGAATATTTTTTATATAAAGATGATCAGTTTCCGCTTTTCTGGTATCTATATTGAGTGAATTGAATATCTCGGGAGCAATATAAGAAAATTGTCGCTGGGCAAATGCTGTTTTTGTTGGAGGAATTACACATTTTAGGTGTGACGAGTAACGCGTTTGAATATTTTGTTGTGTTTTTTGATGATATTTTTTTTCCATATGTATATAAGAATAGTCTTAATGTATAATTGACGAATATCTAGGATTATACATTTTTTGAAAAGTGGCTCTGATGGGTGTGACGGGTGACATTTGAATATTATCCTTAGCAATAGTTTTGAGTTAAAATCAAGGGACGGAGAATTGAAGATGTACAACATCCCCATCCCACAATTCCATATGTAGCAATTGCTTGAAAGAGTGTAAAGTAGACACATTTTAGTGTTTTTAGGTTAAGGATAGATCTGAGAGAGTCTTTTTATAGTATAATTGATATTAGTAATTTAATGATTTTTTTAAATTACATATCTGACTCCCTTGGTTTAAAAAAACAAGTGAAATACACCGATTTTAGTATATACCTAGTAGTAGTATTGTGTTATAGTATATATATTTTGATAAGGTTCGACACCACACTTATATATAATCTTCGATTGCTGGGCATCAAAGGTAAATTATTGAATAGGATTGTTAGTAAACTTAGTAATGTGACACTTATCGTAAAGATTTCGAACAATCTTATATATTTGAGGCCACAAGTGGGGTTCCTCAAGGCTCCTACCTCGGTCCAATTTTTTCTTATTATTAATCAATGAAATTGTTGACCAATTTTTACTGTTAATTCTCTTCTTAAATAGGTTAACACTTGATGATGGGGAGTTTTCAATTTAAATCGGTTCTTATGAGATTACGAGCTTATTATCGTGAGATACGTACAATGAATACCTATATGAACTACTGTCCGTTCCATAGCAAGCTCTAAATTATTCTATTGCGGAAGTGACTCATACTGAGATATTCGCCTGACGATCGGCTAGTAACCATTCGGGTATGGCCTGCATGTTGTCTCTGTCGTGTGGCGTTACTACTGTCATCAGTGGAGAAATCTTAAAATAACATAAACTAAATCTATTTATCAACACTACATTAATAATATATTTTTTTTAATCCAGTAAAAGTCATTGACATAAAACATAGGTTTTACAGAAATTCTTAAGTATTTGTGAACACTTGTCAACGTCAAAAAGTTAGGGTACACAATATTATTTGAGATTTGAATATTCAACATTTTTTGTTTATTCTTCACAAGAATCTCAACTGCAATTTTGAAACGGCTTTTTAAACATTTTTGATTCCCAACTGCACCTTGCAAGAATAAAATAATTATAAATGAATTTATTTACCGACCGGTTTCGCTTTGCTCAAGAATAATCAGGGTACAAATTAATACCAAACAAGAAATACATAGTGTGTGTTTATATATACATAAGGAGAAAGGTGACCGGACAACTCCTCAAAATGACATTTAAACACACCTATAAAAAGTGTTTTAAAGTTATGAAACAAAAACTAGGTTAAATAGGTTACATCTAGTTTTGGTTACATCACTTTTAATGACTTTATATCACCTTTTAAAGGTGTGTTGAATTATCATTTTGAGGAGTTATCATGGAACCTTTTATTCGGGAGCTGATATGGTAAGTGAGGCTGAGACACGCATTCATTTCTTTATATAAACTGTGCAACTCCCTTGCGCACATTACATCATCTTTTAACGATTTCTTATACATTTTGTGTCATTATCGGTTGGGTATCAACAGCGCTACCGTGTTCAAGTTATCATATAAAATTATCGGAAGTAAGTCTATCGTTCAAACTTTCAGTTTTCAATTTCATCGTGCTAGACTTCCTGCTCCTTATTATAAAGAATAAAGCTGTAAATCTATGAAATTTTTTACTAAACTATACTATCTGACGTTTTCATAAAAATATCCGTAAATTAGACGATAGCTTTCCGCTGGTAAACAAAGAGGTCGTATTTATCACTGCATTTGGTTTGAATCTTCGCTTCAGCAATATGTCATCAATACTTTTGGTGTAAGTTTTTTTTTTTTTTTTTTTAATTTAACCACCGTACTTGTGAACAGATGTCACTAATGCACACCAAGCCAATCGGTTACTTCGTAGAATAAAATATTTGCTTCTTTGATTTTGAAGTATTTCTGAAATATATCTTCGAAAAATTATAAATATTACAAAATTTTAATTTTCAGGGGTGTTTTGCAAGGACGGGGTCCGATTGTCTCTAGTTCTATAACTCCCAATTAATAATACTAATAATAATTGGATGACTTGTATAGCGCCGTTTTTGTGCAAAATCACCTCAAGGGCGCTGTACAAATGTATAATACATTTCTACAGTGATATATGTTATTACCAGAGATGTTCTTTATTTCAAATAAATCCATTTCAAATGGAAATGCAAAATGCATAATGGGTATTTTCCATTTTGCATTTTAAATGCTTTTCTAAAAACCATTTTGCATTCTAAATGCTTTTCTCAATGCATTTTCCATTTTAAATGCTTTTTTGCAACATTCTTCCTACTTTCTCCACTCATCTTTTTTTCATAAGCCCTAAATATCAGTCGATCCTCAACCTCGCGAGAGAGATGAGAGATAATTTACATTTGTCAAGTTGCTCCCTGGTAGGAGCCCTGGCAATTGAGTGATACCATTACAAAAAATACCGATTCTAATACTGCCATGACGCTGTAATATTAAATGTTAGATAGCAGTTTCTATGTTTTTACGCTGGCAACATTAGTCCCGCGCAAATTTTTTGTCGTTTCATAATCTGTAGTCGTGGTGTTTTTGGATTTACCATCATGTGTTTACTTACATATGTTTGTTCTACATTGATGTCTTTTATTAAATGACAGAATTGTTTAAAAATTCTATAATTATTTTAATTGTTTGACCTGAGAAACCATTTTGCATTTTCAATGCATTTTGAAAATAGGTATTTTGCATTTTGCATTTGAAATGCTTTTCTAAAAACCATTTTGCATTTTGCATTGTCAAATGGAAAAGTTTTGACCCATTTCCATTTTGCATTTCAAATGGTTTTGGGTACCCATTTTGCACATCTCTGGTTATTACTAACTATTTATGGAGATAATATACAGTACAAACTTACCTGGTAGGTCACTTGAGATTAACACTTAATTAACATTATCTAATTGTTAATTAGCGAAATTTAGATACAGGATTTAGGACATAATTGGAAAATTGAATATAACTGGACTTTCTTTCAGGAATGGCATATTTAATTTAAGGGTACGACAGCTTAAAAAGGTAAGTTTTTAGTTTAGACCTGAATTCTGTTGGACTTGTTATGGATCTTAGTTCTGGAGAGAGTTTATTCCAAGCCTTCGGCCCAGATACTCCGAAAGCGCGATCACCAAACTTAGTATTTGGCTTGCGCTTAGGTTCCATCAGTCTGCCTACAGCTGATGTTGCTGATCTAAGAGTTGACTGCCTCAGACCAGGATGGACGGAATCACACTATTAAAATAATTTCGCTTTTAGTGTCTATCCAATTTCAGTCCCAATGATATTTAGAACTATTTGCTTTGAATTTAAGTGTTATATTAAAAAATGGAACTGTTTGCTTCAACAAATTCAGATTGACGATTAAGTACCTATCTGTAATCTAACTTTTTTACAGAAAATTATTTGAATTTTCTTTTTAAAAATCGAATTTATAATATTCCGTGATATTTCGTGGGTCTGCGTTAGTACCTAATACAATAATAATGATAAATTAAATTTATGAACATGCTAATGTTTTTCTTTCAATTGTGAGAAATTGTTGAAAACAACTCCTTTATTTAGTATTAACAGTAGGTTTATATGCAAACACTCTGTTGTTACAATATTTGTATTTCAAATATCTTAAACAATTGCATCTGTTCATACACAGTCTAATAGTGCTATTTGTTTTTAATACAATTAAAATTATTTTTTTACATTGTTTAGTAAAATACCATCACAGAAAAAGGTCTTTAACGTCAATTTAAAACTTTTGTTCGATGAACTGTAACCATACGAGAATACATGAAGAATCCCCTTCAAACAGAAAACCAAGAGTCAAAAGTTGTTGATATACGAAGCAATGAAGATATTTGGCGAAATATTAGAAAAAAATAAAAATTCAAATCTGCGTGAAACTTGATTTAAGGATTAAGGCCCCGTAGTAAGCGTTCAAAGATGGTTTGTGTCAGAGGGAGCGCGCTAATATTAAAGAAAAAGATAATAATTAAGCGAAAATGGTAAATATATTTAATAAAACACGACTCGTTTGAAATAGAGAAAAAATCTTTCGACAAATGCTTTAGTTGCATTTAAAGATACGCTTCGAAATTTTTCCATGATTATAACATATGAAATAACAGAAAAAAACGTGTTTTTAAAAATTTTCGGAGCTTACTTTGCGATTTTTTTCTATCGAGGGAATTTCTAATAATTATCGTTTCGGCAAAACAAATGTAAAGATATTATCTTCAAACATAACATATATTTTTTTTAGAACTTAAAAACATAAACAGCTAACGGGAAACTTGTTATAAATCAGTAAAAAATGGGTATGCGGGGCCTCAACCGGGGGGTGACATAGCTCCCCTTCCTTTACACTTTAAAGACAGAAGCGCTCTTGTGAGGTGTAACATAAAAATAACAATAAAAAAATTTAAACATAAATTTCGAAAATATGTGATTGATTTATTAAAAAATGTAAATAATGTATTTGTGTAAAGATTATATTAGAACTTTATGCCTATTTAAAATACCACAAATACATAAATAAATATTTATCTGGTAAAATTTACAAAATCATAAATTTAATGTAGAAATTAGATCCCTGAGGCGTATGCGTGGTAAAACCATGTACGATCGTGTGAGAAATGTGGAGATCCGCAAAGAGTGCAAGGGTGATGTAAGCGTAATGAGTAAGATCAAGAAAGGGACGTTTAAATGGTTTTTATTGCACGTAGAGCGAATAAGCGAAAAAAGGAGTGTTAGGAGAATATATGATGCAAATGTGAATGGTAGCAGAAGTCGGGGACGCCCGAGGAAGACGTGGTACGATCAAGTGAATCAGATACTTGAGTCGGGCCATGTCAAGAGTCAGAATAATAGAAGAATGTGAATGAGGCAAGAAGTGTGTGCCAAGACCGAGTTGTTTGGCGTTCCGTCCTCTCTGCCTACCCCTGCGGGGAAACGGCGAAATAATTATTTATTTAGTTAGTTAAATTTGATGAAATAAAAAGCAAATGAAAAAATTACTTAAATCCGATATGGAACTTGCAATCGGACGACCAAAGGTCACACGAAATAAATTGTTTTTACTTTGGTCAAAAACTTTTTGCGTGTTGTAGATTCGATCGGTCTATTAGATTGACATCTTGACAGCTGGTAATTTGCTGTTAAGTATAAAAGCAGGACCAACTTCGCATCAACGAACAATCTACATAGATCAGTTAAACCAATCAATTGTTCACAATGCAGTTCCGTTTTCTGTTCTTCGTTTGCCTCCTGCTGCTGGCCACATCTTTGGTAAGATATCGAATATTTATAAGAATTTTTCTTTCATTGTTTGACGCCTTATATGAGGTTGCTTAGACAATAATAAAATAGATTGTATTTAATTTAAATAATCAAGGCATTGGTACATTGTATCATCAAACTGATAACCAATATACTGTTTCATGGTAACCAATACACTGTAGTTGTTTGGCTTAAATTGTAAACAATATAATGTAAAATTGTGTGACTTACTAATAAAAGTATTTTAAACCCTGCACAACTGATAACCAACCCTTAACGTAAAATAAACAGTTTTTTTTCAGCTGCACATTTGTAAGGGGTAAAAATATAAACACTATCCAAGTACACTAATACAAGTTTGCTAAAACGTTTTGAGTGATTCCAAGTCAGAATGTGCCATATTTTTAGAATCTAATAATGTAGGATAGACAGCGAAATCTAGGTGGATTCATTGGGTTTTGACCGCAGTAATCAGTTTCAAATATATATTTTAATAATTTTTTTTTGAAATTACGGAACAAATGAGTCAATTTAGTGAATGCCGCATTTAATCCTTCAACTAAACATGCATTACCAATGTTAAGTTATGATTTTAAATATATTGAATATAATGTGAAGGGAAATTTACTTTTTTGTTTATACCTTTTTATACTATTCTTCCAGTAAAATCATTTGCTTGTGGATAAAAGAGGAGCGTACATTTGTATAGTGTAAATATGTTTTCATTTTCATATTTCGAGGAATGGTATTAATTAAATAATATGATAAACATATATACAATTGCTCGAGTGGATTAATGAATAGATGTAATTTTGAATGAACGTTTTAATTTCTTCATAGAAAATCTTTTCTTTGCTCAAAATTATAAAAATTTTAACTACTAATTGTATTCCTTTTTTAATTACAATTCTCAAAAATGATTATTTAAGCTCAAACTTTATGCAGGGTTTTTGAATAAGAGGTGTTATTTTGATATTCAATCGTAAAAGATCAATGGTTTCGTTGCTTGTGTGGCACGTAGCGCCGTCTTGTTGAAAGCAAACGTTGTCCAGATCAATACCATCCAATTCCGGCCATCATCTCTCGATAGCGCAATCCATTCACCGTAACTGTTGCTCCAGCCTCATTTTCGAAAAAGTAAGGTCCGATGACTCCGCCGGACCATAAACCGCACCAAACAGTCACACTTTAAAGATAAAGAGGCTTTTCAACAATAACTCTTGGGTTTTCCGAGCCCCAGATGCGACGATTTTGCTTGTTGACGAAGCCACCGAGGTGGAAATGGGCCTCATCACTCAAGATGATTTGCATTTGATTCACTCAAGTGAATTTTAATAATTTCAATGCGTTGTTGAAGCGTGTATCGTTCCATTTTTATTTATGGCGTAGTTTCTACTTGTCAAAAAATGACAGCTTCAAAAGTAAGATCTATCGAAATAGCGGGCTATTCAAAATAACACCTCTTATTGGAAAACCCTGTATAACATAATATGATGTTAAAAAATAGGTGAATGTGATATTAAGATATGAACAAGATAAGTTATGATGCTGGAAAGAGATAAATGCAATAAATATAATTAAATACTCAAAAATGAGATCAAAACGGAGCAACTAATATTTAATTTCAAATTTTATATTGCATTGAGATAAATCTATCTATTGCTGCAAGTAAACACACAATGAAAATATAACTAAAAATGTTGTTACAAGTAAGGAATATTAGTATGAATCGAATATATGTTTATGTTCATATGGTAATTTTTTATTTATTTTTCGTTTGATTTGACTTCTTTCCCAAGGACTGGAGAGAACTTTTAAAATGTCTTCTTTGATATTTGCAAAATTACTTTATGGGGTTATTTTATTTAAAGACACTGAATAAATACCGTTTCAAAGCCTCATTAGTAAAAATATATTAAACTGTCTGCGAAGGATCTGGCAACTTTGTATTTTGGCTGAGTGACACACGAGGTTCACGTCTAGAAAAATTTAGGTTATTTCTGACATTTTATTTTTTATTCGACTGTTTACCCCGTTTTTTAACAATAATTTCGTGTAAATGTTATTTTTGATAACACAAATGCCTTATTGTTAAATATACGTTTATGATTCGCTAACAATAAATCCAAAATGATTATTTGTTAAAATGTGATTATTAGTTTTTCTCTGGAAAATTACTACAATATTATTTTCATAGTTTGTTTGAATGTTTAAACATTATATTATACATGTACGTTTATAGGAGTTTAAAAGTGAGATGACCGTTTTATGTAGATTCTCTAAATAAAAGCAACATGTTTTAAAAATTACGTATTCTCCACAATTTTTCAACGTTTGGAGTAAACATATGTGTTTTTTTTCAACTTTTGTTGTAAATGAAAATAATCCAATTTATTATTTATTGAAGTATGTATATTAAATTTAAAAGATAATTTTATCTAGTTTCTAAATGGTATTTGTTTTTACGATATCTCCAAAAAGAAGAAATATATAGCACATTTTATGTACATACCTTGGAAATACACTGAAATTCTATGAGAAACTTCAAGTTTACACAAATAATAAACCACCCTCTTCCGCTATATAAGCAATGTGTTTTTTATGGCTGTTAAAGTTTATTCATTAGGCTTTCACATACACGGTTGTTAGTCAATTTTGTAATTTTACACCACCTTTATTAGTAAGGTCGAATATGTATTAGAGGGTACTTTAGTTGAAAAGTTGTGTAATTCATCTAAAACAAGACAAGGCTTGGTGCTATTTTTTTATAAAGTTTTGGTTTTGAAGCTATAATTTTTTTTCTATTTTTACAGATGGTTTCAGCCGGTAAAAAGCACGGTGGCAAAAGTTACAAGAAATGCAAGGGATGCTGTGGCAAGAGATACGGTAGCAAGGGTTACCGGGGATCCGGTAGCAAGGAGTACCGGCGATACGGTAGCAAGGGGTACCGGGGATACGGTAGCAAGGAGTATCGGGGATACGGTAGCAAGGAGTATCGGGGATACGGTAGCGGTGATCACAGCGGAAACAAGTCATGCTAATAAAAAATCTCATTTTTGATGAATAAAGGTTTTTTTAATGATCTACTTATTGTCTAAATTTTTCCTTCTTAAGTTCCTAATTACCCAGGATTGTGACTCCCACTCCTACTTCCCTGGTGGACATGGTTCCTCCACTTCTCGCGATTCTGCACTACGTGGAGAGCAAAGGATGCCAACTCACCGGTCGCCAGTCATGCTTGGTCATTCCAGCTCTTTACTGACCATCTTCTTCTTCACCTGTCAAACACTTCGCCAGTGACAGTGAGTTTCTCCAAGTGATGGTGGAAGTTTCAAATCTCCTCCTTGAAGGATGCCGTTGTTTATAATTATAGGATAAGAGTTATTTGAACTCGGAGAATCTACAAGGTCACTGGTGAAATGGTGGAAATTAATTATTATTCGGGATCTCAATACATCATCTTTTTTGTATTCTGCCCAACAATCCCATCTTTTTTCGGTTTTGAAAAAAACAAACATATCCCTTTTGACCACGTGTTTCAGACGTAATTTGACTGAAAACAATTTGCAATAAAATAATATTCTAAGAAAAGTTACGAAAGTTTTCCGCCATGGGGTGCAGCCTACACATGGACCTAAAAAGCACTAGACAATGAAGCCAAATCTAGGGTCAGGGAAAAATGCCTGGTAGCCATCTTCTATGACTTTGGAACCATTATTATTTTATTTTTATGTTGTTAATGCAGTTATAACGGCATATGATTTCTTTTGGGGTATTTAATGAGACAAGGAATGGGATAAGTCGTTTAAATATTTTAGTACGTTTTAGCAATTTCCACACATCTTTTGCACCCCCCACGAGAGCGCCCCTGACTAATGGAAAAGTAGGAGAGCTTTAGGGAGGCCCGGATTGTATGAAAGAGGACAAACAGATGCCGGTAACTCGTTCCACATACGAGCTGTGCTACACAAAACGAGTCGAAGAAGCGGCCCGTTCTCGTGAAGCCAACATCAACTTTACACTTGTGTTCAGCTCGTGTACGTCGAGTTTCACGCACGTGCGCACTGGAAATCAATGCTGCTAGCTCCTTAGAACAGGCTCCATTAAAATATCTATAGAACAGTGTGCGCATTGGAGATGGCAATCGGATTGTTAAAAATGAACTGTAAATCAGATGGACTGCCCTCCGTTGCACGGAAAAAGTAGGTTTATCAAGTAAAGTGGGGTTCCAGCTCAAAGGTGGCTCCCAAAATTTAATTGTTGGATGTATTTGAGATTTATATAGGGCTGGCAGCTGGTTAATATTGAAGAAGTTGCTAGCTCTATACAAGACGCCCAGTTTCTTGGAAGCAATATTTACTCGGGCTCCTATAGAGCCCTGATACTTAAGCCGGTCTGATATAGTAACTCCAAGCATTTCAATAGATTATTCATTGGGGAGGGTGCTTCCATCAAATTGCACCAGACAGTCATTGATCTCCCTCTTTGCCGAAATCAGACTGAACAAATCGGCTTTACCCCAGGCACGAACCTTCTTGCGGTGGTGTTCAACTTCATCACACAACGTTCAACTTCAGGACATCACGAGTGAAAAAGGGTTGGCAAAAAGCTAACCCTGCTGAACGGTGAATTCCACGAGAACGATTATGTGCAGCAAAAACAGAGTCGGCGCCAGCACAGATCCTTGTGACACCCCCGCATTGATTTGAAAACAGCCCTTAACTACGGTTTGTATTGTTCTTAATTTGAAAAAGTCCACAATACAACTATGCAGGGTTGAATGGATACCATATGATGGTAACTTTCCGATAAGCGCCCGGTGCCAGACTTTATCAAAGGCATTGAAGATATTCAACCCGAAGGTTTGAGTTTTTCCAAAACGTTCCAAATACCGCCCCCAAATATGCGTTACATACCCGAGCAGATCGCCATACATATTGAGATTCATATTGCTGATCGCTTAGGATGTTGTTATTCTCGAAGTATTTGAGCAAGTTGATGTTAACCACCCATTCCAATACTTTTTAGAGTATGGAAGTGATTGCTATGGAGCAGTAATTGAAATGATCTTAGCAGTCTCTCTTCTTAGGATTTGGGTGGACGTTCGCCCTTTTCCAAAGATCTGGCACCTTTCCACTTTTAAGTGAAAGTTTAAATAATTTTGAGAGCACCAGGGTTAATTCTGCAGAACACCTCTTAAGCACCAGGGCAGGTATTCCGTCTGTTTTATCGAATTTCAACTCGTTTAAGACCCGGAGAACTTCCTTGTTCCAGATCTTTGGTTCCTTCATTTGGAAACCGCTGTGCGGAATGGAAGAAGGAGTCTCTCCGATATCTTGAATAGTCAAGTTTTGCGCGAAAATTTTGCCTAATAATTCAGCTTTGGGCATGGTCATAGGTGGAAAAGTGGTTCTGCAGAACTTTCTCTCAATTCAAATTGTCATCAAATTGTTCTCGAATTGCTCCGTCCAGGGTTTTTCAGGTCCATTAGTCTACATAATGACTGGTGATACACATAAAAATAGAAAAAAATCTTTGATTCTTTGTTTCTGTAATTTTCCTGCCGCGAGGTGCACTTCCAAAATGCATTATGCACATTAGCCACTACCTACCAGTCGAATAATTTAAAACCACAGGAAGCATTATCACTCATAAAACGCCATATTTTTTCTTTTTTAAAAAACCCATACATATATTTATGGTTCCTCGGTTGTGTCTCTGAGTGCAGCTCTCAAATCGCTTCCTTGAGGGACGCTATGGTATATCGGAAGATATTTTTTAGTCAAACGAAAACAAATCTAATAGTGATTTAATCAAATGAAAGCAGGCGAATTGTTTGAAGAACACCAATGTATGGGACTATAAATGTTTGCCCATTCGAGACATAAATTTCTAATATAAAACTGTGTTTGCGATACTCAAAAGGAAGGTGATCTATGATGTCTCAAGCATTTAATGTAAATAAGACTGAGCGCTGGGATAATGTGCTAAATGGAACAATAGTTTCCATTTAAATTTGTATGGAAGGTACTTGTAGTTTTCTGCTTTATTGTATGGCCTACCTCGATCGACCAAAAAAGTCTAAAATGCCACAGAAATCAAAATTATTGCCTGAAAAAGTTGGATTACGAAAACATTTATCAAAAATAATCTCGCAGAAAAAAAAATACGCTCGGCGCCTTTGTCATCTTTGGGGACGCTGAGTGTAGGGAATTTTTAAGGAAAGGAAGGAGAGAAAGTTCTGGGAAGGAAAAACGTATGAGGGGAGGGTAGGAATCTAGGGATCAGTGTGTACACTAACACTACAACCTAACCCAACACTCATACCCTTTTCCTTCCCAGAATTTACTCTTCTTCAAAAGACACTCCACACAGACACAGCATCACCAAAGATGACACAGGCTTTAGACGAAAGTATTTTCTTAAAGGAGCTAATGTTAAAAATATAAATATAAATGGTTACATGGGTACGTACTTAATCGCACCTCTGAATTCTCAAAGACAATAGTGCCAATTTCAAAAATGAAAATTTAATTTCAATTAAAAAAAAAAATGAATGCTGTCAGACTGTCAATAATCAAAAAGTATTCATTTTTTGAAAACCTAAGCCAATATGAAGATTTTTATGGAAAATATTTGCACAATATCAAAATTAATCCAAAAGAAGATATGATTTGAGATTTTCACGGCTGAAATCATTAAACTGATTTATTTTTAGGGTATTATGCCGTGTTGCGCTAGCTCCTTATTTGGCCAACGTTTCGGACAGCATTACAGTGTCAGGACAGCAGGACAGATGAAACATTGGCTAAAGAAGGAGATATCGCAGCACGGCATAACATCCTAAAAATAAATCACAAATAAAAGAACTCCATAAATCTGAAACTGACATTCGTAACAGCATAATATTTATTATTTATTGATAAAGACGAAAATACATAGTTTAAATATTATTATAAATGCTATTATTTTTTTGTTCAAACTAGTACAGCTGTAATTTGATTGCACACAATGTATTGTGTTATTCTTTATTTGTATAAGCTCGGAAAAAAATATTAACCCCTGGAGAATTTTTGTGTACTTTGTGGCACAAATTGGTACGGACTCATCACATTCGCTATATCTCCTTTTGAATTACTGTGAGCAGTTTTAGAAAGAAGCAACACCACGCTTTGTATGTGTAACTAAAAGTTTACCATTCGCTTCAAAATAATTATTTTACTAAACTGTTATATTTTGTCTTTGTTAGAAGTCAACTTTAGTACAATTCTGGAACCCACATTACAATATTTTAGTACAATCTATTGAAATAATACCAAATAAATTCTATTTTTATATAATTCTGAATAATGCATTTTTGATAGTGCAATTGTTTGCATTGATAAGCTCTCAGATTCCACTACGTAAAAGTCAGGATTTATTTAATTGCAGAAATTATGGGATTAACTACCAGATGTATTCATCATTGCCCAGATGATTATAAAATGATTTTTTCTTTGTATGTCCCGTACGCGTTCTTATATCATTGATCCGATTTGGGTGAAAATTTCAAAGTTTGTTCTGATTAGTGCCCGCAGTGCTTCGAGAATGGTTTGAATGGTATAACAAGTCGGGGGCGCTCGAGCAAGACTTAACGCAAATTAATTGTCAATATAACGTAGTTTTTCAACATTAACAATGTGGATTTCATGGTACTACATGAATTAAATCGTAGAAAAAGTCATGATGGCCCAAGGAAGACATGAATAAAATCTTCATTTGTAGTAAAATGAGGCGTACGAACAAAGAATGCGGTGTAGGAGAAGTGAATGATTGAAGAGTTCGAGAACGTCCGAGGATCATTGCAAGATCAATTGAAATACAGTGGTACCTCGACATACGAGTGTTCCAACATACGATTTTTTCGAGATACGAGCCGGCGAGCGAGTGATTTTTTGCTTTGAGTTACGAGCGAAATTCGAGATACGAGTTCAGTTTAGCCTAACTCATTTCCGGAACATTCTGAGAGGGAGGAAGAAACAAACCTCCTTGGACATGTTTTTTTCTAAACGGCCTACAGGTGAAAGCGAGAAAAATGTAGCGAAAAAAGGCAAAGACCAGTAAAGATATCTAATTTATTTATATTTTTATTTATATTATGACAATAAATATTTGTCATTTATAAATACGTTTTTATTATTCAAAACCACGTAACAAAAATAACTGGGGTGACATTTTGGGGGTTGGAACGGATTAATAGTAGTCTAATTGTTTTGTATGGGGAAATTCGCATCGATATACGAGTAATTCAAGATACGAGCAAGGTTGCGGAACGAATTAAACTCGTATGTCGAGGTACCACTGTAATATTATATGCGGTGACAGCGGGGGTGCCCGGGTCCGTGGGGTGAGGTTTGTCTCGGTTTGCTCACTTGCTGCGGCGTGGGCCGGATTGGGAGGGACTGGTTGAAGGAGACCATTTGACCTCTCCAGCCAGACTCTCTCGACCCATCGCTTTGCACGGCAGTGGATTAATTCACTCCTGGACACACTGACCCCCAGATTTCTTTCCTATTTCCTCTCCCTCCTAACACAAAAAGACTATCATCCAAAGCATCCAAAAAGAGGACATTTGCCTTGAGTATTTTTTTACTCAGTGCCTCCATTGAGGAGCTAATGTAAAAAGTATTAAATTATGAAAATAATATTATTTTCACTTTAAAAACTAACCCAGTTCAGGTACCTACTCTAGAATTAATAACATCAAAATTTTACCCTAAACCATTGTAAAAAGTCATCGACAGTAACATTTTGATGCCACAAAAACATTTGTAACAAATTTATGTAGGTACCTAATTAAATATGTTTTTTTTAGTTTAGTATAAAGTGGTATTTCTATAATAATTTACAAGAAAAAATAATCGGTAAGCAAAAAAAAATTCCTATTATTTTGAAATCAGAATCTAAGGCCCAGTTGTTTCACAGAAATTCAAAAGTAACATCATCATCAAATAGCCATTCAGTGCCATTTTTTTATATATTCAATAATATTGTTATTGGGTTTATAAAAACAGTTTATTTTTAAACAAGTTCTGCTGTGTAATTATTATTACGCGTGACAGCTGTTTCGCCCTCTGAAGGCATTATCAAACTGTGGGTAGCCCACTTACAGACGATACATTTATATTATTTGTAGATAGGTATTTTAATTTCAATTACTGATTTCTGAGTAAAATGTTAGAAATTATTAATGGTTATTACCACAGTAAAGTTTCCCCAATTAGTGTAATGTTAAATTTGACTGGATGTCTTTATGTTAGTTATTCCCAAACGATGACTCATAGGGTTATTTTAATAGCATAATCAAGTACTTTATAACGCACTCATATTTGCACTAGGTTTGAAGATATCTAGTAGGGGTGAACGAATTATATTTGTTTGTTCATTAATTAGAATTGCTTTCGGATTATTAGAGTTTTTGTTAATTTCTAACTGCTCTAAAAGATTCAGTTTACGGCCTTTATTTTGTACGTGTACAGCGTTGCATTCCTCACTCTGGAGTTTATAAATGCCGCTATTTTGTAATTTGAGTACTTTACTTTTTGAGTTTTTAAGAGATGATCCTAAGTTGTTATTTGTGCGGAAGGCAATATCTAAGCCACACTTTTTGAGGACTTTGGCAACTTTATTAGATGTGTAAAATGGAGTTCTACAAATTAAACTTAATAACAATAAATAACTATCATGTTGTAAACCTAATCAGCTTTTTACTATTTTATAGAAAGCTGAAAAGCACCTGCAATCGGCGTTTAACTGGGACCTTACAAGTGTAAAAAAATAATCAAAATTTCGCTGATATATAGGTTTGCATGAAAAAATAGCGGATCTGTTTGAAAATTAATGTAATACGGATTTTTTTTAATTAATCCAAAATATCAAAATACTCTTGGGGTTAAGTGCTTTGTTTGCAAAAACTGTACAATGCCAGATGTTTTTAAAAACACGTAATATCTGGCTGCATAATGTCACCGCAGTTATCCAATACACAATAATAGACGTGGGGTTAGGCACGTAATTCAGTCATCTGAATATATAATGCCTGCTATACATTTATATACTTGTATACCAACCCCTAATAAAATTATTTTTTGTCTTGTTTTCTATCATGTGGAAATACATAATTTTTTGATGTTAAAAAGAGAAATCATAATTCATTCCAGTTTGCCTCAAATATTTGTACTGGAATCCATTAATAAAATCCTAAAAATTGACGAAATGAATTATTCATATTTTACGCCACTATCGTAATAATCGGTTTAACTTTAAAAATTATTTTTTACTATACGAACGAGATAAAAATGAAGGTACAGTTTTCATAAAAAAATCTTTGGATCTTACTAAAATCTAAAATGTTTTTGGAGGGATCCCTACAGATTTAATTATTCATATTTAAGATATACATACTCAAATCATTTAAATGGAGTCTTTATTGGAAAGGGTGCTTCCATCAAATAACACCAGGCAGTCATTGATCAAATTCAAAAAAATATTTATTGCACAAAAATACAGAGTACAAAGGGTATAGCTTATAGGTTAAATCCTGTTTCTTCCAGCTAACCCAACAAATACAAATTATATTACATAACCCAACAATTACATGTCAACAAATATATGTAAATAAAAAAATAAAAAAAAACAGAGGTATCTAATTTATGTGTAGTTTGTTTAAAAGAAATGTTTTTAGTGATGATTTAAATTTAAGTATGTCGGTTATTGGTTTGATGCCGTAGCATCAAACCAATAACCCACGTATGGAAGGTTGTTATATACTTTAATGGCCATGTAGTGTGTTCCTTTTTGAGATATAGTTTTGTTTGATTTTGGGATTAAAAAGTTTTCTGTGAACCTTGTATAGTGTTTATGTGTTGAGTTTTTTTGTGGGAACTTTTCTGGAGATGATCGTACTAACGGGCATAACTTCATTATATATAATATATGTCCGTCACTGTCAGAAGTTTGAGATTTAAAAAAATTGGTCTACATGAATCCCGGCAGTTTGTAATTTTTCGTAGGCACCTCTTTTGGATAATAAAAACATCTTTGGCGTTTGCTGAGTTTACCCAAAAAACTATTGTGTTAAACCGTTAGTTATTAGAATCTTGTGTCGCCTAAACTGGTATAAATATTTTCGACTACGTTAGTATACATGGGTCTTATTGGACCCGAATTAAATTATGTATTAGTGTAATCTTTGCTTTGCGTAATTTTTCAATTTTTTTTATTAGCATTAATTTATATTGTAATATTATATTTTACACCAAGTGATAAAATTACACTGGTTAACACATTTTTTGTCCCTTTAACGAAAGTAGCCAAATCTGGCAGGAAATTTTACGCTGATTTCAGATATGTGATTAGTTTTTTTCTATCACGTCAGGTTTTTATGGGTTTCAAGTTTTACTAAAATGTGTATTAATTATACATATTTATTCGTGAGTTACCATTGATTTTTTTATTTTTTGACCATCCATTCCACTTGGTCATGCTGAAAACATGAAATAGAACTATGACAACATGAAGCTGTTGTTAACAAAAAATAAATATGTAAAATACGAATGGAAAATATGTGGTTATCTAAAAATAATAGGGTTCCTACTAGGACTGCAAGCGGGATACACAAAGTATTGTTGTTTTCTGTGCGAGTGGGACAACAGAGACAGGAAAAACCATTATGCCAAGAAGGACTGGCCTACTAGAAAGCACCTTAAACCTGGCACGAAGAATGTTGAACATGCTCCCTTAGTAAAATCTAAAGATATCTTACTTACACCCTTACACGTTAAATTGGGTTTGATGAAAAATTATGTAAAAGGCTTGTCTAAGGATGGAAATGGCACGATTTATTTAAAGCAAAAGTTTCCTAAGATCAGCGACGCAAAAATTAAAGAAGGAATATTCATGGGACCACAAATAAGGGAGATCTTGACTGATCCGATTTTATAACAGTGTTATCACCGGAGTATCTAAATACTCCCACATTTCATAGCATCTCAAAAATCTGCACTGGCTCAAATGTCCTGAAAGAATCCAGTTCAAGGTATGCTGGATGGTATTTAAGTCACTTAACGGAATGGCTCCGGCTTACTTATCGGAATTGTGTATTCCAGAAGATTCCAATTCCCGACAGTCAACCCTTAGATCAGCAACGTCATCAGCTATCGGAAGGTTGAGGGAACCAAAGCGCACACCAGATACTAAGTTCGGTGAGCGTGCTTTCGCCGAGTCAGGACCTAAAGCCTGGAATGGACTGCCACATGATTTGAGAATGATCACAGACTCGACAGAATTTAGGTCTAAACTTAAAACGCACCTTTTCAGACAGTCGTATCCATAATTTCAGAAACCTCCACTTTCACAGTCGACGGCAATTTAAATTAACAAAATGTAAAAATACTAAAAATAAAAATGAATAAAACTAATAATTAAAAATAAATAAATAGAAATGATAACAACTAACAATTTGTAGGCTTTTTAAGACAGTTAAATTAAAATAAAAAACTATAGCAGACTTAAGATCATGCGATGACCAGTGTTTTTTGATGTAGTGTCCTCTGCGTGCAGTTTTATCTTTTATAAGCATAAAACTTTTCAATATAAGTGTGTTTGTCGGAAGTGACTTGCCAGGTAAGTATGTTTTGGTATCTTTTCTAAATAACAAATGTAGATCATAGGAAATAAATTGTACAGCGCCCTTGGGGTGATTTTTCACAAAAACGGCGCTCTACAAATCATCCAATTATTATTATTATTATTATTATTTGAGACCAGTCGAGCTAGCCGCTTGGTCAGCCTTCAAGAATTTTGTCGAGAACTTTCTTGGAAGTCATAAAAGTGAAGACCATATCAGCATTGTGTCTGAAATGCTCATGGCCTGTAAAAATATGGGATGTAACATGTCACTTGTCTGTAACATACACTTCCTTCACTCTCATTTAAATTTGTTGGAGATGTCAGTGACGAGCACGGCGAAAGATTTCACCAGGACATTGCGGCTATGGAAAAGTGATACCAAGGAAAGTGGAGTCCATCTATGCTAGCAGACTATTGCTGGACCCTGCAGAGAGACTCTCAAGATACTCACAAGCCTTTACTATACCATTTAAACTGTCGTTTTAGCGAAAAAACGGAGGAATTTCCCTCATCACGTGAAGAATGCGTGTTTTACGTAAATCGGTGAAAAATCCAATAAACGCGTATTGCATTTTTTCTGACCTCTAAATACGAACATTAAAATTGACACCAAGACCAATAAATTAATAAGATCTGGGGGCTCGACAAAACAACTGTTTACATTCTCAAATAAGAATATTGATAAATAAAAAAATAAAGTGTGTAACTAGATCAATATGCACATCGTTTTATAAAACAGTTGTATTTACTTTAATAAAACATTTATTGCTACACGAGTCTTCGAAATTTGCTTATTCTATCATATTGATGTAAGGTATTTATATTTAAAATTAATAAAAACAGGACCTTTTTGTATTTTTTTTTACTAGATTTTATTTTTCTAGACGATGAATTAGTATCTTCCCGAGGGATTCCTCTAGAAATATTTGAGATTTTAGTAATACGTTCATCAGAAATAATTAAATTAATACCATGGAAAAATCAAATTTCTAGGCCTGCTAAGGCAAAATTGACTGTAGGTCCAATGCGCCGGGCCACGCGCCGAATAATGTTTTTACACGACTTCATCACATATGTCGTTATGATTCTCAATTTATTTCACAGATTTGTAAGGGCAAATTCAACTGAAGTTCTGTCAATAAACCAGGGCCGCACGTCGTATATTTATGTGCATGGCTACTTCACTTATGTCTTTAAGATTTTGGCTTTATTTTAGGGTATTGCCTCGTCTTAAAACATTCTTTGCGGGAAACGAGAAAACTCGTCATACGCCTTTTTACAGTAAGACGCGGGAGACGAGTTTACTCGTTTTGTTGCGCAAAGCGGTAAGGAGCGGGAAACTTGTAAACAAGGGGTTCTAAATGGGTGCGGGGTCATGTGTTTTCTATTGTCGGCGGTACCCGATCTATCTACCTGTCAATACAATGAGTTTGAAACACAACAAAAAAATGAAAAAAATAAAATCGCTGTCGCGTATGTTCCGCTCACAAACTACGCAGTGAAACGCGTAACATGTGCAAGTTTTGCAATGTGCCCCTGCATAAAGGAAAGTGTTTCGAACGCTATCACACATTGAAGCACTATTAGGTTATAGTTTTATTTATATTTATTGAAAATTTCTAAATAATCTTGTAATTTTGTATGAATAAATTTCGATATGTTATTTAGATTGTGAAATACTGTTTTTTCTATGATTCCCAAGAAATTAGAAAGTTTTTGTTCATAAAAAAAGGGATTACACATACATTGCTCAGTAAATAAATAGAGACATCTTTTTAAAGTAAAACACTGGAAGTTTCATCGAAAAATATCAAATAGATCATAAGATATTAATATTTTGCGGAAAGTCTTTGGCGCTAAAATAAAAAAAAACACCCGCCCCCAATTTGGCGGTAAAATGCCCGACCATATAGTAAAACACTGGAAGTTTCATCGAAAAATATCAAATAGATCATAAGATATGAATATTTTGCGAAAAGTCTTTGGCGCTAAAATTAAAAAAAACACCCGCCCCCAATTTGGCGGTAAAATGACCATATAGTGTAGTTAATAAGTGTCTTTCAATACAGAATTGAAAAAGAAATAGCTTTGTCAATACTCCACTTAAATTATTACAACATTGATATTTTTAAGTCTACTTTGCGGGACATAAATAAAAATATATGTGTTTAACTCGACTATGTTTATCCGTGACTCTATCTAGATTATAAACCAATTCATTAAATTAGTTGCAATATGATATTTTTGATTCTGATTTTGAAATAAAAGATTGATAAATATGACTAAGTCTCAATTGTCGAGTGGTTAACACGCTATCTTGGTAAGACAAGAGATCCTGGGTTTGAAGCCTCGTTGTAACATTTATCTTTTAAATTTATTTGTCTTGTTCTGTTTCATGATTCGTTTAGATTTGTAGTTGTCTTAGTGTACAAAAATTAAAGTCTCGTTTTACTCAATTGGAGCGTTTATTTAAGAATGAACAATCGCAATCTCAATAATAACGCGTTTACTCTACGGGGTACATACGTGTAGCTCTATATATTATATATATAGCTGGAACTAGATCCTTCTAGAAGTTTCCGCAGCGTTGAATTATGCCTAGACCCTTTGTCTAGACCCTTCTGGCGAGTGCGCGTAATGCACTTCGCCAAACCAGCAATATTATTGTTGTCGGTAGTTTGCTTCGGACGTCGCAAGTAGGTACTCGTACACGGCGGCGGTCAGTAGTTAATGTGTGATTGATTGCTGCGTACTTCGTCACTTCAGTTGGATATGGTTGTAAAATTAAGCAGCCTTTAGGTGATTTCCTCACGAAAACGGCGCTATACAAATAATCCAATCACTATTATTATCTAAAAAGTCACAGTGTATCTTTAAATGCAACTAAATCCAATGGTTTTTGCTCTATTTAAACCATTCGTGTTTTATTAAATAATTATTATCGTTTTTTTTATTATAAGCGTGTTCCCTCCAACATTCGGTTCCATGAAAAATCAACACAATCACAATTTAACACACTTTTAACAAGTGATATAAAATCGTTAGAAACAAAGAATTTTTTTTTTAACCTAACCTAACCTAACCTACTTAACCCAGTTAATAAAGTTTTTGTTTCATCACTTTCCATGAATAACTTTTTAAAAATGTGATGAATTATAATTTTGATAAGTTATCCAACATTCTGTATACAGTTGAAATATTTCATATGATAACTCGTCGATTTTCGAACTTGTTCTTAAATTCAACAGCTCGTCTGTGAAATGATTTGATGCCTCTATGTTTCCTCTCTCCTGCAACATATATCTTCTCTTCAAGACTCATGTTCACTCCTACCTCTCCTCCACCCACACAGAGCATACCCAGAGACGACAAGGACACAGAATAATTTTTTTTCTCAGGGCCTTCGGTGTAGAGAATATGTTTAATCCTTACAAGACTGCTAATAATTTGTAAATATCACGAAATCGTTGGGCTTTATAATTTTAAATTTTAACAAAGTAAGTAAAAAAATACCTTATTTGTACAATGAAATCATTGATGACAATATTAGCGATTCTGAAATGGAAAATTGAAGCAGAAAAAAACTAGGTCACCTTGGTTCAATTCTTAAGTGGTAATGAATTTTTTTATGTATTTTCTATTTCAAATTTATGTTTGAAAGGCACTAATAGTGTTTTTAAAGATTAAAGAAGAAGCAACAAAAATAAAACAATCGTAATTGAATTTCAACTTTTAATAAATAGTCAAATCATATCAAAACGCTGTAAAATATGAGGAAAAAATACAAAAACAATTTGTAACAAATTCAACATCCGAGGAAAATGTTAAATTTAGTTAACATCTTTCTATTGTGAGATTTCTTCACTTTGAAAGATGTTTTTGTACAATTTGACTATTTTTGTATTGCGTATAAATTAGTATAGCTACATTCTAGTAGATGTTGTTGAGATTGACAAACTGAAGTATGCGGATCGTCCTTTGTGCAGAGATTAGGCAACAGTTTTGAAGCTCAACCCATCGTTTTAAATAATTTTGGGTTATTATAATGGTAGTGGTGTTGATGGTGGGCAGGCCTAAGAACTCAATCTACTAATCGTAATACCGGTTGTATCTGTTATACTTGGATGGCCTGTAGCCACGGTAACCATCGTAATCATTGTAATCGTTGTCCCAGTAGTCTGATCTGGCAAGTCCAGCAGAGGTGAACTGAAATCATAACAAAACATATATTCATCGACTGTACAATTAATTTCTCAGAAAATCAGTTTAACTGTTTAACACTCTTTAAAATTGTCAGACAGAAAGATTTTCACTGACTTGGTATTTCTTCTAAATGATGCATTTGATAGACCAGAATTGCTTGCATGATACATTTTCAGTTTCCACTGAATAATACTAGAAGTAATGATTTGTGCCAGTATAGAAATTTTGTGACTAACTACCATTTGTATTCCTCTTTACCCAGAATTCTCTTGGAGGGAAATAATTATACCGAGTCAGTGGAATTTTAAAATTTATAACTAAGCAAATAAAAAAATATTTTTATTGAGTCAGTTAAGTTATTTCTAATAACAATGGCGTTAAAAAATATATAAATCGTCTCAATATGACCTAACCGAACCCAACCACAACTATAGCCAAAATATTTACACAAAGTATACAAGTATTTCATAAAGTTTGAAGTAATTCTTGAAATTGCTTGGGTAAAACTATCCAAAACGTCACAATGTCGGTTAGTATTATGTTACACTAAAGAATGATTTGTTTCCGTGGTCACCATAAGCCAGTGAACAGACCTTAATACCAATTTAAAAAACCTGATTATTCTACTTGACTTACAAGCAGTGATTACTGACTTTATTTGGAATAAAAATTGTAAATGAAATTTTGGTATTTGCCTTTTTTTGTTCTTTTTTTTGTTTGTTTTTAGTGAGGGGTTGTGTTAGGTTAGGTTACTCGGCTGAGTGCATACTAAATTTATTTTGTTTGATTTTGAAGATTTTTATTTATTTTTTATTCAAAAAGTCACTGGAGACAAAAACTTAATAATTATAATTAATTATATTGCTTTTTTTTTCTTACCATTGCTGTTCCAACGAGCACAAACGCTACCAGGAAAAAATAGATGAACTGCATCTTGTTTGTCTTTTCGAAGCGATAGAACTGATGCAGGTATGCTGTCTGCAGACCTTTTATAGGTATTCTGTTTTATATGTTTTTACCAGAAGTGTCCCTTCTTTGTAATTGCCTTTAAAATGCATATATGTACTGAAAACAATAAAGTGTTCAGTACTTTTCCAACATGTGTATCAAAAAAGGGATTTATAATATGAACGGTGGTAAAACTGGCTACTGTTGTCCTCCGTTAGTGGATATCGGTTGATTTATATTTCGGCTTGCTTGGAATGTGGAGCTAAGCGTGGCTGGAACATTCAACATAATTCCTAAACACGTCGGAAGTTTAATATTACACGTATTGTCTATGATTTTATTAGGAAAGTACTTGATTCTCTATACTGCATGGTAAATTGATTATCTATGGGGGATCGAGAGCTTTCAAAATGTCAAATTTTTAGGCAGGCTAATTTACGAGTTGTTTTTTGAAGTTCTCCACTTTTATCAGCATGGCAATTTGTTTTGCTGTAGTCAGTGTACTATTCACGAAGTAATCACAAATAAACGCGCTGAAAACACTGTCGTGACGTTCAAACATGCCTCGAATAATACCTTACTAGACTATTTGTCTATTATAGATTGATTTTAAATTAACAACATCAACATCTCACTTCGCCTGATGAATGTAACAGTTTATATTGTTAAAATGATGCAATTTACTTATATTTCGGTGATATTGGAGAAGGTACGTAATTGTCATATTTGACATTTGCTACTGCTAGCACCTCGGCGTTCAAGAAGGGAACTATTATGCGGCTTACCAAGGCTTAAGCGTCCGATTTAGCCCACTTAACTTTGCTCGAGGAATGTCGCACATAGCGAGGATACGGACTGACTGATATACCGGACCTAAATATTGTTACCGCCGGATTAGATGGCAAAATTTAACGAAATCGACAAGTAAAATACCAAATTACGCGAATTTTTTTGTATTACAGAAAGAATAATATATATTTATAAAATAATGTTTGTTTGTCCCCTATACACTCAAAAACTACTGGACCGATTTGGTTATAAATTTCAAAGTTTTTTCTTATTAGTTTTGGGAGTGTTTAGAGAGTGATCTGAATGGTATAGGAAGTCGGTGACGCCCGTGGAAGACTTATCACAATATCTCTGCACTGGAATGAGATACAGAGTCGAATAAAAAATCGACGTTATTTAGATTCTCCAAATTAACCATGTGATATACGGTAGTGAATGGTAGAAACAGTCAGGGACGCTCGAGGAAGTCTCAACACTTATTTCTGCACCGCAATGAAAAAAGTAGTCGATATAAAATTTAAATTTCGAAGCGTATCAAAGCGTCATTTTTTTGTCAACACGCAAAGTACCTATATACGTATTTCCAGGCTGACCGATAAGTTAGCCATATTGCCTACTTGCCAGTTGACAGGCACAAAATTTCTAAATCTAAGTGTGATTACAGTGCATTACTCCACAAGCTATTGGAATTATTTAATTGTGTCATTACAAACATAATGTCAGCAATAAGATTCGCAATTGAACATCAAAAAATCATGGACTCGCTCACCGAATACATTGATCGTAAACTGGGTGAGGGGCCGTTCAAGTATTATGTAAGCACTATAGGGGGGCAGGGGGGTCTTTGCTTTGCTTATTTTTGATGACATGGGGGGGTGGGGGGGTCGAGATAGTGATTACGTCAGCACTGCTCAGCAGTAGTTATTTTTTTTTACACATTGGTAACCCACACATTGTCTATGTTTGAAAACCGAATACATATTCGGGGATTCCCACCGTGTCAATAAATTTTGTTTAAATAAATATTATGTGCATTAAAGTCCTCTATCCTTAGTCTATTTTAGAAGTGCTGCTTATGAATCAATAAAAAAACAGAATACATTAACAGAAAAATGCATATAGGTTCCAATTTTTACGTAAGCATGGGAGGGGGGGGTAAGATCTTTGCTTACTTTTGGTGACAAGGGGGAAGAGGGGGTAAATAATTGTAATAAATCTGTTTACGTAATACTTGAACGGCCCCTGAGTTGAAATCACAATTGTTTACCAAATTAGAGACGGAATTAGCCGATCTAAAAAAATCAACTCAATTTGTGAGCGATAGATATGATGACAAATGAAAAATTAAATAAAATTCTCGACCTCCCGAAACAACACCAAAAAATAATGGAAGATTTGGAAAACAAAGAAAAAAGAATAGTTGCTCTTGAAAAGAAAATATCCGAATATGAACAAAGGGAATTAATAACTTGTGTAGAAGTCAACGGATTCAGAGTATCGCCGAACGAACCACCACAAGAAATAGCCAACAGAATTAGCTCAGCCTTTGGAATTAATTTAGAAACAGTGGACCAATTCAAATATATAAAACCTACTGAAATAAAACCACCACGTCTAATATTTACCTTCAAAGATGACACAAAAAAAATAACAATGATGAATGCCAGAAAAAACAACAATGATGAATGCCAGAAAAAATAACAATGTCTCCCTTCTTTTAGCAGATGTCAATAAACAGGCTTACGTAAATGAAGCCCTGACGCCATTCTACAAAAATCTTTTATGGAACACTAAAATAAGGGCAAAAGAAAAAAAATTCAAATTCATTTGGTTTAAAAATGGAAAATTACTGGCACGAAAATCTGAAGACTCTCCAATAATTAAAATAAAAAAAATCATTACGACCTCGAAAATAAAATCATGTAAACAAACAATAAATTCCATAACCACCTACAATATATTGGACACTTATACCAAAAATGGATCCATTAACTGATATAAAATTCGATTACCCTTCTCGCGAAACCATCACAACCTCAACAATACAAGAAATTAATGACTACATACAAAACAAAAAAACAAAAACATTAAAAATACTTCACCAGAATATTAGAAGCATCAACAAAAATTTCGTAGAGTTGACAGTGATGCTACAGCAACTTGATGAGGAAATCGACATTATCATACTCACAGAATGCCGTATAAAAAAAGAAACATATTCACCAAAACATCTGGACAATTATAAGGTATATAACTCCACGCAACATAAAAGTCAGAATGACGGAGTGATAATTTATCTTAAAAATGAGATCCAAGGAATTGTAAAGGAAAATCAACTCAGAGACGCAAACTGTCTACTGATAAACATTAATAATGACATCTCAATATTCGGGATATACAGATCACCGTCAACAAGAGACATATCTCCCTTTCTTAATTCCCTGGATGATGAGCTAACCCTACTACGAGATGTTCGGAACGTGTACTTAATAGGGGACATTAATATTAATCTACTAAATACAGGACAGAAACACCCGCAGTGTGATGACTATCAACTACTTTTGCTGCATCATGGACTGATAACTGATCAGTGCAGTTAATGTACCAACAAGATTAGGATATAACGAAAACGCTCAAACTGTATCTGCCTCCTGTATTGACCACATCATGGTAAAAACAAACAAACCATACTGTACCACCGTTCACCATTCCAATATTACTGACCACTTTACACTACTACTCACCATTCAACTTCAAAATACACAAACATATATTAAAAACACACTTGTTAAAAAAAGAATTAATGTTAACAAATTAAAGGATTTATTAAAATTGGAAGATTGGGGAGAATTACTTAAAATTATAGATTTTCAAGATTGCTGGCACTCAAATATGATTTAAGATTTTCACGGCCAAAAGTATTTTTGTTATTTGTTTTTGGGGTATTATGCCGTGTTGCGCTAACTCCTTCTTTAGCCAACGTTTCGGACAGCATTGCAGTGTGCCAAATAAGACATCTGCCCTGATGATGGACACTGAAATGCTGTCCAAAACGTTGGCTAAAGAAGGAGTTAGCGCAACACGGCATAATACCCCAAAAACAAATAACAAAAATTGCTGGCACTCGTTTTTTTTTATTTTTTTATTTTTTTTATTTATATTTTGTGTGTAAGGTAGGTTTGAGAAGGTGATACTGTATGTGAGTAATATTGTATGTTTCGTGAACACCTCACTAGGAGAACCTGTGCTGAGATGTTTACGTGGTTATGTATAGGTGTGACAAGTATTTATGTGTTGTTGAAGTTTTTATTTTTTATAAGTTTTAATTTAATTTTTTATTTTTTTTTGGTTTTTTTTTTAAATTGAATATTCATAAAATTTTAATGGTTTTTGTAAATTGAATATTCATAATAAATTTGTAAAAAAAAATATATTAATATATATTAACATATATGTAAGTGCATAGTATATATATATATATATATATATATAGTAAGTGCATACAAACATTGTTCAAACAAATGTTCAGAATCATTCACAACACAGACTTCACACAAATGTAAAATAAAAAAACCTTGGATTACTCAAGGACTTCTAAAAAGTATAAGAATTAGAGACAAATTACACTTGAAAACTAAAAAAAACCCACTTGATCTTTCATTACTAAATCTTTATAAACATTATAGAAATATGTGTTCCAAACTTCTGAAATATGCCAGAGGTAACTATTATAAAAGTCAGATTCAAGACTGTAATAACGACCCTATACTTGTCTGGAAAATTATTAGGGAGATGACATATACTAACAACAATACAAACAGTGATATTTCCGAACTGGATACACCAAATCAAAAATTAAATTTGAAAGAAAATCCAAGGGAAATGGTCCAATTTGTAAATAAATGTTTCTCCAATGTCGGTTCTAATTTAGCTAAAAAAAATCATTAATCCTCTTCGTACTGCTAATGAGAATAACAAAGCACTTACTTATAATATCACCTTTAAATTAAATACAGTTACGGCAGATGACATTAAAATCATTATAGAATCATTGAAACCAACACTCACTTCCGGATCAGATGGCATTTCAATGAGAATAATTAAATCAACTAGAGATGAACTAATCCAACCACTTCTCCACCTTGTGAACAGATGTATCAAGGATGGTATCTTTCCTGCATCGCTTAAATTAGGTTCTGTTATACCAATCTTAAAAGACGGAAATAAAGCGGATATAAGTAACTATAGACCGATAGCAATATTGAATAATCTTGCAAAAATAGTAGAGAAAGTTAAAGAAACAGCTCACTCAATATCTTGAAACAAACCGCATACTATCTGAAAATCAATACGGATTTAGAAAAAAATATGGGAACTTCCGATGCCATCGCCTCTATTGTAAAAAGGATAAAACATAGTCACGATAATGGTAATAAGTGTATCGGAATATTTTTAGATCTATGTAAAGCTTTCGATGCAATTGATCATACATATCTTCGAGAAAAACTCAAAAAGATTGGAATCGTAAGTCGTGAACTGAATCTCATTCAAAGCTACCTACATGTCAGAAAGGTCACAGCTAGTCAGGATTAAAAATGAATCAAGTCAACCAATACCAATTCAATACGGAGTTCCACAAGGCAGTGTCTTAGGGCCGATTTTATTCCTGATATATATAAATGATCTACGTAATCTAAACTGTCACGGCTCAGTAATTAGTTTCGCAGATGACACAGTTCTTCTCTTCCATGGAAAGTCGTGGGAGACTGTATTCATAAACGCTGAAGAAGGGATGAATCAGGTAAAACAATGGCTTGATACAAATTCACTAACATTAAATGATACAAAAACTAAATATATTAAATTCAAAATTTACAACAGACAGATAATGTCAATTCAAACCTAAACATAAAAATTCATACAAACTGTTTAACCGCGAACCATGAAATTCCTTGCAATTGCCCAAAATTGATTGAAATTCAAACAATAAAATACCTTGGGATAATTATTGATCAAAACTTAAATTGGAACTCCTTAATAGAAAATGTGAGCTACAAATTTAAAAAAAACTAACCTATTTCTTCAAAACAATAAGAAACATTTTAGATAAAGAACAACTAATTCAAATTTACTACGCACTAGCCCAATCTCAACTACAATATGGTCTTATCGGATGGGGAAGCTCATGCGATTCCACTATAAAACCAGTCCTCATAACACAAAAGGCAATTCTAAAAATTATACTTAGGATCCCCATCAGAACTTCTACCGACTATGTTTTTAAAACCCTGAATGTAATGACACCAAAACAATTATACGCAAAAGATATACTAATTTACGCATTCAAAAACCAGGACAACTTTACACAGACAAACTCAGACAGACTCACAAGATCCACATTACAACATATGTTACACCAACCAATAACTAAAACAACTTTTGGATAAAGAAATATGCAGTATTATTCTATAAAATTATTGAATGTCCTCCCTTTTGAAATAAAAAAAACATTCAAAAATAACTGACTTCAAAAGAAACATTAAGAAATGGATTATGGCTAAGGGAAGGAAGAATATAGATTAATATTGCAACCCAACAAAGACTAAAGCTTGTATTATGTTTTATTTTTCTCTAAATATTGTTTTTTAATTTTCTATGTAGTATTTTAACATATAAACTTATACTATTTCAAACACATAACCATGTACAATGTGACCTTAGAACGGGGTACCCCAGTAAGGACACATTATCTTATATAAAAAAATTGTTAAATAAAAAAAAATAAAATATATATATAAACAATTCAGAGATCTATGCATCCATCTCATTAAAGAGCGGGTTTTGGAATTTGAATGTAGGTACACTTGAAAAAAACGAATGAACTAATTTGGATAGCTTTTTTAAACACCAACACTTGTTGAAAAAATACTTGCACAAATAAAATGTTAATTTCAATTATTCGCATATACACCCCCGACCTCTGAAGACAAAACGGAAGCGGGTCGGAGAAGACCTTTCCCTAAAGGCGGCGTGATTTTAATAAGCTTAAACACCCACTTAACGCAAAGACACCGAATAGGGTGTAAGGCGTGGGGGTTGATTAGCGGAATTCTCGACATGGAACGGTTTTGTAATTTTACAGAGATTTCAAAGTAATATTTAATGGTAACTTTGTAGACTTTTCTGGTTGGTTACTTGTGACTTTTATTTGAGTGTCAGGAGTGTAGGATATTAAAATAAACAATTAATCAACACCTCTGCCGTGGGTAGCCCCAAGTGGTTTGTAACGTTTGGTTATCTAGCAGGGATACCTGTATTCATTGGAGTGAGGTTTGTCCAGATTCTGGCGGCAAGTGGGTCTGCTTACCAACTGGGTGGCGTGCCAGATCGGGAGAGGCCGGTTGATGGAGATCTTTTGACCTCTCCAGCCGGACTCTTCCGACCCATCGCCTTGAATCTCTGCGGGAGGATTGTATTATTTCATCGCTCCTGGACAGACTGACTCCCACCACTCATATTTTTCCTTTCCAAAATTTCCTTTCTATCCACACAGTATCCTCAAATTTGACAAAGGCCCCAAAGGAAAAGATTTTCCCCAGGGCCTCCTGTGCGGAGTAAATGTATACATAACACATATTAACATAGTTAGCAACTAGTTACCTATGATAGTTGGTTGTAACGATTGAAACACATGTACCTAAATATGTAGATTAATTTCATTGTTTTTTATTATTATTTTGATTCGTCGTTTATTGGTAATGAGCTTTACAAAGTGATTTGTTTACTAGAACACTGGTAATCTCACAGCTCTAGAAGAAGTTTTTCGTAGGAATTCCGAGAACTTCTTGACAAAAATGAAGTATTTTATTAAAAACCTAATTGTTGGAATACACGTCCTGCCGATAAATTTTATTTCTCAGTAAACATCCCTAGAAGTAAATATTTTTATTTATTCTATCCGCGAGCTGCGGCAGGTCGCCACCTCAAGGAAAATTAAATAAAATGTTTGTATTTGTAAGGAAATGTTCTATGTTCTCCCCCACGGAGAAACGTAAAGTATTGGCAATCCACGGGGCGGCGCGGCCTGAGTGGTTTTGCAGCGGGAATATTTCAATGTTTTTTATAAATATTAATGGAATAAATAAAGTAAATCAAGGCTTGGATAAGTTGGCTTGTTAGAATGGCAAATCACTCCTTAGGATGATTGAGTATTTTTTTGGGGATGATCAAAGAAAATATGATACTTCTTCAATTTTTCTGGTAGTTACCAATAATAACTTTAAAAAAAGTATTTTTTTATCGTTAAAGTGTGGTTTATTAAAAAAATATGATATTACTTTGAAATAAATTGTTAGAAAGACACAAATCATTATTTGTGGTAAAATGAAGAGTACGTGACGAACGAAACGAAAATACGCATACGTCTCAAACTACAGACCGATATCCTTATTACCAAACTTTTCAAAAATATTTGAAAGAGCCATGTACAATCACATTTATAACTTTCTCGAAAACTTTGAGATAATATGTCCACAACAATTTGGATTCCGTAAAGGCCGTTCAACAACACAGGCAGTATTCAATTTTTTGAACAAAATTCTAGAAAATATTAATATTAGTAAAAAAACTGTAGGTATCTTTATTGACCTCTCAAAAGCATTCGACAATGTTGATCATGAGCTTCTTCTAATTAAACTTGAACATGTGGGTATTAGAGGTTTAGCATTAAAATGGTTTGAATCGTACTTAAAAAAAGAATTTCAGCAGAAAGTTCAAATTTCAAATATCAATGAAAAAATGGTCCAGTACATGGTAGAATCCAAATGGAGAACAATTAACAAGGGTGTGCCACAAGGAAGCATTCTTGGGCCTCTCCTCTTCCTTATCTATGTAAACTTCCAATAATTGCTGGCACAGAATGTTCAATGTTTGCTGATGACACCGCTTTGTTGTTTGAATGTAATGGAGACGTTGACGAATTTAACAAACAAGTTAACGAGACTTGCCAATTAATAGCAAACTGGCTGTTATCGCAACATCTATCACTCAACACAAACAAAACCCAAATTTTAAAATTTTGTCCAGTGCAAGCTACACCTATAAATATAAATGTAAATATTAATAATAATACTATCGAACCTTCCCAAACCTGTTCACTACTGGGAATAGAATTAGATATAAACATGAACTGGAAAGAACATGTCTCAAAAATTGTAGCAAAAATCAGTAGTTTTTCTTATGTTCTGGGTACCTTGAGAAAAATATTAAACACCGAATCAGTAATAGCCGCATACTATGGTTATGTATATTCAATAATAAAATACGGTTTTATTTTTTGGGGAAACTCGGTAAACGCTAAAGATGTTTTCATCATACAAAAGAGATGCATAAGAAAAATTACAAACTCTGAGCGTTTAGATTCATGTAGACCTATGTTCAAAAATCTGAAAATTCTGACAGTCGCAGACATATATATATATAATGGAGTTATGCATATTAGTGCGATCATCTACAGACAAGTTCCCACTAAAAAACTCAACACATAAATACGCTACAAGGCTCACAGAAAACTTATTAATACCAAACGCAAACAAAACAATATTCCAAAAAGGACCATACTACATGGCCATTAAAGTATATAACAACCTTCCACATAACATTAAACAAATACAAGATACACACAAATTCAAATCGTTACTAAACACTTTCCTTGTTAATAAATGTCACTACACGAATACCTACAGTGAATACCTCACGTAAATGAAACGCCTCTTTTTATTGGTATATATATATATGAATTTTTTTTATTTTTTCATTGGTATATTGTTATTTTATCTGTATAAACATTGTAATTATTATAATAAAACAAATAATATTATATAAACATTGTAAATAAATAAATGTGGTTAGCTGGAAGAAATGGGGTCTACCCATAAGCTACACCTTTTGTAATTTTTATTTTACAATAATTTTTTTTTTGATTTGATTTGATTTGAAAAAAGAAGTGTGAGGAGTTTGTATGACTTGGAAAAGAACCGTTGAAGAGGTCGAGGATGCAATAATATTATTTATATATTAAAAATTAACACAGTTGTAATCAAGAATTCACTACCTTAACCAATTTATAAATCCCCGAACAACTCAGGGTACACGTCAGCTAGTCATTCAATAAAAATAGATCCTAAATCAACCTGTCCGGCAAAAAGGAGATTGCTTAAGTAAGAAGTGGTATTATACACTTTGCCTTACCTGAAATCTAGATCAAATCAAAGCAATCTTCTTGCCTAACTAACTAACCATCTCGCCGTTTCCTTGGAGGGGTAGGCTGATAGGACGGACCGCCAAAAAACTCGACATTGGGATACACTCATTCAAATTCATATTATTACTCTTTTGTTATTCTTACTCTTGACATGGCCCGACTCGAGTGTCTGATTCACTTGATCGTGCCATGTCTTCCTCAGGCATCCTTGACTTCTGCTACCATTCACATTCGCGACATATATTATCCTCACTAAACGCCCCTTTCTTAATCTTACTCATTACGCTTACATCATCCTTGCACTCTTTGCTGATCACCACAATTTCGCACATGATCATACATGGTTTACCTCTTGGATCTAATGTCTACAGTATTCAGTATATTTTAATGCTTTTTATGCCAGTTCCATGCCCCACTGCCACGCATCAAGGTAGGTACCAGCATTCCATTGTGGAATGCTATATGACAGTTCTAGAATAAGGTCTCCAAGGCAAAAGCTTATGATGAAGGATGAAGACTCCAGTTTGTTAAATTTGGTCCGTTGGTGACCACCCAAAAGGGTGCCCACTGGTCTGGACTGTTAAAAAAGGAATGAAAAACTGCTTTGATTGTCCGTTGTGTTCCAAAAAAAATCCAGGATTGGCAATCTCAAAGTTTGATTGCTAGTGGTTAATGGCCTCCACACCAAATAAAGTATGGTGGATCAAATACGAACAAATATATACGCGAAAGCAAGGAACTTTTCCGTGGTTCATACACCTTAGACTTACTGGAGGCAACAAATAGATTTAGCCTAGAGACCAGACATAATTCAAATCTATTCACATTTTTTTTAATAAATTTATTCAGAAAACCTGAATGGCTTTTCCTGCATTTTGCAACAAATTTATCAACTAAATTTCTATAATCACGCACCGAACGCGAAGATGGTTTCATATTTATTTATCTATTTAACTAACTTAGAAACATATCTGATATGCCATTAAAGAATTTCTTAATTCTTTTTGCGGTGCTATTAGCCAGCCTTACCATAAGTAATCGTGGACCGCAGCTTCTTTACTCCTATTCCATGGGAAGAACACGCAGAATATATCTAAATAGGATAAATATTATTATTTTGAATAACACGTAGTTCGACTTCCTCAAAAAATATTCGTGCTTTACTGAAAGTTTGTTGTGAAATTTTTCAAATCGATCGTTTTAGGCCTCCTGATCAGTATGGCGTATTTGGCGACTCTGGCTACTCCTCCAAAATCTTCAGCCTCACAACATACCCTCACTAAATCCAGCTTGAAAGCAGTTAGGAAAATGAGAATGTTTTCTAAGGTGAAAAATAAATCAAAAGTTCCGTGTTGCAATCCAACTGTCAGGTACCATATGTGTTGATGCACTTGGTGGAAAATAACGGATGATTTTATTTTTTTTTAATATATCATTTAAAAAGTCAATAACAAAGGACACATGTGGGAGATCAAAGGGGGACTATAAAAGGTCTGCAGACAGCAAACCTGCATCAGTTCTATCACTTCGATAAAGCAATCAAGATGCAGTTCATCAATCTCTTTCTCGTTGCCTGTGTGCTTCTTGGAACAGCAATGGTAAGAATAAAACTTATTTATTAGTTGATATTTAATAATTTTCATACTTCACCCTCCTCAAGCAAATCATCCATTTACTTATTATTGAACCGATGAAGGACATTTTGCATGTTTTAATATTTAATTCTTGGGAGATTTTTGTATATAACTTCGGTACCAGATATGTTAACGACTTTTGATACTTTTTTGTATTGATTCCTGGGACCACGAAATCCTCTCGGGTGTGACTTCTTGTGATATATTTATGATCAATATTATCATGATTTTCTAGATTTTTGTGTACGTGAATAATAACCCTTTTTATGTAATATTGATGAAAATCAAGTAAATTAAGTTTTATATAGAGCAGATCGCTAGAGTAGTTATAGGGTTTACGCAAAATGATTCTAAAAACGGGTTTTCTAGGCCTTCACTAGCGGATCTAAAATAGTTCTTAATTTTTTTAGAAGCAATAATTATTAGCCTGAAACACTCATCCACATTGAAAAATCTCCTGATAAAAGATACATGACGCCAACGGGACCGTTGGCGTCATGTATCTTTATCGTCATCTACCCGATGAGTGTTTCAGGCTAATAATTATTGCTTATAAAATAATTGTTAACCTTTGTGCTATGCATAAAAAAACTTGCCTAAAAAACATTAATTTACCAAAAAAATAATAAAATAGTTCTACCTGACGATCCCCAACCAAAGCAATGCATAGGTCTTGTTGTGATATTTCCAATTAAGATTATCGTCTATAATAAAACATAGATATTTGATGTTTTTTACACATTTAAAATCTTCACAGTTGCATTACGAATCAATATTATCGGAATAACAATTAAACTTGTGTATTTTTATTGTGTATGATGTGCTGGGTTTTCCTTTTCCAGTTGAGCTGAATCTTATGTATTTAGTTTTTGTTATATTCAGTGTTAGTAGATTTTTGTCAAGCCACTCCTATCCTCTCCTTTAAATATAATACTGTTAGCATGCATAACTAACTCATTGATGTAATATATAAATGGAAGAGGTCCCAATATACTTCCCTGTGATACCCCAAAGTTTGTGCCTCGTGAATTACTTATTAATTTTAAAATTAATTCTTTTTTATGCCCGCATTCTCAATTTCTACCGATTTATAAGATTATAATACATTTATTATGCCGAAACGTTAATTATATGTCTTTCCCTCGACTGAAAAAAAAATTTCTAAGAAAATTATTAAAAACAAACTTAAAGGCATGAAAAAATTTGCTGTGTATTTTTGAATTCAATTAAAGCATTTGTGCAGAGATTTTTGCTGCTTTTTGAGATTACAAAAGAGTCGTGTTTTATGAAATATTTTCATCATTTTCGCTTAATTATTATCGTTTTTTTTTATATTAGCGCGCTCCCTCTAACATATCTACGCATTTTATTATTTGCGTTTCAATCCATCTTTGACGCTTATGATGGGGCCTCAAACGATGGCCCAAGTATAACACATTTTTTAAAGGGTCTAATATATTAATTTATGTTTTCGTATTTTCAGTTCGCCTCTGCTGGAATAGACGACTGGGATAACGATTACAATGGTTACAAAGGTTACCGTGGCTACAGGCCATCCAAGTATAACAAATACAACCGGTATTAAAATAACTAGATGGACTACTAAGGCCTGCCCACCATCAACACTACCAATATAATACATAAACTAATTTTACTAAACCTGTTTATTCCATCCCATGTTTCAATGAGGTGGGCAATCAGCAAAATTATTTGAATGGCTATGATATTTAGTCGATGGGTTGAATTCCAAAACTGTTGCCCAATCTCTGCACAAAGGACGATCCGCATACTTCAGTTTGTCAATCTCAACAACATCTACTAGATTGTAGCTATACTAAATTATACCCAATACCGAAACAGTCAAAATGTTTAAAAATATCTTTCAAAGTGAGGACATCTCGCCATAGAAGGACGTCAATTAAATTTAACATTTTCCTCGGATGTTGAATTTGTTACAACTTGTTTTTGGGTTTTTTTCTCATTTTTACAGTGTTTTGACTCTTTATTAAAATTTGTTACAGAATTATGATTTTTTTATTTTAAGTTCCTTCATCAAGATAAAAAGACCTTTATAACAGTCTGAACACATAAAAATCCTGATAGTCAAAATAATAAACAATACTACAAAAGACAGCTACGATAATTATACTGACGGAAAGAAGATATGAGAATGTCAATATTGGACTAGTTAAATATCTTATTCTACTAAATAATTAATGGCCATACATCAAACTGAATTCTGAGAAAAATTGAAAACCTGCAGCACAATCACACACATGAACCACGAAAAATAAAATTTACCTTTAGAGAAACAACCCATATTCAAATATAGTTGATGTATCAAGTACAATTGGTATATTACCAGAGGAAATTAAATTATAAGTGAGCATAAACAAACTAAAGTTGCAAAAATATGTGATTAGTCCGTATTGATTTTTTTATATGCATTGTTTATGTAATTTCTTAGCGTCTTGAGGTGGACTGCAGTTTTAAAAATAAATTGATTTCGTGATTTGGAAAAAAATAACAAAGTAATTGGTCCATTTTCATTATTTCAAGAACACAACAATTTGAAATGAGATCTTTATAGTAAAAAAACGGAAAAAACTCGTTTTTAAAAAAAAATCAAGACTAAAAAATAACATACCTGTTGTAACATTTTTGAACAAAATACAACTAATAAAAATAATGATCCGACAACATTAAATGTTAACATAGTTTAAACCCAGTTATTACATAATATTACTAAGAATTTTAATGTATCTTGTTGCAAATATGAAGGAGCCCATGGGGAAAATAATTTACATATTTTGTGTGCTGTGTGTAGGGTCTTTTTTAAGGAAAGGATGGGAAGTTTTTTAAAGGTAAAAGGTATGAGGGTTGTGTAGGAATCTAGGGATCATTTTGTCCAGGAATGATGGACATATTTATATATCCCTCCCACTGCGGCGCAAGGCGATGGATTAACAGAGTCCAGCTGGGGAGGACAAAAGGTCTTCTGCAACCAGTCTCAGTCTCGCAGTAGGTGGACAACGCATACACCGCCAAGAATTCGACTCCATATCTCATTCTAGTGCAGAAATAAGAGTTGAATCTTCCTCGGGCATCACTGACTTTTTCTACCATTCATTACCGTATATTCATTGTTAATTTGTAAAACTTACATTATTTTGACTTTTAATTTTACTTTGTATATCATTCCGGAGCAGAGATAATGCTAAAAGTCTGCTGTTTCATGCGAAAAGTTAAGGTACTCTCTAATTAAACAGTTCTTTTTTATTTTATTTTTTTATTTTATTTTATTTTTTATTTTAAATACATAAACGGCTATACTGCCTTTTATAAATAAACATATAATAGAGTACAAAGTAAGAAAAATAATATTATTACATTATAGTAGTTTTAAACTTAAAAATAACATACAATTATTTTGTGTATCAGAACAAAAATAACAAAAAAAGAACAATGAGAAATATCATCATTTCATTTTAACATGTCCATATTGCGTATATAAAATTACAATATGGAAAAATAATTTTTGAGTGCATGTTTATAGTTCTGGCACTAATACGACCAAACTTTGAAATTTTCTGCGAAATCGGTCCCGTTTTGTAGTCTATAGGGGACAAAAAGCTTACCGGCCGTAGCGAAACACTTGAAGTGACCTGTGGCAGGTGAGTTGGTTATATTGGTATCCAGACCCGCCTCCCAAATTGAATTGGAACAAACCGTATAACTTCCTTGTTCTCACATGGTTTCATCTAATATTGGTCCAGTTCATCTAAAGAAGACAATAGGCTCTGCCACATGTACACTTCGGAGCGGTGGTACCACTCGCAATGTACTGCGCTGTAAACCGTTAGCTTACTTTTGGGCTTTACGTATTCTCATTGTCTGTGCAGTGTAAAGTCAGGAGTGCTGTGGCGCCAACTAGTTGGGAAACATTGTGAGGCGGGTTAAGGTAGGGACTGTACGAAGGGTCATGTTGATGCGGGTAGATCAAAACCCATCCAGACTGCATTTAATGAATCGATGTAATGTTGATTACCATCCAGACTGGATGTAATGTTGAAAATATTGTAAATTTATTCGCTGATTATTTTAAGTCTGTCTATGAAAAGGATATACCTTATAATGAAATTCCCAAATTCTCGTCGAATCTCAGTCTTAAATTATCTGAAATACACATTGAAATTAATGATATTATAAAGCATGTAAATTTTTTACATGCTAGAAAAAGTGCTGGACCTGACAACATTCCACCTGTGTTAATTAAAGAATGTCTAAACAGCCTATCTGTTCCTCTTTCTGTAATTTTTAATCAATCATTCAAGACAGGATGTTTTCCTAATATATGGAAACATAGTTTTCTTTCT
This sequence comes from Hesperophylax consimilis, assembly GCF_061612785.1. Classification (NCBI taxonomy): domain Eukaryota; kingdom Metazoa; phylum Arthropoda; class Insecta; order Trichoptera; family Limnephilidae; genus Hesperophylax; species Hesperophylax consimilis. Next base: position 8,634,303 of record NC_142852.1, read on the forward strand.
CCTATCTTTAAAAAGGGTGACAAAACGGATGTTACAAATTACAGACCAATATGTATCCAGTCATCGATACCTAAATTTTTTGAAAAAATAGTAGGTACTTGATAAAATATCTACAAACATGAAAAAAATTATAACTCCCTACCAACATAGATTTTGTTCAAATAAATCTACATTAACCAATTGACTAATATACAAAAAAAATTATATCTACATCCTAAACAAACAGGTGCCAGGTAGACTCAGTATACACTGACTTCAACAAGGCATTTGATAAGGTGTGTCACAAAATATTAATCAATAAATTAGCCAAACTTGGAATTTACTGAATTGGTTTACTACTTATTTATTCAAAAGAAGTCTTTGTGTGAGAATAAATGGCACAAAGACATACGAATTTATGGCGACAAGTGGAGTGCCGCAAGGCTCTCATCTAGGGCCCATTTTGTTTATAATATTCATAAACGACATTGTTGATGTATTTACTGATATAAACATTCTACTGTTTGCCGATGAAATGAAATTTTATAAAGAAATTAACCACATAAATGATTGTATTACACTTCAAACTAACTTGAGATATCTTTTTGAATGGTGCTCAATCAAAAAATTAGCACTAAACATAAATAAATGTCAGTTCATTCATTTTTCCAAAATAAGTAACCCTATTTTTTTCAATATTCACTAAACGATAAAAAATTAAATTGTGTTGGTAAAACTATTGATCTAGGCATTATGTTCGACAGTAAACTCACCTTTGTATGTCATATTAATAATATTATCAACAAGGCCAGACTCTTGGATTTGTTTTGAGAGCTGCAAAAGATTTCAATAATTTAGGAACATTTATTATGTTATATAAAACCCTTGTCAGATGCCAACTTGAGTATAACTCTACGTTATGGTCTCCATTTTTCAATATTCATTCAGATAACATTGAAAAGATTCAACGGATGTTTCTAAGGTTTATAAATTATAAATTGCATATTTCTATACAAAACATAAATAACAGTTACCTCTTGGATAAAATGTCTATATTAAAACTTTCAGAAAGAAGAATAAGCACAGATTTAATACTGTTACAAAGAATACTACATTTTAAAATTGACTGTCCCGAATTACTTCAATGTATCATGTTACTACTTACATTACTTCATGTTCCCAAAAAATCATGCGGACATTTCTTACCTTATGACTTCAATAACACCACGACACTAGCTTACCAAAATTCTCCGATTCCGAGACTTCACAATCTCGGAAACAAATATTCTGATCTGAGTGATATATTTCATTTGAAAACTAATCAGTATAAATGTTGTATACTCTATCACTTTTATTCTTCTAGACACAAATAGTTCTATGCACCCTTATAATTTCTCCGCATCTATCTTTTGTTTTGTTGAATATTTTAAATTAAATTTCGTCATTATGTTTAGATTCTTCTTTATTGTATTTACTCTGATTCAAAATGCTTGTATTGTTTTTTTAAAGAAAAGCCCACTAGGGCGTGTAATAAATAAATAAATAAGTAAATATATTTTTTTTAGAAAATGTGTCAGGTATTCGTTTTTAATTAAAAGGGTTATGAAAGACAATTTGATTAACTAGCGTCATTGATCCCTTCGGCACCGGTGCGTCGTCGGGAAACGCACCCAACATTCTGTATTCAGGTGATATATTTCACATGATAACTCGTCGTTTTTAGGACTCGTTCATGAATTCAACAGCTCGTCTGTAGAATGATTTGCTGCCTCCAGGTTTCCTCCGGAAATGGTAACGGATTTTTTTTCTGTATTTTCTATTTCAAATTTAAGTTTGATTGACACTAAGGACGGGTTGTTTCGGATAATTTGAACAATTGATCAAATTTCAACGTTCATTTTCGGGTTTTGTGAAAGATTTATTCAAGTTCTGTTTTTATATCATTGTAGGCTAGTTGCTTAATAAAACTGAAATAAAAACAAAACTTGAAAAAATCTTTCACAGAACTTGAAAATGACCGTTGATATTTTATGAATTGTTCAGATTCTCCGAAACAACCCGTCCTAATAGTATTTTCAAAGATTAAAGAAGAAGCAAAAAAAAATAAAACAATCGTAATTCAATTTCAACTTTTAATAAATAGTCAAATCATATCAAAACGCTGTAAAAAATCGCATAACTTAACAAGTTGTAACAAATTCAACATCCGAGGAAAATGTTAAATTTAGTAAATATCTCTCCATGGCGTGATTTTTTCACTTTCAAAGACATTTTTGTTATATTTGACTATTTTTGAATTGCGTATAAATTAGTATAGCTACAATCTAGTAGATGTTGTTAAGATTGACAAACTGAAGTATGCGGATTGTCCTTTGTGTAGAGATTTGGCAACAGTTTTATAGCTCAACCCATCGTCAAAAAATCGTAGTCATCAAAAAAATTTTGTGTTCTTATATTGGTAATGTTGATGGTGGGCAGGCCTTAGTACTTCATCTAGTAATCGTAGTACGAGTTGTATCTGTTATACCTGGCTGGCCAGTATCCATAGTCATCATTGTAATCATCATCCCAGTAGTGTGGTCTGGCAAGTCCAGCAGAGGTGAACTGAAATTGTGGAAACATACATTCATCTATTGTACAATTAATTTCTTACTAAATCAGTTAAACTGATAATGACATCATTTTAGACATCATAAAAATTGATATTTAGCGGGGATAACTTTGTTGAATTACAACACTCTTTAAAATTGTCGGAGAGAAGTATTTTCACTGACTTGGTATTTCTTCTAAATGATGCATGTGATAGTCCAGAATTGCTTGCATTGATACATTTTCGGATTCCACTAAATGATACAAGAAGTCAAGATTTGTTTCAGTATAGAAATTCTGTGACAAACTACCATTTGAACTTATCTTTACCCAGTCTTCTCATGGAGGGAAATAATTATACAGAGTCAGTGCACTTTTTAAATATATCACTAAATAAATAGAAAATATTTTTATTGAGTCATCTATGATAAATATCTACTATATATTTTTTCACTACTCATATGATAAAGCCCCTGGCGTTAATAAATAAATAAAATTCCTCATCTTGACATAACCTAACCTAACAACAAGTAAAATATTTATAGAGGGTTTTATTATGACACGTATTTCAAGTTTTTCTTGAAATTTCTTGCGTAAAAATTACTGATTTCCGTGGTCACCCTAAGCCAGAGAACAATCCATACTGCCATTTAAAAAAAAACTGATTAATCTACTATCAGTGATTCCTGACATTATTTGGAGTTTAAACTGTAAATGATTTTTTTAAATTTTTTTTTCTATTTTTTGTTTTTGTTTTTGGTGTGGGTTGGGTTAATGAATTTTTATTTTTTAAATTCAAAAAGTCACCGGAGACCAAATTTGGCATGAATTTTTAATTTAAAATAACATCCTGTGTATAGGTAGGTACATGAGTAATTATGTTGCTTTTTTTCTTACCATTGCTGTTCCAACGAGCACAAACGCCACCAGGAAGAGATTGATAAACTGCATCTTGTTTGTGTTTTCGAAGCGATAAAACTGATGTCAGATTTGCTGTCTGCAGATCTTTTATAGGTACTCTGTCTTTGATTTTTCACCAGAAGTGTCCTTACCTTGTCATTGACTTTAAAAATGTATATATGATCTGAAAACAATAGAATGGTCAGTACTTTTCCAACATGTGTATCAAAAAGTTATTTATAATATTAATGGTTTAAAAACTGGCTACTGCTGTCCTCCGTTGGTGGATATCGGTTGCTTTAAATCTCGGCTTGCTTGGAATGTGGAGCTAAGCGTGGCTGGAACATAATTCCTACATAAGTCGGAAGTTTAATATTACACGTATTGTCTATGATTTTATTAGGAAAGTACTTGATTCTCTATACTGCGTGAAATATCCTTGCTCCTACGTCATAGGGAGATCGAGATCTTTCAAAATGTCAAATTTTTAAGAAGGCCAATTTACGAGTTGAATTTTAAAGTTGTGCACTTTTATCAGCATGGCAATTTGTTTTGCTGTAGTCAGTGCACTATTCACGAAATAATTACAAATATACCGCTGAAAACACTGTCGTGACGTTGAAACATGCCTCGAATGATACCTTACCAGACTATTTGTCTATTGTAGATTGATTTTAAATTTATAACATCAACATCTCACATATCTCAAGTTCATATTGTTAAAATGATGCAATTTACGTATATTTCGGTTAAATTGGAGTACGTTAATGTCATATTTGATATTTGCTACTGCTAGCACCTCGGCGTCCAAAATTGAACTATTCTGCGGCTTACCAAGGCTAATGTCGCACATAGCAAAGATACGGACAGACTGATATACCGGACTTAAGTCTTGTTATCACAGGATTGGATGGCAAAATTTAAAGAAATTGATACGTAAAATACCAACCAACTCGGATTTATTTGTAAAACAGTAAAAATTATATAAATAAATGAATGTTTGTTTGTCACCTATACACTCAAAAACTACTGGACCGATTTTGCTAAAAATTTCATAGTTTTTTCTTATTAGTTTCGGAAGTGTTTAGAGAGTGATCTGAATGGTATAGGAAGTCGGTGACGCCCGTGGAAGACTTATCACAATATCTTTGCACTGGAATGAGAAACAGAGTCGAATTTTATCCCGACGTAATTTAGATTTTCCAAATTAACAATGTGATCTACGGTAGTGAATGGTAGAAACATTCAGGGACGCTCGACGAAGACTCAACTCTTATTTCTGCACTGCAATGAGAAATGGAGTCGATATAATGTTTTTTTTAACAGTAAAATGTGGTTAGGAACATTATTAAAAAAATATATTAAGTGAACTGAATTGTAGCAAAGACACAAATCATTTAGTGGTAAAATGAAGATTGAGTGATGTATGAAAAAAAGAAGTGTGATTAGTATGACTTGGAAAAGAACCGTTGCAGAGGTCGAGGATGCAATACTTAATATTATTTATATAAAATTAACACATTTTTTTTTTATAAATTTAATTTAGATTAAATTTGATAATATTATTATTAAGTTCTGCAAGTGTTTTAGTTTTTTATTATTGTGACAGCTGTTTCGGCTTACTAGGCCATTTTCAAACTGTGGTCATAGCAATAAAGTCATTAGTAAATAATTAAGAACTCATTACCATTTACTGAGGGGAAAACATAGATTGGTTTAACCAACAATAGATCATGTCATCGGTTTAACCAGTAATAAATCAATGTATGCACCTTCAAAATTTACATTTGAAATAGTATAAATACGTCGTCTCAATCTGGACTAACCACAGTTTGAAAATGGCCTTGTAAGCCGAAACAGCTGTCATAATAATAAAAAACTAAAACACTTGCAGAACTTAATAATAATATTATCAAATTTAATCTAAATTAAATTTATAAAAAAAAATGGAGCTCTACGAAATACAAAAACAATAACTAAAAAAAATTAACACAGTTGTTATCTTGAATTCACACCTTAACCAATTTAAAAAAAGCCTTAACAACGCCGGGTACACTTTGCATCGTGGTTAAAAACAGCTTGTGACACCAACTCATCTAGACATAAAATGCATCAAATAATCTTCTTACCTAACTAACTAACCATCACGCCGTTTCCCGCAGGGGTAGGCAGATAGGACGGACCGCCAAAAAACTCGACCTTGGCATACACTCATTCAAATTTATATTATTTATCTTTTATTATTCTAACTCTTGAAATAGCCCGACTAGAGTATCTGATTCACTTGATCGTGCCATAACTTCCTCAGGCATCCCTGACTTCTGCTACCATTCACATTAGCGACATATATTTTCCTCACTAAACGCCCCTTTCTTAATCTTACTCATTACGCTTACATCATCCTTGCACTCTTTGCTGATTACCACAATTTCTCACAGGATCATACATGGTTTACCTCTTGAATCAAATGTCTAGAGTATTCAGTATATTTTTATTCTTTTTATGCCAGTTTGATGCTCCACTGTCATGCATCAGGGTAGGTACTAGCATTCCATTGTGGACTACTATCTTTTTGTCGGTTCTAGAATAAGGTCCCCATGGCAAAAGCTCATGATAGTGCAGGACCGGAAGATTCTTTTCGATTACTTATCGTCCAAGGATGAAGACTCCAGTTTGTTAAATTTGGTCTGTTGGTCACCACCCAAAAGGATGTCCACTGCTCAGGACTGTTAAACAAGGAATGAAATCTGCTTTGATTGTTCGATGTGTTCCAAAGGAAATCCAGGATTGGCAATCTCAAAGTTCGATTGATAGTGATATATGGCTTCCACACCAAACTAAGTATACTGGAACAAATCCAAGTAGATATATAAGTGGAAGCATTAAACTTATCCGTGGTTCATACACCTTAGACTGGAGGCAACAAATAGATTTAACCTAGAGACCAGACATAATGCAAATCTATTCACATTATGTAAAATAAATTTATTCAGAACACGTGAATGGTTTTTAATGCATATTGCAACAAATTTCTATAGTCACGCACAGAACGCGAAGATGGTTTCATATTTATTTATCTATTTAACTAACTTGGAAATATATCTGATATGCCATTAAAGAATTTCTTAATTCTTTTTGCGGTGCTATTAGCCAGCCTTACCATAAGTAATCGTGGACCGCAGTTTGTTTACACCTATTCCATGGGAAGAACACGCAGAATATATCTGAATACGATAAATATTATCATTTTGAAGAACACGTGTTTCGACTTCCTCAAAAAAAATTCGCGATTTACTGAAAGTTTGTTATGAAATTTTTCAAATCGATCGTTTTAGGCCTCGTGATCAGTATGGCGTATTTGGCGACCAGATCTGAATAGCCAGATACTTCCCCACCTTTATCTCCCCAATCTTCTTCCCATCTCCACAATCTTCAGCCTCACAATATACCCTCACTAAATCCAGCTTGGGAGCAGTTAGGAATCTTCAGTGCAGTTTCACATAAAATGAGAATGTTTGACGATGTTTTCTACGGTGAAAAATAAATCAAAAGTTCCGTGGTGCATTCCAACTGTCAGATACCATATTTGTTGATGCACTTGGTGGAAAATAACGGATGACTTTATTATTTTTTTAATATATCATTTGAAAAGTCAATGACAAAGGACACAGGTGGAAGATCAAAGGGGGACTATAAAAAGGTCTGCAGACAGCAAACCTGCATCAGTTCTATCACTTCGATAAAGCAATTAAGATGCAGTTCATCAATCTCTTTCTCGTTGCCTTTGTGCTTCTTGGAACAGCAATGGTAAAAAAAACTTACTTATTAGTAATTATTTAATAGTTTTCAGACTCCACCCTCCTCAAGCCAATCAATCATTTACATATTATTGATCCGACGAAGGACATTTTGCATATATTGATATTTAATTCTTGCGAGATTTTTGTATATAACTTCGGTACCAGATATGTTTTGATACTTTGTCGTATTGATCCCTGGGACCACGAGATCCTCTCGGGTGTGACTTCTTGTGATATATTTATGATCAATTTTATCAAGATTTTCTACATTTTTGTTTACGTCAATAATAACCCATTTTATGTCATTTTTGACGAACATCAATCAAATTAAGTTTTATGTAGAGCAGATCGCTAGAGTTCTTATAGGGTTTACGCAAAATTACTCTAATAACGGGTTTCTGGGCCTTCACAAGCGGATATAAACTTGTTCTACCTGACGATCCCCAACCAATGCAATGCATAGGTTCTGTTGTTTAATTATATTTCGTAATGCAAAGAATGTGTGTATCAATTTTCTTACACATATTGAAAGGTTTTCGATGTGATATTTCCACTTAAGATTATTATCTATAATAAAACATAGATATTTGATGTTTTTTACATGTTCCAATTCTTCCCAGTTGCAGTTAGAATCAATTTTATCCGAATAAAAATTAAGGTTGTTTCTTTTTATTATGTATGGTGTGTTAGGTTGTCCTTTTATAGTTCAGCTGATTCTTTAGTTAAGTTTTTGTTATATTCAGTGTAAGTAGATTTTTGCCAAGCCACTTCAATCTTCTCCTTTAAATATAGCACTGTTAGAACGCATAACTGACTCATTGATGTAGTATATAAATAGAAGAGGTCCCAATGTGCTTCCCTGTGATACCCCAAAGTTTGTGACCCGTGAATTACTAATTAATTTTAAACTTAATTCTTTCTTAAGCCCGCATACTCAATTTCTACCGATTTATAAAAATATAATACGTTAAAACGTTAATTATACGAAATTCCCTCGATTGAAAATTGATAAATTTAGGCTCGATTACAAACGATTCGTGTTTTATTAAATATTTTCATCATTTTCGCTTAATTATTATCGTTTTTTAATATTAACCTCCAAAATACGTATTTATATATCTGCGTTTCAATCCATCTTTGAACGCTTACTACGGGGCCTAAAACGAAAATTGAGTGAGGTGGCCAGATTATAACAAATTTGTAAAAGTTTCTAAAACATTAATTTTTTTTTCGTAATTTCAGTTCACCTCTGCTGGTATAGACGACTGGGATAACGATTACAATGGTTACAAAGGTTACCGTGGCTACAGGCCATCCAAGTATAACAAATACAACCGGTATTAAGATAACTAGATGGACTACTAAGGCCTGCTCACCATCAATACTACCAATATAATACACAAACTAATTTTACTAAAATCTGTTTATTCCATCCCATGTTTCAATGAGGTGGGCAATGAGAAAAATTATTTGAATAACTACGATATTTAATCGATGGGTTGAGTTCTGAAACTGTTGCCCAATCTCTGGACAAAGGACAATCCGCATACTTCAGTTTGTACAACATCTACTAGATTATAGTTATACTAAATTATACCCAATACCAAAACAGTCAAAATGTTTAAAAATATCTTTCAAAGTGAGGACATCTCGCCATAGAATGATGTCAATTAAATTTAACATTTTCCTCGGATGTTGAATTTGTTACAACTTGTTTTTGTGTTTTTTTCTCATTTTTACAGTGTTTTGACATGATTTGACTCTTTATTAAAATTTGTAACAGAATTATGATTGTTTCATTTTAAGTTCCTTCATCAAGATAAAAAGACCTTTATAACAGTCTGAACACATGAAAATCCTGATAGTAAAAATAATAAACAATACTACAAAAGACAGCTATGATAATTATACTGACGAAAAGAAGATATGAGAAAGTCAATATTGGACTAGCTAAATATCTTATTCTACTAAATAATTAATGGCCAAACATCAAACTGAATTCTGAGAAAAATTGAAAACCTGCAGCACAATCACACACATGAACCACGAAAAATAAAATTTACCTTTAGAGAAACAACCCATATTCAAATATAGTTGATGTATGAAGTACAATTGGTATATTACCAGAGGAAATTAAATTAGGAGTGAGCATAAACAAACTTAAGTTACAAAAATATGTGATTAGTCCGTATTAATGTTTTTTTTATTTATAATATTTGTTTATATAATTTCTAAGCGTCTTGAGGTGGCCTGCAGTTTTAAAAATAAATAGATTTCGTGATTTGGGAAAAAACAAAGTAATTGGTCCATTTTTATAATTTTGTAGAACACAACAATTTGAAAAACAACTCGTTTTTTTAAATAATCGAGACTAAAAAATAACATTCCTGGTGTAACATTTTTGAACAAATTACAACTTATAAAAAGAATGCTCCGACAACATTAAATGATAACATAGTTTGAACACAGTTATTACATAATTTTATTAAGAATTTGAATGTATCTTTTTGCAAATATGAAGGAGGCCATGGTGAAAATAATTTCCATATTTTGGGATGCTGTGTAGAGGGACTTTTTAAAGAAAAGGAAGCAGTTGAAGTTCTGGAAAGGTAAACGGTATGAGGGTCGTGTAGGAATCAGGACATTTGAATATATCCCTCCCACTGCAAGACGATGGATCGAGAGGACAAAAGATCTTCCGCAACCAATCTCTCAGTCTCGCAGAAGGTGGATGAATGCGTCTGCCCCCCAAGAATTCGATTCCATATCTCATTCTAATGCAGAAATAAGAATCGAATCTTCTTTGGGCGTCACCGACCTTTTCTAACATTCATTGCTGTATATCACATTATTTATTTGTAAAACTTAGATTATAACGACTTTAAATTTCACTATTTTATTCAGGTGCAGAGACAATGCGAAAAGTCTGCTGTTTCATGCGAAAACTTAAACTGCTCTATAACTTAATATTGCTGGCACTAATACGACCAAACTTTGCAATTTTCTGCGAAATCGGTCCCGTTTTGTGGTCTATAGGGGACGAAAACCTTACCGGCCGTAGCGAAACACTTGAAGTGACCTGTGGCAGGGTAATTGGTTATATTAATATCCAGACCCGCCTCCCAAATTGAATTGGAACAAACCGTATAACTTCCATGTTCTCACATGGTTGCATCCAATATTGGTCCAGTTCATCTAAAGAAGACAATGGTCTCCAACATTTTGGACAACGGAGCGGTGGTACCACGCGCAATGCGTTACCTTACTTTTGAACTTTACGTATTTTCACTGTCTGTGCAGTGTAAAGGCAGGAGTGCTGTGGCGCCAACCAGTTGGGAAACATTGTGAGGCGGGTTAAGGTAGGGGCTGTACGAAGGGCCATGTTAGTGCGGGTCGATCAAAACCCATCCCGGATTGCATTCTTTTTAGAAAATGTGTCAGGTATTCGTTTTTAATTAGCAAGGTAATGGAAGACGATTTGATGAACTAGCGTCTTTGATCCGTTCGGCACCGGTGCGTCGTCGGGAAACGCACCCAACATTCTGTACACAGTTGATCTATTTCACATGATAATTCATCGTTTTTAGGACTCGTTTTTGAATTCAACAGCTCATCTGTGGAATAATTTGCTGCCTCTATGTTTCCTCCCTCCTGCAACATATCTTTCTCTTTAAAACTCATGTTCATTCTTACCTCTCCTCCACCCACACAGAGCATACCCAGAGATGACGAGGAGACAGAATAATATTTTTTCTCAGGGCCTTCGGTGTGGAAAATATGTTTAACCCTTAGAAGACGGCTAATATTTTGTAAATATCACAAAACCATCTGGCTTTATAATTTCCAATATTAACAAAGTAAGTAAAAAAGATACCTCATTTGTATAATTTAATCATTGAAGACAATATAAGCGACTCTAAAATGGAAAATTGAAGCAGAAAAGACTAGGTCACCTTGGTTCAATTCTTAAATGGTAACGAATTTTTTTCTGTATTTTCTATTTCAAATTCATGTTTGAAAGACACTAATAGTATTTTCAAAGCAAAACAAAAATAAAACAATCATAATTCAATTTCAATTTTTAATAAGTAGTCAAATCATATCAAAACGCTGTAAAATATGAGAAAAAACGCATAAACAAGTTGTAACAAATTCAACATCCGGGGAAAATGTGAAATTTAGTCATCTTTCTATGGTGAAATGTCTTCACTTTGAAAAATATTTTTGTATAATTTGACTATTTTTTTACTGCATATAAATAAGTATAGCTACAATCTCGTAGATGTTGTTGAGATTGACAAACTGAAGTATACGGATTGTCCTTTGTGTAGAGATTTGGCAACAGTTTTATAGCTCAACCATCGTCAAAAAATCGTAGTCATTCAAATAACTTTGTGTTCTTATATTGGTAGTGTTGATTGGTGAGCAGGCCTTAGTACTTCATCTAGTAATCGTAGTACGAGTTGTATCTGTTATACCTGGATGGCCAGTATCCGTAGTCATCATTGTAATCATCATCCCAGTAGTGTGGTCTGGCAAGTCCAGCAGAGGTGAACTGAAATTATGGAAACATACATTCATCTATTGTACAATTACTTTATTACTAAATCAGTTAAACTGATAATGACATCATTTTAGACATCATAAAAATTGATATTGAGCGGGGATAGATAGAATCATATTTTGTTGAAATACAACACTCTTTAAAATTGTCGGACAGAAGTATTTTCACTGTCTTGGTATTTCTTCTAAATGACGCATGTGACAGTCCAGAATTGCTTGCATTGATACATTTTCGGATTCCACTAAATGATACAAGAAGTCAAGATTAGTGTCAGTATAGAAATTCTGTGACAAACTACCATTTGTACTCATCTTTACCCAGTCTTCTCGTGGAGGGAAATAATTATACCGAGTCAGTGGAATTTTTAAATAATTAAATAATTAGAAAATATTTTTATTCAGTCATCTATGATAAAATTCTACTATATATTTTTTCACTATTCATAATATGATAAAACCCCTGGCGTTAATAAATAAATAAAATTTCTCATCTTGACATAACCTAACCTAACAACAAGTAAAATATTTATACAGGGTGTTATTGTAGACACGTATTTCAAGTTATTCTTAAAATTGTTAGCGTAAAACTATCCAAAACGTCACAATGTCGGTTAGTATTATGTTCAACTAAAGAATTACTGATTTCTGTGATCACCCTAAGCCAGAGAACAATCCTTACTGCCATTTATAAAAGCTGATTAATCTACTTGACGTACGACAACAATCCTGGCATTATTTGGAGTTTAAACTGTAAATGAATTTTGTGTATTTTTGTTTTTATTTTTGGTGAGGGTTGGGTTAGTGAATATTTATTTTTTAAATTCAAGTCACCGGATACCAAATTTGGCATATATTTTTAATTCCAAATATATCCATGGGTAGGTACATAAGAAATTAAATTGCGTTTTTTCTTACCATTGCTGTTCCAACGAGCACAAACGCCACCAGGAAGAGATTGATAAACTGCATCTTGTTTGTCTTTTCGAAGCGATAAAACTGATGCCAGATTTCCTCTCTGCAGACCTTTTATAGGTACTCTGTCTTTGATTTTTCACCAGAAGTGTCCTTACCTTGTCATTGACTTTGAAAATGTAAATATGATCTGAAAACAATAAAGTGGTCAATGCTTTTCCAACATGTGTATCAAAAAGTTATTTATAATATTAATGGTTTAAAAACTGGCTACTGCTGTCCTCTGTTGGTGGATGTCATGTGATATGGTGGCTGGAACATAATTTCTATACAGGTTGGAAGTTTAATATTACACATATTGTCGATGGTTTATATATTTTATTAGGAAAGTACTTGATTATTTATACTGCGTGGTATATCTTTGCTCCTACGCCAAAATTTTTTGCTGTAGTCAGTGCACTATTCACAAAATTACGACAAATAAACCGCGGAAAACACTGTCTTGACGTTGAAATATTCCTCTTATAATGCCTTACGAGACTATTTGTCTATTAAAGATTGATTTTTAATTAATTACATCAACATCTCATATCGCTCGATGAATGTTAAAGTTGTAGCGATGCTACGAGATTCTTCTAGAACGTCTTGCCCATACAAAAAATATCGTAACCCGAACACTCCAGAAATAATGCGAAGCTTTCCTATCTTGCTACCTACCCGTCCCTTATTACTTTCGGGAGTGTTTAAAGAGTGGTTTGAATTTTTTTTATTTTTTTTATTTATTTTTTATTAAATATCAAAAATAATATACAAAAATCAAAAAGTCCCAATAAACTACTTTAAAGTAGTTTGTCATTGGGTGCTTTTAACTTAAACAGATTATATCAAATGTATACATTCATATCATGAGAGGTGTAATACAATAAAAATAAAAACAAAAAACAATTAAAGCGTATGCAGTTAGAAATAGTTTGTATTAGAGTCTAGTACAAACTATTTCTTTCAGCTAGCCAATTTTTCAACAAAAAATTTCTTTTTATATTTGTACATTTTTTGATTTCTGCAGGTAACATATTTAAACAATTTGGTATCATGTAGTCTAGCGTTCTTTGTCCATATTTGTTTACATGCTTTGGTACGATTAGTCCTTCATTTAATGTAAATCGAGTATTGTAAGTGTGTTCCAGTCTATTTATGTACATAGGGCTATTTATGTGCTGAAAAATTATTTTATACCACATAATTGCTCTTACCGAGAGGATTTTCAGATTTTGATAAAGGTGTGGAACATTATGCCTTTGTTCATATAAACTTTTATGAGCTAATAATTTAACAAGAGAATTTTGAACTGCTTGAACATGATTTATATTTGTTTTAGAGGAAAATCCCCAAGCTGTAATTCCATACCTTATGATAGATTCAGCTAGTGATAAATAAATTATTCGAAGTGTGCATATTGGAACATAAAATTTTAATTTATATAATCTACTAATAATAGATCTCAGTCGTTCACAGACTTTATTTATCTGTAAATCCCATTTGAAAAAACAATCAATAATAACACCTAAATAAACATATTTTTTAACCAGTTCAATATTTTCACATGTACACAACGCAGGGATACCAACATGTAGGCAATCTGAATTGTGTGTTTTAATTTCGGGTATAATAGTATTTACCTTGGCATTGGGTGATCTAATGTGTATCAATTTAGTTTTTTTTGCATTTATGATTAGGCCAGAGTCGTGAGACCATTTTAAAAGTTCAATGTAATCTTTTTGTAAAAGTTCAATACATAATTGCAAATCACTGCAAGAAAACACCAATGCAGTATCATCCGCGTACACAAAGTGTTTTACATGTTTAAAAATAAATTTAATAAAAGATACATAAATTATATATAAAATAGGACCTAATATGGAACCTTGAGGAACACCTGCTAAGATTTTTCTTTTTTTACTTAAAGTGTTCAAAAGCTTTATTTGCATGCACCTGTTGTTCAAATAATTTTCAAATAGTTTTAGAAGTTTCCCTCTTATTCCTATGATTTCTAGTATTTTCAACAATTTTTTATGGTTAATAGTGTCAAATGCCTTGGAATAATCTATAAATAAGACTAATACATGATGTTTATTATTTAAATTATTATTTATCAAGCTGGCAAACTTTTGAAGTAGCACTTCAGTGCCCTTTTTTTTTGGAATCCATATTGGTTAGTATCAATAATAGAAAAATCTTCCAAATATTTTATTAATTTAATTATATGGTATAAGATGTCGGCGACGCAAGTGGAAATCTTATCACATTATCTCTGCACTGGAATAAGATACAGAGTCAAAGACACAAATCATTATTTGTGGTAAAATTAGTAGTAACTACGTGAAGATTGAAGAAAGAGGTGTGAGGAGTTTATATGACTTGAAAAAGAACGGTTGAAGAGGTCGAGAATGCGTGGATGGATGGCGTGTTTTGTGACCAGATCTGAATAGCCAGATACTTCCCCACCTTCATCTCTACAATCTCCTTCCCCTCTCCACAATTCTTTAGCTTCACAACATAACCTCACTAAATCCAGCTTGGAAGCAGTTAGGAATCTTCAGTGCAGTTTCACATAAAATGAGAATGTTTGACTATGTTTTCTACGGTGAAAATAAATCAAAAGTTTCGTGTTGCGTTCCAATTGTCAGGTACCATATTTGTCGATGCAACTGGTATAAAGAAGTGGATGATTTTTATTATTTTGTAATATATCATTTGAGAAGTCAATGACAAAGGACACAGGTGGGAGATCAAAGGGGGACTATAAAAGGTCTGCAGACAGCAAACCTGCATCAGTTCTATCACTTCGATAAAACAATCAAGATGCAGTTCATCAATCTCTTCCTCGTTGCCTTTGTGCTCCTCGGAACAGCAATGGTAAGAAAAAAACTTATTTATCTACCTATATATTATTTCGAATCAATACATTCCTGGTCAATGTAAATTGAACCACGAATTGCATTGATGACATACATTCTTCCAAGGACCGCTAAATTTTAATGTTTTGTTACTCGCAATATGTGAGTATTTTAACAAGACTTTTGTGAACATGAATAGTTACAGTTCGAAAAAAAAGTGGTATTTCTTCACTGTGAGTGCTGGAACTGGAATTTTCTGAATTTTAATAGCTACAGTCAGTTTTTGATTTCGCTAACCTATAAGTCTGTCTAGAGAGAGAGTTTTTATAAAAAAAATTCCAGCACATCGTTTTGTGTCTTAATCTGCAAGTTAATGCCAGAAGTGTCTATGTCAGTTTTCGGTTATTTGATTAAGGTACCAGAAAGTAATTTAAAATCGTACCTTATATGAATGTGTATTCACCTATGTCAGATGTTTTAGATTGATGAACTTATGAAATGTCTAATGCAGGATTCAAAATATTTTAAAGCCTAGAAATTGATACGCCAATTAAATACAGAGCAATTTACTAGTTTGATATTGGCAATTCTAGCATTAAAGCCCCAGAAGTATATTTGCAAGAGCGTAGCAAAGTCCTGTTTTAAGTAAGTCATATTGTTTCCTGTTCACGATGGTCGCCATTTTAATGATTAAGTAAAGGTAATTTTTTTTTGAAATTTTCATATTTCTAATCAGCATTTAACAATATTAGGAATGAAGAAAGTTGAGCAGCCTGAAAAAAAAAAGTTTATATTAATAGATTTACCCAATTAGTTTAGACGAGCTGGTTTCCCCGGGAGGGTAAGAGAATGCTTTGAATTAACTATAACGTATTTCGTACATTGACCACCGAAGAGCGCACATTGATACTGTCCATTGTGGGACAGAACTAGAACTTCTGCGGAGGATCTGAAAGTTCGTTCTTAAGCCAAATTATAAGAAGTTTCTCGTTAACTCCTTAAGTTCTTATATTCCAAAAATGAGATATATAAAAATAGCAAAGTAAGCCCCGTAAAATTATTAAAAGCACACTTACAGGCATGAAAAAATTCGCTGCGTATCTTTAAATGCAATTAAAGCATTTGTCTGGAGATTTTTCTCCATTTCAAACGAATCGTGTTTAATTAAATATTTTCATAATTTTCGCTTAATTATTATCGTTTTTTATAATAGCGCGCTCCCTCTAACATTCGTATTCATCTATCTCCGTTTCAATCCATCTTTGACGCTTACTACGGGGCCTCAAACGATGGCCAAAGTACAACAGATTTTTAAAGTATCTAATTTATTTATGTTTTCGTAATTTCAGTTCGCTTCTGCTGGAATTTCAAAATTAGACGACTGGGATAACGATTACAATGGTTACAAAGGTTACCGTGGCTACAGGCCATCCAAGTATAACAAATACAACCGGTATTAAGATAACTAGATGGACTACTAAGGCCTGCCCACCGTCAACACTACCAATATAACAAACAAACTTATTTCACTAAACCTGTTTATTCCATCCCATGTTTCAACGAGGTGGGCAATCAGCAAAATTATTTGAATGGCTACGATATTTAGTCGATGGGTTGAGTTCCGAAACTGTTGCCCAATCTCTGGACAAATGACGATCCGCATACTTCAGTTTGTACAACATCTACTAGATTGTAGTTATACTAAATTATACCCTATACCAAATTAGTCAAATTGTACATAAATATCTTTTAAAGGGAGGAGATCTCGCCATAGAAGGATGTTAATTAAATTTAACGTTTTCCTCGGATGTTGAATTTGTTACAGCTTGTTTTTGAGTTTTTTTTCTCATTTTTTACAGTGTTATGATATGATTTGACTCTTTATTAAAATTTGTAACAGAATTATGATTGTTTTATTTTGACTGCTTTCATCGTGATGAAAAGACCTTTATAACAGTCTGAGAACTCTTGAAAATCCTGATAATTATACTGCCTGTTAATTATATTACTATAGCTTTGACGATACTACTATGGGGACTACTTTAACTCGTCCCACATATGATAACACTAAATAATTACTCCGCCGCCTGAAGCCCCGGGAGAGCTAGGCGCGGACGGGAACGCAACTCTCTGCCATTCTAGTTTCAACTTTCGACCAGACCACCACTCTCCACTACCACCGTCTCTGCGTTCGCATAACTTGTAAATTCATTTTCGCAAATAAATTCAACAAAGATCGCAGACCTTTATCTTTCAATCATCCGAATTCCTTGAACACAGATTTACGATACCGGCAGCCATCGTAAATTATACTCCACACATCGCTATCATACTGGCATCTCCACGCTGCCATACTGGTGACCCTCGACATTTCTGGTGATAATAATATTTAGTGGACACGGTAGGTCGAACGTTGAAGCTAGAATCCTGGACAATCGAGTAAGTAACTTCCAATCTCAATAATTTCAATCTCATTTTCAACATTTTCAAGTCCAGTATTTTTATTAGAGTCTGATTGTCGAATCATAAAGCACATTTCAAAAAAACATTATTGTCCCACCAATTCTAATACTTAAGTATATCAAATATACCCACTAATCTGAACCAAAAAACTCGTATATTCGAATAGTATAGTGCCAAAAAATCTCAATTTCAGTGAAACACCGCACCAGCAGCTGCAGACCAAGCATCAAATTCACCGCAGAACGCAACAATTTCTGCAGACCAACATCAACTTCATCGCAGATCAAGAATCTACAGGATTTACTACGCAGGCAGAACTCCAGTTCCGGACCTCGTAACATCCGCCTCAAAATCAATGCCCAGTAATCAACACCAAGTAACGAACCATAATTAATCCTACATACAGTGATTTTACAGTTAAATTTCCGAATACGAACATTCTAAAATAACTTTTTAAAAATTTTTTTTGCAAGTTTACAATATTGTTACATGTTTATTAAATTAAGTGACCAGACAAGTTAAACTCGTCACAGTACATCCACATTATTTACATTGTATGCACTCTAGATTAAGGGATTTTTGAAATTTTAGGATACCATCAATCTAACATTTTTGAATTTTTTAAATTTTTTTCAAAATCTAAATTTACTGTCGTCATTGCTTTTGTTTCCTTGCTATTTTTACACATACATCTGCCTATTTTATACTGCCTATTGCTTGCCGTATTATCAAAACAATATGTCATTCGAGAATAACCAGACATCGAACGAAATCCACGGTAACAATTCCACAATGGACACAACAATAAACTCTGTCTCGGTTAAACTACCCGCGTGCTGGCGCGACAACATTGCACTTTGGTTCGCACAAGCTGAAAGCCAATTTTATAACTCAAGACTAAAGGATGACCTCACCAAATACAACATTATTGTTGCAGCTTTGGACATGGAGACCCTCAGGGCCGTAAGCGACATCGTCATCAATCCTCCTGCAGCAAACAAGTACACTCATCTCAAATCAGCACTCATCGAGAGATTACAAGATTCTGAAGAAAAGCGACTCACTCGTCTTCTAACCGGACTACAGCTCGAGGACAGGAAGCCTTCTGGACTGCTTCGACTCATCCATGAACTCGCTGGTCCCGGGCTATCGGAGAGCCCAATCTTACGCGTACTTTGGCTACAAAGACTCCCGCAACACATTCAGGCCATACTTACCGCACTACCCGACGACAATCTGTTACAACTAGCATCTGCAGCAGATAAAATCTCGGAAGTTTATCAAAAATCTGAATGTGAAACTATGGACAGTAAACATCATAATGGCATCCCGAACTCGAATCCAAACATCAGTGCTATATTACAAAATTTACAAGAACAAATTTCGGCACTCACTCTAGAAGTCAGTCGACTTAAAACAACTCGGAGAGATGATCATGGACAGGCAAACATTAATTTCGAAAACCGAAAGCCCAGCACCCGCCGCGAATGGCGTCATCCATCGACATCATACCCAAATTCCGCGCACCGACCTCGTTCTAGGTCACGCGGTAGCCAGTTAAACACGAATAACACTTCATACGGCTACTGCAGTTACCACGCAAAATTCGGTAACAAATCACATAATTGCATTAAACCATGTAATTTTATTAATAACAAGTCGGAAAACGACAATGCCCCACCACATTATACAGTGCCAGTGGGAAACATATAAAAACATACGGTACAAAAACCATAAACCATAAACGAGCAGACTTCTTACACTTCTTCAACTTAAGCGTCAACAATCTGAGAGAAACACAAATAACAACCCGCACAGCTTCATCGCGCGAAGGACGATATTCATGGACTCATCGGGACATCACTGTAGCGCCCCGGCCCCGGCCGTCGTACCAGGCCAGCGCTACATCGGATCTGAACGCCCTGGCTCCTGCATTCGGACCAGCGCTTCATCCAAGCACCACGACCACCACGAGGATACGCGAAATCCTCACTGGTCTAAACACCTCCCGCTCAACCGCCTACAAGGTCCACCGTACCTTCGGCCTCCTGTCAGCACCGGAGTGAAGAACCACGTTCTTCCCCAGCGCCTGACCATCATCGAGTCCGATCAACAGCGTCCGACGTCGACCCACCGACTCACGCACGACCAGCAAACCACCGCCCGCATCCGGGCATCCGGGCATCGAACCCGCATTCAATATCCGTCACACAACATCTCTCATCACGACTACCGCATATCACCCTTAAGTTAATAGACAAGTTGAAACCTGCATTCTTTCAAAGCACAGAAGAAATTCCATCAAGAGGAACCGTCACACAGCCTCCAATAACAAAAATGACAACTCGATCCGGAAGACATGTTCATTTCCCGGACAGATATCAAGCGCAGTAATAATTTGGCAATACCGCAATTAAGGCACAGTAATTAATTTAAAAAAAAACTAACCAGAAACCTTATATTGACGTATCCATAAATTTCATAAATTAATTGTAACTATCATATCGCAAATGTCAGCCAATCTAACAAATTACTGTTACTAAAACAAACAAAAAAAAACAATATAAAATTTACTATCAATAACACGCATAGATAAGCATCCTACAATAAAATCATTATTATGTAAATATTCACAATACTATGTACTACGTCAAAAGTGCATTAATAAAAACAACAATAGAACTGTCATAACAAGCTATTTTAAATCATCGTAAACAATCGTAGTATACACAGGTAGCTCACTACTACGCTAAGTACATTGCGACTAGCGCTCGCCGTTTACCTTTATATTATCATTCATTTTACCTATTTACTACGGCGAATAAAAATTCGTACGGCCACAGCTACTATGCAACGGCGGCATGGAGCCACTATTATTATTACTTTGTTATTACTTTCCTGTCGCTAACCGAGCGCAATATTATCACAATATTATGTACTTTAGATTATAAATGGACTTGTGTTTTTATAAATTATGATTGACATTGTAAAATATTCATTGTTGTTATTATGTACTATATGTTACTATTGTATCGCGTAGAGACGCTGGTGGGGAGGTATATGGGGACTACTTTAACTCGTCCCACATATGATAACACTAAATAATTACTCCGCCGCCTGAAGCCCCGGGAGAGCTAGGCGCGGACGGGAACGCAACTCTCTGCCATTCTAGTTTCAACTTTCGACCAGACCACCACTCTCCACTACCACCGTCTCTGCGTTCGCATAACTTGTAAATTCATTTTCGCAAATAAATTCAACAAAGATCGCAGACCTTTATCTTTCAATCATCCGAATTCCTTGAACACAGATTTACGATACCGGCAGCCATCGTAAATTACACTCCACACATCGCTATCATACTGGCGACTCCACGCTGCCATACTACAAAAGAGAGCTATGAGAATAAATTATACCGACGAAAAGTAGATATGAGAAAGTCAAGTCAATATTGGAGGATTTAAACATCTTATTCTACTAAATAATTAATGGCCATACATCAAACTGAATTCTGACAAAAATTGAAAACCTGTAGCACGAACACACACATGAGACACGAAAAAGAAAATTTACCTTCAGAAAAAAACCCTCATTCAAATATCGTTGATGTGTGAAGTACAATTGGTATATTACCAGAGGAAATTAAATTAGTGAGCATAAACAAACTTATGTTGCAAAAATATGGGATTAGTCCGTTTTAATGTTTTTTTTGTATTTATAATATTAGGTAAGTAATTTCTTAGCGTCTTGAGGTGGCCTGCAGTTATGAAAATAAATAGATTTCGTGATTTGGGAAAAAACAAAGTAATTGGTCCATTTTTACTATTTTGTAGAACAGAACAATTTGAAAACCAACTCGTTTTTTTTAAATATACGAGACCAAAAAATACCATACCTGGTGTAACATTTTTGAACAAATTACAACTAATAAAAATAATTTTCCGACAACATTAAATGTTAACATAGTTTAAACACAGTTATTAGATAAAATTACTAAGAATTTTAATGTATCTTGGTGCAAATATGAAGCAAGCCATTGGGAAAATAATTTTCATATTTTGGGGTGCTATGTGGAGGG
This sequence comes from Hesperophylax consimilis, assembly GCF_061612785.1. Taxonomy (NCBI): domain Eukaryota; kingdom Metazoa; phylum Arthropoda; class Insecta; order Trichoptera; family Limnephilidae; genus Hesperophylax; species Hesperophylax consimilis. Next base: position 8,656,484 of record NC_142852.1, read on the forward strand.
TCTTTTTTAAGGAAAGAAAGTTCTTTAAAGGTAAAAGGTGTGAAGGTTGTGTTGGAATCTAGGGATCGTTGTGTCCAGGAATGATGGACATATTTATAAATGCTGGCGTCCCACAGGGATCGGTTCTGTCTCCGACTTTGTTTTTGTTGCACATCAATGACCTTTTGACATGTGCACCGATTCATTGTTACGCGGATGACAGTACAGTTCATGATAGCTTTTTGTTTGACAAGCCCCCAAAGGGCAAACAAACTCCAACGGCTCGGAGGGCTTTGAAGCAGAGAATGGACGGTTATCTCGAGAGTATTTCCTCCTGGGGTAAAAACAATCTCGTCGAATTTAATGTTTCAAAGACCCAATCCTGTCTCATTACGTCTAAAAGGGATCCAAATGATAATCTTGTCTCCTTTAACGGAAGCAATCTTCCGAACAGGCCTTCCATTGATATGCTTGGTGTAACTATAAGTGACCAGCTCAAGTATGGGGGCTCCATCGAAGCCAGAGCAAAGTTGGCCTCTCAGAAGCTGGGCGTACTGTACAGGGCCCGCAAATACTTTAATAGTACACAACTGCTGACCCTGTACAAATCGCAAGTGCGCCCTACTGTCGAATTTGGCAGCCATCTCTGGTCCGGAGCCCCAAAATACCTGAAAAAAACCCTTGACTCTGTGCAAAAACGGGCGGTCCGTTTGATAGATTCCCCAATCTTAACAAACTGACTGCAATCTTTAGAGCACAGGCGTCAGGTAGGTATGCTGTTCTTGTTCTATCGGTATTACAATGGAAGATGCTCTGAGGAATTAGCGTCATTGATCCCTTCGGCACCGGAGCGTAGTCGGGATACATGCCAAACGCGCGCCCAACATTTGTACACTGTTGACATTTGTCACATGAGAACGGGTCGCTTCTACGATTCGTTCTTAAGTTCAACAGCCCGGCTGTGGAACGAACTGCCGGCCTCTGTGTTTCCTCCCTCCTACAACATGGGACTCTTCAAGACCCATGTTCACTCCTTCCTCTCCACAAAAATACCCTCCACACAGCATCCCCAAAGATGACATATGCCCTGAGGGAAATTATTTTCTTCAGGGCCTCCTGTGTGGAGTTAATATAAAAAAAAAATATATATATATATATATATATCCCTCCCACTGCGGCGCTAGGCGATGGATTAAGAGAGTCCAGCTGAGGAGGACAAAAGATCTTCAGCAACCAGTCTCTCAGTCTCACAGTAGGTGGACGAATGCATCTGCCCCCCCCAAGAATTCGATTCCATATCTCATTGTAGTGCAGAGATAAGAATTGAATCTTTCTCGGGCGTCACCGACTTTTTTTACCATTAATTACCGTATATTCATTGTTAATTTGTAAAACTTACATTATATAGGCTTTAAATTTAACTCTGTATATCATTCCGGTGCAGAGATAATGCTAAAAGTCTGCTGTTTCATGCGAACAGTTAAGCTACTCTCTAACTAAACAGTTCTGGCACTAATAAGACCAAATTATGACATTTTCTTGCGAAATCGGTCCCGTTTTGTAGTCTATAGGGGACAAAAACTTCACCGGCCGTAGCTAAACACTTGAAGTGACCTGTGGCAGGGGAGTTGGTTTTATTGGTATCCAGACCCGCCTCTCAAATTGAATTGGAACAAACCGTATAACTTCCTTGTTCTCACATGCTTTCATCTAATATTGGTCCAGTTCATTTAAAGAAGACAATAGGCTCTGCCACATGTACACTTCGGAGCGGCGTGGCGGTACCACGCGCCACTCCACGCCGCCGCGCAGAAAATTCACTTAATGGACTTCGCTGTAAACAGCCAGGGCTATGTTAAGGAGGAAAAACAGATGCCGTTAGCTCTTTCCACATACGAGCCGTCTTACACAAAACGTTTCCATGAAGTCAACGTCAACTGTGAACGGGTGTTTCCCTCGTGGACGTCTAGTTAACGTTGTTATTTTGATCACAAAATAACAGCTTGTAATCTAAAGTGATACCAAGGTCCTTAATAGACTAAGAGTAGATAAGCAAAGATCATTCATTTTTCGGAATAACTTTATTGAGAAAAACCTCAAATTGTAATATTTAATTATTGAAGACAATATTAGCGATTTCTAAACGAAAATGTGAAACAGAAAAATCAGAAAAGGATACGGTCACATCTAGGACTCGAACCCAGGACCCTTGTCTTGCAGAGCGGTGTCCCGGCAAGACAAGGGTCCTGGGTTCGAGTCCTAGATGTGACCGTATCCTTTTCTGATTTTTCTGTTTTAGATTTTCGTTTAAAAATCGCTAATATTGTTTTCAATAATTAAAGATCATTCAGTTTCAAATCAAAAATAATTTGTTTCTTCGTTCGTGAAAATGACATAATTTTGCATTTTTTGTCAACATTTAATTCCGAGCTGTTGCACCAATCACTTAAATGATTAAACATCTAATTGAAAAAGAGAACAATCTCGGTAGGACTTAATTAATTTGGTGATCTTCTTATTACCGTCGGCGAAAAATCTTTTTCTTTGACAGTTTGATGACTGTAGAGAGCATAGATATACCACTCATGTAGACAGTAATTTGGTTTAACATAGAAAACCGAACATATTCCTCTATTAAAATCGTTGACGTACGACATATATACGGATTAGGTTCCAAGTCGTGCTAAGCTTGAAACCTCATCCAAACCGAACTTAAAACAAACTCATATACCAGGCCATAATAGTGAAACTACTACTGGCAAATCGGCGCCTGGAGCGGACTGCTCCGTTTGCGCCTGCACAGGACCGGCCCTGCTTACAATGGATACAGAAAAAAAACATATTATTTAAAATCTATTTACATTTGCTTTGATCATACGTTCAACTGGAATGTACACATTGCTTCAAAACAGTCCAGAATTAATTTTAAGTGTTTTTAACACTATTTGCTTCTTTCGTCTTCTTTGCTTCTACAATGGTAAGATCAGTGGCGGATTTGCCCTTAGGCCTGTGTAGGCCCGGGCCTAGGGCGGCCAGATATTAGGGGCGGCCAATCGTGACAAAAAAGACACAGATGATAACAAGAAATTTCTTCCTAAGTACCTAAATATTCTACGTACGAAATAGCGATATGCAAGAGCGTGTTCACACACAGCACACAGCGCGCCCCCACGCCCCGCAGCCGCCCTCGCCTAACCTATGATGGGTACTGAGAAAGGGGCGGCTACATGGTCTGGGGCCTAGGGCGGCCAAGACTGCAAATCCGCCTCTGGGTAAGATCGTAAAGCAACACGAAGGTCGTGAGTTCAAATCCCGGTCTGCGCAAGTAAATTTAATTTGACGAATTTGTGTTATTTTAATTTATTAATTAAAAATAATATATAGTATACTCGCGGCACGTTTTAGTATGGAAATTCTATCAGTGTCGCACTGGTGTAAGACCACCATTAAGAATTAAATAGGATTGAAATGACTTTAGCCGCGTTAATAATAAATTAATGCTAATCTGAAATCATGAAAAATCCGTAATGCCTTTAGATTGAAATTTAAAAAAAAATGTATTTTGGCCTCTGTTCCAAAATTAAGGTTTGTTACTTAATTACTAATCATATGTTAGTCTAACCAATTTTTAACCCTTAGTTTGCCAAAAAAACAACAGTGGATTTCTGACGTAGTCGTAGTATACCGAAGAATCCACCGTGGATTCGCTGGTGGTTCATCGCGCTTACCCTAATTTCTCTGTATTTTCCCCATTTTCATACTAAATTCGCCAGGCAAGCAAATATTTTTACAGGAAATAGCCATTCTATTACTTTTTTAAAAGGATTTTTTCATGCGGGAAAGAAGAAAATTAAAAAAAAAGAAGTAAGGTTAAAATCCTTCGGGTAAATGCTGTAAAAATCTTTTGAAATACATGGAAAACCTATCAAACTGCGAAAAATATTACAAATATTGTTCCCAGGGTTCTTTGGAAGTCTGTTCCCAACTATTCCATCGTCTTCATAGGGGTCGCGTCTGACTACTGTGCTGCCGGGGATGGTGTGAAGGATTCGGAGGACCACATTCCCGTCTCACTGCTCACTGCCTGTGGTGCGCCAGGAGATAAGTCTGTGTTATTTGCTGCTATGGTAACGTGTTTAAATTTGCTTTTCCTTTCTCTCGTATGTTCTTCTTCATAAATATTGTATTTTGTATAACAGCAAGAAAAAATGGCTTGGATGAGGACAAATAAAAGTTTTTGGTATGTATAAAAGCAATTTGTGATGTTTAAGGACAGTCTGGGACTTTAAACTCATGTTTTTTTTTTAAATTTAAATTTTTTAGAAGGAAAGACAAACATTCCCGGGTTACGAATAACCTGACAGTATTTGAAAATCTCCTACAACCACCACAGTAAGCTAAAAATGTTGCTTGTGTTGTGATAGAGGACTTAGCCAGCCGAGGAATTGAACACACTACGCCCGAATGGGACCCAAGCGCTTTGTCAACTCGGCTACCGACCGGTCAAAAGTAATGTAATAGTAGAATAAATAGAGGGAACCATCTGAAACTTAAAACGATTCGGGAATAAATATTTTAGATATTATAATATCATTGATATTAAGTAATAAATCCAACAACGCCATCGAATAATAAATGTATTTTTAAATACATATGGTATCGTAGCGGTCATTTACAAACAAACCACATATTTTCTTTCCACTGAAATACAAATAATGCAAATCACACAGACTGCAGTCAACATTTGAATTAATAGACGTAGTTTAAACAAGAAATAAATCACAAGTTTTTTCAATGCGCATATTGCTGATATGCTCATAACGAAATTCACAATAAGACACACCTTTTTTCTCTCTGTGATTTTGGAGGCAGGTTTGGGTACCGTCACTCCGGGAACCATTTATTGGAGAGAATGGTTTAATTCAAAATACATTGGCGGGTGAATCCTCCATCGGAATATTATGGTACATTCTTAACACAAAACTGGTTTTACTCTGAGATTGATTCTGTGTGCGGATCCCCAGCTTTTTACAAGGAATGCAGTCAGAATATAATAATTATAACTGCACCTGAAACACAAAAGTGGTTTCTTTCGTAATGCATCAGCAGTTAAATCCACAATTAGGATTTTATTTTGCATTGTGAACACAAGACTGGTTTTTAGAGTATGCAATTGTTAGTTAGTGTTTTAATATAATAATAATAATAATAATAATAATTGGATGACTTGTATAGCGCCGTTTTTGTGCAAAATCACCTCAAGGGCCTCCATCGAATTATATATTGCACTAGAAACATCTAATGAGATCACTGCGTAAAAGTTTTTGTTTCTATTAATAACTTCGCATGTGTTTTCTATTTACTTATATAATCTCATAATGTATCATTTCTTTCCGAATTGTACTAAGACTGTCAATAACATTCATGTTTGTAGTTGGAACTTTTGTCGTTAATTCTAAATAAATACGTTAGGAGGCTGATGGGTGTGGCGAAGTTATGTCTGTCAGTTTGTGGAATAGCTTTTCTGTAGTCAGCTCCTCAACCAGGGTATGTAAGGACGCTTAAGAAGGGTATGGGGAGGTTATGTCTGTCAGTTTCTTTAATAGCTGTCCTGAAGCCAGATCCTCAATTTGGGAATGTTAAGAGACTGATGTAGAGTATGCGGAGGTTATGTCTGCCAGTTGCTTTAATAGCTGCCCTTAAGCCAGATCCTCAATTGGGGTATGTTAGGAGGCTGAAGTATATTGGGAGTTTATGTCTGTCAGTTTTTTTTAATAGCTGTTCTGAAGCCAGATCCTCAATTGGGGTAAGTTAGGATGCTGAAGGAGGATATAGGGAGGTTGTGTCTGTCAGTTTCTTTTATAGCTGTTCTGAAGCAAGATCCTCAACCGGGTATGTGAGGACGCTTAATGAGGGTATAGGGTGGTTATATCTGTCAGTTTCTTTAATAGCTGCCCTGAAGCCAGATCCTCAATTGGGGTAAGTTAGGATGCTGAAGGAGGATATAGGGAGGTTGTGTCTGTCAGTTTCTTTTATAGCTGTTCTGAAGCAAGATCCTCAACCGGGGTATGTAAGGACGCTTAAGAAGGGTATGGGGAAGTTTTGTCTGTCAGTTTCTTTAATAGCTGTCCTGAAGCCAGATCCTCAATTGGGGTAAGTTAGGATGCTGAAGGAGGATATAGGGAGGTTGTGTCTGTCAGTTTCTTTTATAGCTGTTCTGAAGCAAGATCCTCAACCGGGGTATGTAAGGACGCTTAACTCTTAAACCCTACCTGGGGTACTGGAGTACCCCCCTGGTGTTTAAAATATCAACAATTTTGACAATATTGCACTGTTGCAAAAATCGCTCTAGCTAATCTACTCTCGATAAATGGCGCGTAAGTACGTCGGTAAGCCGTGACCTCCCGGCAAGTGCAGTCGCGTCCACAGGTGTTCCGGGGTACCCCAGTACCCCGTGGTAGGAATAGTGTTAGTTCTTCCTTCCAGTTATACTTGAATTACTGAAGTTATTTTTCGACACCTCTCTGGTAAGTTTACAGATTATTTATGATTTACTTTACTTTGTGATAATGGCTACAGTACAGTGTTGATAGAGAGGGCCTGCGCCCAGTAACGAGACATTCATGGACTAATAATATGTTATGAATGTAATGACAGTGTATGCAGTGTAATGAGGTGTTGTATTGTTTTCAGATATGGAATCCCAGACTCGAAATCTTGGGGGGGGTAAAATTGCAGCTGCTTTGTTGGTTTCTGACGACGAAGAGCTAAACCTAGGAGAAGATTCAGAAGATGAGCCCAACGGTGTTATCGAGGATTTCTGGGACCATTCTGAAGTCCCATCTCATGAAGACGGTGATCAAGTGGAAGAAGATGAAGAGTATTTAGTGCCTGACAATGATGGGGCTGGTAAAGATAGGCGCTTGGTTCGTGTGCTAGATTCTCCATTAGTTCTGTACAGAAAATGTCATAATAATGTTATAGAACTGACTGCTCCCGTACAAGGTCTTAACAGAAACATGAAATGTAACAATTGGTTCACGTCTATACCCACGGCCAAGAAGTTACTGGAAAAAGGGATAACATTAGTTGGAACTGCAAAGAAGAATAAACGAGAAATTCCTCATGTATACTTGGACACTAAAAATTGAGAAAGATGCACCTCAATGTTTGCCTACGACGGACCTCTCACACTTTTGTCGTATTGTCCTCTGAATTCAGCTAAGAAAAAAGCTGTAATCATGCTGTCCACGATGCATGACAGCCCTGACAAGGATAATGAAGTGTACCTTCCAGATATAATACATTTCTATAATAAAACCAAATGCGGGGTGGATGTGTTCGACCAACTTTGTAAGAAGTACTCAACGTCCAGGAAGACCAAAAGGTGGCCCATGTGTCTCTTCTACGGGTTGCTAAATGCCGTTGTTGTCAACTCTTGGGTCTTATTCAAACTGTCAACTAACATTGATAAAGAGAAAATAACCAAACGGCGTGAATTTCTTAAGAGTTTGTCAATGGCACTCATATATTCTCATATGAGAGCAAAATTTCAATGGCCAAGTTTACCCCGGGATATCAGAGAAACTATACGTGCAGTCTTGAATATTCATAGTGAAGATCATAGGCCGGTCCCTGATAATCTCAAACCTGGTCGCTGCTGTTTTTGTCCGCGCACAAAGGACAGAAAATCTCGATCTGTCTGTAACACTTGTCGCCGCCATATTTGTGCTGACCATCAATACAAAATCTGTCCTTCATGTGACGACAAAAATGTCTATTAGTTTTTATTAATAAATTTTATTGTCTTTTCTTATTACTTTGCCATAATACAAATAATATTTTAAAAAATATCAAATACTTTTATTTTATTAATTTTTTTCTGCCCGGGGTACTTCAGTACCCCGTGGTAGGAATAATTACATTCCCAGAGTGGTAGGGTTTAAGAGTTAAGAAGGGTATGGGGAAGTTTTGTCTGTCAGTTTCTTTAATAGCTGTCCTTAAGCCAGATCCTCAATTGGGGTAAGTTAGGATGCTGAAGGAGGATATAGGGAGGTTGTGTCTGTCAGTTTCTTTTATAGCTGTTCTGAAGCAAGATCCTCAACCGGGTATGTGAGGACGCTGAGGGTATAGGGTGGTTATATCTGTCAGTTTCTTTAATAGCTGTCCTTAAGCCAGATCCTCAATTTTGGTATGTTAGGAGGCTAAAGTATATTGAGAGGTTATGTTTGTCAGTTTTAACAAAAATAGCTGTTCTGAAACCAGATTCAATGGGACTATGGCATCTCCAATGTTTTGATTGGAGATGCCATACATACACAAGAATGGGAAGATGGAGAGAGAAAAGGTTTAAAAGTCACTAAGAAAGCACATATTTCTGATTCTGAGTGGTGATCCTTCACCAGGGGGATACTGAGAGTATCTACCACTTAAATGTTTGTGAAAAAAAAATGTAGAAAATCGGATACTTTTTTAATAAACAGTCGAATCATTTTTGAGGCCGAATCAAGACTACGTGAAAAATTACAAAAAAATAAACCTAAAACAAGCTAAAACAAAATTCGACATCCGAGGAAAATGCATGCAAATTAGCTATCATAATTGTGTGTAAGTTTCGTTACTTTATACAAAGCATTTTATGTTAAATGTTGGTACAAGTAGGAGCTAAGTAACGCTATTTAGTAGACGTTGTACTTGTTGTACTTGGACTTGTAGGGCACATAATCATCGTAGTTGTTGTGCCTCGGCCTTCCTGCAGAAGACGGAAAAACAAACATGTAAAATATTGAATAACTTTGCTAAAACAATCATCAACGTTATTAAATAGGTAGGATAGATGAGATAGGATATAGGTATTAATTCGAAAACTAAAGATTTTTCATATATTTTTTCCAACTGCTTGGAGCCAGTCAGACTATGGCATCGCCTTTTGGGGTTTGTTGTGAGGTTGGTGGTAGTGGGGAGGGCAAGGAGATGAGGGAGAGAAAAATGGGGAAGTACTTGGCCATTTAACGTTTCAATTCTAAATGATGGTCTGACACCTGGGCGATACTTATACTCTAATATTTATAATTGTGAATTAACCCAATTCAATCAGAAACAATTTACTAGCGCACGCCGGGATTGAAATAATAAATAGATTAAATGCGACAACTTCCAGAGTGGAAGATACTCTCAGTATCGACCTGGTTTAAGACCATTATTCAGAATTGGAAGGTTTGCTTGAAATAGCTTTGGCCGTGCTTGGAGACTAGACCTGAATATCCAGGTACTTCCCCACCTTATTCTTCCCCATCTCCTTCCCATCCCCACTACCTTCAGCCGCATAAAAAACCCCAATCGAGGATATCATAGTTTCACTGGCTCCTGACGGTTGGGAGTAGTTGGGGCTCTTGTGCGGTTTGACATTCCATCCGTGTTGGAAATGTGAAGATTCAGAAAGAAAACAAGACTGAAGAAAGTATAATGCAAAGGGACGCGAGTATATGGTATGACACTTGTGACCGAAGCAAGGAATTTGCCAAGGCAGAGATATGTGGCGAAAGCCCTCTCTTGGAACGGGATGATATTTAGTGTAATAGTTTGTAAAATAATTTATTAAGACGAGAGGTAGACAAAACAAAGATTAACATAATATATCATCATCAGATCTTACCATTGCAGAAGCAAAGAAGACGATTGCCACGAGGAAGATAGTTGCGAACTTATTTTTAGCTAAGTAATGCATGTTTATGAATTTAATTTTATATTTCTAAATACATGGATATCCCACGAGAAACTGTGGAGATTTTATACTTAGGGAACCCAAAATAATACACACAGTACATACTATAGACGTTAATGAAGCTTAAAGCCTTGTTGCTTTTCGAGGAAAATATTTTTAAAAAAAGTCTTAGATGTAGTGCAAAGTGTGCCTAAATGTTATAGAAATATGTTGTCAAAAGTTTTATGCTAGATATAAAAATGTAATTTTTTTAAACTAAATATATTAGATACCCGATAACATGTACCATAAAACGCATTAAATTAAGTTCTTAAAATATAACGATGAACGAATCTTCGTCTCATAATGTCTTATGGTAAGATCCATGTTTAAACGACCTATATTCTCGTGCAGTTGGCGCCAGCTTAGAGTTGCGGGGTGGAGTACCCGGCATTGGGTCCTTACCCGGTTTAGTGACTTTATTCTACCTATCATATTTTATTAAGGAATCAAAGCGCTATACGGGAGTATCAGCATGAACCGGCAGGACTTTAACCAAAATACGTGATCAAACTTCATATTCACAAATAAATCTGGAACTGTAAATGTATAGTTGCACTCATAACGCGAGAATGATTTCCATTGAATTGCGTCAGCAGATGAGAATTTTATGTTGCACATTCAGAACAAGTTTGTTTTAACTTGAGGGTTATTCTGCATTAAGTGTCCACAAGCTCAAATAATGGTAATACGAGGAATTCGAAAATGGTTTCTCTCCAATTTTTGCAGTACATAGTCTGAAACTAGAATTTTATATTAATTGCACTTGAAACACGAGAATGGTATAGTTAACCTAACAAGCAGCGTGCAATAGCCTCTTTTTAAAATATACACCCCAATTGGTGCCACAACCCTTGGGCCATAAGATGTATTTAAATATGTGGCTACCAGAAAAGCGTTTCATCGCTGTAACTCCGGCGAGATGAACTTAGTATGGGAGCCTTTTTAAAACGTTACCAAATTAAAACATTCAGTTGCATCTGACAATTGAACCCAGGACCTTTGCCTTGCCAAGGCATTGCTTTCATATGATTTAATTAATTAAATTGCAATCTAGATAGTCTTGGGTAAATACATCCAATTTTTATTTATTTTGTAAAATCTTTTGAATTTAAGGTTTGTTTGTTAGGACACCTTTCAATTTATTTGTAAACGGCCCATTTTTCACAGGCATACCTAAATTTGTAAAATTTTATGTCATCAAATATTCTCCGTTATTTGCTTATCTTGTCTTATTTTACAAATTATAAATTAAAAATAATATAGAGTACCCATATTTGCTACACGTTCCCGAGTGGAAGATACTTCTAGTATCGCCCTGGTGTAAACCCATCATCCAGAAGTGAAACGTGTTTGGCGACCAGATCTATATACCATATTCTTTCCCACCTTCATCTCCCCCATCTCCTTCCCTTCTCCACAATCTTCAGCCTCACAACATACCTTCACTAACTCCAGCTTGGGAGCAGTTGGGAATCTTCAGTGCAGTTTCATATAAAATGAGTATGTTTGACGATGTTTCCTAATGTAAAAAAAAATAAAATGCTTTTCGATATAGTAAGACAGTGAATATTGTACCAGGTACCAAATTTGTTGATGCACCTGGTGGAAATTAACAGCCGACTTTATTTATTTTAATACTCGTAAATCATTAGAAAAGTCAATAACAAATGGGGACTATAAAAGGTCTGCAGACTGCAAACCTGCATCAGTTCTATCACTTCGATAAAGCAATCAAGATGCAGTTCATCAATCTCTTTCTCGTAGCCTTTGTCCTCCTTGGAGCAGCAATGGTAAGAACAAAAACTTATTTATCTGCCTATATATTATTTCGAATCTATGCAGGCCTGGTCAATGTAAATTGCACCGCAGGTTGCATTGATGACCTACAATATTCTAAGGGCCGCACAGGTTAAATACTAGATGTTTTGTTCATATGTATTCTCAACCGGGAACTGAATTTTGATGTTTTGTTACTCGCAAATGGCAAATCACTGACACAAGAATGATTATTCTCCATTGTGAGTCAGTATGTAAGTATTTAAATTAGACTTTTGTGAACATCAATAGTTACAGTTCGAACAAGAGAGTGGTATTTCTCCACTGTGGGTCAGCTTGTGTAACTAAAACTGAACTTTTCTGAATTTTAATATCTACAGTCAGGACACGATTATTTTCGAGGAGAGATTTATTATTGATTTCGCTCACCTAAAAGTGTGTCTAGAGGGAGAGTTTTTTTAATGTTTTTTTGCTAGCGTATCGTTTTGTGTCTTAATCTGGGAGTTAATGCCAGAAGTGCCTATTTCAGTTTTCGGTAATTTGATTTAGGTATTAGAAAGAACTTTAAAATCGGTCGTTATATGAATGAATATTCACCTATATCAGATTTTTTTTGATTGATGTACCTACTTGATGGCATCAACACTTCTAGTATTTGAGCTCCAGAAATATATTTCCGATTTACGATGGTCGCCATTTTGATAGTTTAGTCAAGTCAAGTCGTGTTTATTTGGAGTTTCTTATTAGTATTTTACAATATTAATCATGAAAAAAGTTGAGCAACCTGTAAAAAATTGTTGATATTAATAGATTTGCTTTAACACAAAATCTGGATATCATTTAGACGAGCAAGTTTCGACAACAGGAGAATTAGAGAATACTTTGAATTAACTATGACATCATTCGTACATTGACCACCGAAGAGCGCACATTGAAACTGTCCATTGTGGGATAGAACTAGAACAAGACTTCTGAGAAGGATGTGGGATCTGAAAGTTAGTTCTTAAGCCCCCCGCACACTCAATTTATAAGAAGTTAACTCTACTTAGGTAAGTTAAGTTAAACAAAATCACATGATATTTTTGAAGATAATATCCATACATTCGTTATGCCGAAACGTCAACTATATGAAATTTCCTCGATAGAAAAAAATCTCAAAAAAGATCCGAAAATTATTAAAACACGTTTTGTTCTGTTATTTAATAAGTTATGGGCATGAAAAAATTCACTGTGTATCTTTAATTGCAATTAAAGCATCTGTCGAGACATATTTGCTCTTTTTCAAACAAGTTGTGTTTTATTAAATATTTTCGCTTAATTATTATCGTTTTTTTAATATTAGCGCACTCCCTCTAACATTCGTGTTTATATATCTCCGTTTCAATCCATCTTTGGACGCTTCTTACGGGGCCTTAAACAAATTGCCTGGCGTAGCGACACTAAAGTCAAGTAAGGTGGCCAAATTATAACATATTTGTAAAAGTGCCTAATATATTAACTTATGTTTTTGTAATTTCAGTTCGCCTCTGCTGGAGATTCAGACGACTGGGATAACGATTACAATGGTTACAATGGTTACAATGGTTACCGTGGCTACAGGCCATCCAAGTATAACCGATACAACCGGTACTACGATTATTAGATGGACTACTAAGACCTGCCCACCATCAACACTACCAATATAACACACAAACTAATTTTAATAAACCTGTTTATTCCATCCCATGATTCAATGAGGTGGGCAGTGAGCAATATTATTTGAATAACTACTATTTTTAGTCAATGGGTTGAGTTCCGAAACTGTTGCCTAATCTCTACACAAAGGACAATCGCATACTTCTGTTTGTCAATCTCAACAACATCTACTAGATTGTAGTTATACAAAATTATACCCAATACCAAATTAGTCAAATTGTACAAAAATATCTTTCAAAGTGAGGACATCTCACCATAGAAGGATGTTAATTAAATTTAACATTTTCCTCGGATGTTGAATTTGATACAACTTGTTTTTGTGTTTTTTTCTCATTTTTACAGTGTTATGATATGATTTGACTCTTTATTAAAATTTGTAACAGAATTATGATTGTTTCATTAAGAGTTCCTTTATCAAGATAAAAAGACCTTTATAACAGTCTGACCACATGAAAATACTGAAAATTATACTGCACGTTAATTATATTACTATAGCTTTTACAATACAACAAAAGAGAGCTATGAGAATTATAGGTACAGACGAAAAGTAGATATGAAAAAAAGAAGTGAATATTTGAGGAATTAAATATCTTATTCTACTAAATAATTAATGGCCAAACATCAAACTGAATTCTGAGAAAAATTGAAAACCTGCAGCACCAACACACACATGAGACATGAAAAATAAAATATACCTTCAGAAAAAACCCACGTTCAAACATCGCTGATGTATGAAAAACAATTGGTATATTACCAGAAGAAATTTATTTAGAAGGGAACATAAACAAACTTAAGTTTCAAAAATATGTCATTAGACCGTACTATTTTTTTTTAAATATTTAAATGTGTAATTTATTGGCTACGTTTGTATTATTTTGCAGAACACAAAAATTCGAAATGTGAGATCTATAAGTAAAAAACGGAAAATAAGTAGTTTTTTTGATAAAGTCAAGACTAAAAAATAAAATACATTTTCCAACATTTTTGAATAAAATACAACTAATTAAAATAATGATCGGACAAAAAAATGTTAATATAGTATAAAAACAGTTAGTACTCAAGCAAATATAGAGGAAGACCTTGGGAAATTAATTTCATTCTTTTGGGATGCTGTGTGGAGGGTCTTTTTTAAGGAAAGGAAGAAGACAAAGTTATGAAGATGTAAAAGGTATGAGGGTTGTGTTGAAATCTGGGGAACATTGTGTCCAGGAATGACGAATGAATATTTCTCTCCACTGCGGGGCAAAGCGATAGATCGAGAGAGTCCGGCTGGGGAAGACAAAAGGTCTTCCGCAATCAGTTTCTCAGTCTCACAGTATGTGGACAAACGCATTCGCCGCACAAGAATTCGACTCCAAAAATCATTCAAATGCAGGAATAAGAGTTGAATCTTTCTCGGCATTCATTACCGTATATCACATTTTTAATATCACACTGTTTCATTCGAAATATTTAAACTGCTCTCCAACTAAACAGTCCTGGTACTAATAAGAACAAGCGAAATCGGTCCCGTCTTTTAGTCTATAGGAGACAAAAAGCCCACCGGCCGTAGCGAAACACTTGAAGTGACCTGTGGCAGGGGAGTTGCTTATATTGGTATCCAGACCCGCCTCCCAAATTGAATTGTAACAAACCATATAACTTCCTTGTTCTCACATGGTTTCATCCAATATTGGTCCAGTTCATCTAAAGAAGACAATAGTCTCTGCCACAAGTACAGAACGGAGCGGTGGTACCACGCGCAATGGACTGCGCTGTAAACCGTTACCTTACTTTTGGGCTTTACGTATTTTCACTGTCTGTACAGGCAGGAGAGCTAGTTGGAAAATATTGCAAAGCGGGTTAAGGTAGGGTCTGTACGAAGGGCTATGTTATTGCGGGTATTGAATAGGCCCGGATTACACGAAGGAGGAAAAACAGATTCCAGTAGCTTGTTCCACAAAACGCCGTCCAACATTCAAAACACTGTCCTGGTGTTGAAACATATAATACCTCACCAGACTATTTGTCTCTTTTGTATTGATAAGCAATAAATAATGTCAACATCCCACATCGTTCGATTAATATAACAGTTCATACTGATAAAATTATGCAATTATGTATAGTACCTACTCTTCTATTATTCCCGACTCAAGTGTCTGATTCACTCTATCGTGCTATGTCTTCCGCAATCGTCCCCGGCTTCTGCTACCATTCACATTCGCGACATATATTCTCCTTGATAAGCGCCCCTTTCTTAATCTTACTCGTTACGCTTATATGAGCCTAATATTCTTTGTGAATCTAAACATTAATTTCTCACACGATCTTAAATGGTTTACCACACATACGCTTCTTGGATCTCATTTCTACAGCATTCAGTCTATTTTCATCCTTCTTATGCCAGTTCCATGCCTCACAGCCATACATCAGGGTAGGTACCAGCACTCCATTGCGGACTGCTATCTTTTGTCTGTTCTAGAATAAGGTCCCCAAGGCATTTCAATTACCTATCGTCCAAGGATGAAGACTCGAGTTTATTAAATTTGATCCGTTGGTCACCACCCAAAAGGATGCCCACTGGCAATCTCAAAGTTCGATTGCTAGTGGTATATGGCCTCTACCACCAAACTAAATTTGTTCAAACAAATCCAAGCGGATATACTTGGAAGCATGGAACTTATCCGAGGTTCACAAACCTTAGACAACAGATAACTTGAGGCAACAAATCGATTTCGTAATAAAATATCTGTCCATTCAGAATACATCGGGACATGTTCATGTAGCTGTGCTTTTTCCTGATAAATACAATGACGAAAAGCGACAATAAGATTTTTATGGACACGTTCTTTTCCATTATATTCGTGTTTGTTAGGAAACCTGTCAGTCCCGTTTTTAAGAAGAATACGTAAATTTGTAATATTTTATATCATTTTATATATGCGGCACGTTCCCGAGCGGAAGATACCTTTAGTATCGCCCTATTGTAAGCCTATCATCCAGAATTGAAAAGTTGCTTGATATGGATTTGGCCGTGTTTGGCAACCAGATCTAAACAGCCAGATACATACCCTGTCCACAATCTTCAGCATCACTACATACCCTCACTTACTCCAGCTTCGGAGCAGTTGGGAATCTTGTACGGTTTCACATAAAAAAAATTGTTTGACGATATTTTCTACTGAGAAAAATAAATGAAATGCTTGTTTGATGGAGTGAGACAGTGAATATTGTTATATTAATTGATGTTTATTGAATTCCAAGTGTCAGGTACCTACCATATTATTTGTTAATGCATCTGGTGAAAATGAACAGACCACTTTATTTATTTTAATATGTTATTTGAAACGTCAATAACAAAGGGGAACTATAAAAGGTCTGCAGACAGCAAACCTGCATCAGTTCTATCACTTCGATAAAGCAATCAAGATGCAGTTCATCAATCTCTTTCTCGTAGCCTTTGTCCTCCTCGGAGCAGCAATGGTAAGAATAAAAACTAATTAATCCACCTTTATATTATTTTTATTCTATGCAGAACTGGTCAATTTAAATCGGTGACCTATGATTTTCTAAGGGCCGCAAAGGTTAAATATTAGATTTTTTGTTCATATCTATTCTCAACCAGCGACTGAATTTTGATGTTTTGTTACTCGCTAATGGCAAATTACGGACACAAGAATGATTATATTCCGTTGTGAGTCAGTATGTGAGTATTTACATTAGACTTTTGTGAACATAAATTGTTACAATTCCAACAAAAGAGTGGTATTTCTCCACTGAGAGTCGGCATGTGTCTCTTAAACTGGACTTTTCTGAATTTTAAAAGCTACTGTCAGTTTCTGATTTCGCTCGCCTAAAAGTGTTTCTTAACTGCCTAGACTCTAGAGGGAGAGTTTTTATAATTTATTTTTTCAAGGGTATCGTTTTGTGTCTTAATCTGGGAGTTAATGCCAGAAGTGCTTATGTTAGTTTTCGGTAATTTAATCTAGGTACTATAAAGTAATTTAAAATGTTCTCTATATGAATGAATAATCACAAATGTCAGATGTTTTAGGTTGATGTACTTTTAAAATATGTAATGAAGGATTCACAATATTGTCTAAGCCAAGAAATCGGCACACAAATTAATAACAGAGATTATTAGATTATTGAAGATTATTTTTTCAAAAGCGATATATTCGTGTTTATTTGGAGTTTCTTATAAGCATTTCACAATATTAGTCATAAGTAAGAGAGTTAGCAGCCTGTAAATAAATTGCTGTCGAAGATAATATCTATCCATTAGTTATGTCGAAACGTTAATTATATGAAATTCCCTCGGTAGAAAAAAATCGCAAAGTAAGCTCGGAAAATTATTAAAAACACATTTATAGGCATGAGAAAATTCGCTGTGTATCTTTAAATGCAATTAAAGCATTTGTCTACTAATTTTTGATCCATTTCAAACGAGTCCTGATTTTTAGTCATCCGATTTTTTTGTCCGGGTTAAATCTTCCCCATAGGAAAAACTAAACCCTTCAACTCACTTTTCCACAAATGATCATCTAGTCAATCAACACTATGCAAGTGCATTATATAAGCAAAATAAATACAAAATAATATAAGAACAACACGTCAACTCACCAGAGATCAAATAGGAAAATAATTCACCGACTCCAGATATTTTCATATCAGAGGGTTCGACTCGGTAGAACTTCTATCTGGGCCTATAAATCCTACTGATCCCTCAGCATAAATAAGTTTAATTTTAATTTTAAAATTTGAAAAATCTTTCGTTATCCTACATGTATTCAAAATGACCGACTTTCGCATTTTTATATATAAATTTTTTGATAGATCTAATACGCCTAAATTTTTAATGAGAGAGCTTGGTATAATGCCATTAGCCGAAATAACGAATGCAGATTTTTGAATATTACTGGAATTTGGAATAGCGACATCAATGATATAAGTTATTTTTTAATTTTGTCATGTAAAACTATATCGGATCTATTATGACTAATTTTATTATTTATTATTTTCATCATTGATAGTATTATTAATATTTTCATTATTTATATATCTCCATTTCAATCCATCTTTGAACGCTTACTACAGGGCCTTAAACGAATTGTCTGGCGTAGCGACACTAAAATTAAGTGAGGTGGCCAAATTATAATACATTTGTTAAAGTGTCTTATATATGAATTTATGTTTTCGTAATTTCAGTTCGCCTCTGCTGGAGATTCAGACGACTGGGATAACGATTACAATGGTTACAATGGTTACAATGGTTACCGTGGCTACAGGCCATCCAAGAATAACCGATACAACCGGTACTACGATTGGTAGATTGAGTTCTAAGTCCTGCCCACCATCAACACTACCAATATAGCACACAAACTTATTTTACTAAACCTGTTTATTCCATACCATGTTTCATAGAGGTGGGCAATGAGCAAAATTATTTTAAAAGACTACGATATTTGTCAATGGGTTGAGTTTCGAAACTGTTGCCCAATCTCTGCACAAAGAACAATCCGCAAACTTCAGTTTGTCAATCTCTTCAACATCTACTAGATTGTAGTTATACTAAATTATACCCAATACCAAAAAAGTCAAAATGTAAAACAATATCTTTCAAAGTGAGGACATCTCGCCATAGAAAGATGTTAACTAAATAAACGTTTTCCTCGGATGTTTAATTTGTCACAACTTGTTATTGTGTTTTTTTCTCATTTCTTACAGTGTTATGATATGTTTTGACTCTTTATTAAAATTTGTAACAGAATTATGATTTTTTCATTTTAAGTGATAAAATGACCTTTATGTATCTGTTGGATTACATGAAAAAGAGAGTTATGAGAATTTGACGACGAAAAGAAGATATGATTAAGTCAAGTGAATATTGGAGGAATTAAATATCTTATTCTACTAAATAATTAATGGCCATACATGAACTGAATATTTAAGAAAAAATGAAAACCTGCAACACAAACAAACACACGAGATACGAAAAATAGAATTAACCTTCAGAATTAAACCCACATTGAAATATTTATGAATAAAATTCATTCAAACGCCATTAAATGGCTTTTACAATTCAGTGAAGCTTTCGAACTAAAGCTTACAAGCATACAGTAGTACACAGGATAAAAATAGTAATAAATTACAGAACAATTAAAGTGTACTCAAAAACACTATTGCAAGTGATGCAGTTATTAATATAAGTGCAGTAAGACAGTGCATAATTCAAAAGAAATATATACCAGTGTAACAATAGTTGAACTAATACTAGGCTTGTATAAGACCTGTCATAAGTTGTGTATGATATGTATGTGGTGTCTATGATAATAGTGTAAATTTTGAAAAAAATACAACTAATAAAAGTAATGATTCGGAAAAATTAAATGTAAACATAGTATAAAGACAGTAATAACATATTATTACTAAGAATTTGAGTGTATCTTGGTGCAAATAATTTCGTTCTTTTGGAGTGCTGTGTGGAGGTTATTTTCATGGAAAGGAAGGAGAGGAATTTATGGAAAGGTAAAAGGTATTAGGGTTGTGTAGGAATCTAGGAATCATTGTGTCCAGGAATGACGGACATATTATTATATCCTTCCCACTGCGGCGCAAGGGGATGGATTGTGAGAATCCGGCTGGGGAGGACAAAAGGTTTTCCACAAGCAGTCTCGCAGTAGGTGGACACGCGCGTCCACAGAATATAATCGCAATAACTCAACAATAGAACCAATACCTCCTAGGTCCCCAAGGCCAGGACACTGTATCAAGATACCCGCCGCTCAAGGCTGATGAGTATGGATTAAATAATGTAATTTCTTGACAATTGTGGCAAAATATGAGATACTCTTGTAATAAATACAGCCTGAAGTGAAAAAAAACATAGGTATTTGCAAATTGGGGAAATTGTATTGACGGGTCATTAATCGAGGAAAACTTTCCTACTCAAAAATCATTCAATTTTATTTGTTAAGTACAGCACATTGGTACTTATAATTATATAAGGGATATATAAGACTAAGAAATAAACTAATTAGAGATTAGTAGAGTGCTCATTTATATAAGTGTAGTTGATCCACATCTGAAAAAAGAACCGTTGAAAGCATTCCCGATGAGAAATTGTCAAAAACAAACGGGGATTTCGTTAGTCACGGAGAGCTGCTGCTATTCCGTCTTAAGAATGTTGGCCAGGTTTGTCTCGACTAATGAATTCAATGTCCTCTTATTTAGTGATTTGTCCAACGTTAGATGCGATTTTTATTAGACTGTCTGCTAGGTTTTCATCCTTATTTTCGGGGAGACCAAATATTTGAATGTTATTGAGGAGCAGCTCTGTTCTCTTTCGTTATTTGTTTTGTCTAGATAAGTTACGAAATTGCTTAATTCAATTGCATCGGCTTCAAGCTTATCCATTTTTTTAGCTTTTCTTCTAAAACCAAAATTTTGTTCGTGTAGTCTTCGGTTGTGCTATTATTATGAACGATTGTCTGTTCAAAGGAAGCTAGTTTTAAATTCATTGAGTGGAGCTGGGAGAGAGTTTCTTGATTTCACTAAGAAGAATTGAAGAATCGACAGACTTGAGATTGCTGGAGAGCAGTGATTGTCTTTTATTGCACGTACATGACTTCCTGTTCTCGTCCGACATCTTCTTAAAATTTGCCGAGGTTATTTGGCACAGCTGTAATGCATTCGGTTTTTACAACTTATACACCTCATACAGTCAGACGTTTGTACTGCCTTGTTCATTGGTTGCAGGTAAAACTCATGGTGGGTAAATTGATGGCAACAATGTTATCACTGTGATGACTATTTACTTCAAAATCGATTTCTGCAATGTAATGTGACTAAATCCACTCAACTTTGTCACTTTTTAAATTTGTTAAATTACTTCAAAGTAAACAGAAAGCGTCGTCGTGTGCAAAATGTTCAATATAACATAATATTTGAAATTAATAAAATTAATATTAAGAGTAAAACACAACTGTCACTTGATTGTGAGTAATGTTTGTGATATTTCTATATAGGTTATGTGTAAATATTTATCAAATAAAATTGTATACAACAATGAAATACACAAAAATAAAACAAGGACGTGCAATGAAATCAGGCTACCAAAAAAGGTCAAGGCGAATACTCGAATAATAGAATAGTATACTATATAAAGGGATGCAATACTATAATGCGCTGCCGGAAAACTTGAAGTCTGCACCGATTGGAAGGTTCAAGATAAAACACTATAATGCGCTGCCGGAAAACTTGAAGTCTGCACCGATTGGAAGGTTCAAGATGAAATACTATAATGCGCTGCCGGAAAATTTGAAGTCTGCACCGATTGGAAGGTTCAAGATAAAACACTATAATGCGCTGCCGGAAAACTTGAAGTCTGCACCGATTGGAAGGTTCAAGATAAAACACTATAATGCGCTGCCGGAAAACTTGAAGTCTGCACCGATTGGAAGATTCAAGATGGAATACTATAATGCGCTGCCGGAAAACTTGAAGTCTGCACCGCTTGGAAGGTTCAAGATGAAATATTATAATGCGCTGCCGGAAAACTAGAAGTCTGCACCGATTGGAAGGTTCAAGATGTACAAAAGCCACATCAAGCGAGAGAAAATATAGTACGTATGCATGAAACAATTTATTACTAATTTGTAACTTTAAATGTTCAAATTACTAAATAAAATTACTAAATACAACGTCAATGGCTTTAAAGACATTGTTGTCCGATAGTTTTAAATTAAAATTTTAAGCCAATATCTTTGTAAAAGTCCCAATTATATGCACATGCGTTTAAAAATTTGAACCAAGTCCTTCCCATCTTCAACTATTTGTCTTTTGTGTAGAATAATATTTTATGAAAAGGAAACTAGGTATATTTAAACCCATAGAACCGGTAAGACATCCTTACTCTTATCGCACCGGAGATGCGGAAGTTATTTGTTTTTTATTGTAATGATTTTAACAATCAATGATACAGCTGTTTATTTATTTATATATATATATATATACCTAAAAAAGCTTTTACACAAAAGTGATAAATGATGCAGTGTACATAGGAGAATATTTGTATTATACAGGAGATACTGACAGTAAATAGATGTAATCCATTGTAAAGTAGGTACAAAATACACAATTGTAAAATTGTGATTACAAGTATAATGAGAAAGTATGAAGCTGTATTAGTAAAACGTAAGAGTAACATAAAGTAAAAAAGAAATTAAAACAACACTATATTTAAGACAAAACATTAAAACTAATTTACCAACGCTACTCTAATTTGTAGGATTCGACAAAATGTTGGTATAGATTATGCTTAATTCTATAAATGTATTAAATAAATAAATCAATAACACCCCTATACTTGTTGCCCAGATCATGCATCCTATTGGTCAGTGAGTGTGTCTGATAATTGGTCGGGTATGTATTGCAGAAAAATGTTATATTTTGTCTTGTATTCCTAGTCAGCACATGGAATTTTATTGTGGCAACGATGGCAGATGACTATCAATTAAGTTGTTAATGACTCTGTGTAACACAACCAAGTCTGAAATTATTAGATGCAATTGATTCATCAAACTAACATAATTAATGTTTTCAATAGGAATTCTGAGCTTCAAATTTACGTACTTTCGTGTTTTTAATTTGTGCTGAACTCTTTCTATATTATTGGAGTGAACTTTACATAATATATAATCCATTTAATCGAAGTGCACCCTTGTCAATATGTCAATATTGAATGTCTACTTTAAAATAAATAGTAGGTAATTGCTGAAATATCCCAAAATGATAACGCGTCGAGTATTTACGATTATGACCCCAAGATGTACGTTCATATTCTGGGGGCTCGACTGAAACAAATGTTTGCATTCTTAAATTAGAATATGGGAGAAAAACAAAGTAAGTAACATTTGAAATATGCATAAGGCACAAGCGTTTTGCAAAACAATTGTTTTTACTTATGGATTTATTGCTTACAGTTCAATTTTTTAGATGCAATATTTATTTTCATATATTTTATTTATTAAACAAAACTGGTGTCTGAGAATATTTTCTGTTCTGATCGATATTGAAAAACTTTTTTTTTCTCTCTATTTGGCTCAAGAAATACAAAATCAGATTGGTTACAATCGCAACACATTTTCCTGCAAGATGGAGTCATTTCCTACATAACAAATGACTCATTCGCTGGTATTCACGATTTATATATTCCCTGACAAAGTAATTAGTCGCCGAGGAGTCATCACCTGGCCAATGAGCTGTTTCTTATGGAGTTACTTAAAGTGTTCAACTCATTACCACAAAACTTGAATGTTTTAAAGCGAAGAATCGCAAACGAAATCAATGCAATTTAAGACAGAAAATTTTAGTTCCATAAAATATTTTAGCAAATCAGACCGGCTCAAGTATCGGGCTCTGTAGAAGCCCGAGTGAATCTGGTTTCCAACAAACTGGGCGACTTGTATTGGGTAAGCAGATTTTTTAACAGTAACCAGCTCTATACAAACCTCAAGTACGCTCCACAGTTGAATTTGGCAGCCACCTCTGCGTTGGAGCCCCACAATACTTGATAAACCCACAATCATCAACGCGATGTGGGCATGCTGGGTCTGTTGTATGTTAAGGGGCTAGCAGCATTGATCCTAGCTTGAACCTCGACGTACATGAGCGAAACACCCGTTCACAGTTGATGTTGAAGACGACTTGTATGTGGAACGATTTACTGGCATCTGTTTTTCTTCCTTCAATACCCGCATGAAGCCCTTCCTACGGCCCCTACCGTAACCCGCCTCACAATGTTGCCTTACCGTGTGGAGCTTGAACCCTCACACCTTTTACCTCTCCAGAATTTCCTTAAAAAATACTCTCCACTTAAAATCACAAAAGATGTCATAGGCTCAGAAGGAAATTATTTTTCCCAAGGCCCCTGTATGGGGTTAATGTAAAACAACAAAAATGTTATATGAGTATTTGCTCCAAGTAACATTCAAATTCTAGTAACAAGTGTGATTATACTTTATTAACATTTAATTTTGTCCAATCATTATTTTTATGAGTTGTATTTTGTTCGAAAATGTTAGAGGAGGTATGTTATTTTTTTGTCTTGATTTTATAAAAAAACCAGTTATTTCCGTTTCTTACTAACAGATCCCACATCTCATAAATAACGAAATGTTTTTTTTTAAACTATAGGCCACCGTAAGAAGCTTTGGAGGATTGTGATTATCGCCAATTGAAATGGGTTGTTGGTTTAATGATTATATGGTTTTCCAATCCGCAGAATCCAAGGTTGCGTGATTACTCTCGGTGTGTAATAATGAAAATTCGAATATTTTCAATTTTAGTTTTTATTTAACAAAACTCACGTTACAATAATTTTATGAACAAAACGGATCGCGTACGTTGCAGTGCTAAACCAGCGGCTAGACCACTGGAGAGGGAATGAAATATATGCCACGCGAAGTATCGCGCGCAGGTTTGCAGTGATACCAGTCTCACATAAATGTGGGTAAAAGTAATGTTGTTATTATTTTCAGGAGATGTAAACTCCCTATAATTTACCCTACAAAGCTAATAAATTAAATATGCAAATATTATGTTTAAAATACACGTTATATTTAATAGGTAGTAAGAGAAGAGTCTCGTGAGTGTTTGTGCTGCAGGTATACAATTGTCTTCAGAAATTCGGTTGATTCGGCCATTAATTATTTAGTAGAATAAAAAAAAATAGTTTCAATGACAAGATATTCAACTCTTTCAACATTCACTTGACTTTCTCATATCTACTTTCCGCAGTATAATTCTCATAGCTCTCTTTTGTAGTATTGTCATTGGTATAGTAACATAATTATTACGGTATGTAATCTCGCAATCCCGCATAACCGCAGGCAGGCGTGTTGATTATTGAATAAATTTTTCCCTGACGGCGGTACCCATGCCTGCTTCCCAAATTAAACAATAAATTTCATTTGCTTTATTAAAACGATGCCATTACAAGGAACTGCGCTCGAATCCATTGTTATTCACTATAGATGTCATACAAGTGACTTTGACTGATTCATTTCATTATTTACTTGCAAGTAGAGACAAAGTTTGTGGTTTATTTTTAATCTTAGAGGCCAAAAAACTAGCAAAAAAAAATCTAACCTACATTTTTAACTAATTTCTTTTAAATAATTTATTTTTTCATATCATCTATTTTTTTTCTGAAAACAGTGTAATTTTTTCTATGCTGATATTTTTCTTCATGTTCAATGTAAGCACCCTTTCCTCTAGTGTTAGCCATTATTTACTATGAAATGTAACAACCTGCCCCGGTTTTAGATATTGGAGTACAGGTACATTACCGATGATGCCAGTGAGAAATTTTGTTTTTATCTACGGATAACTATGGAGTGACAGTTTTATAAGTTTTATTCTCAATTTTTTTTGTTATCAATTTTTTTATCCGGGATTACGGATATTAAATCGATTTTTTGTAATCTAACTCACAGTTTCGAACACCTTTCCACACAAATCACTCACTTTTGGTATAGATATTATAAATAATAGCAGGATAAATTATTTGCACTTGTATACGTATTTGTAGTCCATAGATATTTTTTGGTGCCATTGCACATACGCTTCAGAAATAATAATTCAGAGAATTATTTCTGCTTTTGTCCTTCCAAATTATATATAGCGACTTCAGTTGAATATCATTTAAATAGCGGATGTCTAAGAATGGTACCCTGTGGCATTCCACGGGAAGACTCCTAATATGTTCATTATATAGCTAATAATTGCTTTTCCTTTGATTTCAGGTCAGCTCTGCTTTACTCCCGAGGCCCAAGTACAACAAGTACGACAACTACAGGCCCGCTAAGTACAACAAGTACAATATATACTAGATTGTGTAGAGATCTCATCACTATTATAGTAACATGTAATCTAAAAAGCGTTGTGTGAAGTGCGAAACTGACGTCTTGAAAAGACTTGTAACAAAATTTAATATTTCCTCGATGTTGAATTCTGTTACAATTTGTTCTTGGTATTTTCCTTGATTTTTACATCGTTTTGATCCGGCCTGACAAATGATTTGATTGTTTAATAAAAAAAAGAATTAAATATGAATGTTTTACAAAAACTTTTAAAGGGCAAAAAAGTCAGTCTGGAACAGGAGCCCAACAAGTCCACGTGTATTTTACGTAAATTTTCTGAAAGAAGTAAATTGTTTAATGTGATGTAATTAATTTCATTTATTTCAACAGTGTTAGAGTATACTTTTGAATTTGTGGTTAAGATGTTGTGTCCGTAGAATGTTGGGTAGTGGTCAGTAATGTTTGTTTTTAGAGTTGAAGATTTAGTTATAACGTGTTTGTGTGTTTTGATAAATATGTGATCTAGAGTCGTGGAATTATTTAGATTTTCTCTTGTTGGTGAGTTTATGTATGATTGATATCCTGCATGTGACAAACAATCTAAGTATTCGTTTATACATTTTGTTCTTCTGTTGTTTTAATTTATGTTTATATTAATATCACCAGTTAATATTGCAAAATTAAAGTTATTTCTGTTAGTCATTTTTATAAGTGAATTAAGTTCATTATTGAATAGAGATTCATTTAAGGAAGGTGATCTATAGATAGCTAATAGCAAATAAGTGCAATTACTATGGGTAAATGTTAATTTAATTGCGTTAGCTGTTTTAAAGTCTAGAATTTCGAAGGCAGGTTTTTTAAGACAATTTTTTATAAATAAAGTGATTCCATCGTGACCAGTATGTTTACATTCGGATGAAATAGTTACATATCCTGGCAAGTTATAGGGAATTACTTCTTTCATTTGCGTTTCTGTTAAAATGACAATACTAGGAGAAAAATCAAGACTATCGAGAAGAATACAAAGCTCATCAAAGTGCCTTCTTAAGCTTCTAATATTCATATTAAGAATTGAAAAGTTAACGTCCTTAAAGTGATTATTTAGTTCACTTGTGTTTTTACAAATGTAATTTTCATACAAAAAATTTTCATCAGACATTTTGATGGATATAAGTAATTTTCACATGCAATGCGGTTAGATGGTCCTTTATTCTGAAGGGATGTCATTCGGCTGCATTATATGGATGATTGGAGCTGTTTCATCTTTTCTCATCATAACGTTACCGTTTTTCGCCCAGATGAATTTGTAGCCGAGTCTTGAGGATTTCGCCAGAAACAGGAGGTGTTTATTTAGTTGCGTTAATTGTTCGTTTATGAAAATTTTGTTATCTTCCGGAAAATTTATATTTTTAGTGTATAAGACACCATATTTTCTTTTTTTGGTCGATGATTTTGTCCTTTGTTTTGGAATGATACAATTAAGGCTGGATATTTGTTGAAAGGGTTTCTGTTTCTGATACGATATATATTTGTTATTTTTGATGATTCCATTTCGCATTTTATGGTTTCCATTATATTATTGACTAATTTTGGTAAGTTTTCATTTTCTTTAAAAGGAATACCTTGTATCTCAATGTTATTTTGTTTGTGTAATTGTTCCAGTTTGTTTATTTGCTGTTTTATTTCGTTGTTTTCTGATTACAGTTGTTTGATCAGTGTATCTTTCTTTTTATTATTTTCTTCATATTCATCAATTTTATTGCAACAAAATTCTACAGATTTCTTAAGATCTCTTAGTTCATTTTTAATTTGTTCTCTAAAAGATTTCATCAATTGTTCCGATAAATCTTCAAACTTTTTTTTCCATGAATTTAAATATTTTATTTGTGTTGTAGTCATCATCAGAGTCGCTAGATGGTGTTTTTTTGGTGGTTTTCTTTTGCTTGCTCTTTTACTTGCATTCATTACATCTCTTTCTTCGTTCATCAAATATGTCTCATTTTACCACATATATTATTTTATTCATATCTTCCTCGGGCGTCCCCGACTTTTTCTACCATTCACTTGATGAATTATCATAAAATCCACTAAATATTATAAAATGTAAAGCTGCGTACTAAAAATAAACTAATTAAGGCACTCATAAAAACCAAGCTTTGTCTTTCTTATATATCTGGATGTTTTAGAAGCAATTTTTGGAATTGTTCAAGGAATTCTACGTATTTTTGAATTTATTCCAGCAATTCTATGAATTTTCGGATTCGTTCTAGGAGTTCCAATTCAGGAAAATTTGTTCCAGGACTTCTACGTATTTATGGATTTTTTCTAGGAATTCTATGTATTTTTGGATTTGTTCCAGGAATTCTATGTATTTTTGGATTTGTTCCAGGAATTATATGTCTTTTGGGATTTGTTTCAGGAGTTCTATGTATTTTTTAATTTGTTTCAGGAGTTCTATGTATTTTTGGATTTGTTTCAGGAATTGTTTAATTCCTTGCCGAATTCCATCAAGATGTGCCAAAACCTAATCTCGTATAAAATAAATGTTAAAAGCTGGGTAAGAAAAAATCTGGAAGTGAGAGAATTTATTCTATAATTTGTACTACGAATATGATAGCTTAAATATACTAATACCGCTTACATTTAAAAAAAAATTAACTTCTATTTAACTTAAATTTTAACTGTTTTTTTTATTAAATACGCAAAAACTCCAGTAAAAACCTATTAATCTAAATATAGGAACTATATTTTTTTCTTTATTTAACGACCACTGTTTTGAATACATAACTTATAATGGGGGCCTCAGCACAGGTGAACAACCCAGTGAGGCCAACGTTGCTGAATTGAAATGTAAAGTACTGTAGAGTAATGTATCAATAAATAAATAAAATAAATGCCCGCGCACAGGCTTCGACTTTGTGGGATTTTTTCTTACTGTCTTATGTTTTGTATAATTATATATATACCTGTATCTATGTATCAAATTGCCAATAAAAAAAACAAAATTCTATATATTTTTTGATTTTTGGAATTGTTCTAGGAATTCTATGTATTTTTGGATTAGATCTAGGGATTCTATTTTTTTATTGGATTTGCTATAGAAAATCTATGTATTTTTGCGATGTTTCACAATATTTACAAAACATAGTTAAAAACCATAAAAATTACAAAACACGAAGGTTACAAATCAACAATGATGTAAAATAGTATATAAAAGTATAAAATATCGTAAATACATAAAGTTGCGAATCAAAAACGCCACAAATCTAAAATAAAGCACTGTTAGCAATAAAAATATTATTTGATTATGTTAAGTCAAACATAAGCTCAAAATATATACGATGGTTCAAATTTGAAACCTACTGTAATTTGTTCCAAAATTGGTGTAACAAAAGGAATGAAAAATCATAGTTCCATTTTATTAAATTTTTTGAATTTTTTGACTGACTTTATTGTTGTCTCTCTTTCATGTTGTCGCTCTCATACAAGACTTGCATGTTGGTTACTAGAGCTGAGTCAATCGATCATTTCACAAGACTTGCATGTTCGTTACTAGAGCTGAGTCAATCGATCATTTCACAAGACCCACTGGTAAAGTGATGAGATCGAAAGTAACCGATACTTTTACACATGAAAAAATTTCTATTATGGTATTGTACTAACTTGATATTATGGGATGATTTTTTTAAAGACGTCTAGGTCACGATAAACTGAATATATTTGAAAATTTTCTACTACATCACGCTAAGTGGAAACGTTATTTGTGCCTCACACACAACATCTATGCGAGAACCCAAAGCGTTGCTAACTCGGCCATTTTCCGGTCGATAACTAAATAACATCCAAATAGTTGCATTTTTCATTGGGAAAAGAGTGTGAATTGAACCAATATTGTAAAATAGCATTAGCAATGTTTTTTTTTATCTCAATCTTAGGCCGCATTATTAGATTCAGTTGTTAGTTGGATTGAAAAGAAATTTTAAACCAATGGCCCTACTTAATTATATTTGAAATAACTGACTACAATATTTATACACTGCACATTGCATTTCACCTGGAGGTAGTAAAGATTTTACTGAACTGCTATTGTAGTTGGTCATGTCCTAAGGGTTAATAAGTGACAATTCTCGTGATGACTACATGGTTTTATCACCAGAATTACCCCTGACTTCAAAAATATAAATCTGTATAACCCCTTTACTGCTCCTTGTTTCACCACCATGAGAGAACTTATAACATATCTAACTTCTCTTGAATCTGCGTAAAATACACAATGTAATATCTACAACAATATAATGTACACTGCTCTTCCAAACACAAGCGAATGCTTATCTGGAAGAGTACTTATAAATATTGTCATTGTAAATTGTGGTATATGTGGTACATGAGTGGTATATCTATGATCTCTACCAGTCTACGGGAGATTGAAAGCTTTCAAAATGTAAAAATAATGGTTTTTCGTCGACAATAATAATAAGATCATCGAATTAATTAAGTCCTATCAAGGTTGTTTTCTTTTTCAATTAGATATTAAATCATTTGATGATTGGTGCAACAGATTAGAAATTAATGTTGACAAATGCAAAATTATGTCATTTTAACGAACGAAGAAACCAATTATTTTTGATAATAATAATAATAATTGTTTTTTCCAGAATGTGGGGAGGTGAGTGCAATCCCACACATTCCATAAAATTGTAGCAGTCTCGTTAAGTACCTACCGTACCGACAGTCAGCATTCTCAAGTTGCCATCTTGTTTTTGCGAACTACTCTGAAGGACGCTGCGCTGCATTTGGATTTGGTTCTGTCAGTTGTGGCTCGAGTCTCGGTGGCACGGAACGTTCTGAAAGACTTGCCGACTTTGGCGGACCCTGAATATACGTAAAAGGCCCTCTAAAATTGAGATTGATATTTTATACTTCCGTTTCTGAGGGATTACTCTGATAATATATAAATTTGTTCAGAATTATCTAATTCTGAGCTGGCGCCCATTTATTTCTTTATAGCATCATTTATTCTTTCGTAATTTTCAACTGACATGAGTTGCATTTTTAACTATCGAGAATTTCTATCTCGACACGCCTTGAGATATAACCTTTTACAATGAGTCTCTTGCTTCATTTATTAATTTCCTAGAGCTATGTGTTTAGAAATCGCATTTTACATAATAAATGTTATATTTGTTATAAGAGTTTTATTACTCGTGGAAGCATTTAATCTACCCACATGTATCCTCGAGTTCCTTTTATGGAAGTATTAAATACAGGTACGATTAATTGCTACAAAATATAACTACAATGTTATATATAGAGATTCAAGTGTGTACAAATAAAATAAAATATAAAATGTAAGTTTGATGAAGCAAATAAAACATAAGAAAAAGTAAAAGGAAATATATAGAATGGAGAGTGATATCATAAAAAAATTACATTTATTGTAAGCTTATTGGTATATCAGAGCGATAATTATGGGGGCCAATATTTTTCTCCAATTTTTTTCGATGCTCGATCCTGAGGTCTGATGGGATTCAATGATGAGGACGTTTCTGAAGTTGTTGATCCTTCCCCTCGTTCCTGCTACCCTGGTTCTCATTAGGGCTGCAAAGCCGGGAACTCTCCCCTCCATAAACATCGAGGAGGCACTGCAGTACCTTGGAAGTCCAAACATTATGCGGTAATCATTGTTATATTGAATCCGAAGCCTTTCCATGGTTTGCTTTTTGAAGTTGGTCCACAGCTCGCAAGTATACAAGGTATTGCAGAAAGCTGAGAATAGCGTCCCTTTCACCTACGGGCTGCAGAGTCGAAATCTTCTACTAGTTGATGCATTGTCCTCCAATATGGTAGCCTACCCAGCGTTATTTAACCTGTGAGTCAATTCATCTATATATATGTTGAACAGTACTGGGGACCAACAATCTCCTTGTCTGACCCCACTCTTTAAGAAAAAGGGTTCTGAGAAACCATCTTTCCATTTAACGAGGTTTTATTGTTGACGGTGCCATGTGTCGAGAATTCGTACTACTTTCCATGGTAGAGCTCTTTCTTTTAGTTTGGTCCATAATAATGGATGGTAGACTCTGTCGAAGGCCTTACTAAGGTCCAGAAAGCATGCGTAAGTTGTTGTTTTTCTCTTCCTGTAGTATTTCAACGTCCTTTTTACGCCGAATATGGCTGAATCCGTGGAGCATTCTGTTTTAAAACCCATCTGATTGTCTTTCGTTTTCAATTGGGGTCTGACTTGATCTAAAAGAACTCGTTCAAATATTCTGGCGGTGGCGGTGGCGATGGATATCGGTCTGTAATTTTCCTGTAAAGTTATGTCTGTCAGTTTAGATTTTACTATCGGTATTATGATTGTCTTTGGGTAGATAACCACTCTTTATGATATCGGTGAACAATGTTGCCAGTAGTTTTAGAATCGCTACCCCTGTATGTTTGACGTGTTCGGTACTTAAGCCGTCGTGTCCTGCTGATGTTCCGGATTTCATGTTTTTAATGGCGGTTTCCACCATGTTTGCAGTGACTATAGGGTCAATGTCATCATAGGCGTTCAAATGCGTCTCGTTTGAGGAGATGGTCGGCGTGGTAGTCGCGAAATGATTTTTGCTTATCTAATGTTCAGTCTATTAAGGACCTTGGTGTCAGTTTAAGTTACAAGCTGTCTTTTCGTGATCACAATAACAACGCTAACTCGACGTACACGAGCGGAACACCCGTTCACAGTTGATGTTGACTTCCTGAGACCGTTTTGTGTAAGACGGCTCGTATGTGGAACGAGCTACCGGTATCTGTTTTTCCTCCTTCATATAATCCGGGCCTATTCAAGACCCGCATTAAAATAGCCCTTCCTACAGCCCCTGCCTTAACCCGCCTCACAATGTTGCCCAACTGGGTGGCGCCACAGCTCCCCTGACTTTACACTGTACAGACAGCGAGAATACGTCAAGTCTAAAAGTAAGGTAACGGTTTACAGCGCAGTCCATTGTGTGACTTTTCTGCGTGGCGGCCTTGAGTGACGCGTGGTACCGCCGCTCCGATGTGTACGTGTGGCAGAGCATATTGTCTTCTCTAGACGGACTAGATCAATATTCGATGAAAGCGAGGACAAGAAGTTATACGGTTTGTAATTCAATTTTATCCCAATTCAATTTGGGAGGCCGGTATAACCAAAACCCCTGCCGCAGGTCACTTCAAGTGTTTCTTGTTGGGTAAGGTTTTTGTCCTCAATGGACTCTAAAACGGGACCGATTTCGCAGATATTTTCAAAGTTTTTTCTTATTAGTGCCAGGACTGTTTAGTTAAAGAGCAGTTTAAACTTTTCGCATGAAACAGCAGACTTTTCGCACTCTCTGCACCGAAGTGAAATACAGAGTCGAATTTAAAGTCAATATAATCTTGAATGGTAGAAATAGTCGGCAACGTCCGAAGAAAATCAACTCTTATTTCTGCACTAGAATGAGATATGGAGTCAAATTCTCGGCGGTGTATACGTTTGCCAACCGACTCTGAGGCTGAGAGAACTTTTGTCCTCCCAAGCTGGACTGCCTCGATCTATCGCCTTGCGTCGGAGTGGGAGGGATTCATTCATATGTCCATCATTCCTGGACACAATGATCCCTAGATTGCTAGACAGCCCTAATACCTTTTACCTTTCCAGAACTTCCTCTCCTTCCTTTCCTTAAAAAAGACCCTCCACACAGCTCCCCAAAAGATAGAAATTAATTTTCTCAGGGCCTCCTTCATATTTGCACCAAGAGACATTAAAATTCTTAGTAATATTATTTATTTTGAAAGAAACAAACAGCTTTATAAAATATACAATGATAGATATAAATATACAAGTTAACTGAAGTCAAGCCACAGAAGTTTCTTATGTTAAAGTTCATTAGAAATGAAGTTTTAGGATCTTAAAATTAATTTGGTGTTAAAGGAAGGGGAGAGGAAGAGGAAAATAGGAAGAGGATAGGAGATGCTCCCGATACATTTCATACTGTCATATTAATAATCGATCGTACGCATTACTTCATATCGATATTTCTTTAGGTTATTACCTAAAATGTCAATTCTGTAAAATTTTGTATTATATTGTGCACATATACGAGGAATTGGGGAATTTTTTCGATTGTTTGTTTTACACGAGGGTAAATAAAATAAATCAGATTGTCGGGTTGATCTAGACGGAATATGAAAATTTATTAAATTGGTAAGTTCTGGTGAGTCCAGACCATTATTTAGGAATTTAAATAATAAGATTTGATCAAAAATTAGACGTCGTGTTTGGAGGGAGTAAAAATTATGAAATTTAATGGATTCGGTATAATTTGAGAAGTGTAAGTTTAATTTATAATTTATGAGTTTAAAATCTTTTTTTTTTAATTTTTTCTTTTCTTTCGATATGATTTATTTATTTTTATTTATTTATTTATTTATTATTATTACATTTATTACATACAAGATATACAAATATAAAAGGAAGCTTTGACTGTCCAACTAGGAAGTTTCCC
Source organism: Hesperophylax consimilis (assembly GCF_061612785.1). Taxonomy (NCBI): domain Eukaryota; kingdom Metazoa; phylum Arthropoda; class Insecta; order Trichoptera; family Limnephilidae; genus Hesperophylax; species Hesperophylax consimilis. The sequence goes on from NC_142852.1 coordinate 8,691,049, forward strand.
GTTTTAGGACAGTCAAATTGGCAGGTTGCGTGTACATAATTCCAGGTAGGTACATGTAAAATATAAAATAAAATTAAAATATAACATATAAATGTAAGAAAGAAAAATAGAAAGAAAATATTTTTTAGGAAAATACAATTTAGCAGTAATGAACAATAAAATCCAGATAGGTACATGTAAAATATAAAATAAAAATATAATATATCAATGTAAGAAAGAAAAATAAAAAAAATATTTTTTAGGTAAATACAAAATACAAAATCGAGGAAATCAACTCAGACTACGTTTTTTAATAATTTTTCGGAATCTGTCCTACCTAAGTCTAATAACCATTTAGTAATTTTAGTACCGAAGGCTGATAATTCACATAGTTTAAATTGAGAGGGGATTTTGTTGTATATTTTTGGTCCCAGGTATGAGAAAACTTTTTGATAAGCCGCAGTATTGCTAGTTGGAATAGAAAGGTCGTTTCTGCTCTTACTTCTGGTGTGATGATTATGATCGACTGTTATCGTTTTGTTTTTATTTTTGTGGACGCAGATTGTTATTTTTTTTATGTAACACTGTCGAACATCAAGCACATTAAACTCCTTGAAGATAGCGTCGCTCGAGTATCTGAAGGGTTTCTTCATAATGACGCGTAGAATGGATTTCTGTGCCTTCAGTAGCGGGTATAATATTGTTAATCCTGTTCCACCCCATCCAATGCAACCGTAGGTTATGACGGAGTTACAGAGCCCGCAGTATATTTTTTTAATGTCTTGAGTTTTTATAATTTCCCGCAATGCTATAAATATATAAATAAGCTTGCGCACTTTATTAGCTGTGTTTTCAATTTGTTGTTTCCATTTAAGATGGTTATTCACTATTATACCTAAATATTTAATAGATTTAACACATTCAAGGGTTTCGCATTTACAAGTATGGTTATTATTTCCAAGGCTACACTTAATATTATGTATTGTGAGGTGATGAGGTGTTTTGGGTTGACCTGCAAGGGTAGCGCTAAATGTGAGATATTTTGTTTTTTGTATGTTTAGTGTAAGCAAATTACTGTCTAGCCACTGTTTTACTCTGTTTATACCTGTGTTCGCAAGGTGGTGTGTTTCTATCCAATCATCACCTTCAAACAAAATAACTGTATCGTCAGCGAACGTGATAATTTTGCCACCAATGTGTTGGTTACAAAGTTCGTTTATGTATATAATAAAGAGAAGGGGCCCAAGTGTACTTCCTTGTGGTACCCCAAAAGTGTATTTTAGTGAAGTGCTAATAGCCTCGTTAATTCTGGTTTGTTGAAATCTATTAGATATATAACTTTCTATCCATTGAAAAGCTTTTCCCTTTATTCCTATATTTCTAAGTCTCTGTAAAAGAATTTTATGAGATATAGTGTCAAATGCCTTGGCCAGGTCCAGGAAAAGGGCAATAGTTTTCTTGCCATGGTTCATATTCCCTGCAATAGTTTCAGTGAGACATGCGATGGCATCATCCGTTCCCTTACCCGACTGAAAGCCGTATTGGTTAGGACTTAGAATGTTATGTTTCTCCACATATTCGTTTAACCTAGTTTTGAAAAGCTTTTCAATGACTTTGGATATCGCGCTTAATAGTGATATTGGCCTATAGTTTTCTACAAGAGATTTAGGTCCACTTTTGTGAATTGGGACAATTATTGATTTTTTGAAGTGATCAGGAAATATTCCTGATGCAAAACTTAAGTTGTAAATATATGATAGCGGAGCAGAAATCTGATTTTTAATTTTTTTTAGTATTTGTGTATTTAGACTATCTGGACCCTTTGCATGTGTAGTATTAAGGCCGTTGATTATTTTTAAGACCTCTTCTACAGTAGTTGGTTTAATATTAAATGAAAAAGATTGTTCCTTTGTTTCAATTGTCGATGCTAAAGAGTCTTCCGTTTTCTGGGTTTCTAATAAAAAATTTTTTGCTAGATTTGATCCAACAGATGCAAAATATTGATTAATATGACATGCAATTGATTGATTGTCAGTTATAATCAAATTTCCGGTATTTAATTCAGTTACAGATGCATTGGTATTTCTTTTACTTTTAGTTATGTCTCTGACAACATTCCACATGTTTTTGCTGGAATTATCCTTATCAAGTAAGAATTTATAATAACGCTCTTTACATTTGCGAATAACGGTTTTGCAAATATTACGGTAACGGTAATAGTTTTGCTGTTTAGTATCGTTCAATGGGTCTCGTTTAGCTATTTTATGAAGGTGATTTCTTTTGTGTATAGATTTAACAATGCCGTTGGTAATCCATGGTGTGAGATGTATTTTACTATATGGAATGCGTTTAGTTATTGTGTGTTTTGTTATGAATGTATTGATTTCATTAATAAAATAGTTTAGAGCATTGTTAACTTCAGTCTCTTTATAAACATATTCCCAATTTTTATTATTAAGATCATTTAATAAAGCCTCATAATCGATAATCTGTTTGTGATTAATTTTATGTTTTTTGGGTGTTGAGTTTGGGATACTGATTGCAGTGGTGTAATGATCAGTGATTGTATTATGTATTACAAATGCATTTGAATTTGTTATATTTCTGGTATATATATGATCCAAACATGAGCTAGAGCTACCTTGTACCCTAGTTGGAGAATTAATATTGGAAATAAAGTTACTTTCAGCCATAGCACATAAGTAGTCGTCGGACTGCCTATGCAATACTTCTCCTATAGTATTTATATTCATGTCCCCGATCAGTACATATTGTGCATAATCCTTAGTTTTTTTTAACTCACCAATAAGATTTTCCAGGAAATCTTGGATGTCATTGAACGATGGTGATCGGTAGATAGCTAGGATACCTAAATTTTCATTAATGTTGATTTTTAAACAATTACACTGATTTATGTTTATTTCTTGTACTGAGGAATTTAATGTGTTGTCAATATATACTACTACTCCGCTATTTTGGTTAATATGCGATGTTGTATGGTATTCGTTATAGCCTGAAATTTGTTTGGCTATGTATGAATCATTTAACCTGCATTCAGTGAGAATTAGTACATGGAACTTTACCACAGCTTTTATTTTTTCCAAAAATATAAGAAAATCATCCAAGTTTCCCATCGTTCTAATATTTTGATGAACAATATTAATCCTATTAGATTCCCAATTAAATTGCATAATTTTGTTAATGTTTTCAAAAATTATTTCAGTATTTGGCACTAAGATACTATCGATTTCATGTTGAAGATCGTTTATTACAATTAGAATTCAAAAATTAATTGTTGTTTTCTGGGTAAAGTTATAAAACAGTATTTTATTATCATATAAATACTTGTAGTACGAAATATGTAGCGACAAAACGGTAAACAAAATGATGTAATTAGGAAAATTAAAATATATATGAGTAAGAAATAATATCTGAAATAAAATCCAGGAAATAAATAACGTATGTAGTTGGTGTGTGGCATTTTCTCTTTCAAAAGACAGTAAAAAGTAGTATAAGTATGAAAAATAAGTAATATCTGGGTTATATAAAATATGTTGATTAGAGTTCTCTTTTGCCGAATTATTAGTAATATTACTAATAAATCAAATAATAATCTTATAGTAAGTGTAGTTACCATTCTAGAGAGAATAAAGATTAAAATTAAAGTTAAAATTAAAATTAGGATTAAAAGTGTTCCAGTACAAATTGGAGTTATGCAAAAACCTAGGTGTTCATATAATATAGTGCTGTTATGTAATAGAGTATGAAATGGCGATATAAAGCGGTAGTCAGTAGTTTTATCACGATAATCAGAATAAAGAGCAGGTAGTCAGAGCTTCGGTATAGCTTGTTCTGAGTCTATTAATATAGGTCGAGAAGAGTCATCTTTTTTCATGTAGATTAGACCTGCTTTCGTCCAGACGTACCTATATTTACATTCCGTCGCACGTTGGCGAGCTAGATACCAAAGCCGTTTGCCTTTAGACGTGAGGAGTTCTGAGACGTATATGGGTGTAATTGGGCCAGACAATCCGATTGTTCCCGTGTTTAGTTTGTCCCCAATATTTTCGCAAGACCTATTATATTTTTTTATAGCATTAAGGAGTTCCTCTTTTAACGGTATTGAATTAAAGTTAATTACCACTGACCTAGGTTTAACTGTTGGAGGAATATTTTTGTTTCTTTGTGATACTCTCTATATATATTATAAATATCATTTGTATTTAGTTGGCAGTCTACTATTTTACTGGTGTTGAATATAATGTCTTTTAAGGTTTGTGATGTTTCCTCTTTGAATTCTGGAAGCCCTCGAAGTTCCAAACAAGTATTGTTGATTCGTCTGTTCCTGTTTTCTTGGTCAATCTCGATCGCTATTATTCTTTTTTCTAGGTCTTCATTTCGTTCTGTCAAGAGACAAATTTTTATTTCATTTTCTTTATTTTTTTCGCTTTTTTTTTCTAAGACCTCAAGTCTTGAATTTAAGGCTGAGTTTACTTGTTCATGTAGTTTTTCCAAATTATTTATTCGATATTTTAAATCTTCTTGCTGTTGAGATATGTTTTGAATGGTTTTTAATATTTCATTATTTTGGAGCAGGATTGCATCGTATTTTTTTCCAACAGATTCATTAACTGAGTCTTTGAAATTTGCGAATTCAGTTAAAAATAGATCGATTGTCAGATTACTAGTGCCATCTGTGGTTGTTGGTGGTAAGTTCACACTAGCGCCACTGTAAAATCTTAGTTCCTCGCCGTGAGGTCTCTGCGATATCGGCACAAATGAAGTGGTAATTATCGTCGCAGATACAACATGAGATGAAGTCTGACGGGGTGTCAATGTTTTTTTTACAGATGGAGCATAGTGTATTCATTTTAAAGGTAGTTTTTCAAAGTTTCACACAAAAAGAAAAAAACGACACAATGCTTGTTTCTTGTATGAGAGATGGCAGAGCCTTTGTGACGCTAAAAACGCCTTTGGGATAGGTTATTTGTGTTTATATAATGATCGAGTCACTTTTGCACTGAATTGTATTTTGTGGTACAAACACCAGAATAATGACGAGTATTCCGCCTTAGCGAGATAATTTGTGGGATAAAAAATTCACTGTCCCAACGCGCACTATCCTGATTAGACGAGTAACCACTTTTTTAGTTTGATTTTCTAGTATTATGATTGTTAAAGCTAGGTAAATTGAAGCAGCTGTCAAAATACGTCAACACTGGTAGACAATATGGCGGAATCGTAATTAGATTCTTTCTTAAATTTATTTATTTTATTTATTTATTTAACGCCCAGAGGGCTTTTACATGGTTGGTAGTATACATAATTTTAATTTGACAGATACAATGGGTATTTTATTTTTTAGCCTCAATTTTATCAAAAAAAAAATTTCTGTTTTACTATATAAATCTCACATATCAAATATTTGTGTTCTACAAAATAATATAAATGAATCAATTTCTTTATTTTTTCCCAAATCACGAAATCTATTTTATTTTCAAACTTCAGGCCACCTTGAAGCTAAGAAATTACATATATAAATATTATTAAAATAAATTAATGCGGACTCATCACATAATTTTGGAACTTAATGTTTTTCGTTTTCCCTTCTAATTAAATTTCTTCTGGTGATATACCAATTTTACTTCATACATCAACGATATTTGAAGTTGGGTTTTTTCTAAAGGAAAATTGTATTTTTTGTGTCTCATGTGTGCGTTTGTGATGCAGGTTTTCATTTTTTCTCAGAAATTCACTTGATGTATGGCCATTAATTACTTAGTAGAATAAGATATTTAATTCGTCCAATGTTCACTTGACTTTTTCATATCTTCTTTTCGTCAGTATAATTCTCATAGCTCTCTTTTGTAGTATTGTAATAGCTATAGTAGTATAATTATCAAGATTTTCATTTGTTTAGACTATTAAATAAAGGTTTTTTATCTTGATGAAATCACTTAAAATGAAACAATCATAATTCTGTTACAAATTTTAATAAAGAGTCAAATCATATCATAACACTGTAAAAAATGAGAAAAAAACACAAAAACAAGTTGTAACAAATTCAACATCCGAGGAAAATGTTGAATTTAATTAACATCCTTCTATGGCGAGATCTCCTTATTTTGAAAGATATTTTTGTACAGTTTGACTAATTTGGTATTAGATATAATTAAGTATAACTACAATCTAGTAGATGTTGTACAAACTGAAGTATGCGATTGTCCTTTGTGTAGAGATTGGGTAACAGTTTTGGAACTCAACCCATCGACATAAAATCGTAGTTATTCAAATAATGCTGCTCATCGCCCACCTCATTGAAACATGGGATGGAATAAACTGGTTTGTGTGTTATATTGGTATTGTTGATGGTGGGCAATCCTTAGTAGTCCATCTAGTTATCTTAGTACCGGTTGTATCTGTTATACCTAGATGGCCTGTTGCCACGGTAACCTTTGTAACCGTTGTAACCTTTGTAACCATTGTAATCGTTATCGTCTAATTTGATATCTTCTGCAGAAGCGAACTGAAATTATAAAAAAAACATAAATTAATATATTTGACACTTTTACACATGTGTTATAATTTGACCACCTCACTCAATTTACTGTCACTAGCCAGGCAATTCGTTTAAGGCCCCGTAGTAAGCGTTCAAAGATGGTTTGAAAGAGACATATGTTAATACGAATGTTAGAGGTAGCGCGCTAATATTAAAACACGATAATAATTAAGCAAAAATTATGAAAATATTTAGAAAAAACACGAATCGTTTGAAATTGAGTAAAAATCTCTAGACAAATGTTTTAATTGCATTTAAAGATACACAGAAAAAAAATTCATGTTGTAAATATGTTTTCAATAATTTTCGTAGCTTAATTTTTTTCAATCGAGGGAATTTCAGATAATTTATATAACGTTTCGGCATAAGAAATGTATAGAAATAATCTTAACAAATAACATATATTTTTTATGGAACTTAAAAATATAAAGAGGTAATGAGAAACTTTTTCTAAACCGGTAGAAATTGAGAATGCGGGGTCTTAAAGACGAACTTTCTGATCTTTCACAGAAGTCTGTCTGTTCTAGTTCTGTCCCACAATGGAAAGTTGTGCGCTCTTCGGTGGTCAATGTGCGAATTGTGTCATAGTTTATACAAAGTATTCTCTAACCCCCCTGGTGTCGAAACCAGCTCGTCCAAATGATGCCAGGATTTTGTGTTAGGGCAAATCTATTAATATTAACATTTTTTACAGGCTGCTCAACTCTCTTCATGACTAATATTGAAAAATGCTTAAAGGAAACATTAACATTTATCGTTAGAAAAATAATCTTTACCCATTAAAACGGCGATCATCGTGAACACGAAACAAAATGACTGATGAAACAGGACTTCGCTACACTCATGCAAATATATTTCTGAGACACAAAAGGATACGTTAGAAAAAATATATATAAAAACTCTGATACACTAAAAGATTAGCGAAATCATAAATAATGCTCATGGAAAAAAGTCGTTTCTTGACTGTGTCTATTAAAATTCAGAAAAGTCCAGTTTAATATACACATGTTGACTGACAGTGGAAAAATACCACTCTCTTGTTCGAACTGTAACTATTGATGATCACAAAAGTCTAATTTAAATTCTCACATACGGACTCAAGACGGAGAAAAACCATTCTCGTGTCCGTGATTTGCCATTTGCGAGTAACTTAACATCAAAATTCATTCTCCAGTTGATATATATATGAACAAAAAATGTATTATTAAGTCTGTGCGGCCCTTGGATAATTGTAGGCCATCAATGCGGTCCGCGGTACAATTTACATTGACCAGGCCTGCGTAAAAACGAAATAATATAAAGTTAGATAAATAAGTATTTTTTCTTACCATTGCTGCTCCAAAGAGCACAAAGACTACGAGGAAGAGGTTGATGAACTGCATCTTGATTGCTTTATCGAAGTGATAGAACTGATGCAGGTTTGCTGTCTGCAGACCTTTTATAGTCCCCCTTTGTTCTCCCCACCTGTGTCTGTTGTCATTGACTTTTCAAATGATTTATTAAAAAATAATAAAATCATCAGTTATTTTCCACCAGTTGCATCAATAAATATGGTACCCAACAGTTGGAATGCACCTAGGAACATTTTATTTAATCAAACTAGCATTTAATTTATTTTGTTCAGTATAAAACATTGTCAAACATACTCATTGTTCCCAAGCTGGAGTTAGTGAGGGAATGTTGTGAGACTGAAGATTGGTGAGAGAGGAAGGAGATGGAGAAGGTGAAGGTGGGGGAGTACCTGGCTTTTCAGATCTGGTCGCCAAACCCGGCCAAATCCATATCAAGCAACGTTTCAATTCTGGATGATGGGTTTACACCAGGGGATACTTAGAGTATCTTCCACTCGGGAACGTGCCGCAAATATACTATATATTATTTTTAATTAATAATTTGTGAAATAAGACAAAGAAAGCAAATAAAATTTACTAACGCACGCCGCCCGGAGAATATTTGATGACATAAAATATAACAAATTTAGGTGATCTTGTGAAAAACGACTCTGCTGACTTAACGAATAAATTGACAGGTTTACTAACAAACTGTCGGTAAAACACAAATATGCTACGTGTAGGTACATAAAAATCTTATATTGTCGCATTTCGTCATTGTATTTATCAGGAAAAGGCACAGCTGCATGAGCACATGTTCCGATATATTCTGAATGGACAAATATTTTATTACGAAATGGATTCCAATCAAGTTTTTAACAATCAGCTATGCCTATTTTTCTCCGTGCGGGATTTGAACCCGTAACTTCCAGTCAAGAGCCCTACCCCTCGACCACGGAGGCCCTCAAATCTCCATCATTCCTGTTGTCTGTGCGTTAGTTATTCCCGCGTGAAACTTTTCACATTCAATGAACTCTAAATTATAATAAATATTCATGTCGTTTTTAAAAAGGTTTTATAGCGATAATGTTTTAATCTACCTTCAGCCAGATTTATTTTCGTTTTGTTTTAATGGAATATTCATTCCAGACTTGGTAGAATTCAAAAGATGTCTCAAATTAAAATATGAATGGATATATTTACCCAAGGCTATCTAAATTGCAATTCAATTGATTTAATCTTATCGAATATAATGTTTGAGGTAACTCTTAATATTGAGGTATGATAAAGTTAAAAATAGGGGAAGTTTCAGTGCCTTAGCGAGGCAAAGGTCCCGGCTTCAATTTCCAGATGCCACTGAATGTTTTAACTTGATAACGTTTTAAAAAGACTCCAATCAGATCCCGCCAGAGTTGAATATTCAGGTCGCCAAATATTCAAATACGTCTCATGGCCCAAGGGTTGTGGCGCTAAGTGACGTGTATATTCTACAAAGAGCTGCGCTAAGGGGTCGGATAAGGACCTGGAAATTCACTATGCGTGACCAAAGAATCAGTCATAACTCCGCAATGGAAAGGGTTATACGAGTTTTTTGTTCGTCTTTGTGTAGATCTGTAGGAGCTCTAAAAATGTATCTATTCTCAGTGAAGAGATACTAAATATTACTCAAAAAGTGTGGCTTAGATATTGCCTTCCGCACAAATAGCAACTTAGGATCATCTCTTAAAAACTCAAAAAGTAAAGTACTCAAATTACAAAATAGCGGCATTTATAAACTCCAGTGTGACAAATGCAACGCTGTTTATGTTGGACAAACTGGCCGGTCCTTTAATACTAGGTTCAAAAAACATATAAGATCTTTTAAAAATAATAATAAAATACAATCTCAATTTGCCAATCATCTAGATGAAAATCACTCACTAAGTGATAATAATAAACCAACTCCGTTACACGTACAAAATAAAGGCCGTAAACTGAATCTTTAAGAGCAGTTAGAAATTAAAAAAAAATCTAATAATCCGAAAGGTATTTTAATAAATGAACAGACAAATATAATTCTTCACCCCTACTAGATATCTTCAAACCTAGTGCAAATATGAGTGCATTATGAAGTACTTAATTATGCTATTAAAATAACCCTATGAGTCATCGTTTGGGAATAACTAACATAAAGACCTTCAGTCAAATTTAAACATTACAGTAATTGGGGAAACTTTACTGGGGTATCATTAATAATTTCTAACATTTTACTCAGAAATCAATTAAAAAATCAGTAATTGAAATTAAAATACCTATTTACAAATAATATAAATGTATCGTCTGTAAGTGGGCTACCAACAGTTTGATAATGCCTTAATAATAATAATAATTGGATAATTTGTAGAGCGCCGTTTTTGTGAAAAATCACCTCAAGGGCGCTGTACAATTTATTTCCTAGGATCTACATTTGTTATTTAGAAAAGATACCAAAACATACTTACCTGGCAAGTCACTTCCGACAAACACACTTATATTAAAAAGTTTATGCTGATAGAAGATAAAACTGCACGCAGAGGACACTGTATCAAAAAACACTGGTCATCGCATGACCTTAAGTCTGCTATAGTTTTTATTTAAAAAGCCTACAAATTGTTAGTTGTTATCTTTTTTATTTATTCATTTTTTATTATTATTTTTATTTATTTTATTTTATTTTTAGTATTTTTTACATTTTGTTAATTTAAATTGCCGTCGACTGTGAAAGTGGAGGTTTCTGAAACTATGGATACGACTGTCTGAAAAGGTGCGTTTTAAGTTTAGACCTAAATTCTGTCGAGTCTGAGATCATTCTCAAATCATGTGGCAGTCCATTCCAGGCTTTAGGTCCTGACACGGCGAAAGCACGCTCACCGAATTTAGTATCTGGTGTGCGCTTTGGTTCCTTCAACCTTCCGATAGCTGATGACCTAGCTGAGGGTTGACTGTCGGGAATTGGAATCTTCTGGAATACACAATTCTGATAAGTAAGCCGGAGCCATACCGTAAAGTGACTTAAATACCATCCAGCATACCTTGAACTGGATTCTTTCAGGACATTTGAGCCAGTGCAGATTTTTGAGATGCTCTGAAATGTGGGAGTATTTAGATACTCCGGTGATAAGCCTTGCCGCGGCGTTGAAACGGATTGTAATTTGTTGATTTGACATTTGGGGAGACTTGCATATATTCCGTTGCAATAATCTAGACGTGAAACAACATAGGAATTGACTAGCAATTTAGTCGCTTCTGTTGGCATGTTTCTCCGCACTGCTTTAATTTGCCTTAATTGAAAGAACCCCGTGCTAACAGTTCTGTTCACCTGAGTTTTAAGGGAAAAATTAGCGTCCAGATTGACACCAAGTAATTTGATGCACGTTTTTGGAGTGATGTCACTTCCTGAAATGGTTATTGGGGAGTTTTCAATGTTATGCTGACGTCTGCTTGTAGCAGTCCACAGAAACTCAGTCTTTGTGGGATTCAGTTTCAATCTATTTGAGGTCATCCAGCGAGTAATTGCTTCTATACACTCAGTTATACGAATTTTTAGACTGTTTATTTCTTCTGGTAAGCAGTAAAAATAAACTTGCTGGTCATCAACGTAGCAGTGAGATAGAAGGCCATATGATTAGATTATTTTGGCGACATCATTTGTGAAGAGGTTGAAGAGTAGTGTGCCCAGAACGGACCCTTGGGGTACTCCAGATGAAAGGGTTGCATAATTTGATTGGTTTTTCCCACTTTTACGGCTTGTAAGCGGTTGGCCAGGTACGATGTCAGCCAGGTCTTAACATCACAGTTTAAACCAAATGATTCATCTAATCGTTAAATAAGAAAGTCATGGTCAATCGTGTCAAATGCAGCACTCATGTCCAAGACTGAAAGAAGTGCCAGTTTAGCCCGACTCAATGGCAGTAGTTATGTCCGACAAAACACGAAGTAACCCGGTTTCTGTGGAGTGGAACCGTCTATATGCAGATTGGTATTTAGTTAATAATTCATTTGAATTTAAGTGACATAAGACCTGTGAGGCAGCGATTTTTTCTAATATTTTTGATATTAAAAGCAGATTTGGAACGGGTCGGTAATTTGAAAGATCTTCAGCGTCCAGTTGCGGTTTTTTTAATAATGGATTTACGATAGCTGATTTAAGGGATTTTGGAAAGTCATCCGTGCTAAGTGACTTATTGAAAAGATGAACTAAAAAGGGAGCAATTTCATTGCAACACTTTTTCAGTAGCCACGTTGGGGTAGGGTCGAGCGAACACTGCTTGTTCGGTGAAGTAAGAATTAATTTCCTTACTTCTTCGAGGGATGTAGGTTTGAAGGCAGAAAGGTTTTCTCTATTGCATTTACTAAAATACGGTGGTGGAGCGTAGGTTGTTAGGGCTCGTATTGACTCAATTTTTTCAAGAAAAAACTTGGAGAAGATTTCCGGAGCTATGTCGATTGTATTTGGTGCATGGACATCAGCAATGACTGTTTTAACCGAGTTCCAAAGACTATGTGGATTTTGACGCTCTGAAGTGATCCTATTTGTCCAATATTCAGACATTTTTTGAACGGATTAAGATCATGTTCTCTTTTTGAGCCTGTATCCAATCGTTCCGTGATGTAACCCCCGAGTGTCTGTAGGACCTCTCCAATTTACGCATCAATCTCTTCTGGCTCCGACATTCTTCGTCAAACCAGGCATCAGATTTTCGTAGACGCCGAGTTTTTGTAGAAATTGGAGCATATGTATTTAAAAGGGTTGAAAGAATGGTGTTATAATCTGCTGCTAGTTTGGTTGGCGACTCTGTTTCCCATGCGCTATGCGTACAGAGAGGGGAAGCTTTTAGTTCTGAAAGGAAGTCGTCAAAGTTAAAACTGCGCCATGCTCTTGATGTGATAGTAACATAAGGAATTTTCGGTGGGTTAAAATCGATTTTTGCGCGAATAAGTCGATGGTCTGATAATCTTACATCCACACTATCCGCTACCAGAAACGGACCGCTTGACTTTGAGATAAAAATGTCCAAAGTTCCACCAGCATCGTGAGTTGGGGAATTAACCCATTGACGGCATCCGAAGCAGTCTAATAAATCGGTAAATTTAAGAGTATTTGGTGATTCTAGACGCTCTAAGTGAATGTTAATGTCGCCTGTTTTGAAAATATTATCGGAAATTCCCACAACCCGCTCGAGAAAACACGAAAATTCATCAAAAAAGTCCAAAGTGATTTGTTTTGAACCAGGCCGGTATAGGGTACATAAAATGAATGATGCTCCTGCAGAAGAAACTCGGCATCCCAAGTGCTCAAAGGTTCGGTATGCACCAATTGACACCGTTGTTAAACGCAAGCCCTGGCGACCTAAAATCACGATACCCCCGTAATTTACGCTAGCGATGTTGTAATCCCGAGAAATTGTTGCTTTAGGTCGGGTTTCTTCTAGCACGACATAACCTAAAGCTTGGAGTCTCTTTATTGAAAAAGAGTCACCATTTTCGTGCCAAGTCTCAGTTATGGCCAGGACATGAAGATTCTGTTCGTTGAAAACCTCCCCTACCTCCTCTATCTTATTATTGAGAGATCTAACATTCCAGGATCCTATACCTAGTTGACGGCTCTTAAAGTTGGCATGCCGTTGTATACAAGCATTAACTGTGTTATATTCTCCCTCCGGATTCGCGAGAATTTGAGTTGCAGCTTTTTCCTGTTCTTTTGTTAGCGGTGACGTTACTATTTCGATGCTGTGTTCCAGATGTTTTTTCCTACTGCGTCCAGCTCTGCAACCACGAAACCTAATTTTACGGGTAGTTGTTTTAGTAATAACGCGTCCAAGGTTATACAGCGATATCTTTGCAGCTCTTGCAGGGTCCAAATAAACACTTTCACTATTAAGTCTGAGTAGTGTGGCCCGGTCATATCCGATATTGTTTACAACCACCATAGTTCAAAGGATACCCTCGTAAATCACTTACACGCACTTGAAACTGTTCACTACTCTATCACCGTGCACATGTGGTAAGCATTTAAAACCAACGACCGATGCTTTGCGTTACACTGTGCACTTTTTGGATAACGTGGCAGATTTGAACTAAAAATATGTAACTTTATATTAAAATTAAGCCCGAAGGGGCTACAGAAAAATTATTTTATTTTTATACACGTAAACTAAAACTTAATGCGGTTATTTTGTGCTAAATTTACACCTGGAAAATTGACGACTTCCCAAGATTTCAAAAATAAACTCGGAGCGCTTTCAAAAAGCAGCCGGCAGCCCCGAAGAGTGCCGAGTATTCAGAGGGCGAAACAGCTGTAACGCGTAATAATAATTACACAGCAGAACTTGTTTACCCAATAACAATATTATTGAACATATAAAAAATTAAAATTAAAATGGAGTTCTACAAATTAAACTTGATAACAATAAATATTACTCAACCCACTTTTTTATACTTTTCTCTTTCACATTTTTCGTTTGAGAGTGGTTACATCTTTCTGATAATATGAAGATAAATATTTTTTATCAACATGGTAAAAATAGCAAAACAAATTTCCATGTTGATAAAAGTGGAGAACTGATAATATGAAGATAAATCTTACTGATAATATGAAATTTTGTTAAATTGTTTGTTTAAATTATTAATTTTCCTGTTAAAAACGGGAACTATTACGTATGATTTGAAAAATTTCATAATGAACTATCAGTAAAGCACCAAAATGTTATGAGGAAGTCGGAACACGTGTTCTTCAAAATAATAATATTTATCTTGTTGAGTAATGAAACTGCGGCCCGCTATTATTTATGGTAAGGCTGGCTAATAGCACCGCAAAAAAATTTACCCTCAGAACACGAAAGAAATTCTTTCACGGCATAAAATATATATTTATAAGTTAGTTAAATAAATAAATAAATATAAAATTCGCATTCCTAATGCGTGATTATAGAAATCCAATCGTTCGATTTGTTGCAAAATGCAGGAAAACCATTCACGTGTTATATAATAAATTTATAGAAAAAAATACGTGCAAATATTTGCATTATGTCTGGTTTCTTCATACAACTTAGACTTACTTGTTGCCTCAATTAAGTCTAGGGTGTATGAACCACGGATATTACCTTATTCTAAAACTGACAACAAGATAGCAGTCCACAGTGGAGTGCTGGTACCTACCCTGATGTATGGCAGTGAGGCATGGAACTGGCATACAAAGGATGAAAATGGAAGGAGAATGCTGTAGACATGAGATCCCTGAGGCGTATGTGTGGTTAACCATCTATGATCGTGTGAGAAATATGGAGATTCACAAAGAATGCATGGCTGATGTAAGCGTAATGAGTAAGATCAAGAAAGGGGCGCTTAGTAAGGAGAATATTTATAATTTACCACAAACAATGATTTGTGCCTTTCCTACAATTCAGTTCTTTTCCAAGTCATACAAACTCCTCACACCTGATTCTTCATTCATTATGTACCAACGCCTCAATTTACCACAAACAATGATTTGTGCCTTTCCTACAATTCAGTTCTTTTCCAAGTCTTACAAACTCCTCACACCTGATTTTTCGTTCATTATGTACCCCTCAATTTACCACAAACAATGATAAAATTACATTATATATCTATTATTAACCTATTAAAACTTCTGTTTCAGAAATTGACTTAGTAAATTGACTTAGTAAATTGACTCAGTAAATTCAAACTGTCTACAAATAATCACAGACTGTAATACATGTATCCTCGCCCTATACAGATCACCATCCATACCCAATATTACACCATTTATAATGGCTCTGGATTCTCACCTAAAAAAATTAACTTCATTCAAAAACATCATCATAGCTGGTGATCTAAACATAAAACATAAAACATAAAACAAAAAACCAGCAATACCACAAGTGACAGTTGTGTTTTACTCTGCTCCCTAAATTAATTAAATAATACTATGTTATAGTGAACATTTTGCACAAACGTCGCTTTCTGTTTACTTGGAAGAAATTTAACAAATTTAAAAGTAACGAATTTGAGTGGATTTAGTGACATTACATTGCAGAAATCGATTTTGAAGTTAATAATCATCACAGTGATAATATTGTTGCCATCAATTTACCCACTATGAGTTCTACCTGCAACCAATGTAACAAGGCAGTACAAACGTCTGACTGTATGAGGTGTATAAGTTGTAAAAACCAAATGCATCTCAGCTGTGCCAAAATTACGTCTGCAAATTTTAAGAAGATGTCGGAGGAGAACAGGGAGTCATGGACGTGCGCTAAATGCAAAACAGGACAATCACCGCTCTCCAGCAATCTCAACTCTGTCGACTCTTCAATTCTTCTTAGCGAAATCAAGAAACTCTCCTCCCAGCTCCATTCAATGAATTCGAAACTTTCTTCCTTTGAACAGACAATCGTTCATAATAATAGCACAATCGAAGACTACACGAACAAAATTTTGGTTTTAGAAGAAAAACTAAAAAAAATGGATAAGCTTGAAGCCAAAGTAATCGAATTAAAAAAATTCCTAACTTATCTGGACAAAACAAACAACGAAAGAGAACAGCAGCTGCTCCTCAATAATATTGAAATCTTTGGTCTCCCCGAAAATAAGGATGAAAACCTAGCAGACAGTCTAATAAAAATCGCATCTAACGTTGGACAAATCATTAAAGAAGAAGACATTGAATTCATTAGTCGAGCCAAACCTCGCCAACATTCTCAAGACGGAATAGCAGCAGCTCCTCGCGACGCCCGCCCTCGAAACGTGGTGGCTAAATTCATCTCCAAAAAGAAGAAGGACGAACTACTTGCGGCCATTAAAAAGAAGAAGGGGGTCGACTGTAAGAGCGTAGGTGTTGCAGGAGGTAAAATTTTTATAAATGATCACCTCACCAGAAAAAACAAATTCATACTAAGATCAGCTAAAGAATTTAAAAATACAAACAAATATGATTTTTTATGGGTACGAAACTCAAAAATTTATATAAGAAAGAATGTTACCTCTCCTGCTATCCTCGTCTCTGGTCAAACCGTATTGAACAACTTAACTCAATGATTTCTTCTAAACCTAATTTTAATTTGATTTTATTTAATTTTTGCTTTCAACTTATACCACTTTTGTACTCAACTCTAATTCTATATACACACTACTCAACTTACTCAAAACACTACAACATAACACACTCACATCTGCGCAAATCGAAAACCATGCTCACCCCAGTGGACTTTTGGCTGCTGAGTGAACATAATAATATGTATTTATTTATTTTTTTACATATTATTCTATTTACTTGGAATCAAAATTGGATAGTAGTTTCTCTTTTACATGATGCATAACAACATTATAATTTTTTATCAAAACGCACGTGGCCTCCGATCCAAGACGAAAGAATTCTATCAAAACGTCCTGATCAACGAATTCGACTTAATATTAATTAGCGAGACGTGGTTAGTTGACAGCATATCCGATGATGAGCTGTTTGATTGCCGGTATAACGTATATAGAAATGACAGAGATACTAATCGAACGGGTAAAACTAAAGGGGGTGGCGTTGTTATAGGTATAAAAAAAGACTTTAAAGTCCGATCTCAAAAGTCATGGACATCAGAAGCCGAGGATATATGGATCTCACTATTACTAAGACATTCAAAACATTGCATTTCAAATATTCATATTTGTTGCTCTTACTTACCAGGAGTTAGTCCTAAGTTGTCTAATGCACAGCGTTTCTCTATTATCAATAGTCATACAACTACCATATCTGACTTAACTACTGAATTTCCAAATGACATTTTTCTAGTAATAGGCGATTATAATATGCCAAATGTGAGCTGGAACTCTACGTATCAGCCACGTAGTATTGACCTCTGTGCCTCTACCCTCCTTAGCTGCCTTTCGTTTTCCAATTTAACACAGTATAACGAAATTTATAATACTCACGGACGAATTTTAGACCTCGTACTTTGTAACACTCCAGTCATTGTCTCCGCGGCTGACTCGCCACTAGTAATCGAAGATGTACATCATAAATCTATTATAGTTGAACTAAATATTCCTCTCCCTGCTACCACCCTTAAACCCCAGATAGTCAAAATGTTCAATAAAGTTAACTACGAGGTAGTTAATGATGCTCTCAGAAACAGTGATTGGTCCTCTGTCGTTAATGCACAGGACGTAGATGCTGCAGTACATTATTTTTATGGTATTATTGATGCCCTGATAGATGATCTGGTTCCAAAGAAAGTAATCAAATCAACCAAATTCCCAACATGGTATTCGGCGGCTTTAATTAACATAACTAAAGAAAAATTAAAGTTTTTTCGTGCCTGGAAACGGTACAAGAATCCTCTAGATTACCTATCTTTCTCAATACTTCGCAAAAGACAAAAGAAAATTTCTAGTCATACCCATAACGCCTACATTGCTCGATTGGAATCAGATATACAAAATAATGTTAAAAAAATATGGAATTATGTTAAGACGCAAAGAAAATCTCCCACTATACCAGAACATATGACCTATCATTCGACAACGGCACACGATAGCAAAGAAGTTACAGACTTGTTCGCTGATTACTTCTCAACGGTCTTTAGAAATGAATTTCCAACACTCAATGTTAATAATAAGGAAGATCCTCTGAATAACACATTAATATCCTCAATTAAAATAAATGAAGAAATCACCTTGAAATACCTTTCAAACATAGATATTAAAAAAGGACCAGGAATTGATAGGCTACCCGGAGTTTTTATACGCAACTGTAGTAAGTATATCTGTCTTCCGGTTTGCGCCATCTATAAAAAATCATTGACAGAAGGAACGTTTCCCCTCAAGTGGAAATCAGCTGTTATCACACCGATCTATAAAACCGGTGATAAGCATGACGTTAAAAACTACCGTCCAATTTCCCAACTTCCTATTTTAAGTAAAGTTCTAGAAAAAATTGTCTTTGATCAATTATACTCGGCTATTTCCACAATAATTACACCGAATCAGCACGGATTCATGAGAGGTCGGTCTACGACATCCAACCTGGCCCTTTTCATTAACTTCTTGCATAGCAAGATGGATGACAAAGAGCAGGTTGATACTATGTACACAGACTTCTCTAAGGCTTTCGATCGCGTAATACACTCAATTCTTTTGAAAAAGCTTGTCTTATTTGGTATACACGGTGACCTACTTAGATGGATCAAATCTTACATTAGTAACCGTAATCAAGTAATCTTAATCAACGGTGTCTTCTCAAAATCTATCGAGGTAAAATCTGGTGTCCCTCAAGGGTCCCACCTAGGTCCGCTAATGTTCAACATTTATATAAATGACATTGGATCATGTTTTCAAAATTCCAAATATGAACTTTATGCCGACGACATGAAAATATT
The DNA here is from genome assembly GCF_061612785.1 of Hesperophylax consimilis. Lineage (NCBI taxonomy): Eukaryota > Metazoa > Arthropoda > Insecta > Trichoptera > Limnephilidae > Hesperophylax > Hesperophylax consimilis. The sequence goes on from NC_142852.1 coordinate 8,710,305, forward strand.
CAAAGTTATTCGTTCTCTTTCTGACTGCGAAGCGTTACAGAGTGACCTAGATAGGCTTTGCAAGTATTGTAAAGTTAACTGTCTAGATATAAACGTTTCTAAATGTCACACTATGACATTCACCAGAAACAAACTCGTAATTAAGTACTCATATTCACTCAACAATGAACCTGTCATCTCTAAAACGGAATGTAAAGACCTCGGCGTTTACCTTGATAGCAAACTTATATTTAATAAGCACATTGACTCTATCGTTAATAGGTCATATAAAATGCTTGGTTTCGTGCTACGTGTAAGTAAAATATTCAATAATTCGCGTACAATTGTAATGTTATATTTCGCATTAGTCAGAAGTACACTGGAATATGCATCGCCTATTTGGAATCCGCAATATAAACTTTACATAGATAGTATAGAACGAATCCAAAACAAATTTATAAAATATATTACCCACAGATTCAACAATAATTTTGAGTGTACATTTGAAACTTTGCAGCGAAGACGAGCAGTAGCTGACTCAATATTTATACACAGAATTTTAAACAATGAGATTGACTGTACTGAACTTCTGTCCCTTATTAATTTTAACATACCTTTGAGACGTACACGACATACAGTGCTATTCCACACGCTAAATTATAAAACAAATGCAGCATCTAATTCGACAATTAACCGAGCTCTTCATACTCTAAATAATATTTGTCTTAACTCTAACATTGACATTTTTTCGGATTCACTGCCCAAATTCAAACGTGGCATCATGTCATTAATTTAAAGAATTCAATGCGCATACATACAGACACACACACACACACAAACACTCACACATACATTACACACGTCACACACACACCTATAAACTACACAAGTCACCTGGTAATTAAGGAATAAACATACCACTTAGCAGACATTCCAAGGAAACATATCATAGGTACACAACATGAAGTATCTTATTCCTGTATATTGTTTCATCTCTGTAAATCATGTACTGTTTGTTTCTATAATATAAAATAAATAAATAAATAAATAAATAAACATACTTCCTAATGGTCACCCTCAAAACATTGAATACCAACTGATGCTTCTGGAACATGGCATTATAAGCACCATTAATACTCCTACCAGGGTAACCAAAGACTCAGAATCATGTATAGACCACATTATGGTTAAATCAAAAAGACCAATAAGGAGTGCAGTATACGAATCAACAATCACAGATCACTACACAACAATGATAGGCCTGACTTTCCCAACTATGAAATCAACTTTCCAAAATAACACCGCAAAAAAAATAATTAACAACGAAAACCTAAAACAATGTTTAGAAAAACAGACATGGGAACATCTTACAAAAATTAACTCAACAGAAAAAGCCTGGAATTATTTTTTAACATATCTAAAAACTCTCATTATACAAAATACCATTAAAACATCCACATCTATTCCGCACCGCAAAGTTAGACTTAAAAAATGGATTACTTAAAGCATCATAAATAGCATTAAAAAAGGGACAAACTACACAAACAAGTTAAACTGAACCCTTATGATACCTCACTTTATTTCTTCTATAAAAGGTACAGAAATATTTGTTCCCTTACAATACGTAAAGCCAAAGAATTATACTACCGAAACAAACTGATTATGACCCAAAAACCGTATGGTCAATTTTGAGGGAAAGTACGCATTCACAGAAGAACAAAGATAATACCATAAAAAAATTACTAATTGGTGATGAAGAACTCCACTTCCACGAGAATTCTACACGTATCCTCAATTTTATAAACAAACACTACACTAATATTGGTGTTAGCCTAGCTGAAAATATAAAAACTACGTTTCCTCTCAGAGATATCCAGGAACCTCAAAACAATACAACAAACACCAGTAATGATAATTACAACAGACATTTCAAATTACATAATGTTACGCTAGAAGATACTAATAAAATAATTCAATCATTAAAGAATAACACAACTACAGGACCGGATGGTGTTGACTCTAAAACTATCTTAACACTAAGCCATCAACTACTAAAACCACTCACATACCTAATTAATCTTAGTCTAAAAGAAGGAATCTTCCCTAGCTTACTAAAAAAAGGTCTTATTATTCCAATTTACAAATCAAGACCAAAAAATAATGTAAACAACTACAGACCCATAACGCTACTAAATACCATTTCTAAAATTCTTGAAAAAACTATTAAAATACAGCTTCAACACTATCTAGAATCAAATCACATACTTTCGATGAACCAACATGGCTTCAGGAAAAACATGAGCACAGAACATGCAATAGCTACTGTAACGGACTTTATTACAAAAAATCTAGACCCTAAGAAAAAAGTTGTATCTATTTACTTAGAGCTATGTAAAGCCTTCGACACAATTTCACACGAAAAACTATTCAAAAAGCTAAAAAACATGGGCATTAATGGAATAGAATTCGATCTAATTAAAAGCTTCATGTCTGACAGAACGCAACAAGTAAAAATTGACAGCAAGACGAGTCATCCACTTTTGATCACGTACGGAATCCCACAAGGGAGTGTACTCGGCCCTCTATTGTTCCTCATCTACATAAACGAACTATGTGACATTGAAATTGAAGGTAAAATTGTGACCTTCGCTGACGACACAGTACTTCTCTGTCAAGCAGCCACATGGAAAGATGTATTTATAATTGCCGAAAAAAGTCTATCAGTTGTCGAAAAATGGCTAAACTGGAATACTCTTACCGTTAATACAATAAAAACAAAATACATCACACATAGTATTACACAAAGAGGTCAACCTCCACCTAACATAGACCTGTTTCTACATGACTGTGAACAAACTTCACCCAATTGCCAGTGCGAGCGTATAGAAAGGGTAAACCAAACAAAATACCTAGGGGTCATTATTGATTCACACTTACGCTGGACTGACCACATAACTTTCATTACTAATAAACTAAAAAGAGTCATGCACCTAATAAAGTCAATTAAAAACATTTTCCCACATTCAATACTTAGATCTATATATTTTGCACTCTGTCAATCGATTGTTACATATGGCATACTGGCTTGGGGAAGCGCTACAAACACTGCAATCGACCCAATACAAAAAATTCAAAAGGCAATAATTAAAATCATCTTGCAAGTACCATTCTACACAAATTCAAGCGAAATTTTCAAAACATTAGACATCATGTCAATAAGACAACTTTATGCCAAATCTGCACTACTAAATTTCCTCCAACAGAAACTAAACATTCCAATGCCACCTCAAACAACAATAAAAACAAGGTCGGCAACAAGCAATACCTGAACATACCGATAACATACACCACACACGGACAAAGACACTTCCAGTATTACGCTACAAAACTTTTTAATTGTATGCCCACCACTCTGAAACTACTACTAATGAGAAATACATACACAAACATTCACAAAAAACTGATCACAGCCAGGATCAAAAAACAAGATATCCATTTTATACAAAACATTATAACACCAAACCAAACATAATCATGGATGAATGTATATGTATGTATGTATGCATGTGTTTACTTATATGTGTGTATGCATGCATAATATGTGTATTTATGTATGTATACATTGGTGTATATATATATATGTGCACATAAATAAATATTTTTTTTCCTTTTTCTTTAAATAACAATGTACACTAACCAAAAAAAAAATATATAATTTAAAATCCCAACTTACACTTATATAACAAAATTTAACCAATACACATAAATACATGTACCTACCATTTAATCATAACCACGTAAACACCTCAACACAGGTTCTCCCAGTGAGGTGTTCACGAAACATATAACATTATCCACCACAGTGTCACCTACTCAAACCTACCTCACACCCAGCATAAAACACCATATTTACAACAGTTCTAAATTTATGTATTATATGCAAATGTAAATATTTGGTAGACACTGTAATGTATGTATAGAAATAAATAAATAAAATTAGAATACATTAAGGACACTTAAAAATACATCTAAAACTTATTCTTTATCTATTTAGGCATAACCCACGAAAAGCAGCAAGGCTTTTAGCTTCTTTAACATCTGTCGGTAATTCATTGAAAAATATTAAATCCTTTAAAATAGAGATTATTTTGGGTTCCCGAAATTATTTAATTATTATTTTAAGCGGGCAAATTAGCCGCGTTAGCCTTGTCTGCAGAATATTTCCCTTTTTAGACGCCGAGGTGCTTGCAGTAGCAAATGTCAAATATGACATTTAAATACTCCAATATCACCGAAATATACGTAAATTGCATAATTTTATCGGTATGAACTTTAACATTCATCGAACGATGTGGGATGTTTATGTTATTAATTTAAAATCAATCCATAATAGACAAATAGTCTGGTAAGACATTATAAGATGAATTTTTCAACGTCAAGACAGTGTTTCCAGAAGTTTATTTGTCAAATTTTTGTGAATGGTGCACTAACTACAGCAAAACAAATTTCCATGTTGATAAAAGTGGAGAACTTAAAAAACAACTCGTAAATTAGTCTGCCTAAAAATTTGTCATTTTGAAAGATCTCGATCAAAGGACGTGTGTATAATAATACCCTATACAAATATTTTGGTCGTGTTAAGGTTAGGTTAGATTAGGTTTAATCCAAAAATTTATCAATGCAGGACGAATGCATAAAAAGAAGAAATACCAAGTCAGTGAAAATCCTCCTATCCGACAATTTTAAAGAGAGTTGTAATTCAACAAAATGTTATTCTATTAACCCTCGCTCAAAATCAATTTTTATCATGTCTAAAATGAAATCGTTACCAGTTAAAATTGTGTATTAAGAAAATAATTGTGACAATATATCAATGTGTGTTTCCATAATTTCAGTTCACCTCTGCTGGACTTGCCAGACCACACTATTGGGATGATGATTACAATGATTACCATGGCCACTGGCCATCCAGGTATAACAGATACAACTCGTACTACGATTACTAGATCTAGTACTAAGATCTGCCCAACACTACCAATATAAGAACACAACATTATTTAAATGACTACGATGTTTTGTCGATGGGTTGAGTTCCGAAACTGTCTACACTAAAGATAATCCGCATATTTCAGTTTGTCAATCTCTACAACATCGACTAGATTGCAGTTATACTAAACTATACCAAAATAATCAAAATTGTACCACAATATCTTTCAAAGTGAGGAAATATCGTCATAAAAAGATGTTAACTGAATTTAAGGTAATTTTTGGATAGGGCCTGACACGCTTATTACGAATATTTTTTAGAAAAAAACTTTATATTCGCCTTAATTACTATAAAAGAAAACTTTTTGCATTTCGGGCGGCGGAAAATTATGAATTTAAATTTTCAATTGCGTTAACCAAAATTCACTTCCCGAATCGATGCGGCGGCAATCAGCTGCCATTAGGTACGTCACTGTTATGTTGGTATCCCTGATACATTGCGTAGATACGACTATGGCTAACTTCGTGGTAGACAAATGGATTTGTATCACAAACCATGTTACACAAACCTAGCGTAGCCGGTAAACTAGTTGAAAACTGGGATGTTTTTCTTGCCTTGACGCGAGCAGGCGTTATTAAGGGGCACTTTCCTTTGTATCACAAACCATGTTACACAAACCTAGGTATCCCACGAAGATAGCAACGGTCGTATTTAGCTCTTGTTAATGCATCAGTGATACCAACATAACAGTGCGTTCCTAATGTCGCCACATCGATTCGCGGAGTGAATTTTGGTTTTACGCAATTGAAAATCAAAATGCATAATTTTCCGCCGCCCGAAATGCAAAAAGTTTTCTTTTATTGTAATTAAGGCGAATATAAAGTTTTTTTCTAAAAATTATTCGTAATAAGCGTGTCAGGCCCTATCCAAAATTTACCGAATTTAATATTTTCCTCGGATGTTGAATTTGTTTTAACTTGTTATTGTGTTTTTCTCATTTTTATAGAGTTTTGATTTCATTTGATTTTTTATTAAAAATTGTAACAAAAAACGGTTGTTTGATCTTTATTGCCTAACATTTGATCTCTAATTATTATAACAACTTTCTTAGCTCTTAGACGAAAATTTGGAAAGTAAATATCAGCAAATAATTCGGTCGCATTCAGAAATTGAACAAAGGCATCCTAATAGCTAGTATTGTCTTCAATAACAATACAAGTACCGAACAACGAGTAGACGCAATATTTATGCTCTCATTAAACCGCTGAAAAACAGTGAATATTTAAAGTGTGGAACTTTAGTTAAATTAATCTCAAACAAAAAGGGCGAACAATCAATAAAGCCATTGATAATTTTGTGGAGATATTTTATATCTGTCCAGTGTTTCCCACGGTGGGGTATAGCGCCTCAGTGGTGGGGCACCACGCTTCAGAGATGAGATACGTAAGCATTCCACATATCAAAGGGAATACTCATCGGCCATACAAAAAATGTCTGAGATGTACAAAATTAAAATATACGCCAAATTGTACTTAAAATAAAATGAAACCCGTTACAATTTCAATAATTATCTAAAATCATAAAAACTATGCAGGATGTAGCTGTAGTTGTTGTTTTGCTCTTTGGTTTTTCAGTTAAGTAAATTGCGCATGTATAAACCAACAAAGTAACTGTTAATTTTCCTAAAATAAAATACATAATTACGATTAGAACATGATACATGATTTTTCCTAAGCACGAGTGCGAATTTGTAACATTAAGCTGGAAATTAGTGAACACGAATGATCACAGTAAGAACACGAGAATGGATTTTGCTTAGTATGAGTGCGAATGGGTCTTTTTAAGCTTGACTTTTGTGAACATGAATAGTTACACTAATAACATGAGAATGGTTTATCCTAAATATGAGTGATAATGTGGATCGTCAAATTTGACTTCTATAAACATGAATAATTACAGTAAGAATTTATTTTTTTAGTGTGAGTGCTATTGTTTCTAATTAAACGTGACTTCTGTGAACATGAATAATCGCAGTAAGAACATGAAAACGGTTTATCCTTAGTATGAATGCGAATTAACATTGTCACTAAGTTTGTCTTTTCTGAACATTAATAGTTACAGTAAGAACATGAGAATGTTTTGCCTTAGTATGAATTCGAATGCTTGACCATGAATAACAGACAGTAACCACGGTAAGAAAATAAAAAGAAAGTTTCCTTAGAATGAGTGAGAGCGTGTTGCAATAACTGTGACTTCTGTGAAAATGAATAATGACAGAAGAAAATGAGAATAGTTTATCCCTAGTCCTCGTATGAGTGAACACGTATGCCATAAAATTTGACTTGCGTGAACAAGAAACATTATAGTAATAACATGATTATGGTTTTTTGCTCAGTGTGAGTGCGAATGTGAAATTAAGGCTTAAAGAAGAAACTTGCACTAAGAATTTGCAAAGAAACGAACACAAAATATCCTAACATTACTTTGCATGCCAGAAAATTATTATTAACCTTTTCCTCAACTTATTTGGTGGAATGTGGTTTTAGCGCCATAGGCGATTTACTCGTTAAAAAACTAAATCGATTGGAAATAACTAATAGAGGGGACCTAAGACCGAAATTAACAAAGTTAGATCCGGACATCAAATTTATTTGTAGAAAGCGTCACTGAATTTAATTTCAGTTGTAATATATGTATTAGAAAAGATTTAATTCAATTTCATTAGGGGTTCATATGTTTACAAACATATTACATTATGATTTTAAAATTTACCTGTTGTTTTATAAAAAAAGATGCCGGTGGGGCATCAGACTTTTGAAAAGACTACGGTGGGGCAAGGCAAAAAGAAGGCTGGGAAACACTGCTTTAGTCCATAAACTGTTTATGTCATGATTACCAATATTTATCTTATTTACGAATTTTCTTTGGATGTCTTCAAGGCGATTTGTTCAAATAGTTAATTGAGGATTATATATGGGAGAAGCAAATTCAAGATGACTGCGAAAATAAGAAAAATATAAAAATGTAGGGTTTGAATATCATTGAATTCTTTTCGAACACGCAATGAGAATCCTAACATTCTAATTAAGGTAACATTTCGGGCCGATGCGCAGACAAGCGAGGATGCCGCGGAGTCTAGGCGCGTGGATGTAGCGCTGGCCAGAAATGCTGAGGCCAGGGTGCTGTGATTAGTAAATTATTGGCTGACTGATGACTGACTGACTGCTCGCTGGGTCGGGCCTATTTATATAGTCAAGTCGACGGCGGTAGTAACTACGCAAGACCGCTGGTAAACTGGAGGTTGGTCGTTCAAACTGGATACTTCTGGTACTTTCGATGGCGCTGGAATTATGCCTAGCTAATTGTCTAGACCCTTCTAGCGAATGCCCCAAATGTACCTAGTCAAACTTGCAACGTGTTGACGTAAGTAGTTCGCTCAGCGGCAAGTACTCGTAGGCCGTAGGTAGGAACGTAGGAACGCCGACCGTGTCGCATTGCGTCTGGAGTGTTCTAGATAAACCTCGTAGCATCGCTACAAATGCAATACTAACCTTACCTGTGTCCAAATAAATATACGATCACTAAACAAGTGTTGGAATAGTCTTCATGCCTATTTGAAAAACTGTTTGGAAGACATAGATGTAATTATGCTTTGCGAAACTGCAATAAGTGAGGAACTTATTAAATTATACGATATTCCAAGATATAATTCGTTTTATTATTGCAGAAGCAATAAGCAAGGGGACGGTATATCGCTGTATATAAGGGAACATATTTACATTTTAAACAAGAAATAGTTGAAGATGCTGCCGGCTGCTTTTTGGAAGCGCTCCGAGTTTATTTTTTAAATCTTGGGAAGTCTTCAATTTTCCAGGTGTAAATTTAGCATAAAATAACCGCATTAAGTTTTAGTTTACGTGTATAAAAATAAAATAATTTTTCTGTAGCCCCTTCGGGCTTAATTTAAGTTTTAATATAAAGTTTTACATATTTTTAGTTCAAATCTGCCACGTTATCCAAAAAGTGCACAGTGTACAAAGTGCAAAGCATCGGTCGTCGGTTTTAAATGCTTACCACATGTGCACGGTGATAGACAAGTGAACAGTTTCAAGTGCGTGTAAGTGATTTATGAGGGTATCCTTTGAGCTATGGTGGTTGTAAACAATGTCGGATATGACCGGGCCACACTACTCAGACTTAAAAAGGAAAGTGTTTATTTGGACCCTGCAATAGCTGCAAAGATATCGCTGTATAACCTTGGACGCGTTATTAATAAAACAACTAGCCGTAAGATAAGTTTTGTGGTTGCAGAGCTGGACGCAGTAGGAAAAAACATCTGGAACACAGCATCGAAATAGTAACGTCACCGCTAACAAGAGAACAGGGAAAAGTTGCAACTCAAATTCTCGCGAATCCGGAGAGAAAATATAACACAGTTAATGCTTGTATACAACGGCATGCCAACATTAAGAGCTGTCAACTAGGTATAGGATCCTGGAATGTTAGATCTCTCAATAATAAGATAGAGGAGGTAGGGGAGGTTTTCAACGAACAGAATCTTCATGTCCTGGCCATAACTGAGACTTGGCACGAAAATGGTGACTCTTTTTCAATAAAGAGACTCCGAGATTTAGGTTATGTCGTGCTAGAAGAAACTCGTCCTAAAGCAACAATTGCTCGGGATTACAACATCGCTAGCGTAAATTACGGGGGTATCGTGATTTTAGGTCGCCAGGGCTTGCGTTTAACAAGGGTGTCAATTGGTGCATACCGAACTTTTGAGCACTTGGGATGCCGAGTTTCTTCTGCAGGAGCATCATTCATTTTATGTACCCTATACCGGCCTGGTTCAAAACAAATCACTTTAGACTTTTTTGAATTTTCGTGTTTTCTCGAGCGGGTTGTGGGACTTCCCGATAATATTTTCATAACAGGCGAGATTAACATTCACTTAGAGCGTCTAGAATCACCAAATACTCTTAAATTTACTGCTTTATTAGACTGCTTCGAATGCCTTCAATGGGTTAATTTCCCAACTCACGATGCTGGCGGAACTTTGGACATTTTTATCTCAAAGTCAAGCGGTCCGTTTCTGGTAGCGGATAGTGTGGATGTAAGATTATCAGACCATCGACTTATTCGCGCAGAAATCGATTTTAACCCACCGAAAATTCCTTATGTTACTATCACATCAAGAGAATGGCGCGGTTTTAACTTTGACGAATTTCTGTCAGAACTAAAAGCTTCTCCGCTCTGTACACATAGCGCATGGGAAACAGAGTCGCCAACCAAACTAGCAGCAGATTATGACACCATCCTTTCAACCCTTTTACATACATATGCTCAAATTTCTACAAAAACTCGGCGTCTAAGAAAATCTGATGCCTGGTTTGACGAAGAATGTCGGAGCCAGAAGAGATTGACGCGTAAATTGGAGAGGTCCTACAGACACTCGGGGGTTACATCACGGATCGATTGGATACAGGCTCAAAAAGAGTACATGATCCTAATCCGTTCAAAAAGGTCTGAATATTGGACAAATAGGATCACGTCAGAGCGTCAAAATCAACGTAGTCTTTGGAACTCGGTTAAGACAGTCATTGCTGATGTCCATGCACCAAATACAATCGACATAGCTCCGGAAATATTTTCCAAGTTTTTTCTTGACAAAATTGAGTCAATACGAGCCCTAACAACCTACGCTCCACCACCGTATTTTACTAAATACAATAGAGAAAACTTTTCTGCCTTCAAACCTTCATCCCTCGAAGAAGTAAAAAAATTAATTCTTACTTCACCGAACAAGCAGTGTTCCCTCGACCCTATCCCAACGTGGCTACTGAAAAAGTTTTGCAATGAAATTGCTCCCTTTTTAGTTCATCTTTTCAATAAGTCACTTAGCACGGGTGACTTTCCAAAATCCCTTAAATCAGCTATCGTAAATCCATTATTAAAAAAACCGCAACTGGACGCTGAAGATCTTTCAAATAACCGACCCGTTCCAAATCTGTCTTTAATATCAAAAATATTAGAAAAAATCGCTGCCTCACAGGTCATATGTAACTTAAATTCAAATGAATTATTAACTAAATACCAATCTGCATATAGACGGTTCCACTCCACAGAAACCGGGTTACTACGTGTTTTGTCGGACATAACTACTGCCATTGAGTCGGGTAAACTGGCATTTCTTTCAGTCTTGGACATGAGTGCTGCATTTGACACGATTGACCATGACTTTCTTATTAAACGATTAGATGAATCATTTGGTTTAAACTGTGATGTTAAGACCTGGCTGACATCGTACCTGGCCAACCGTTTACAAGCCGTAAAAGTGGGAAAAACCAATCAAATTATGCAACCCTTTCATCTGGAGTACCCCAAGGGTCCGTTCTGGGCCCACTACTCTTCATCCTCTTCACAAATGATGTCGCTAAAATAATCGAATCATTTGGCCTTCTATCTCACTGCTACGCTGATGACCAGCAAGTTTATTTTTACTGCTTACCAGAAGAAATAAACAGTCTAAAAATTCGTATAACTGAGTGTATAGAAGCAATTACTCGCTGGATGACCTCAAATAGATTGAAACTGAATCCCACAAAGACTGAGTTTCTGTGGACTGCTACAAGCAGACGTCAGCATAACATTGAAAACTCCCCAATAACCATTTCAGGAAGTGACATCACTCCAAAAACGTGCATCAAATTACTGGGTGTCAATCTGGACGCTAATTTTTCCATTAAAACTCAGGTGAACAGAACTGTAAGCACGGGGTTCTTTCAATTAAGGCAAATTAAAGCAGTGCGGAGAAACCTGCCAACAGAGGCGACTAAATTGCTAGTCAATTCCTATGTTGTTTCACGTCTAGATTATTGCAACGGAATATATGCAAGTCTCCCCAAATGTCAAATCAACAAATTCCAATCCATTTTCAACGCCGCGGCAAGGCTTATCACCGGAGTATCTAAATACTCCCACATTTCAGAGCATCTCAAAAATCTGCACTGGCTCAAATGTCCTGAAAGAATCCTCTTCAAGGTATGCTGGATGGTATTTAAGTCACTTAACAGAATGGCTCCGGCTTACTTATCAGAATTGTGTATTCCAGAAGACTCCAATTCCCGACAGTCAACCCTTAGGTCAACAACGTCATCCGCTATCGGAAGATTGAAGGAACCAAAGCGCACACCAAATACTAAGTTCGGTGAGCGTGCTTTCGCCGTGTCAGGACCTAAAGCCTGGAATGGACTGCCACATGATTTGAGAATGATCGCAGACTCGACAGAATTTAGGTCTAAACTTAAAACGCACCTTTTCAGACAGTCGTTTCCATAATTTCAGAAACCTCCACTTTCACAGTCGACGGCAATTTAATTTAACAAAATGTAAAAAAAAAAAAAAAATTAAAAAAAAAAAAAAAAAAAAAATGAAAATAATAATTAAAAATAAATAAATAAAAATGATTGCAACTAACAATTTGTAGGCTTTTTAAGACAGTTAAAATACAGTTACATTAAAATAAAAACTATAGCAGACTTATGCGATGACCAGTGTTTTTTGATATAGTTTCCTCTGCGTGCAGTTCTATCTTTTATAAGTATAAACTTTTTAATATAAGTGTGTTTGTCGGAAGCTACTTGTCAGGTAAGTATGTTTTAGTATCTTTTCTAAATAACAAATGTATATCCTAGGAAATAAATTGTACAGCGCCCTTGAGGTATTTTTTCACAAAAACGGCGCTCTACAAATTATCCAATTATTATTATTATTATTATTGAAATCATTCACTTTGAAAATGTAATATTGACATTACATAATAAATGTAATTTTTATGTTTTAGCTATTTATAATCTGCTATCTTAATATTCTATGTTTTTTCTTGTTTTATGTGGCGCTTACACAACATCTTGAATTTTTCAATTGGGGCAGTCTTTAGGTTTTCCGGCAGCGCGTTATAGTATTTCATCCCTTTATAGAATATACTGTTCTGTGTATTCGCCTTATCCTTTTTTGGTATCCTGATTTCATTGCACGTCCTAGTTTTATGTTTGTGTATTTGTTTTTTTTTATTTTTTTTTTTTTTATTAATATCAATAGCAAAATTTGTACATTATGTAGGTTTAAAGTATAATATAAGTATATTTTTTGTATTTTTTTCACAGTCCTCCTCACTAGGGTTTCCTGTTCTGAGGCGGCCTGTAGTTTTTCTTAAATTTTTGTATTTAGTTTTGAATTGTCTTTACATTGTCTTCATAATGTTTGTAAGTTGATTATTACTTTGATCTCTAAGCCATGTTTTGACTTTTGTTTTAAATATACTCATTTCGTTTATTTTTTTGGTTTCATTTGGTAGAGCATTGAACAATTTTATAGCATGGAATTTATTATTTCTCTGTCCAAAGGATGTGTTCAAACTGGGAGTAATCAGGATATTTTCGCTTTTTGCCCTGGTTGTGTATTTATGTTGGGCAGTGGAGTATTCGGATATGTTTTTTTTCAGTTTAAATAAAATATTTTTTGAATATAGTTTCTGTACATTGTAAACATTGAAGTTTTTGAATATTTCTTCTGTCGGAGTTCTAAGCAGAACTTTCAGTATAGTCTTTAATACTCCTTTTTGTGCTATATTGAGCCGCTCTGTGTGAGTGCTCAAGGCAGACCCCCATCCAGTTATTCCGTACTCTATTTGTGATTGACACAAAGCATAGTATACTTTTATAATATCGTTTATATTGAGGATATTGCGAATGTTTCTAAAGAAGTATATGTACCTGGTTAGTTTTTTTGTAATTACATCTATATGTGAGTTCCAACGGAGATTATCATCAATTTCAATTCCAAGATATTTGGTGCTTTTGGAGTGTGCTATAGTGGGACAGAGGCATGATAAGCCTTGATTTTTTTGATAAATTCCTTGGCATGAATGTAATTTGAGATTAAGGTCCTCTGACGGCTGCCCTCTGGCTGTTTTAGAAAATGTCAGATATTTTGTTTTATTGACATTAAGCGTCAGGGAGTTTCTTTTAAGCCAGTTTTGCAGGAGACCAAGTCCGTGTTCAGCTTCTTTGTAGGTATTTATCCAATCTTTTTCTTTAAATAAAATTACTGTGTCATCAGCAAAACTAATGATTTTTCCTCTTGTTTCTAGGTTACAGATATCATTAATGTATATTAAAAATAATATCGGACCTAGTACGCTTCCTTATTCTTCTTTATTTTATTATAACTCCTAAGTATTTTATATCGATAACATTTTCAATAATTTCACCATCAATTTTGATTTTGCTTTCACTGGATGTCTTCTTATAACCAATAACCATACATTTTGTTTTTTTTTTGTATTTAATTTAAGCTTATTTATTTTTAGCCATCTTGATACATTATCTAGTTCATTATTTAAAATATTTATTAGTTCTTCATAGTTTTCTCCAATTATATATAAATATATATAAGTGTATCATCGGCAAATAGTCGTACTTTGCATTTTGAAAATATTTTCACCATGTCATTAATATAGAGTATGAATAGTAGAGGTCCAAGGACTGATCCCTGTGGTACTCCTTATTTATTTTCCATTGGTTTTGAAAATTGATTATTAATTTTTGTTACCTGTATTCGGTCTTTCAAATACTCTTTTATTAATTTTATGGCTACAGTTGAGAGACCAATTTCTTTAAGCTTTCTTATCAATATTTTTCGATCTATAGTTGAGAATGCCCTTTGAAAATCCAAGAATATTGCTAAGATAAATTTATTATTATTCATTCCTTCTTTCCACTCTTCAACAATTACATTTAACGCTGTTTCACAAGAATTTTTACATCTGAATCCCGATTGTTCCTGGTATAAAATATTGTGTTCATCTAAGTATTGCAATATTTGTTCTTTTATTATCACTTCAAGTATCTGTTCATATTTCGGTAAGGTGTTTATTGGTCGAAATTCTTCACATTTTCTGGTATTTTTAACCTTTGGGACCGGTATAATAGTAGATAGTTTCCATGACTGCGGAAATTTTCCCTCTTCAAATGTCTGATTAATAATATTTAATAGAGTAGATCCAATTACTGGAAAAGCATCTTTTATTAAACTAATAGTTGATCCATCTGAACTATTTTTTGATTTAATTTTGTTTAAAATGTTAAATAAATACTCTGCAGTTATTTTTCTGAAGACCAATAATTCTTTGTTTGAGTTGTTATTATCATTTGTGGGGTTGAAAACAATGTTAGGTATTAATTTGTGTATTTGAGTGATGCTTTCTATGAAATATTTATTAAAGCTATTAGCTTTGTTTTCTTTGTTTATATCTTCTGGGAAGTTTACTATTTTTATGTCGTTTTTGTTATCTCCATGTACTAATTCATTAATGATTTTCCATTTTTTTTGGGATCCCCATCTTCCGAGTTTATTTTATTTTTTATGTACTCATTATGCGTTCTTTTTATGTCTTTAGAGTATTTATTTCTCAATTTTATGTAGTTATTCCAATCCATAGTACTATTAGTAAGGCGTGCTCTCTTGTAAAATGTATCTCTAGCTGCATTATGCGTAGTTCTTTTGTGAACCATTTATTATTGTTTCCTTTGCGTATCCTCTGTTCTGGAACTACTTCATCAATAGATTTTTTAATGTTTAATACCATCTGGTCAGCTTTTTTGTTATATTCCATTTGATTTATTTCATTCTAATCAATAGTTTCTAAGGTCTGAATGAAGAGTTCCTTATTGTATCTTCTGTAATTTTTAAATGTTATTACTTGTGTTTATTTACTGGAGTTGTAGTTTTCTCTGTCATTTATTAGAATTTGAATCATATTATGGTCAGTAATTTTAGGCTTATCTAATACATTAACACATGGGTTAAATTTATTTGAGATTACCAGATCAATCAATGTTTTAGAGGTATTAGTAATTCGTGTGAAATCTTAAACTAATTGTTTCATACCTGCAGTTTGAATAATAGATTTCAGTTTTTTGTGTATATGTCTGCATTTGCTTTAACATTTATATTGAAATCTCCAACTATAATGTCAATATTTTCATCTTGCAAATTTCCATGCTCCATCTTTGAAAATATGTTAAGAAGTCACATTTACTTGTGTTTGGTGATCTATAAATAACAGTATATACACCTTTCTTGATTCCTGATTTAATGCTGATGGCTAAAATCCAACAATGTTTTTCATGTTGGTGAATTGATATCACTTCATATGGAACTTTATTACTTAAGAGAATCATCACCCCTCCTGTATGTCTGCTATGCGAGTCACAACGAATAGTATTATAATGATCAAATATAATATAACTATCTTGGATATCTTCAGTCACATGTGTTTCACTCATCATAAGCATAAAAGGTTTCTTCTCTTCTAAAAGTGTTATGACCTCTTCGTAATGTGCTATCATGCTTTTTGTTCAAGTATATAATTTCATCTTTCTCGTAACTGTTTATAAAAAAGAAATTCTGCTCATTTTTGCTTCTAGTTTTCTTTTATAAATTGGGCATTTCTTACTTATGGCTGAGTGACTACAATTTAGTTTCAGTCCTAATCTTTGACTTGTCATTATACAATTGATGCACTGAATATCCTCATCCGTGCAATCTTTTACGTCATGATTTTTTGCGCATTTTTGGACAAGATTTTAGGTTTCTGCAATCTATAGCCTTGTGGTTGAACCCATTACATTTAAAACATCTCATGATATTTAAATTGTCAAATACCCTGTATCTGTCTCATCCAATATTTATTTTTTCTGCATTTAACATTCTGTCGTAAGTCTTTCCGTCGACGTCGGCGTATATAGTAAAAGTTGTTTGATTTCTTCGGTTTTTTAGTTCTTTCATATATGTCACCTTTATTTTTGAGCTTTATTCACAGATGGACTCATTTTGAGTTTTTATTTTTCTCTCTATTTCTTCTAAACTAGATTTTTCAGATAAACCAATAATTTTGACGGATGGGTTTTTTGTTTGAGGAATCTTTACCTCATATTTATCCCCCAGTTTAGCCATCACCTTGTAGCGTCGAGAAAAATCTAAATTAAATAATTAATAATAAACCGCTCGACCTACTTAGTACCTACTCCCGAATTATGTACCTGCAGTCCAAACCGCAACGTAAACAGAACAACCTACATACTTCAAACACCTACTTGTCTACCAGGTGACAATACGTCACGAGCCGTCTTACACATACGAAAACTCGCCAGAAGGAACGAGTCTGCCGCCTATGCATAATTGCCGCGCTATCGAAGGTTCCTGAAACATACAGTCTGTGCGAGTGCCTAGGATTTAGTTGCCATCCACCTACCTACTGCCGCCGTCGGCCGTGTAGAATAAATATGCCCGACGCAGCGAGTCAGTCAGTCATTCATCAACCTGCCGCCAACGATGTACTAATCTCACGAGTGACGGTGCGCCCCCGCGCCCCCCGCGAAGGACAACATATACCCGGCTTCACCCGTACTTATTTTGACGGCCGGCATAGTCCAGTGGTAACGCACTGGACTGCCATTCCGAAGGTCGTGGGTTCGAACCCGGCGTGCGCAAATAAATTTTATTTGATTAATTTGTGTTATTTCACAATTAATTAATTAAAATAATATATAGTGTATTTGCGGCACGTTCCAGAGTGGAAGATACTACCAGTATCGCCCTGGTGTAAGACCACCATTCAGAATTGAAACGTTGCTCCAAATGGCTTTAGCCGTGTTTAGTGACTAGATCTGAATAGCCAGGTACTTCCCCACCTTCCTCTTTCCCTTCCCCACTTACCTTCAGCCTCACAACATCCCCCGATTGGGGATGCCATAGTCTCACTGGCTCCAGACGGGAGCAGTTGGGACTCTTGTGAGGTATTCACTATAAAAAAAAAAAAAAAAAAAAAACTACCATGGACTCTATCGGGACATCATCTTAGCGCCTTGTCCAGATCGCCGTTCCTGGCAAGCGCTGCTCGGATTACAAGCGCCCTGGTTCCAGTGTCTCTGACCAGCGCTTCTTCCACGCTATCATGACCACCACGAGGACACGCAGCATCCTCACTGGTCACGCCGTTCCCGTTCAACCGCCTACAAGGTCCGCCGCACCTTCGGCCGTCTCGTCAGCACTGGAGTGCCTGAAGACCTACGTTCTTCGCCAGTGCCTGACCTCCATCGAGTCCCGGTCACCAGCGCCCGGCGTCGACTCACTGACCCGCGCTTGACCTGCCATCATCAGCCAGCATCCGGTGTATTCTTCTGTCCTACGTCCACTCTCGTCACGGCTACCTGACTCATCAATAAAACACATGTGACCTTCAACACCTTCTTTCATTTCGTGCCTCTCTCCTGATCCCCAAAACCTCATCACGAACCTTGTTAGTATCTGTGGCATTTTTAAATTCTACTATAACCCCTCCATCTTTAAAATTTCTCATGCCGGTAACTTCAAAATTTGCTGGGTCAATATTGTCTTTTATTTCACTATTTGTTTCATTATTTTCCTGATCCTTCTTTTTTGGTTTTATGTTAACAACTGGTTCGTGTTTTTTTTACCTTTTCTGCATAGGTTTCAGGTAAGATTATTTTTCTAAATTATTTTGTAATGTTTTCTAAGTTGCTGATATATTTTCTGTTACTGTTGATTATATTTTCTTGTAATCTGATGATTTTGTCTTGAAATGAAAGATTTTCTTTTTTAATTGCATCTTCTAACTTCGTTATTATGAGTTCTATAGTATTTTTTGTTTTTTTATCCTTGACAGTTTGAATTTTTGAAACTTCATTTCAAAAGTTCAAGTCCACCTAGATAGTTTGCTACCGTCATCGTAGTATTTTTGTTTGCACGGTTTTGTAGAATTAAATCGGACGTATTGTGCACATTTCTCACTAGATGGCGTTATACTTTAGGTTGAAAGTTAGCTAGTCGATCGTCTTATTATAATTTAATAAAAAATAATAATAATTGCTTTCACCGAGGAGCGAACTCTTCTCCTTGAGAACTGTGACCGCTACCGGAACGGGCGACGCTATCGACGTTATTCTCCAGGCTACGGCCCACTTATCAGTGAGAGTGATAAGTATGTGACACGTATGGTATTCTGTTAGTTATTTTGCGACAATAACTAGCATTGATCACTGCACAGATTTGAAAAATCACTTAAAAATAGTATTTCGAAGGCGTTTTGGATTGATTAAAGTAGTAGAAAGTACACTACTCTTCTATATTTTTATATCAATCGAAATCTTTGTGATTATTTAGATTTATAAGGAGCAATTTTTTGGCGTGCACACACTTCGTAGACAATTGACTTGTATATCACATCGTTAATTTGTAAAACTTAGATTGTATCGAATTTAAATTCGACTCAATATTTCATTCCGCTGCAGAGATAATGTGAAAAGTCTGCTGTTGCATGCGAAAAATTCAAACCGCTCTTTAAATAAAAAGTCCTGGCACTAATAAGAACAAATTACCAAATTTTCTGTGAAATCGGTACCGTTTTTTAGTCTATTGGGGACAAAAAGCTGTGATGTTAATGCGGGTCTTGAACAGGCCCGGATTATATGAAGGAGGAAAAACAGATTCCGGTATCTCGTTCCACAAAACGCCGTCTTACACAAAACAATCTCATGAAGTCAACACCAACTATGAACCGGTGTTCGCTCGTATACGTCGAATTTACAAATAAAAAAATTCAAAAAAACGTTTGTAGAGTAGATCAAAACCCATCCGGGAATGCATATTCGCAAATACCAGACGCGTTATCCTTTCGTGATATTTCAACAGCGCCCAAGTGCTCGGTAAACGCCTGACGTATGGTGACGAGACGACAGCTATTTACTTCCCTCTTAATCATTTTTGTTTTATATTTAAAAAAAAATAAATGTCAAATATAGTCACTTATAGCATAATGATTCTATTTTTCTTATAATTAGTGTAACTCTCTCACCAAGCACAAGAACCAGTTTCTTCATTGGTGAGATCGCGCACATAAATATATTTGGTAATGTAAATATATTTTTATGTATTCATATTATATCCTGTACCCACTTAATATATATTAAATAAAAAAAATAAAAAAAAAACAAACAAATAAAATTGAGTAAAATAAAAAACATGTCCATTAGCACACTTTCTGTTTTACTAATGAATAAATAAAAAAAGAAAAACACTTCAATTCAACTTAATCAGTACAAAAGACAACCACTGGTGTACCCTGGTAAACCAATACCTCCTAGATCCCCAAGGTCAAGACACTGAATTAGGAAGGCAGAAACTGGCAGAAAAAGCAAAGGTTGGGGAAATTGTATTGATGTGTAATTAATTGAGTGAAAATTTCCTAGTTAAAAATCATTCCATGCCTTTGTTAAAAATACAACATTGATAAGTACAGCATATTGTTATTTATAATTTTAAAAGAGATATCCTATAAGACCAAGAAATTAACTAAATAGAGATTAGAACAGAGCTTATTTATAAAAGTATTGTTGCTCCATATCTTTTGATTGTTGAAAGAACTGTTGAAAGCCTCCTGGTGAGAAATTATCAAAAACAAATTCACCAAACTTTATCACTTTCAAAATCAAAAACACAATTTCCTCATCCATTTTCCGAGCATAATTTTTCAGGAAATTTTTTTCCAAAATTCACATAATATAAAAACGATGTACTTTTTCATAAACATTTTTGACCCATTTTCCGATATTCCAATTTTCCCAAGAAAATATTTTTCAGTAAAATAAAATTTTCACAAAATGAAAAGTTACCAACCTTCTAATTGATTATATTGATTTTTACTGAAACTGTGAAGATCTGGAATGTTTGAAAAACATCAAATATCTAGTTATTATTATAGACAATAATCTTAAGTGGAAATATCACATCGAAAACCTTTGAATAAGGGTAAGAAAATTAATACACATATTTTTTCCATTATGAAATATAATTTATTTCATTTAAACGCCCATAGGGCTTTTACAT
Organism: Hesperophylax consimilis; assembly: GCF_061612785.1. Taxonomy (NCBI): domain Eukaryota; kingdom Metazoa; phylum Arthropoda; class Insecta; order Trichoptera; family Limnephilidae; genus Hesperophylax; species Hesperophylax consimilis. The sequence goes on from NC_142852.1 coordinate 8,731,240, forward strand.
ACAATGCAATTTTGTTTTTTAAATATAATAACAATAAAGAGTTTGCATAATATATAAGAATATACAGATTACATAAAATATAAGATTTAACAATGCATAGGTTAACAAAATATAGGTAACATGAAACAAGAGTTTACGAAACTTAGGTAACATGAAATTAAGTAAATGAAATAAAAATATATGATATGCCAATATCCTCCAAATCAATTGAATAAAACAGTACGAAATTGTTGTTCACATTAGCCTATAAACTATGTAACTCTAATTAACAATCTCTATTACGCAAGATTAGGATAAGAATCGACAAAAAGTCTAATAGAAAAACATTAAGTTAAGTATTGACCCCTTGAGGTGATTTTTCACAAAAACGGCGATCTACAAATTATCCAATTATTATTATTATTACTACAATAATTAACCAAGTATCACAATATTAAGTCAAGTACCACAATATTAAACCAAGCATAATAATATTAAACTAAGTATTACAATATTAAGTTAAGTATTATAATATTAAACAAAGTACTATAATATTAAGTTAAGTACTATAATATTAAACTAAGAATTATAATATTTATTTATGTATTTTGTAGAGTAGTAGAAATAGTTCGCACATACTCCGTTTAATGTTTGCCAAGTTCATATTTGACATACAGATTTAATAATAATGTGTTTATAGGCTGATAGACATTCAGTACCGTTAGTGTTCACGCAATATTTATTTCCTGCAGTGTGTAGTCTGTTCATTACTGAATTTATTTTTGCTTTGGTACCTGCAATGTTACAATGGTAAGGTACCTTCTGACGAACCGTTCTACTAGGCACATGAAAGTCGATCAACCTAAGGAGTTCAGGGGAGTCAAACATGTTATTAACAATTTTATAAAGAAAAAAGAGATCAGAACATATTCTTATTTCTTTTAATGTGGCAAGGCCCATGACTTTCAACAGTGAGGTGTAGTTAATGTTTTCAATAGGAATACCTAATCTATAATTTATGTTACGTAAAAATTTATGTTGGATTCGCTCGATAGATTTTTCATGAATATTGTAAAATGGATTCCAAATGGTTGAGTTGAATTCTAAGTGGCTTCTGACAATGGATGAATACAATATTTTTAAAGTTTTTAATTTTTTGAAATCTTTTGAAGTTCTTAATATGAAACCCAACATTTGCATCGCTTTAGTGGTTATATTGTTAATGTGGGAGATAAACGTTAATTTGGTGTCAAATATTATCCCCAGGTCTTTTATTTTGAGTACAGATACTAAGACTTGATTATTCATACAGTATGTGAAAATCAATGGGTTTTTCTTCCTATAAAATTTCATGACTTGACACTTTTTTACATTGAGGGTTAATTCATTTAGGATACACCAATCAGAAAAGCTAATGAGATTTGATTGTAATAATATGCAGTCATTAATATTGTCAATAATTCGGTAAATTTTCATATCATCTGCGAACATCAAGATAAAGACACGTTTAAATACATTTGTAACGTCATTTATAAATATGTTGAAGAGAATGGGTCCTAGATGTGATCCCTGGGGCACACCGCTTGTAGCTGTAAAAGTGTAGGACAGTTGACCTTTAATGCAGACAGTAAGCTCTCGATTAGACAGATAATTCTTAAACCAGGATAGTACGTTACCGGTTATGCCAATTTTCGCCAGTTTGCTAACAAGAATTTTATGGCAAACCTTATCAAACGCTTTGCTGAAATCAGTATATATAGAATCGACTTGTTGTCTATTAGCAAGTGCATTTGTTATATAATTTTCGTACAGGGATAAATTGGTTAAGGTTGATCTGTTTGAAACAAATTTGTTGAAATAATAAAAATGTTTGAAATAATATAACATCACGACAAGAGTCAGGTAGAACAATTTTAGATCCGCTTGTAAAGGCCCAGAAATCCGTTATTAAATCCGAGTCATTTTGCATAAACCCTATATTCTGGCGATCAGCTCTACATTAAATTTACTTGATGTTCTTAATGTACTTGATGTTCGTTAAATTTCATAAAAAGGATTACCATTCACGTACATAAAAATTTTAATAAAAATGATCATAAATATTTCACAAGAAATCACACCCGAAAAAATCTCGTTGTCCCAGGTACATGGCAAAGTATCCAAAAGTCGAATATCTGGGACCGAAATTATAAAATAAAATACCCCAAGAATTAAATATTAAAACCTGCAAAATTTCCTTCATTGGTTCAATAATAGCCAAATAGTTGACTGTCTCGGGGAGGGTGGAGTCTGAAAAACAATAAAATAATGTCACTTAAAATTTGGCAGTTGGGAATCTTGTGCGGTTTCACAAAAACAGAGTATGTTTGACGATGTTTTCTACTGTGAAAAATAAATGGAATGCTTGTTTGATGGAGTGAGACAGTGAATATTGTTATAATTTTTTTTTGTTTATTAATTTAACGCCCAGAAGATTACATGGTTGGTAGTATAATTTTAATTTGACAGAAACTTTGAAACATAAAAAATAAGAATAAAATTACATTTGATAAAAGCTATGCAACACGTCATACAAACACAAGAAACAAAAACAGAAAATTACAGCTATTTGTAGGTTTACATGATGTGTTTAGGAGTATTGTTGAAATAAATGTTTTAAATGATCCACAAAACTTGCCAAGTTGGTATTGAATATGTCAAGTAATGATTTCCCATGGTGTGAAGTCGTTGTATCGGAGAGCGGGCAATGTAGTTACGCTTATGTGTGCTGCTGTAGAATATTGTATTTTGTCGTGTTGTTACTGTCGGTATTTGTATGTTTATAAGTTGCAGGAGTTCACAACAGTCGAATTTAGAGTTAAGTATTTTGAATAAGAACGTTAAATCGTTTATTTTACGTCTATCTTCTAATGTATGTATTTTTAAAGTATTTAATAAGAAATTGTATTTTAAGTCTTCGACTGGGATATTTAATTTAAAATTTATAAAACGTAGTATTTTTTTGGTATTCGCTCAATGTTGTTAATGTGAATTTTGTAAGATGGAGACCAAGCTACTGAGTTATATTCAATTAGACTTCTTACTAGAGATACGTATAATAGTTTAATGGCTTGTAAAGAATTAAAGTTTTTAGTTGTTCTTAATACGAAGCCTAGTGTTTTCATACCTTTGTTCACAATTTGATGGATATGATTGTTGAAACTGGCTGATGTTTGATGTTTGTTGAATTACAACTGTCAGGTACCATATTATTTGTTGATGCATCTGGTGAAAATGAACAGACCACTTTATTTGTTTTAATATGTCATTTGAAACGTCAATAACAAATTGGAACTATAAAAGGTCTGCAGACAACAAACCTGCATCAGTTCTATCACTTCGATAAAGCAATCAAGATGCAGTTCATCAATCTCTTCCTCGTTGCCTTTGTCCTCCTTGGAGCAGCAATGGTAAGAAAAAAAAATATTAATCCACCTTTATATTATTTTTATTCTATGCAGACCTGGTCAATGTAAATCGGTGACCTATGATTTTCTATGGGCCGCACAGGTTAAATATTAGATTTTTTGTTCATATCTATTCTCAACCAGCAACTGAATTTTGATGTTTTGTTACTCGCTAATGGCAAATTACGGACACTAGATTGATTATATTCCGTTGTGAGTCAGTATGTGAGTATTTACATTAGACTTTTGTGAACATAAATTGTTACAATTCCAACAAAAGAGTGGTATTTCTCCACTGAGAGTCAGCATGTGTCTCTTAAACTGGACTTTACTGAATTTTAAAAGCTACAGTCAGTTTCTGATTTCGCTCGCCTAAAAGTGTTTCTTAACTGCCTAGACTCTAGAGGGAGAGTTTTTATAATTTATTTTTTCTAGGGTATCGTTTTGTGTCTTAATCTGGGAGTTAATGCCAGAAGTGCTTATGTCAGTTTTCGGTAATTTAATCTAGGTACTGTAAAGTACTTTAAAATGTTGCTTATATGAATGAATAATCACAAATGTCAGATGTTTTAGATTGATGTACTTTTGAAATATGTAATGAAGGATTCACAATATTGTTTAAGCCAAGAAATCGGTACACAAATTAATAACAGAGATTATTAGATTATTGAAAAATATTTTTTCAAAAGCGATATATTCGTGTTTATTTGGAGTTTCTTATTAGCATTTCACAATATTAGTCATAAGTAAGAGAGTTAGCAGCCTGTAAATAAATTGCTGTCGAAGATAATATCTATCCATTAGTTATGTCGGAACGTTAATTATATGAAATTCCCTCGATAGAAAAAAATCGCAAAGTAAGCTCGGAAAATTATTAAAAACACATTTATAGGCATGAGAAAATTCGCTGTGTATCTTTAAATGCAATTAAAGCATTTGTCTACTAATTTTTGATCCATTTCAAACGAGTCCTGATTTTTAGTCATCCAATTTTTTTGTCCGGGTTAAATCTTCCCCATAGGAAAAACTAAACCCTTCCACTCACTTTTCCACAAATGATAATCTAGTCAATCAACACTCTGCAAGTGCATTATATAAGCAAAATAAATACAAAACAATATAAGAACAACACGTCAACTCACCAGAGATCAAATGGGAAAATAATTCACCGACTCCAGATATTTTCATATCAGAGGGTTCGGCTCGGTAGAACTTCTAACTGGGCCTATAAATCCTACTGATCCCTCAACATAAATAATTTTAATTTTAATTTTAAAATTTTAAAAATCTTTCGTTATCCTACATGTATTCAAAATGACCGACTCTTGCATTTTTATATATAAATTTTTTGATAGATCTAATACGCCTAAATTTTTAATGAGAAAGCTAGATATAATGCCAGTAGCCGAAATAACGAATGGTAATATTTTTATAGTCTGAGAATGCCAAATTCTTTTTATCTCATTTCCTAAATCTGTGTATCTGTGAATTTTGAATAGCGACATCAATGATTAATATCAAATGACATCAAAGTTATTTTTTTAATTTTGTCATGTAAAACTATATCGGGTCTATTATGACTAATTTTATTATTTATTATTTTTAATCATTTATAGTATTATTAATATTTTCATTATTTATAAATCTCCGTTTCAATCCATCTTTTAACGCTTACTACGGGGCCTTAAACGAATTGCCTGGCGTAGCGACACTAAAATTAAGTGTGGTGGCCAAATAACAATACATTTGTAAAAGTGTCTTTTTATGTTTTCGTAATTGCAGTTCGCCTCTGCTGGAGATTCAGACGACTGGGATAACGATTACAATGGTTACAATGGTTACAATGGTTACCGTGGCTACAGGCCATCCAAGTATAACCGATACAACCGGTACTACGATTATTAGATGAACTACTAAGACCTGCCCACCATCAACACTACCAATATAACACACAAACTTATTTTACTAAACCTGTTTATTCCATCACATGTTTCAATGAGGTGGGCAATCAGCAAAATTATTTTAAAAGACTACGATATTTGTAGATGGGTTGAGTTTCAAAACTGTTGCCCAATCTCTGCACAAAGAACAATCCGCAAACTTCAGTTTGTCAATCTCTTCAACATCTACTAGATTGTAGTTATACTAATTTATACCCAATACCAAAAAAGTCAAAATGTAAAACAATATCTTTCAAAGTGAGGACATCTCGCCATAGAAAGATGTTAACTAAATAAACGTTTTCCTCGGATGTTAAATTTGTTTCAACTTGTTATTGTGTTTTTTTCTCATTTTTTACAGTGTTATGATATGATTTGACTCTTTATTAAAATTTGTAACAGAATTATGATTTTTTCATTTTAAGTGCTTACATCATGATAAAATGACCTTTATGTATTTGTTGGATTACATGAAAAAGAGAGTTATGAGAATTTGACGACGAAAAGAAGATATGATTAAGTCAAGTGAATATTGGAGGAATTAAATATCTTATTCTACTAAATAATTAATGGCCATACATGAACTGAATATTTAAGAAAAAATGAAAACCTGCAACACAAACAAACACACGAGATACGAAAAATAGAATTAACCTTCAGAATTAAACCCACATTGAAATATTTATGAATAAAATTCATTCAAACGCCATTAAATGGCTTTTACAATTCAGTGAAGCTTTCGAACTAAAGCTTACAAGCATACAGTAGTACACAGGATAAAAATAGTAATAAATTACAGAACAATTAAAGTGTACTCAAAAACACTATTGCAAGTGATGCAGTTATTAATATAAGTGCAGTAAGACAGTGCATAATTCAAAAGAAATATATACCAGTGTAACAATAGTTGAACTAATACTAGGCTTGTATAAGACCTGTCATAAGTTGTGTATGATATGTATGTGGTGTCTATGATAATAGTGTAAATTTTGAAAAAAATACAACTAATAAAAGTAATGATTCGGAAAAATTAAATGTAAACATAGTATAAAGACAGTTATAACATATTATTACTAAGAATTTGAGTGTATCTTGGTGCAAATAATTTCGTTCTTTTGGAGTGCTGTGTGGAGGTTATTTTCAAGGAAAGGAAGGAGAGGAATTTATGGAAAGGTAAAAGGTATCAGGGTTGTGTAGGAATCTAGGAATCATTGTGTCCAGGAATGACGGACATATTATTATATCCCTCCCACTGCGGCGCAAGGCGATGGATTGTGAGAATCCGGCTGGGGAGGACAAAAGGTTTTCCACAAGCAGTCTCGCAGTAGGTGGACACACGCGTCCACAGAATATAATCGCAATACAGAAATCATAAAAAGACATCCACTGTTGTACTCTGGTGAACCAATACCTCCTAGGTCCCCAAGGCCAGGACACTGTATCAAGATACCCGCCGCTCAAGGCTGATGAGTATGGATTAAATAATGTAATTTCTTGACAATTATGGCAAAATATGAGATAATATTGTAATAAATACAGCCTGAAGTGAAAAAAAAACAAGGGCAATTGCAAAATGGGGAAATTGTATGGACGGGTTATTAAATGAGGGAAACTTTCCTACTCATAAATCATTCCATTTTATTTGTTAAGTACAGCACATTGGTACTTATAATTATATAAGGGATATATAAGGCTAAGAAATAAAATAATTAGAGATTAGTAGAGAGCTCATTTATATAAGTGTAGTTGATCCACATCTGAAAAAAGAACCGTTGAAAGCATTCCCGATGAGAAATTGTCAAAAACAAATTAACGGGGATTTCGTTAGTCACGGAGAGCTGCTGCTATTCCGTCTTGAGAATGTTGGCCAGGTTTGTCTCGACTAATGAATTCAATGTCCTCTTCTTTAATGATTTGTCCAACGTTAGATGCGATTTTTATTAGACTGTCTGCTAGGTTTTCATGCTTTTTTTCGGGGACACCGAAGATTTCAATGTTATTGAGGAGCAGCTCTGTTCTCTTTCGTTATTTGTTTTGTCCAGATAAGTTATGAAATTTCTTAATTCAATTACCTACATCGGCTTCAAGCTTATCCGTTTTTTTAGTTTTTCTTCTAAAACCAAAATTTTGTTCGTGTAGTCTTCGATTGTGCTATTATTATGAACGATTGTCTGTTCAAAGGAAGCTAGTTTCAAATTCATTGAGTGGAGCTGCGAGAGAGTTTCTTGATTTCACTAAGAAGAATTGAAGAATCGACACACTTGAGATTGCTGGAGAGCAGTGATTGTCTTTTTTTGCACGTACATGACTTCCTGTTCTCGTCCGACATCTTCTTAAAATTTGCCGAGGTTATTTGGCACAGCTGTAATGCATTCGGTTTTTACAACTTATACACCTCATACAGTCAGACGTTTGTACTGCCTTGTTCATTGGTTGCAGGTAAAACTCATGGTGGGTAAATTGATGGCAACAATGTTATCACTGTGATGACTATTTACTTCAAAATCGATTTCTGCAATGTAATGTGACTAAATCCACTCAACTTTGTCACTTTTTAAATTTGTTAAATTACTTCAAAGTAAACAGAAAGCGTCGTCGTGTGCAAAATGTTCACTATAACATAATATTTGAAATTAATTTAATTAGCAGAGTAAAACACAACTGTCACTTGATTGTCGGTAATGTTTATGATATTTCTAAATAGGCAATGTTTAAATATTTCTCAAATAAAATTGTATACAACAAGGACATACACAAAAATAAAACAAGGAAGACCTAAATCATAAAAGGTCAAGGCGAATTCTCGAATAATAGAATATTATACTATAGGGTTTTCCAATAAGAGGTGTTATTTTAATATTCAAAGAAACTTTTCCCGTAAAAGATCACTGGTTTCGTTGCTGGCACGTAGCGCCATCTTGTTGAAAGTAAACGTTGTCCAGATCAATACCATCCAATTCCGGCCATAGGATAGCGCAATCCGTTCATCGTAACTGTTGCTCCAGCCTCATTTTCGAAAAAGTAAGGTCCAATGACTCTGCCAGACCATAAACCGCACCAAACAGCCACACGTTGAGGATAGAGAGACTTTGTAACAAAATACACAATTGTAAAATTGTGATTACAAGTATAGTGAGAAAATATTAAGAAATAATAATAAAAAAGAAAACTAAATATGAAGCAATATTAGTAAAACGTAAGAGTAACATAATGTGAAAAAAGAAATTACAACAACACTACATATAAGACAAAACATTAAAACTAATTTACCAACGCTACTTTAATTTGTAGGATTCGAAAAAGTATTGGTATAGATTATGCTTAATTCTATAAATGGAGTCAATAAATAAATCAATAACACCCCTATACTTGTTGCCCAGATCATGCATCCTATTGGTCAGTGAGTGTGTCTGATAGGTGGTCGTGTATATATTGCAGAAAAATGTTTTATTTTGTCTTGTATTCCTAGTCGGCACATGGAGCTTAATAGTGGCAAGGATGGCAGGACTATCAATTAAGTTTTTAATGACTCTGTGTAACACAACCAGGTCTGAAATAATTCTTCTGTCAGACAGTGTTATTAGATGCAATTAATTCATCAAACTGACATAATTAATGTAATCAATAGAATATCTGAGCTTAAGATTTACGTACTTTTGTGTTTTAAATTTGTGCTGAACTCTTTCAATATTATTGGAGTGAACTTTATATAGTATATAATCTTGTCAATATGTCAATATTGAATGCCTACTTTAATATAAATAGTGGGTAATTGCTGAAATATCCCAAAATGATAACGTGTCGAGTATTTACGATTATGTCTCTAAGATGTACGTTCATATTCTGGGGGCTCGACTGAAACAAATGTTTGCATTCTTAAATTAGAATATTGGAGAAAAACAAAGTAAGCAACGTTTTGCAAAACAGTTGTACCTATTTACTTACATGAAGGATTTATTGCTCACAGTGCAATTTTGAAGATGTATGACAATGTTTATTTTCATGTATTTTATTTATTTAAACATAATTGGTGTCTGAGAATATATTCTGTTCTGATCGATTTTGAAAAACTCTCTCTCTCTCTCTGTCTTTTTGGCTCAAGAAATACAAAATCAGATTGGTTACAATCTTTGTGCAAGATGGAGTCATTTCCCACATAACAAATAACTCATTAGCTGGTGTTCACGATTTATATATTCCCTGGCAGAGTAATAATTCGCCGAGGAGTCATCACCTGGCCACCGAGGAGAATAGATTTAAAGCCTGCTGACTGTTTATTATGGGGTTAATTGAAGTAAAGTTTTCAAGCCATCACCAGCTTACCACCCAACTTGAATTTTTTAAAACAAAGAATCACAGAGGAAATCAATGTAATTCCAAGAGCAATTTTCCAGCTACTGAAAATTTTAGTTCCTCGCTAAATTTTAGTATATCAGATCGGTTGAAGTATCGGTGCTGTACAGAAGCCCGAATAAATCTGGTTTCCAATAAACTGGACGACTTGTATCAAAACCTCTTTGATCTTTTGAGACTCCCACCACTTTCCCACCCGGAATAAATAACAGATGGTTACTTCTTCAGGGTAACAGGGTAACGGGACTCTATTTTTTTTATATTGATAAAAGACTCTAGGTAAATAACGATTCTAGACCTCAAATGTCCTCGCATGAGGGTTTAGTTAGCATTATGCAAGATGCTCAGGTTAGTATAAGTGTTAATAGTGTATAAGGGACATTGTTAGTTTTTACACATCAGTTAATGCAAAACAAGTATGTACAAGTGGAATCAGATTCTCCGAGTCGGCAGTCCCTCACAGGTGCAATCAGACGTCGGTTGGTCCACAGGTGAGGTTCGACAACCGCTCACGCTCGCGGTGACCGTCTGATTTTGCCCCAAAGAAAGAGATAAGCTGATATATAGGCTGTGAGCAGCCGAAGACCCTAAAGAAGAAATCGAGCGTCAGACGGGAGAGGATCGCAAGGAAGGAGGTCTAGCTCTTGCAGACCTCACGACAACAAAGATCACCTCGTAAGGCGCGACTCGTGATCCATACACCATGTCCAGAGGATAAAGGAGAAGCCAGTTTTTCTGCAGGGACGACGGTCTGTGATCCACGCCCTCAAAGGGCTGGGACAAAACATTACATAAAAATATCAGTTTCAACAATCTAAAACTGCATCGACCGTGATTGCTTGTAACCTGTAAGAATCTACACTAAAAACTACAAAATGGTAAACAGATAGGCAAAAAGGAAATAAATACATAGCAAGCCATTTCCCTGTTCCGACTGCTTAGTCGCAGTCAGAACATAGGAATGGCTTGGCCAACAAGTAAAGATGGTGACCTCTTTGATCTAAAAGGGTTGGCTTATGTAGGGTTGGCAGATTCTTCAATAGTAACCCTGATAAACCTATTTGATTCTGTGCAAAGGAGGGCAGTCCGTCTGATTGACAATCCATTGTTAACAGACCGATTGCCATCTTTAATGCACCGACACAATGTGGGCATGCTGAGTTTGTTCTACAGGTATTTTAATAGAGCCTGCTCGTTGATCCCCGGTACATGTGCCAGTACTTGACTCGACGTACACGAGCGGAACACCCGTTTACAGTTGATGTTGATTTTATGAGAACGTTTTGAGTAAGACGGCTTGTATGAGGAACGAGCTACCGGCATCTGTTTTTCCTCCTTAACATAGCCCTTCCTATAGCCCCTACCTTAACCCGCCTAACCATTTATCACAACTGGGTGGCGCCACAACTCCCCTGCTATTACACTGGACAGACAGTTAGAATATGTAAATCCTTATAGAAAGGTAACGGTTTACAGCGCAGGCCACTGTGTGACATTCAGGCCTGGAGTGGCGCGTGGTACCGCCGCTCCGAAGTGTACATGTGTCAGAGCCTATTGTCTTCTTTAGATGAACTGGACCAATTTTGGATAAAACCATGTGAGAACATGGAAGTTATACGGTTTGTTTCAATTCAATTTGGGAGGCGGGTCTGGATACCAATATAACCAACTCCCCTGCCACAGGTCACTTCAAGTGTTTCGCTACGGCCGGTGAACTTTTTGTCCCCTATAGACTACAAAACGGGACTGATTTGGCAGAAAATTTCAAAGTTTGGTCTTATTAGTACCAGGACTGTATAGTAGCTGAACTTTTCGTATGAAACCGAAGACTTTTCGCATTATATCTGCACTGAAATTAGATACACAGTCGAATTTAAAGTCTATATAATGTAAGTTTTACAAATTAACAATATGATACACGGTAGAGAATGATAGAAAAAGTCAGTGACGCCCGAGGAAGATTCAATTCTCATTTCTGCACCAGAATGTGATATGGAATCGAATTCTTGGCGGCGGATGCGTTTGTTCACCTACTGTGAGACTGAGAGACTTTTTTTTTATTTTTTTTTTATAGTTAATACCTCACAAGAGTCCCAACTGCTCCCGTCTGGAGCCAGTGAGACTATGGCATCCCCAATTGGGGGATGTTGTGAGGCTGAAGGTAAGTGGGGAAGGGAAAGAGGAAGGTGGGGAAGTATCTGGCTATTCAGATCTAGTCACTAAACACGGCTAAAGCCATTTGGAGCAACGTTTCAATTCTGAATGGTGGTCTTACACCAGGGCGATACTGGTAGTATCTTCCACTCTGGAACGTGCCGCAAATATACTATATATTATTTTAAGTAATTAATTATGAAATAACAGAAATCAATCAAATAAAATTTATTTGCGCACGGCGGGTTCGAACCCGCGACCTTCGGAATGGCAATCCAATGCGTTACCACTGGACTATGCCGGCTGATTGCGGAAGACCCTTTGTCCTCCCCAGCTGGAATATCTCGATCCATCGCCTTGCGCTGCAATGAGAGAGATATATTCATATTTCCGTTATTCCTGGACACAATGATTCCTACATACCCCTCGTACCTTTTACCTTTACATAAATTCCTCTCCTTCCTTTCCTTGAAAAGACTCTCGACACAGTTCTCCAAGATACATTCATGACTTTATACTATGCTTACATTTAATTTTACAGGATCATTATTTTTATTAGTTGTATCTTTTTCAAAAATTTTAGAATAGGTAAGTTGGTTTTTAGCCTTGATTTCAAAAAAAAAAAATTTTGTCGTTTTTTACTATAAATATATCACATTTCAAATATGTTGGACGAAATGATATAAATGGACCATTTACTTTTTTTTTCCAAATTAGAATTTTTTTTTTCAATACTGCAGGCCACTTTAAGAAGCTAAGAAATTAAATATATATAAAGTAAGTAAATTCTCTATATGGAATGTGTGGGACTGCACTAACCTCCCCACATACCGGAATAAACACCTTATTTTTTTTTTTTTTTTTTTTAAATTTCCGATTTAGTTGTCCGGGTTAAGTCTTCCCCAAAGGAAAAACTTAACCCTTCCACTCACTTTTCCACAAATGATCAGCTAGTCAATCAACACTATGTAAGTGCATTATATAAGTAAAATAAATACAAAACAATACAAGAACAACAACACGTCAAATCACCAGATATCAAATGGGAAAAAAAAATTCACCGTCTCCAGATATTTTCATATCAGAGGGTTCGGCTCGGTAGAACTTCTAACAGGGCCTATAAATCCTACTGATCCCTCAACATAAAAAATTAAAAAAATTATTATTATTATTATTATTATAATTAAATTTAAAAAATAATAATAATACGGACTATTCACTTATTTTTTAAACATTAGATAGTTCATGTTCCCTTCTAATTAAATTTCCAATACCAATTGTACTTTATACATCAACGATATATGAAGTAAAAAATATTAACCACAAAATTCTCCTCAATAAACTAAAATTGGAATAGAGGATAAACTATTGGAAGGGATATAGAGCTACTTAACTAATATAATTCTACAAGTAAAAACAACTCTAACTAATAACACAAATTCATGGCTAGTAGCGGTGTACCACAAGGGTCGCATTTAGGCCCAATACTTTTCTTACTTTTTATATACGGTATTGTCACTGTTTTTGATAATAATGTTGAAGTGTTGCTTTTTGCCGATGATTTAAAATTATAAAAATATGTAAAGACTATAATTGACTGTATTCGAATTCAAATAAATTTAAACAAATTACATGATTGGTGCAAACTTAAAAAACTTTATCTTTACATTAATAAATGCCACATAATAAACATGTTGTTGCATTTTATGAAGTACCCATTTCATACAAGATTGCCAGCTCGGTCTTTGAACAATTTACTACCAGTACTGTACCTACCTACTATTATTTCGTACCTAATAAGTACATTTTTGTTGTTTGTTTTTGGGGTGTTATGCCGTGTTGCGCTAACTCCTTCATTAGCCGACGTTTCGGACAGCGTTGCAGTGTCCAACGCTGTCCGAAACGTCGGCTCATTAGCCGACGTTTCGGACAGTTAGCGCAAGGAGTTAGCGCAACACGGCATAACACCCCAAAAACAAACAACAAAAATGCTTTTGGCCGTGAGAATCTAAAAACTTAACTAATAAGTACATTTTTATTTTTATATCTTATTTTTTCTAAGTTTAATAACTATTATATTATTTAAGTTATATTTTTTATTTTTTAGTTTGTAATTAAATTTCTTATTTTCTTAATTATATAGTGTTATCAAATTTATCATCTAGTTTTATAGCTATTTGTTAATTTTTAGCTACATCAACTAGTGAAATTTTACAACCTATAAACCATAATGACTCACAACACTCCCCAACTCAAACACGAGAAATAATTTCTCAATTGAGTTGGGCAATTTTTTGTTAAAAATTTCTAATTTTTTCGCAATCAGCCTCGAAATATTTACATTTGTAAATTATTGTAATGTGTTAATATCTTCAATAAAAAAATAAAATAATAATAAGATTTTTTAAATAACTCAACCTTTTAACTACGAATAAAAAATCAATAATGTTCTCCTCAAACCTGTCAGTGAAATTAATGAATTTCGATTAAAATTTCTTCCTTGACACATAATTTCAGTTACCAACAAAGGATAAAACATGCTCGGTTTCACTCTTCGAAATGGAGACTTTCGTAATATTTCAACATTAAAAATCTTATATTCCTCTTAAGTTAGTAGTCAAGTTGAATATAATTCTTCTATCGGGTCAGATACTTAAAGGTCATTTTATCATGATGAAAGCACTCAAAATGAAACAATCATAATTATTTTACAAATTTTAATAAAGAGTCAAATCATATCATAACACTGTAAAAAATGAGAAAAAACACAAAAACAAGTTGTAACAAATTCAACATCCGAGGAAAATGTTAAATTTAGTTAAAATCTATCTATAGCGAGATGTCCTCACTTTGAAAGATATTTTAGTACAATTTGACTATTTTGGTCTTGGGTATAATTTAGTATAACTACAATCTAGTAGATGATGTTGAGATTGACAAACTGAAGTATGCGGATCATCCTTTGTGCAGAGATTGGGCAACAGTTTTGGAACTCAACCCATCGACTAAATATCGTAGTCATTCAAATAATTTTGCTGATTGCCCACCTCATTGAAACATGGGATGGAATAAACAGGTTTAGTAAAACTATTTGTGTGCTATATTGGTAGTGTTGATGGTGGGCAGGTCTTAGTAGTCCATCTAATAATCGTAGTACCGGTTGTATCGGTTATACTTGGATGGCCTGTAGCCACGGTAACCATTGTAACCATTGTAACCATTATAATCGTTATCCCAGTCGTCTGAATCTCCAGCAGAGGCGAACTGAAATTACGAAAACATAAATTAATATATTAGGCACTTTTACAAATGTGTAATAATTTGTCCACCTCACTCAATTTTCGTGTCGCTATGCCAGACAATTCGTTTAAGGCCCGTAAGAAGCGTCCAAAGATGGATTGAAACAAAGATATATAAAAATACGAATTTAAAAGGAAGCGCGCTAATATCTTGACTGAAGTATTAAATTTCCGACCATTTTAAATCGGAAACAAAATGATTGAATTAAAACAGGACTTTGCTACGCTTATGCAAATATATTTCTGGGGCTCAAATGCCAAACTAGTAAATTGCTCTGTAATTAATTGGTGTATCGATTTCTTGTGATAAACAATATTTTGAATCCTTCATTAAATATGTCATAAGTTCATCAATTTAAAACATCTGACATACGTGAATATTTATTCATATAAGGAACGATTTTAAAGTTCTTTCTAGTACCTTAATCAAATTACCGAAAACTTACATAGGCACTTCTGGCATTAACTCGCAGATTAAAACACAAAACGATACGCTAGAAAAAACAATTTATAATAACTCTCCCTCTAGACACACTTTTAGCTGAGCGAAATCAAAAATAATGTCCTCCTGGAAAACAATCGTGTCCTGACTGTAACTATTAAAAGTCAGAAATCTCCAGTTTAAGAGACACATGCTGACTCACAGTGGAGAAATACCACTCTCTTGTTCGAACTGTAACTATAGGTGGCAATTTACATTGTCCAGGCCTGCATAGAATCAAAATAATATAAAGATAGATTAATAAGTTTTTATTCTTACCATTGCTGCTCCAAGGAGGACAAAGACTACGAGGAATAGATTGATGAACTGCATCTTGATTGCTTTATCGAAGTGATAGAACTGATGCAGGTTTGCTGTCTGCAGACCTTTTATAGTCCCCCTTTGTTATTGACTTTTCAAATGATATATTGAAAAACAATAAAGTCATTTGGTTATTTCCACCAGGTGCATCAACAGGTGGACATTTGGAATGCAACAAGCAACATTTAATATAACAATATTCACTGTCTCACTCTATCGAACAAGCATTTCATTTATTTTTCACAGTAGAAAATATCGTCAAACATAATATTTTTATGTGGAACTGTACAAGATTCCTAAGCTGGAGTTAGTGAGGGTATGTTGTGAGGGTAAAGATTGTGGAGAGGGGATGTATCTGGCTGTCCAGATCTGGTCGCCAAACACGGCCAAATCCATATCAAGCAACGTTTCAATTCTGGATGATAGGTTTACAATAGGGCGATACTAAAAGTATCTTCCACTCGGGAACGTGCCGCAAACATTAAATGATATAAAATTTTACAAATTTACGTATTCTTCTTAAAAACGGGACTGACAGGTTTCCTAACAAACACGAATATGCTACGTTTTCATAAAAATCTTATTTGGTCGCATTTCGTCATTATATTTATCAGGAAAAGGCACAGCTCCATGAACACGTGTAACCGATATATTCCGAATGGACAGATATTTTATTACGAAATTAATTTGTTGCCTCAAGTTATCTGTTGTCTAAGGTTTGTGAACCTCGGATAAGTTCCATGCTTCCAAGTATATATCCGCTTGGATTTGTTTGAACATATTTAGTTGGGTGGGAGAGGCCATATACCACTAGTAATCGAACTTTGAGATTGCCAATCCTGTTTTTTTTTTGGAACACAACGAACAATCGAAGCAGCTTTCATTCCTTGTTCAACAGTCCATAGCAGTGGGCATCCTTTTGGGTGGTGACCAACGGATCAAATTTAATAAACTCGAGTCTTCATCCTTGGACGATAAGTAATTGAAAAGAATCTTCCGGTACTTCACTATCACGGGCTTTTGTCTTGAGGACCTCATTCTAGAACTGACAAAAAGATAGTAGTCCGCAATGGAGTGCTGGTATCTACCCTGATGTATGGCTGTGAGGCATGGAACTGGCATAAGAAAGATGAAAATAGACTGAATGCTGTAGAAATGAGATCCAAGAAGCGTTTGTGTGGTAAACCATTTAAGATCGTGTGAGAAACGTTTAGATTCATAAAGAATATAAGGCTCATGTAAGCGTAACGAGTAAGATTAAGAAAGGGGCGCTTATTAAGGAGAATATATGTCGCGAATGTGAATGGTAGCAGAAGTCGGGGACGATCGCGGAAGACATAGCACGATTGAGTGAATCAGACACTTGAGTCGGGAATAATAGAAGAGTACTATACATATAGTAATATACGTAATTGCATAATTTTATCAGTATGAACTGTTATATGAATGGAACGATGTAGGATGTTGATATTATTTATTGCTTATCAATCTAAAATAGACAAATAGTCTGGTAAGGTATTATATGTTTCAACGCCAGGACAGTGTTTTCAATGTTAGACGGCGTTTTGTGGAACAAGCTGCGGCATCTGTTTTACCTTTTTCGTGTAATCCGGGCATATTCAATATCCACATTAACACAGCCCTTCCTACGGCCCCTACCTTAACCCGCTTCACAATGATTCCCAACTGGGTGGCGCACAGCTCTCCTGCCTGCACAGACAGTGAGAATACGTAAAGCCCAAAAGTAAGGTAACGGTTTACAGCGCAGTCAATTGCACGTGGTACCACCGCTCCGTTCTGTACTTGTGGCAGAGACTATTGTCTTCTTTAGATGAACTGGACCAATATTGGATGAAATCATGTGAGAACATGGAAGTTATACGGTTTGTTCCAATTCAATTTGGGAGGCGGGTCTGGATACCAATATAACAAACTCCCCTGCCACAGGTCACTTCAAGTGTTTAGCTACGGCTGGTAAGGTTTTTGTCCCCTATAGACTAAAAGACGGTACCGATTTCGCAGAAAATCTCAAAGTGTGTTCTTATTACTGCCAGGACTGTTTAATTAGAGAGCAGTTCAAATTTTTCGAATGAAACAGTGTGATATTAACAATGTGATATATGGCAATGAATAGTAAAAAAAGTCGAAGACGCCCGAGAAAGATTCAACTCTTATTCCTGCATTTGAATGATTTTTGGAGTCAAATTCTTGTGCGGCGAATGCGTTTGTCCACATACTGTGAGACTGAGAGACTGGTTGCGGAAGACCTTTTGTCTTCCCCAGCCGGACTCTCCCGATCTATCGCTTTGCCCCGCAGTGGAGAGAAATATTCATTCGTCATTCCTGGACACAATGTTCCCCAGATTTCAACACAACCCTCATACCTTTTACATCTTCATAACTACGTTTCCTTCCTTTCCTTAAAAAAGACCCTCCACACAGCACCCCAAAAGATGGAAATTAATATCCCAAGGTCTTCCTCCATATTTGCTCGAGTATTAACTGTTTTTATACTATTTTTGTTCAGACTTTAGCCAAGAATCAAACCAAACGAAAATGCCACCTGTATCTGTATTGAGTAATTGAAATATCCGACAGATGTCTCCCCTAAGGGCAATAATTGTGATTATATATACCAATACATTCAAATTAATTAGGTTATAAATAGGCTTGCAAGCCCATTTTCTTCCTCTTCTCTCTCTAAATAACGGATCAATAACAACCATGAAATAATTAAGGAATTCAAGGGTCGTTGTTTTTTGTTACCAGTGATGTGTGTTTCTAAAGA